>NC_072801.1:32692500-33942500 GCF_028583425.1 Eublepharis macularius | reverse complement strand
TCTGACTAGCTAATCCCATGCTAGCTGCGGCCTTATAAAGGGAGTTTCTCCTACAGGTGAGGCTGGGTTCATTAAGCTTCTTTCTCCAAGCTGGCTCATTTCTGCTACTCAGGAGGAGTAGATCAGCTCCTGTACTGGCTCTCCTGACATTTCCTCAGCAGGGGGAAGGCCGTGGGCTGCCAGGCATGCGCTCCTGTGCTCGGTCCATGACTCTGCCCTTACCCTCAGCCTTCGCTGCTCCTGGGGTTCTTTGGGAGACAGTGGCAGTTCTGGCAGCAGGCAGCACCATGCTAAGGCTGCCTGGCTTGATGACACTGTGGTTGTCAACCCTCCTGGAGATCCCCACAAATTACAACTGATCTCCAAATGACAGGTTTTAACATTCTCCGAAACATGGAGGCTTCTTAGGCTGGCCTATGTGCAATTATACCCCACATAGGTACTACCTGACAATTGATGCCAACCCACCTAGAGAACTCCGAGAGTTACAAATGACTTTCAAATGACAAGTTTTAATTATCTCAAACAGAATGGTGGCTTTGGAGTGTGGCTTCTGTGGAATTATACCCCACTGAGGACCCTCCATATTATGATTGCCGTACCTGGAGATCTCCTTCATTTCAGCTGAACTCCATATGTCCTATTTTACCTAAATTGGAGACAATGGTGGTATTGGCACCAGCACATGTGCTTGGTGTCAGGCCACAATCTTTGGCTGCGAATGTGGCCTGTCTCCAAGCACCCAGTATTAGACATGGCTTTGAATAAGGAAATTATACTAAGTGATACATGTGAACTTCGTTTTAGAATTTCATTAGGCTGTCTTGGTTTGGGGCATAAATTGAGCCAAATGTGTAAGTTTGGTTTTCTATAGTGCCTTTAATAAATATGAATCTGCCTTTTGGATCTCTTAGCGTATCTTTACGTTGGAAGGGTAAATATTTTTACTTCACCTTTTCAACATAAATTTTAAATTTCCGGCATGGGAGAGATGGAGCTCTTTCAATGTGCTATCATTCTCTTCAACACCGACACCACACCCTCCGCTTTTCTCCATTTCTCAGCTTCTTCTGGTGGTAGCTAGGATATTTCACCCCATGAAGTAGGTTCAGGTATTTCTCCTGTTCTTAGTGCAGAGGTAGTCAAGTCAAGTTTATTATTACAGTCTGCGACCAGTACATATAAAACCATTTGCAAATCAGTTTAAAAACAGTTGAGACTGGATACTGGGGCAGAACGATGAATAAATATAAGAGTAAAAAAATAAGATCATCATAAATTAGTTGTTTAAGCTGCCTTATGTGATTTACGTTGCTTGTAGACCTGGGCACAGAATCTTGCTACTTGACATGGTGTCTGGTGATTCTGATCAGACAAAAGATAATCAAGTTTGATTTTATTTGAACTTCCAGGGAATCTTTCTACTAATGGACTGATGGTTTCCGCTCTAATTTTACTATGACTTGGGCAGTTGAAGAAGATGTGCTCCATTGAGTCAGTTTCTCTTAGGGGATAGGAGCAAAGCCTAAGAGAGTAATGGACAGCTTTAAACTTTCCTTCCAGAATGGCAGAGGGTAGAGTTGAACTTCTAGCTAAAGCAAATGCCCTTCTGGAGTTACTGGATTCAAGAAAGTAAAAATAGGCTGCAGGAACGGCAATATATTTAGTAGTATCTGAAGAAATAAAACCTGGTGCTCTAAGAAAATGTTTGTCTTTCAATGTCTGTCACTCTCTGCTTAATGAGTGATTTTGCTCGGTCTAACCCCATGACTAGCAAACTTTGAGGGGAAAGACCCAATTTTCCCAGGGATTTCAGAGTCGCCTTTTGCCAATTAGATTGAAATTTGTCTTGGAATAACAGAATGAGCAGACCTTGCGGGTTTAGACACCCTGACAGCCATTTGAAAATTGAAAGGATGGTGATTCTGGCCTCTACCCTTAACATTCCTGTTTCCAGTCTAACCCATGAGTTAGGCATGCATTTGGGCACTTGTAATAGAGCTCTAAGGAATTTGGACTGCACTCTCTCAAGTTGAGAGAAAGAGGAGGATGGCAGCCCCAAGAATGATCCGTATACTAATTGGGCCAATGGTTTGGCTTTAAACAATCTGAGCGCAGCCGGTACATACTGCCCCCCTTGTGATCGATAGAATTTCAGTATACCGTGTGCTGTTTTTTCTCCCACATCAGCAATGAAGCTGCTATGTGTTGTTTTGGTACCTGAGGCTTGCAAAACTACACCCAAATATTTGAAGCTGGTAAGTTGTTCTAACTGATGCCCCTGAAGCTCCCATCGTCTGATCTTTGGATTTTTACCGAAAGCCAGGATCTTAGTTTTTTGGTAATTAGTTAGAAGGTGTTCAGTATCACAGAATTGGGAGAATTTTTTTAGGGCTCGTTTCAGCCCTATAGGGGTCCTAGAAAGTAATACAGCATCGTCTGCATAGAGCAGTACGTGAATGTGCCTATTTGCTAATTTGGGAGGGTGCAATCCAGGGGCATTCAAAGGGTTTACCAAATTGTTGATGTAGAAGACAAACAGAAAGGGGGCTAGAAGGCACACCTGCCTGTAATTTTGAATGGGGTCAGTCAAATGCCCAATTCGGCTGCACCTTACTCAGGGCAGTTTGCTTGTGCATAGCCCCCAAAAGGGACAGCAGTCACCTATCAATAGAGGAGCCCTGCAGTTTCCTCCAAAGTCTATTTCTAGAGACTGTGTCAAAAGCTGCTTTTAAATCAACAAATGCCCGGTAAAGTGATGCTTGGTCTCCTGTAGCGTATTTCTCTACAAGGTGTTGCATTACTAGGCAGTGATCTATTGTTGACCTGCCAGCTCTAAACCCAGCTTGCTCATCAGCAATTATTTCCTCCTGTTCTAGCCAGTCTAAAAATTTCTTCAGCAGATGTTTTGTAGACAACTTGCTTACAATGCTTAGTAAGCTGATTGGTCTATAATTGGATGGATCCTCCTTCTTTCCCTTCTTATGGAAGGGGACTACTATAGCCATTCCCCAATCATTGGGGATGTAGCCGGTTTCATCAATATAAGTAAATGGGGAGGCTAGGAAAGTTGCCCACCAGTCCTTATTTGTTTTTAGTAATTCTGGAGATATTCCATCAAGCCCAAGGGCTTTTGCATTCTTTAACTGGCTAATATAAGCTTTTATTTCTTCGGCATGAACTGGGGGGCATTTGGCCAGATTTTCTATTGTTAGGGCAGGAGGGGGTTGAATAGGATCATCATACATTTTTTGGAAAAAAGAAGTCCATTTATCTGGGGGGGATAGAGGAAGCCAAGGGGGAGGCGGCTGTGGAGGCGCGGTTTGACACTAGTTTCCAGAATACCACTGAGTTTTTGCTCGTAGCTGCTTCAATTATATTGGCCCACAGTTTTCTGGTATGTTCTTTCTTACAGCGGGCAACCAGTGATTTATATTTCTTTTTTAAAAATGAAAGAGAACGATATGCATCTTGTCTGGTCTTTTCATCAGCTCTCAGTACTAACTTATAGGCATAGATTAAAGCATTTTTAGCACAAATACAGCTCTGATCAAACCCAGGTTTAGATGACAAATTGGTCTTGACCAGTTTTCCCTCTTGAGCACCTACCAAAAGTGGCCTTAAGGATTGGATGAGGTCATCATAACTCTTTAAAGGATTTTCAGATTTTGAGGAAACCTTAAAAGCTTGACTATATAGTTGTAGGTTCTAGTGCAGAGGTATTTTTCCCTGCACTTGTTCCTCTGCAGCAAGTATGCTCTGCGCATTGCTACAGCAGAATTTCCCTACTTTCCTCCCTTTTATTGCAGCCATGAAGCTGACTTTCTGCCCGTTTCTTTCCAGACACAGCAGGATAGCTGTGAAGATTTTAGTGTTTTCCATTCTGCCTCTTCTCTTGGTGTTGCTGGGATACAGTTTGCTCTATGAAGTGGGTTTTTTCTTAGCTCTGGAGGCAGTTTTCCACCTTTTCCCTTTTGTTCTCCTTCTCACTTCTTGCTTGGCTTCCTCAAGTTGCTGAAAAGTTTCTTTTTGTAGCATTGGAAGCTATTTCCCCACCTTTTTCCTGGCTGGCACAACAGACTGTCTTCTACTCCCACCCCCTTCTCATGTTTGCTGTGAGACAATGAGAGAGAGAATTATGTTGTACTTGAAAAGGAGATACTTTTGTCTGCAGTTACTTTGTTTGCTTTCTTCTTTTTAGCTGGCTCTCTGGAGAGCTAAAAAGGAGTAGTTTCAGTAAGGATTGTTCCTCTCAAGTTGACTGAGACTTCTGAGATAATTTTGAGTCTCCTAGACTATTTTGAGATGCAGCAATGACTGGCAGTATTATCTGAAAGCAGGATGATATAACTCATAAGGTTTGCCTTTTTTTAGAGTTAATGATCTCATATTGCCTATCCAAAGCCATACCATACTGCTGTTATTCAAAGAACAATATACACGAATCGCTAGCATCTTTTTCACCTTAATAATTACTTCAACTGGTCCACTTTGTTGGGGGAAAAGGTTAAAAAATAGCTTTTCTTCAGAGGTGCAATGGATCTTGAATCAATAGAGAGTCAGCACACGAGTTTAGCTTTTAAAATCATTTACTTCTAAAGGAAGAAAGGTTAACAGGATTGCCTACAAAATAACAAATGCCTGGAGCTACATTCTCACTACTGGTTACAAACAAACAGCTGGGATAACTGAATGGAGAATCTTCTTCTTCCTCTGTCTTCTTGACCCTGAAAGAAAATTACCTGACCTGTTGACCAATAACAGTTTACAAACACTCAAGTTTTCTGGGCTTGCAGATTATTGGCTTTGAGCCAGGTTCCCCTTCCAGGTTAATCTAAACAATAGCATGGTAGGTAAACACATTAACCCCATAATGAGTGAATCTCAGACCTTGCAACACACATATATTCCAACACATTTATGGTACAGGTTTCTCATATTTGTTTTACATATTGGGAAATGTCTTGTTGAGGTAGTGGTGCTCATTCGAGTCTTTCTCCATCAGGCTGCTCCCTTTGCCAAAGATTGCTGGCATTGATTGTGTGGGCCTGGTGTGGGATGCCGAGGAGAGTATAGCCATCTGTCTGGTGTACCGATTGCCCAGTGCACCAGCAGATGCTGTGCCTGGCCTGTTAGAGGCGGTGGCTGGCTGGGCCTTGGAGTACCCCAGGCTTCTGGTCTTAGGGGACATCAGTGTCCATGCCGATGATGCTACCTCCTCACAGGCCATGGACATGATAGCCTCCATGGCAGCATTAGGACTCTCCCAGTTTGTATCAATGCCCACACATAGAGCAGGACACACACAGGATTTGATCTTTGGGTTCGGGATACAGGTGGATCTGGATGAAGCTATAGCAGTGCCATGGTCAGACCACCTCATCGTGAGGGCTTGTCTGGGCACCATGACCCCCTCCTGCTTGGGCGATGAGCTGATTTATGCTCACCCGTGGAGTCAAATGGATCCAATTGAATTGCAGAAAGCTCTGCAGGATCCGATGCCCCCTGGTGGCTCATTGGATGAGCTGATAGAGGACTGGAATGTCCGTTTCTCTGAAACTATCGATGAGATCGCTCTCTCTGCCCCCGAACTAGAGTAGCTCCTTGGTATACTGATGAGCTACGACAAATCAAATGGGAGCTGAGATGGCTAGAGCGAGTGTGGCGGCGACTCCATGATGAAGTGACAAGAACATCTTATAGGACGTTTATGAAGGCCTATGAGATGGCACTGAAAGCTGCAAAGAGAGACTACTATGCAGCTTCCACTGCGTCCACTAGTTCTTGCCCAGCACAACTTTCCAGAGTGATTTGGTCTTTATCGTCCCTCACACATGCGACAAATAAAAATGTAAATTCGGTAATAAGCTGTGAGGCTTTTGGAGACTATTTTGCGAATAATATCTTGTCACTCCGCTGGGATCTGTCCACCACAGTTGATGCAGTATGTGTACTGGAGGCCCCTTGGTCATCCTCAGGGTTGATATTAGATCAATTCAGGCCACTCTCCCAGGAGGAGGTGGGCAGGGTCCTTCATGCTGTGAAACCTACCACGAGCTCACTGGACCCATGCCCATCATGGCTGGTGAAAAGTGGTGGTGATGGGATTTGGGCACCATTAGCTGACATCATTAATCTTTTTCTGAGTTCTGGGTTTTTTACAGACTCACTGAAAGAGGCAGTGGTGCGGTCCTTCTTAAAGAAACCATCACTGGATCCTGCTGATCCAGCCAATTATTGCCCAGTTTCGAATATTCTGTTCCTGGGTAAGGTAATTGAGAGGGCGGTAGCGGAACAGCTGCAGGTATACCTGGGTGATGCCTCTATCCTGGATCCATTCCAGTCCAGCTTCAGGCCTGGCCATGGTACAGAGACGGCTCTGGTTGCCCTCACAGATGATCTGTGGTGACACCTGGACCGGAGTGGGTCGGCACTGCTGATACTTTTAGATCTTACAGCAGCATTTGACATGGTCAGTCATAATCTTCTGACCCATTGCCTTGCCGATGTGGGGATTCGTGGAACAGCCCTGCAGTGGCTGAACTCCTTCCTTCACAATCTAGGACAGAGGGTGGCACTCAGGGAACAGATGTCTGCTTACCATTCTTTGGTATGTGGCATCCCTCAGGGGGCGATTCTTTCCCCGATGCTATTTAACATCTATATGTGCCCCCTTGCCCCGTTAGCCCGCAGCTTTGGGCTAGGTTGTCACTGGTATGCGGATGACACTCAGCTCTATCTGCTGATGGATGGTGTTATGACCTTTACTTTCTTTAGGGTAGATTTTTCTTTTAATCTATCCCTTAACCCTCTGGGTAGTCTGCTGCCACCCGGAATATTTTATTCCAAGATATTTTATTTAAATTTTCCCTTTGGTAACGTTCCTAAGCGTCAGGCTCCTTCGTGGTTCTATGTGGCCCTGAAGATAGGAATGGGATATAGCAATGACAGCTACACTGTTTTGCTATAGCAAAACAAAAATAACCTTTTATTTAGTCGAGAAGCGTATCGGTTTCATAAATGTAGTTCTCGGTTCTTAAAGTTACTTCATTTACTCTCATTCACACAGCTGGCCTCTCTTTCCCTGACTGAGTGTCCTTTCACAAACATGCTCAGTTCAGGTTCCACACAGGTTATATTTCTCTCATAAACACTTCAACATATTCAGGCAGCACACAGCTAGCCTGCTTTCTTCTGACTAAAAATTTTCTCTCTACTCTCCGTCTCAAACTGCATTCACTCCACCCACCCTCTCAGTCCTCAACCAATCATATTGTCAGAAACTGTTTTAAGCTAAGTAACGCCATATTTAATCGTGTAGTGTTTAGACTTCTTTCCCTTCAGGCAACACCTGCAAGGAGCCAATTCCATGGGAAAGGATCCTGTCTTATCTGCTGTTTCGACCTTGGCCAGCTCAGCGCACCTCTGAGAAGTTTTGCTGTATGAACTCGGGGGGGAGGCTGGGCTCCGGGAGTGTGAAATGTAACAACCTTTGCTCTATGATTCATTCCTAGCAACGATTTGCTCAGCCAGGATCTCTAATCCTGGAATATGCACGTCTGGGCTTGAATGCTGTCTTTCACCTTTTGAAATCAAAAGACCTCGTCTTCTTGCAGAAGGGAGTGAAACAGACTATCAAGTATGGAATGCCATAGCCTGACACATATCACTCACTCATCCATCTCCTTCACCCCCCACTCTTCACCTATCTCATCAAGCATTTAAAGATACATGCACACATTTACTTGGCATCATTAGAGATGGCCAGTCCGATCTTGCTTTGGATTCCTTGGTCAAGGGTCTTGAGGCTGTGACGGTATGGTTACATCAGAGTCACCTGAAATTGAATCCCCTGAAGACAGAGGTTCTGTGTCTGGATCATGGGGCAATCGAGCTGGGAACCGGCTCCCAGCTGTTGATGGGGTACAATTGAAACCTTCCCTGATGGTGAGGAGTCTGGGTGTGACCTTGGATGCTACACTTTCAATGGAGGCCCAGGTCATGACTGTTGCCAGGTCTGCCTTTTTTCATCTTCGACAGGGCAGGCAACTGGTGCCCTATCTTTCACCACAGGACCTGGCCACAGTAATCCATGCAACGGTCACCTCCAGGCTAGACTACTGCAACTCACTCTATCCTGGACTGCCCTTGGGTCTGACCCAGAAGTTACAGCTGATCCAGAATGCAGCGGCACGCGTCCTTACAGGAACGCCCATCCAAGCGCACATTCATCATGTGCTGTGCCAGCTGCACTGGGTTCCAGTGGAGTTCCAGATCTGGTTCAACGTGTTAACCTTGGTATTTAAAGCCCTTCATGGACTGGGACCTCCATACCTGCGGGACCGCCTCTTCCATTATGTCCCCTGCAGGGTGTTGTGCTCTGCAGACAAGCAACTCCTGGTGGTCCCTGGCCCAAAGGACATCCATCTGGCCTCAACCAGGGCGAGGGCTTTTTCTGCCCTGGCCCTGGCCTGGTGGAATGCTCTCCTGCTGGAGATCTGGGCCCTGTGGGACCTGTTACAGTTTTGCAGGGCTTGTAAAACAGAGATGTTCTGCTGGGCCTTTGACTGAGTGCCAGCGAGTGTCCTTCTTCTTCCATCTAAGACCACCATTTCTTCCGGAGCTGCCCTCAGCCATCTGCCATGCCTGTATACGGACTCCCAATATTTGTTTAAATAGCCTGCTCCTGGACTATTTTAATTATTTTTAAAAAAATATTATTGATTTTATGTTTCTATGATTTTAATGTATTTTTTAATGTTGTTAGCCACCCTTAGCCCATCTGTGAGGAGGGCAGGGTATACATCAAATAAATAAATAAATAAAAAAGTTACGGTGAGCTTTTGAGCTGATAGATGTCTGTGGACAGGACCATTTAGGGGGTGCTCAATAGGTTTTCTCAGTTGCATTTTTTTCAAGAAAGTAATCTGTATAAAACTATGTCCCTGTTGAGGTCTGTGCCCAAGGCGGCTGCCTAGTTGGTCTAATGGTAGCATTGGCCCTGTCTATAGTTATGGCAAACAGAAATGGGGAAAGGGGACAGCCTTGTCTAGTTCCCCTTGCTATATGGATATCTATTGAATGTACATTGTTAGTCCTAACTGTAGCTTTTGGAGAAAGATAAAGAGCATTAATGGCATTTTAGAATTGGTCGCCAAAACCCTTTTTTTGAAGTAAAAGTTTTAGATATGGTATTTCCACTTAATCAAATGCCTTCTCTATATCAAAGGCCAGAAGTAATGCAGGGGTTTTGTATGCTTCACAGAAATTAATTATAGTTAAAGTGTTACGTGTATTGTCTGGTCAAGGTGAATGTAGTTGGTTATTTAAATTTAGACAATGTTTTGGCAAATATGCTTGTAATGATCTTTTGGTCTTGATTCAGTAAGGGTATTGGTTGAGAAGATTTAGTATTTGTAATATGGTTGTCCTTTTTTGGAGTAACTACTATTTCAGCCTCTGACCAAGATAGAGGGATGCTACCTCCTAACATGACAGAGTTGCACGTAGCAGTTAGTGGAGTTGAAAGTAGATGAATGTATTGTTTTGTAAAAATTTGGCAGGGAATCCATCCCTGTCTGAAGCTTTGTTATTTTTTTCAAGGATTTGATAGTGACTGTAACATCTTCTGTTGTGACTGGTTGGTCCAGATATTGTTTATGTTCTTGTGAGGTTTTTTTCCAAATTTCCTGTGATGATAAATAATTTAAAATATGATTAGTGTCCAGATTGTCTGATGTACAAATGGTTTGGTAGTATTCAGCAAATACATCAGCTAATTTTACAGAATTAGTTTGAGTTTTTCCTGGGTGCCTTTAATAGCTTGTATAGAATGTGAGGAGGTTTTTTCCTCTAATTTTCATGCAAGCAAGTTTATAGATTGGGTGGCCTTTTTGTGTTCATCTTCTAGTTTTCTTATTCTAGATATCATTTCATTTCTAATGTTTTCTTTTTGCTCTTCATGACAGGAGGCAACGGAGATTAATTTCCCTCTAAGTACCACTTCCATAGCATCCTACACGTGGATTTGAGGAATGCCACATAGTTTGTTTCTATTGTTTAATTTCTAAAGAGACTTCAGAAGAAATTTATTTGTTAAATAAAAGTGATTTATTTAGTTTCCAATTTGTTTGATGTCATTTATTCTCAGTGTACATTCTGTCCAAGCGTAGTCTGTCCACAACTTGTCACCAATCCTTGATGTAAGAGTTTGACTAATTAATTTAGGAGATAAGAATATGTCATTTAAATATGTAATTTAGAAGATAAGAATATGTAATTAATCCTTGTGTATATATTGTGGATAGAAGAGAAGTATGTATAGTCTGTTACCAGTGGGTTTTGAAGATGTCACTAGATCAATAGATAAAGCCTAAGAGCCATTAATTGATCTTAGCAGCTTAGTAACTGTATTGTTAATTTTAATTGCTTTGACACGATAGGCAGTAAAATTTAAAAGGTCATTCAGAGAGGAGTGATACAAATGTTTGCTGCTGACACATTGATTTACCCATGCTGAACGAAAGCAGAATTGAAAGCCAAGAGAATCAAGCGTACTCTGCATGAAGACAGCTCGTCAGGTTGTTTTGTTCTACAAGCAGCTCTCCACACTGAAAGCAGTGAAAGCAGCTTTCTCAGTAATCATGCTTTGCGGTATTATCCAATACAATTTTTAAAGTTTGTATATGTACACTCACACATTATGCAATGCATTTATATTTGGTATCACTTTCATATTTATCAAAATACTTAATTTCACAGGTCAAGGGATGGTGTCATGGAAATATAAATAATAATAATAACCGTGCTTATATACCGCTCTTCTACACATATTAGTGCCTCACCCAGAGCAGTGAACAAGTTAGTGTTATTCTTATCCCCACAATGGAGCTGGGGCTGAGAGGAGTGGCTGACCCAAGGCCACCTACTGAACTCATGTCAGTAGTGGGATTCAAACCAGTAGACTGCTGATTATGGTTTAGAACACATACTTAGTGAAACATATGCATTCTAAATAACACTGTATGAACATCACTGTAGTTCTTTTTCTAGTATGGTGTATAACTGGTGCTTCTTTATCTTTGACAGCCAATTAAAAATAGTGAACAGTATCAGATACATGTTCTGTAATTGTTAGCAGAGACCAAGGATGATCTGGTCATGTAACTTTTCTTGTCACTTTTACTATCCATATCTCTTATCTTACAGCTGGGCATAGTGGTACTTTTGGCTAGGTAGAATGTCACATGATTGGAAATAGTAAAAAAGAATTAAATTATGATTGGTTTGATATTTATCTTTGTTATCATATGAAAAGATCTTAGATTTCTGCATAAGATAATATATAAAAATGGTAATCCAAATAGCAGATCAGGGTTCTGGCCAAGAGAAATCTCATGAAGATCTAGGCAGGAAACTTACCCTTGTAATATGTGCTACGGTAACTTGAATGCATTTCATCGTTAATCTGACTGAGTTAGATTTCATTAAGAAATGTTAGGAAACTTAATTCTTGTTGCATTCATCTGTTCTATTTTTCTATGTTTTATTTACATAAACATTTATATTTTGATACCTCACGTAATGAAAACGAGTAGCGTTTGTTAATGAAAGAAGCCATTAAACTCTTAGGAGGAGTCTGTCTCCTGGTTGGGAGAGTGCAACAAAAACATACATCCCGTTTATTTTGTACTGAAAAACAGTTTCTCTAAAACAGAGAAACATGTTTTCAGTTCTCACTTGAAGGTTTCAAGCTGCTCAGGATTTAAGATAAAACCTTCAACCCATCTCTACCGAGTGTTTAATACTTTTTACTTAATATTTAAAAGTTATGTTTAATATTTATGCCTAATATGATTATAAAAGCAATACTGTTTGAATTATCTATAAACTTATTTGAGTTGGATTGTTAGTAAAATTACAATTTTATGAAATTTTTACCATTTTATAACATTACAACTTTGTACCACAAAAGTTTTGCATGTAGAAGAGGTTGCCAAAAATAAAATTCCCCATCCCCATCCCGAGGCCGAGGCCGAGACCGAGGCCATCTCTAACACATCCCCCTCTTTTTTGTGGCACTGGCATTTCTTTAGTGCCCGTTCCGGCCTGTTCCGGCCCGTTCCGGCTTTTACCCTGTCCCAAAAAAATGCCTTGCCCCAAGGCTTTTTTTCTGGGAAAAGAGGTGGTGGAACTCAGTGGGTTGCCCTAGGAGAAAATAGTCACATGGCTGGTGGCCCCGCCCTCTTATCTCCAGACAGAGGGGAGTTTAGATTGCCCTCCACACCGCTGGAGCGTGGAACTCTGTTCCAGAACTTTGTTCCACTGCGTTCCAGCTGAAAAAAAGCCCTGCTTGTCCCTTTAAAAGAGGCTTAATGTGTAGAAATGGCTAGCTGAAGCTTTTCATGAAATGGAGATAAATAACATCACATTAAGCCTCTGTTAAAGGAACAGGACATTTTTTCTTCCGGCTGTGGGCAACCATATCTAGAACAACCTACAACAACTTGGCTGTGCTTTCAAAGATGTGAGTAATTAGTATCTGTTTCATCAGGGAAAAAGAAAAGTGTTAACCTGTGCCAGATGTTGGCATTAGATACACACCCCATCTTCAGAATTTCAAGTGATCCAAAAGAATTCTCAGTCACGATTTCTCATGCTCTGGATCTGCCCATTTAAAGGTAACACCTGGAATTCCATTTTAGCTTCTTGAGAAAAATAAAGGAAAGATCTTTGATGCGTGGGTTTTAAAAGTTATGCTCTAAAATAAAATGAGGTTTATTCTGCAAGGTATATGGAGCAGACATTGACTTGGCCCTGCCTGGCGTTTTTTCTGAGCTCCGGAGGCAGAGGTAGCCTTCAGAAAATCTAGAGTGTATGCTTTGTCCTAGCAGTGTCCAATCTGAGAAGGCAAGAAAAAGGAGACGCTTCAGGAATGTGTGCTGATTGTATTTTCTTTTGTGGGTTTCTTGGTCACACAGCCCCTTTTTTTACATATGCACCCATGAAAAGTTTTGCACTTTATTCACTTAAGGCCAAAGTTATGTGATGTCAGACTCTCATGTGGCCATTGTATGTGTGTGGCGGTCTGGTTTCGAGCCATGAAGATAGCATAGGGGGATGGGTTTTGACTCTTTCCCAATATTTCCCCAACTGAAAAATGCACCCACCCCTCAGCTTCTTTAAGCACTGACAGGGGACCAAGACACAATACACGTGCCTGTCTTTTTCCGTTACCAAAGCTTAAAACAGATGGGGACAGGGTCTGATCCTCTCCTTCTCTAGCACTGTGGTCCTAGTCTACACACACACCTTGCAGCTGTTTGACAGGACCCTATGACACATCTGGAGTTCCATTCTGCAGCATCACTTGTAGCTTGGTCCTTATGTGACACGAAGGCAAAGAGAGGGCAGGTGAGGAAATCGTTGGGGGGCAGGCTTCCTTGGATCCTGTTTTTGCAAGAATTTAGTGCTGAGCTGCCTATTTGGTTGGTCTCCCCTGACTCTTGAGGAATAGTGATAGGAAGCCATGGTTATGTAAGTATGGCTCAAATGTTGGATAGGGCCACATAGACAAGTGGGAATCTATTTGTGCAGGGTTTATACCAGAACTCTGTCCCAGAAACTGTTTTTAAAACTAGAACTTTGGCCTGGAATATGTAGGGCTCAATCATATACTGGCAAGGGAGGCCATGGGGGAGAGCCTGCTAGCTAACTCAGTAACATCAAGGCTGTGTTTGTTTCTCCTCTGCTTGCAGGCACTTAGCCTGGTGCAGTCAGAGGTGTGAGCCAAAGTGAACTGGGATCTGCCCAGGATGTGTTTGTTTTGTTTCTTTAAGTTAGTTGTGAAATCATTGTTTTAATATTTTCCTGTAAGTCATGTTGTGTCCTTTGGGGGAGAAAAGTGGCATAAAATGCCTTAATCAATAGAATCAACAATGCTATTGAGTATGTGAAGAATCATTATGCTGTACAGAGCTCTTGAAATACATTGTTTGATGAAGAGTCCTGTGAAACTTTAAAGCTTGCATAGTCAAGCACATATGAAAAAGCCATGATTCAGCCAAACTCAGGCTTACCTTTATGGTATCCTGCCCCTCCACCCTCTCATGGGCATCTGCATGAAGTTAATTTTGTTTTTAAAGCTGCAGAAATCTGTACTGAAGCTATGGCCAGAGAAAGACATGCTCATTCCAAAAGGGCTTGCCTGTTTCACAGTCAGCCAGCAGCAGGCAGGATCAGAATTGGACTGGAAAGGGGAGGGATGGAGGGCAGCGATAATGAAGTCTTCTGTTGTTATCAATTGAATCTAGGAGAGACATTCAGCTGGCCTCCTGGCTCTCTGCATCCTCCTGATAACAGCTTTTCTGCTAAGAAAGTGGAAAAGATGCCAGAGAGAGCTGAAAGCTTTAGAAGGGGCAAGAGAGAGATCGGGAATCTGCCCACAGTGGATCTCCCTACTGTCCCTGCTTGTGTGTAGTTGGGGGGGGGGTCATTTTATAAAACAGGAAAGAGCCCCAGAAAGAATCTGGGAAAGGGATGATTTCAAATTCATTGTGGTAGTCAACTAGAGGAAGATTCAAAGCAACTGGAAGATAACACAATTAATATGCGATTTGCATAATTAGTCAGCTCCTAATTTGCATAATGTGCCAATTAGAATACCTGGATTTCAGTCTCTGGAAATGGCAACACTACTTTGAAGGGAATTAAGATCTTGCAATGTGTTTGTAGAGGAGGTTTGGGGCATTTTGCTGAAATAAGGCTTTAAAAAAAATTAAGTTGTTATGATTTTCATATGTGGCTGTATGCACATTGTCTGGAGTCACCATAAGTAATGTTTTAATTAATAAGAAACAATTGATGTTTGCTGTTGTTTAGACTTAAGATACAGTTTTAAGAACCCTTCAAAACTGAACACCAAACCCCCCCCCCCCGATGGCATGTTTATAACCCCTAATTCTGAAATATGTTGGCTTTTGAATAAACATAAGCTATTTCCTTTCTGACTGCATGACCCAGATTCTGAGATGAGGGGTGTACTTCTGGGCACTCTGTGGTGTCCCTCCTTTTCATTCTGCTTCCCAAAGAGTTCAAATAGACTGCAACAGACTGGCACATGAGACTCAGGTGCAATGAGTGGGTGGCTTCCTGTTTTTCACGTATATGCTCGTGAGGACAAACTAGTCTGTAACTGTCCCAGGAAGATCTTCGGGTCATGGTAGCTCAGTGAAAAACAGCACTCTGGCAGCTAGTAAATACTGTACAGCTCACTATTCCATTATAGTAGTCTGTTGAACACCCACATTTGGAATGCTGTGGCTGCAGTCCCAAGAACATTTGCCTGGGAATAAGCCCAATTGAATAAAATGGGACATACTTCTGAATAGACCTGCTTGGAATTGGTAACCCTATGAGCAGTTCAGTCATCTCATACTAGGGTTCCCAGCTCCAGGTAGGGAAATTCCTAGAGATTTGTGGGTGGAGCCTAGGAAGAGTAGGTCTGGGGAGGGGAGGGGCCTTAGCAGGGTATAAAGCCATAATGTGGTATATTGTTTTTATGCAGGCAGGCAGGCATGTATTGGAACAGTATGCCCCTCCATGATACTTGTGTGATTTAGTTTGTTCCTATTGGGTGGAGCTCTTGTTCCAGTTTTGCATGTTAGCTAAAGTTGTTAGTTGTTGGAGTTGTCTCATTGTAAAGAAACTGCTGTTGTTTTGAGCCAGCTTGTCTCTGCTGAATGAGCCTGAGAACTGGTTCCTGAGTCTCTCTACACAAGACATCTTACATGAGGATGCTCAAGTGTAGGGGAGACACAATGTTAGCTGGGAAGCATAGTTTTAAAAGACAAAGCCGACGGAGATCACTCCTCAGAGGGTTTGTTAATTTCATCTTCGCCTCCTGGAAGGCTCTGTCAATTTCACACAGACCCTCTGAGGAGTGATCTCCATCAGTTCTGTCTTTTTAGACTATACTCGTGTAGTGTGGTGAAATTATGCTTCCTGACTAACACTGTGTCTCCCTACACTTGAGCATCCCTGGGTAATATGTCTCATGTAGAGAGACTCTCCTCTAACCTAGGAACCCACAGCCAAAAAAGAACATAACCTGGTGTCAGAAAGCCTGTATCTCCTTTGAGTCTCCAGTGTTTAATAGGAAGTTTCCAGATTGCCTCCCTTGTACAGCAGCGGAGCATTTCAAGCCTCGATTAGACTTATCCTTTATCAGAAATTTAGGGAGAACTGGAAATGGAAATAGAAGTTGAAACTGTACCTTAAAGTCACCAAGGCTGATAAAGAGTCTGAGGGATTATATAACTGGAGCCTTGCTTCACTGCATAGGAGACAAAGCCCTTGAAGTTTACCATAATTTGCAAGGTGTGTTTTCAGATCCTGACAACAAGATCCTGGCAGAGGTTTTAACAGTTTTCCAAACCTACCGTGAACCCAGAAAGAACCCTGTGTTTGCGAGGTACCAGTTCTGGCAATTGCAATATAATGAGGCTGCTGGAATAGATGATCTTGTCACTGAACTTAGACAAAAGGCACAGCATTGTGAATCTCTTAACATGAGATTCTCAGGCTCTCTTATGTTAAGAGACAAGATTGTATTTAGTATACCTGATGGCAAACTCCTGGAGGAACTCCTTGAAAAGCATGATCTAACCCTCCAGCGGGCAGTTAATATGTGCAGAACAAAGGCCTCTGCTAGGCCAGAGCTCTGTCGGCAGAAACCACTTTGCATGCAGTGGAGCGAAACTGTCTCAGCTCCTTGCAACATACTTGCAAGCCTCCAGCAGACCTCTTTCCACAAATGCCTGCCCCTGCTAAACTACAGAAGATTTGCAACAAATGTGGAAACACACACAAGCCTAGACAATGCCCAGCCTTTAGAGTTACTTGTTAACAAATGCTCAAGGAAAAATCATTTTCCTAAAGTGTGCAGAACAAAAGAAGACCATGTACAGCTAGAAAAGGATGGAAAAATGCTGTCCATGCGCTTGCTGTCTACTCCTGATCGCTCTAAGGCAAGCACAGCACAGTAACAATAGCAGGTCTCCCAGTCTTTTTTAAACTGGACAGTGGAGCTGAAGCGAACATCATCCCTGCTATGGTGGCCAAAACACTGGTGGGAAAAGTGCATATTATGTAAACACCAGGCATGCTCATTGCTTTTGGCAGTGCTCGCATAAAGCCATTAGGGCCGATTGTGGCTCGTTGCAGAGCAGGTCCCAGCAAAGCCCGGCTGACCTTTTATGTGATTGATATTGAGGATCCTTCATTGCTTGGAAGAGATGCCTGCATCAGTCCTGATCTCCTCAGGCAAGTCCACTAGCTACCCCATATAGTACCTGGACCAAGAGATGACCTCCTTAGACACTACTCAGATGTTTTTGAAGGCTTGGGTCAATTTCCTGGCACTCACCACATCTTTCTAGACTCTACAATCCCTCCTGTCATCCATAGGTGTAGAAAGATCCCCTACACCATTTGAACAGATTGAAGGACACAGGCCATTTCCACACGGCTTACCTTGTTCCAGAAAACAGCGAAATCTCGCACGAAATCTCACGATTGGTGGATACTGAACCACTTAGTGATTCCTTGCTAAAGCAGCTGCAAGACCACACAAGGAGGGCTCACGAAGTAAAGGCTCTCAGATCCTTCCATCTTCATGGATGGCCATGTCAGCGAAAGCAAGTTAAACCAGGTCTTAGACCTTATTGGCCTCTTAGGGATCAAATCATGATTGAAAATGTCTCACTCATGCTGGCCCTACTTCACTCTCCTCATCAAGGTGTGGAGAGGTCAAAAGCACGGGCTCGTCAAATTATGTATTGGCCTAACATGAATGCTCACATAGAACAATGGGTCAAACATTGTGCACCATGTCAGGAATTTCAGCCTAGCAATTGTAGGGAGCCAATGATCTCCTATGAGATCCCAGAATTGCCCTGGTTCAAGTTGGCTGCTGACATTTTTTACCTCAGTGGCCAGTCCTACCTTATAATTGTTGAGTAGTATTCCAAATTCCCCGAAGTGCTGCTGCTACCTGACAAGACAGCTGACATGGTTGTGGCCAAGATGAAAGCATTGTTCACTCAAGAGCTCATTTGTTGACCATGCCTCATTTGCAAGTTGAATGGTGAAACAATTTGCATCTGAATGGGATATCTCTATTACACACTCCAGTCCTGGCTATCCCTAATCCAATGGTCAGGCTGAACTTATGGTTTAAACCATCAAACACATGTTCAAAAACCTTCATTAGATGGATCCAGTCTTCAATTGGCCTTGCTCAACTTGAGAAATACACCTGTTTCAGGTGTAAAGTACACCCTCACACAGCTCCTTATGGGACAGTTTTTACATAGCATTCTTCTGACTACATTGGCAGCTTTAATACCCAGACTGCCATCAGCAGTTCCGCAGAAGTTGAAGACTTCTGTGTCAACAAAAGACCTGCTATGACAAATGGGCCGTATCCCTTCTACCCCTGCAAGAGAGGGAGAGTGTGTGCATGCAGACACGTATGAGATGGATACCAGCATTGGTTACAGGAAAAAGAAGTGAACCACGTTCTTATACGGTTTGAAACACTGAATGGAAATGTGTATAGGAGGAATAGGAGACATTTGAGAAAAGATTGTTCCTCTGCACTTCCTGAATCTGCTGCTGTACCTGATCATAACATTATAGAACAAATCTTGGCTGATGTTCTAGAACTGCCTGGAGAAGAGGATCATAGCACTCCAGATGTGATCCTGATGCCTGTTAACTCCCCCCGTCTGAAGGTGTATGAACAAAGAACAGGCGGGCGGTCAGGTTGCCTGCTAGATTTAATGACTGTGATGGGATACTGATAAAGGTGAACCCCAACGGTGAGACAAGCGCTAGCAACCTTTGACTTCACAATTTTATAGTATTTGGGTTGTACTGACCACACCAAAATAAAGAAGGGGAATGTGGTATATTTATTTGTGTGTGTGTGTGTGTGTGATATGGAACAGTCTGCCCCTCCCCTGATATTTGTGTGATTTAGTTTGTTCCTATTGAGTCGAGCTCTTGTTTCCATTTTCCAGTTTTGCATGTTAGCTAAAATTGTTAGTTGTTGGAGTTGTCTCCTTGCTAATAAAGGGCTGATGTTCTGAGCCAGCTTGTCTCTACTGAATGGACCCGAGAACAAGTGCCTGAGTGACTACTCTAACCTAGGAACCCACAGCCGATGGGGGACATTACACATAGATTCCACCCTTCAAAGCAACCATTTTTCTCCAGGGGAACTGACCTCTGTTGTCTGAAGATCAGTTGAAATTCTGGGAGATCTCCAGGACCCGCCTGAAGGTTGGTAAACCTATAGGAAACCCCTCCCCCCTCAAAATCAAAATATTCCCAGGCTTGGAATGAGAGCCTCCCATGGGATAATGCATTAATTAGAAATATTTTCCTTTTCTCCTGCAAATGGGTTGGAGAAGGCTCCTCAGCATGTGCAGAATGCTTGCTTTTCACCACTGAGTAGCCACATTTGCATCTCACGGTGGAGGAATCAGGCCTGGCTTCAAGTAGGCTTGTGCTCCTGCAGTTTTGGTCTTGCAAAATTAAACCTTTTGGAGCAAAAATCCTCCAGTGACCAAACTCACAGTTCTCTTATAGGCTCACTCCATAGCACATGAGAGGCTGTTGCTTGCATAAATATTTATAGTCGGTGTTCTTCCAAATGTAAAGCTTTATCCACCGTTTTCATTTTGGTGATAAGTGTAGATAAGTTATTTATAATTAATGGAGACCTCAAGTCCCATCCCTGCATGGCCTGCAAGCTTTCATCTATAATTGGGAGGCGCAGCAGCTTCATTCCAGTATCAGGATTCCCTTATCAGTTTCGCTTTTTTAATTTGTCTTACTTGTTCAACAAAGGAATGTGTTTCCAGTTTACCTTTGTAGCAGAGGAGATGCAAAATGCTTTGGAAATATCCATTATATAGGGAACTCTGCCTTTAAATGGCTTGGGTTTTTTTCTCTTTTCTTCCTACCCAGCTGCCCCCTTCCCTGGCTCCCCTTGCTTTCCCCAGTATAACGTACAGATAGATACTGTACAAACATACTACCAAAGAATTCTTCGGAGAAGTAGCTGGGCAAGGCTGTGACTCTGGCAGCACTTTAGCTGTCAGGAATTCCCGAGTTGAGAAGCAATGCCACCCCACCCATCCCAACTGAATGGCTTTTTGCCAGGCAAAAAGGTTGGAACTGTGAACATCTACACCAGAATTCATACCTGGGTTGATGGCTATGGCAGTGAGGGGACAGGAAGTATTTAAGCTGGAAGCAGAAGGGCAAGGTGACAATTTAAAAGAGGCGCAGCTCTGAGATACCTCAGTAGCGCTTTGACTGTCTATCCTATAAAACCTGGCCATGGAATTGCATTTTAAGGTAAAACAAATAATCACGTATCAGGTCATGGAAAAAGACAGAACAATAAGGAAACCTGTGAACTGCACCGTTTGTCAATGATTTTGTCTTGAATGAACACATGTGGACAGTCCCAAATCACTAGCAAGCATGGAAACAGACCAAATCCTCTGTCTGTGCATATAGAATCTGAGAGGTCTGTGTGTGTGGACAGAGACAATTTTGTTCTTTCCTCTTCCCTTTAATTCAAACCTGGCTGGATTAAGAATAAATGAAGCCCCAGAGCAATTTCCTTTCTTCCAGATGCTGAGAAACCATTGCTTCAGTGTATCTTGGGGTTAGGAAGAAGGGTTTTCCGGATCAAAAGTTTGAGCCCTGGCACCTTTCATTTTTTAAAGGTAGTGTTGATGCTTCCTGCCTGCACTATTTGACAGGCAGATGGTGTCTCCTTACCTGCGTGTGTGTTGTGTGCTGTCTAGTCACCTCCACCCTATAGCGAATCTATGAATGAAAGACCTCTCAAAGTCTTATCATTAATGGACTTGCTCCTTACCTCCTAAAAGCTAATTTCTGTACATCGTCAACATTTTGTCCAGTGGAATGTCACCAGTGAGACCAATGAGATTATGCAAAAATGGGTGTGGGGAGGGGAGCAGTGGGTTTGGTATAGAGATTGGCTTTGAACTGCTTGTGTTGCTTTCCAGAGGTTTTTAGGACTGCTAATAACAGTTCTCTGACCCTGCTTGCCACATTTTCGCCCTAGGAAAGAGTACATTATCTGCCCTTGTCTAAATTTCCCTCAAGGGTTATCCATTTTCCAGCAAAGGCCCTCAGACCTGGGGAAGGTGTCTTCCCTACACTTTTCCATTAAAAAGAACAGGCTGTGCCTAGCTCTCAAGGAAAACTGAGGAGCATTACAACAAGAACATGTATCCAGCAGCAATGTCAGGCTTTTCTCCGCATCCACGTCAGCCAGGGGGCTTCACTGCTCAGTTTGGCTCCCAGCAAGGTCAGCTGGCCTCTGGGGAGCTGGTGGGGTATGATCTGTAATTTGAGCATTGCAACCAACGTGTTGTTTCCCAGGCTCTGAGCACGTGCAGAGAGCCTGCTCTCATGGTGAAGCATCTGTGTTTTGAAAACTAGAAAGGCTCAAAGGAACAGTTCTCTCAAAACTAACATTGTATAAAAGCAGCTACAGAACAGACAAAAATGGCAGGCCGTCTTGCTGGCCAACTGAAGAAAACTGCAAACAGCCACGAAGTCACAAAATAGTGAGCTAGTATTAGAATTTCACAGAACACTTTATCAAGCAGGGTGTGAAAAAAGAAGATGCAAGGGAGGGAAGAAAGTTAAGGAAGCTCTCTGTGGATGTTGTTAGTTTATGTGCAATTTCAAGAGTACCAAAGCAGAAGCAGGCCAAGAAACAGCAGGCACTCTTCCTCTGGAAAAGCAAACGCCGGTCATGGTTCTCCACCACCAGCACTAAGCAGCAGAACACCTTGGCTCCTTTTTAAGGTAGAGAGCAGCAGGAAAGAAATTGTGGTGGCCATCCCATTAATAAGGTTGGAGATTAATTTTACACAGTGTACTAACACATTAAGAGCAACTCAGAGGTTTAAAAAAACACTTTAATGTTGTTTGATGCAAAGAAACTGCCCTCCCTAGTTTACCTTGGGCTGAATCCATACATAGCAATCATTTGCAACTGGATTTTCCTGTATGGACAAGACAGTTGAAGAGGTGAAGTACATAAACTAGAAAATAATAGTAAATGCGTTTAGCAGGTCCAGCTGTTCCAAGCAGTCCTTTGGTTTAGATTTTATTCCCCTTATCCCTAAAAAAAAAAATACCCCTATGCACAACCCACCCCTTGTTAATGTTTCTTCTCTTCCCTGAGAATGGAATCTCCTCAGGGCAGGGACGCGGCTTTTCTCCGCTCAGGCCTGTTGAAGATGTTGCATGACTAAGGAAATCTTCGCGCACCCTCTCGGTCTGATCCTGCACGACTTCCAACTTGCTGCAGTCAGTCCGTTCTCCGGGGGCCAAGCACTTGAACAGCGAGGGAAGTATTTTCCGAAAAAAGCGCTGCCCGAGCCACTGAGTGAGCGCAGGCGCAGGTTTGGTGCTGATGTGTGTAGCAGGACAAGGCAGGGGGGCTCGTTCTGAGCCTTACTGGCCATAGCAACAACCCCTGGGGCTGACCTCTCGCCCCAGGGCTGGCTGCGGGGCGGGGCGTCACCCAAGTGCTTGTGAGGGAACCAGCAAGAGGGCCAAGTGGGAGGTGCTCTGGGCAGTCACTCGGTAGAGGCAAGAGGCACGCTTGGCCCATCACAATTCCCTTGTACTGGGGTGGATTTCCCTACATCTCCTGTAGGGCAAATGCTAAAACGAGGCCGCTCTGCATTGCGGGGGAGTGGGGGATAATTCCTTCTCATCCTGTCTGGATGCTCAAGGGCTTATCGCTGGGCTCTTGTCAAAGCAGCTCTGTATATTCTTTTTTTCTTAAATGATATTAACCCTGCAAAACTTGGGGGAAGGTAACATAATGTAACCGCTGCACACCCACCCTTCAAACCTCTGCAGTTTCTGGTGGACGGGAGGGCAACCTTTCGGTCCTTAGAGATGGTTCGCCCTTTTGGTTGTCCATACGTTTCTCTGCGATCAGGGGTCATTTCTTAGAAAAAGAGCTGCAGGACCTCATTAACATAACTCATTAGCATATGCCACACCCCTTGACATCACCAATTTAAAAAAAATGTTGCCAGTGGCATCTGGGGAGGTACGGTATGCTTTTCTAGACAGATTAGAGCAGTTCACCACAGACAACAAAGCCAGCAAAACACAGTTCTAGATCTAGATATACACAGAAGGGGGGGAGAAGTACTCACTGCTTGCAGGCCCAGAGGAACGCCTGTGCAGGCCAGTGGTGGCAGCTGGCCACGGGGCCTGCTCTGGAGGCTGCCGTGGGCCACCTCAACCAGCCTGCAGGCCAGGAGGACAGGCTGCGCAGGCCGCTGCAGCTGGCCGCAGGGCCTGCTCCGAAGGCCACCGTGGGCCGCCTCAACCACCCCGCAGGCCGGGAGGATGGGCTGTGCAGGCCGCAATGGCGGCAGCTGGCCATCGGGCCTGCTCCAGAGCGCCCCCCCCCCAGTGTGGCCACCCCCCCTGCATGGCCACCCCCCCCCAGCTTCCTACCTGCAGCTGCTGCTGTTGCTGCCTCCGCTGCCGCCTGTTGCTAAAGACATGGGCAGCGGGGAGGAAGAGGAATCATGTGGGCGGGGCAACCACCCACGTGATCTCTTTTTGGATCTTCCAGAACTCCGTTCTGGTGTGTTCCGCCCCAAAATGAGCCCTGTCTGGGATACTGCTCTGAATTTCCATCCTATGTGCTATACCGTTTGGGCACTACCTAGTTTGCTATACAGTATTTTTCAGGATTTCCACCCTGTTACTTTGTTTTTTTGCTTGCTGGAAGGGCACCTTACCTGACAGATCAGTCTAGATGTTCTCAGGAGATGTCTCAGTGGGGGCAAGTGATTACCAGGGTACTTTCCAGGGAAACCTTGGTCTAAGGCTGCTCTTAGCAAGGAAAGCCACTTCCCTCTTTTCACTGGCAGTGGTGTGGGATTCAAATTTGAAGAGTTTTTTCTCTGTTGCTTTTTGTGGCGAAATCCCATTTTTCTTTGTTGATTTTTTGCTGAGAAATCCGAAGTGAGAAACGTGAAGCCAATTTTGAAAGTTTTTTTGGGAAGCACAACAAACAAGCACAAACAGAGAAATCTTCCTTTTTTTGTTTTGTTGGTTTTAGTTAGGAGATAGGGGATGTTGGCAGGTGAGAACCTAGACCTCTCACCATTCCAAATAGGTGATCCAAATCTTCTGGCAACTTCTTCTATACTGAATGATTCAACAGTGGTCCAAATTGAAGGTGCAGACATTGCTTCCAGTTGGAAAGAGAGGAAGAAAAGGGAATTTGGGGAGGGGAGAGAACATGAAGAAAAGATACTGCCCGAAGAACGAGGCCTCCCCAGATGGCTGCATCATAAGGTTGAACCTCAAGGGAAAGTGCTTCGGTCGTAGGGCGCTTTCCATTCAAGGAGACGTTTGAGTCCTCCTTATAAAGGAAGCAGGAGTGTTTGTCCAGGAAGGCAGCTCTGTGCTCCTAGGCTGCCTGTGGGAGGCTTTGAGACAACAGTCTTCCTCAGTGGCCTGCACTGGTCAGCTTGTGAGGACTTGAGAACTGGGCAGCTGGCTAATGTGGCAACACCTGAAGTCCATTTGCTGCCAGAAAGGGCTTTTCTCTCAAGAAGGTCCCTCAACTCATCCAGCAGAGATTGGATCTCACAACCCTTCTCTCTGCAGCTGCCCTCCCTTTGTCACAACAGCCACTGAATTAAAATTCTGGGGGACTGTCTCAGGAGTCTTTCCAGATCCCCACTTTGACCATGGAGAGTCTCCTGGAAGGTCCTTCAACTCCGAGCGCTTAACCCAAGCACAGGAATATGAACCCAGAATTGTTGGTGTAACGTGCATCTGAATTATTGCTGCTAGGCTGTATCAGTGGAGATGTTCTTCAACTGTAAGCTGCTTTCCTCAGATACTGATTTTATTTATTTACTTCATTTATACCAGCTTTTCTCCCCAGTGGGATCCAAAATGCCTTACAACATTCTCCCCTTCTCCATTTTATCCTCACAACAACTCTTTGATGTAAGTTAGGCTGAAGGTGTGTAAACTTCCATGGCAGAGTGAGGATTTGAACCTGGTTTTCCCAGATCCCAGTCTAACACTCTTAACTATTACGCCACACTGACCCCCCCCCTCCCATAGGGCTTAAATGGAACCCTGGGTGTTTCACATGCTTATGGAGTATGCCTGCTGTTTTCTGGGGGTGCAGGGGCTTTGACCATACATGAACAAAGGAAGTGGCCCTATCAAGTCTGCCTGTTGGTCAGTCTGGCTCAGTACAATGAACTCTGATTGGCAGAGGCTCTCCTGCGGCTCAGAGAAATAAATGCAGGTCTTTCCTGGCAGCAGCTATTTACAGTCCTTTAACTGGAGATGTTGGGAATTGAATCCAGAACCTTCTGCATGCAAAGCAGGTGCTCTTCTTTACCCCTTTGGACACTTGTTGTAGAGGCTGCAATCCTTGAAATCCAAGAGGATCTGGATGTGTCCCCTTAACTGCAAGCCATGCAATTAATTCCCAGCTACTTGTTCTGCAACCCATTTCTCTGAAAAATGCCCTGCATAGTCATTCTAGGATAAAAATTTTAAGGTCCAAGCCAGTTTGCTGAGCTAAGCAAGAGAGAGAAATTAAAATCATCCCCGGGGAACTGTGAGTTCTATGACTTAACTTCTCCCCCACACCACCCCCAGTATGCTATGCCGTCTGATAAAGTGTGCTTCTGGCACATAAAATGAGGAGGAAGCACTTAAGCCATCAGGAGGGAGGTGGCCAGCCTCTTCGTGTGGGTGCCGTGTCAGCTACTGGAGAAAATTCGAGAGAGTCATTCAAACTAAAGGCTCCCTGATGGCTTTCCTTGGGTCAGGGATTCCCAGTGGTCTGCCAAGGTGTCTCCTGGTGTCCACCTCCTTCTTTCCCAAAGCAGAGACCCAGTCCAGGCTCCACCTCACCGGAGCAGGAGGTACTTCAGAAGACCCCAGAATGAATCACTTTGGGTCGTCATCATCATCAATCTTTATTGTGTTAGCAAAAAAACATAGCAAAAAATACAAGAGAAAATTAAAGGTCCATCAAGATAAAATTTAAAAATAAAGTAAAATAAACATTTCTGGACGTTTTTACAGAAAGGGTCTAAAGGGAACTCCAGTACCCCATGGCAGCTATCTTGTGGTGGTGCCAACACGATCTTCAAAATTCCAAGAGTGCCCACAGGCTCACGAAGGTTGAGGATGATGGCAAGCACAGATCATCTCTCTTTGCTGCCTGACCTCTGGAGCTGTGGGACAGGAAAATGATTCTAGAAGCTTCGCTGTTTTCATCCCTGCTGAGTTCTCCATATACACAAGATGATCTTGCTACTTTGCCCTTTTTCCATACGTACGTAAGCACAACTGTTTAATAATATTAGCTTTTTAATAGTGCCTGTAAAGTGTTCCACGTGTTTCACGCATCTAATCTTGGTAATAATAACGGTGCTTATGTGCTGCTTTTCTGCACAAATTAGTGTCCCACTCAGAGCTGTAAACCAAGCCAGTGTTGTTATCCCCACAGTGCAGCTGGAGAGGGGCTGAGAGGGGAGAGGCTTACGCAAGGCCATCTACTGGGCTCAGGACAGCAAAGTGTTGGTTCACAGCCCAACCACAACCACAGTGCTACAGCAGCTTGCTTGCTTCCTTACATCAGCCCTGTGAGGTAGGCACCTTGGACAACTGACTTGTTATTGCACCTGATTTGTGGGAGGGTAGAGGAAGAGGGCCGGAAACACAGTGATTTGCTTCAGGCCTCTTAGTGACTTTGCGGCCATGGTCTGATTTGAACAGCAGCAAGAATAATTGTATGAAGCTATCCAAATGCTAAAAATAAAATAAAATGCTAAGAATTTATTAAGCTGCAAAGAGAACTTCCCCATACTCAAAGCTGTTGCATTACCTCAACTGTGTGACAGCTATTTACTTCTACTCCAAATGCCTTTTGTCAGGGCCACTGCCAGGAAACATCTTGAGGAGGCCCAAACTCTGAGCTGACTGGCCCAGACACCGACCAGAAAGGATCCCAGGTCTAGAACTCTTCTTGAGACACCACTGGAAAAAAATGACTGAGCCTAATATGAAATCTGAGGAAGGACAAATTTCCTCTCTTTGCATTTTACTAGGATGTTCAGCATACAAAGGTGATCACAGCAGGTCATCACTTGGTAAATAAAAGGGGTGCCAACTGACCTGGAGAAAAATGTCCTACACACCTTTAAACAGAGGCTTAATGGGATAACATTTACCAGGTGATATTTACCTCCATACCATGAAGTATATTGTCTGCCCATTTTCACACATTTAAGACTCTATTAAAAGGACAAGATGTTTTTCTTTAGACCAGAAAAAACTAAGTATAATGAAGCATTTGGGTTAACTAATTGGACAACTATGAGATGCACATTCTAGCATCCACAGTTCTTTTTTTTAACTTCCATTTCTTCTGAATCAATAACTGATTGTATGGTTTGCAGGTTGCCTACTTGTTGCAGGAATAACAAAACGATTAATAATAATCATCTCCCTAAATGCCTGTGTTTTGGGAAAGACTACTTAATTATTCTCCAGATAGTTTCAAAATGGTAGCCCTATTGGTCTGCACTAGAAGAAGAAGATCCAGGTCCAGTAGCACCTTAAAGACCAACTAGATTTTCAGGGAATAAGTTTTCAAGAGTCAAAGCTCTTTGGACCTTGAGTTGTTCAGAGTAACACTAAGAATGGAAACTCCATGTTCAGGAACACCGTACCGCTGATTACCAGATCTTGAGGACAAACCAAGGGGGATCACTAGCTCTCTGAAGCCCAGTTTGTGAACCTGCCTGAAGCTGGCATCTCCCAATGAGAAAAGTTCGGGGATAGCTGACCTTTTTTATGTGTCATTTTTCATGTTTTGCTGCCTCATTCTCTAGTCAGCAACTAATTGTCTTGGGTGGCCATGTTGAGAAGAAAATGTGGGGTGGTGGATCAACTCCAAATCCCCCACCCTGAAGGGGCCTGCTGACAGGTTCTGTTTCTACAGATACTGTTTTCTCTACACCCCTTTCATCTATAGGTTGGCAACTGAAGGACTGATCAGTATTGCTGAGGGAGCCAAATTTAGCCCAGTTGCTTCTGAAACAAGGTGTTGCTTCTGATGATTTTGAGGACAAGGATCTGAAACCTATGACTTCAGAACCAAATATGGGTCATGTTTAAAAAAGAAAATGAAATGTTGACACTGAGATTTATTGAAGGGGTAGGTGAAATGTTCCAATCCCCCCAAAAAGGGACATCAAAGATTGCAGCAACTATCAGACCATTGCATTAATTTCCCATGCAAGCAAAGTGATGCTCAAAATTTTACAACAAAGACTCTTACCATATATGTACAAGAAACAGACAGACACATGCATACACATAGAATTTTATTGTGGGTGTGTTTCAGAGGACTATTGCTTTAAAATGTTCTTGAGTAGATGTTCTAATTTTGGAACGTTTTTCCTACAGATGCCATTTTCCAATATGACATACATAGTTATTTCAGTATTTAAAATTCACGTAGGCTGCTCATCTTGGTGTCAGAATATATGTTTTTGAGGTCTAGAAAGCCAAATGCCATATTTGTTGTAGGAACAGCCATTTTTCCTGTAGCTGCCATTTTGCAAGATGGAAGATCTTTTTCACATTCTTATAGGAATTTTATGTTGGTGTCAAAATGTATGCTTTGGGAGTTGATAAAGCAATATGTTTCTCTTTTTGTTGTGAAAACAGTTATTTTTTTCTGTAGCTGCCATATTAAGATGGAGGATAGGAATCTCCATAATTTGTAGTATCTCAGTAACTATTCACTGCATGATGCTGATCTTTGTCTCAAAGCAAAATACGTGTTTTGGGGATACATATTCCAAATAAAGTACAAATTTTTGTAGAACAAGCTGTTTCTAATGCTTTAAACATCGGATCAAAAGTTAAATTAAAAATTAGGTCTTAGAGCAAATGATTTCTATCCCTTGCAAAATTTTACCACAATTCTTGTTTTTGTTAGTAACAAAAATGCATTTCTTTTTTATTTTTTGTTCCAGGTGAAATGACATCCTTGGAAGTAGAAATGGATGCTGCAATGGATGCTGAAGGTGGGAGCAATACCAAAGGTAGTGGACAGTGACTGCTATAAGTTATATACATTAAAAAAAACTTTAGACAAAATAGGGGAAAGCAATGCAAAGGAAATGATAGTGTCATAAGAACCCATAGGGAGGCTAGAATTACCAAATAGTGGCAGACAGAGATTTTGATGGGAGTGAAGGGATTTATGGAGCTGTTTTATAGAAATTGAAATGTTAACACTGAACTGTTGTCAATAATCCAAGTGCAAACCATGTGGAGCTTTCTGGCCGTGCAGTCAAACAATTGTACCAAGTTCTCCTGCGTATATTTATTACTTTTGTGAGACCTCACGTGTTCTGCTTTCTAATGAAGGACGCAATATCCTGTGTTTGGGCTGCATAAACTTTATGGTTTATTAATCCATATGTCCATTATCTATAAAGTTAAATTTGTGATTTTCAGTTTTGCTTTTCTAAACCAGCTCTTTGTTTATCTCTTGCTCAGAATGTTGACATAGTTTGGTTCTTTAATTATGAAAGGTAGCTGACCCTAGGGGTAGATGATTACAGGTATTTGGGGTGGGCATAACAATAGATTCCTTCCCTTTTCTTGGTGCATGGCATACCTTATCAATAGGGCTGTAACATTTTATTCATTAATCAATTGTATGTTTTCTGATCATTTTTTTTTTAAAAGTGCCACCAATTAACTCAGCGCCAATTAACTCAGCAGCATTTTCATTACAAAAACTGCTGTTGGGTTGGTAGAAGAGGGGTGTTTCCATTCTCACACGGACAGAGAAGACCCTTTCAGAGATGATACTTGTATTGCTGAGGCATATATTCAAACACAATATTTTTCCCTTTCAGAACTATGAAGTTACACATATGTAAATACATGCATTGCAGGTTTAATTGACAAATGCCTCTGTTACACATGACATAATTAATCAACAGAAAAAAATCTTTAATTGGGTGAAAGCCCTCTTTATGGATCTAGTAGCACCTTAAAGACCAACTGGATTTCCAGGGTATGAGCTTTCCAAGAGTCAAAGCTCTTTTTGTCAGATATTCATCAGAGAGCTTTGACTCTTGGAAAGCTCATACCCTCGAAATCCAGTTGGTCTTTAAGGTGCAGCTGAACCTGAAACTTGCTCTTCTACTATATACCAACATAGCAACCTACTTGAAACTATATTTATGGAGCTCTTATTCTTCATCATCTAGAATGAAAAATGGAAGTTCTCAGTCTCTTGAGCTAGACACGGCATATGCGTGTGTGCGGCAGGTAATAAAGCTGGGTTTTAAAACCCAGCTATTGGACTGTAGCTCCTTACAGCAATGATCAAATCTGCATTTGCTTCAGAGCCCTGATGAAGGTTTCCTGCAGGACTGCTTTTCTGCAATGTTTGTTGGGCACCAAAATAAGCCCTTTACCGATTGGTCTGAAGATGCTAGCGTCACCATCACCATCCCATTCTCCCTTCATCTGTGAATCCAGATTTGAAATTGTGGTGGCTTTAAAGCATTTCCTGTTTTCAAAGAAATTGCAGATGTTATTAAGTCCCTGACAGTTGTCACTTTCAGCAAAATATATGACTCAACAAGCAATTAGTTCAGCAGCAAATGCGGTCTCCAGCAGGCTGGCAACATTCAGGAGGTGATGGGAGGAGGTTGCTGCTTTGTTTGAGAACTTGAGGGAGGGCGGGGAAGGCTCAGGCAGGATTAGCATTGGGTGGCTGTGGCAGCTCCTTTCTGGCACTGGTTGAAGTTACGTGTTGGTTCTGAAAGATCTCGGTATTTATTCTAGGTCTGTGGTGTGTATAACCTCATGGAGTTTGCCTGATTTGATTATGCAGCCTTAGTGTTGTGCTTTGGAAAGCCCTGTAGAAAGGTGGTGGATGAAGTTTTTCCTGACAGTGATACACTTAAAATAAGCGGGGGTGTAATGATTCCAAGTAAATGTGTGCATGTGTCTTTAAATGCTTGGTTTGAGCTAGGTGAAGAGTGGGGGTGAAAGAAAGGAATGAGTGAGCGATATGATTGGTTGATTGAGATTGTGGATGGAGTGAATGGAGTTCAGACTGAGAACAGGACCACAAGTGACGCCTGACACAGGTTGGACACTAGTCAGCTTCCCTCAAGTTTTGATGGGAAATGTAGGCATCCTGGTCTTGCAGCTTGACTCTCTGACTGCTGTCCAATGGACTTTTCAACTGTCACTTGTCCAACATTCCGCCAAGCTGCCTACATTTCCCATCAAAACTTGAGGGAAGCTGGCAAGTGTCCAACCTGTGTCAGGCGTCACTTGTGGTCCCGCTCTGAGAGTACAGGGAGAAAGGGGGGAGTCAGAAGAAAGCAGGTGAGCTGTGTGCTGCCTGAATATGTTGAAGTGTTTATGACAGAAATATAACCTGTGTGGAACCTGAACTGAGCATGTTTGTGAAAGGACACTCAGTCAGGGAAAGAGAGGCCAGCTGTGTGCTGCCTGAGCAGGTTTAATATTCCTGTGAATGAGAGTTAGGGCAAGAGAGGCGAGCTGTGTGCAGCCTGAGTGTGTTCATATAGTTGTGAGGGAAAGGCAACCTGAGTGGAAGCCTGAACTGAGTGTGTCTGTGAGACTATATATTCATTCTATTTGAAGCAGGCAAACTGTGTGTGCGCCTGAGAGAGAAAGAATTGAGAGTGAAAAGAAAACAGGCTAGCTGTGTGCTGTCTGAGGAGTTCTCTGTGAGAGAAATATAGAGCCTAGAGAAAGAGGCTAACTGTGTGTGAAGCCTTACAAGAGATCTGTGTGAATGAGTTTGGATGAAGCAACTAGAAGAACTAAGAACTACTTTTATGTAACCAATACGCTTCTAAAAAAAATAAACTTTTATTTTGTTTTGTTATATCCCAGAGTAGCAGTCATTGTTATTTCCCATTCCTATCCTCAGGGCCACATAGAACCACGAAGGAGCCTGACGCATAAACACGTTACCAAAGGGAAAACTTAAATAAAATATATTGGAATTTAATATTCCTGGTGGCAGCTAACTACCCAGAGGGTGTGAAGGGAAAGATTAAAGCAGAATCCACCCTAAAGAAAGTGAAGATCATAACAGGGGGGCTGGGAGTCCAGAGTTAAATGGAAGTCCAGTGGCACCTTGAAGACTAACAATGTTTATTCCAGCATGAGATTTCATGAGTCAGAACATCTGAAGAAGTGAGCTCTCCAACTCACAAAAACTTACGTTGAAATAATGTAGTTACTCAGGGGTCATTTCGTAGAAAAAGAGCTGGAGGAACTCATTAGCATAACTCATTAGCATATGCCACGCCCCTTGCCATCTCCGGAAGTGTGTCATTGGTATAACTGATTTGCATATGCCACACCTCCTGACATCACCTATTCTGGCTGTTTTGGACCCAATCTGGGCCATTCAGGGTTGAAATTGGGCCCAAAATGGCAAAAAGGGGCTGAAAATTACTGAAAAGGGGCCCAAAATGGTCAGGATCAGGCCGCTGATGAGTGGGAGAGTGATCCACCACCAATCAGAGGCCCGATCTGGGTCGTTTTGGCCCCAATCCAGGCCGAAACGGGCCCAAAATGGCCGAGAGTCAGGTGGGCAGGGCCACCTGACATGTAACCTCTTTGGGGAACTGCCAGAACTGTGTTCCGGCGCATTCCCCCTTGAAATGAGCCCTGTAGTTACTTTTCAAAATGCTGGAGTTCTGATTGAAAATAAAGCTTTGCCTGGTTCTCGCCCTTACTACAGCGTCTGTCCAACATGGCTTTTGTTGTCCATGCAGTTACCTTGATCCCCAATGAGGGCTGCCAACTTTTAAATTTGTCCCTTTAATATCAGTTTGATCTGCAGCAATTCTCTTATTTTAGCTCCATGTCATGTCCCTTTATTCAAGGGACAGACATTTCAGTTGGAAATTACCCTTTCTCACCGGTAGAAAATCGTTCAGTCCAAGCATATGTGTTATGTGTCTGTGCAAGAGCAAAGCGGGCAGTGGAAGTACAGAGAATGAACCACTCACATTGGCAGTCATCTCACACAATCAGAATTCACCCTGAAAATATCAGCATCTTGTATTTTGGTTCAAATAAAGGGCTCTGTATTCCAAACACACCCAGTTCTGTCCCATGAAGTAGTGACATTGATAGAGGGATTTGTTTGCCTACAGTGTTTCTTGAAAACCAGCCCCAAAGCCTGCTGGTTGAAATGGTAGGTAAACTTACATACTGTTTTTAATGGCAGCTGCATCACCTTTCTTTTCCTGCTAGCCAAGCTACTCACAAGAAAGTGCCTCTGCCTGCCATCCAATCTCTTCATTATGTCGCTTATTCCTCATTTCTGAATTTGCTTGATGTAGATGGCAGGTAGACAAAGAGCTAGAAAAAAGCAACCTATGAGAGGCAGCAGAAGGCAACCCAAAATGGAACAAGAGGCCCCTCAGCTAGGATCCAGACCATGGCAACAGGTGCCAGCTTGCTTGTGGTTGCCAGCGGCCCTCCAGTGCAGCAGCCCACCAGGAATTTTCCCAGTGGATTAAAGGGCCAGTCCTCCCTGGCTCCTTGGACAATGTACTTGCTATCATAGGGCCTAAAGGCTATTGCTTCTGATGTTGTGAGATGATCAGTAGCACCCCCCATGCTAATCCTGCAGGTACATTTGGATTGCCCACGATTAGGATAGGGATAGGTGAACCTAATTTCTCAAGGGGAAGACATTTCTATTACAGTTGCAATTTTAAAAAAGAAGTTATTGTGGATTCCTTCTAGATAGGCAGTTTTCATAATAGGTAGATCCCAACATACTTGAAAATGGTTCTGTCTTGCATGCTTGTGGAAGTGGGCTGCCTGTTTCTTCTTTTGTTTTTGTTTTATTTAACATAATGCACTGAATGTACATTTGACAGTCGCACAGTCAGGAAATTTTAGATTCTGAACTAAATGGTCTTATGGCCTCTGCCTTTAGATGCAGAATTTTAATATGATGCTACAGCCTGGTTTGGGAAGGACCCCACCTAAACCTGAGCAGAGGAATCAAACTTCTATCTCAAAGCCCATGATACCCTAAGAACAGACTTCCCCACAGGGGGAACTCTTATATCTGCCCTTTCCATCAGTTTAATATCAAACTGAGGTCCCTGGATCTAGGGAGGTCACCCCAGGGCACTCCCAGCTGGGAGTAGCCGTCCTGCCTGAAAAACTCCATGGAAGCATTAATCAAAGACCCATTCAGATGCCGGAGCTGCCCCAAGCCTTTTTGACCGTAAGAAAAGGCACCAGTATGCAGGAGAATAAGCAAGTTTCTCAAATTAACCATGTTTCCTCCACCTTCCAGGATAAAATAATCAAGCTTCTTACTAGTCCTTTGTTAAACCATCCCAAGCTGGTATTCTGAGAAGGCAACCTACTCACCTCACCCTAGTTTGACTTTTCCCATACAAAACATGGGCCGTTTCCACACGGCTTATCTTGTTCCGGAAAACAGCGAAATCTTGCGAGAAGATGCTGTTATTGCGTCTTCTCGCACGATAACAGTGTCTTCTCGCACGATAGCAGCATCTTCTCGCGCGATTTCGTGCGAGATTTCGCTGTTTTCCAGAACAAGGTAAGCTGTGTAGAAACGGCCATGGTTAACCATGCTTATATTTGGAGTTGTTTTTAATTTTCTCTCCCCTCATTTACAAACCTTCCAATTAGGATTCAGAGTTTCTAGCCTGAACCAAACCCTATCTCAGCATAGCCTGGAAGCATAGTTTAAAAAGACAGCACCGAAGGCTCTGTCATTTTCACCTCCCTACAGAGCCAGTAGAGATCCCTAGGGGTGTGCACCCGAAAAATATTCGGGTTTCCCGCTTTGGGAAAACCTGAAACCCGAAGCAGCATGCCGCTTTGGATTTGGGTTTCTAAGTCACTTTGGTATGCTCTGTAAAGATTCAGGGCATACTGAAGTGATGGGGGAGAGTGGAGGCCCACCTCCACCCTTAAACTCCCACCATTTAACCCCATCCCCCCCCACTTACCTGGTTAGGTGGAAGGCTGGAGCCAGCAGAGAAGGCCTTCCATGCTGCCACCACGCTGTCGTGGCTGGCCAGCAGAGAGGGCCTTCCCTGCTGCCGTCACCGCGTAGCCATGGCCGGTGCAGCTGGCCGGCAGAGATGGCCTTCCGCTCTGCAGTTGTGGTCAGCACGGCCAGCTGGCCAGCAGAGAGGGCCACTGCCACGGCCGCCCCTGCCAGAAGCCAACAGGGAGGCGGGAGGGCTGCCTCCTCCAGCATGGTGCCAGGTAAGTGGGGGTGGGGGGTAATGGTGGGAAATGGGAAAGTTTAAAGGGCTGTGTGGCTGTGGGGAACCGGAGTTGGGTCTAGGGAACCTGTAACTCCGAGTCTCTCTATACAAGACTTCTGACACGTGTTTTTCACGTGTCAGGAGATGCAATGTTAGCTGGGGAGCATAGTTTTAAAAGACAGAGCCAGAAGAAATTGCTCGGGGTGGGGACGGAATCTCCCACAGCCTTCTGCCACCCCTGGCATGCCTGATTGTCTCCCCTTCCAGAGCCTTTTCCCTGCCAAGTCTCGGTTAATTCAAAGTTTTAAGCAGTGATGTCGGCAGGGCAAAGGCTCCAGAAGGGGAGACAGACTGGCACACCAAAGGTAGTGGAGGGCTGTGAGAGGATCCATCCCCTCCGGAGCAATCTCTGCCGGCTCTGTCTTTTAAAACTACGCTTCCCAGCTAACATTGCGTTTCCCAGTACTTGACAAATATGTGCCCAGGTGTCTTGTGTAGAGAGACTCTCAGACCCAACTCTTTAAAAATCTGTACATCTAGTTTAGCCATGAAAGTACCTCTGTTAACAGGATAATATTTTACATTTGCAAAGTTTCTCATGGATGTCATATGCACTAGCCTAGACACACATCCCTATATTGGAAGATCCTCTTCTTCAAGCACCACCCAAATGAAAAACTGTACAACTTTTTTTTTGTAAGTTCTTACTTTGGAAGTACCTTCATATATAAAATAATAAAACTGCTTCCATTAGTTTCATATTGATAAGCGTGTATACAGATAACGAGTTTCCAGCCAGAGGGCTACAATTACAGGGGAAGGTGGGGCACTGGAGGCATGGATCCCACTTCTCTTATGGTCCTAGAGTCTTCTTTGTTGAGCTCTATTTCTGTTTGTGCTTCTACTTTATCCAGCCAGTCCCTGTTCTCTTCTCTTAATTGCCTTACCAAGCTGGAACCTAATTAAAGAAAGCTGTCCATATATACACACAGCATGCCTAACAGGCTGGAATCTTGGCAGGGGTTTCCTAGAACAATAAAATTAACAGCTGCAAATAATTACTTCTACACCTGGCGGAATCAGCTACTGCTGCTAAGCTGCTGTTTAAGGTGGGTGTGCATCGGGCATGTGCTTTATTGGAATATGGGAATGCCAGATCTAAAGAGGAGAAATCATCTTGAATGGTGGAGAAGATGACACAATTCACATTTTAGATTGTAGCTAACCCAGAGTTGCCCCCAGGGGAACACTCAATAGAGAGGTATAGCCAGTACTCTGACTAGCTATATGATACACACATTAGAAAACATGAATTAGATGCATTCACACCTTACATTGCTAGGTATACACTTTTTAAAAAAGGTAATATGTGAAGCAACCCTTGAGAGGCAACATTAGAGGTCTAGTTATTGCAAAACTAAAGAAACAAGCTCATCTCCTTAAATTGGCCTATGTTTTCCTTGTGCAGATCTATCTCCTCTATCCCTTTCCTCCAAGACCACCTGAAGCTATATAGCCACTACCTTTGCCCAAAAATGGAATGATGGCCACTGGTCTAATTTCAAGAATGGAGTGTTGGCCATCAAGGTCTGAGCAGATTTTGTTTTGCTTCCAAATAAAGCACAAATTTCATGTCAGGCTTTTTAGATGGTGCCCAATAGCTACCACAAACTTTGCCACCAGATGTTGGCTCTCTGTGAGGGCTTTCTGTTCCCCCCCCATGCAAATTGTGTGAGCCAGTGCCCACTCATAGGAAAGATGTTCTGAGGTGAGGCTAGTTTAAAGATGGATAATTTAGACTTTGGGGAAGGAAGGTTGTACAGCTGGATCGCCAGACAAGCCGCCCAAGTGACTTCATGGGGTGACACAGTGAAGAGGACACTGATGCCCTGCAGGGGCTCAGCTCACTCCTGGCCATTTGTGGCATAAGAAATGACTGGCGTCCTCCTCTGTGGCTGTGTTGCTGCCCAAGCTGCAGAGGTTTGGCTTGTGCTTGGCCAGAGGTGGAATGGGCCCAAGAGGGGATGGGTAGATCATGGAGAGACAAACCAGTCCGGGATGGCTGAGAAGTCCCTAGAGAGAATAGTTCACCTCTTTGCTTCTGGCTTCTCACTCAGGGATTAAACTGGCAAGGAAATCTCGATGTGGAAAGATTAAACCCTAAACTTCATGTCAGACACTGAGCTAAGGTTGCCAACTCCAAGCTGGGATAGTCCTGGAGATTTGGGGGTGGAGCCTGGGGGGTTGGGCAGGGGAGGGACCTCAGCAGGGTATAATGCTATAGAGTCCATCCTCTAGGGGGAACTGAGATCTGTCATCTGGAGAGCTGTTGTAATTCTGGAAGATCTCCAGGGCCCATGTGGAGGTTGGCAACCTTAGCCCTGGACACCCACACGCAAATGTGCAAACAGCGGGGGGGGGGGAGACACACCAAGGAGGTACAGCAAAAGATCGCTGCCAAAGGCACTGAAACAGTCCAGAGGAAATTGCTTGTAGGAAACAGAAGCAGCAGATGGAGGAGATTTTTGAAATTAGCTGAAAATCAATGAGCCACATTGCACCTGTGGGGTTTGTGTAGAATCCTGTCCAGCTAGCAAGGAGAAAGGGATAAGTCCATGCAGCCACCTCTCACTCGTTTGCAGCATGCCTTCTGCTTTCCCCGAGATGCAAACAAAGGGAACCTGCTTGGAAACCGCCCCCCCTTGCCCCATTGCAGAGCTGCCCCATCAGAGATGGCTGCCTGACGCTTGCCATCTGACATACTGCAAGAGCTTTGTTATCAACAGAAAGTTTTGCAAATCAAAAAACAAAATGACATCCCTGCTAAGTGAATGTCAGGGAGACAGGCAGATCAGTGAAAGAACTAGGCCAGCCCAAGGAGACAGCATGTGGTATGTCACACGGGAGTGTGATACGAGCAAGCACGACAGGGTGCTGTTCTTTGTACCCAGAAAGCAACAGTTCTTCCCTGTGTTTAATTCAGAATACTGCTGGGTCCTTCAGACTCGCACTGACATCCTAGCATGCTCTCCATCATCACCTTCAGGCTTCCTGTCCTGTTTATTTTTTAAAAAATATTTTAAATTTCCCCATTACCTTCTTACAATGATTTGTTGAACACAGTCCACAGTCTCTTCAGGATTATTACATCTGTGTAGCCTGAGCCCTAAAAGACACTCTTCTAAAGCCTTCCAACAAAGGGTCATCTTTGGGCAGCCCTCTTCATGTGCCTCCACCACACTCACTCACTCACTCGCCTTCTGCTGTTCAGCAGCTGCTTCTCATACTCTCAATCAACCCACCTTCCTTTTGTTCCACTTGTATGAGGTTGTTACTGATATCCCTAACCTTGTCTCCATCACCACTTTCATATGACCATCATCTTCTTAAGACACAAGAAAGGCCCCTCTGGATCAGACCAGGAGTCCATCTTCCCCAGCATCTTGTCTCCAACTGTAGCCAGACAGATGCCTCCCTCAAGCCCACAAGTAGAAGGCAGTAGCCCTTCTTACCTTTGATCCAAACTAAACTAACAATTTCCACCAATTCCCCTGTCCCCCTGCATTCCCCCCACCCCCCACCCCACACCAGTCATTTCTCAGATTTCATGGAGATTACTGGGTTGCTATGTGATGACACTCCCCATTATCAAAATGCCAAACATGTCCAGAGGTCCAACAAGATTGGGGTGTAACAGGCTCTCTTGCCTGTGTCTTAATTAAGCTTCCACACTATTCCAAAGGAAAATTTATCTTTTCTCTTGGATAGCGTTCAGCAAAGTTCAAGACTTGTCAAGCAAAATTGTTCTTTGAACCTTTTGCTTATCAGTACATTTATTTATAAAAGGTTCTTTATTGCTTTGCCGCTTCTAATCAAAATATTCAGTCACCTGTTAGAGTTTTATTTCTTTTATTGAAAATACACCCTATTTTTAATGAAGCAAGTAATTAGAAAATATATAATTATTAATATAAGTCCTACAAAAATAGAACACAGAAAGGCAATAAGAATTAAGTTTGCTAACATTTCCTAATTAACTCTTGTTTAAAACAATCAAAGTTTTAATGAAATGCATTAAGATTTTCATAGCCTACAATGCAAAGGTAAGAATCTCACCTAATCTCTATGAGATTTCTTCCAATCAGAACTCTAACCCATTATCTAGATTAGCATGTTTTATAGGATATCATATGCAAATATCTAAGATCTTTTCACATAGCAGCAAAAACAAACTATGATTGGTTTGATGCTTCATTGAATATCCATAATTTCTATTGCCTAACCTTCTAATTAGCCAAAAATGATGTTCTAGCCAACTTGCAAAACAAAGCTATAAATCTGTGAGAAATGACAGAAAGAGTTAAGATGCTAGATCACTATTGGTCCAGTCTCTGATAAAGAAACATTAATCTAGAGGGAGTCCACTATTTTTAATTAGCTGTCAAATGATGAAAGCACACCTGTTTTGGTTACCTAACACTGAAAAAATGCACAGACAGTTCATGCAAAGTTTAAAAGTTCACTCAGAATACAAGCCATTACTATGTATTAGCTTAGTATGGATTAGTATAATGTGCTTTAATCTATATTATTGCAACAGGGGACCTCTCCCTAGGGCATGACAGGCAGTCTGATCCAGCACTAAACTGCTCAACTAGTTAAGAAATTATCCCTCATGATTGATAGAAGCCCGCCTGGCCACCTTTGCCTACACGAATGTCTTCACATTCATTATGTTTTCGTAGGGGGTCCCATCTTTTCAGGAAATTTAGAACTCTGTGGCAGCACCACAGTTCCAAAGTACGCTCCTCGGAAAGGCACATGGGGCTATCTCTGTAGCTGCAGATGGCTTGTAAAAACATTTCTGTTTAAAACGTTTGTTGCAAAGGTGGGATCCTGGAAATCTGTGATTGGAGGGGGGAGGGATTTGTGGCAATTAATACACTTTTAACACACACAAATTCCAGAGGGATAGTCCTGTTAGACTGTTGCAGCCCAAACAGTGAAGACACCTAAAAGCTGGTTGTAGAGAGGTAGCCACATTAGTCTGTTTTAGCAAAACAAAACTGACATCCAGAGGAATCTTAAAGATTAATAACAATTACGTCAAACCTCTCTTTGCCTCAGCTCCACTTCCATAATTTTCCCTCTAAAAGTCCCCAACATGATTTTTCTTCACATACCTGAAAAAGTGAGCTCTGCCTCATGAAAGCTTATGCTGAAATAAATGTCGTTAGTCCTTAATGTGCCCTGGACTTTTGTTTTATTTTACCCGAAGAGGAAACTAATGTATGGGCCTGGGAGAGTCTGTTTTTGTGGGGCATAGCCCACTGGTGGTTAAAGGCTTATCCTATCCCCAGTCACAAGGAGATGTCCCGTTTGCTCCCCCTTCATTTGGACATTTCTTGAAAGTTTGAGCTGTGGGAATCTGCCCCCTTCATCTTCCTCTGGACCAGATCTGTGTAATTCACCATCTCTATGGAGCCTTCCAGGTGTATTTATTTTTGGCAGTTCTAAGACAGATATCACAAGCACAATGTCTGCCACATCCCTGGGGGGCTTGCACACATGGCATGTTGGCATCTGCTTTGTTTAGTTGTGCAGGTTGATTCTCAATGCTTAATGGGGTGGGGTGGGGTGGGGTCAGAGCTCAAGTATGTCTGGAAACTCCACATTGAATCTAAGAGCCCCCCTCCCCAGTGGTGACTCAAATTACTCAATGGATAGAGAAATGCACTCTGCATCTGCTCAGGAGCTTCTTGGTCTACTCTTTCTTCCTCTATTCCAGGGTTAAGGCCTGCCACTGAAAGCCTGGAGCTGAGCCCTGACATAACTCAACCCATGTACTGCTCATTCTCTCCCCCTGCCCCCAAGCACTGTTCCTCTAAACCTTCTTCAACTACCAGCACTTTCCTTGAACTGATAAGTACCCAGAACTCAAACCAGTGTAGTACTCCAGCTGCAGGCTTGCTGGCTGCCCCAAATTCACCAGCTGTTTCCTGTCAGGCTATGGCACTCTTCTCTCCATCCCTCAAATTCTGCAAAAACACCCCCAAAACCTTCAAATATTAAATTTAGAATGAGTCATGTACATTGAATAAAGTAATGCAAAGGGTTTTTGTTCCTCCCCCAGTTTTTCATGAATAGATCATTTTTGTTCTGGGGATTTATTAAACACCAAACCGAATCCACCAAAGACTTTAAATGTTTGTGGAACATTTTTAAAAAGCAAAGCTGCACCCAGGCAACAAAATCTGGATCCATCACTTCTTCCTTTTTGGATAAGTGAAGCAGCGCAGAGTGTGGCTGACAGCCTTCTGACAGCTAAGGTATGAGATCCATTAGACCATCTGTAATTATTTATAGAGAAGGAGGAAAACGTATTGCATTGATTTCAAAAAGAAATCATACTGCACAGCAAGGGAATACTCCTGGTTTCTAAGCCAAAAAAAATTGAAATTAATTATAACCAGCACCAGAATACCTCTTCACTTGCTTGCTGGTGCACTTAATTGCACTTCAGTACTGCTCAATTAACTCTAAAGCACTTCTACATCAAATGGCATTTTACAACCCGGAAAAAGGCAAACCAAGTCCTCCAGTGCACCTAGTTACATGATGCAATAAAGACTTCTGGGTACATGTGTGGGATAGAGACACACCTGATCCACGTACAAATCTTTGTGGGGCCTGAGAGTTGAGCCCCCAGCTTCTCTGTGACATCAAGCTCTCGGATTTGTGAGCTGCAGCAGGCACTGAAAGCTGCTGCTGTTGGGGCCGTACAGACCTTCTAGTCCAACCCCCTGCCCAATGCAGGATGAGCCTAAAGCATCTCTGACAAAACAGAATCACAGGTGTTAGCGAGGTGCACCCCAGCATTGTCCATGATGGCACATGGGCTGCTCAAGTGCACTTCTGGGATCGCATCCTACAGCTGCCAATGCACATGAGCTGAGTTCCCCAGGAGTGTGCCTTATTTATATATCTAACTATATTTAATATATATATTTAAAACTGTCCCTCGATTAAAAATGGGTTCTCAGTGAGTGACTTGCAATTCAAAACGATGTACAAAACCAAACAGCATAAAATGCAAGAGAAGAAATAATAATGAACAGCCTGTAAACAAAACGGACTGCAACATTTATCTTCCAAAAGCTGATTCAGATGTTACAGCCTCAGCCTTTCACAGGGGAAATAAACAACAGCAACGTCGAGGAACTGAGGTGAACCTCTCTCAGCAAGGAGCTCCATATCCTTTGCAGCACTATGGAAAAGGCCACCTTGCTTCTGGATGGGGACGGGACGGGACGTGAAGGCCTCTGAAGATTATTCCCATGTCCAAATAGCATTATAGGACTCAGGTGACTTGGTCCCAGACCATTTAATACTGTGAAATGTCTGGACCAGCACCTTTAATTCCTTAGACAGATTATTTTGCTTGCATTGGTTTCCACTTCTGCAATCCTAGTCCCACTGCGTTGTTTCTTGAAGGTCTTTTGTTGTCTGATCTTTAAAAAAATTATTTTGTAATCTGCACTGTCTCAGCAAGAAAGGTGGGCTACATATGAAGCAAATAAGTAAACAGAGAGGCAGTGGAGTTGGTGTGAGATTGATGCTCTCAGTCCCAACCCAACAGGGCTGTTCAGAAGGCTGTCGTGGCCAAGGGTCCCAAAAGTTGAGTTTGCACCCTCCCAGTCTGTAGTCCTTGTGGCTATTGTGCTGGCCTGCTCACTGAGACACCACCACTTTGCACAGGTTGCTGCCCAGTTTAATAAGCTGCAGAGGGAGTAGAAAGCAGCACAGATGAATTCTTCTGCCTTGTCAGCCTCATGTTTAAATTGGTCCCCAGTCTAAACCTTACTAGATGAGGATTTGTAGGTTACAGTTATGCCCCAATTGGCCCACTGGGAAGTCTGCACGTGCTTCCAGGCCTGCACGATGATGTCACTTCCCGGAAAGTTAAAAAAAAAGGTGAGTGGCAGGTCCCCCTGCCCCCGCTCCTACCGAAAGGGTAAGATGACCTGGCAACCCTCGTGGAGAGAAGTCAGGTCAGGTCAGGGAGATATGAACACTCAGGGCTTTTTTTCTGGGAAAAAGGTGGTGGAACTCAGTGGGTTGCCCTCAGAGAAAATGGTCACATGGCTAGTGGCCCCGCCCCCTGATCTCCAGACAGAGGGGGGTTGAGATTGCCCTCCGAGGGCAATCTCAACTCCCCTCTGTCTGGAGATCAGGGGGCGGGGCCACCAGCCATGTGACCATTTTCAAGAGGTTCCAGAACTCCGTTCCCCCGCGTTCCCCCTGAAAAAAAGCCCTGTGAATGCTGTAAAACAAAACGAAAGAAAATCAGTGGGGAGTTTGTTATAGGCTGTTTAGACTGGGAATTTGTTTCATTTTGATATTAATTACTATCATTACAAAACACCCCATTTTTGTAATTATTGTAATTAATAATGAAAGAAATGCACAAGTCTAATGAACAACCCAGAAAAAACTATAATTTGGTCTGCTCTGTTCTTGTGCCTTTAACACAAGTTAAACAGCAGAAACTGGCTGCTGTAATCACCTGCTAATGTCTGAATCGGGCTGCTTGTAAAAGCCTAGTAAAGAAGTTTGCAATATTTAGTTAATGAAATTCCTTCCCAACTGCAATCATGGAAATGAGATCCCAGACACAAGGAAAACTCGCTCACCAAATGTTGCTGATTTGGGGAGTGAGACATCACCACCCGACATCCTGTTTCCATTTGAAGCAGCTCATCTTGCTGGAGAGGAGGGAAATCCCCGAGAAGTCTAGAAGGGATATTTTGCAAACTAGGACATGAGAATCTGTTTTAACACTTTGGGGATGTAGCCACTGAAAATCTAAGAAAGACACAAATAAAACCAGTTTGTGGACTGAACAGAGATCAGTTGTTTTGCAACTGACCACCTAGTAGCTTTTCAAGCAGGAAACTGTTGGATGCTGCAGAGAAGTAATTAATAATAAAGCAGCCCAGCAAAAGGAGTCAGCAAAAGGAGTTTTAAATAAAACATCCAGTCGCCAACTTACCCCTGCTTTAAAAGCAAACACCCTCATTCCCGGAATGAGAAAGAGCAATTATATATAAACATACACTCACACACATATATAAATAAAAGGCACGCACGCACTTTTTATACTGTACTTTTACACTTGCTGGATTACAACATGGTTTGATTTAGTAGTTGATTTTGTGGCATGTGGCTTGCCTGGATGGAAAGCTGTTCGCTGTTCCCAGCTATATTACATGGTGGAGGAAAAGTAAATTAACTGTAGCTCCCAAGTCAAAGCTTGTGGGGTTGAATGTGCTTTACTAGGCTTGCCAAAGGTTCTTGTTGGGTCAATATTAGCAGCTAAGGATTCTGGAGATGTTTGTTTCACTTGAACTCCTGGAGGGCAGTGTGCTTATGAAAGGCTGTTCGAAACAGACCCTATCACTGTTCAACATTATTAAGTGGCCCATGTCCAACACAGCTAAAACAATGTGAGTCTTTCATCACCTCCAACGGTACAGTGGCTGGATTCCTGTTCCCTATCAAGCCACTCCAGATTGTCAATGGCAGACTCTGTGTGTTCCATACAGGCCCCCATCTAGCGAGGGTCAATAGCTTCTTTCCCCTCTGGGATCAGTTTCCTAAAATCAGGCTGTGCTATTAAGGCAGGATTTTTCCAAAAAAGTCTCACCTTTCAGTATTCTGGCACTAAAAGTCCTTCCACCAGTACAACCTGAAACCAAATTCATTGGTAGGATTTATGGTGTAAATGCATTGGGGTTGCCTTAAACAGTTAACAGATCAACAAACAAGACCAGGCAATAGTAGCCCTCTTAAAATGTTGTACACATGCAAACTGGGACCCTGCCAACTGCATGGATCAGGAACACATGATGAATCCAACATGTGTGATCAATGACTTATGTGAATAGGCAACATAGGAAAAATCTACATGTTGCCCAGTTCACACAAGATGGTGACCATACATACTGGGTTCATTGTGAGAACCACATACTTCTGACATGTACAGTTAGTTGGATTTTAGTTTGATTGGGACATGATGTCAGAAGGCAGATAGAGTTTCTCTCCATGCCATGACAAGCTTCACCTACTGATTTCTGAATATTAAATTGCCAAGGCACAAGAATGTTTTGCCCTGGTCCATTGTCAGTACTGATGCAGAAACAAAACTGCCTGTCGAACCCACCTGTCCCTCAATAGTCAGAGCTGTGTGCATGCTCTGATTGCTTCCACATGTCCACCTTTGCTTTCAAACTGGACCACTATTTTGGGATCCTCCACATGATGTCATCCTCTAATCACCCACTTTCCAGGTTCCCCCTGTTCTCAGCATGCTGCTTCCCAACTTGGCTTTCTGAAGGAACACAATCCAAGCACACGAGTGCCCTAGCTGGATGAGAAGGTGCGAGAAAAAAACATGGAATGCAGTGCTGGGTGCAGAATTCACAGCCAAACTCAGCTAGGTGTCTTCCATACAGGGACAGGATTTTGTGGGCCGTCGTCACACGGGCATCTCTTCTGTTAAATTTACAGCATATAGCGTCCTACCTGTTATCGGCACAGTAACGTTTCTTCGGGTCACCTAACGGCTCTTTGCGCCACCAGCTGTCCACACCGAAGCACTCTGTTCTGTTCTCTCTAACCGCACAGAAGCAGCTCCTCCCCCCCTTTTTTTATTAATCTGGCGTTTAATTCCGCTATAACGGAATAACAGCATATAAACATTCCGTTAGAGCAAAACATTACGAGCCTTTTGTTTTTCCAACTTTGAAATTATATAAATAGCCCTTTGCCCGCAGAAAACTCCCTGTCTGACGTGATCCCCATCGCTGAAGACTCTGCCATGGCGACTGAGTCATTTTTACTTCAGCAGAAAGTTGGCATTGTGTTATGTCGTTATGGCGTTATAAGGACATAATAAAATTTAAAAAAGAGGAGTCGCAGGAAGAAATGGATTCTGGGATTGAAGGGAGGGCATAGGACGTTGCGAGGCGAAATACATCGATGTGAGGCATTCACACTGAGGCACAAAATAGCACGACTGTCAAGCACAAAGCAAAAGAGAGAAAATCGCTACAGTGTTGGAATAAGGTGGGTGTTTGCCAGGAAATAGCGCCATTTTAGCGCTCAATAAAAGCCCGTGTGACGACGGCCCTGGTTTCCCCATCATTAGTGGGGCTGAGCACAGCAGCAAGAAGGCTTCCACGTGGCAGGTTTCCCTGCCATAACACACTCTGCAGTGGCCACCCCCTCTCCTCTGGGTCACCAGGGTTTTTGCATTATTTTTAAAAAATTGGCTTATATCGATATACCATTGTAAGTATAGGAGCAGCAGGTTCTCTGAATCCCCAGCTTTCATTTTTTTATAAAAGTAAGTCCCTAGCCCCTTGCCTTACAAAGATATTCCTTTTCTCTTAGATCTCCACAAAGGAAGGGGTTAGAGACTTACTTTTAAAAAAATGAATGCTGAAAATTCAGGAAATCTGCTACACCTATTGTTACAATGGTATAATGATATTTTAGTGCCAGTTTTTAAATACTCCATCCTGCAGGGGGGGGGATGACTGCCCCAGGGATTGTGTCAGGGAAAATGGTTGTCAAGTGGGCCAGAAAGTCCAAACTTTTCCCACTCACATGACAGCTATCAAGGCTTCTGCAATCTTTCCCCAACTTTTCAGCAAGGCAAGTTTGAGAAAGATTGGAGAAAAACCTTGGAATTGCATGAAAGTACCACGATGCTGTGGGAAAGCAGGGCGAGGGTGGGGATTGTTTCCCCAAAGCATTTAACTCAGGTTAGATGACCCATGCAGAAGCCCCCATATTAGGTACAAATCCAGTAGCCACCAACTGCAACTTACCCTCATTGAGAGAGGATACTATATCTACAGGATAGGTATAAGTAATAGTGTCTATAACTTCAAGAGGAATTAGTAGACCATTTAAACAACACATAATTGCTGACATAAAACTGAATAAACCTAAATGAAAACAGCAATACAAAGGAATGAAAGAAAACAAGCCAGAGGCAGTGTGGTCCAATGGACACAGACTTAGGAGCCCACTCAAGTCATTTTCACTGCGATCCTAAGCAGAGATAAACCCTTCTAAGCCCATTGACTTCAAGGGACTTAGAAGGATGTAACTCTGCTTAGGACCACAGTAAGTCTCAAACCCATCTATCTTTAACCAGTGCCCACAGGGTTAAGCCATGGGCTGCCTGGGAAACGGTTCCGTAGGCTCCAGGAGCCAGATCACCGGGTGCTGGGACAACCATGCTCCTTAGCCTCCCTGATGGGTCGCAACCTGCCTGAAAGGGAAAACGGACACATGTGCGGCAATGTTTGCCACACAAGCTGTAGCCAGGTTTGCCGCATCTTGGGAGTGTGTCCATAGCTGGAGGCAGCAGCAGTGGCTCTGTCATCATGGGTGCTGCTGGCGACCAGATGATGGCCACACCTCCAGCAAGAAGGTGCTCATTGTCTGCATCTCGTCATTCTGCTTGGAGCTCTGATCCTGCGACAGAGACAGTCGAGGGGTCGAGGGGTCATGTGCCCACCATCACGGGGGGAGTTACGAGAGCAAGCACCCTGTCACCCCCCAGATTACAGCTTCTCCCTCTCCTCTGCCCGAAGTGGGAGCCTGGCTGAGGGAGTCTGACTGGAGCCCCAACATGGGCCACTGGAAAAACCCCTGAAGCACTGTGTTGAGCACGACTCCCTGGGTGACTGCCTCCGTAGCAAGCATGGCCCACACCAGCTCACAGGCCTCCCTGGCAAGCCTCCACTGCAGAGGTCAATGTGTGTGTGTGGGAGGGGGCACTGGAGAAGGGAGAAGGGAGGCCAGTATGAACAAGCGAGCTGGGTCAGCTGCCTCACCAGCTCCTTCTTACTTGCCTGAGCACCCTCGCCTCTCCCAGAGCCAGGACTCGGGAGACAAGTACTCTGCAAGAGTACTTGAGTGGTAGTTGTTAGTCAGACAATCTGGACGTGGCTCTCTCCCCATGTGTGAGTGCGAGGCACGCCCTGAATTTTGCAAACTCCCCCCTGCACACTCTTGCCCCACCACCACGAGCCCTCTCTCCCTCTTCACGCTCTAAGCCCCGGCTGCAGGGGGCTCTCGGGCAGGGTCTCTGGCTGCCTCCCTACTTACCCAGGGTCATGGGTGCCCCAGCTGGAGGTTATATAGGGTGCCCAGGGAAGCTGATTGGGTGCGAGCAAGGGGGCTCGGCCACCACAGAGGCACAGGCTGATTGCTCCCTGTAGTAGTTAGCATCCTATGCTTTGCCAGGATGTTTGGGTGGGGCTGGGCATGGGGGGGGAGTTAACTTGTGGCATACAATGGGTGCCTATGGGCTATGCCATTGTTTTACGTGGCGTCACTTTCTGCTGCTGCTAGGGGTGTACCCAAGCCTGGAATGGCTTAGAGAACCGACTCATTCACACCATGCCCCCTAGCCTGCCCCCAGTCTGCCAGCGCAGGGACTTATGCTGCAGTTAAACCTGCGCCTGAGCACCACAGCCAGGCACTGGCAGAGGGCTCGGGTGGAGCAGCGCCAGACCACTGCACAAGCATGGGGGGGGCGGTTTACGCTGGTAGAGATATGCTGGTGTAACTCCTGGATTATGGCAGAGCAGGCCCAGCCAGGAGACAATGAGTATACCCGGGAAATGTCAAGAAAGAAGCAGCTTTCATCAGCTGGTGTCTTCCAGAATTGGTAATAGTTAAAAATAAATCAGGTAGGTCGGTCGGTCATCTTGCAGAGGTTTTTATCTACCCACACGAAGGCATCTAGGCTGTTCTGTGTCATACTTTGTATCGCTACAATGAGGCAGTGCCATTCAGATTTCAGACTTCTTTTCCAAGAGGTTAGCTAGCGAGCAGCCCTCCAAAACAGATCCAGAGTATGCAGTTTAGCAGACTGGTGGCCAGTTATGTATATAGAAAGGTTTGGCAAGCAGCAAAGGGACGTCCTTGACTATCAAGGAAAGGGACATCCTTGACTATCAGTGGCAGGGCCTTCACCCTTCCTCAGCAGATAGGATGGATTCCTTTCTGGGATTCCCAGGAGTTGCTTCTGACCATAAACACAGTATGGGTTTGGAATTGTCAAGATAATCCCAGGGTTGCTCCTCAAATTAATCTCCAGCCTTGCTAGTACATTGTGCTTCCTCTTTGCTTTTTAAAATTTACTTCTCTCTTTATGTTCTGATCTTCCCTGGAGACCAATACAAATTACTAGTGGCTTTGATGTTTGCAAAGGGACTGCATTTTTGTCCCGGTAGCCTTTGATGCAGCCAGAAATCTTTTCTGTACCCAGCACATTCTTACATAATTTAGTCTCGAAACAGAAAGCGGTTGCAGATAGTCGCCTTGGTTCAATGCAAAATCCCCAGAGAAAAGTCATGTAATGACATTTAGGAGGACCAACCAAAATGACAGTGTGCAAGCTTTCAAGTTATGCAGAATTCTTCATCAGGCTGGATGTTTTTTAAAGGGGTGGGACTGATGTCTCATTGCCTGAGAAAGTTTTTCTGCCCTGCCTCTTTTTAAAAATATATAGCCTGATTAAGAGTTTAGGAAAACTTTTTGTTTTCTAACCTAGTTTGTATTACATCTCCTTTGCTCCATCATAAAACAATTTAAATCCACAAACTTTCAAACCCTTTCTCTCTTGCCCTCATTTGCTCTGCCTCATATTGAGCATTATAGTGATGGTAAACTGGGAAGATCACACCCTGTTTTGTGATTTTTTTGGCTGGTCTGAAATAAAGGCACTGCCCTACCACTGCTTTTGGATTTTTTGCCGGTGAACCAATAGGCTACTTTCAATGTCTGATGCATATTAATATGCTGCCTTTAAAAATGAAAGATACATGTTATTTAACCTCTATGTAATGCCTTTAGGAGAAATCATTTGTAGCTATGGAACTGGATGTCATTAATATTCAGACAATACCCAGCTCTATATCTTGCTCTCCAAAATCCCCGGTGATGCAGTAGAGGTCCTGAGGAGCTGCCTGACAGCTGTGGTCAAATAGCTGAAAGCAAACAAACTGAAACTAATCCCAGACAAGATGGAAGTCATGCTTGTTAAGAAGGTGGAGATCTTGATCAATGGGGCTCAGTTGACCATTGCTGACTTGGCTAACAACCTTGGGGTTATACTGGATCCAGAACTGCTGCTGGAGAAGCAAGTAAATGCAGCTGCACAAAAGGCCTTCTCCTAACTCAGACTAGCCTGGAAGATGGCTCCCTACCTTGACATCTGGCCACCTGGATTCACTCCACGGAAACATTGAGAATGCCGTAATGCACTTTATACAGGTCCCCCCTCAAAATCAACTCTGAATGCCGTAGGTCAATTATTAACAGGAGCTAGGCAAAGCATGCATATTATTCCCATTCTGCAGTCACTCCATTGGCTACCCATCACTTACCAGGCTCAAGTCAAGGTTATGGCTATCACGTACAAAGCCCTTCATGGCCTGGGCTCCTCATGTTTGCAGGACTACATCTCCCACTATGCTCTGCCACAGCAGCTTTGCACATCTGAACGGGGCCTTCTGCAGATAACCACCATGCAAATAGGCAAAGTCACCCGCTGCCTGTGAATGCACATTCTCTGTGGTAGCTCCCACCTCATGGAACGGCCTGCCTGAGGAGGCCAGGAAAGCTCCCACTCTCTTGGCTTTTCACAGACCGTGCAAAAATCAGTGATTTGGGAAGGCTTTTTACCCAGGTAATAGGGCTGTGCTATAAGGAATGGCTCAGAGAGATGTTCTGGTAAAGGTCCAGGGATTGCAGGCTATGCTGCTGGGTACTGTTGATGTAAATAGGGTGCTACTGCGTAGTTTCCATGTCATTCGATTTGTCGAGTCAAATTACTTACGTTTTGTCGCTATGTCTCATCACTATACTGGGATTTATTATTGTTTTCAAATTTCTGCAACCCATACACTATTGTATTGTTTACTGAATGTCCTGGCCATTGGTTTTAAGTCTCAGTGAGAAAGGTGGACTATTGATGACATAAATAATAAGGAACATACAGCCATGGCTGTACCTATCCTCCATGAATTTGTCTTCTCCACTAAAAAAACTTTTCATTTTTTAATTTGTAACAGGTTTACAACAGCAGAGGGTCTTGAAAGAAGAGAACAGGGCCTATTTTCCAGCTTCATAATATTTTCTGTCTTTGTATGAAGTTGGAAAGCAAAACTTTACATTTAAGTACTTGTCAATAACACAGAACACTATAGGCATACAGAAAAGACCCTTCCATATGTTTATTAAATATCTATACAGATTGTCTTAATTTGGAGATATCATATCATTTTCCTGCTTTTGCATAACGATATTTTCCTAAGAAAGGCATAATTAAGATTATCCATACTTTTAAACTGTGTTGAAATCTTGTCTATTATCATGATTCGGTAAAAATTGTACCAACCTGTGATGTCAAAATTTTGTACAACTAGGAGTTTGGTTGCTCTTAGTGACAATATTAAAACAAAAATCTCTTGGTGGCTGTCCTGTGGCAGCAGATTTTGTAGTTCATGATGCACTGTATGAAGGAAGACTTGATCCTACAGCCCATTAATTTCATTGGGGGGCGGGGGCACCGGTTCTTGTGCCTCTTTTCACTACCAGTTTCCATATCTCCCACGAGGAATTCACTCTTTGCTTTAATCTTCCCCCTGAGGCAAGATCCCCACCTGTCTGAACAAATGGGCAGTGCTCACCAACCTCATCTTTTAATCAATGTTGTTAGTGTTGAAGGTGTGTGTGGGGGGTGGGGGGGGGGACTGGCTCTTGACCCTTAATCCACTGCCATGCACCCCAAGGACGCAACCTTGCCATGGAATGGCCCCCACCCGAGCCACAAGTGAAGAGTCAGGACGTCAAAGCAGCACTCCAGGCGATGCGTGCAAAGTGACAGCGACACCGTTGGTTCAAGGGCGCCCCCCCCCCACTCGTTGATTATGTCCGGCTGGATTCCTCTTTGGCGGGAGCCACTTTTTATGAGCTGGGGGGAGTCGCGGGGCTGTTCTCCCTTCCGGGTGTCCGGAGCCACGGCAAGTGGGACGATGGGGCTGCCTCACCCCCCGGGAAGGACCACTGCTCTGCCCGTCCTGCCGCCTGCCTCCTCTTGCCCCAGAGGCACCCAACGCCTCGGCGCTCCAACTGCCCGGCCGTCCTTGATCGCTGGGGCCAGCCACCCACCCGGCACCAGCGAGCGCCCCGCCCCGCCCCGCCGAAGAGCCCCGCGGCACGGAGGCAGCCGGGGCGCCCGGCGAGCCGCGCGGGGCAGAGACAGAAGCAGCGACTCCCCCTCCCCAGCCCGGGCAGCGCGCCTGCGCGTCCCGAAGGAGGGCGGGCGGGCAAGGCAGCGAGCGAGCGGCGGAGGTAGGCGCGCTCTGCCCGACCGGACCCGGCGCCGTGCCCAGCGATGCCCAGCTGAGCAGCACCTGGCCAGGTAAGGGGGCAGCGCCCTGCCCGGCCTCCCTCGCCCCGCTTTGGAGAGGGGCGTGGAGCGGCTGCAGGCAGGTGAGCGTGGGAAAGCGCGTGGGCTGCGGGAAGACGGGGGCTTGGCGGAGCCGGACCGCGCCGTCCCAAGGACGCTGCCCCACTGACGAGGCCAGTCGGACCGCTGCCCCGCCCCGCCCCGCCCGGCCACACTTTCGCTGCCCTCCCGCGCTTTGTCCTTCGGGGTCCACCTCAGCGCCCCTCTCTCGGCCCCGGCGCCGGGATCCGCGCTCTCCAGCCCGGGGAAGCTTCTGCTGGAGTCCAAAGGCGCGCGTGAAAACCTTGAAGGTGCCCCGAGACTCCGGGTGCGCTGGGCGGCGAGGCTGACCCGCTCCAGCGCCCACCCGCTCGGAGCCCTCCGTTGATTTAGGAACGGCCCACGGCAGAAGGCGGAGGAACTTCTTCGCAGCCGCCGCGCTGCCCCTTCTGCCGGGGCGTGGAGGGCTTGCCCTCTCCGCCCCCCCCCCCCCGCCGTCCGCGTGTTCCCGAGGGCTCTTTCCGCACCGGTTACCTGCCCCGGGTTCAGTGCTGCGGGGAAGCAGGTTCGAGCCGTGGCTGCTCTGGGTTCCGCGAGAATCCAAAGGCGGCGTTTCAGGCGGTGAGACGAGGTCTGCGGCGAGCCGGAGAGAAATTCGCTCAAGTCCGTCAGCTGAAGAACTGTTGAGCGTGACGGATCTGGCCGTGACCGTTGCGGAGCTGCGTGGCCAGATGGAAGGTTGTAGCCCAGGCAGCGGGTTCGCTGGTCCCTTCACTAGAATCGTTCCATAAATTCGAGCGTATGTTTCTGGCCCCAAATCGTAAGCTTCTAAATGTGTGAAACCAGTTTGCCGACCAAGTGGGATTTAAGAGCATATTGCTGCATTGTAGCCGCCGGCGGCCCCCCCCCCCCGCAAAAAAAAAAACCTTTTGGAAAATCTAAATGAGCATTACCCATGTGGAGCAGTGGTTAGAATTTCTGACTCTTGCTCTTTTCTACTGCTGCATACAGACGAACACGGCTACCCATCTTGACTCTGAACCCAGAGTCTCCCCAGTCTAAATTCCTACTGTGCCATGAAACCTGCTGAGCAATATGAACAGGTCTTTCTTTTCCCGCTGAACCTACTTCACATGGTTGGTGTAAGGGTAGTGACAGAACAGAGAATCATATATTGCCACCCTGAGCTCCTTGGTGGAAGGGTAGCAAGAAATGTAATTGATTGTATTCGGTCTGCTAAAGGATACAAATTTTTCAGTTTTTTTGTCGAGCAGTTTCTAACAAATGCTTGAGGCAAGATTGTGCAATCAATTGAGTTAAACAAAACTCTTCATCTGCCAGTCAGAATGGCAGATCACGCCTCCTATTGTACCAGCTTCTTGTGTGGACATGGAATACAAGCTTTTGAGTTATTCAGATTCTCAGCTGGATAGCTGGATAGTAGCTATACAGAACTCTTTATCAGTCTGAAGACTTCTGCATAACTCAAAAGCCCTCCATACCTTTGTATCAACAGAAGCTGGATCAATAGCATAGACTTTCAAGCAAGCCAAGCCATGCTGCATGATAAGTTCTGTATAAAGCTGCAAATGTGTGCAATTACAAAGACTAAGGAAGAGGTTTTAGCTGGTTAAGTGTCAGCACTACAATGTTGATTTCCTAGGTGAGTAATCTTGGAATGACACTAACCTTTTATATCAGCATTGAAATATGCATGTATTGGTACTTATGAGGCAATTCATGAAGTTGGTGAAGAATTCTGTATATCCGGAATCTCTCTGTAAATTTCAACCAATGAAATCAGGGATAGTTTTATGCAAGTTTTCATGCAGTTCTTCTGGAAGCCAGAATAGGTGTGGGTGGGTGTGTGAGGGACTTGCTCCGGGTTAGATGCTGCTTTAGGGAGCCCTAGATCTTCAGAGGTGGATTTTCAGGGGGTGGGGAGGAAGCAGTGCTGTGAAAAGTTGCAGCCCATGAACACGTTTTTGGATCTTGCTCAGTCCTTTATAAGACTAATTTCTGCTACTGTAAAAAGCAAGCCTTGGAGTTGAGTTGGAGTTTTCTCCACCTCACAAGAATAGTTCTGCGTAACTTGTCCCTGAAGAAGTGTCTAGTGTTACTCATAAGCTAACATTCCTCCTAAATAATTTAAATTGGGCTGCTTTTTTCTTATCAGCCAATCGCTTGGATTCTGGAGCAAATGTAACAATAGGCATCTTGGCTTAAGAATCATCTGAAACTGACTGGCAAAGTTACCCTCTCCCCCATTCATCAGGCTGATGAAAAAGTTTTTTTCTTCCTACCCTCTATATTTGGGTCCCATCTTGCAGCTGGGAAATCTTCACCATTCTTTGTGCATTATTGGAAGGGGCTTAGGGAATACCTCTCTCTCTCAAGGGCATGTGTGGTGTGAACTGTTATTAGAGCCATAACCATTCTGGTGCAGATAAAGATTGCTACACAGCAGAGATTCGACACATATATTAACCTTCCAAAAGAACTTGTCCTTGGTTGGGAACAAAGGAGGCCTGCAGGAAGAAGCTCTATCCCTTTCCAATGTCCCTGCTTGGTTCAGGGACATCTCACAGTTACAACTGTTTCAAAATGGTTATTTTGCTCCATGGAAAAGGACTAAAAAGTCCATCTGCTCCACTGCAAATGCTTTGGATATCCTCTTGTGGGTGGAATCTGTTATGGGAGGTTTGCTTTTTTCCTAAAATCAGCTGACCTCTGAGCCGGTGTTTCCCGAATTTATGATTGCTGAGGCACACTTTTTTTCTGAATTAAAACTGGCAACATGCTTGTCTTATAGCCATGCAGTCTTTTTTCTTGTATATGATTATACTTTATTTATTTAGATATTTATATCTACTTTTCTCCCAACTGGGGACCCAAAGTAAATACAACATTGTTCTCCCCTCCTCTTTTTTTAATACTTACAGCAACCCTGTGAGGTAGGTTAGGCCAAGAGAGACCAACTGGCCCTTGGTTCCCCTGTGAGCTTCCATGGCAGAATGAGGATTCGAACCTGGGTTTCCCAGACCTGAGTCTGATACTCTAGCCACCATACCACTATCGCTCTCCTTAAGACTGGCATTTTCAGCAGAGCCCACCCTATGTGATTCTGTGTGAGCTCTTATTCTGTGGGCATCTCCTGAGCGGAAGGGGACCAGTCCAGAGCAGTGACTCTAGCAAGAAACCACAGGTAGTTAGTTCCCTTTGAGGATAGTTAATTTTGCCATGAGTTTTCACTGGGAATAGCTGGAGAATCTAATCCCACCTGTTGCAGAAACTAGGGATGAACACATGGCTGGATCCAGTCTGAATAGATACCTCCCAAATACCTTCTTGATATATCTCAAAGCTCCAAAACTGGTGAGGTGTTTTTTTTTTTGCAGGTTTCCTGGGCAACAGGAGGTAGGAGGTAGGGAGGCAGCTCTCACAAGGTGGGATCACATGTTAGGGGCCAAATCACAATGATTCTCTCCTACCCCATGATTTTCTAGCTAAAGCTGGCCTGGCTGCAGTTTGACTCCATTTTAGAATGAGATTTTTTGGGAGGAGTGTCTGTGAGTACCTCTGGCTGCTCTGGTCTGTCTGTGCCTTGGAAGCAGTTTACTTACTTCTGCTGCCCATTTGGAAAGACCCTCTGCCGGTTTGGAGGACTTTGTTTTAAAATATTATTAACAATTCAACATTAATATTTCAAGTTTTCTTTTTCCTTCCTTCCTTCCTTCCTTCCTTCCTTCCTTCCTTCCAAAAGGAGCTTTGTTTTCTTTCTGTTTGTTTTTAAAATAGTTTTGTTTTGTGATTTTGTTGGGAGTTCACATGCTGATGGGGAGTTCCCACTGTTGTTGCTCCTTTTAAAAGGGGTTTTTTTTGCCATTCTTGTTTGTCTGTTCTTATTTTAAAGATGTTTCTGGGTTGTGCTTTTGTGGGAGTGGTTAGAAGAGTTTTGGGATGTTCCTTTAAATTTAATTGTTCTGCATTTTTTTGGACCAACACTTTGTTTTAAAATTTCATTTTCTTTCTTTGGGGGTGGGGTAGGTAGGGGGGCTGGTGGTGGTTTGTAGCGTGGGGGGAGAGGTAAGGGAGGGGAGCCTTGGTTTTCTCTCAGTTTTTTTTCTTTTCTTTGGTTTTGTTTTGTGCTGTTTGAAGTATTAAAAGGCTTCTGCTGTCCTGCTGGAGTCCCTCTTTCTTGGCTAATCTTAGAATTTTAATTTATTATAACTGCTTTGCACTTTAATTTTTAAAGGGTTTGGGCTTTGTGTGTGTAGGGGGGAGTTTCCAGGTTGTTGTTCTGCTTGGATTCTTTGTTTTGGTACTGGTTCTGTTGGGCAAATGGTGCTGCCACATTGGCCCTGGGTTCTGCCTGGCTTCTCTGGTTTGACATTGGTTCTGTTGGGTTGGAAGTAGTGTCCCTCGCTTTAGTTGGTTCTGCCTGGCTTTTGTGGTTTGACATTGGTTCTGTTGGGTTGGAAGTAGTGTCCCTCGCTTTAGTTGGTTCTGCTGGGATTCTCTGTTTTGACATTGGTTCTGTTGGGTTGGAAGTAGTGTCCCTCACTTTAGTTGGTTCTGCTGTGATTCTCTGGTTTGACATTGGTTCTGTTGGGGTTGTTGGTACAGTTTGGGAGGCTTTGGGCCAGTGGTTGCTTTGCTTCCTCTTGTGTGTTTGGCTATTCTTTGATGTGAGGAAAGCATGGATTTTTTCCCCCATAGGAAACAATGAGGATGGCTACAGGCACCTTGTTCAGGGGCTCTTGGAATTGGACCCCATGGTCCAATCTACTTGAAACTCAGGGGCAGCACCAGATCCACTACAGATTTGCTTGAAAACCAGCCACTCCGCCCCCCCCCCCTGAATGATTCCCCTTTGGAAATAATGAATGCAAATAATTTTGGGATCCCCCCCCCCCAAAAAAAACCCAAATGCCAAACCAATATTTTGAACCCAAATAACCCATTACACTGACAATTATGCTCTCCCTGAAATCTGAATGAGAAAAATACAGATTTTTTTTTCTGGTGCAGATCGAGACATGGCAGAGTTACATGTCCCAGCAGAGGATGATGGGAAGGGCAGAACAGAGAATCATACAGTTAGATTTTTCTATTGGCAAGTTCTTTGCATTTGTGCATATGGTTTATTTTTTGTACCATACTTGCATGTTCTTGAACACAGTTTGTGAATTAGTCCTGTAAACTGCAGCTGTAGGCAGAGGGCTAGTTGCTGGATAAAACTGCTGCATGGAGGTTGTTATTATTTATTATTTATGTCATTTATAGTCCGCCTTTCTCACTGAGACTCAAGGCAGATTGCACAGTGTGAGATTAGTACAGTCAATATCAAGGACATTTCCATAAGCAATGCCATAGGGTAAATAAGCACAAGTTTATAAAGACATAGCATTAGTAAGAATCCAATGCAGAGTTGAAGAAATACTGAAACAGAGCACAAAGAATTCTAGGGCTGACATTAGACAACATGAAGCACAGGTAGCTCATAGGAACACATATTTAAAACAACAGATATTATGTAAGGCAACATAGAGGTGAAGTCTATGGTTCCTAACTCATTAGCAAAGTATTTGAGACCCCCCCTCCCTACAATACAAAAGCCTTTTTGAATAATTTGGTTTTGCAGAGTTTGCAGAAAGCTAGGAGAGTGGTTCCAAGAAATATGTTTTGTGGAGTTGAGGAAGAAGCAAGTATCACCCTTACAGTATTCCTAAGAACACTTTCCTAGGAGTAAGCCCTATTGAATAAACCTGAGTAGGAATCTGTTCCACTTAGGATTGCCCTCTTAATTACCACTAGCCCTTCCATGAACACAGAAAGCTGCCCTATATGGAATCAGACCGTCGGACCATCAAGGTCAGTATCAGTGTGGCTCTCTGGGGTATCAGATGGAGCTCATTCACATCACCTAATACCTGGTTCTTTTTAAACTGGAGATGCCAGAGATTGAATTTAGGACCTTCCGCATACAAAGTGGGTGCTCTGTCATTGAGCGACAGCCCATCCATATCAAGGAATGGGGGTACCTGACCTACCACCTCTACCCAAAGTGGCACCCTTCTAAATATAAAGATAGATATAGATACCCTTCTAAATATATATCTATAGATATAGATTGCTGTAAAGGCAGCTGGGGAAAATTGGTTCTCTGCCCTTCATCCCACGTACTCTAGAATGGAAACAACTTCCCATTCAGATTTTATTTACCAAACTTCAGAATTTGTGTACTTTTACTTGGAGCATTGGTTCTTGAAGTTTGGTGCTGATTTTTAAGTTTTAATTATTCCCCCCTCTGCTTCATTTTAATCCTTGTATAATTTTAAGTCAATAACCATTTAGTCAGTTTGCCAACTTCAAGATTTAGCATCTTGGGGTATTTTGTTACAATAGCATTGATAACTAGGGGAATGTTGGGTGGGAAGTAAAATTGAGGGCATATAAATTTCTGCAGGCTGATTTCAGTCAGACGTTGACTTGGATTCTTCCCCCTGTCCCATCTCCTTTCATTTGCACTCTAACACATACTTTTAAAAATGTGAACACACGTGTGAAAGCAGTTAGGGTCAGCTTTTGAAAACTGGACTATTTCAGCTCCTTAGGAAAAATGAACTTTGTTAGAAAAAGCAGCCCAGGTTCTGTAACTGATGAGGCCAACTGCGATTCTTTTGTGTTACGGGCAGTTTCTACATTTTGGGGCGCATGTGGACAATTTTTAGCTGCATGGGCAAGGGGAATAATGCTGCCACCCCCCCCCCTCCCCAACCCCAGCATGGTGAGGCTGATTTTGCCAGTCTTCTAGACTGGTGAAAAATTGCCTGTGTTTGGACCTGGAATGGACTCCCTGTTTGAAGCTCATGAGAATGCAAGACTGGTGTCTAACATGGGCTTCTTTCCAGTCTGTGAAATAAATATGCCTTTGGCAAATTAAGCTTTGTGATTAGAAGAGGCAAGCGGAGGGACATAATCCATAAAACAGAAGCTATCGGCCGGCCTGTTGTTGTCTTCAGATACATTATTCAATTAATTTAGCGACTTAGGTGATTGATGAAGGTTTGTGCTTGTGGTGGATTTAAATCACTGTAAAATGACGTCGTGGCCTATGAAGGGATACTCTGTGTGCGTCTGTACGCACATGCACTAAAGGCCTTTTTCTATGGAGGTTAAGTGGATGCCTAGAGTGCAGAATTTTCAACCTCCCTGCTTATATACTAAAAACTGTGTTTCCATTCCTACAAGTTTCGTTCCGAGTGTTAGAAACTGTGCATGGAAATTAAGATGCTGTGTATTGTGCTTTTGCATAAAGAAGAAAGTAGCTAGACGAGTGGGTTTTGGCGGGGGGGGGGTGTCTTTCATCCCTAATTTAAAGTTTCCTCTTTCACACAGGAGTGTGTGGAGGGGCCAGGGCATGTGGCTGAGAGACGAGGCCCGAGGTTGTGACTGAAGGGAAGGCTGAGGTGTTTGTGAAGGTTGGTGCCTGCGGTGTGCAAGTATAAGGGGCAAGAGTGCCATCAAGGCTCATAAATAATGCAGAAATGTGGGTGCCAATCTGGGCAGAGGCAGTCAGTGGCAGAGCATCTTCTTTGCATGCAGAAGGCCCCAGGTCCGATTCCCAACATCTCCAGTTAAAAGGATCAGGAAGGTAGGAGATGACGGGGAAGACCTGAGACTGGGGAGAGAGACAAGGAGACAGTATTGACTGTGATAGACTGAGATCTGATTCGGGCTAAGGCATTACAGCATGAGATTTGGGCATCCTGGAGCATCGTTGCAAGCAAGGGGCTTGTGATCCTCAAGGACTCTTTCTCCGACAGGAGCCAGCTGTGAGATGCAGCAGGCAAGAATGACAGCCGGATGGTGCCTTTTTCCCTATTAACAAATGAAAAGCTCTCGGATGATCACAAAGAGGGACAAATGTATTTATTTACTGAAATAAGTACTTGCAGGTGCATTTTTGTTTCTTTTAATAGAGCCGGATGAGTTGTCGCTTTGGAAGCTGATGCTTGAATGGCTTGTGCCAGCAGCGGTCACGAGTGTTAAATCTAAGGCTTCGGTTTGCACAGGGCCAGAGCCCCTGGGGAGTCTTGCTGGACTGTCCAGAAAGGCTGTGATTTTTAAAGGGGTCATTCAGCTCTTAGGTCAGCAGAGTCTTTCCTGGAAATTTTTGTCCCCACCCTTCCTTAAACTTCTCAGTTTTATACTTACGCTCCAAACGAGCCATTCCCTGCACTCGACTTTCAGCAGCGCACAATCCAGGCATTGAGATCTTGGACAGAGCATGCCTTTCAAGTTGCCGGCTTGCAGTTGAGTACATTTTTGAAAGGTTGCCTACCTCTTTGCTGCAAGCAGTGGTTTTATATGGGTTGAAGTAGTTCATAGTTTTTTCACTCAAACTCACACACACAGCCCGACTGCATTTGAAATGTCTTTTTTCTTTAACAGTACAAAAAAAAAAAACTTTTAAGAACACAGTGCAGCCTGCTAGGCCTGCCTGTCATTTCAGCACTGACTGAAGCACATGAGACCCTTTATCCTCCTGGGCGTCTTCTATAGAAACAACTTTATCTGCTTCTCAAGAATGATGTCCATGCTGTCAAGGAAGCTCAGTTTTTACAGGACAAGTGCCATGCCCTACAAATGGGTCATAAAAAATGCCTGTATGTTTCAAGAAGCCTCTTGGAAGCCTGATGGGAGACTGGTCCTATGTTTTCAAGCTGTTGGTCGGAGGAGAGGGCCTTGGCTCAGGGACAGAGTGGAGCACATGCTTTGCACGTTAAAGGTCCTCAGTTTAGCCATCTCCAGTTAAAGGCTCTGAGTTTGAAAGCACAGAGAAAGGCCTTGTGCTGCCTCAACCTTGAGAACCAGAAGTCAGATGCCCCAACAGTCTACCATGGCATAAGGCAGCTTCACCTATTCAGAGAGAATTAGAGGTCAGAACAGGACCCAAATCCCCAGGATCCTACCAGCAGCCATTTACTCTAAAGACCATTTCTCACAAACATCTCAAGCCCATGAGAGATGCAAGGGAAAAGATGCCCTTGAGCTGCTGTAGCATAATGGTTAAGTGGTTGGGCTCTGAGCCAGCACTCTGCTGGTTCAAATCCCACTTCTGCCATGAGCACAGCAGGTAGACTGGGGTAAGCCACTCCTCTCAGACCCAGCTCCCTAGCTGTATTGGGGACAATAACAAAATAGACTTTGTTCACCACTCTGAGTTGGGCACTAATCTGTCTAGAAGTGCAGTGTATAAGCACACTTGTTGTTGTTGAAAGTGGCTGTGGGAATACCAAGTTTGGGGCACAAAGCACATCCTTTTATAATAACCACCAGAGAGTACACCAAGCAATGCACGCAGCAAAATCCAACCGGGCCCAAAGGGATGAGGGGAATTCCAGCACCAACAGATGGCTGTCCGACTCAACCCAAATTCACAAGATTTCGCAAGCCATACATTGAGGCAGGGTCCCCCACCTCCTCACCTTTGTTTGCAAAACACAAGCTGTATCTGGGGGCTTATATTTCTGACTGCAGATTCACCCTTTCCTAATTCAAAAATGGCTGAAGAGTATGAAGAATATGCTTTCTCCTGTTGCATGCCTTGTGACTTGCTTAACTTGTTTTCAAATCTATGACCCTCCTTTAATTCTGAGGCTTGTATTCATTGGGGGAGGATTGTATATAACAAGTGGTTCACTCCTGGAGTGTTGGCTGATGGAAATGCCACTTTTTGAAGAAGAGAAATGCAAATACCCAGGGCATTTCGTTCTCTGTATGTACAAAATTTCTCCTTTCTCTGTGTTGTAGCAGTATCCTAATGATCTCAATAATGAGCCGCAAAACATCTATAGAAATATAATAGATGCTCTTTCCTTTACTGATGTAAACTTTCCTATCCTTCCCCTTTTATCAACTGAGCTGCTAAGCCTGGCACAACAACCAAAAAAAGCCCACATTTTCACTACATCTTGCTGTGATCAGAAGCTCTTCTCTTTCTTTCAACAACTAAAAACATTCACTGAAGCCAAGCAACCCAAATGCACAGGCAAATCAATACATGAATCTCTGTTGGCTTTGTTGAATCTTTCTTGTTCTTTAGCACTTTTAATGGGAAGACATTTTGCTTTGAAAGTAGGAACAGATTCTGGCAGTTTGGCCTCTGGAGTGTTCGTGCAGGAAAGGAGGGTGGTGCTCCTTTGACGCTCAAGAACCCACGACAGTCTCATTCATTTAAACTTGGGTCTGTTCCAAATAGGGTTACCAACTCCAAGTTGGGAAATTCCTGGAGATCTGGGGGATGAAACCTGGAGAAACCTGGAGAAAGTGGGGTTTGGGGAGGGAAAGGGCCATTGGCATGGCATAATTCCATAGAGTCCACCCCCCAAAGTAGCCATTTTCTCCAGGTGAACTGATCTCTGTGACCTGGAGACCAGTTGTAATTCCGGGACATTTCCAGCCACTACCTGGAGGCTGGCAACCCTAGTTCCAAATTGTGCATGAGGGTGGGATGTGAAGTCTCTCTCTGCCTGTTGCTTATCTTTCATGGAGTTTCTTTCCCAGCCCCTTTACCCCCAGGTTTTTCTCCCAGCCTGTCTCACTTCCAGGGTTGGAATTGGGTTGGAAAACAAGTCAAGTCAAGTTAGCCTTTATTGGCATATAGCAGCAATTCAAGTTATCTACTTACAAAAAAGAAAGAACAGAGTTAAAAGAATGCTGTATTACAAATACAAAAATACATTTAGAGCTTAACTCCGTGATAGGGTTGGAAAACAAATGATGTTCCTGGAAAGGGAAGGGTCTTTTCAGAGTGGTTCTTCTGGATTGTACCTGTGGTCCATCTAATCCAGCAGGACTCCTTTTAAAAGGGATTTAGAGATAAGAAAACCCTTTTGCTCTGGGCTCCTGCTCCACCTCTTTATAACTGGGGTTTCTTCCACGTGGGGATAGTTCCTTGCTATGACCCCATTGCTGTTTTGAAAGCAGAGGCATTTACAGTAGAGCCTCTGCACGGGGATATTTCCCATGCTTTCTTTCCATTTCCCTTCTGACCTGCCATTTAGCTTGCCACCAAAGTCCTTCCTTTCCCCCTCTCTTGCCACCAAAGTCCTTTTTTTGTTTTGTTTTGGTTTTTTAAAAAAATGGGGACACTGTAACAAGGCATGAAGGGGAAAGAGGAGCTGGGCATGAGGTGAAATGGTGAGGAAACGGCACCAGATGCAGACAGGATGGTCAAAAAAAATCTACACCTTTCAATTTCCAAACCATTACCAAACCTGCTTGGAGTACAATCTTCCTGGAAACATCGTGCCAAAGCAGTTTCGGAGAAATGTGCTGTGAGGTTAGGGAACCCCTGTGAAGTTGATGAGAGCTTAACATGATTGTGTGAATGCTAAAAAAATTTTGGGAGGGGGACATGGAGCGGGTACCTCCACATGGGAGCCACTGAGGGGCATGCTTGGGTTAAAAGTCAAACAAAGAGGCTGCCATTGCTGTGTATGTCCTTTGAGCTGTTGCAAAGAGAGGGGAGTTTGAGCCATTCAGAAACACAACCCTCAAGGCATTTCTGCGCATGGCTAAATGCATTTTTGCTTAGAGTGATCCACGACAAGAATGTGCATTTGACTCAGTGGGTTGGATCCAGATGAAATTTTCCACTGGGGAGGTATAAATTCTGTCAATTCCTTTTGCTTGTTGCAAGCCCCCTGTTTGCCCCTTACATCATTCTTGAGGGTCCAGTCTCCCAGGAGCGGTGTTTTTGGGAGATCAAATGGCTGTAGCAGGAGAAAGGCAAAGAAGTTCTATTCTGCTGATGGAAATACCTTCCGTTAGCGGATCCAACTCAGTGGCTTGGTTTGGCAAGGCCATGCTGAAGTTTTGTGTCATTATACTTGAACTGGGAACCGGAGTCCACCCACCCCTGGAAATGGAGTCTCCTTTGAGCCTGAAATGACCAGACAAGAACAGAAGTTCAGAAGGTTTGGGGGATATTCATGCCCCACTTGGCCAGAGGCCTCGTCTGTCAGTCGTCAAATCTCTGCTCCTGTGACATTCACTACATGCACAAAGGTACCGGCTGGATATTAGGAAGAACTTTTTCAGGGTCAGAGTAGTTCAAAAGTGGAATCAGCTGCCTAGGGAGGTGGTGAGCTCCCCTTCACTGACAGTTTTCAAGAAGAGGCTGGATGAATATGTGTCAGAGATGCTTTAGGCTGATCCTGCACTGGGCAGGAGGTTGGACTAGATGGTCTGTATGGCCCCTTCCAACTCTATGATTCTATAAGGGCCTCTGTTGCATACCTTTATTCCCTTCAGTTGCTAAACAGGCCTCCAGGGCCCACACGCTGTTGCTCTGAGCTGGGTCCCAGCCTCAGATCCGGAGGTACTAGGTCAAGTCTCAGGAGACACAGCAAGCGCTTGGGATATTTGAAAACATACTCTCTTGACTCTTGAGTGTGTTTCATATTAGTCTATATGAGAAAAGAAGCTGGGACATGTTTGTTCATTGTGTAGAGATGGCAACACTTGTAGCACAAGCACTATGAGAGAGGGCAATGAAACCGCTGCAAGATAGGAAGACTAGTAGAATCTGGGCAACCTCTCCGCGCTTGAGGGTAATATAATATTGTTTTGCTTGCTTGTTTGTTTGTTTGTTTAGTACCGTTTTCATTCCACCCTTCCTCCAAGGAGCTTCGGGTGGTTACCTAGCCCTCCACTCCATTTAATCTTTACAACAACCCTGTGAGGTAGGTTAGGCCAAGAAGGAATGACTAGTGAATCATCTAGTGAATGTTGCAGGAGCAGAGATTTGAACCTGGCTCTCCCCAGTTCTACTTCAACTCTCTAACAAATACCACATTGACTCGCTCTGATAGCTGTATGTAGCCAAATCTTGCTATGTAGTAGCATGATATATTGGCCACTGCATCATCCCTGGTTGGCTAGGATTAAGCAGTGAGGACAAAAAAACCCTGGCAATGGACGAGCAGAAGAGAAAGGGAATGCCGTGGTTGCGCTTGCAAACAGCCTTCAATGCTCCCCACTCGGAAAAAAGAATTTCTGGGGGCATTGTTGCTTGTGATGCCACGTGATATTTCTCTCAACTCCATGGCAGGGCATCAAAAGCTGTCTGAATTTCCATATGGCCTTGTTGATGCCTTATGTTTTTTATAACCAACATTCCTTCAGCTTTCTAGGAGTTTTCTCAAATACTGCTTTGAAAACAGCTCCGCAGGTTTACAACAGAATCCGGCTGTGCCTTCCGCTTGGGAAATGTAATGCCAAATGGCCATGTTTGATGGTCTATTCCACACTGCAATCATATACAAGGCCTGTAACAACCAGGTGTCTCTTTTGAGTTGCTTCTTTGCCAGGATTTATTTGTGGAGCTGCCTCCTTAGAAAAAGCAGTACTAAGAGGAAGCGATGACAATTAAAACCCGTTTAAGATTGCAATGCAGCCACGCCTGCAAAAGTGAAGCCGGGAGACTGAAGAATTCCCTTGCATGGGTAGTGGGAGGTAAGGAGGGAGTCCTTGGATAAAACTTGGGAACTCCCTTGGTTTATGGTGTTTTCCAATGATATGTCCCTGTATATTTTGTTCAATAAAAGAGAGAGGAAAAATAGAACAGAAGACTTACACTGTGGGGCGCTTTCTATCAACTATCTGTTCCCAGGGAATTTCATTTAGAAGGTGGTGGTTGTTAAAAATAATATTGCCTTTATAATTCATAGCTTGAAATAGAGGCTTGTTTTTCTTTATAAAATTTTTATTGGCATGTAATGGGAGAGGGTGGTGGTTTGGGATTGGTTAAAGGTTGATGGTAGGGGAAAGCTAAAATAAACCCACCTTTCTGATCAGGGCAGAGACATGAAGGGGCCTGCGTTTTTGAAGTTTTAATTTGTCTCCCAGGTGACGACTTCATTACGCAGTCACAAGCCCTAGGAAATAAAGACTTCCTTTGGTGTTCGGCCCCAGGCACCAGAGTTCCCGGAGAATGTTGACATGCTGGGAAGGTCTTGAAGAGAGCTGCAAAGCTGATCTTGACTCCAGAAGGGAAACCTTACAAAGAAAGGCTGAAGGGTATGTTTAGCATGCTAAAGGAATGTGGAAGGAGGGGTATGCTGACAACTATTTTAAATTATATCATATAGAAAGTTGGGGAGCCGTGACTGAGCCTCATTGCTGAGTGGAAAGTTGCAAAATCAAGGATTTTCAATGGCATGAAAGCAAGGGGTACTGGGTTGGTTTTCACAAGTTTGCTTCAAGTGGGTTTTTGTATTTTCCATGTTTATAATAATAGTTTAAAATTTGCACATTCCGTTTTTAAATGATTCTCCTTTGATAAATGGTGATACCTTCACAAATTGTGTTTTCTAGTGTTCTGTGAAAATTCCCTAAATGTTGACCTGGAAGTTAAAGTGAAAACTGCAATTGGATCTCCCAGTGTTTTTTTAAGCAGTTATGTCGGCTCTAGCGTATGGGTTAATGCCATTGCCCTGGTAAATGTCACACAGCTAAAGCAGTGGCTTGCAAGGCTGGGGAGGGGGGGCGCCAGATCTTGGGACTGATCCTGCATTCCTACCTCTCTCAAACCTTGCCTATCTTTGAGCACTTTTGCCTACCTTCTTGTGCTTGCCACAGTCCTCGAGGGAAATGCTAAAAGGAATCACAGTGAATTGGGATCTTCTTTTAAGGTCTGCCCTCTTTAAAGATCAGCTTGGGAGCCACCAGTTCTGATCCTTTAATGCTTTCCAGTGGACCCTCAGGACGTCTCTGCCTCTGTAGAGCCACGTGGAAGGAACCAGTGCATCCAAATAGCTATTCTCTGCCTTTCCTTTGAGCATCACCCCTCCCAGAAATGTAGTCTTCACTGAGACTTTCCAAGATGATAGTGTAGGTCCAAGGTAAAATCCAAAAACAAAGCCAGATAATACTTTTTATTAAGACAAATGAAATTAGAAAACTGTGTATAAGCCTACTTCTCTCCCCGCCCCTGCCTCCTTCCATGGCTTGCCTTCTTCACTTTTGTTCTCCCAGACTGGTTGCCAGGAATGCCAGGTCTTACCTGGAAAGGGGCTGGCATTCTTATGCACCTGATTCCAAGACTGCTGGCTGTCCTTAGCTTCTGGATAGTTCTGCTGCTTGGCTTGGGCACAAGCCCACTCTTGGCTGTGGTTATGCTGGAGTGGGTCCCCCAGGCTGTTGTGTTTCAACGGGGAGGGGAAAAAAACCTGAGTTTTGTTTGAGTGCAGATCTACCGTCAACGTTCCTTCCCTGGTGCCACTCCAGAAGTCTCCCCCAAAGTCCCCACATTGGTTGACATGGTTCTGTTCAAACATCTTTTAAAATAACTAATGTTCTTTTCAAAGAAACTGCTGTATTACAGAAATCTACAGATGGATTTGCTTGCCCTTCCTGTGTGGAAAAGAACACTGTAGCACTTTTCTGTTTTCCACTCCTGCTGGTTTCTCCCACCCACCCCTAATATTTGACCTCTGTTAGTTTATTTAGCTCTCTTTAGCTCCTTGAGAAACAGAAAGTGTTCAGAGAGGAGGTGAGGCGGGGTGGGAGAAGTGAAGCTGTTTGCTTTCCTTGGTCAAGAGAGCAGCTATTTTGCATTCATTTGAACTGCTGGATGCAGTTAGTCAGCACAAAAGATTTACTGTGCTGTTTGGTGGAGTCTGCTTTTGACAGCTTTTGGGAGGGTTTAAAAACATGCAGGGAAAAAGGGATGGATCAAATCTTTGCTTTCCTCTGCAGGTGAATGTGGGGCTTTGAACCCCAGTTCATAAAAAACCGAAGTTCCTACACTGTTTTTTACCATCTTACAGCAAGTAGAATGGGGGTTTCAGCCTGCAACATGACAGCTACGTTTAGTTTTCGCATGTATTCTGTTTTAGTTCTTTCAGATATTTGCCCTTCCTTTCTACCAATTTTAGGCTTATTTACTTACATCCTTTCTCTCCCCAGATTTCTGTCCATCAGGTCCATTTGTATCTTGCCCTTCCTCTAAGGGGGAGCATACATTTCCCCGTTTTATCTGCCCAGCAACCTCTGAGGTAGGTGCAGCTGAGAGAAAACAAAGGGTCCAAGATCACCCTGAGAGCTTCATAGGGATTTAAGCATAGGACTCCCCAATTCTAGTCCAGTGCTCAAGCCACTCTGTCATTTAGGGAAGGCAGTGGGGAGAGGGCATATTTGATCGCAGAGAGACAATGGCCATTTCCACACACGTTGAATAATGCACTTTCAATGCACTTTCGTAATCCTTTTGAAGTGGATTTTTTGTTCCACACATGGAAAATCAGTTTCAAATGTTCACTAAAGAGTATTGAAAGTGGATTATCCAACGTGTGTGGAAGCAGCCCATCAGAAGAACCTATAACTCTGGTTATTTTATTCAAAAGTTACTGCACAAGTGTTTTGGGTGTCTGGATATATAATCTTGAATATGTCAACAGAGTGATAAAACCTGCTGTGCCTCTTCTCTCTCATGTGATGCTCTTTCTTCCTTCAGATTCTTCCTCAAAAACACCTTTTCTGTGAAGCACAACCTTACCCCGCCACTCTCCATCCCTCACCACAACAAGCTTGCCCTATTGAATTTTCTCTCTCACCCCTTTCTGTTATTTCCCTGCTATCAGCCTCTAAACTGTAAGCTCGTTGTTCCTGTTATAAAGTGCATTTCACAATGGTGGCTCCAAGGCCAGCCAGCTACCCAAGTGGCTGTGTGAGGTGGCAGAATGAGGGGTGTAATGTACATTCAGGGTCAGTTGCTCCTAACCATTAGTGGCATGTGGGGGTGACCTGGTACCACACATCCACTGACTGAGTTCAAAACAAGTCTCTGTAGCAGTGCTTGAATCCAGCCAATGGAGGCAGAGACTTAGGAGCAGAAGCTCGTTTCTAGCTCGGGGCGAGAAAATACCTTGAACTGGCCCTGAAGAGCTCGGTACAAATAAATAAGATGAAGTATTATATTCTGGTGAGAATTGATGGCCTTGAGACACCTTCTGGTCATTTGCTCCATGCTTTAGTCTAAAACAAAAGTGCGGAATTGTGTTCACAATTCTGTAGCTGATATAGTTGGCAGCTCTTGTCTTACTTTACACTCAAAGCAAGGTGTTTTGTAGCCCAGAGCCGTGTTTGAAAATTGTATTGTCACACTGCCCTAGCAAGTTGTATTTTTAGTGTAAAACAAACATGCCCCACCTCCCCAGGAAATTTAAAAGGTTATAAATAGCTTGGCCCAAATTTTCTAGAGGTATTAGAAGGCTCTTCTTAGGGCTTATTTTTCAGCATCGTTATGAAAGAGTTTTAAAGGAGAGATTAAAGAACAACCAGATTAATCTCTGTGCCAGTCTGGAGTAAAAAGAATATTGCAGGACAGGGACTTCTCAAAGCCAAGAGAAAACAGTGGCTTAAACGGGTAAAGACAGCCCCACCTTGTGCACCAAATCACATATGCATGGCCAACAGAATGTTCTGCCCTCCAGTGTGAAAGAGCAGTAGCAAGCCGGGAACCTGCAAGGACTTTGGGGATCAATTCATTTTTCTCCGTATCCCCTTCCCCATACTATGTCCTCGTTCTGTACCCTGGACAGCTCTCAGATCTGCTCCATTTTTCCTATACTTTCCTTCTCACTCACCAACCAACCATTTTTTATCTGTCCCCCAGTCTTCAGCTTTATTATTTACTTCATTTATATCTGTTTGTTCCCTGAAACAGTTGAAATCAATTTCCCTTCATTTATTTTATCCTCATCACTGATCTGTGAGGTAAATGAGGCTGAGAGAAACTGACTGGCCCAAGGTCATCCACTGAGCTTCCATGGTGGAGTAGCGATTCCTAGATCCTAGTCTGAAACTTTAACTACTGCATCACACTGGCGTTCACAGGGCAGCTGCTGCTGAACTGAATGAGTCATGCAAGACATAGTAAGTCCACTGGTGGTTGCAGGCAGGTGGGCCTGGCCCCAATGAGTCCTTCAAAGGCCAAAATAGTTCTAGAAAGGACCCTGCCCGTTCCTTCCGCCTTTTACTGATAGAAACCAAGGTCTTGTTGTTGCCTAGCAATAGCCACTGGGAGCATTCATTTCCTAAAACGACAGGTGGCACTTCTATTGTGGGAGGGAGGGGTTAATCCCCTGATTCTTCTTCAGATTTTTTGCAAACCCAGGGCTTTTCTTAGGTTTGTAGAAAGATGTCTGGTCAGTCCACGGTTTCAGTCTTTAGATTTAAGTATCCGCAGATGGGGCCACGTTGGGAATTAGATATATTGATATTGCAGTAGTCATTGCCAATTTTGATTGATTTGGTATCTTTTACCTTTCAGCTGCAACCGGAAAGACAGTTTCAATATTTATTTACATTTATTATATTTTTACCCCATTTTTCTCCCTGGTGGGGACCTCAAGCAGCTCTCTTCCTCTGTTTTCTCCTCATAATAGTCTGTGTTAGGCTGAGAGAGTGACTGGCCAAGGGTCACCAGCAAGCATCCATGGTAAAGCGGAGTTATTCGAACCAAGATCTCCCAGGGTTCTGACACTTTAACAACTATACCAAGTTGGCTTTCAATAGGCAAAATCATGCAAATCAGAACCTTTAAAATCCCAATACAGTCCTCATGCACAGCAGTCCAAATTGGGGCTGCCTGCAGAAATGCTAGAAAAATCCTATCACAGCTCTCCCACAGCCTGATTAGCTTCTCTGAGCTTCACCTTGTTGCCAGCTGCTAAAGGCAAAGAGCAGCAATTGTAGCAGAAGAGTCTGATGTTCTGTTCCTTTTCCAGGCACTGGTTTGCAAACTACCTAGGTCTGCCAACCACTAGGTGGGGCCCGGAATTCTGGAATTACAACTGAGCTGCAGACTACAAAGATTCTGTTTTCTTGCAGAAAATGGCTGCTTTGGAGGATGGACTCTATAGCACTGTATCCTGCTGAGGTTGCTTGCCCCCCCCCCCAAACTCTGCTTTCCCTAAGTTCTGCCTTTAGATCTCCAGGAATTTCCCACCCTGGAGCTGGCAACGCTGAAACCAGCAGAAGTGTGGGAGTTGGTGAATAGACAGCTGTCTTGCCCTCAGCGGGCCTCTTAGGAATGTTTTGGCTTGGGCTTTAATGGATCTCTTGCACAAGGGAGTGGGGAGTCTCTGCACCTAAAAGTTGTCCTCCTGGCAGATATTATGGGTCTGACTCATGGTACAGGGTTACCTAACAGGGGGATGAATGGGGGGGCAGTATGCACACATACATTCCCAGCCAGCACACAGTGATGTCTGTTCTGCAAGTGACTTCATTGTGCTGGCTGTGGGAATACTCCTGCAATTTGTGCAGGTCCGATTCTTTAAGAATCAGCCTGTTTGTGGCCAGAATCAACCCTGTGTGAAGTGCAGGGGCACTCCCATGGCCAGCATGGTGACATCACTTCTGAAAATGATATCATTGCATGCTGGCCACGAGTGCACATTCCACCCATTTGCCTGATTTGCCTACTGGTGGCAGGTGATTTCTGGATGGCTTGCCACTTCCCACCTATCGATGGTTAGTAGGCCAAGCAGCAAATTGCTGGCAGTTTGTCTGCCACCAGCGGGCACCTGGCAAGCATAGGCATGGATAAAGGGACGTGATGTAGGAACGTAAGCTGTGAGTCTGTTCAGTGCCTGGATGGGGAGACCACCTGCGAGCCCCAGGTAAGTCTCAGCCAGCTCCATAGTGAGATACAAATGTCATAAATAACTAATTATTAAATAGGCCAAGAGGGAGAAGGCCACCTTTGAGATATCTTGGGTCCCAGCTGTTTAAGGACGTTATAATTTGGAACCAGTATCTTAAATTATGCTGTAGCTATTAGTCTTTGAAAGTGACACTTTTTAAAAAAAATGGTCAGCTTTTAAAGAGTATTCATCTTTTAAAGAGTTTTTAAAGAGTATTCTGATGTGATTAGATCTAGGTTAAGGAAGCAGAAACTATTATTCTTTGTCTTCTTGTTTGGTTAGTTTTAACTGAACTTTTAAAAACAAAATGCAACTTTCTGGCATTTGATGTGGAATAATGCTACAAATGGTCTGTGTTCTTCTCCCCCACCATTTTCTGGTTGAACTGATGTGAAATGTATAGTATTTGAACTTATACAATGGCTACAGCATTAATGAAAAGAGCATGAACTGTACTTCGAATTGTGGCCAGAAAGTAATGGGAAGGCAGTGCGATCACCAAAGAATCAGCGTGATTTGTGCTTTGTGACCTACCCCTGTTATAGGATTACTCTGAACGTTCTTCCTCACTCAGAGCTTCTGGGCAGTATGGAGATCACTGAGACCTACTTCCAGAGGGCTGTGCTGGTTAATCTGAATCGATACTATATAGTGAGGGGTTTTCTGCATGTATTATTTCTGTTGGTTTGGGCCCCATGCTGCTTTGATTTATTGAGTTCCACGTGCACTTTTTTGCCTTTAGTTTTTGCTTCAGTTTTCTTTTGTTTCCTCCAGGGTTTTTTTTTTGGTGGGTTTTTTGAGACCACTTTTATCTCACTCCTTTTATTACTTGCTAGTCCTTTTATTACACTGTCTGTCGTGGACTGGGCTGGGACAGCACCAGCCGTGCTGTCAGCCGTAGGGCATGGTGGGCAAACACGCTTAGCTTTGGAAGAGTAGTTGAGGTCCAGTCTGAAGTCCACGGGCAAGTCCATACAGCAAGGTTTGGAGGTCAGTTACAGGTAAGTCCGAAGATATGACGAGGGCAAGATCACATGGCCTAGAAGGCATGGCACGATGCGGCGCATGGCACAAGGTAGTGGTTGCGGCGTCAGGGATGCTGACTTGTTGCTTCCACGCCCCACAGTTCTCCTGGGCTGGTCTTTAGAGCTGTGTGTTGATTACAGCCAGGGGCTATCCTGGTGCTACTCATTGTTGCAATTGCTGGCTTTTACTGCATCAGGGCTGGCTGCCTGAGGCTTCCCTCCTCCTGAGAAGTCCAGATCTACACCAGGCTCCTCTTCTGCTGAGTAGTCCTCCTGGGCTACACCAGGCTCCTCTTCTGCAGGGGAGTCCTCACTAGCACTGAGCTCTGACTGACCCACAATGTCAGATCAATCTATCAGTATGAAATTGATTATTTGTTTTAAATGCAAAAGCCCTGGTGGCTGGCGGTGAGGAAGTGGCCACTTCTGGTACTAGAAAAAGCATCTTTAAAATCCTGATTATTTAAGGTGTGTGCAGAACTAAAAAGCCGAGTCCATAACGGTAAAAATCCAAAGGGAGGGCAGACATGCGGAAGAACTGAACCCAAATTGATTCCAATAATTGAAGATCAACTGCTAAGAAAATCTGGAATAAAGTGTGTGAAAAAGCCCTGATTTACATTTTCTTGCCCTGCATGGAATGCCAGCATTGTTTGACTTTCTTGCGAACATCCAATTTCTGATGCAATATTTTTAAAGGGCAATGTTAATTAGGTGGCAATTAAAATGTGCTATCTTAGGATATCTAATTATCTAACTTAGGGTATATAGGCTGTAGCAAAACCTATTTTGGAGCTCCAGTGGAGCAGGTTATCAGAACAACCAAAGCAGCATTTAATTTCGCAATCGTAGAATGGGCTGGAGGGTGGGGGGATAGCTAATCCACAGACCATCTGCTTCCTGTGCAGAAGGTCCCAGGTTCAATTCCTGTAATTTCCAATTACAGGATCAAGTAGCAGGCAATGGGGAGCCACTGCCAGTCATAGTAGAAAAGAATGGCCTCGATAAGCCAAAGATAGGGCTTGGAACAAAACAGCATCACGGGATCATAGGTCTCTTTGCCAGATTTCATCTGTGATGCTAAAGAGTAGCTTTGAATGTCTATCAGTATAGTTGGGGTTTTTTTGTCTTCATGGCTCTTTATAGAGTTCCTTAATTTTAAAAAAATTTAGTCCCTGCCCCAAAGATCCAGTAGATAGCAAAAGAAGCAATGGGAGATATCTAGATAACTAGGCATCAGGGCTGGATCAAGCTATTGCTCTGCCTTACCTCCCTCTTCCTCTCTCCTAGTATATGTATTTCAATTTGTGTATGTTGTGTTTCCTCCTAGAGAGTTTTTTACTTGCAGACTCTTCCCTGTCATAGAATCAAGTTAAGTAAATGGAAGGAACTTCTGCCACTTTCATTTGTATGGAATGGGAAGGGGGGCTGAAATCAGGTTATCTGATGGGGGCGCAGTTGCTGCCCAGGCTGCAGCCACATTGTCTCAAGGGTTCAGTAGGGTTAACTCCTGGGAAGTTCACTGTACCAGCAGCAACCCCCCCCCCCCCAAAATACTGGTACTGCCTTTTAGGTTGTGCCAGTCCTGCAAGGGAATATTGTAGGCTGTTACATATATAAACTTGGTTCCAGCTGAGGAGGAGGATCCAGAGGCTGCAAGGGAATATTATAGGCTGTTACATATATAAACTTGGTTCCAGCTGAAGAGGAGGATCCAGAGGCTGTTCGTGCTGTGTGCCCATTGACTTGGGATGAAGTGAAAAGGAACATTTTAAAACCCAGTTATAGGGGCTTTATTCATGTTATAAAAATGCAAAAGGTATGTTTAGTATTATGCATGCAAATTCTCATAACAGGAAACTTACTCAGTTACTGCAGCTTGCATCACAGACTGAAGTCCCTTTCATACAAGCACTTTAAACTCACTTTGGCTTATGAAAGCAAATGGATTTTTTAAAGGTTTCATGCACCTTAAGAATAAAACATAGCAACAAAAAATTGGAGCAAAACAGGTTATGGAAAATCCAGATTTAAGTAGTAAAGAGTAGCACCTTTAAAACTAACCAACTTGATTGTAGCATAAGCTTTTGAGAGCCGCAGCTCTCTTTGAGTGATTCCGCACACGTTGGGTAATGCACTTCCAATCCTCTTTATAGATCATTGGAACGGATTTTTTTGTGTGCGGAACAAAAAATCCACCTCAAACGATTGATAAAGTGCATTGAAAGTGCATTATCCAATGTGTGCGGAGTCAGCCAAACAGCTGGGTTTTTCTAGTATATCTTTTAAACAAAGCTGTTGTGTTTAGCTTCTAAATCAAGGCAGGGCAGGCTATTGCAATGTAAATTAATGTACTGTGGAGCAGGTGAAGAAACATCTGCAGCCTTGTGTGTTCACACTCCAGAGTCTCAGACTGAGGTCTTTCACATCACCTACTACCAGTTCCTTTTAACCAGCAGTGTCAGGGATTGAACCTGGGACCTTCTGCATGCCAAGCTGATGCTTTATCACTGAGCCATGTCCCCTCCCCATGTAGGCTGAGGGCCTGAGGAAGTGATCCTGGGTATGAGAATAAGCAGCATGTCCCTGTTTTCAGCTGTGTAAGGCTATGTTTGTTGCCTGGGGAGGTGCCAGGCTCAGCAGACTTTCAGCCTTGTAAGATCCCCTGAAGTTGTGTTTTGTGGAAGGTGCCCTCTGGCTGTTGATCTTTCAGAACCACCTCTGTAAAAACAGGTCAAGAGAAGGTTGGTGGGCAGCAGCTTCCCAGAAACCTGGATGCAGAACAGACAAGCTGTACACAGCAATGTCTTGGCTGTGGTGCCTTTTTCCAGCTTTTTAACCTAAGGACAGGGCAGTGCTTGTGTTTAGGGGGAGAGAGGAGGGGAGAGAGTCGAAGGGGTACACACAGAGTGGTTCCTGAGGAGGATGAGAGAGGCGTCTTCTGTGCTGAGCTCAAGGACTCTGCTGTGTCCAGAAGGGCAGTACACAAATCCAGCCTTTGGGAATTGGCCGGTTTGCAGAACTGCCTTGCCTATGGCTCCCACTTACTGCTCCAAGGCTTCAGCTGGAGTCTGAAAGGCTGGAGAGCAGTCTCCACATTAGGAAGGGTGTCTGAAGACAGGATTCAAACTGCTGCTGAGAGGAAGTCTTGAATCCTTCCCCTGCATTGCTACTTTCCACAGTTTGGGCCCCACATCCTTAATATTCCTGGCTAGGCTGAACATGAGGTTTCTGATAGGTAAGTTCAGGCTGGCAGAATGGGAGACAAGCAGCGCCTGAGCCATGGGATGCAATGCACCACAGAAGCCGCGTGGAAATGAATGAGAGATGCCCAGGCATGGGGGGAAAGCCCCCCAACAGGCCAGCAAAGTGACTTACCACTGAAATCAAAACTAAAGCAGCCCTAGCTTGCTGGGTTTGACCTGAAGTTTTAGACTTTTGAGAGTGCAGGGCGAAGGGCCAGAATCAAAAGGGCAGACTCTTTCATGCTTAGCTTAAGAATAGGTTGTGCCACACCTGCTCCACCCCTCCTCACACTCTGGTTCCCAGGCTCCATCCCTGAATGAATCCCAGGAAACCTGGCAAAACAAGTAGCAAATCTTGGGCTGAATCCTTACTTGGTTGCCATCAGGTTTGAGAACCACTGGGGTCTTAAATCCTAACACCATCTTGTTAGCTTGCAGCACCTGGTTCAACATCCTTCCTGCGGCCTCATTCTGTGATTGTGCCAATTCAAGTGTTGTGGTGCCCACCCCATGTTAGGAGAAGGGTGTTTTCTGCAATGTAATATCCTTCCTTTAACCAGATGTATTCTGTTGCAGGAGAGTTCCCTTGCAGTTAACGTAAAGGTGGCAGCAAAGGCAGCTGTGTAGGAAGCATCTGATTTAGAGAAGCTTGAAAGGCTTTAGCGCCCACAGAAAGAGCAGGAGGGGGAGCCCGCATGGTTCCTCTTGTGGCAAACCCTGTGATTGCCTACCTGAGTTTTGTCTGTGTGATGGGCTGAACATTCAGAAGCAGGATGGGGTGTATGGGAGAAGCCCTTTGAAAACACACCCACACCCTAAACAGACACCTGTTTGATCCTGCAAGGGGTTTGGTGTTGCATGGTTGTGCCTTGCACATCTGTTGCCGTCTTGGACAAGTGAAGCTCTTCTCCCCAAGAAATGCTCATGGGCTTGTTTTGCTTCAAGCTGCTCCTTTTTGTAGGAATTATTAATTAGCAGAATAGCAGAATTGCTCATTGGACATAATGAGAACACACTCCAAATGTTTAGCTCTATCAAAATATTTTACTATATAAAAGTATTGTTTAAGGTTACATTGGTAGAAAACAAGAAATGGCTAACTGACTACATTGTGGCTAGCTTGTAAACTAAACAGACTGACTGTAGACTGAACAAAGAGCAATAAAACTTTCAGTATATCTTTCCTGTTAATTGCCCCCCAATAAACTGGTTGCCCAACAGAGAATCCTAATTCAACTTCATTAAGCTTAGAGACTCCCATTCTTACGGCGGAAAACCTTACTCAACAACAAAGTGGTTGCATGCAAATAAGTTTTCTAACTGAGTAACATAAACAACAATTTAACTTTTTCATGACTGAATGTAAACACTTGCTAATTCCCAACAACTCCTCAAGTGTTGGAGCAAAAGTCATGAAGGTTCATCTTCTCACATACATGTTCAAGCTTTGCCTTGGTAAGCAGATTAGTATGTCAGCAACCATCTCATCTGAAGGGCAGTATTTAATATCTGTTAGTCCTAGTTGTTGCAGCTCTCTCACATGGAAATGTTTCACTATATGCTTGCTTCTTCCCTTGATGCTTTAACTTTTGACGAAAGCAATGTAGGCTAGGTTGTCTTTGAATAGAGTGATGGGCTTGGGCTCATCTATTCCATAATTTTTCAGTAGGTTGATAATCCATCCAAGTTCATCACAGGCGAGTGCAGCTGATACATATTCCGCTTTAGTGGTTGATATGACAACAAGAGTTTGTTTCTGGCTTGTCCAGTTGATCAGGTTGTTTCCATAGAAGAATAGGTATTAACTGGTTGATTTGTAGTCATCTATCTCTTCGGCAAAATTAGCATCCATGTATCCAACCAGCGTTGGGTTGTCACAGGGTGAAAACTGTAGTTTCAGATCTACTGTTCCAATTAGGTATCTGGTTAGTCTTCTGACTGCTTTCCAGTCCTTGTGGTTGGGTGTATTTGTCTTTCTGCTTAGGATCCCAATCGCTGTGCAAATGTCTGGTCTTGACACTTTACTCAGGTAGAGTAGTTTTCCAATCATTTCTCTGTACTTATGATTGTCCTTAAGCAGTATTCCATCATGGTGCTTGAAGTAGGCTTGTTCTAGTGGTGTTCCCACTGGTTTGACATCTTGCATTCCTAGAGATTCCAGAAGTTCTGGATCTTGTGTTTCTGGTTTAAGAGAATGCTTCCATTTTGGGTTCTCTCAGTCTGTATTCCAAGATAACTACTGGGCTCCCCCAGTTGCTTGACCTCAATGTCCTTATTCAGTTGATCAACAATTTCTTTTGCTTGTTCACTGTTTTCACAACAGAGAATCAAATCATCAACAAATGAAAGAAAAAATGATATTGTCCATCTTTCATCCTTGTGAATAGGCAGGGTTCTTCTGCCTTTCCTTGTCGAAAGTTTTGTTTTGTTAGTAGTTCTGTCAGTTTCTCATTCCATGCTCTTGCAGATTGATGTAGTTCATAGATGCTTTTGTTGAGTTTGCAGACTAGAGTCTCTTTGTCTCTTTCTTTAAATCCTTCTGGTTGTGTCATGTAGATTTCCTCATTCAGGTCTCCGTTGAGAAAGGCTGTTTTAATGTCAAGGTGTTCAACATACATCCCTCTTGAAGCTGCTATGCTAAGCAGGATTCTTATTGTTACATGTTTTGTAACGGGAGCAAATGTTTCAGTAAAGTCTATCCCAGGTTTCTGTGTGTATCTGTTTGCAACAAGGTGAGCTTTGTGCTTGTCAGTGCTTCCATCTATATTGTGCTTCACCTTGAATAGCCATTTGCATCCAAAAGGTTGCCTTCCTGATGGTACTTTTGTGTCCAGGTTTTGTTCCTCTGTAGTGAGTTGAACTCTTCCTTTGTAGCATTAATCCACTTGCTTTGATGTTTTGTTGGAAAATAGCAGAGTTGGTGCAAAGACTGCGCATTGGAAATAATGAGAATAGAGACACACTCCAGTGTAGCTCTGTAAGAATACTTTACTAAAGGATAAAAATAGGGTTACATTTGGGGGAAAAGTAATAAATTGCTAAGCTGACTATATCTTGCTCGAAAAGTAACTAAGAGAGAGTAAGAAAGCAACTGAACACAACAGATAGAGATTGAGACAAAGAGCAATAAAACTTCAGTATATAGCATCAGTTAATTTCCACCACCCCCAAACAAGTTGCCCAATAGAAAATCCTAATTCTACTTCATTATGCTTAAAGACTCCTATTTCTATGGTGGGAATCCACATTTGAGGTCTAAGTGGGTTACATGCAAGTAAGTTTACTAATTAAGTAACACAAACAGTTTAACTCTTTCATGACTGAAATGGAAACGCTACAATCCCAACAAACCCCTTCTAAAGCGTTGGAGTGGAAGTCATGACTATTCATCTTCTTGCGCAGATATTCAAGCTTTGCTTTGGTGAGTGGCTTGGTCAGTATGTCAGCAACCATCTTATCAGAGGGACAGTATTTAATGTCTATTAGTCCTTGCTGTTGCAGCTGTCTCACTTTGAGATGTTTCACTACTACGTGTTTGTTTTTTCCTTTGATGCTTTCACTCTTGGCTAATGCAATACAGGCTACGTTGTCCTCAAATAGAGTGATGGGTTTTGGTTCTTCTATTCCAAAGTCTTTCAGTAGGTTGGTAATCCATCCAAGTTCATCACAGGCTTGAGCTGCAGGAACATATTCAGCCTCAGTGATTGATGTGGTGATGAGAGTTTGTTTCTGGCTTGTCCAGTTGGTTGTTTCCATAGAAGAAAAGGTATCCACTGGTTGATTTGTAGTTGTCTATCTCCTCAGCAAAATGGACCAATTAAATCAGAATAAACTCTCTGCAGGGGTCTGGCAGCCTCAATTCTCTGGTATGGCTTGCCTCTTGGCTTGGTCACCTTTGCCGGTAGGCAAATTTCACAGACTTCCTTAATAGCCTTGCAGTCATCAAATGCAATTCCATTGCTCTCCAATAATTTTTGTGTAGAGTTAATATTCTTATGAGCAAAATGATGATGCCAACTAAAAATGCAGTTTTATGTTCACAATCCTCTTCTCTTAGGCTTGCAACTCCTCAATCTCTGTTCTTAAGTACAAACATTTTTTCTACTTCACAAAAGGGATTTCAGCATCATGGCCCTTTAAAATAATCTTTGAGGTTCCAGTGCTGCTCATTTGCATCCTGATTCCCGCATTCAGCATCTTGCCCAGGGAAATAATCTTTTCAGTGGCCTGAGGCGCATACAAGCAGTCTTTGAGGGTTAGAAAATTTTACATGCCCATTAAGGTCAATTAGCCTTAAAATCACAGTACCAGTTGCAACCACCTCGAGCGGACTTCCATCAACTTGGAAGAGATTAGCCTTAGGTTTATCATTAAATTCTAAAAGCACTCTTGATCAGGGCGTAAATGGTGGGTGGAGCTACTGTCCAGTAACCAAACATTTCTCAAATCAGCATCAAATTCATTATTAATCATACAAACATTGTGTCTAGAATTCCATCTTTCATTGCTCCCGGAAAAGCTTTCTCTGCTTATTCCCCTTCCTGCATTCCTGCTCCTTGATTTAGCCATACTCAGACCATGTGGCCCCCTTGAAAAGCTGTTTTGTTCTCTAGGGAAATTCCTTTCTTCTCTAACATCCTTTGACCAGCATTGACCTGCAAAATGAGCCCTATTTCCTCTCTCTGACACCGTGAAAGCTCGAAAACTCTCACTCAAGCTGTTAGCTTCTCTTTTCCTTGCACCATCCATTAAACTCTTGGTAAGAGATGTTATGGTCAGATCTGGTATATTTCTCAAGACAATGATATGGCTCTTGTATGATGCTGGGAGGCTCGCCATTATGACAGCAATTATTTCAGAATTGGGCACTGTGCTGCCTACCGCCTTATGCTGAGAGACAATGTGGAGCATTTTATTTAAATGAGTTTCCATGTCCTCTCCATCTCTGTGTACAAATTCATTCTCAGGTCTCTAATTTGGTCATCAGTTTTGCCAAGGTTTCATTCTTGGACAGCTTTGTATAATTCTTTAGCTGTTTTACACTGATCAATTAATGGATTATACGTCTCATTTAAGGAAGTAACAATCATAAACATTACTCTCGCATTTTTCTCTGTGTAGCTTTCATATTCAGGATCCTCACTGGAAAGGGGGTCCTTCGTTAAAATGGCTAACATTTTATTTGCCTTGAGGTCAAGCTTTAAACTATGATTCCAAATTGTAAAGTTCTTTTGATTCAGCTCAGGGGTCTTAAAGGAGTTGACCTCACTGGTTTGTTTGCTGGCATTCGAAGCGGAGGCTCCTCTGGTACTCATCTTTCCTTTGATGTGGACGGCTTTAGATGTCCTTTCAGATACGCCTTTCCTTTCTTTCCTTGGCCGAAGTTCTCAGGGTGATTCCACAGGCTGTCTCCAAAAACTCCACAGTGCGAGGGGGCGAGCGCAAAACAAGAGGAGACCTTCAAACGTACAAAAGCCAAAAAGGGAATAGAATTTTTTTTCTTTTAGCTAACACTTGGAGTTATTCTCATTATTGCTTCTGGAGCCCGATAACCTTTGTTGGAAAATAGCAGAGTTGGCGCAAAGATTGTGCATTGGAATTAATTAGAATAGACACACACTCCAGTGTAGCTCTGCAAGAATACTTTACTAAAGGATAAAAATAGGGTTACATTTGGAGAAAAAATAATAAATTGCTAAGCTGACTACATCTTGCTAGAAAAGTAACTAAAAGAGAGTAAGAAAGCATCTGAACACAATGGATAGAGACTGAGACAAAGCAATAAAACTTCAGTATATAGCATCACTTAATTGCCCCCCCCAATAGACAAGTTGCCCAAGAGAAAATCCTAATTCTACTTCATTATGCTTAGAGACTCCTATTTCTGTGGTGGGAATCCACATTCGAGGTCTAAGTGGTTACATGCAAATAAGTTTACTGATTAAGTAACACGAAATGGAAACGCTAAAATCCCAACAGTTTTCCTGCAGCTTGGCGCTCTCACCTTGCCCTTGATGCCTATTTCACAACTTTCATTCTCAGAGCCACATTGGTCAAATTTTATTCCACAGTCTCTTAATAATCTTTGAATTAATATTGCAATGAGCAAATTGGGGGTGTTAAAATTATAAGCAGTTGGAATGAGAGCAACAGCTCTGCTTTAATTGACAGACTCGATTAGATCTAGCTTCTAAATAAAAGCAGCCCTTAACTTTAACAATTTGAATCTCAGTCCTATCATCCTTAAATCTGATTTGGCAGACCTGCTCCTCTTCAATCAACACTTCAATGCCATTGTTACGCATTCTCCCAATGGAGATAATATTCCCAGAGGCTTTAGAAGCACAAAAATAGTCTTTTAAAATGAGACCATTTATCTCCCTATTAACATCAATTAATTCTATTTGGACATTTCCTTGTTCCAAAACTCTAAAACGTGTCCCATCAAGTTGAAACAAATCATTCCATTCTTCCTCAACAAAATCAGTAAAACAATTTCTGTTAGCACATAAATGCTGAAAGCTTCCTGAGTCTAAAAGCCATAAATCCTTTACATTATGATCATTTTCGTTAGTGGCCATGCTCAAATGCTCTTTTGATCTGCCTTTGCCATTGCTCCTAGAAAAACTTCCAGCTATTGCCTGGGTTGGCTCCTTGACCACGTGTGCCCCTTGGAAGATCTCTTTGTTCCCTCAAGGGCTTTGATCTACAGAATCTAGCCACATGGCCCTTTCTGTTGCACCGAAAACATACAACAGCATTTGCATTTTCTCTCTCAAACAGCTTGAATGCATGCAGATCCTCAGTGACATTCTCAACAGCCCTTTTCCTTGCTTCATCACACAAAATTTTAATAGTTTTGTTTAATGTCATTCCTGGCATCATTTTCAAAATTTCAGCTAGGCTTGCATAAGAATCTGGCAGACTACCTATGATTACAGCACTGATCTCCGAGTCGGGGACTTGCACCCCAGAGAGTCTCAACTCAGAAACAGTCTCCATAATGCCATCTAAATGCTTTTCCATGTTTTGTCCTTCCTTGAGTTTAGCGGTATATAATTTAACTCTGAGAAGATGAATTTGCTGGTCAGTTTTCTCACAAAACTTGCGCTCAATGGCTTTCCACAGCTCTTTGGCCGTTTTACATTGAACAATCAAAGGTGTATAAGACTCATTTAAAGATGTAATAATCATAAACATGACATGGGCGTTCTTCTGTAGAAAAGCATCCCTTTCTGTGCTTTCCTTAGAGGGGGGTTCCATTGAAATTAAATAATCTAATCTCTGTGCTTCCAGGGCACACCTAACGAGAGTTTTCCATATGATGTAATTTTTCTGATTTAGCTTAGGTATTGGATAAGAGGCTTCGATCTCACCAATTTGGGGTGTTTGTGGATCCACTTGGGCATTAGCATCCTTGGCACTCATCTTTTCCTTGATGTGGGCAGCTTGAGATCCCTTTGAACTGCTCCTCTGCTCTTTGGCTGGAGCAAACAGGTTATTTCCTTCAGGCAGTCCCAACTCCAACAATTGGAAGCTTGGCACAAAACGAGAGGAGATTCCTTCTGAGCTTACTGGTCCAAAAGAGATGGCTAGAGGCTTCTTTCTTTTACCTAAACATGGAATTGCCTCATTAATTGACTGTGGCCCATGAAGTTTGTAGGAATTATTGATTAGTAGAGTAGCAGAATTGTGTATTGGACATAATGAGAACACACTCCCAGGGTTAGCTCTATAAAAATACATTAAAGGGTTTTTTAAAAGGTTACATTGGTAGAAAACAAGAAATGGCTAACTGGCTACATTGTGGCTAGCTTACAAACTAAACTGACTGTAGACTGAACAAAGAGCAATAAAACTTCGATACATCTTTCCTGTTAATAGCCCCCCCCCCCTAATATACTGGGTGCCCAAAAGAGAATCCCGATTCTACTTCATTAAGCATAGAGACTCCTGTTCTTATGGCAGGAAACCTTACTCGACAGCTAAGTGGTTACATGCAAATAAGTTTTCTAACTATGTAAAATAAACAACAGTTTAACTCTTTCATGATTGAACATAGACACTTGCTAATTCCCAACACTTTTGGACACTTCCAGTTTGCAGAAGTCGTGAGAACTACTTCTGTTTGTTAGTTCTTAAAGGAAAGGGCTAGGAGGATGTGAAGAAAAGGAGCAGGTAGTGAAGATGTCAGTGGAGAACCATGGAGGAACTGGATGGTTAGTTGTAGCAGAATAATTCCTAATATTTGCAGTGTACTCTTCCTAATCCTTCAAAGTGTTTGGTGACAAGATAGAACGGGTATTAGTGAAGAATGCATGAGACCTGGACAGGGCTGGCGCCAGCGTTTCTGGCACCTGAGGCAGCTTCAGGAGTCTTGGTGCGTGCGCGCTTTGCGCATCCAAACTCTGCGATGACATCACTACATGTGACGTCTTCATGTGGGGGCAGGGATGGTGCACGGGTGGCCTCCCAGCCCTCCTGTTCAGTTGCCCCATGCAGCCCAGGCCACCTGCTGCGCCTGGCCCGCAGCTGTGTGCTGGTGGCGGCGGCGGCATCAGCAGCACAGAGCAACTGAGTGCCTCCTCTGGCACCTTAGCGCTCAAGGTGGCTGCTGGCCTGGCCTCAATGGGCACACCAGCCCTGTATCTGGAGAAGATTGCCATGTCTGAGAGATGTGATACTTGTCTGCCAGAGCCTTGGAGTGCTTCTGGGTCCTGTCCTGTTCCATAGGCTCTAGCCTTACTTGGGAAGAGATACCTCCACACGCTAATCCATGTTTTTGTAATGTCCAGGCTCAGCTGCTTTAATGCCTTTTACATGGGGCTGCCCTTGAAGGCCACTTGGAAGCTGCAACTGGTGCAGGTGTCTGCTGCCTTTCCTGTCATTGGGAAGTGTATCTAACACGTGATGTGCCAATTGGGCTGGCTGCCTCTGTGCTTCAGAATTTTAGTTTGGACTTCCGTGGCCTCAAGACAACGTATTTAAGGAACTGCCTCTCTTTACATCTGGCCACAAGCTAGTTATGGTCAGCAGGACAAAGCCTGCTCTTCACACCCTATTTGGAGAGTTTTGGTGACTAGATGAAGGACCTTTTCCTCAGGATTCCCCTAGTGTTTGGAAAGCTTCTAGAAGACATTAGCAGATGTTCTTCTGCAGAGGTTGTAAGACCATTTTAAAATTTTAGCTTGCGTTTGGCTGACAGCTATCCCTCTTACAATTACTACGTTGCTTTTATTCTGCGTTGTTGGGCACTATGTTTAATTTGTGTGTGTGTGCGTGTGTGCGTGCGTGCGTTGATTGTCTGGCATACATTTTAAATATTATTCCTTTGTTACAGATTGGAAGAATGTGGCTGAGAAAAGAAATGGCTCATTTAAGGTCACCTTGTCAGCTTACGGCTGAGGCTTTCTTCCTAACAACACATGTTCTTAACTGCTGCTCTATGCCAGCTCACCAATCAGAGCTGCCAGTCTCTAGGCATTTATAATTATGTTTTAAGATCCATGATCATGAAGGTTAGAAATTTGCTTTGTAACAACAAGGTTAAGAAAGTTGGTGAATTAAGTATTTTTGCCCATGAAATGGTGGACCGGGAGCACCAATTGTGAAAGCAAAGCGGGTTTTTTTCTTTCCTAAGAGAGAGGGTACAGCAGCACACTTGACTGCATTTATTCAGCAGGTCCTTGGAAATAAGCAGGTGAATGAATAAATGCATTCACTTTTTGTCTCAGGCTTGAATAAATATTTTGCTCAGGCAGCCGTCATTTAAGCTTCATCTGTCGTAGAAAATGCAGAGCATGAGGAGGGAGGAATTGATTTTCCTCCGGCTTGAATAAGGCAAAGTGGCTCTCAACATCAACACACAGTAGCAAAGTCCCATTATCTGGGTAAATGGGGGGGAAAGAGCGCTTTCGGAGGGCAGCGTGAAGAGACCACATGAGCTGCCTCGCAACGTGCCCTAGCAGACAAGCATTTAAATGATGAACTTGGCTGATGAGCACTCGGCTCCTTCATTTTCCACCACTATGATATGCTTGGTTGGCCTGTTGTTTTGCCATGGTTGCAGTGTGAGGTGTGCGTTTGTTGTGGGGGGATACATAATCATGCAAGCAGAGTGACGCTGCTACAAGGCTTTCAAACACCTACTTAGTAGTTATGTTAAATGAAGTTATTTCCTTTCCAAATCTGCCTCTAAGGGCCAGTCTTCATGTTCCAAGTTCTCATGTTGGCTGGAGAACAATACAAGGAAATTGTATCAGATGTGCACTGAGGGGTTTGTGTATCCCAGATGCATGCCGGCCCTTTTCTGCTTGCAACCACAGCACATGGGGGAAAGCAGCTTTCAGCTTCCCCTTGCTGATTTTATATCCTCATACTGCCCTGTAGGGGCCCCTCTTGGCTTTATCACAAAAATCACGTTAGTCACATTGCCACATGTAATTTTTGCAGAAACTCCAATATCATTTCCATGGGTTGGTGAGGACATAAAAATTGGGGAGGGGGTGTGAAGGGGGAAGGCAGAAGCTGTGTGCCGTGGTCCCCAGCAAAAAAAAAAAGGCCAGTGTGCATCTGGGAGCAGCGTACTCCTATTGCACATGGAATATACAATTCTTATATCTTTCCTCAATAAACACAAGAACTATGTCACTTGAAAGTGGGGCTGCCCTCGGCCATCTGCTATGCCCATATACGGACTCCCAATATTTGTTTAAATAGCCTGCTCCTGGACTATTTTAATGACTTTTTAAAAATTATTGATTTTATGGTTTTGTAACTTTTAATGTATTTTTTAAATTTTGTTAGCCGCCCTGAGCCCATCTGTGGGGAGGGCAGGGTATAAATCAAATCAAATAAATAAAAGCTGGCTCTGAGTATCTTCTTCATTGCCTGCAACCTCTCCCCCTGACTGTGTATATCCTGAAATGAGATGTGGGACTGCCTTCCCTCCATATCTGCTTTGTTGGAAAGATCCTTTTCCAACTCACTAAATCATCTGATTTATGCTAGGGTTGTCTGTTCCGAGTAGGGAAATACCTGGAGGTTTGGGGGACGGCGGTTGGGGGTGGGGGGTGGGGCTAGAGCTCAGCAGGTCACAATCTCATAAAGTCCATTGTCTAAAAGCAGCCATTTTCTCCAGGGGAACTGATCTCTGCCACCTGGAAATCACTTGTAATTTCAGGAGATCTCCAGCCACCACCTGCAGGTTGGCAACCCTACTTCATGCCTTTTGGCTGCTTGTGTTAGGGCCAAAACCTCATGGGATGGGAGCTAACAGTGAAGTTCAGACATGAGCCAGTGTGGTGTAATGGCCAGAGTGTCAGACTAGGATCTGGAAGGCTCAGGTTTGAATCCTCACTCTGTGATGGAAGCTTGCAGGGCCAGTTACACACACTCATCCTATTCTTCCTCACATCATTTTGAGGACAAAATGGAGGAGAGGAAAAGAGTGTAAGCCACTTTTGTGTCCCCAGTGGGGGGGGGAGGGTATTAATAAAGTAAATAAATGGGCGTGATTCCAATTCTGAGTTACTACTAACTAAGCTGCAGCTTAGCTGAAGCAGTCTCAGGGGCTCTAAATTTTCTGCACTCTGAGAATGTTTTCACACGAGGCTGAAAGTGCTTCTCGTTTCTGTCAGTTTGCATTGGCCAGAATGCTTATTTGCATTACAAACGCCTCTTTCTCATTCCTGGCTATCAAATATTCGCAAAAGGCGCAGAGGAGATGTATTGAAAACGTTGTGCATCGTGTGCCCTGTCTTTGGACTTGCCATCTGGTATTTCCCTCTTGTTCTCCGAAAAAGGCATAAATGTGTAAAGAATGAGGATTTCATAAAGATGCTGGAAGCATCCAGGGCAGTCTCCTTCCAAAGGAAACGAGCTTTTGCAAATGCTGCCTAGAATTTTACAGTACTGAGGAAAGGAAAACAAAATAGTTGTTTTCTGGCTTTGATGGACCATGCTGGTGACCCATTCTGACAGCTTTTTATGTCCTAAGAGGCAGTTGATTTCATTACTTACCATTGGCCTCGTGAAGCATCAGAACTTGGCGCTGTCATCCCAGATATTTTTTCTGAGTATAATATTAGCGTGGACCTGATGAGAGAGGAGTTATAGGCTGACAGAAATTCTCAGCTGGTTGTTTCCCCAACCCTCCTTTCCAAGAAGCTTCACAAAAAGTTTAATAGTATGATTTTTTTGTGCATACGTGTGAGCCAAGAAAGGCAAGCAGACAATACAGAAAGGGTGACCCCACTCCTTTGCTCCAGCTTGTAACTTGGCCACAATGAAGAACAGCTGTAAGGAAGACAAATAATACTTCCCAAGGGATGAGTACATATGTCTATGCGGTTATATATCTAGCACTATAGAGTGCTCTTCTGCTACATTACCTCAGAATGGAGAGGTAGCGTCATGTGATGGTTATTTTATTTCAAACATGTATCTGCCTTTCTACTTTATGGCCCTCAGTGTGGTTTACAAGAAAAATACAAATATATACAAACAAAACTTAATTTAAAACAACAATTTAAAACTGCCAATTAATCAAATGCCATTCTGAATAAAACCATCTTCAGATGTCTTTTAAAGATTGGAAGAGAGGGGGGGCAGTGTGACACCTGAAGAGATCTGGGTTCAGAACCCCATTCTGCCAATAAAACTTGCTGGGTGAACTTGGTCCAGAAACACTCCTTCAACATGACTTACCACATTAGTTGGCTATGGAGATAAAATGTTGGGCAGAGCCTAGGGTTGCCAGCCTCCAGGTAGTGGCTGGAGATCTCCTGGAATTACAACTGATCTCCAGGCCACAGAGATCCGTTCACCTGGAGAAAATGGCTACTTTTGGGGGGTGGACTTTATGGAATTATGCTGCCATGCCAAGGTCCTTTCCCTCCCCAAACCCCACTTTCTCCAGGTTTCACACCCCAGATCTCCAGGAATTTCCCAACTTGGAACTGGCAACCGTAGCAAAGCCTCATATGCTCCCTTGAGTTCCTTTGAAGAAGGGTGGGGTGAAAATTTGTAGATACATAGTACTTCTTGGAATTGTGGTTCTGAAAATGTGTTCTATGGATCTGTGGGTTTCTAAAGGAACATCTTAAAGGTTTCTCAGTAAGAAGGCTAATAATGGCTTAGTTTCCTAATATATACTATGCCCAGTGCTTTTTGGTCTTCCCCTACAGATAGGGTTGCTAACTCCAGGTAGGGAAATACTTGGAGATTTGGGGGGTGGAGCTTGGAGAGAATGGGGTTTGGGGAGGGGCTGGAGCTCAGCCGATTACAATCCGGTAAAGTCCACTGTCCAAAGCAGCCCTTTTCTCCAGGGGAAATGATCTCTGTCACATGGAGATCAGTTCTAATTCAAGAAGGTATCCAGCCATCACCTGGGGGTTACCAAAACAATGGAGCGGAAACCGCAGGAGGAAGTACAAGAAAAGTTACACAAAGGAAAACATTTAATCACATGAAATTGTGTCTTTAAAGGGCAATACGTCAAAGCAATTATTCTATAGAGTAGTAAGTCTAATAACAAATTTTCTAAGAAATAGCTGCCCATAGGAATTGGACGCTTTTACTGCTGCAAACTAACACGGCAAACTGACTCCACACCAAAAGGAGATGTTTACATTTACTAGCAAAGGAATGTTTTGGTTGCCTCCCCGCTAATTGCATCCTGTCCCCTTCTGATATATGTTTCCTTCTCTCCCCTATCTCCCCTCCTCTTCTGTATTTGATCAGTTTGGATCATGCATCTGACAAAGAGAACTTGATTCTCTAAAGCTTATGCTACAATAAAATTGATTAGTCTTGAAGGTGCTACTGGACTCTTTTTGATTTCACAATATGTGTGTGAGCCAAGAAAGACAAGCAGACAGTACAGAAAGAGCCGATGGTACAGAAAGGGTTGTTGGGCCAACAATGGGGCGCCCAAAGATATCACCCATCCGCTCTCCTTGGGGGCGGCTTCAACCCCAAATATATAATGTTAATCAGTTCAAACGCACCACAATTAATCATGAGAACAGTCAAATGGCAGCACAGAGGAGGGCTGATGGGTGATATCTTTGGGTGACCCATTATATTTCACACCACCTGCAAAGAAAACAGCACACTTTAAGGACATTTTTTATTAAGAATTCTCTTCATACAAGTTTCTGTGACAATTGGATATTTATTTGAAGAACATTAACTTTCTGTCCAGTTTGGATCTGCACTGTACCTGTTGAACAACTGGCAGACAAGTTGCACAGGATACTTTTGTTTTGATCCTTGGGCATTGGATATTGACTACTTACTGAATGTTCAACATATATTAATTGTACTGGTTTATTGTTGGCAGCTATTTCTTAGAAAATTTGTTATTAGACGTACTACTCTATAGAATTGCTTTGACTTATTGCCCTTTAAAGACACAATTTCACTTGATTAAAAGTTTTCCTTTGTGTGACTTTTCTTGTACTTCCTCCTGCGGTTTCCGCTCCATTGTTTTGGTATACTTGAGAAGGATAGACTCTCCTTTTTACCACCTGGAGGTTGGCAACCCTGCCTACAAGGGTGTTGGCTGCATTTGGGGGCAGAATCATAGTTCAAGCCAAGCGAGAGGGAGGCTGTGCAGGTTTGGCCAAGACCTTGGGAACTGAGCGTATACTTGACCAGGGCAGATTGTGAGTGAAAAATGGCCCTGGATAAGGGCCCCAGCCCAGCCAGGCCCACTCCGCCGTGATTCGCCCAGTGCCGCCATTCCCGTGTTGCTTGCAGATTTTCCAAGTCCTGCTCTTTTCACCACTGAGCTGCCCCTGCTATGATCGTCAGCTTCCTGGTGGTGGCTGGAGATCTCCTGGAATTACAACTGATCTCCAGAGGACAGAGATCATTTTCCCTGGAGTAAATGGCTGCTTTGGAGGGTGGGGGCAAGCCACCAGCCTACTCGGAAAAGTACTGAAGGCCATGATGGCCTCTCCACCCCTGCACTTGACCTCGTGCCCCAGATGTTCTGATGCAGAAACTATTCCCTCAAGAGAGAAACCTTGAAAACCACTGGTTTAAAACAGTTCATTAAGGTAAGTCAATATTCTTTATTAAAATATTTTAAATCCTCCTTTTCCCTTGTGGTTCAAGTTAGCTTAAAATTCTAATTTCTTTTTTTAAAAAAGCATAAATCATTAATCCTTTCTGAATCCCCCCCCCCAATGCCTGTGGTCAAATCCCATTAAAAGTCCTGACAAAACAGACCTTATGTTGCTCTCTAAAAATTTCTATGAATACTGCCCTCTTAGGCTTACCAGCCTCCAGGTGGTTTGTTCTTTTCTTTTTACTAGGTAGGGATGAGTGGAATGCCACGGGGAACTCTGTCGGGTATCTCAGCAGTGGAACAGCTAAACTCCAGACAGTTGGCAACGAGCCTGCCAGATTGTAATTTAGCTCGTTTCGAAATTCTTCATCCCAACCATTATCTACAAAGCAAAATTATGAAAAAGCTGTCCACTTTCTATACCAATAAAGATCAGAGCTAAATTATAAATTGTAAGATAAATTATAAGCTGGCAGGCTCGTTGCCAACCACCTGGAGTGTAGCTGTTCTGCTGTTGAGACTCCCGACATCCACTCATCTCAACCTAGTAAAAAGAAAAGAACAAAGTATTCAAACTGTTGGCAGTAGCTTGGACTTTGGTATTTATTCTGTATATGGACTTACTTACCTTGCATTGGTCTATTACCATCGTGAATGTATATAACTGGTTATCCTGATTGAATGTAATTATTGATATTGTGACTGCACTTTATTACTTCACATTTGAACACTTGCACTTTAATTAGAAAGAATAATTATAATTGAAAGAAATCAGAAGAAGATTGAGACTTGGAAGAGCAGCTGCGAGGGAGCTAGATAAGATCCTTAAAGATAAAGATGTCTCTCTGGGAACCAAGATCAAGATAATCCAAACTATGGTATTCCCCATTGCCACATATGGATGTGAAAGTTGGATGGTAAAGAAAGCTGACAGGAAAAAAATTGATTCATTTGAAATGTGGTGCTGGAGGAGAGTTTTGCAGATACCATGGACAGCCAAAAAGACAAATATGTGGGTACTAGATCAAATCAAGCTGGAATTCTCCTTAGAAGCTAAAATGACAAGACTAAAGCTATCGTACTTTGGTCACATCATGAGAAGACAAGATTCTCTGGAAAAGTCAATGCCAGGAAAAGTGGAAGGCAGCAGGAAAAGAGGAAGACCTAAAATGAAGTGGCTTGACTCAATAAAAGAAGCCACGTCCTCCAGTTTGCAGGATCTGAGTAGGTCTGTTAGAGATAGAATGTTTTGGAGGTTTTTCATTCATAGGCTCACCATAGGTCGGAAACGACTTGACGGCACATAACACAATTATAATTGAATTAATTTTTGTATTGTTTTTGGTCTCCCTGGGAGATCTCTCCTGAGTTAGACACTTATTGATTGGGAGACCTCCCCCAACTTTGGGTTTAGTTGAGCCTCCAGGTGGTGGCTGGAGATCTCCTGGAATTACAAGTGATCTCCAGGTGACAGAGATCAGTTCCTCTGGAGAAAATGGCTGCTTTGGAGGGTGGTCTCTATGGTATTATACCATTCTGAGGTTCCTCCCTTCCCCAAACCCTGCCCTCTCCAGGATCCACCCCCCAAATTTTGAGGAATTTCCCAACCTAGACCTGCTAATCCGATGCCCTCTTTACCTTCTCAGGGAGGATGTTCTGCGAAATGAGAGCCTCTGTTATAAAGGAACAGGCTGTGGTACATCTGGTGCCGTACATGCCAGATGGGGGAACCTCAAGTTAGGTGGCAGCCAGAGGGCTGTAACAGGCTCATGGGCATATATGGGAGAAATGAGTATGAGAGCTGTAGGCCATGAAGGGATTGAATGGTCAAACCAGCTCATTGAGCTGAATTCAGAAAACAAAATGGCAGTCAATGTAGCTGTTTTTAAAAGGCAGGATGTGTTTCCTTCCGCTAGTACCTGACAGTAGTCAAGCTGCTGCATTTTTAACCTGCTGCAGTTTTTGGGTTGTCCTCAAGGACAGCCTCCCCATAGAACATGTAACAATAGTCCAGATACTAAGAAATCAAAGATTAGTGTGGGCAGGTAGGCTAAATTTAAGGGTGCCTCCAGATATTTTTCTGCACAGGCGTGTAGTCATTTTAACATGCTCCCTCAGTCACACAGCTGCTGCAGGGAATGCCTACTTTTAAAATGGGTTTGGAATGGCGCCACAGGAGGAAGAAAGGCTCCTGCCTCCCTCCCAGTGCAGTTTTCTCACTTAAAAACCATGTGGAGGCAGTTATTTCACCAATTTTGCTGCTCAGCATGGAATATCTGCTCCACATGGAACAGCAAAATTGGCAAAATAACTCTCCCTGCGTAGTTTTCACATGAGAAAACCGCATTCAGTGGTCCAGGAGCCTTTCCTTCCCCCATGGTGCCATTCTCAGCACATTGGAGCTCTCTAGAAGCAGTTCCCTGCAGCCAGCCATGTGACTGTGGGGTACAGTTGCCAGCCTCCAGGTGGTGGCTGGAGATCTCCCGTAATTACAACTGATCTCCAGGCAACGGGTCAGTTCCCTTGGAGAAAATGGCTGCTTCGAAGGGTGAAATCTATGGCACCATACCCCACTGAAGACTCTCCCTTCCCAAACCCTGCCTTCTCCAGGCTTCACCCCCCCCCCCCGCAAATCTCTAGGTATTTCCCAACCCAGACCTGGCAACTTTACAGGGGGCATGTTAAAATGAGTGCATGTAGGGGTGGCCAGCTCCAGGTTGAGAAATTCCTGGAGATTTGGGAGGTGAAGGATGGGGAGGCTGGCGTTTGGGGAGGGATCTCAGCAGTATATAATATCATAGAGTCCACCTTCCAAAACAGCCATATCCTCCAGGAGGGACTGATCTCTATGGCCTAGAGATCAACTGTAATTCTGGAAGATCTCCTGACACCACCTGGAGGATGGCAACCCTATGCCACACAATAAAATATTGACTAGAGGCACCCTAACAAAGGACAGAGTTGGCAAACCAAATGCAGCTGATGGATTCAACTCATGGCTACCTTGCCAACCTTCTTTTCAAACAGCAAAACCAGGTCCATCAGCCCTTTTATTATTCTTTTGATAGAGGAGGGGGCTGAGACTGAATTTCCTGAAGCACTATGGAGTGGGGAGGAGGCAGGCAAAATGTGAAAACGGAATCTTCCTGATTTAGGCCTGATTCCCACATGTAAGAAAATGAGGTAGTAAAAATATCATGGTGGGAAAATGTCAGACCACAGTTGGAGGATCCCATTTTGGAAAATTCCCTGCAATAGAAAACCAGTAGTTACAAGATTCCTGCTGTGCTAGTTTTCTGTGTGCATGGAGCATTTCTTAATCTTAATATAAAGGCTCCTTCAAAGCTGGACTCCACTCTCTGCAGTGAGATAATCCATTCTATGAACCTCAACTTTGTCGGTTACCATCTCATTTTCCTTCATGTGTAAATCAAGCTTCAGCTCCAGTGGCAGTGCTATAGAATATGTTCCAATGTTTCTCAGGTAAAAATAGGGATGTGCTTGTAATGCCCCTGTTTTCAAAATGGGGAGAATTGTTTGGGGGGGGATCCCTAATTATATCCTGTGAAAGGCTCTACCTCTCCCCCATTTGCTACATGCAGCATTTAGGTGTCTTTTACATGAAGATTTTGCTCTACCTTCTCTCCCCTTGCGCAGCAAGATTTTGCACCTTCCTACAATGTCGTGCTCATTCCCAGAGTGACACATGTGGCTTCTGAGTCTTTCCCCTATGAGTAAGAGCGGCTAAAACGATTCCTTTGTTTCAGTCCATAGGGGAAATGGCTGGGTGGCTCTCTGGGGATAGTCCGCTCTGCACATAGCCAGTCTGGGAGGGAGTGGAGCTAAGCTCTACTTTTCTCTCCCTGTCCAGACCCCTCCCTTTTAAGGGCTTTTAAAATTGACAGGTATAAGTAGGAAGGGCGGGAGGTAAAATGGCTAGAACATGGGTGTTGGGGGAAGATTCTTCTCCCAGTGGTGCTTTTGAACCGATATGATGAATCAAGGGAGGGGGCAGCACCAGCAGCAAGCTGTGTGAGAATGGAACCATGCGGACACCTTTCATGCACGCTTGTATCCTGCTGGCTCCTGCTTCCATAGCAGGGCAGTTCTTCCCATCCCACGTGAAAGCAGCCTCACAATACATTTATCTGCCCTTCAAGACTTACTTCAACAGTTACAGAGCAAATGGAATGGGAGGCTGTGCCTGATGCCTTAGAGCTCATGCGCATGTATTATTATAATATACATGCGCATTGGGGGAAAATGCATAAATTCCCTGGAGATGTCACTTCCAAAGACTCTGTGTGTGTGTGTGTGTGTGTGTGTGTGTGTGTGCTGAATTCTAAAGGATGACAATTTGACTGCAACTCATAGTGACAAAACTTTAACAAGACATTCTCATAGGGTAAAACAGGCCCACTTATTTACTAGGGGGCAGAAAATAGGGAAACACTGAGGGTGAGTTATAGCAGGGGGCCCCAACCTTTTTGCGCATTCGGGCAACTTTGGAATGGTGGGAGCAACCACAAAATGAGCGCCACAGGAGGCAGACCCAAACACAAAATGTCAGGGAGTGAAGTCGTGCACAATTCTAATAGTAACTCTTCAGCATTTCAGACAGAAGTCGATTTAACATGTTGCTCTTTTAAAGTGAACATAGTATTTAAAAATATTTTCTTGCATACACACAGCTTACCTTCAGTTACCCGGTGAAGCAACTTTTTCAAAATCTGCACAGCTGATCAGATCTTGTTTGGTGTTTAAAGTTGCTGAGTTTAATATTAGCGCAGTAGAAATAAGTAGACAGACTTCTGTGGTTTTAGCTCTAGAAAAATACTTTTACTACATATCAGGGAAAAGGGTACATTGGTGAGAAAATAAAGAATAGCTAACTAACTCCTACATCGTGGTGATCAGACTAGGAGACGGACTGAGAGAGTGAAAGGGAGAAAGAACAAAGAGCAATAAAACCTTAGTATTTGTTGCTAGTTAATTGCCCCCAATAAACTGGTTCATCCAATAGACAATCCTAGATCCCTTCATTAAGACTAAACGCTCCCCTTTCTATGGCGGGAACTTTTACTCGAGGTCTAAGTGGTTCTATGCTAACTAGCTATCTGCCTAAAGAAACAGAACAACAATTTAACTCTTTCATGACTGAATGTAGGACACATGCTGAAATACCAACAGATCTCCAATAGCCAATCAGAAGCCCTGCTGGGCAAAAGTCCCACCTGGCCCCATCCACTCTCTAAAAACACTTGGGCACCACGAAAGGTGTTGCAAAAGTCGTTGTGCCCTTAAATGCCGCATTGGGGACTAGGGTTCCCAGTTGTCCTGTGGGGGATTCCCAGCTCCCAGCCTCTGCGCCCTGCCGCCTCTGACTTGGCCGGTGGAGGGGGGGGGGGCGGTCCAGAGAAAGGTGCAGGGAACAAGAGCTCTGGAACTTTCTCCTGTGTGCTCCGGAGCCTTCACAGCTGCATTGGGAATGACACGTGCATGGTAAGTTCCCTCTTGCATACCTCCCCTGTATCCCAGTTTGGACCCCAGGGTATCTGTCAGTCCTACTGGGGACCCTTGAACTATGAGACTGATCCAATGGTTACCATTGATAACAGATTGTGTCCTCTTATTTGGCCAATGTAATGCCGTGCCACATATTACCATCATTTTGGTTCTCTTTCCCTAGAGGTCCTCTTCTTCTGACCCATCCATGTGTTCCCTAGTCAAAGCATGACTGCGTAATTCCTCCCCCGCTGACAGACATACTCTGTCTCTAGACATGTAGGGCTCTGTTTCCGGCTGCTGGGGCCGAATAGCCCATGATTAACCTGTTTATCTAATTGCTTTGAAAGACGCATTTGTGCTGGCGGGCAGCAAAATGTCTTGCGGCAGTGAGTTCTATAAGTGAACTTTGGTGGTGTTTTGAAAAATGTTTGTTTGTTTGCAGAAAAAAAACCTTTCTGTTTGGGTGGAATGACCTCCAAATCTTTTAAGTACTCACTGCTCTGAAGTGATAGCCCGTTCTGCTTGGAACTAGCAATGGCATCAGTATAGAATTTCTTTCTGGGTTTTCACAAGAAGAGTTGAAGTTTCTTGTATACCATCACATGTCAGTCTTGCTGGCATTTTAACCTAGAATTTCCTTGGCTTATAGTGCTTATGCTACTGAGTGCACTCCCTTTGCACCACCAGAAGCTTCCACAAGCCCTGTAGACTCATTTGCCACACATGGATCTTAGAGGAGCTGAGGAAGAGGAGGCATCTGAGGCTTTGCCAGCTGCTCACCCTTATAAAAAAAAAGTATAAGATGAGCTCCAGAGTGGCAAACGCAGTGCAAGGGGAAGATTGTCATCTCCATTCTGTGTTCTTTGGGAAAGAAAAAGCACGAGCAAGAGAGAAATTGCAAAGAGCGCTGAGCAAAATTATCAACTGAGTCACCACCGCTAATGCGCCTGCCACTCTTGTCTCTCTGGCAGAGTCTAAAGGGGTATTAAGTGTGCTGTTCAGGGAGAGCACCAGTGGAATGCTAATCATGTTGAAACGGCATGACTGGTAAGGGAGGAGTGAAGAGGGGAAGGAAAGCTCACACAACTCCAGATGGCTTGAAAAGTGCAAGCTGCGGCTGTTGAGAGATGCTCAGTTAGTGGCTGCTTCTTGTAATCAGGAGTGCTGATGAGTTATGCTGCCTGAGGAGGCTTTTGAGATCCCTCGGAAGGGTGGTGTTGGCATCTTGCAGTTTTGCAAATGCTGCATTTTGCGCCAATCTCCCAGTTCCTTGCTGTTTGAGACCCACTGCATCTGGCTTTCTTGTCCGCATAGCTTTTGTTTGTTTCTGCTTCTTATTCTGAACACTGAATCCTCTATCTATTAGAAGTTTTATACATTTCCCCTTCAGAGACCTGCTTAAGGCTGCTCACAAGGTAAAAACAATAGAGTCAAATAATAAAACCAACACCCTAAACTCGAGCCGTTAAAAACATTCTGTTTACAGTTTCTTACCACAAATTATTGCAGGCAGCATTCAGGATAAGAAGTGAGAAACCAGTAAAAAGATGTGGTTAAGACAGAGAGATGATGTGGGACTCCTGGCCATTTTCACGTCTTACCGGCCACACAAAACTCCCAGAACGACAGTGTCTTCCTGGCTCAATTTCCCGTAATGACTCTGGTTTGTGGCGCGATTCGCGTTATGACAGCAAATCGTGCCGGGAAGACACCGTCGTTCTGGAAGTTTTGCGCGATTTTGCGTGGCCGGTAAGATATGTGAAAACAGCCCCTCTGAACTGTCAGGGAACCAGCCCACACAGTGTTGGCTGGATTGTTAACTTGGCCTGGATTCAGGGTGAGTAGATAGTAAAGGAAAATGAGATCTGTTCTGAGCAGTTTGTAGGGAAAAGGAGGCGGAACAGCTGGCCCTTTTCTACTTCCCAAATCCACTTCAGAACAAGAAGGAATAGGTTTAAAACTGCTGCTAATATGGAGTGGCACTAGCGCCTAACCCTAAGATGGTACTAAGCATTTACCATTCACTGTCTTTATAACCTCAATATCTGGGCCGATTCCAGATGGCCAGAAATTGCGGTTTTTCTGCGGAAATAATCGCTTACCGGCCACGCGTTCACTTTCGTCTCCATCCGCTTTGTCTCGCAGCATGCCGTGCCATCCCGCTTCCGGATGTTCGCACGGCCAACTGAGGTACCCGGGATTGGTTGTTTCCTCCCCGTCACAGTTGACGTCGGGGGCCTTCATTGGTTCACATTTCAGTTTTTTTTAAAAAAAATTTTTACGAGTTTTGCGCAAATGCGCAAATGCGCAAATGTGCAGGTATGCGAATACGCAGCGTCAACTTTTGTGCATTTGTGCATTTGTGCGCATTTGCGCAGTTTGATGTGCGCAAATGTGCAACTGCGCAAATGGCACTCGGTTTAAAAAAAAAATTAAGGGAATATTGTTGCCGGCCAGCCGGCAAAGGAAGGAGGGAAAGGGGAGGGCCTCTCCACGGCAACGAAGCGTCCAGAAGTGTGCAAACCCGCAATACGGCGTTCACACCGTCCGCTTCTGGAGCGCAACACAGCGCCATGAACCGGAGGTAAGCAGGGACGGGACATTACGGGTTTTTACGAGTGAGGTCGCTGGAAAAGCGAAAGCACTCGCTTTATTTGTGCCCGTCTGGAATCGGCCCTGGTGTGCGGTAGCAATTATAAAACAGGACTAGACCTTGGGCTAGGGTTGCCAACTCTGGTTTGGAAAAATCTTGGCAATTTGGGGGTGAAGACCAGCGAGTGCAGTGTTTGAGGAGGGCAAGGATCTCAGCAGGGATGTGATGCCAAAGATTCCACCCTCCAAAGTTGCCGTTTTCTCCAGGGAAATTAATCTCTGAGATCAGTTGTAATTCTGGGAGAACTCTGGGCCCCGCCACCTGGTTGCTGATAGTGTTGTCTTGGGCCTGGGTTCAAATTAGGGTTGCTAGGCCCCCTTACCCTCCTGGCGGGGGTGAGGATCTGGCACTCACATTTTTATATGTCTTGGTACTCACTTCTGGGTTCCGGGAAGCGACATCATCCCACTGGGGCTGGGAGCTCTCCCACAGTTCACAGCTGACCGATTTGGGCCCCAAATCAGCTCACTGCAAAGCTCGAGAGCGCTCTCAGGGCAGTGTGACAACGTCACTCCCAGGAGTGACGTCATCACGCCATCCATGAGCATGCCCAGGAGGTCTATTCCCCCGCCTCCCCCCGCTGGCCAGGTGAGTGGGGATGGGGTGTGTGGAGGGTGGGAGCAGGGTATCCCCTGTTCCCATCAGGGGACCTGAGATCCATACTTCAAAGCTTTACTTGTAGTGAAATTCACTGGCTGACCTTGAACCAGTCATTCTCTGTCAGCCTGAACTACTCACAGAGATGAGAGAAAGTGGGGGGGCCTTAACTCAGGAAACTTTCTTTCACGAGTCTTGGACTAGGCCAGGGAAGAGAGGAGTTCTATGGCACTGCAGCCTTGTCCAGTTTCCCTTCTGGGCTCCCAAAGCCCAGCATGCCAGTGTTAATCCAGGGCTCCAAATTAGATCACAAATGCTTTGTGTACTCTTGCACCGCCTCCTGGAAACTGTGGTTTGATCCCATGTGCTGAGTATGCGCCAACGTGGTTAATGCCATTGACTGTGCAAGCACAAAAACAGCACATACGCTCAAAGCGTGGTGGTGGTAGAGAGTGCCTTCAAGTCATAATTGACTTATGGTGACCCCTGGTGGGGTTTTCATGGCAAGAGACTAACAGAGGTGGCTTGCCATTGCATGGCTCTGCCACCCTAGTCTTCATTGGAGGTCTCCCATCCACTTACTAACCAAGGCTGACCCTGCATAGCTTCTGAGATCTGATGAGATCAGGCTTACCTGGGCTATCCAGGTTAGGGCACACTCAAAGCGTGTGAGATTGATTACATGAGGTGCTGTAATCAGGCTGTTTTATTTGTGGAAAAGGTCATCAGCTGTAGGTGGATTCATCCTATTCTTATCAAGGCTTGATGCTGATCATAATTTTGTTAGGTCCACAAAATGGACCTGCCAGGACTGCGTTCCTGTGCGTTCCCCCTCGAAATGAGCCCTGCTAATCAGTACCAGCATTTGGCAAAGGCTGGTGAAATTACGTGCTAATTTTTGAGGAGGGCTTCATTGTCATCATCTCTCCTCCCCTGCTCTCTCTTACTATATAAGACTAAACATGGAGGCACTCTTCTTTCTAGGCTGTGTTCTTTAAGCCAGGTTTTCTAAATGCCTCTATCCCCAGGGAGTCAATGCAAGACCTTTGTCAAGGTGTCCAAAGTCCACACCACAATTAAGAATAGTGAAACCACTTTTAATTTAATTTATTGTATTTATATTCCGCCCTCCCCGCTTTCGCAGGCTCAGGGCGGATAACAGAATACAAATATACACATCATTAAAAACACCTTAAAAAACACAATAATCTCATCTACATCTATTACATATAAATAATTAAAAATTCTCCTGTATGGGTCTGGTTGCCAGGCCTCTATACTCTCCCCCTGGGGGCGGGAAGGACCTGACACCTTGTGCCAGCAGCGTGGTGCTCCTTCATGTGTGTGCGCGCCATGACACCTGCATGATGATGCCACTCCTCTTCTGCCAGAACTGTGATGTCGTTGTGCTGGCCGCATGAGCGGTCCTGCGCTCCGTGCAAGGCCGATTCTGTCTGTGTGCTTGCAGCCGCTGTGCTACTTCTGCAGAGGCCCAGGCAAAGCGGGGCACCTTTACTTTCCTTTTCTTCTTTGGCCTCCTATTTCTCACCTGCTTTTCCTGGGCTGCCCCTGTCACAGGCCACCACCTATCTAACTGCCACCCCAAATGGCTATATGGTTGAGGCCAGAGAGAAAATGGGGGTTGAGGATGAGTGGGGCGCCTCTCCTGCCAGAACTGTGATTCTGCCTGCCACTCTCATGCAAGATTATCAGTGTCAACAGCCTGGGCCAGCTGGAAATGTTAATGGGGGCCTAGCAGGACAGGTGTAATTTGCTTTCCAGCTGCCCTCCAAATCTGGCACCAGCCAGGAGATACCCAGCAATGGTCCCTTGGAGGGTATCGGTTTTGATCCTCACTGCCTGCCTTGGGCCAAGCAGAGAGGCGAGACCTGGCAACACCAATGAGTTCTGGGATTTGTCGCTAGTCTTGGGCCAGAGGCTATCCTATAGCTTTGCCTTTGCTGGGGCCAGGCTTCTAAATAGCTGCATTCTTGCCCTCCGGTGTAGAGAGGTTTGTTGGGGAACAACACACGGACTCCATATCACAGGCACCATGGGAGTTTTGTGCTTCTCAGACGTGTACCAGCTCTTTCCTGTTTGCAAGCACAGCATGCAGGGAGAGGTAGCTGTAGCCTAAGGTTGCCAGGTCCAGGCTGAAAAATTCCTGGAGATGTTGGGGGTGGAGCCTGGAGAGGGTGGGGTTTGTTGAGGGGAGGGGCCTCAGAATGGTATAATACCAGAGTCTACCCCTCCAAATCAGCCATTTTCTCCAGGTGAACTGATCTCTGTCACCTGGAGATCACTTGTAATTCCGGGAGATCTCCAGTCACCACCTGGAGGCTGACAACCCTACTGTAGCCTCCCCACTGCTACTGATTTGGAGACACAAAAACAGCAGGATGTGGGAAGGCTGTAGCCACCTCTTCTTACCTGCAGTACTTGCAAGCAGGAAAGAACTGGTGCATGTCTGGAATGTGTGAGAAGTTTGGAGTTTGAGCACCTGTTGTTAAAAACCAGGAGCTGAGGCACACGCAGATACCGCCACATTCCCCTGGTAAATCCTGAAGCCAAAACTCTCCCCAAGGTCAAATCCTTTTGGCTAGAAATACAAGGCTTCAGGATTTGGGGTGCTCCTAGGCAAGGCTGGCTGGCTGTGAGTGGTACTGCACACCCATGTAAATCCATAGTGCTTTTAACCAATTGTTAACCTGTTTTATTTTATGCAATACAGCAGCTGGAGCTGTAATTCAAAGGGGAAGACTGGGGAGAAAGGACATTTAATCCTGTAAATTGCCACTCCCAAGTTTCTTTTATCCCTGGTGGTGGAAAAACTCACACATGGCTCTACGTTTTTGCCCAGTGGAGAATTCAATGTAGTAGAATGCCCAAGAGCAGAGAGTTTTGCTTCTCTTGTCTTGTCTTCCCTTTTAAAACTGCAGCCCCAGTAGCACACTGTAAAAATGCCCTCCAAATGGTGAAAAGGATCGCAGGGAATACATGTTAAGTGTAACTCCATCCTGAATGCCCCCCTATTTATTATTTTAATTCTTATTTAGATGGTTTTTACCCCCTCTTTCTATAGAAAATACTCAAGGCAGCCTTCAGTCTTAAAAATCAGTTAAAATGCATATACAACATAAACCATAAAAATACAGCAACTGCCAAAACTTTATTAATACAGCAACCTAACGCCAGCAGCCTAGTGAACCTGGAAAAGATAGGGTGTGCAATCGAACTGTTCTCATAGAGGTTTGACATGGGCTTCTTGGCAAATGAGAGAGGTTGGGGAGAATGGCTCTTTCTCACTTAGAACTGGTCCTGCTTGGAGCCCAGTCGTTAAGTGGGCTGGACTGGGCTTATGTCCTGTGTTGGGTTTATGGAAAAACACTGTTGACACATTGCTGGGGCCCCCTTTGCATTGATAACATCTAGAGCAGGGGTCAACAACCTGTGGCTCCAGATAGAACTAAATACAGTTCTTTCAAAAAGAAAATGAAATCTATGTTAAGGTATATTGGAAGGGTAGGTATGATGCTAGAGTAAGCAATCTGTGAAGGGAATAGCAGGCAGAGATAACATTCAAGAGCTTCTTGGAAATGCTTTCTAGAACGGGAAATGATAGAGGTGAACAGTTGCCAATAATCCAAGTGCAAATCAGGCACAAATTTATGCCGATGAGCTAAAACGATCTTGCTAGGTGCTCCTGGATATACTTCTTGTGACTTAGTATGAGACCTCATCCATGCCGCTTCTCAATAAAAAGTTGCAACAACCAGTGTTTTGAATGCAGACACTTTATGGATTATTAATCAACATGTCAGTGATCTGTAATGTTAAGCTGTATATTTTCAGTTAATGTAAATTGGCTTTTCTGCACGGGCTTTTTGTTGATCTCTTGTTCTGAAATTTGATGTAATGTGTTGCTTCAGCTATAAAAGGTTGCAGACCCCTGGTGTAGCCAGTCGTGCTTTGCAGAATGACACAAAACTAGGAGGGATAGCAAGCACTTTAGAAGACAGAAATAAAATTCAGAACAGTCCAGATAGTTTCAGCCCCATTTTCCAACCGAGCAAAATGAAATTCAGCAGAGACAAAGGCAAGAATTATGCATTTAGGGAAAAAACTAGTCAAATGCATGGGGCTGGGAGGAGATACCAGCCTGCGGAAGAGAAGACTGAGGAGGAAAGAGGAGGGGCATTTGTGCAATGTCAGCCGAGGGCCACCTCTGCTATTTACTTAACATGTGTGTTCCCACAAGCATGTCTGTGTGTAGTGTGGCATTCCTTATTTTAGTTATGGTTGTCTCTTTTTGGCAATCAAACCAAAAATATTTTTACAGACAGTCCCTGTAGGCACTTAGTCATCGGTATCTGGAAATAAATTGGGACAGCAGACTTGGTGCAGCAGCTGATCAATTCCATGCTTGTGTTATGTTCGAGAAGAACCAGGGCTTTCCTCATGCCCTACAGCCTTTTCCTTTTTTCTGTCAGGGAGTACATATAATGATATTAGTCTATCTGTGAGAGATATTCAAAGACCCAAGCCATTCATTATCGCCTGCCTGATCTAATGTCCCTTGTCTGTCTGCTGATGGCTTTGCTAACAGTTCAAAGATCACCTAGGCGAATGAATGAATGAATGAATGAAAATGACATTCTTACCCAGTGGCTTTACCAGGGGAATGTGGCGATATCTGTGTGAGCCTCAGCTCCTGGTTTTTAACAACAGTGTTCCCCCCACCCTAGGGTTGCCAGCCTCTAGATGGTGCCTGGAGATCTCCTGGAATTACAACTGGTCTCCAGGCCACAGAGATCAGTTCACCTGGAGAAAATGGCTACTTTGAGGGGTGGACTCTATGGATATGCCATGCCTTTTCCCCTCCCCAATCCCACTTCCTCCAGGTTTCTTCAGGTTTCACCCCCCAGATTTCCAGGAATTTCCCAACTTGGATCTGGCAACCCTACCTGGACCCCAACAATGCTTGCCCCCCCCTTCTCAGCTCTTTTCCAGTTAGGAAACAGTGGAAAATTAAGATAATTTCTTATAAAGGAAGCTAAGGGGGATGTTGTTGAAATGGTTTAGTTAGGCTTGCAACAAATTGTGTTATTTATTTATATACATTATAGTCTGCCTTTCTCACTGTATATCAAATGCAGTCAACAGGATGGGGCATCCAATAAGCCATACAATGGGGTAGATTGTAGAAATCTGAAAAAGAGCTGAAACAGATCTGAAACAAAGCATAAGCATTTAAACATGACATATTAAACAATGCAGAAATTACATAATAGAAACATAATAGAAGCATACTTACAGCAACAGAGAGTATCCACTTGTATAGTTTGCATCTTTCTGAATCATTTCATTATAGTATAGCCCTATTACTTGTGTAAAGGTGGTTTGAAAAAGGGGTCTCTGTGCCAGGTATAGTCATATTACTGTTTGCTTCTGATAAACAGGTTCAGCAAGTTTTTCTGTTTCAAAGCCTGCAAAACTTTTTGAACAAAAAGAATATACATAGGGGGCAAAACTTCTCAAAATAGAGAGATGAAAACATCATTTAATGAAGATGTCATTTAAACTGTGAAAAATTGCTTTCTTTTAAACATTAACAATGTCACAGTCTGACTAGCCCACATCCATATTCTTATGTATTATCAGCTCCGTTGCTGGTTTTTGTTAAGAAAAATTAACATGTTGACATGCTCTGGTGTCAATCTTGTGCACAGTAAGGCCAGCACTGGAAAGTGTATTTTCCACAAGTACGGATGATCCTTGAAGGCAGAGGTAACTGTTTGCTAATTTCCCAGGCTTTGGAAAATGTTGAGATATTTTTAACAAACAATGTTAATTCATTTACCGTTTATATATTAAACATTTACTGTTTTACATCCCTACCTCAAACTGCTGTTGATTTTCCTAGAAACTGTTTAGGTTCTCTGTACTTTCCAGGAGTTCCTGCAGAGCACATGTGGAAGGGGAAAGTAGGGGAAGAGGCTGAAGAAGTGTGCAGAAAACGCTGTATGTGGCAACTGCTGCCAGTGTGCAGACCTCTTCATTCATAGTGGCAATAAAAAACAATGCAGAGAATCCTTATTGTGCGGGAGCAGCCTCAGAGGCTTGGGAAGCTCACGGTGTCCCAGAACACCACTAACATATACATACCCACGTGGTCTTGCTGTTACTCCTTCAGCAAGCAGTGCTGACTGGCCAACCAGCTGGTGGGAGAAAGGAAGGGTCTCCCACCTTCCTCCCCAGTTGTCTTGAATGTGACTTCAGGGGCATCCAAGATGCTGCTTCCAGCTGAATTGCTGTGTGGGCAAAGAAAGGTTCTTCCTTTATTCCTCTGCCTGGCTGGCCTGCCGAAGCGATCAGGAGAAGAGGAGGAATGGTTAATCTCTTGGATTTACAGTTTGAGCCAACTAAAGGTTGTAATGCTTGCCTTTGTACTGAAGGTGAGCATTCGAGCTGTTAATGTTCTTGACCATGAAGCAGGCAGCTCTATGAACTCCTGATCAAATTCCCTTTCCTTGAGTCTCCCACTTCTCCGTGCAGCCATCTAGGTGTGCTAGGCTTGCAAACCTCTTGAAATCTACTGCCAGGTCTGGAAAGGGTCCCTCCTCTTCCCACTGTTCCTGCATTAGTTCTTGAGCGGCAGTGATGGGCATCTAAGTCTGAATTGCAATTCAACAGGCCTTTAGCTGGGAGTACATTTTCTTGGACTTAGGAGGACTGATCCACTTGGGCCAGCTGCCGATGAATTTCCCTTTTCTGTCCATCAGTCACTTCGGCTGAGGAGATCTCAAACTGGCGGGTAGCCTAGGAAATCTTATTCTGTCTCCTTGGTTTGATCCCACTGTAGCAGCTTGCCTCTGGGGTATGTCAGCTGTAGGGCTGGCCTTTAGCCACGACCTTCAAATGGGGGTGCTCATAGATTGAAAGCCTACATGGGACTGGGCTGGGTACTTAACAGGGCGGATCCCACACAAAATCTCTGCTGGTGGAAAGGATTTCTATTGGCAGAGCAGGACTTCCCACCTTTCCCCCCTCTAAATGCTGTTGAGAATAAGCGAAAATCATCCTCTTCTGTCAACAGACTTCCTCTAAATTATACCCACAGTATCTATAATTGCTATTTTATTTACAAACATGCAAGTTGAGCAAGCATAATGGAGATAAATCTTTATTATAATTGTATTTATCTCATCTTTCTTCATGAGTCTCAAGGTGACTTTGCGTAGGATTCATTCAGGCACTAACAAGATCGATCCCAGCTGATCTGGCTGTCTCATCAGCCCTCTAACCACATTCTGGGGTCTTGCTTAAGCAACCAAAGCAGCTGCTTTAGATTACCCACAACCAAACTCCAGCTCCAAAATTTCCGCATCTTTCCAGTTCAGACTGCCTCAGTGCCATTTTGGTCCCCTCCCACCAGGCAAAGAGACTCTCCTTCCAAAGGCAGGGGCCAGAACGTCTAGGCACTCACGGGTGTTCAATTAATCACCCCCTAGCAAGCATTTGGCTGTGTAACAGTTGTCTGCCCCCAGATTCAAGCCCAAACTAGATGATACCCTGAGTCTGCCATGGGAACGTTGGCACCATTTTAGACCTTGTTTTTTAACCTTTCGAAACAATATGGGAGCCCAATCTGGCTGGGCATTACAGCATTGGGATGGGGGGGATGTCTCCCTCCTGTAAAATTTTCAAGAGCTGAAGCAGCTCAGACTGTGGTTCTCTGTAGAATCAGGCCCCCATGGAGTTTTGAAAGTAAAAAAAGCAAGCTCTAAAATGGCACCGTAGCTCTGTGGCAGACTCGGGATGCAATATTGTCTAATTTGGCCCTCAGACTGCTACTTTGGACTATGGCATATTTGCTTCAAAACCCTGAATGCATTAAGCTGCCTTATATCAAGCCAGGCCATTGGTCTGTCAAGTTCAGTATTGCTGCCTACTTCCTCTGACTAGCAGTGGCTGACTTGGCCCTATTGTTGTTGAATTTTCAATGTGTTGGGAGAAAAGCAGGTTATATATATATTTCAAATAACTAAATAAAACTCGATATATTGTCGAAGGCTTTCACGGCCAGAGAACGATGGTTGTTATGGGTTTTCCGGGCTGTATTGCCGTGGTCTTGGCATTGTAGTTCCTGACATTTCGCCAGCAGCTGTGGCTGGCATCTAATGAAAACATTAGTGGATCGTGCAAGACGGATATGTGAGCCGCACTTTCTCAATGAGGAAATTAATCATCTAAACCACGCACTTCAGGCAAATGGCTACTCCAGAAATGAAATCCAAAGAGCAATCAAACCCAGGATGAATCAAACAACCAAGGAAAAACAGTCTCCTACAGGAAAAGTGTTTTTGCCATGTATCAAAGGAATTACTGATCAGATGGGAAAGCTTATGAAAAAGCATAACCTTCAAGCAGTATTCAGACCCACCCGAAAAATACAACAGATGCTACGATCAGCAAAGGACAGTAGAGACCCCCTCATCTCTGCAGGAGTATACCGTATACCCTGCAGCTGTGGACAAGTTTAGATCGGGACCACAAAGCGTAGCATCCAGACAAGAATAAAAGAACATGAAAGACACTGCAGACTTGGACAACCTGAAAAATCAGCAGTGGCTGAACATAGCCTAACGCAAACAGGGCACAGTATCTTAATCCAGGACACCAAAATACTGGACAACACTTCCAACTACTTTGTCAGACTGCACAGGGAAGCCATTGAAATTCACAAGCATAAGCAAAACTTCAACAGGAAAGAAGAAACTTTAAGAATGAACAGAGCATGGTTTCCAGTTCTGAAAAACACCAGGCTAACAAAACACTCTACACCCGACAATAGCCCTGCAGAGAAGATTAGCTCATCAAGCACCAATCCATATGCAAAAGAACCTCCTCAGGATACAGTGAAGCCTCCCGCCATTAGCATTCCACACCCTGGGAAACTCTTACAGGATGACTCAGCTCAACCCCACCCCTCCTGAGTAGATACAAATGACCTACATCTTTTCCACACTGTGACACTGAGAGATCTCTGTCTTTTGGTGCTACACCTCTGGAGATGCCAGCCACAGCTGCTGGCGAAACGTCAGGAACTACAATGCCAAGACCACGGCAATACAGCCCGGAAAACCCACAACAACCATAAATAAAACTCCTCTGCCGTCACCTCTCAAGTCCACTTTCCTGAGTGGATCCCACTTTCTGTGTGTGAGGCCCATCCTAGTTCTGACTTTTCTGTCAGAGACTTTTCTGTCAGAGAGCAGCACGGAGAGATACCACAGTGGGCAGCAGTGAGGGCAAGGTGGAGATTTCCTCAAACTTTAAAAGCCCTGAGTCATACATTTTCACACCCATCTAATCATTTCTGGATTTATGCATTGGTCACCATTGAAGGTCACACATCTTTATTACGCTGAGGGGAGCCAGCCAACTGCAGTAGTTTCCAAGAGATCTGACTGCCATCTCACAAGAGGTCTGAGGGATTTAATTTCGGGAGTTGAGTGGTGGAGAGAAGAACAGTCTCACAGTGTCACAGTGGCTGAGCTGAGGGCTTGGAGGAGCTCAGCCCTTGGCCCACACAGTCAGCTGCATCAGGTTGCATGCTCCCTGTCTATTTTGAGCAGCAAGTGGTGTGGATGTTGGGGAACGCGCCAGGCCCATCAATTGTGAGAATACTGTAGCAATCAAAAGGTTCTGTCAACAGAAAGGCCTGCAATTGACCTGGCTCCTGGCAGGGGGAAGCCGGCTCCAGCACAACAGCTTCTTCCGTTCCTCTCCCTAATCAAATAGAAAGGAATGTGGGTTATCATTTCATTTGTCTTTACAGATGAAGGATAATATTGCTGCGAAGAGCTCACACAATCACATCTCCAAAAAAGAGGAAAAACAAAAACAAATTGAGCCAGAGATTTGTCACCAAATTTCAAAATTTGCAATGAAAATTTACTTTTCCTTCAGCAAGTTTTCTAAGGGAGAATCTTTTCGCTTGTGGTTGTCTCATGAAAACTTGCACATGCTTGTGAATCTGGGCTGTGCAGTTACATTTCTGCATTTCCTCCTTCTACCACTTTCGCAGTAAAATCTCTTGGTTTTATTGATACTGTATGATGCTATGCTATTCAAGCCCTTTGAATGAGTTGGTTATTATAGAGTGCCTCTAAATTGCAGAGGAATCCTTGCTTGTACCCATGATGACTCTGGTGTGCATGCAAGAGAGTGATCACTGTTATGCCTATTTTACAGATCTGGGGATCTGAGGGTGAGTGAAAATTGGTGCGGAGTTCTGATAAGAGGCAGTTCTTAATGAGAGACCCCCAAACTGGCCTTTGCTTTCCCAGCTGGTTAAATTCCATTTACCAATGGAGATGGTGTTGGTGGTTGTGCGAAGGAAGGAAAAGTCACAGCCTCTTTTTTAAGGAATCCACTCATTATTCTGCTTCTCAGGGCCAAGCTACAAGTGACAAATGACACTTGAACAGCAAGTGGATTGAGTGGAGGGCAAGTAAACAGGCAGAAATACACTTGCCGTTCAAGTGTCATTCGTCACTTGTAGCTTGGCCCCGTGAGAGAAGACATGTGAACACAGATGCCTTGATCTCACCATTGTGGTTGCCAGACTTTGGGATCTTGGGCCTGCCACATTGCCTGTTGCTTCAGGACTGGTCTTTTGTTGCCCCAAACAAAGTCCTCCCACCAGTTCTTGGGGCTGTGCTGCTGCCAGCTAGCATTGAGCCAAGGCCTGCAACATTGCCACAGGGGCTTGACTTAGATACGGCTTGTGGCGGTGTAAACATGGGCGGTAAGGCCAGTCTCCTCTTGTGTTGCTGATGGCTGGGGACCAGCCGAGCCACTGTGGTGCCTGGGTGCCCTTCTTACTATGCCACCTTGTGCAGTCATTTAAGTAATTAGGCCGGAGACCCAGCTCTGCATAGCCTTCATGCTCCATTTTGCACTAAAGGCTATGGCTACCAGGCTATGGCTACCCATCCACCAAAGCTTTGCCCATTCTTTGGAGCACATCTGCAAGCAGAGGTGTACCAGCCATTTAAATTTTCCAGTGGGCTGCCACCCCAGAAGGCAACAGGTAGCAACGAGCAAATGGAGCCAAGCCCAGCAACTCCGTCACGGAATCAAGGGACAGCAGTGATGGCCAGTGTCAACTCACCAGCTGCACCCTTCTGTGCTGCCACCAGTTTGCAGAACAAGACAATGGGGAAGTCAATACCTGCTGTTGACACAACTGATATGAGTGGCACAGTAGGGCTGGCTTCTAACACCGCAGGTGCCACTCAGTGTCATTTGCTCCAGGGCCTTTTACACTTCCCAGTCTGCTCCACCTGAAAGCTCAAAAGGTTCAAAGTGGTGGGATGCTGAACCCTTCTTTGCACTACCACCAGCTTGCTGTTTCGTATGATAGAGAGCGATTCTTTGTTTCCTGTTATTCATGGATGCCATTTACACATTGATGAGGAGCAGTATGAGAATTTTCTGAGAGATGGAGAAGAAAGGATGGTTTCTGCTTTCTTCTTTCTAGGAAGAATCAGGGTGATAGTGTTGCACCCTTTCATGTACTTATGTAAACACCATTTTTTTCAAATTCACAAACTGAACATCAGTTTCCTTCTTGTAATGCTTTTCTTTTAAACTTGACCTCCCCCTTTGCACCAGAACCTTGGTCTTGAATTTTCTCAAGCATTTGAATTCATTTTGCTCAGTTCATAGACTGTAAACTGTAATGATCACATGATTACATGTAAAAAAAACCTTTGACTGTAATGGATTCTTTGACATTAGCACATCCCAGAATGGCAGAGAAGTGCCTCTGTGAGGACATTGTTCTGTTTTGTTTTTTCTTAAAACTCTGCAGGGTTTGTTTATTTTGACTCCTTTTAGTGAAACGGGAGCGTAATCACATTTGTTAAGCAACAGAGCACTTGCTGCTTCCAATTTATTAGATGAGCTTGTGAAATGTGGTGACGGCAGCCGGAGAATCTTCCTTATGAACCAGATTCCGCATTCACTTGGAAATGTGGTACAGAACATAATGTGTTTGCCAATAAAACCTGTTGTGGTGAATGGAGGCCAAACATCTCTCTAAGAAAGTCTGCGCTTTCTCTCTCTAAGTATTAAAGATGATTATGTTGCTCACCAAACAAAAGCTGGCACAGTCATGTTTTGATTGTTTTGCGGTTTTCTTTTTCTTATTCTGTGAGCAAATGTTTCCATAGCTGCGAGCAGCCACATAATTTTGTGGCAAAGATGTTTGCCACAAGATTCTGTGGCGGTTAAATGCTGTAAATTTGAGTGATCATATGATTTGGTGAAGAACTTGTGTTTTTCCTATGTTTCCCAGGTTCGTAGTATGTTTCAGATTTATTTATCAAATTCTGATTTCTTCCTCATCTACGCGGTTAACAAACTTAAGTGTAGAAAAGAGCAAGAGCCCAGTAGCACCAATAAGACTAACAAAATTCGTGGTAGGGTATGAGCTTTTGTGAGTCATGAAAGCTCATACCCTACCATAAATTTTGTTAGTCTTATTCAGGGCTTTTTTCTGGGAAAAGAGGTGGTGGAACTCAATGCGTTGCCTTTGGAGAAAATGGTTACATGGCTAGTGGACCCGCCCCCTGATCTCCAGACAGAGGAGAGTTTAGATTGCTTTCTGCCCCGCTCGGAGGGCAATCTAAACTCCCCTCTGTCTGGAGATCAGGGGGCGGGGCCTCCAGCCATGTGACCATTTTCAAGAGGTTCCGGAACTCCGTTCCATCACGTTCCAGCTGAAAAAAAGCCCTGGTCTTATTGGTGCTACTGGACTCTGGCTCTTTTCTCCTGCTACAGACATACTAACACGGCAACTTATCTTAAACTTTAGTGTGTTAAATGTCTTCCTTATTGCTTCACCAGCCACATAAAGAAATGGTGCTACCCAGTGCTTCTTTTTTTTGTTAAAAAAATTAGTGCTGGAAAGGTTGCACCAATTCCCAACAGTTCCTCCCTCAGCATTTGGGGAAGACCCCCCCCCCAAGTGCTCGTACTCACCCTTGCTTGCAGATGTGCCTACTCACATCTTCCCCAGTTCTCTTCAACCTTCTAGCAAGATGATTGAGGCAGGGACATGGGGCAGGATGTGATGTCGCATGTGCTATTATGTTACTTATGAAGAAAACCTGGAATTTAATATTTTTTCTTGTAAATGCAGTCTGTAAGTTCGATATTCAATGGCAATGGTATGTTTTTTTAAATATATGCCATGGCTATCTGGAATTTGTACAGTAAGAAAGGCTGCTCTGAGAAAGTCCATCCCTCATTGCTGGTGTACCACCTCTGAATTAAAGGAGCCCTTTTGCCAGTACGAAGTCTGAAGTGTTTGAATGCATTTGCAAGAAGCTCCAGAGGCAAGGGGTTTTTGCAGAAGCAAGGGATATCCGAGTGTGATCTTAGGGTCCGCAGCCTTCAGGCACAGCATGAGATTATTTCCCACCCTTCTCTCTCTCTCCCCCTCTCTCTTAGGTCTGATGTCAAGTGCTTGCCCTGAGCTCTTAGCAGGGGGGTGAGTGCTACGGTTACAAACGAGCGGCACCAATTGGCACCTGTTCTGCCTCGTAACTGGTCTAAGGGCTTTTTTCTTCTTCCAGGAGCCTACTGGTCAACGATCGCTTTTGGGAAACCTGGCTGGCGAAAAACTTGGCCTTTGATTTTTAGTTTGCAATATTATAATTTGTACTGAAAGGATTGCCGTCTACAAGAGATAAAAGATCAGGAAATCTTGGTGGGATCTTTGTGTTAAGGGCATATTCCCCCCTTTCCTGGTTGCCTCTTGCTCAGACAAGGTGGAGCTGCCAGCCCCAATCGAGAGGTGGGAACAGTCGCTTTTGGCAACGTTGACGGTAAGGCAAACTTATGGCACGTGGGGCACTGAGGTTGTCCCCGTTTTCATATCTTGGCTGGGAAGTCTGGTTGTAATAACTCTTGAAAGCTCATGTCCGAGCCTAGAGGTCTTCCCACCCTGCAAACAAAATTATCAAGAATATTGTCAGTTAGGAGGGGTGCTAAAAATAGGGTTTACAATGAGTTTTCATCTGGGCTCTAGCATTATAAGGGCTTTGGGTGTTCTTTCTGTTGATTTACAAGCATGGATCTTCTGTAGTTATATGCTGTGTGTGTTCTAAGGTGGAAAACAGTGTTTTGCAGTCTTACAAAAACTCCTTTTATATTACTTAGTACTTTTTTTTTGTCCTACCCTTCCTCCAAGAGCAGGGCCGTTTCCAGATGGCTTACCTTCTGCCGCTCCATGCCGCAACGTCGCGGCTCGTGCTGGGGAAAATGCGAAATATCGTGTTTTCTCGCGCGAGTTTTGCGCAACGTCGCACAAAAGTCGCACAATATTTTGCATTCGCCCCAGGACGAGCCGCGACGTTGCGGCATGGAGCGGCAGAAGGTAAGCCATCTGGAAACGGCCCAGCTCAGAGTGCACCATTCTTCCCTCCTCAGGGTACATCATTCTCAACTTTATCCTTACAACAACCTGATGAGCTAGGTTAGGCTGAGAGAGAATACCTGCCCCAAGATCAGTCAGTGAACTTGATGGCTTAATGGGGATTTGAATTCAGATCTCCCAGTCTGTAGTCTGCCTTCAGCTTTTTTAAAGGCATAAAGAGCAATCTGCCTAGCTCAGGATCTGATTTCTAACAGTGCCATCCTGATTACTCTGGGAAGGTTATCATATTGTAAAGGCTGTCCTTTGCTTGTTTTCCACAGAAATATCATACCTCTGAACAGGGCTTTTTTTCTGGGAAAAGAGGTGGTAGAACTCAGTGGGTTGCCCTCAGAGAAAATGGTTACATGGCTGGTGGCCCCGCCCCCTGATCACCCGACAGAGGGGAGTTGAGATTACCCTACGTGCCGCTGAGCGGTGCGTAGGGCAATCTAAACTCCCCTCTGTCTGGAGATCAGGGGGCGGGGCCACCAGCCATGTGACCATTTTCAAGAGGTTCCGGAACTCCGTTCCACCGCGTTCCTGCTGAAAAAAAGCCCTGCCTCTCAATATGAAGATGCCATTGAGCCAGCATGGCTGAGAAGCACAGAGAAATCTGGCTGCTTTTTATTTTTGTCCTGTACTGAAAAGCCCTTTTGGCCAAGTGGCTGTCGCTCTCCCATCTTGTTGAGGCAGGTTCCATAAGGGGTTTTGTTTTGTTTTTTTACGTTATAGTCCTCATTTCTTGCTGTTTCTCAAGGTAGAGTATACGATGCAAGTCAATAAAATCTAGGGCTGGAAAATTCAGTCAATGATACAATAGGGCATGGATGGCAGAAATCTGAAAACAGCTAAATGGTTTCAGTGGGTGTTTTATGAGGGAAATAAATGGAATCCAACTGATATGAATGTTAGAAAAGAGGGGGGGAATCTGTTTCTGCTTCTGCTGACTCCATCTCCTAAACATTTGCAAGTTCAGGGTTTTTGCTTTGTAGAGAGCAACAGGTCACCTTTGTGGCCAGTTACGTGGCTAATTCCTTCTCACTGGGATTCTGATGGAGATGGAAAAGCCATGTTCACTGCTGGCTGTGCAATCTGCGAACATGTATTAGAGCTATTCCTGTGAAATCTGACACACATTAATAAACTGTGGGCTACCCATGAACATAGATGTGGGATGCTGGAATTTTCCATTTCTACTCCATGTACTGTGTTTCATAAAATTAATAACAATGATTGGATGCCATTGCCAGTTCAATATTAAGGAAGCTTGGCAGTTTGAGAATTTTAACCAATATTTTGCCAGTGATTATCTCTAGGTATTAGCTCTAGGTATTATGTATCAGACAGCACATATGTTTTATTGATTAAACAAAGGCAAACAATAATTCACATTTTTTAAAAAATCAGGCTATGAATCCACCTGATCGGCTGAGCAGGTTAAATCAAAACCAAAGCTAAAATTCTTCATTATACATCTCCTCTCACATGGTGGAAGGGATATTGTATGGAATTAACCAGTAAAGCAAGTGATGCTGTGGAGAATGACAGTAAAACTGAGATTACACAGTTTTTTCGGTAGCTATGTCTACCAAATAACATGCACAGTTGTTTGGGTGTACTTAAATTATGTGGTTTCAGGTGGGTAGCCATGTTGGTCTGTAGTAAATGAGCAAGATTTGGGTCCTGTAGCATCTTAGGGACAGACCAAAAGTTAAGCATCACAGATGCTGGGATAAGAAAGGGTAGCACTGGACACTTGAACAGTGGTGCTGGAGAGCCACATACACACTCACACTGACCAAAGCATATAGAGCCGCTAAATATGACCAATAGAAAGTGAAGCCTGAGTCAAGTTGGAAAAGTAAGTTCAGGAAAAAGGAGCAAAAGCTTCCAAATGAAAGAAAATCAGTGCAAAAGGCACAAAAGGAAATTTTATGAAGAAGCACAGAAGAAGAGCAGAGTGAGCCCAGCAGGACTCAGAGAGTGTAAGCACAAAGGGAAAAACTCAAGAAGGAAGAGCCCCAAAAGGACGTAGATTGAAAAAGGATGATCTGAAAAGGACAAAGAGATGATTCCCCAAAAGGACAAAGAATAATAATAACAACAACAACATTTGATTTATACACCGCCCTTCAGGACAACTTAATGCCCACTCAGAGCGGTTTACAAAGTATGTCATTATTATCCCCACAACAATAATCACCCTGTGAGGTGGGTAGGGCTGAGAGAGCTCCAGAGAGCTGTGACTAGCCCAAGGTCACCCAGCTGGCTTCAAGTGGAGGGGAATCAAACCCAGCTCTCCAGATTAGAGTCCCACTGCTCTTAACCACTACACCAAACTGGCAATTTTTGTAGAGTTACCTTTATACCTTTACAGTTAGTATACCATGTAAATAAAGCTACTTAATACAGGGCCCTTTATATGTGTCTCCATTCCAAATGGGCACCTTTACTTAATTTGAATCGAGTCTGAAAATATCCCTGTTTAATATGTAAGAGGGAAGATTCATAGGCTTTGATTTATGATGCCTGCTACTTGTTGTAGACTTGTCAGGTCTTAGGGTTGCCAGCTCCCAAGTTGGGAAATTCCTGGAGATTTGGGCAGTGAAACCTGGAGAAACCTGGAGAAAATGGGGTTTGGGAAGAGAAAGGACCTTGGCATGGCATAATTCCATAGAGTCCACCCCCCAAAGTAGCCATTTTCATTCCATAGAGTCCACCCCCAAAAGTAGCCACAGCGATCAGGTGATCGCTGTGGCCTGGAGACCAGTTGTAATTCCAGGAGATCTCCAGCCACTACCTGGAGGCTGGCAACCCTATCAGGTCTCTGTGAGTCCCATTTTGGTTTTGGGTGTGATCCAGTTTGGGGTCAAAAGCCTGCCCATTGGAGGTCAGTGAATGAACAGCAGCATCTGATGATGCCCCAGGATTTCTTAATAGGTTTCTTAATAATTTCTTAATAGAAATCACATACAATATCTTACTATCGAAGTTAAAAGATGGGCAGCAGCCCTGAAAATAACAGGAGGAGTAAGATTGATGGGCGAACCAGTGTTTGACTTTGTTGTTATGTATGTGCCTGTGTATTCGCAAAGCAATTTGCAGAACTGGGCTGAAGTCAAGCTCACACCAGTGATGATCTTACTGTAACCATTAGTAAAACATCTCTACTCTTATATTTGGATAACAGCCCATATCTGATTGACTTAAATTGAGAACTGGTCTGTGTAGGCTTTGGACAGTATTAGAAAGGAGCGTGCTTGTATTTCATCCTGCAGCTTTCACTGGGACTTTTAATTTGCTCACTTAGCACATGACGGTTTGAAAGCTGGAGGTAAATCTGTCACCCAGCGGGGAGGCAGTGGAAAGTGCCAGGCCGCGCATGGTCACTGTAACTTGGTCTTTATTGAGTGGGATGACATACTTGACTTGAAGCTGCATTTATCTCCAGCCTACGGAGTCCGAACATGTTTCTACTGCAAGGGGATGCTGGGAGCTTATAAAATCCAAGAAAGGAAGGGGAGTTTTATGTTGCCAGCACTGTCGGTAACATGTGATCCTTTGCCACTGTTTTTGATACAAACAGTGAATGTCATCCTCCAAGATAGAACCAGGGGTACCTTCTAAGGGGTTGGATTTCCCTGGGCCACATGCAGGGCTTAGTTTTGAGGCAGTTTTCGATTTTGAGGCCCTTCCCAAAATCACCCATTTTACCTAAATATTTTTGCTTTTTAGGGTGTTCAATTCTGAAATATCTTCCATGGTGCAAATAACTTCATTGATAAAAGACAAAACTGAAAAATGTTTATGGAGGAATTTGTATGATTTCTTATTAATGCCACAGCTGCAGAAATTAGACACATGTTTACATTTTAAAAAATTTCCCCTCCCCCGGCTTACGTAGGACTTGGGCATTTTCTCTGCTGTTCTACCCCTTCTGTGAGGCTTTACCAACAGCTACAACAAGGGACAGAATATTGTGTGGTGCTGAGACAGGTTTGCAAGTAGACTGGATCTTAGTAGTTCGATCAATAAAACTGTTCTGTCAGGGAACCCGCAGTGAAGTTTGAAAAACAAGCTATCTCTGCATCTAGACAGTGTCCTGCACCCTACAAGTTAGACTGGCCTGGACTCCTCAGGAGTAGGGCCTATCCTGGGAACTGGCCACTTGGAGCACAGGGCATGTGCCTAGTTGACCAGTTGATCCAGCGATGCAGCCTTCTCAAGCCTCAGCCTAAATAGGCTGTGTAGTGATCTGGCTGAGTGCATCTGTTGGCAGGTGTTGAGGTTCTGGAGGCTGTGCTGGGTTTTGGACAGGATCCTGTGAGGAATTACCACTCTTCCATGTTCTGCTCTGGACCTACAGGGAGGTGATGCACAGCCAGCCTGACACTTTGCCTTCTCTGTGCCATCTTAGTGGGGGCTTACTTGCAGACTCTAGCAGGATGGTCTCGAGTGGTGCTGGGGTATGATCAGCAGGTGCCTCTGCAGCATCAGGCCCTCTTTGACCCCATGGGTCCTCTGGATTACCTAGCTCCGGTTCCTCAGTCTCTCTGTCTGAGCTCCCCAGGTCAGAGTCACTAGCCTGGTTAGAAAGCTGGTCAGAGGGCTGGTCAGAGGGATTGTGACAGTCAGATTTGGAGAGTTTCCACCCATAAAGTACCAAGTTGTACCAGTATATATATATCAAAAGGCGGCTGCTTTGAGTGGGCTCCTCCTCTGTGTATTCTCTCTTGGCTATGTCACTTCAGAACCAGCTCCAAGCAAGCCTCCAGGAAGCCATTTACAGGTTTCTTGGGCAGGGTAAGTTCTGTGGTACGACTTCCTTAAGTATTTCCAGCTGACAGCCACAGGTACCACTAGCATAGGAAATTGTACAGGAAAGTCCCTCAGAAGGAAAAAAGTACTTCTTAGTTGGGAGGGACTGTCAGATAGCTGCCTTGGCATTACCAACACTCTCCTACCTGTGCTGATCTGGTGAATGAGTTTGAAACATGCGGCAGTGGTCAGCACAAGTCCATGCATGGTTCTTGAGTGTTGGACAGAAAGCCTCAGCTTGATACGCCTAAACCCTGCATCTGGGAGCAACTTGACTTTGAGAGTGGGCAGAGTTCTGGGGCAAGAAGTAATCAAAGTTCAGGATGCGGTTCATTCTCTGCCAGTGAAGCTCTCTGAAGGCACTTGTTTAAGGGGTTGGATTGGAAAGCTTCTGAATTAAAATCCAGTTCCTTCAGCATTCCAGTGCAGCTGCACTGACCCTGTGGGATGAAAAGAGTGCTGCTCAGTAGCAGGCAGGTGTTGCTAGGTTTGTGCATGCTCTGTGCAGCCCTGGCAAGTGCCTCCACTCATGTGTGTGAGCAACACAAAGCGTGTGCAAAACTAGCAACAGATTCCGTTCCCCCTCATCCCATAGTTCAGTGCAGCTGCATCTGAGTGCAAGGACTGAATTTTTAATTTGGCATTTGTCACCGTTTATTCTCAGAAAAGCTTTCAGCACTTTCTTGTTTGCGCTACAGTTCTTTGGACTACCTACAGCATCTCATTTAACCACTGGTGGCCTGCTAAAGAAGAAATAATAGAGCTGCTTGAATGGCTACAGAGAGCCAGTAGTTCTTCAGGGACTGAAAAAGCAGTTCAGGAGGTTCACTGTAGTTCCCATGGTGTGTACATATGGGAGAGTCACCATTGCCATCGCCTTGCTTGTAAACTCCCAAAGGCAAATGGATCACTGCTCAGCAAGGCAGTGCTTATGAGAAGAGCTATAAGGATGATTTAGCATCTAGGAAGCCCAGAAAAATTCCCCTCAGAAATAGGGTTGTCAGCCTCCAGGCAGTGGCTGGAGATCTCCCGGAATTACAACTGGTCTCCAGGCCACAGAGATCAGTTCACCTGGGGAAAATGGCTACTTTGGGGGCTGGACTCAATGGAATTATGCCATGCCAAGGTCCTTTCCTTCCCCAAACCCCACTTTCTCCAGGTTTCACCCCCTAGATCTCCAGGAATTTCCCAACTTGGAGCTGGCAACCCTACTCAGAAAGGAGCAAAGGAACAGGTCTATCATCTCATGTGTGTGAGTGTGTGCGTGTTTGTATGCGCATGTCTAAAGAGACATCAAGTTGTAGCTGACTTATGGTGACCCTGTAGGGTTTTGAGGCAAGAGTTGAACAGAATTGGTGTGCCCTTGCCTGTCTTGGACTTCCTTGGTGGTCTCCCATCCAAGTATTAACCAGAGCTGACCCTGCTTAGCTTATGAGAGCTGAAAAGATTGGGCTATCATGGGGTCATTGAGATGAGGGCAAAGACTCCATAGAGTTTTCAAGGCAAGAGATGAACAGAGGTGATTTGCTATTGCTTGTCTCTACATAGAAACCTTGGACTTACTTGATGGTCTCCAGTTCAAATACTAACTGGGGCCAGCCCTGCTTAGCTTCTGAGATTGGATAAGGTCAGACTATACTGGGCCATCCAGGTCGGAGTTATCTTCTTGTCATTTTTGGAAAATAATAGTCAGTGGGAATGGATGAAAATAATATTAAGCGTGGAGATGCTCAGTTTAACTATTCAGGATAGCCATGCTGGAATTTGGGCAGACCAGCTATTCACTCAGAAGGCCACCTGTGCCTGTAAAGAAGATTTGCTTAATTTTTTTCCCTCTCTCAAGAAAAAAAAATCAAATATTGCTTTTGAATTGGGGTGAGGTGGGAATGTCAAGTTTTGTTTCCATGCCCTGGCATGTTCCAGTGAACCACATTTAGCAGCTCTTGGTAGGGGAATCTAAGAATTGCCCTACTGCATTCAGCCAAGGTCTGTCAGGCAACAAAGGGAGAGGAAGCTGCGATGAACAGCAAAGATGAATAAAAAAGGCAAGGCCCAGAGGATGTGATGCAAAACTTTGTCTAGTGTGGAATTCCTCCCCTGGCCGCAAACAATAGCTTATGAAAAAAATTCCCAATGACTTTTAGCAATCTTCCTCAGGAGCAATCTGGTAAAAAAATTCCTTTAAGAAAAAAACCCCATTAAAATTGCATAATGTAAGAATAAATACGCTTAAAATCTTAAAAGGAACAACAAGCTTACACGGCATAATAACAGTTTAGAAAATGTACCTTTAAAAATTTATTTATTTATTTATTTATGTTTGTTTATTTATTTAGGACATTTATATGCTGTCTCTCTATTAAAACAGGCCCAAGGTGTCTCTCAATAAAAATATCAAATACAAACCAAACAGAACATTAAAACAGGAACTAAAACATGGAAGGAAGTTCAGTTAATATGCCCTTTTGAAATTTAGAACATTAAGGCTGTAGTCCTAAGAAACTTACCTGGAATAAAGGAATGCGACTTACTGAATAAAATGGGTAATCCTGCTTAGGATCGCTCCCTATGTGTTTGATGTTGGAAGTCTTGCACTGAGGGTAAGGTAAGGTAAAAGTAGTCCCCTGGGCAAGCACCGAGTCATTACTGACCCATGGGGGGACGTCGCACCACGACGTTTTCTTGGCAGACTTTTTACGGGGTGGTTTGCCATTGCCTTCACCAGTCATCTACACTTTACCCCAAGGAAATTGGGTACTCTTTTTACTGACCTCAGAAGGATGGAAGGCTGAGTCAACCTTGAGCTGGCTACCTGAACCCGGCTTCCGCTGGGATCGAACTCAGGTCGTGAGCAGAGCTTGGGCTGCAGTACTGCAGCTTACCACTCTGTGCACAGCACTGAGGGAGCTCAACACAAATTGCGAGAACAGAGTTCCAGAGTCATGAGGTAGCGGCCGAAAAGGCCTACACGTGGTTGCCCCAACTAGACTCACCTTGGCCAAAATGGGTTTCTGTAACAGCTCTTCCTCCACTGTTCTCCATGTATATCTACCAAAGAATGAGCTGTTATCATGAAAGTCCCAACAGCACAATGTTGCAAATGGCAAAATTACTTTAAGAGTATTTTGCCTCTTAAAATATCATTGCACTTGGGGAGGTGGGGAGCTTTCCTTGCCTTTGTCTCCAAAGCCCCAACAGTGGTCAGTCAAATGCCCTCGAGAAACTCCCAAGCAAAGACTGGCATCCCCTGCTGTCTACCCCTTGGCAAATGGGAGATGGAAGTACCCTGCTTCTGAATATGGAGTTGCTGTTATTAGTTGCCATGGGGAAAAATGATGGAGAGAACTATTCTGCTTTAACTGCTTGATGGGCAAAGAGCTGCACAGGTCATAGAAACCTAGTCCTTTGACAACTGGAAATCTTAATGTAGATGGGAGCGATTATTTCAACTGGTGTTTGCCTGTGTACTTTAAATCTTTGTACCCTTGAAAGCTTAAACCTTTCTTCTTCAAAAGCAAGCACGCTGCAATCGTCAGAGATTTTTGTTCCAAAAGCCACCGTCTGTGCTTGTGAGGTATGATAATAGAATTGCTGGATTACACACACTAGCTTGCATTGCAAGGAGAACAGAGAAAAGTTTGAGTAAATGGTCCTTCACTCTTCACCCCCCAGTAAATAAAACCTTTCAGGCATACCCTTAATGGTTAAGGAGTTGTCCAAGGTTCTAAAAATACAGCCTTTTTGAGGCACCAAGAATCACTCTCCTCTTAATAGTGTGGACTGGCACCCTGAGGGAGCTGCCTCCCCGCCCCCTCACCCACTTGTGCCTCTTCAGTAAACTAGACCCCCTTTCCCATTTATTTCTGCCGCTCCAAATTCTTGCTAGCACTTGTCTGTGCTGTCCACTTGCATCTACGCCCCCCCTATTTTTTGTTTAAAATTTCAGCAGTGTTGTGTTTTATGACATTATTAAGATTAAAATAGGAAAAAAGACCTCAGGTTATGGACTGTATTACGAGAGCTATAAAACTGACCTTAAAGGATTATAAATGAGGTGGTGGGGCTGAACCTTTCCTGACAGCTCACTTACTGTTTTCAGATTTACTGCCAGCCAGCGTGGTTAGGGGGTTGTAATTCCTACTGACGTTCTGTTATTCCAAGAGAAACTCTCTCTCTCTCTCTCTCTCTCTCTCTCTCTCTCTCTCTCTCTCTCTCTCTCTCTCTCTCTCTCTCTCTCTGTGTGTGTGTGTGTGTGTGTGTGAGAGAGAGAGAGAGAGAGAGAGAAGAGATAGTGGGGAGAAGGAGGGAATAGAACTCCTCATAGTATTGGAGAGCGTGGAAGAAAAGAAAAAAGCAACTTCATCAAGGGTGTAATTTATCCAGCAGTGTGATTTCATTTCAGAGTGTATGCACAGGTCCTTTATGTCAGTTCTTCGTTTCTAAAAAGAGAAATGTCATGACTCAAAACGTATGCACGTATACAGAAACACTCCCCTACTCTACCATGGAGAACGCTGCCATCTCGGAAGGAGCGGGGATTGATTACAGTCGCTCAGTAGTGAAGAAAAGGCACATGCTCAGAGGAACTGCTTGAAATTTTACTTATTCTAGCCCTTCAAGCCGTGGACTGAACATTTCAGGCCTAGACCTAGCCATCTTTATAGGCTGTGCAAATTGAGAAGTTTCCTGGGATATTTTTCTTCAAACAGTACTGGGGGTGGAGTTATTTCCCCATTTCTGCTGCTCTACATGGGGTATTCTGTGTATGAGAATCAGCAAAAATGGGAAAATAACTCCCTGTCCCAAGCATTGTTTCCATTCGGGAAAATAGCTTGGGGGAAGGCAGGAGCCCCTCCTCCCCAATATCATGCCAATCCTGTTTGAACTCTCCTTTATTTTTTTTTTAAACATTCTCCACAGCTGCTATGTGGTTCTAGGGAACCGGAGTTGGGTTTGGAGAACCAGCTTGTTAAAAACTCAGACGTGCAGTTTGGCTTTTAGTCTGGAGTACAGCAGAATGGTCGCTACCTGGGGTGGGCTTCAGACAGCATATAAATTCTGAGCTTTAAAATCATTTTTGCTGCTTATTTATTTCCGCTTCAGTTGGTATCAGGCCAAGGCTTAAAAAAAAAAATTAAGCAGGCCTTCAACTAATTTGGATGGTTCCTCTCCTTGATAGTTTACTTCCTGTATCCAGCTATGCATTCTGAAGGCTTGAGGACACTCCAGTTTTTGAAAGAGGGGCAGCAATTTTCCCTTCTCTGCCATGTTGTCCCCAGTACAGATTCTGAGGCTCTGCTGATGGAGTGGGGGGAGTGGGACGAAGAGCCAGACATTCTTGGATAATTGAAAGTTTGGATAATAGGGTTGCTGTTTCTATATTCTTACATTGGCCTTAGGGAAATCCAATGAAAGAGCAAAATGAGAGTTACTGGCTTGGCATCATGTTGCATATAAATGTGAAGAGTGATGGGGGGCTATCTTTTGCTGTAGCAGTCAAAACAGGACGGATTGAAAGTGGGGGTGCTTGTAAGGCATCGCTGAGAAGTGTCTTTGGAGTTGACCCTCAATGTGACTTCTGACCTTCTTTTATTTCAAAGAGATTTAGACATCTGTCAAGGATCTCTTCCCATCCATCATCCACTCCTTCTGTGCCTCCTCTCCATTCCCCCACCCCATTCTATTTTTTTGCTTGTTCTAACAGCTGCTCCTGGAAGATCTCCCCTCTCTTAAAGCACAGGCCACTTAAGGTCTTGGTGGAGGCATGAAGCAAAAACACCTGTTCAAAGCATCATAGCTGCCCAGGCCTCCCAATAAAGTAGTGATAAAGAAAAGGGTGCCTCTGAGCATGTTTAGAGTGACTTATAATCACTACTGACTAAAATGATCTAACATACACAGGATAGGTCAGATAGCTGCTTCCAAGAAATTGATCCTGGAGCAGCTTGCTGCGGCATCTCAGTTCTGTTAGATTGCTCGCTCTGCAGGTATGTCTGAAGCCAAGCAGGCATCAGCTGTTTTTTGCCTTTTCTTTGACTTCACAGTTTGTGGACCTGCAGACTGGCCCTTAAAATAGCTTGCAGTGCCGAGAAATTTTTCTCCTCTTCCTTCTGAAGTAATTGGCCAGGTCTATGTTGCAAGCAGAATTTGTCATAGCTCAGTTGTCTCATAGGAAAGTTTTATTGGCCAAGATGTAGTTCTCCTCTGAGTACAGAAGGCAGTGGGTGGAGGAGCTGTCTCCCAGCAGGGCGGAAAGCAGCTACTGACCTGTTTGGGGAGAATGACAGATTGTTCAATTGCAGCCTCTTGTATTCCTGGAGGGTCTCATGGGCACCAGAGAGGATTAAGTGAATGAGACGACAGCATCCACGACAGAGAACAGTTATTTAAAAGGCAGTAACCGGAGCCGTGGCTATGGACCAAGCTAATTTGGGTGGCTGCAGGTCTTTTTTTTAGAGAGTGCTAGCATTTTGGAGGTATATTGTCCAGATAACTTTCCAATTTTAATTTCTGCTAATATTAAAAATAACCCAGTCACTCGTGGGAAAACCATTATATGTACCGGAAACTCAGTAGCAGACATGGGGTCAGAGGTCTTCCAAGCTCTTGGCAGGGTGGAAAAGAAAGCTGATGAGCCTTGGATCTGGGAGGACACTGGTACACTTTAAACCTGTTTGTCGCAGTTTTCACCAGTGTTAAATGTAGCCCATGTTGTTAGTGGCTCGTCAAGAATTTAATGTAATTTTCCCCTTTTGCCCCATGCACTGCCTCGTCCCATCACAACAGGTGATGAAGTGTGGGCTTTGTATGACCTGACAGTGTGGCTCTTCTCTTGGGCACTTGTATTGTGAGCTTGCCTTTCCTTGCATGCCTTTCTCCTTCCTGTAGAAAGTGAGGGGTGGGGTGGAGGCAGTGTCAGGTTTGGATATTCAAAGTGGGGGCAGGCAAAATCATCCCGAGCTTTCCTACCTTACATTCCATGTCTTCAAGTATTGTTATTCCAGTGCGGCACACTTCTGGTATGGAGGCAAGCTGGGAAGCAACAGGGGCGGGGGGTGGTCCAACTCATTTCACCTGGATACTCCCTTCACACACCCTGGACTGAACAGGACAGATGCATCAATAGGGCTGTCTTGGCCAGTACTGCCTGGAGCAGATGTTCTGTTGCTTGTGGGCTGATCAGTTGCCAGCACATCACCTGATCTGACATTTTGCGATCCTGGTGCAGTTGGAAGGAATTGCAGCATTTCAGTTGGGGTCCAGTACAGTCCCTGGCACCCCAAAGATTTGACTCAGCAACAGGGAGGATGTTTTTCATTTGTCCTTTGCTGAACTTGTGACCTCCAGTCATAGGATGCAGACCATAGACTGGATCCAGTACAAAACTTCCCCATGTGCAAGTGGAAATGCAAGAAAAAGTCCCCAATAGCCACTTGCTTTAAGTCAAACGTATTGTATCCCCACTTCCATTTCCACTTGTGCAAGGTTTCATGCAACCAGTTTCAGAGCACTATAATATATAAGTAGGAAAGCACTAGATGTTGCACAAGATCTTGTGCAAATGGAACTGTGCTAAGTCATTTATGTTTTGGATTATACACGGCTAGACCCAAGCCCTTGCAGCTCCTTCCCTTGGCTGTGCTAGACCCAGGTCTTGTAAACATTTTTATAATCTGCTTTGAGCCCAAGAAATATTTATTGAGATTCTTTTGAAACTGCTCAATGATTTATTTTGGTTTTATGCCCAGCCTGAATTTTTGATTGTTAACAGCTCTTAGGGGCTGATTACACAAGATGCTAAACTTAGTTTGGGTTGAGGGAAACCCCAACTCAACTAGCACTTAACATGTGACCGCGCTCACCTTCAAAATTGTGTGTGTGTCCTGGTAGAGGAAATGAGTTCCCAAGCACCTGAGCAGAGCAGGAGAGGCCTTATTGGTCCCTGCTTCCACCCAGCATGCTTTTGCGAATAGAAAGTGGAGGGCTGTGTCTTACTACCAGAGACACAGTGTCACCTGGTTAAAAAACAAACTACCCCCTTTAGATCTCTTGGGGTCAACAGAGAAGGTCAGCCGTGATTAATTTCTTTGGGCATGCCTGCAGGAGGAGCCAGTCCAGCTTCTGAGATCCACTCCAGAGTTCTGACAGTGTGGAATATGCTCTGGAATAGAATGTACAGTTCTGCACTTCCTTAGTCTGTTTGACAGCCATGTAATGTATGAAATAGCTGTCAGCTTGAAGGGGATTCAGAGGCAGGACCAGCCTAGGCATTACATGCTTTGGATGAATAATCAGGATCCAAGAGCCAGTTTGGTGTAGTGTTAAGAGGGGCAGGACTCTAATCTGGAGAACTAGGTTTGATTCCCCAATCCTCCGTTTGAAGCCAGCTGGGTGACCTTGGGTCAGCCACAGCTTCTCAGAGCTCTCTCAGCCCCACCCACCTCTCAGGGTGATTGTCATGAGGTTAATAATAACACACTTTGTAAACCGCTCTGAGTGAGCATTAAGTTGTCCTGAAGGGCAGTATATAAATCGAATGTTGTTGTTATAAAAGTGGTTATCTTGGCATAAGTAAAATAACACTCGGCACAATGTAGGATATTTCAAATGGTCAATGCACTTCACACCATTGTTGTGATCCTTACAACACCCCTGTGAGGTATGCTGCTGATATCTTCATATTGCTGGCATGGGCATGCAGTGCTTGGCAAATGCCACCTAAGGGCTCAAGGGAGATTAGAATCAGCACTTGCTTCATGTTCTTAGCTACTGTGTGATACCAATTCTCAACTCCTGCGTGTGCAAGCCATTGGAATTTCAGGGTGTTTCAGCACAGTTCCCTTGTTGACTTTCATTGTCAGTTGCAAGCATTTCTCCAGGGAGGTGTAAACTCTACTCACCTAGAGGAAGCTGCTTGGCAAATTTTTGTATCATCCGTATCAGAGAGATCCTGATAATAATAGAGGCGGCTGATTTTTCTCTTTTATTTCTCTAGAACCTCCAATTTGCCCCTTGAACTTGTCAATAAATGAAAAATAGAAGTCTGTTTTAACTGGCTAACCCTGCAGTAGCTGGTACTGTGAATGTAGGCCTAATCTTCCATGCTTTCTCCAACCCTTCCCTCACCCACATCCGCCTTCCTTGTAAAGGTTGCCTTAAAAGTTTTGCGGTACAACAAAGAGGACATAAGAGTCGGTGGTCAAATCAAGATGCTGTCATTCTTGTGAAGTGGTTCCTTGAGGTTTTCAGCTGAATTAAACTGCAATGTAGATGAAAGCAAAGGCAATTCACTCCATCTAGAGGTTGTGGAATGAATTGTCTGTGAGTTTCATTGTGAGTCAAGGAGAGCAGGAAGCTGTGGGGAAGGGGGGGACAAGTTAATAGGCAGATTCCATTACCTGTTTTTCTTCTCCTCTTCTTCTTGGTAGGGATGAAGCGGCCCCTGAGCCCAACCCAATCCCCTGGGAGCAGCTGCTGTGGGAACCTGGCAGAGGGCACTGGCCTCGGATGCCCACCAGAACAGCGCACCAAGAGGGAGAAGAAGCACCCATCATTCACGCTGTGTGAGGTGTGTAATATCCAGCTCAACTCAGCTGTCCAGGCTCAGATCCACTACAATGGGAAATCCCACCAGAAGCGCCTCAAACAGCTCAACAAAGGCAAAATTCTGACCAGCCAAGGTAAGCCCTAGGCCACCTCCAAGGGAACTTGTGAAATGGTCTCTAACAGCACCAGGTTCACAACAAGCCCTGGGGGCAACATGGATATGGTGTTACTTTTTTGTGTAACAGTAATCACTGCCCTTGGCTATCCAAATGTCTCCTGCTTTCTTAAATGGCTTCCTTCCCTCTTTCTTGTTTGTTGTTCTCATAGCTTGGATTTGCTCCCAGATCACCAAGATGGTGTTAATTCTGTCCCATTTCCTTCAGATCTTTCCTCAAAACCCACCTTCCCTGTGAAGTCTCAGGATGAACCTCTAAATTCACCTTCTCCCTATTTGAAACTTACTGTGTGTAAGTGATCTGAAAGGCACACTCTTTGTCCTTCCCTCCATCTCCTTCCCTCATGGCAAAGTTTTAGCTGGTGGGCCCTTCAGAAGAGAGAAATCCGTCTTGTTAATCTGTCTAGCTCTTTGCACAATAGGCATAATAATTATTCATAACAGCAGTTTTCAACTTGTTTTGCCCTGCTGGGAGAGTTTTTATTTTCTTCTTTTCTTTAGTAAGGGAGCTCCTACTAAAGGTGATTAATCTGAACCTCGGCTCTGACATAGGTCTCAAAGATGAGCACTTCAGAAGGGCCAGGGCATACATTAATCTGCAGGTATAGCTGATTCATCGATTGATTTGACAGCACACTTGTTTGTTTTTGAGGCTATTTGGGTTCTGGGATAATTATGGCAAAGATGGCCTTTGTAAAATTGTTTTGTTTGTAAAATTGTAAATTATCACACACTAGCTTAACATCTCAATTTTTATAATCTAAAATGTTATTCAAATAGATACATTGATCAAAGAGCAAATGGCTGATTGAGGCATTTCCTGGGCTGTTTTTGCGTCCCAGTCCACCTCAATCCACTTTAACTAGGTATAACTAGGTATATACCATGAGTGTGTTTAAGGAGGAATGCAAAGGAAGAATACAAGCTAGTGCATAAAAATACAAGCTAGTCTTCTAACCATGGCTAGAAGATTGAAAGCACCTTTCTGTCTCACTTCTTTCTCCGTTAGAGCTGATTGCTTAATTTGAGCATTGCCATTTTGAGCAACCCTTATATAGCTCAAACTACAGTTTTTGCAAACCTCTTCTAATCTTATTGCAGACTGTGATTTGCAATGAACTGTGAGCCAAAGTAGGCATGCTGGTGCCAGTGTGTCAGACCTGTGGATGCCATAATATCTAGTTTGTCCCTGTGGTTAATTGAAACACTGAGTATCAGTGATACATCAGAAAACTTCATATCCAACTAACCAGTGTTCAGTTAATGTAAGAATCATTGCACAAGCGTTAGCACTGGACAAGGCATGATCTATGTGCAATGGCAAGCAATTAACATTTACTGTTTTGAAATATTTTTTATCTGCATTATTAAAAATTAAGACATTTAAATCAGCTTTCAGGTGCTAGCACTGTGCCTGCACAAGCAGAAATGCAGTGCAGAACAGCATACTGCAAAAAAATCCAACCCCACTTTCAGTAATGCGTTGACTTTTATGCAAGTGGCATACACACCATGGTCAGCTCCCCAAAGGGAGCAGGGCAGTAACCTGATCTCTTAGTCGTAGTTGGGAGGTCACATCATGTTGCGTTATGTCACACCTGCTCCAGCCCTAGGCATGTCTTTTATTCCGTGAATGTGAAAAAGTGGAGATGGCGGAAGAGAGTTATTTTAAAATTGAATGTATGTTCTAGCCAATGTAGCTTTTATACCTAGAGATTTCACACAGGGGAAACACAAAATCTGATTTAAGTGTTGCTGGAGAAAAGGGCATGCTCAGTGTTGGTTACTCTCCTATAGTTTATCACTTCTCTATCTCACCCTCTCTCCATGGAGCTCAAAACAATTCATGTGTTTTTCCATTTCTGCACTTCATCCTTTCAAGAAACCTATGAAGTAGAGGATGGAATGACTGGCCCAGAGTCATCCAGCAAGTCAGTGCTGAGTGGACCTCTGAATCAGAGTCGTAGTTCTAACCACAACACCACCAGATCTCTGGCCCATTTTAATTACTAACATTCTAAGTGGAATAAACTTCATTGTATTCCCTTTTTAAGAGCAGGTGTCCATCTAATGCTAGTTCAGGGACATACCCACATTGTGTGTGCATGCGTGTGTATTTAAGTGGTTGCCGTTTCCTGCATTATGGCCCTGCTATCACCTGTACCCTCCCCCCATGTTTCTTGACACAGGCCTAGAAATGCCACTGCGAGCCTCACCACCAGTAAGTTTTTGCTAGCTTCTTGGGGCATAAACTCAGAAAGGCACTCTGAGCTTGGGGCAATGTGCTAGATTGTTTTTGCCTGGCTGGTATCTTTTTTTTTTTAAATGAGGGAGGGAGGGAGTAACTGACCAAATAGCTTTTACAGTCCTGCGCCTGTTGCACTGTGTAATATGTTGGGATGAGTTATTGTCTGCCTTTCTCACTGAGACTCAAGGCAGATTACATAGTGGAAATAGGGCTGGAAAGAGAGTTTGGAGGTTTGCTGTTTTAATGGACTGGGTACTGTCCCATCCCATCCACAGAGGCTGTGTCATCCATGTATTGTTTAACTTTAACCCCTGATGGCTGCTTCAAGGTCATTTCAGGTTGCCTGTTCCCTCCTTGGCCCACACTGCTGCCTGCTATGGCCGTGCTGATCCCCGGCAGCAATTCGCCATGCTGGCTTTGCTTGGGTCCAGCCAGTCGCAGGGTAGGCCCAGGTGGGGATGCCGGCCAACTGATGCCTGGGTGTGAGCGGACCCCCTAAAGTGTATTGGTGCCCTCCTCACTGTGCCTTTTCTAGTAGTCACTTGAAAGGCATGGCCAGAGAACCAGCCCTGGCACGCCTCTCCCCTTCCCCTTTTTAAAAAGCTTGGATAAACATCATTTCCTTAATTGAATGAAATTTCTATAAGAGGCTCTGATAGGAAAAGAAAGTGTTGGACTTTGTGCAAGTGTCCTACGCTCAGTCATGAAAGAGTTAAATTGTTGTCTGTTTAGTCAGATAGCTAGTTAGCATAGGACCACAGTAGGATTCAAGAGAAGTTCCCGCCAGAGAAAGTGGGAGTCTTTAGTCTTAATGAGAGAATCCAGGAATGTCTATTGGATGAGCCAGTTTATTGGGGGGCAATTAGCTAGCAACGTATACTAAGGTTTTATTGCTCTTTGTTCAGTCGTCGTCTGCTGCCACTACGCTACTACTACTTCACTAGACCACGCAGACTAAGCCTTTCTCTCTCTAGGACCTAGCTGAGACTATCAAGAGGTAGTCAGAAACTGTTTGTTGTTTTTCATACCAAATGTACCCTTTTTACCCTATTATGTAGTAAAGTATTTTTATAGAGCTAGAATCACAGAAGTCTGTCTACTTATTTCCACTGCGCTATTATCAAACTTTGCAACTCTGCAAACTTATATCTAATTGATGTGCAACCGCTAACAGAAGCTCTTCAGGCTTGAGGTTTAGACTTAGCTGCTAGGATCACCCTTCTTTTCGTCTGCTCTTTTGTCTGCTGGTGCCTCCTCTCATCCCTTCTGGATCAATGGGAAAGTTGCAAGATGTTTCATCTAAATGAACACATAAAGCAGCCCAGTACTGAGCCATAGCCCCTCTTATCTACTCAGACTGGCAGTGGCTCTCCAGGGTCTCAGGTAGATGACTTTCACATCACCTACTACCTGATCCTTAGTTTCAGGTGGGTAGCCATGTTGGTCTGTAGTAGAAGAAACTTACAAAAAAGACCCAAATTTTACCTGATCCTTTTAACTGGAGACCAGGGATCAAACCTGGGACCCTTCTGTAGGCTGACCAGATGCTTAGCTATTAACCCACATCCCGTCCCTGTTGGCTTACAGAAGTTGGTGAACAGAATAACAAATAAGACCGTATTTGTGTAAGCAGGTATGACAGAACCCCTCCCCAATGTGAAGCAGATTTTCCTGCCCAAATTCATTTTACCTGCTTTGACTGAGCAGCTCCAAGTAGTGTGTTAATATTTGTGGTTTTGAAAGTCTGTTTGTCCCATACTGATATGCAAATATAATTCTGGCTTTTATCCCAGCCCAGGAACGCAATGGGGAAAAGCAGGTGCCGTCTTCGTTTTTCCTGGAAATGGCTCTAGAGACTGTAGGACATTCAAAATGAAATAACATATTTAACAGGCAGGGATTGAGTAAGTGTAGTCGGGGAATGGAAATGCAGAGGTAAAATATTGTTGATATTACCGAATACACTTCTTGTAACAGGCAAAATAGTATCCTTGAAGCTTTTTTTCATATATTCTTGGTTCTTAAGAACAAGAGGTGTTTTATTTAGTAATTTAGTTATGGCAACAATGTTTCTTCAGAAAGTTTCCTATGTCAGTTCAGGTTTTCTGGAGTTAGTCACTTTCTTTGTGCACCTAACTCACTGTTTTCTTGAAACTAGAGGGCATTTCTATCTCCTGAGTAGTCTAAAACTATTTTCCCTTCACAACAGACCTGGGGTCCTCCTCAGAGCCAAACATCCTTAGAAATTGGGCAGGAATTAATCTTCTCCTCAGAAGATATAACCCCTCTTGGTTTTGGCTTGAAAGGGAATCTCAACCCACTATCCAATTACTCTCACCCAAAACACACTCCTAGTTCTCTGGTGTCTGTGTAAAGCGTACTTCAGCTTATGCTGACACTTTGAATTCTTAAATAGAAGTCTTTCTCAGGACAGTTAAGGCAAAGGAGTCTTCTCTGCTCACTCTAAAGGTGAAACTGACTTTTCTTGTCAGAATCCCTGACTCCAAATTCTGTCAGAAACTGACTGCCTTCAAACTGGTTCTAACTGACCAATCAGAAAAGAGGGAGCATCCTATCACTTAGGCCAAATCCACACTACCTATTTGATTCCGCGGCTTTTTCGCAAGTGGCGCGCTATTCACGCAGATACTCACACGCTTTCCCGTTCCGCGTGTTCCCCGCCATCACCGCTCCACTATTGCGCCTTCCCTCCAAATCACGTGATATTTGCAGAAATCCGTTTTCTTCCCTTTTTTTTAAACAGTGCATAATGGTCAGTATACCGGTAAACCAACCCTAGTGAGCAGCGGTTTGCGCGGGAAAAGAAACGGTCACCGGAGCATGCGCATGTCGCACGGGGACCGTTTCTCTATTGAGTTCCCCAATTTTCAAGAGTGCAAGGTGCTAAGCTGAGCAATCCTGTATTTCCAGCAATGGTCATCTCCAGTGAACGGCAGGTGCGGGAAACAAATTCAAGATATTGGTATACCGGATAATTGACCCCTTTTTAAAAAAAGGGGGGGGAGTGACGTGCGCCGTCAATTCTGACGGCAGAGGATGGAACCGCCCACGGTAACGCTGTACTTGGTGGCGTGTGGAGAACTGATTGCGCCATGAAGACGCACCGGAAGGGTGGATTTGAGGATGCACAGCCTGGTAGCGGAATAAAGGCAATTGCCACAACAGCGCAAGGTAAGCGGAAGATGAATGAGCGTGGATTTGCCCTTAAGCTCTCCAGTCTAGGGAATAGTTAACACTTCCCCTCCCAGTTCTCTGATTTTGCTGCACTTCGGAAACCTCCTATTAAATGCAGGCTGTCACAGCATATACTGTAGATGAACGCATGATAATCACTTTTTAAGAAAGCTTGAATGAGTGAACAGACATGCTTGAAAAGCATTGTGTTGGGGTGGTAGGAATGTTGGATGGTCCTTCAATCGCTGCATTCCTCCAATCATTCAGAAGAAATCAGTGCAACTCCCAACTGTCATGTTCTACCTTTCATTTTATCGCCACCCATGGAAGTTCTTGTTTCAACAATGCAAGTCATCTGCTAAACCATCAAGTAATAAATGTACATGGGTGCCATCAGAAATGCGTGCCCATTCCTCCCTCTTCCACCCTGAGAGCTAGCTCAATTGTTACATTTTTTTTTAAAGGGTACACTTTAAAAGTTGATGCTTTCAGCCCTGTTCATGATATGTGTACATGGCCTGCAGAAAGAACGTGTGAGACAGTACAATCAGAGATTTATTTTATTTATATCATATTTGTATTCCGCCCTCCCCGCAAGCGGGCTCAAGGCAGATAACAACCTTAAAATCATTTAAAAACATTCCATGTTAAAAGATTAAAACATCATATAAAAATAGCATCACTTTTTTGCCTGGCGGCAACAAAACAACTAATAACCAATGATACAGCAATACAACTGGATATAGCAGCACAGCAACAGCAGCTGAAAAACAAACAGTGGTGGGCAACTTTCACAGGGAGGGGGGTAGATGTTGCATCCTCTGGCCAGTGGAGGCCCAACCTCAGCCATGAGCCTGGCAAAACAACTCTGTCTTACAGGCCCGGCAGAAAGATAATAAATCCTGCCGGGCCCTGGTCTCAGTTGACAGAGCGTTCCACCAGGTAGGAGCCAGGATTGAGAAAGCCCTGGCTCTAGTTGAGGCGAGGTGGGCCTCCTTGGGACCAGGGACCAATAACAGTTGTTTTTCTCCCGATTGGAGGGTCCTCTGGGGAATATACAGGGAGAGGCGGTCCCTCAAGTATGAGGGTCCCTCAAGATGAGCCATATCTTGCTTTCCCTTCTCCTTGCTCAGTTTTCCAGAGTTTATGCAGAGTCTGGAGGGGGCAGCAGAGCAGTGTGTTCATGTTCCCCACCCCCACCCCCAGCACTTGCATGTGGATATTATTAAGGGGATCACAGCGAGCTCTGTTTTTGGCATCTAAATCCCCCACTATGCACCTGCAAGATTCTTCAGCCCACTCTGGTCAATTGGATGATTGCAAATCTTGATTGTGCATAACTGGCTTCCTTTTGCTTTTTTTTCCTCAGCATACTTTCTAAAGTAAAGAATATGTGCTTTCTAGCAATGTATTCTGCATTCCTGTTGTTATGGGATAATACTAAAGTAGAGTCTGTTTCATGTTCCTTGGCAGTAGATTCAAGTCAGTGGGCTGTGGAGCATTTACTCTGAGGGAAGAGAGGATTTCTATCCTTTACATGTTGCTTGAAATAGATTCCATCTCTTGGTTATGCTAGAGCATGATAGAAAACAGCAAAACGGCTTTTGTACTATAGATAACATTTAGGGACCTGCAAGGAATCATGGCAGAATGGAAAGCCCTTCCCTTCTGAGTCCATTCCCTCCTACCCCTACTAGTTCCACTCCTCTCCCTTCTCATTGCTGGTGGCCAGTATCAATGACTCAATGCTGGGTGCCATTCTGGCTTGCTACAGAAAACCAAAATACCTCCCAAAACTTCTAGAGTTTTAGGGAGAGGGTTAATCCCCCATTTTTAAAACAGATTTTTTGCAAACCTGGCTATTCCTCAGTTGTGGCTAGCTCTATTGTGTAGATGTTTTGCTATACATCCTTGGTTATTAGATGTAAGGGTGATTGTTCTAATTTACCAACACCCTTTCTGTGATTTGCCTGTTCGGGTGTGACTGAATGTCATCTGCTTGTGATTCTTCCATCTCTCAATCGCAGCTGAGTGTCTGTCTGCCCTCCCCCTCCCTATTATGTGGCCCCAAAAAGTCACTGAACATTCACGGCTTGAGTTCTCCAAGCAAGCCTGCCTTAGGCCCTGTCATTTTGCATCTCGCTGATCGAATCATCAGTGTAACACTGGGGAGTGGAGGGGTGAGGAGAGATTCTCCTTAGGGCTTGTCTGTACCCCAGCCTATTGCAGTATTTCTTTGCAAAGCCTGAACCACCTTTTGCATTTTTACCATCTGCTTTCAAAAGTGTTGTTGAATCAAGAAGGCGTTTGATTGCCAGAGCACTGGGTTATTCCTACATGACTTATTCCCTCTCCAGATGTTCTGAAGAGCCATGTTTCTTCCTGCTCCCCTATCATAAGCACCTAATAAAATGTGTGATATGACATGACACTGCACACAATGGTGGCATTTCTTTAGTTTAATGATAATTATCAGCGAGAGAAGAGTTCTGTTAGTATTAGCCCATGTTATCTCTGTAATGTCTGATTTCAGCCCAAACTAGCAACTGCTATAAGAGCCATCCTTACACCACATCCCAGACCTGCATCTCCCTAATCTAATATACTAATACAAAAATAGTCCTGATCTAAAGATACTTAAATCCAGAGATTGGAGCAATGACAAGACAGAACTTCTTACACACTCAAAAAATGTCCCAGGTTTGCAGAAAAATCTGAAATAAAAAAATACATTTTTTTAAAAAAATCCAAAATGATAAAATAAGTGCTTGTAACTACCAGATGCCCTCAGTGGCTGTTGTTAGGCAACCATAACAGTTTAGCCAGTATCCAGGCTCGGTTTCTATCAATAAAAGGCAGGGGGAGGGAGCAGATTCCCCCACCACCACCCAAGACCTTGCAGGTCCCCACTTGTGACTTCTGAGAGATTCCTTGCTCCATCTCATTAGCTGCTGGTGGTGTCATGTCACACATCATCTTTTACTGGGAGACGCACTTATCAGCAGTAGCCCTGTGCATCTTCCTCAATCTAGTTTGGGCCTAATTATGGTTAGGAGGACTGCATCTTGAATCATACACCGCAGGTTTAGACAATACATTTTTGTAGAGACTTGTGCTCATTTTAAGGTGCTATGTGAAGTCACGTGGCGGCTGAGAGGAACTACTTTTTTAAAAAAGTTTTTGTTAATGGTTTCCCTTTTGGAAAGCTGGTAACTCTAGAGCAGAACCGAGGGAAGATTTTAAAGCTACTAAATTATACTGCTTGTTCCCTACTTTGCCTCCCTTTGAATTTCCAAAATCGTCTTCTGATTTCCTGCTTTTATTTTGGGGTAAGGTTGGTGTGTATGTGTAAAATTGAAGCAATTTTCATTTTGTTTTGTGACAGAGGGGGATTTTTGGCAGGAACTGCAAAGGGTACAGCTGGCCTGTGAGACGCTGGGAGGGCTTGTTTGTCTGTGATGGCTGAGCGAGCTCATGATTATAACGCCAGCTGATAGGTTTCGTTAGAGACAAAAAAAAAATTACCCCCAAAAAAATGCAGAAAAAGCAACAAAAACGGCATAGTTGTATGAGGGGAGTGATGGAATACAGAAAGGGTGAACATAAGACTCCGGAAAAGGGACTGGGTCTCCCACCTTCTGGAAGTGGACCGGCATGGTTTTGCAGGGGTGAGGCATGAAGAGGATTGCCAACTCCAGGTTGGGAAATTCCTAGATATTTGGAGGTGGAGCCTGGGGAGGGTGGGGTTTGGGAAGGGGATGGACCTCGGCAGGTATGTGATTCCATACAGTCTCTTCTCCAAAGCTGCCATTTCCTCGAGGGAACTGATCTCTGTAGTCTGCCCATCAGTTGTAACCCTGGAAGATCGCCAGGCCCTACCTGGAGGTCGGCTGCTCAAGGCATGAAGTTTCTCAAAGAAAGGAAGAAATGGAGAACCACTCTGGCAGTTGCAAGAAGCATTCTGGTATCTTGGGAAAGGGGTATTTGGTCTCCTGTTGAGACTTGAGTCCAGACCTATTCAAGTTATATTGGTCTTGAAGCAAAACTTAACTTTGCCCTCTGTTCCTCTGCTCCTCTTGCACCTAAGGTTCCCAGGCACTCTCAATCTCCCAGCGGGGGATTGGGGCCTAGCTCTTACCTCTTTTCTGCAGGAGCTTGTGTTGGGGGCTGCTGTGGAGCGCAGGAACGCTCCTGCTCTCCACAGCAACCCAAAACGCACCCGCGGATCGGACCTGTTTTGAGGCTCTGTGGAGCGCAGGAGTGCTCTGCAGCGCCTCAAAATGGGCCCGTTTTGGCACGGATCAGGCCCGTTTTGGGGTGCTGCGGTGCACAGGAGCGTCTCGTGCTCCACAGTGCCTCAAAATGGGCCCAATCCACAGGAGCGTGCACAGAGGGTGCCCCCCCCGCTGGCCAGGTAAGTGGGGATGGGGTGTGGGGTGGCGAGGGCAGGGGATCCCCTGCCCCCACTGGGGGTCTGGCACCCCTACTTGCACCCCCAGCAGGGTTTCATTCATTTATATTTTCTTCTTCTGCTCCATAAGGGGAAGAGGGTGCAGTTGAGAACATTGCGAGGCCTGGGACATACATTCTCCCTCTCCTAAGCTCTTTGGGGGCAAATGGAGCTTTTGTGTTCCTTGCCCTGGAAGCTGAGGACTTCACACCGTTTGCAGTGCTCGTGAATTCTGATGCCTAGACAGCCTGTTGGATCAAGGACAGCCTTACCTTGAGCAATCCTTTAGGTACATTTGCATGATGTGAGTGCGTTTTGTACTTAAAAGCAACTGTAACTTGAGGAAGAACAATGAGACATAGAGGTGCTTTTAAGGGCAAAAGAAACCCAGGGCTCCCAATGGAAGTGGTCTCCCCTTTCCCCCTCCCCTCTCCCCTCCAACTGTGCGGTACCTCCACCAGCCTGGAAAAGCAGCCAGTCAGCCCAGGCAGTCTCCTCCAGCTGCACAGCACTGCCCAGGAGAGCAGCCAGCAGCCCGGATGCCAGGGCAGCCTCCTGCGACTGTGCGGCATGGCCCAGAGAGCAGCCAGCAGCCCAAGAGCCTAGGCAGCCTCCTGGGGCTGTGTGGTGCCACCCAGAGTGGTACCCAGTAGCGGGGTTGGCATGATGACATCACTTTCTGCAGTGACATCATCACACCATTCTAGGAGCACGCCAGTTTCCCCCCCCCACCCCTCCCCAGGGTCTGGTGGGGTCCAGACCCCATTTGGCAACCCTAAATTTACTTGGGAAGAACTCACTTTAAAAAGCACTTGTTCACTTGGCATTGTGGGGGAGTGCTCTGAGAGGGAAGAAGGAACTTTCTGTTTCCCTTTCATCCAACTTTTAACAGGAGAAAGGGGGTCTGGGAGAGGGGGTGGTCCAGCACTTTTCTCTGGCTCCGTGTGTTCCTTCCTAGGACATGTGGAGCCAGAGAAAAGGAGCTAACCCCCCCCATCACCCTTTCATCTGGAGAAAGTAGGGTGGGAGGGAAAGTGGAAACTGAGCAACCAAGCACTTTTTAAGCTGAGTTCTCCCAATGTATGTCTCACTGTGAGTCCAGTCAGGTACGTGTTTGGTATAGCTTGGTCTAGAGTCTTTAAGTCTTTAAGGTGCAATGACTCTTCCGTTTGGGTTTTGGAAGTATCCCTAACCTGCTAACCACTGTAATGGCAGTTTTAACCCAGGAACCTGAAATCAGTAATCTGTGAAAGACCTTTTTATTTCAGTACAGGAGCAATCTCAGAATAAACGAAAAACATTCACAAAGAGACAGATGCACAGAACGATACACAGAAATACCCACATACACAGAGTTTTCACAGCTGTGGACCCACAGCGGGCTGGTGAGTTGTAAGGATCCCATATACATTTTCAGCACACATTAAATACTTTTACAGACAAAAGAACTCTGATGTAAGGACAGTGATAAATCAGATTTTTTAAATCTCTTGAGCTCAGATCACAACTGCAAATTCACTTGTTTAACTAATATCTAACTACACCGTCTGTTTGATTTGAAACTTTGCGTCTTCTGTTTAGGACAGAACATGAGATATGCAATCTTTGGTGTCATATGTGACAAACATTTTACAGGACAAAACGTATTTTATAAACTGGCCACCACCCAAAATAACACTGTACTTTGTGCTGCTGGGGATGACAGGACAGATGTACATACAAAGACATAAAAACAACAATGAAAATATTGGGAAAGAAAGAGTGACCACTGAGGGAAGACCAAATCAAACAAAAAGGTCTTCAACCACTGGCAGAAAATGGCAACCCGAGAGGACAGATAGATTCCCTTGGGGAGAGAGTTCCAGAGTTTAGGTGCCATGACCAAAAAGGTCCTCTCCTGGGTTGCCACACACACACACACACACCAATCTAAAGGTGGGGGCATCTGAAGCAGGGCCTCCACAAATGACCATAGTGGTTGGGTAGATTCATAAGGGAGTTCTTCAGTTCACTTCTTCAAGTATGTCGGTCCCCATCCATACAGGACTTTAAAGGTCAACCCCAGCACCTTGAATTGTCCCTGAAGACAAATATAAAGATAACATCAGAACTACCCATCCTCTGGGAGTGCTGCCTGTTGTGTCTCTGTATGATAAACTGTTCTGAGCTAGCCTTGTTCCAGTTCCGAGGTGGCCCCATAGTGAGGATTACCAGAGTAACTGCCATGGCGAGTAATCACCCACCTCCAACTCCAGCCCTCCACCACTATTCTTCACTGCACCCAGAGTAATGCCACTTGAAGCTATTCCTGGAAGTGACATCATGATACTCTATGAATTCCTGAAATCTCTATGGTTTTTACCATAGAAATGGGGATTCTTAGGGCATTGCAATGGTACTTCAATTGAAAGTGATGTTATACGATGTTGCTGCACGCCTCATTTTTGCTCCTGTCGGTGTGAAGAGCCTGGCTGGAAACCCTACCCATGGGTCAGTGATGGAGCACCTATTTTGCGTGCAGAAAGTCCTAATTTCTATCCCTATCACCACAAAAGGGTCTCAATTAATATCTGCCAGAAAGAGCTATTCCCAATTAGAACAGACCATTCCAGGCTAGACGTTTGAATGGTTTCATGAGGCAGTGCCATCTGAATGACTTGTGCAGAAATGCTGGTGGTTGTGAAGGACTTTTGAGAGGGCAGGTCATTCTCACTTTCAATCACTTGAAAAGGAAACCATTTAGAGTGTAACACTTAATAAGCATGCCTCTGCTATTGGAAATTGCTGAATACTGAAGTAATCCTCTTGAAAAGCCATTGAACCCAGTGGCCATCACACAGTCCAGTGGCAAACAAATGTCACAAATACTTCCTTCTCCTGTGTTTACGACCAGGTTTATTAATGATGACTCTTCTTATTCTGATGCTTGCTGTGTCAGCCCTCTTTCTGTAGGAATTTCCTTTTAATGTGTTCAGTCAGGAAGACAACAGTGTTGTCTTTCACATACAATGGTGTGTGGATTTTTTCCTAAGGGCCTAATGGCACGTATGGAACATATATGATAGCTACCAACTAAGTAAGAGACTGTGGCTGTTTCCACACACGTCGGATAATTCACTTTCAATACTCTTTAGTGAAGATTTGAAACTGATTTTCCATGTGTGGAACAAAAAACCCACTTCTAAAGGATTACAAACGTGCATTGAAAGTGCATTATTCAGCGTGTGTGGAAATGGCCTGTGAGTGGTGTTCCTTAAATCTAAAGACTGAAGAGATGGGGTAAACTTAGAAAGCATCTCAGAAAGTGGTCTTTGTTGGTTTTTAACCTTGCATCTGCGTCAATCCATCACCTCCTAGCCAGGCTGGTTCAGTGTATTTTTTAAGTACAAGTGAGCTTTTGTGAGACAGAGCTAACTTCTTCAGATACAATGGGAAGAAAGAAACTCATTTACACAGAAAATTCTCGAATGGAGGAGAAGAGATGGCTGGGAGTGAACTTGAGCCTCTGAGATGTCTCATTGGTCTCCTCATTGAGCCAACTTCAAACAGTTGTTTGGAAGGCTTTGCCAGAGAACCAGCCCTGCCTATGAAGCATTCAGTGCAAGTGTTGGTTGGTTGTGGTTTGAAAGAATCTCTGTTAGTTGTTTGGGGGTTTTCATTTATGCCTTCTTTGTACATGGCAGGATCCATGTTCACAGTGAACAAGAAGTATCAGGGCTTGGATTCTTCACTTTCTTCACTCACTGACACCCCCAGAAAATTGGTGTACACCCAGAATAGTAGTTCAGGTGGCCCTATAAGATAGAATGTGCCTGAGTCATTGGCTAACCCTCAGCGGCAGAGACGTGTAGATAAAGCGAAAGCTGTCCTTTCCATTCAGCCTCAGAGAACTGCGCCATTTTACGAGCCCAGATGGAAAGTCGCCTGCAATATGCAATCTGGTAATCTGTTCAAGTCACGCTCACTTCTTGTCATTTCTTCTGTGACTGAAAAAAATGAAGGCATAGTTGACACTGATACGACATGAGGAGGGTAGTGGGAGAAGAGAAAATGGGGGGAGAGAGAAATTTCTCGTTTTTATTTTTGCATTGGCAATTTGGGGGGTTAAATATTTCATGTCGTAGCTGCCTGTTCAGACCTGAGCTCTCAGTGGATCCTGAATGTTGGCATGTCATATGGAAGGGATTCAGCTTGTGTAGACTCTTGTCTGGAACAAAATATTGGTTGAACAAAATGGAAGCATATTTGACAATGGCTCCATTTTCACATTTGCAAAGCATGGTTTTCTCTGCTCAAGTTTTTGCTGTATATCTTTGAAGAAGATAAGACACAATGGTTGAAATGATGCCCAGATTAATCTCATCAGTGCATGTATTCCATGAGAAAGGTTTGCTTAAACTCAGAAAGAAACTCATCTCTGGCATCAGAAGTGACAAATCAGATTATGTTAGTATGGTCATATAAATGTCATGTCATTGAGCCTAGTTTAGATAGTTTTACGCAGCTCAAGTAAGAGAGATATTTTGGGTATGGCTATCTAAGCTTTCAGAAAGTGCTTTGGTGAGATTCTTAAATTTTCGTTTTATCTACTAGATCTAAAACATATAGGATTAGGGGTTATGATGTGTATGCATATCTTCTGTTTTCTTTCACGTGTGAAAGTATAATGGCTATATTTGTGATCTGTGACTATTTTACTGTTTCAATATTGGTTAGATTAATATTTAATAGAAGTCTTAAAGGCAATAATAAGTGATTATTGGCTGGAAACATGGTTTTCACTTTATACCTGGAATAATAAATGGTGACCACTCCTAATCAAAAGGCTGTTAACCTGTAAGAGATAAGATGTGGGGAGGAAAAGCAACTATCTTAAATACAGCTTTGTGGTTTAGTGGCTAGAGAATTACTCTGAAACAGACAAAGAGACTCTTTTGTTTCCAAGTGTCTGTTTTAAAAGTAATTCTCCCTCTGCAGTAGGGATATTACTCCATAACAAGCCTGTGTACCTCCACCTAGTTCAATCCAAAGGAAAGAACTCCAGGGAGACCAGCCAAGGAGAGTTGCTGTAGCATAGTGGTTGGGTTGTGAGTCAGCACTCTGCTGGTTTGAATCCCTCTACTGCCTTGAGCTCCACAGGTGACCTTAGGTAAGCCACTCCTCTCAGCCCCAGCTCCAACTCTGACTTTGCTCACTGCTTTTAGTGGGCACTAATCTGTCTAGAAGAATGGTATATAAGAATGCTGTTGTTATTATTTGTATTATTAAGGAAATCTTTTTGCCCCAGTTGGTCAAAGAAGGTCTGGGGTAATCCCTGACCCCACAGAGCCTTCTGGGGTCATTGATCTGAACAATTAGGATTTTCTGCATCTTGTGACAGCTGTAAGACAATCTTTGCTGCTTTTGATCTTTGTCTTGCCTAGCCCCAGCTGGATTAGGAAGGCACTTAACTACACACCAAAGCACTCCCAGTGGCTTGTTGAAATCCCGTCATAGAACAATAAGTGGAGGGATGGATCTATAAGTTCCCCTGCACTTTGCACCACGTAAGATTCTTTGCATTCTTAAGCAACTCTGCCATCAACTCTAAGACCACTCTCCTTCTCTACCCCTCCCCTGGCAGGAAGTAGGCAGCTTATGCTCCGGGGTAGGAATAATGAAATATTTTTTTCCACTTCCCTGCCCCTGATCACAACAGCGTTGCTTTAAACTTCAGGATAGCGTGATTGTGCAGTCCCCCGTTTCCCTGATATAGTAAGGGTTGCCAGGCCTCTTGATACTGAAATCCTGACACTCAGGACGGAGTGGTGTGTGTGAGGGCAGGCATGCCTGATGGGGTACTGGGTGAAGGTCAGGGAGCAGGACACTAAATGAGTGAGGGGCAACTCCCCATCAAGGGTACGAGGAGGGAGAAAACCATCATGGGTTGTATTTCAAGAGGAGAAACCCCTTGGTGCTTTTTGTACACATGAAACACTGATGTAAGTTTACTGTAGCATAAGCTTTCGAGAACCACAGTTCTCTTCGTCAGATGCCTCTGACAAAGAGAACTGTGGTTCTCGAAAGCTTATGCTATGGTACAGTTGGTTAGTCTTAAAGGTGCTACTGGACTCTTTATTATTTTGCTATTACAGTCTAACACGGCTAACTCCTCTGGATCTATGATGTAAGTTTGGCATTCTTTTAACATTTTTGTGATGGCTAGCAAACTAGAATAAATGGTACAAAATAAGAGACATTAGATGGACCACTGGTCTTATTCGGCATTATGTTCTTATGCAAATTTGCTCTTTTTTCCCAATGTGCCGTTTGCTGCTTTGATTTTCATAGTGTTTTTATTGTCTGGACGTACACACTTTAAGTCACTTCTTCAGCACGGGGTACATACTGCCCTGGTCCTTAAGGTGGAGCTGAAGCAGGCAAGGATGTTTCCAGGATTGTGGCAGCAGGTTAGAGGGTACAGAGATGAAAATAAAACGGGGTTGCCTTGTTTTCATGATACTAGTGGAAATCCCTTAACATACTCCTGTTTCCTGTTTAGTTGACCCCCATTTCTGTAGGCTGCTGTTCTGGATAACTCTGGCCTGGCTTGATTCAGATATTGGGTGCTATATTCAGATATAGCACCCAGTTACCTTTCCTGTATCAAATCATTTAACTCCTAGCAAGAGGTATACCACAGAGAATGATTTAGGCTCGTTACCAGGTATTGTACTCAAGTAATACAATTACAGAATTTCTGTATTCTATCTTTTATTATTAAAACATACTTATTCAGCATTCTTAATATTAGCTTGATCAACAGAAAATCATACCATCCATTATAATTGCATAGATCATTAAAGGAGGGCAATTACATGAGTCCAAGAAAGTATCTTCCTTAAAATTAAGCAGGTCACTAGCAAGGAGCCCCTTCTAGGATTGAGCTTCCAATCAATTCAGCTTATCATATTTTTAGGGGTTTAAAATCATCAACTGTCCTACTTCAAAAGCGTTCAAATTCTTGGTTAACTAATTATCTTCTAACTTCAACGGCCAGACAAGGTTATCTATATTTGAAACATCTTCTTAAAGTATATAAAAATTGTATTGTCGAAGGCTTTCACGGCCGGAGAACGATGGTTGTTGTGGGTTTTCCGGGCTGTATTGCCGTGGTCTTGGCATTGTAGTTCCTGACGTTTCGCCAGCAGCTGTGGCTGTCAGACTGCACAGGGAAGCCATTGAAATTCACAAGCATAAGCAAAACTTCAACAGGAAAGAAGAAACCTTAAGAATGAACAGAGCATGGTTTCCAGTTCTGAAAAACACCAGGCTAACAAAACACTCTATACTCGACAATAGCCCTGCAGAGAAGATTAGCACATCAAGTACCAATCCATATGCAAAAGAACCTCCTCAGGATACAGTGAAGCCTCCCGCCATTAGCATTCCACACCCTGGGAAACTCTTACAGGATGACTCAGCTCAACCCCACCCCTCCTGAGTAGATACAAATGACCTGCCAACATCTTTTCCACACTGTGACACTGAGAGATCTCTGTCTTTTGGTGCTACACCTCTGAAGATGCCAGCCACAGCTGCTGGCGAAACATCAGGAACTACAATGCCAAGACCACGGCAATACAGCCCAGAAAACCCACAACAACCATATATAAAAATTGTTAGTTCTTTTTTTTCATGTTACCTTAACAAAGTCTATGTAAAATGAGTGATTACAACTTTCTCATACATATCAGTATCTTTCGGCCCTCAGCCAATATATCCATCCTTGAATTATATTGCCAATGTCTGTGAAGTTGAACGTTCCTGCCGTTCTCAGGCACTCTCTGCACCTGGCCCTCAACACATAGTATCTGTTGATACAGGTGAGGTGACTCTTCTAATCTACACACGACCACATTCCTCTGTTTCATGCCCCTCTCTAAGGTTGCTCTATTCTAAGCCTTCAGAATCCTTTCTTGGCATGTCTAGCTGAGGGGCTGGGCTAGCCCTGTTTCTGTGTGCAAAGACATCTTCTATGATCTTCTTGAACAAATCCAGCAACAACTCTCCTATTTTTCTAGCTATATTTCTGCAGCATCCAGATTAGCCAAATAGCTTTACTGATGAAAAGGTAGCCCTCAAAACTGACATTGGATGCTACCAGGCAGGCTGCAACTCGCATCACTCTGGTAAATAATGAGCATATGCCCAGTGGAATAAACACACGTCACTACATCAGTTGGCATGCTTAGTTCATAATATGTCAAAGAGTCATAATATGTCAAAGAGCCATTCCAAAGGAAGTGTCCGTGAGGCAAAACTCCAGGCTGCTCAAACCTTCTGTATTTGGACCAGAGGAAGGGAGAGGTGGAAGCCCCAAGATTACTTTCAGGGGAGTATACCCAGTCTGCCCCCACTGAAGCATCAAATGTTTTTAAAAATGCCACACTATAGATGTAATCGCCTGAATAGAATGGTGGTTAGTTTTTTAAAGCCACTTTTTGTGAAGGAGGGAATCATTTGCTTCTCTCTCTAACCATGAGGACTGGAAACCTTTCTATTCAAAATTGGACCTCAGATGCTTGAATATCTAAAAAGAGCCTACAGGCTAGAGAGAAGTGCTTTGTGGGGAGCAGCCCACCCCTTCTCTGGCTAATGGAATGGAAATTGGTTATCATCCTGAGCCGTTTCCATGCCAACCTGTTCAGCAGAGCAGATACTACTGAAAAACGATGGATTAAAAAGCGCCTTGCTTAACTGACCCTTGATACCTGTTAAGGGCCGGCGTGATTATAATGAGTGCTAATTACACACACTTAGATCACGGCCCTTTGTCTTCACTGTGGTTGTAAAGGCATGACGTGTCTCGGCTTGATTTCTCAGCAAGCGATAGATTTTTCTGGAGGTTGTTTGCGTACGTGTCCAGTTCAGTGGCTCTTACCCTGGACTTGAATTATTAGCTGTTGTCTATCCCTCCATTATGACAGCAGGCTGTGGTTAATCTCTGTGCTCACACAAACCTAAATGGAGATTTCTGTGGATTTGTATTACTGCTTTATCATTTGCATAGCATCTGACTATGAAAAATGCCTGCCAGCCGTCCTCTTGGGTTGTTTCTGTGCTGGAGGTGGGAGAGCTCCTACCCTGTGAAATGGAACAAGTGGGGCTGTTGGGAAATAATCAGCTAATCCATCCACTCGTCCCACACACAAGTATCATGATGGGCATTTAGAAATGACACATTTTTTCACTTAATCAGTAAAATGGACAAGAGACCCCAAAGTGGGAAAGTAGTAGATCAGCTCCCGGGATGGAGGAATATCCACAGGACAGGGGGAGGAGGGGAGTAGAGAAAGGCAAACTTTTGTCTATAGAACCTTACTTCATTAAAAACATGAACGTTCTCCTCGAGTGGCGGATGCATGCATATACATAAAAATATGCAAGAAATACATAGTGAGAAAGAAGGAGCAGAGGATGTAAACACCAGGGTCAGAAGAGAATGAGTCAGTGACATTTCTGTGTAAAGCTCAAATACATACATGATAAGAACAGAGTAACTTATTCCCGACAGTCATAATTGGTGATAGCGTGCTCTTTGCTGTACTAATTTAATGCCTCTAGTGGGAGAGAAATTCGTGGTGTCGATTAAAAAATAGCGAGACCTGCCATTCTCACTGAGGTGGAGCTCTTCTTGTAACCCCATCTTAACTGCACAGGCAGTTCATTCATAGCTAAGGAATGTTTTCCTTTCAGCAAACTGCCCCACATCCGTTCGCTGGCTGGACAGCTGCATGGCTAGAGAGCTGGCTGGATCGGCAGCCTTTATCTGATAACAGAGAAATGAATGCTTCTATTTAAAAACAACCCCCACCTCCAAATCCAGTCAAAAAGCTTATTAAATATCTTAAAAGCGGACATTACCATGGTTTTGCTTTCAGCTGCTCAGCAAAAAAAAAAAAAAGTCTCAATGCAAATTTCAAATTGAGAGAAATTTGGTTTACTCTTGTCCATTGCCCCAGTATTCAAAAACTTTGCACCGGCTGCTTTTTTAAGTTTTTAAGATGATGGAAACCCCTTGGCAGTTCCTGCTCTCTCTCTCATCAGACAAGCTTGGCTGTTCTTCTCATTGGTGCTGTCCAGAAGTCTTTTCAGTACCTACTGCTGCAGATTTTTGTGCAGAAATTTATGTCCTCTAAGAAGGTGCCTGTGACCCCCCCCCATCCTCTAAAAACAAACAAAAATAGCCTTTTCCTTCAATGCAAATGCTTTGTTTATGTACAAATTTGTACAGAGTTAATTAATTGAATTTGTATAATTAATTGATTTAGATTACTTCAGTTGTGTGACAGGTCTAATACATGTCTAGGCATGAGGAAATGTTGCTGAATTCAAGTATTTTTAAAGTGAGTAGTAGCCGTTAAACATTTTATCTTTTTTAAAAAGAAATACAACCTGGTTCCTTGGACTTTCCTTGGTGAAAACCTGAATCTCTTCCCCTTGCTCCATCCTAATTAAGGCTTTATTCTGATTATAGATACTTCAGTCACAGAAGCTACAAAAGAAGTTGCTGGGAGTTTGGCCTGGGGGTGGTGGGGCAACATTTCTCTCAGCTTTATTAATTTGGATCCTAATCTTTCCCCTTCCGGCCCTCAAAATTACTCCAGGAAGAAAATTTGCTTTGGAGTTATAGGGGAGCTTGGTTGACTTGAAGATTCAGAGAAACGTTTTTACTTTCCCTCCACCCAAATAGATCAGACAGCTAGTCGTCTTCTTCGCCATGGATTTGCTAAAGAGGCTTCAAGAAATAGCAACTATTTTCTCTTTCCACAGCAGGGACTTAATAGCAGAAATTTCAAAGCCGCGTGTTTTTTTATTAAAAAAACCCTGTAAGAATGATGTTTCTGCACACACTTAAGCACCCTCAGCAGAAAATAAAAGTGGACTTCAAGTTTTCAGATAAATTTGAGTCTCCTTTAAGTTTCTTGGTCTGTTAAGTTTCTTGATCTGTTTCCAGGGCTTCTACCCTTTTTCACCCCTTCTAAATGTGGATCAACAAATCCAACCAACCCAACATTCATACCGTTCTCCTGTGCCTTAAACAGTAGCTTGATATGCACTAACCTCCAGCAATGTGATGTGCTGTGTTGTTTTGTGGGTCTTTGTAAAAGGAATTACATGGTTTTGTTTTTTGTATGTGAATCTGTTACTGGCTTGGTGGTGAGGTTTGTGGTAGCCCTATGTGGTCAGGGAGGCTGTGAGCCACCATGGGCCCCCGCACAAAGACTCCCACCCAAAGCTCACATGCAAGCAAATCCCTTGGCTTGCTGTTAGCATGGATAGTTGGTTAATTGGTTTTCTGTGTGTGCCTCAGGCCATTCATTCATTCATTCATTCATTCATTCATTCATTCATTCATTCATTCACATTTCTGTCCCTACCTTTCTTCAACTGTCTCAGGGCAGTGAACATTTCCTCCCTGTTTTAAACTTATGACCACTCTGTGAGGAGGGTAGGTCACATCCCCCCCCCTTCCCTTCTACTAAATGTACACATCAGTGGCATCTTTGCCAGAAGCTCCCTGTCCCTGCCCCCCCCCCCGACAAATGACACTCCTGGGATTTTGCTTTCCCCCTCCCCATGTGTAGGTCCTGAGTGTGGCCTACACATAGAAATATATTGGCCTCTGTTGTCAGCAGAGGCTGCCCCATCCATTAGGGTGGGGTGGACAGATTTTTTACTCAAGGGGAGGAAAGAATGGCAGGGAAAGGAGGGAAGATGGTTGTATTCTTGGGGACCCTTTTACAGTGGTGCTAAAACCACCTTCTGCTGAACCTGTTGTCTGGGGTGTGGAACATCAGTGTCTCACCCAGACTGCAATCTAATTTTGCCCCCTAGAACTTTTCTACATAGCCCCATCCTGAGCCTTGTTTTAATTAGGCCTCCTCTACACATGCAGCCAAATGAGATGGGATTGAGGTGGGAGATTCCTGGGCTGAAAGAATGAACTGAGTACCATTCTAGACTATAAAAGGGAAGGAATGACTTTTCTAAACCAGAGATCCTTTTTTAAAAATCTCCCTGCAAGCAGAAAACTAGCACAACAGGGAACAGGATGAACTACAACCCCATCCTTTATGGTTTTAAATTGTATATATTCATATGTTCCATGTTCAAATGGTTGTAAAATGTGCACTTAAATTTCTATGGTAAATGTACTGGCTAAGTGCTGTAATAAAGAATTGAATTGAGTACAACCCCATCCTCTTTAAAAAAAAAATCTTTAATGAGATTCTTTTAATTTGGGATAACATTCAGAAACAGCACCCCCAACTTCCAACCTGGTGGTACAAATCTACCCTGGCATCTTAAGATTCCACCACCATTTGCAATCTAAGCCTTCAGGCTGTAACAGAATGTTGCAGGAAAGAAGGGAATGTTGAGGGATGCCAGCATGCACCAAATCTTGAGCATCTGTTGTCAGCTTTATCCCCAATTTTCTCTTTCCTCCTTTAGAATAAAGTAATTTGTTTCTGGACTGCCAAGTTGGAGGAAGGACGTGGTGAGGATGAAAGGAAGCTGCCATTCTCTTTTGTAACACTGTTGAACTCACAGTTGGAAGGTTCTCGGGGGAGGCATTGTACCAGTGCTTCGACGGTCAGACTAGGATTTGGGAGGCCAGTTTGGTGTAGTGGTTAAGAGTGGCAGGACTCTGATCTGGAGAACTGGGTTTGATTCCCCACTCCTCCACTTGAAGCCGGCTGGGTGACCTTGGGTCTGTCACAGTTCTCTGGAGCACTCTCAGCCCCACCCACCTCACAGAGTTTGTTTGTTGTAACAATAATAATAACATACTTTGTAAACCGCTCTGAGGGGGTGTTAAGTCATCCTGAAGGGCGGTATATAAATCGAATGTTATATTGTTGTTGTTGTTGTTGTTGTTTAAATTGAATGTTATTATAATATTATTATTATTCTGCTTTGAAGTTCACTGGGTGACCTTGAGGCAGTCATTCTCCCTCAGCACTTCACATATCTCACAGGGTTATTGTGAGGTAAAAATGGAGAACAGAGAACCATTCTAGTTTTTTGGATAAAAATGAGGGTTTTTTTCAGAGCTTATAGTTGTTGCAGGGCACAAGCAACATTCTCATACTCTTGGTGTGTTTGTTTTTGACTTCCCATCTTCCCATTTCCTCTGAGGAACTTGTACAGAGGGGAGTTCCCTATCATCTTAAATATCCTTCTTAGGTGGGAGACAGCAACTCACCAGCTGGGCAGAAATTGAACCCAAGGTTCCCCAGTCCAGATCTATGACTAGGATTGCCAGCCTCCAGGCCTGGAGATCTCCTGGAAATACAACTAACCTCCAGACAACAGAGATCAGTTCCCCTGTAGAAAGTGGCTTATTTGGAGAGGGGACTGTATAGCATTCTCCCTGCTGAGGTCCCTCTCCCCCCCAAACCCTCCCCACCCTCAGGCTCTATTCCCACATCTCCAGGAATTTCACAGCTTGGTTGTATATTTCAAATAACAGGCACACAATTAACTAGTGCCTGTCTTCCCCTAATACTTTGCAGTTGTCAGACTTCTAGTATTTGGACATTCAAGGTGCTTTGGGGGATTTTCTCTTTGTCAGCCTGGGAATAACTTTGTGAGATATGCAGAGCTTTTTTTCTGGGAAAAGAGGTGGTGGAACTCATTGGGTTGCCCTCGGAGAAAATGGTCACATGGCTGGTGGACCCGCCCCCTGATCTCCAGACAGAGGGGAGTTTAGATTGCTGAGCGGTGCAGAGGTCAATCTAAACTCCCCTCTGTCTGGAGATCAGGGGGCGGGGCCACCAGCCATGTGACCATTTTCAAGAGGTTCCGGAACTCCATTCCCCCGCGTTCCCCCTGAAAAAAAGCCCTGGAGATATGTAAGAAGGGTGGTGGAGGGTGAGTACATTTGAGGCAGAGAGAGAAAACATGTTATTTGCCAAGGGCCTCCCTCCAAGTGGATGGCTGAACAGAAATTTGGCCCCAGGTTACTCTGGTGTTGCTTCCGTTGGAGCATTGGCTGAAAGGCACTGCTGTGGATTGTGCAAGGAACTCATTGCCCCATGACTCCCCACCCTCACCCCTCAGAGATTAAAACAAACGTGATGCTAGTTTATAGAGTGAAAGGGAAGCTGTTGCCTGCTGTGAGCTGGGGCTTAGCTGAAATGTTCAAATATCAAAATGTCAGAGAATCACAGGGAGGTATGAGATATTTTGAAGCACGCCAGGTTGAAAGTTTCTTTGCTTTAGGCAGGGTGTCTTAGCCATCATGGCTTGGTTTGGTGGCAGAGCATTGCCTGTGTATTCTTCAGACGTTGCAAAGCAAAAAGGGGTTGGGGGATTCTTTCTCTTCTGCCCCCTCCCTTCCTCCCCTCCCCATCCAATTTTGATGTTAATACCTCATCTTTGTGTGCGCGGACCTCTGCTGTGAGCAGTTACGGAGGCTAATTTTTCCATCTGTCCTGCTCGGGCCAGTGACTGGGAGCCACACGGCTGCTGTTACCTCCTTCAGGGCACTGCTCAGCGGAGCGTTAAGCTTTTAATTGAGGTGTAAGTGTGTCGGCACAAGGGGGAGGCCGTGGTCGGTGTTGGGCTGGGGGCTGGCACGCCACTTGCCTGGCTTTTCAGGAGAAGGGACAAGCTCTTTTGCACGCAGTAGCGTGCTGGCAAATGCCAAGAAGTGGCCAGCTCTGGAGGGACGCCAGCTCTGTCGCAATGCTTTTAGGTGAGTGCCGTGCAACTTTCTTCCCTTGCCTTGTGCTTTTATGTGGCTTGGGGAAAACAACATGGGCAGGGTTATTCTAGCGCTTGGGAAGCAGCATCGGCTTTGATTGCAAAGAGGACTCTTTTTTCCCCCCTTCCTTTGGGCTGTGATGTAGAGGCATCATCGGCACAAGAAGGCATTGATCGAGATCGCTGTTGCCATGCTGCTGATAGAGTGGTTGAGCCTGTGGGGCTTAATACTCGCAAACGCTCAAGAAGAGTCCCGGAGTGACCACCAGAAAGGTCCTGCAGGCAGAGAGCAGGGTTTCATAGGTTTTAATTTGGCCACCTGCAGAGAAAGAGAGCATGCTTTCATAGACTTTCCAAAGGCAGGACAATTGGCTGGACACTTAAGCTGCTTTTAAAATCAAGGTGTGTGTCACCATTGAACATCCCAAGCAGAGGAATGAGAAGGTATGGTGATCCCTTTAGCAAACACCAAGGGGGTTCTCCACTGCTAAGCCTTGGATCTTCCTTTTTCTAATTCGCACAGCCGTGTTTTCATGGTGAGGGCGTCCCAGATTGATTTCCTTTTCTGTGGGATGCTGCTGTCTTAAGGGTTGCAGTATCTTTTTTAGTGGCAAGTTGCCACACAGTCAGTTGATTTTGTGATGCCGAGAAACGCAATCCAAGTACGGATGGGAACATTCTGAAGAGCAATTCAGCATGCCAGAATCCATGGGAAAAGTGGATTTTTTGACACACAAGATTGCAGGTGTGTTAACTGACTAATGAGTGTGTGTGTGTGTGTGTTAATGCTTTGGACATGGTCTCCCGCCACCATTTTCATATCTGCTCTCTATTCCTACCCCCCTAAACTAGGATAGCTGCTCTTTCCTTTTCTACCCGTCATCAATTCCCCCCTTTTTTCAGGCCTTGAGCGAAAACATCAGCATGGCGGAGACAAACTGCAAGATAAGAGCGGTGGAGATGGAGGCGAAGGGAAATTGACATTCCAAAATTCAGGCAGTGTCCTTTGAAAAATAATTGCCGTTTCAATAACAAACTTTAATATTTTTCTAAATTTAAACAAGATCAAATATTAATTTAACCATCCTGGTCAGATTTAGAAATGTACTATTCTATCTCAGCCAGAATGAATTCAGTTTTAAAATATTTTTGTGGCAGGCGAGTGGGGGAAATAATCTGGACTATATCTCTTGTATACTGTAGGCAAAAATAAATTGGGGATTTATGGCAGAGGGGAGAAACGGAGGAAGGAATTGCAATCCCCTAGTGTGTTTCCCTTCCCAGTTCTCTTAACTGTATGCCTCTTTTTTATGAAACAGAACAAATTAGATTATGTTATTGATGAACCCCATTCTAGAATCTTCTTTTGTAGAAAAACTCATCCATATGTTCCAGTCTTTTTCACATTTCAGTTTCAAGGAGGGTTTGAGAGGGTTTTTTGTTTGGCTATCATAGATTGATTCTTCAGCAGGACTACAGAGCAGAAGCTGAAAACCCTGGCTATTTATTTATTTATGCTTTTAAAATACATATTTGGAGAATTCTGCAGCAGCCCCTGAGTTTCTTTGAGGATCTTTTTTTTTCTTTTGGCAGCATGTATGTCTTGCATATGGGGTGGTGATGGTTGGCAATTATTTATTGATTATTTGTCCTTGAATGGAACACAACAAAAATCTGCAAGGATGCTGAAGTGTGCAGAAAGCATGTGTGATGAAAACATGATGGAATGGCACAAGAGATTAGGATTCCTCTTTCTTTCCACAGCTATGTAAGTCAAATTCAAGTAGCAATATCCAAGCAAATTAGATACACTAGCTTCTCCCGCCGCCCCCCATATAGGTGTCAGTGCAGTTGTTCATGGGGCTTAGCACTATCATTAACTTTCTCCAGCAGTCAATATGGCTTGACAAGATGTGAGTTTAAGTTCATCTCCTTGCTGTAGTGAAGATCAGCTAGTCCTGAGAGTCAGGTCCTGTCTTGTGAGTGCGTCTCTGTGTTATATTCAGAGCAATATAAATATTGATTTGTCTCCCTCTCTCTTTTGGCATGTGCTCATTTTGGACTGCTGTTAATGCCTTCTGCCCAGTTCTGTGTCTGTGTCCTTTTCGCAAAGACCATCTAGTCTAAGAAAGTCAACTGGCTTCTTTATATGGGCCCTTTCGACAGGGCTATTTTTCACTGGCAGCCTTGCATGTGACCCGCATGGCTATCTCACTTGGATTGCTTTAATGTAATATGCACACACACACATCCAAGTGCCTTTCCTTGTATTTCTGGAACATGTAACCCATACAGAGATAATATACCTGGAAATATTTGCTGGGTTCTGTTTGCTTTGGGTTTCTCTCGTCTTTCATTGCAGAGAGAAGCACATCAGAAAAACAGCCATCCCAGATCTGAGAGAGAGAGAGAGAGAACCCACCAAATGGAGAGAGAGCTGATAAAACCTATATGTTTCTCTCTGTTGAAAATACAACAGCAAGAACAAGGGATTATCCCTATTTCATATTAGATCCTTTTTGAAAACCACAAAGTAGTATTAAACCCACCTTTGTTTAAGCAAGATCAATTGTTGTCTTTAAAAAAAAGAAGTTCCTGCATTATAATAAATTTGTGCCACGAAATCACAAAAACAATGTAATTTTCTTTATGATTTGTAACTTTAGTGTGAAAAAGAGTTTTTGGAGTCCTTCTCTCCGGTCCAATTTATGTAATCTGTGTGCAGATTTCACTTTATTTTGCTGTGCTGAGTATTCAGAACCTGTATTAAGATGGGGTGAAGGGACTGACTGCAACCTAGCAGTAGTGTGAAAAATCCATTTCTTGCCCATAGGTATTACTGTACCAAGCACTGTCTATTTGTGGGCACAGCTGTGTGTCCTTTGGATCAAAACTGCACTGTTGCGGCACATCTGAAATCACCTTGTCATGTGCTGATCTAAAAGGGCAATGGAAGGTTAAGGCGATTGTTCAGAAAGGAATGGAGTATGATGTGGCAGTCTACCCTGACGTCCTTGAGTAGATGGTCCGTCCGCAATAAGAATATATCCTGGTATTCTGGTCTGCTTGTCTCAGAAAGGATAAAGACGGCACTTCTCTGGGAAAAATTATTATATAAAATGTAATGTGATTTTAAAAATTAATATAAAATGTAGATTGGATAATTGGTTAAAATAATATCTTTAATGAGATTGGTATAATGATGTGAAAGCTTCTGATTCTGATGGAACCTTTCATATCCAAAGGCAAGGTAGTAGCAGAATCTTAGGTGTGTGCATCTGCAAATATTTGTGTAAGCATGTGTGGAGGGAGACTCACATAACTGAAAGATCTGTATTGCTGGGAGTTTTTTTTCAAAATTATTTATGCAGTTTTTACTTATGCAATTTATTAAAGGGGGTAATTGTAAACTGTAGGGAAAACCCTCCATCAACAATTAAGATACTGCAATTAGATACAGTCAGGTCAGCAGGTTTATAAGGAAAACACTCCTGTGCATATGTACATAATACCAAATTGCATGACTTCTCTACAGTTCATCACTACAACAAATATAAATGTAACTGGGATCAAATTTTTCTCATGCCTCTGTGTTAACAGACCAGTTATACATCATAGTTGTCAGTTTAGCCCTGTTCCACCCACCCCCATCAGATTTCTTAATTTGTTCCAAAAATAGTTTACCTTCTTTTGGAACACAAATACTTATGGTTTGACCTGCATGATTTTTTAAAATGTAAATGGAAACTCCCATTTATAAAGGAGTTGGTGATAACACGGTAGTGGCAGAGTTACAATTCTGGTTCCTTTAATCTGAAAGATTTGAGAGGACTTGGATCTTGCCTGATTGATAGATGCTTCACATTTTTTGCCAATAATCCTATTGGGCTGTAGCTTGCTGTTAGTAAGCAAAGTGTATTCAGAAATGTCTGGCTGGACTCTGCAGGAATTATTTCCATTTAAGTGTGCCTAGGATTGCAGCCTAAATCATGTCTCTTTGCCTTCCTATTTCATTTGTAATTAAAAGCAACGTCGGTTCTTTCATCTTCCAAGTCTAATAATTAACTAACCCGTCTGCTTCTCCAAGAAGGTTATTGGTTGTCTTTTGTTCCTCCACTGAAGCATTTTAATAAATATATTATCTAGCTCCTTAGCTTTAGCAAACAATACAGTCCTATTCAGATTAATAAATGTTGGTTCTGTTGTTTTTTGTTTTCACTATTCATATGGGCTGAGTGTTCCTAGAAGTAGGAAGATTACTTTCTAAACCTTCTGGATCTGCAGTGCAGAATGAAGGTCTAACTACAAACCTATGGGTTGGATCCAGCGATGCGTGAGCGGAAAGGAAAATGTGTTTAGCACAGATCCGCTTGCGCAAGCAATAGCACAAGGGCTGCAGCAACACAGAGCACTTCAGCATAATTGTTAGCAAAATAACAGAGAGAAAAAGTAAGCAAAATAACATAATTGTTAGCAAAATAACCGAGATGAATGGAATGTACAATAGATGGTTTGCATGGTTTTATTTAATTTGCTTTTGAAATTGCATCAGAAGAAACAACTTTTGCTTTGCCTTGCTGCCATGGAAAGGATAATGGGGAAATTATCACTTTGCGCATACTGACAGTGAGGAGTAATTTTTGCGATTCTGCAAGCACTGTTGTGAATGTGGAAATCTTCCATGGGATGCCAACCCCCTATGTATTGTAGGCAATGGGCTATGTGCAAGGTTAAGTTATCAGTGGCTAAACATATGTTTTCAGTCCATTATAATATCCCTTGCCCTCTGTGTATACTGAAGTGTAGAGTTTTTCCCATTCTGCCTGGCAAAGAGTTCAGTGAAACGTAAAAGCTTGCACGCTCCTTAGATTGATTTAAGTAGATCAGATGAACAGCTAAGTTTTACCCAGCTTGTGTCTTGTTTTAATGTCCTCTGTGTGATGTGTAATTTTTGAGAAGTCCTGAGCCCTTTGAAAGCCTGCCTGGGCTGTGAAAAGCAAATGCCTTTTAGTTAAGATGACAGGGAACTGAATGTTAAGATCCAGAAGTCTTGGATTTAAGGCTGCCGGGCCTCCTGCCAGCAGCCCTCATTCACCATGGGAGATTTTTTTTAAAGCTACTATTGTGTGTCATCATGATGTTACTTCTGGGGAAAACCTGGAAGTGATGTAGGGCTTTACCATTGAGTTTCTGGCCATTCTTAGAGCTACATCATTTTCTTTGGAAGTGACATCATTGTACACATGACACTGTGCCCCCCCCCACCCATGTCCCTGCCCCCAAAGCTCCTGCTAGTTCCTCCCTGCTTGGATTCCAGCCTGCTGTTTACACCTGATCATTTTGGTCATGGTGAGAATGTTCAGAGATTATGATTCTTTTATATTGATGGCCTGACCTGAACTGGTTGTGTGAATGCATGTTGAAATTCCAGTTTCTCCACCATTTGGGAAGTCTCTGAGGGCAGTTCTTGGACTTGGGAAGAAGAAATTTACAGAAGTTCTCAACAAATCTCTACAGTACCCTACCACCAATCCTCCACTTATCTCCCACTGAATTGGGAAGACATATTAGAGAATCTGGGCAGGCTTCCTCCATACAATGGCAGATATAGGAAATGAACATTCACTAATGTACCTCTGAAACCAGTGCATGTTGACACTGAACTTATGTTAAATGTATAAGCTTTTTGAAAATCAGATCCCACACACCTGATGGAAGTAGGTTCTAGTGTTGCTTCCATGTGGAAGTTTGTTACTTATTTAAAATGTTCTGAATCTGTTTTTCCATTTGGGGTCCCTGCTTTCTGACTTACCTTCTTCAAGGTGGCAAGCAACCTAATCAATAATAAAGAATAAATTTGCTCTATAGCAACCCGATGGTGGGGTTGGGCAAAGTGTGTATGGGCAGGTGTAGCTTTCTACACTACTTCCAGTGTAATTTCTCCCTCATTTCTCCTCATGATCACTATTCCCTTCTTCAGCCACCAGAGGGCTTTTGCCAGATTTTTAAAAATCAGTTGTAAATATATCATTATATTGTCCCATCCCCTGCTAAAATGAGTTATTTTAGCCCAGTAGGGGCGGAGTCAGGGTATGGAGGTTGGCAAGTCAGGTTGCTGCACAGCAGGGTAAGATTTTCTGGGATCTTACCATCTTGTAAAAGGGCTATGCCTTTCAGGCTGCCCATTGCACTGTGTGGTCCAATGTGTTGGAGAGCCAATTTGGTGTAGTGGTAAGAGTACTGGGACTCGGAGAACTGGGTTTGATTCCCCACTCCTCTGCTTGAATCCAGCTGGGTGACCTGGGGTCAGTCACAGCTCTCCAGAGCTCTCTCAGCCCCACCCACCACACACGGCGATTGTTGTGGGGATAATAATAATATACTTTGTAAACCGCTCTGAGTGAGTATTAAGTTGTCCTGAAGGGCGGTAGATAAATTGAATGTTGTTGTTATTGTTAACTTAATCCTTCTGAAAGTGAAGTGAATGAGAAGAATCCAGCACCTTGGTGCTGTTCAGAACTTGGACTTAATTTATCTCTTACAATTTCCTGTTCACTATTTTGCCTCTGTGTTTGCTATATCTATTTTCGTTGCATTGTTCTATACTGTGAAAAGCATGAGTTAAAGAAAAATTTATTTCACATTAACTTGTCTTGCAAGTCCTGTTTTTGATTTAGCCCCATAGAACTCACACAGAAAGAGGCTGTGCTTAACAACATAGTGTTGTATCTACTATAGGCTTGCCATTTGTGGCCTCAGTCCCCCACCCTCAAAAAATTGAGCAGTGGGAGAAAAAAATGACCTCCATAGCGATGCTCTAGGAATTTCCCCATATCTCTATGATCTTTGCTTAGAGATATTGGGGGACTACCTAGAGCTTCAATTGAAAATGACATCATGTTCTCCCCAAGCTGCATCTTCTCCAGGCACTGCCCTGAGAATTAGGCAACCTACTCTATTGCTGCATATCTGGGGAGAGGGAAATGTTGGATGCAAGTGAGAAATATGATCAATGTTCCTACAGGGAGGTTCAGTCGCTGCCGCAAATACCTCCGCATTTGCAGCAGCAATGAATGGAGAATCCTCCCTGTGTGACTCCAGTCGAGCTCTCAAAAGCTGATGCTGCATATTATGTCAGTCTTCAAGGTTCCTCCAGGACTGGCATTTGTTTTGACTGCCTGATATCCTGCTCTGGGAAATGTAGTGTTGCATGTTCTTCCAGGTTTTTGCATGCCAGCATTCTCTGAAATTTTGGAGTAGGGTCCACAGTGGTGGAGGTGCAGTTGCTGACAGCATGCCCGGTATTCCATTGGCAGAAATGAATTAAGAGTTCCACTGTGCTGGCTGCTGAGCATCAAATAACTTTGTCTAAAGATATGGTGTAGTAGCCTGTTATCCAAGCCCAGAAGAACATCTAAAACTTGCCAGTCATTAGATCAAAGAAATCTCTTCTTCTTGGGATCTTAGAATTGCAGGAGTGCCCAGAAGATTAGAGAAACGTTACTGTGTGGGTTCCAGCAAATGAGAGAGATAGGAAGGCGTGGTCAGAGATAATTATTAGATGGGGGGGGGCAGGAGAACTGGTGAGTTTCACTGTAGTCTGATTAACATTTTATTCTTTTGTAATGGGAGAAATTGAGAACTGCCTGAGGGTGGTTGGTGAGTTGGGAATTGGTGGTGTTATGTTTGCATGGATAATGGGAACTGCTGTATCACGCTTGGACCTTTTCCTTCTGTCTACATGCATCCTCCTACCCTGACCTGGATAGCCCAGGTAAGCCTGATCTCGCTGGATCTTAAAAGCTAATCAGGGTCCGCCATGGTTAGTAATTGGATGGGACACCTCCAACAAAGACCAGGGTTGCAGAGGCAGGTAATGGCAAACCACCTCTGTTAGTCTCTTGCCATGAAAACCACAACAGGGGTTGCCATAAGTGAGCTATGATTTGAGGGCACTCTCCACCACCACATACATCCACCCAGTGAGTGAATAACCACAACTGTCCTTATCACCGGTTCACAAATCAGTAGGCACATTAAAGTTCTCCGGAAGTTTACCAGTCAGAAAGTACCCCTGAACATGTATGCAGACTGTGCTGCTGTCCTCACACCTGGATAACAAAAGCCATATTCTTAGGGTTGCCAACATCCAGGTGGGGCCTGGAGAGCTCCCAGATTTATAATAGTTCTCCAGACGACAGCATCAGTTCTCCTGAAGACTGTAGCAGCTTCCAAGAGCATCTGTCCCTGTTGAGGTCTCTGCCTTCCAGCCTCCCCAAGTTCCAACCCTAAATCTCCAGGAATGTCCAAATCCGGAGTTGACAGTACCACGTACTGTGCAGGAAAGGCCAGCAGGAAGGCCAGGACATTTGAAGGGTTGCTACAGCCGAAGAATCTTTTTAAAAGGTGTTGCAACTTGTCTCTCAAATAAATTTCTTTTCTATCCCAAATTAGCAGTCCCAAAGTAATTGCCTCATTTGGAACACATATTTCATATTTTAACAAACTGTACGTTAGGAAATCCCTTTGCTAATTTTAAGTGAGAAACTGTGTGCAAGACCTATTTTGATGAGGTTAATCCCTCCTTGTTAAAATTCAATGGCTTCAGTATAAATTTGAGCCACTAAAGAGGCTTTTTGAAAAAAGTGCTTCATGAATCTGTTGAATGAGTGCCTAACCTCCTAGCAATCTCTTTTCTAATAAATAATATTTGGTCTTTTAAAAAATACTTGCAAAAGCAAGGGCTGTAGGAAATCTCTCTCTTCCTAAGTCCTGTAATACTTGATTGCTTATTATTGGCATTCCTGGATTTCCAAAAACTTGAGGCTTGCTGGCTTTGTTCCATGTATTTCCTTGTTGTGGCTGTGCCAAATGGCTGACATTTCCATTTGTTGCTGGTAGAATTGTTATACCCTGTCTTCTTAACTGCATCCACTATCCCTTTGGGCTGTGACAAAAATAGAGAAGATTATAATTTACAGATCAAATGCCTTCTGACATAGGAGCTGTGTCTTTGCACCGTGGCCATGGCATGGAAGAAGTGTAATTTTCTTCCATTTTCTCATGAAATAACCTCTTTTCTTTCCTCACCAAAACAAACTGGTGGAAACAGAAGCCAGTGCTGCAGGCGTTGGATGAGATGGAACCAGGATCGGGCAATTACCTCCTCCTGTTTTGTTGTTTTTTCCCCTGAGCTTCCTAACTCTTCTGCCCCTAGGACAAGATCTTGAGTTCCATATTATGTACCTGTCACAGATTTGCATTCTTCAGCACAGATAAAAGTCAGACCTTTGGTCTGCTGATCCCTTCAAATACTGAAATTCTTAGCAGTGCAACGTTTTGGGTCTGTCAAAGGACACAAATCCTCTTTGAATCCTAGGGCACCACCAGGTGCTGCTAGAATTTCCAAGATTTGTCTGCCTTCTGTGTTTTATGAAAATAGCCAATGGAATGTACTGCTTAATAATACTTTTTAGCTAATTAAAACCATTCCTTCCATGTTCGTAAACGTGTGATCTTTACCTTGCAGGAACCCCAGGGGGTTTATTTGTGTATGCCTTTTTCTCTAAAGGGGCTTTGCTTTAGTTATGTTTTAACCCCCCGAAGGGCAAACTAATTTGGGATACACCCATTGCTGGGTTAGCCAGTCTCTTCTCCTGGAATGCAACATTCCTGCGCTGTGGACTTTGTATTGGTTTCATACCAGTTCAGCCCTATTGGCTTCCTCCAAGCATTCTTTATGTGTTACGTTTGACAAGAATTCTGTCTCAAGAGATCCTTGCCTCCATTGCAGGACTTCAGTTCCAGAGTTTCCTCAGAAGAGGAAGCGACCCCTAATCCCAAATTTATGATACAGAATCCACTTCTTCCGCATCTGTTCTTGGCATCCCTTGGGATTCAGGCCAATATGAGCTGTCCTGTCTCAGAGTGGTGGTGGTGGTGGAGACAAATGGAGGAGCAGGAGGGAATGATGTTGTAAGGCACTCTGAGAGAAAAGCAGGATACAAAAAACAAAGTAATACTACAGGAATATTATAGAAGATTATCTCAGTGCTGAAAGTGGAGGCACTGTTCTAGAACTCTGTATAAATATATGCGTGCACGTGTGTATTTGTGTGGAAAGAGAAAGAGCGCGTGCCATGTATTCCTGCACAATTTACTGGTACTTGTAATTTTCTCTTCCTTTGTGGTCCTTTCTGCTGGAGAAAAAGGAATCACCCAGATTGCATTGAGGGGCTGGGGAGACAGCTTAGAGTGGCGCGTTCCTGTCAGAAGCGTTCTTCTTTCCACAGCAGCATCTCTCCTACTCAGGCAAGACAGATCGTGGCCAGCAGCCCCTGTAGCTACCCTGGAGTTGCTCTCACCCACACGGATCACTGAGTTTGTTGCTCCAAGTCTTTCACGTGGAACTATGTGACCCAGCTGTGAAGGATCCCATGTTTGGAGCACACATAACCTAGGGCTCCCCAGAACTCAGTTCCCTCAGTGCTTGTGGTGCATGAGATGGGAGGGATCTGATTTGGGGGGAGTGTGTCTTCTTTGTTTGAAGGGGGGGACTCCCAACTTGCCCTTGACCCAGAAATGATGCGAGCACGTGCCCCTCGCTCTGCATTGCATCGGTTCCTTCGTTGATCCCACTGAGTTTATTCCCATGAAAATCTATTGTGACAAGTGGCAAAGGACAGGAAGGGAAAAGAGGGTGGGAGACTTCCTCTTTGCTTTTTTGTCTTTGAATGTTGAAGAGTTTGCCTATTGTTGATATATCCGTGTATAAAATGTTTGATTATCTTCTGGAAAGAAGAATTCTAGCACCAGTTATGTGCCGCTTATAAGACTGAAAGTCAGACATGAGATGCACCTGTTTTCACTGTGCAAAAACAACCCTCTGTATGATGTGTGTGTAAGAGAGAAAGAGTGAGACACACATTACTGTATGTCTGCATGCGTCTAGCATTGGCTGTAAACACTCTGGGCAATTCCCTTTTGATTCAGGGCTCTGTAGATGTCTTGCTGGGCCTGAACACAAATCCATCTATTTCTGGGGCCAACCCACCATCACCAGCAGCCACTCAGTGGAGCCGATAACAACATAACAACATTCGATTTATATACTGCCCTCCAGGACAACTTAACACCCACTCAGAGTAGTTTACAAAGTGTGTTATTATTATCCCCACCACAATCACCCTGTGAAATGGGTGGGGCTGAGAAAGCTCTGAGAAGCTGTGGCTGACCCAAGGTCACCCAGCTGGCTTCAAGCGGAGGAATGGGGAATCAAACCCGGTTCTCCAGATTAGAGTCCTGCCGCTCTTAATCACTACATCAAACTGGCTTCTACACCACAGGATCTTCGTGTGCTTCAATCAGCAATGTAGGAGGTGGTTGGCACTGCTTCCATGGTGATGCCATCCGGTTCCTAGCCATGATCCTGCAACAATATCCCAGGGGCTTGACTTGGATTCAGTTGGTTGCAATGCAAGTGCACGAGGTGATGGGAGTACTGTGGCAAAATACCCTGGACACTCCCAGCTAGCAGTTCTAGCATTGGCCAACCTGATGTCCATGGGAAGCAAGTAAGTAGGGTGTGATGGAGAGTAGCTATCCCTGAGATTTACCAGTGGCATTTGGTAATCTGGGGCATACTGCCTCTGAACAAGCCATTCATAGCTAGCAGCCATTGATAGACCTCCACAAGTTGGGTCAAATCCACATTACTCATTCTAAGTCGCATGTTCCCTGCATTCCCCACGCAATCCCGAGCGCCGGTCACATTACCTCATTAAACAGACGCATTTCATTCGCATTTCTCCCGAATATGTGGTCACAGGTTTTCAATGGGAGTTTCACAGTGGTCGTGAACGGGCCAATGCGCAATTTACGCAATTTTTTTAAAAACCACCCCCTTCCTGTCTCTCCGGCCATTCCGAGAATTCCTATTGGCTGATTCAACTTGCAAGTGCTCCGTAGTCTGCAAAAGACTGTTTTTGACTTCATAGCATTGGATTTATTGATTATGCTGTTTCTGAATCAAATATGGTAGTTTGAAAAATCATTTTGGGGTGAATCCATCCTCAGAACGGACTCGCGAAACTTCCTTTTTAACGGTTTTTTTTAATTTTATATTACTGTAATATCGAATTTACGAAATATCGAAATAATGACACTCCAAGGAAGTGAAACTTCAGTAAAATTCAGGCACTGAACTGTCCTGCATAGGAAATGCCCACGAAAGCTTCCCACATGCTTCCAAATTTCCAAAAAAGAAACGGGAGAGAGCCATCAGTGCTGTCAGTGGGGGAAAGAGAGGCATCATTATCTTCAATGATGTTTCTTTATAAGGCAAGATCGAAATAACAGAAAAGTGCGCTCAAACATTTTTTTAAAAAATGGGCGGGGGAAAAAGGTCCCACCCAAAAAAGCAGTTTTCGAGCAGCCATGTGACCGGAGGGACGCACAAGAAAGATGGATTGGAAGCAGGAATGTGAACGAAGAGGAAAAAATCGCGGATTGGAGGCAAACGGAAGATATCCGATAAACATGCGGGTAATGGGTGAATGTGGATTCAACCCAGGTCTCCCCTCCCACTAATGCTTATGGTTCTGCATTGTCTTTCACAAGTTAGTTACCAAATTCGGTATGGAAAATGCATTCACCATGAGCTAACAGAACTGATTTTTGGAGGTTGGCAACCAGGGAGGAGTTGGATTTAACTCAATGGATGTAAGAAACCAGGCACAGAATACCTCACTTGGGAGGAGGCCCCTTCCAGATTGGAGTCCCTGAAAAATCATCTGTTTTCATTATTCCACTATTTTTCCTATCTGCTTCTGGTTCAGGGTCTCAGCTTTCTTTACCTCCAGGGCTGATTCCTGTCTGTTCCTGTTTGTTTCCAAGCCTCAGAGGCCTTCCTTTGTTTTATCCTAATCCCTGGCTCTCTCTGCCCATTTTCTTTTTCCTGCCCTCCAGGATTTTTTTAAATTCCCCTTTGTGGTCCAGGTGAATACAGGCTCTCCCTTCTCACTTCAGGTAAAGATAATGTAGGGGCCTCTTCCCTGTGTCAGTGCATGTACAGCCAGCCCCACAGTAGAGCAAATAGGGACCTCGTCATGTGGCCATTTCTGCATTGGACAAAGGCATCAGAGGGGAAGCTAAAGCCCTCCCTCCCTCCACGCTGTGCTCCTGAGCAGAATTGGACCCTGGCACACCTAGGAACATTAGTTACCTTACTTCATGTCTGTCTGTCTGTTTTTTTCCTTAAAAACACCCCTAAAGCTTGTTCAGTGTAATCCCAATCCAACTTTTGTCAGAGGTAACCTCTAGTCTGGAGGGTGTCTGAATGCTAGAAGATCTCCCAACTGTTTCCATAGCTCTCAGCCTAAAGCTAAGGACATGATGAAGGGCATCTATCTTCTTGTGAATAAGCAGTGCTGGGGCATTGGAGGGAAGATCTGGAAAAACTGTTTTTCTGAATCCCCCAGAAGCATAAATTTGGAAAAGCTGCTTGGAGGGGTGAGATTAATGATGGGGAAAAGGTTCACACACACATGGCATTTCTCTACTCTTTGATGCCTTCCCTGAAAGCAGTTTTTCTTCTATAAGGAGGGCCATCAGTATACCATTGAACACTTTAGCACAGAACATCTTGCTGGGCCTTAACAAAGCAGTGTTACTAGATCACTCTGAGCCAGCCATTTTAGATTCAAGCAGTTTGAGGACAATCCCAGATGCAAGGTCACCAGGGTATAGGGTTGCCAGCTCCAGGTTGGGAAATTCCTGGAGATCTGTGGGGTGAAACCCAGAGAAACCTGGAGAAAGTGGGGTTTGGGGAGGGAAAGGACCTTGGCATGGCATAATTCCATAGAGTCCACTCCCCAAAGTAGCCATTTTCTCCAGGTGAACTGATCTCTGTGGCCTGGAGACTGGTTGTAATTCCGGGAGATCTCCAGCCACTGCCTGGAGGCTGGCAACCCTACCAGGGTACCTAGAAGTTTGATGCAGGACTTTTAAGTCTTTCCTTGGGCCCCTTGGCCACCAAAATGTCTTGGGCTGTCTCTAAGATGGGACCGAATCCCAACTAAGTATGCATAGGATTGCCACTTTAATCTTTTCTCCCATTTCCTTCCACTCTGGACTCTGGGTATTTTCTCCTGTGCTTTAATGCCCTCATGGCTCTTCTGTGTATTGCTTTCAGCTTGATAGATGGTTTAACCACTGGTTTTTACAGTCTAAAATGAAGACTGCCCACCCCACCCCACCCTTCTCAGAAGGCCTTGGTACAATTTTAAAGTAGTATACCCACCACCACTGAATCTAATTAGATCTGCTGTTGCATCTTAACGAAGCTGCAACCTAGAACCTTAACACACACACCCTCTCTTTCCCTCTCTCTCTCTCTCTCTCTCTCTCTCTCTCACACACACACACACACACACACACAACCTATATCCTGACTAAGGATGAGTTCTGGAGACCGTGAAAACTTCCACACTGTAGTTAGTCCTGACAAAAAGGTTATTTCATGGTTTTTGTGTTTGGGTGTCCAGAAATGGACACTGAATTCCAAAAGAATAGAGTGGGGCTGCTTTTACTTCTTGGAAACAATACCCCTCTTCAAGTTCTTCTGGGCACCCTGTGCAGCGAGCAGCATCTTTCAGAGTGATCTGCTTTGTAACCTCTCCCCCGCCCCTTCTCTGAACTTGTCTGTTCTCCGCTAGTGGCCACTGCAGCAGCCAGTGATGTTTGAAAAGGGAGAGCCCAGAGTGTAAAAATGGCTGCTTCCATCGTCTGATCAGTGTGTGTGTGTGTATGAGTGTGTTAAGAGAAGGAAAGTGGTGCTTTTAGGGGCTTTGTCTATGAAGATCTCAGCGTCTCTCTCTTTAATTCCTTTGATATTTTCAGCAGCGGGAACGAAGGTGACAGGATAGCTGACATCCCCAAATCTTATACACTGGAAATGTGCTTCTAATGACAGGAGAAGGGTGAACGAATGTGTTTGTGTGTAATTTCGTGCTTTGCTTTCCCCCCTTCTGTTTTTTTTATCCAGTGAAGGTTTCCAATGGCAGTTTTGCAAACATGGTACGTATTCTTAATGATGTGTGGGGGGAGGGGGGGAGTTTGAGATTTCTTTTGAGAAGGAGCAAGGTGGTCCAGAATGGGAGAGGGCACAGGCATGCAGGTTGTTGCATGTTCTCCCCCCCCACACACACACACACACCCCTACCACTACCTTGTGTATTTTTAAAAAAGCATACACAAGAAGGGGAAGATTGTTTGGGAGGAGGAAGTCAACAAAATGTTTTTGCCTAGAACAACTTGTGGTATGCTTTGGCAGGTTCTATTTACGATGCCGCTGTATCAGTATCTTGTTGTTCCTGACTATGAGAAAGGAAAATTTTCTTCCTCTTTAGCCAATCAAATGAATTACTTTCTGTTTTAGAGGCACAAAATAATCATAAACTTGGCAATTGCTTCTAGGCTTTTAGTTTGAGCCCTATTAACAATCCAGTTCTTCTGCCAGTTGAACAGAAATGCTGTTTTGTTTTCGGGTTTTTTGCTGTTTTGCATTTTGTCAAACGACTTATAAGAATAGTCAAATGTCGGGGGAAAGAGTGAGAGATTTGGGAATTGCTGACATCTTAGTCAGGGAAACCTTCATTTTGTAACCATTTTAAAATATGTTATTACTAGGTTTTTATTGGGAAGAGAGGACAGGAGACTTTGCTCACAGTTTTACTGTTTTGTTGGGAAATGCCCACAATTTGGTGGGGGTGGCACAACTCATCTACAACTTAAAGAAAAAAGTGGTGGTAGTTATAGGATGTATCATAGGGTTCCACAGGCAGACCGTTGCTTCATGCTCAAGTGATACCTGATACTTTTGTGCCTGCTTAAGTTACGATGCTTCCCCACCTCCTTCAGTCTTCCTTTAGTTCACAGCTAGGAATATCATTTTTATGCTCAGTTTTCTTTACTGAGATTCATGACCCCTTTTGCAGTCAGGAAGACTCATTGAAGGGACTCAGCCCCAGACCTTTCCCTCTCATGCCCGGGCTTACCTGGGAGGATTGACTGGCATGAATAAGAATGCCTTTCTGTGGATCAGTACCTCCATAGGAAAGAAGATTCACCCTTTACAACCCCTTTTCGGGCCTTTTCCGAACCCTCTTGACCACTAGAAGAGAATCCAGCTATCTTAAGTTAAGGATTCCATGTGCTTCATCCTAAGGAAACAAAAATCAAATCCTGCACCTTATGAAAAGCGGTAATCTGCAGACTGTGTATTGTTGGCAAACGTGTACTCACCTTGCTTCGTTTGTATACTTATATTCTCTTTCTGCTATCACCAATGATCAGTGATGCCTTCCTGATGACCAATTTTTGTATATTTTTTTCTTCACTGCTTTAAATTTGTTTTAAATTATACACTGATAAAGGTGCTGTGTATGTGGCAGAGAATTTAGCTAAAACATGCCTCATTTGAAAAAAACGAAATTTAGCAAGTTATGGGAAGAGGCTATCTCTGGAACTCTAGTTCACAAACCCCACCACTCTGAACTCAGGTCTGGCCTACACACTTTAGTCTTTTCAGCCTTGAGGGCTGGGATCTTAGCTTTTAAAAAAGAAAAATGAAGGCTCAGAGTCTCAGGTATCTGGATTCTGTGCCCAGTGCTGAATTCTGTACCTACACAGTATCTTTACAGCATCCACCGTCCTGTTTGTTGGTTAGGGAACAGAGAGTCTCAACCTTGTTAAGTTGGTGTGGCCAAGTCATGTTTGAGAACTAGTACTGGAACAAAATTTCATCTGGTTGTCAGCTGTACTGTGCCAGAGATCATCTGGGCTGTGTCATCGTTTACTCAGAAGCAAGCCCCGGTTTGCCACTGAATGTGTGCTCTAGAAGATGTATTGCAACCAACCCTGGTTCCCTGACAGGTGTACATATATAAAACATGTGTTTGCAAATACTCATTGGTGACATTCATGCATTACACAAAGAGGTACATTCTTAAAACACCTCAATGTGTGCAGCTTAGTAATAGAAAATGGCCCTCAAAAGTTCTGAACCCGAGTCTTCCGTGCCATGCTTTAGTAAATCTTATTTTCTTTTATGTACCTGTTAGGTTTGCTGAAAGGTGGCATTTCCTTTCCTACTGAGTAACAAATTCTCATTTATTTGTGAGTGAGCATGTGGGGCAAGGGATTCAGATTCTGTTGAAGAGCTTATAACTCTTTGGTAGGTAAAGGTAAAGGTAGTCCCCTGTGCAAGCACCGAGTCATTACTTACCCATCGGGGGACATCGCATCACGACAAGTTCTTGACAGACTTTTGTTATGGGGTGGTTTGCCATTGCCTTTCCCAGTCATCTACACTTTACCCCCAGGAAACTGGGTACTCATTTTACCGACCTCAGAAGGATGGAAGGCTGAGTCAACCTTGAGCCGGCTATCAGAACCCTGCTTCCACCAGGATCGAACCCAGGTCGTGGGCAGAGCTTGGGCTACAGTACTGCAGCTTACCACTCTGCGCCACAGGGCTCCTCTATAACTCTTTGAGGAGAGAAGAAAACCAAGATACATGGATTGATGGTTTCTTTCCTTTGGAATCTGCTTCCTGTTAGATTCAACTTTCCTTTAGGGGGTGGGGTCAGTTTCATTAATGTTTTTATCACGCAGATTTTTATTCACAACATGGCTGTTCAGAAAAGCTTTGCAAGAGCTGAGCTATCGCCTTAAAGCTAAGCTACTTGCCTGAACCCGTCTAGCAATGGTGAGCACTTTAAAACTTTGCTGGAAGCTGAACCACCTTTACTTTAAGGTGATATATGAATGGCTAAACAAGATAACACTTAAAAGCAGACTTGAAACTCTGCACTTCTGATTTTATGCCCCAAACTGAATAAGATGGTTCTGGATTTTAAACAAAAGGAATGTGCTCTGAGCAAACCGGAAGTCACTCACAATTGGTGTGTCAGGGTTTGATTGATGACTTGGTGGGGGAAGTGTAGGCATTTTGAAGTCAAGAGACGAGCCTTTATCAGAATAGTTCCTGTTAGCCTTTGCCTATGTTTATGCGCAGCAGCAGTAACCCCCCCCCCCACACCCACCCACGCACCTTTTGCCCTAAGCAGAGAAAAGCATCATCCAGAAGCAGCCTAACCAACATCTTTTCAACTTTTGAATGTTGGTGGGAGCCCCCCCAGCCCTCCCAAAGGTGCTCTTGATTGCACTGGCTGAGGGACACCCTGGCTGAAATGCATGCTGGATGTCTGGGGACGGGTGGGGCAGCTTTTGAGCTCTTGAGACAGCAGATTTGACTGCAGTAGCCCCAGGCTGAAATAAAGTCTAGCTGAGGTTCTTCATTCTCCTCCTGCCCCCTGCCAACTACAGTTTTGATAATACAATTCCCCAACATTGCCACTCTACTTGAACCCCTGTATGAACACGTACATACACACCCCATTGTGCTCTCACGCTTCCATTAATTTCATTGGGTTTGCCCAAGAGGCCGTCTTGCTGGGTTCTGGCCATGGTGTCTCAGCCTGCCTAATGGCCCCCTTCCTCTGATCTATGCATTTGGTGTTGCATGTTTCAAAGTAGGGACCATCAAGCCTGGTAGCCAAAAAACTAGGAGATTATTATAACACAGGAGTCTAATAATGTCTTATAGACTAACAATTTATTCCAGTTTAAGGTTTTGTGAATCAGAGCTCATTTCATCAGATATGCAGGAATGTAAATCCATTATATACACCACAGCAAGGTGTTTGCGCATGGTGGGGAAGGGGGTGGTTTTACAAAGAGGCTGGTTCAAAACAAAATCAAGGTGTAATCACTTTGCTTAGTTTAGGTCTCATAACTCCCAACCACTGTTAGATAGGCAAAGTGTACAATCTAGAGTAGGATGAAGAGGGGTAGGCAGATACAACACAATGTTTCCTAGGTATATTGGATATGGTTTTGAACCAGCCTGTCTACATAATATCCCCATCCAAAAGTGCACACACACACCTTTTTGTTGTATATATAAATCAGGTCTGGTGGATTTACACGCTTCTGTTAAAGTGAGCTCTGATTCTTGAATGCTTATGCTGTAAAAAAAAAAGGTAGATGCCTCTGGCCTTTGTTTTGCTGCTAGACTGCCATGGCTATGCATCTGGGATCTTCATTATGATTAGGATGTGGCTTAAGTGGAGAGGAACTCACTGGCATAGATCTTTGTCCAAAGCTTCTGCACCGGGGAGTCTTTCATCTTGCTCACATGGCATAGCAGTGTGTCTGACCACCGAATCGAATCGCTCACTAGCAAAGCCAGGCAAGATCAGCCCGTTCCCTAATCCCTTTCCCCTTGTCTCTTTCATCTCCAGTCGAACCAGGGAAGTTGTAAATAGATCCTCCTTTCTAAATTAAATGTAAAAGGCTGCTTGTCCTCCAGAAAGGGGGGAAAATTCAATTCGGCTTCCGTAGTGCTTGGTTCCGCAGCCCAGGAGCAAGCTATGGTACCACCAGGGAAGAAGCCCGCTGGAGAAACTTCCAATTCAAATAAGAAATGCAAGCGGTATTTCAATGAGCACTGGAAGGAAGAGTTTGCCTGGCTGGAGTTTGACTACAAACAGAAAATCATGTTTTGCATTGAGTGCCGCCAAGCCCTTGTGAGAAATAAACATGGCAAGGCTGAAAATGCTTTTACTGTGGGCACAGATAACTTCCAGCGCCATGCTCTTCTGCGACACGTCACTTCAGGGGCCCACCGGCAGGCCCTGGCAGTCAACAAGGAGCAGATGGCCTTTGAGGTACAGGCGCAAAGCCACCAAGAGCTGAGCCCAGCAATCATTAAAGAGGAAGTCAACCCCATCAAGGTAGCCACCCTCACCACCGTCTACTGGATGGCCAAGGAGGAGGTCCCAGATGAGAAATACGCCTCCTTGCTTGAGTTGCAGAAGTTCAACCTCTGCCAAGCTCTGCTCTCCTCTCACCACGGAGGGTACTACCACTACCAGCCAGGCAGCATCCAGGCAATGCAGGTGCGTATCTGTTCCCCCATGTGCACTGTACGAGTGTGAGTGCATGCATGCTTGTGTCTAGAGAATCCAGATTTTATGGTCAGAATAAAATATGCCACTGAAACATATTTGCATCAATGGTTTTCAAATTATTATTCCACTCTATTTATCATGGTTTCCAAATAATTTAGGACCCCCCTCCTCCCCCAAAATAGACTGGTGGTAAGAAATATTCAGCATTTATGTAGCGCTTTTTAAGAATGTTCAAAGAGCTTTGCATATATTTTTTCAGTGTTTTATTTCAATATATTATTTTAGTATTATTTCACAAGCCTTTAAGGTATTATTATCCCCAAATTCACAGCTCTGTTCTTAGCTACTCTGCTATATAAGCTTTCACTGACAGGACTGGGGAAATTCAGTTACCTGTGCGGGCTGAAACAGAATTTATTTTTGTCCACTCTATAGATTTCCAGCCTGTTTCAGACATGCTTTAGCTGTCATGGTTCCCAAACAAGGAATCCTAGGAATTGTGTGTCTGTGAAAGAGGAGCGGGTGCAGATTTGCATTCAAAAACTACAATTCCCAGCTGTATCTGATTTTGAGAGTAGATTATGAGTTGCTCAGGTACATACTCCCCTCGCAACTTAAATAGTCTACTTTAATTATTGGTGGTTAAGGATAAATATCGATGGACACAATAGGCACGCACACTCCTACCTCTTCTGTGTGCTTTTAATGGTTGCGTAGAGAAATAATTGATCAGAAGAGTCTTTAAAAAGAATAAGATCTTATTAAATGGCAGGCCCCTGACAGGCTGGGCGCTGGTGGCGTCCTTTAATGAGAAAAGCGTTGAAGATCAGTTAGCGTAATAGACAATTCTGTTATGGGGCCTTCCTTTTCAGAACGAATTTTGTCTCCTGCTCTCGGCTAGTCTATGAACACTAAGCTCAGGGGGAGAAGACGAAGGAGATAATCCATTTCCTTTAATGTTACAGCGTTTCATGCCTGTTAAAATCAAATTAATTTGTTTGCCCCATCTTGGGTGGGTGCCAGTTGCTTTGCATAAATAAAGGCCTCTGTTTTACGGCAGATAAACATGCTAATTAGATTTCTCACCCCCCAGTGGATCTTGTAGAATTTTCCTTTTAAAGAAAGAAGATTGTGGGGAGCGTTCAGCTATTAAAATAATTTAGCAACGTGGAATTCAAGGCACCCGTGCCTTGTAGCAGAGTTGACTGGAAGGAACTGAGGAAATTATAAGCTAGCAAAAACAGCGTGGCTTTGGTATGCAAACTGAGGCACATTTATGTAAAATGGGGCAGTCCTGCTTTGGTTTTGTAGACAGATGAAAAAGGCAGGAATGTCTCATCAAAGCAACTGCTTTTTTTTGTACTGTGTGTCTGTATTGCACCTGGATTTTCTGACCTTGTGAGGTCAGAATGGGGTGGATCTTACCGTCCTCCAATTAGCCTTTCTCCAGTATAAGGAGCCATCCTATAATAGACAAGCTGCTTAATTTGGAGGAAGGCTTCAAACGAGCCAGAAGGAAAGGTGGATTGTAAAGATTTTCATAAATAAATAAACTTTGCTCAGTGGAGTGGTAGGATCCCCTTGCAATACCTGCATTTCTGTGATCTTGACTGGGGCAGAAGAGGCACTAAAGGCTTCTCCGTACGGTAAAAGTAGTCCCCTGTGCAAGCACTGAGTCATTACTGACCCATGGGGGGACATCACATCACGACGTTTTCTTGGCAGACTTTTTGTTACGGGGTGGTTTGCCATTGCCTTCCCCAGTCATCTACACTTTGCTTTCAGGAAACTGGGTACTCATTTTACCGACCTCGGAAGGATGGAAGGCTGAGTCAACCTTGAGCCGGTTACTTGAACGCAGCTTCCGCCAGGATTGAACTCTGGTCGTGAGCAGAGCTTGGGCTGCAGTACTGCAGCTTACCACTCTGCACCACGGGGCTCCATGTTCTTGTTCTAAAAGTTCCCACATTTGGCAAGAATGAGTACATTTTCATAAATTTTTGTTTACACTGCATGCTTGATTTGAGGGTTAGGGCAAAATCTGGGGGAATGGTTCTCCATAGCGTAAGCATGCGTGTTTTCTGGTACAGAACATTGGGAAGATCATTTGTTGCCAGCAGAGGGAGAAATAAATAGCTTGTGAAGACTCTTGGTGAGCAAAAACGGCCCCCACATTTTCAGTGTCAGAAGCTTCAATCTAGTCGATGCAACCTGTATGCTGAAAACGATGGCCATGGGAAAACCTGCTGAGTGAAAGAAGGGTGCTTTGGTGCTTTTCCTGGGGCTCTTTAGGGTCTCACACTTGCTGTTTTGAGAACCTGGTTTTTAAAGGACCCTTTAAATGTCTTTTTTTGTGTGTTTGTTTCCCCCTCACTCACCAACACTAGGCAGCCATCGCCAAAGTCCTGTACGCTAAAGACAAGCTCAGGATGGAGTCCTCCCCTTTCATTGGTCTGGTGGTGGATGAGACTGTAGATGCCCTGGACAGAAGGAGCCTGGTGATATTTAGCACTGCCATCTCCCCACACGAGGGCCAGACCTCCATCATGTTCCTAGGCACCATTCCACTTCCAGACAGCGAGGACTGCACAGTGGCAGACAAAACCATCAAGGCAATGCTCACCTTTGAACTACCGAACATGAAGGTTGCATGGCTGAACTCTGTAGGATCCCCCGCAGTGATCCGCAGGCTCAGTGATATAGGGGCTAAGGTAAAAGCCATCTGCCCCCTGCTCACTGAAGTGCACTGCCTTTCTCACCACTGGAGTAGTTCACTGCAAGCAGTGAAGGGAATCTTTGATGAAGAGTGCATACAGAAGTATGAGGCTGTAATGGATGCCATTTACCGGCTCACTCTCAACTTCAGCGCAAAGGACAATCACCTCAGAGACTTGCAAAGTGTCTTTCAGTTCTGTGAAATCAATACGGAAAGGCCGAGTGCCATCCACTGGAGCTTCCTCTTACCAGCTGTCGAGGCTGTTGATTCCTCATGGCCAACCTTGTTGTTTCATCTGGAGAGTGAGTCAGAGAGATCTCCATTGGCGGTGAGTGTCTGTGAAGAACTCAAGAAATACTATTTTGTAGCCTTCACTAAAGTACTTCTGGATACCCTGCCTGTCTTCCAGAAACTCAACCGATTATTCCTCTTGGAGGACACTGATCTTTCCATCTTGAAACCCATCATCTCTGCCACCATTGTCAACCTTCAAATCCAGAAGAATGCCAATGGCCAGAAATTCCGAAAGTTCCTTAATGACCTTGTTGAGCATCCCTGTGAGGACCACCAGGATTCAGAGAGTCAGTTCTTTTACAAAGGGGTGGAATTAGCTGACTGCTCCAAGATGCATGTGAAGAAGTTTGAGCGTTTCAAGGAGACTTACCTGGAGAGTATCCAGTGCCATCTGCAGGATAGATTTCCTAGCCGTTCTTTGGAAGTGGTCAGCTCTTTCTCTGCCATCTTTAATCCCAAATGCTATCCCCAGTCTTTAGAAGGGATTGGAAGCTATGGCACGAATGAATTGACTTTCCTTTTGCAGATATATTCCAGCATGGTGGTACGTGAGCGGGCATTGGACCACTTCCCCCTTTTCAAACAGATAGTGTCCAACCTCCAACAGCTCTCCTACAAGGATCTATGTGCTAAGCTTGTCTGTGAGAATTCTGAGATGCATGAATTGTTCCCAGACTTTGCCATCCTGGCTGCAGTTGCTCTTGTGATGCCTTTTGGCTCTGTGATCAGAGAGAAAATCAGCCAAGGAAGGGAGTTCCTGAAGCAGCACCGGTGGAGCTGCTCAAAAGAAGACCAAGGCTTGCCCAGCATCATGAAAATTGCCATCGATGGACCAACTCTCAAGGAGTTTGATTTTGCCTTGGCTGTTGAATATTATGAAAGCAATGAGTGTCGTGATGCAGGTCAAATAAACTTGAGAGAGGGGCGTAAAAAATCTCTTTAATCAAGCTGTAATCTTGCAGGAAAGAGCATGGAAGTGTTAAATTTTGTCAAGGTTACCCAGATGATCTGGGTGGGGGGAAGTGAAGGGAGGAGGAGGTTGACATATGCATTTTAACAAAAGTATTGAAAAAGTGAGCTAGTTCCTCCCCCCCCCCCCCGATCAAACAGTTATCTTGGTTTATGGTTAACATTGAGTTGGAGATTCCCAAAGTGAATCATAAAATATTTCTTGTTTGTTCAGAGCCAAATTATGCATTATGTAGAGATCCATTATTTCCCTGTGACTTTTTGAATGAAAGCTCTGGTGGATGGCTTCAAGTTGAGTGAAGAACCAGTCTGCTGGTGGGATACTGCAGATACTGTTAACCTCTTTCCTTGTTAGTCATTGGTCTGCTCAAGTATCTGTTCATCCCCATCTACTTTTGTCTTTCAATGAGGAGGAGATACACAGACCCTGTACATCCCTGCCGCATTGGTGGGAAAGCAGCTCAGGGCACCATTTCAAACAGAGAAATGGCCTCCATCAAATCACCTTCTGAACTGGAAGCATAAAAATTAAGGCAACTCGGGTTCTCAGCCCTGCACGGGCAAATGCCTGATGTTTTTTGGAATGGTACCTGGGGAGGGTGGAGTTTCAAGAGGATGTAACATCGCTTCTGAGTGATGCTCTAGGAAGGTTTAATATTTGAACATTCTTCATGGATACTCTCTCTCACACACACACTTCTTAAATGTTTGAAATAAACTTGCAGTTGCCCAAGCAATGAACTGGATTTTCTCTCAGAAAATTAAGCAAACATAGAAAATACTTCATTGTATGTATGTATGTCACATATATAGCTAATATAAACTATATGATATACATTTGTGTTAATTTTTTCTTAGTATCTTAAGAAAAAAAATCAAGCTAGCTACAATGTTTCTTTTTATATAATTGTGGAATGTGTTACACACAGGATCCAAGGAATAAAAGCCCATCATTGTTTGTTTTTACTTCATTTTGGGGGCAGAAATTAATTTGCTTTTTCCACTATTCGTTTTCAGTTTGAGGGTGGGATTGCAGAAAAGTACTGTCCTAACTTTTAAAACGTAGAGCCAAGCTACAAGTGACAAATGACACTTGCCTGGCAAGTGAACAGACTCACGTGTATTCCTCCCTGTTCACTTGCCATTCACTTGCACTCCACTTGATCAAGTGGAGGGCAAGTGGAGCGCAAGTGAATAGGGAAGAAAACACGTGAGTCTGTTCACTTGCTAGGCAAGTGTCATTCATCTCTTGTAGCTTGGCTCTGAGAGGAAAAAAGTTTCCTGGCCTCAGGTCTAGTAGAAGAGGAGGGTCTCTGTGAGCAGAAGGAAGGCATGGTCCTAGAGCTGAGAAAGTGTAAATGCTACTTTTCCTTTCTGCATGAGAGAGAAGGATGCTGGGTAGTGTTGCCAACCATCAGATATTTGACTGGCTTTTTCAGTATTTTATATTTCCTATTTTGAACTGGATATTTTGTTGAATAAGCTAAGAGGTTTAATTTTTTTTTCCTGTTGACCCTACACAGATCAGCTATGCTTTGCCTTGTGAACCATCAAAGTTTGCAAAGGCCCTTAATCTACCAGGCTGTCCCCCTTGACTAGGTAAAACCACCCTTTGGGTTCATCCAGTAGTAAAGTTGCCAGCCTCCATGTGACACCTGGAGTTCTCTTGCAATTACAACTGATATCCAAACTACAGAGATTGGTTCCCCCAGAGAAATGGCAATTTTGGAGCTCTCTACTGAGCTCCCTCCCCTCCCCAAACTCTGTTCTCCCCCAGTTCTGCCATCAAATCTCCAGGAACTTCCCAACTCAGAGTTGGCCACCCTATACCAGTAACCAAGTACTTTATAAGTTACAAATTGGCCACACTAAGAGGTGTTGGTATCTTCCATTTTAGGACCTGCATTAGGCATCAAGGGGGAAGGAGCTATCATCTTCCTCCCAAATATTTCATTCCTTTCTGTCCATTGTCTTGCATAATAATTTTTAAAAACCGAGAAGGTATTCTGTTTGGTTTGTTTCCTTACTACACACCCCTTCCTCTCTCTTACCGCAGAATAGCACCTCATTTTCTGAAATGAAAGGTGCTGGGGGTGTTGTTGGAGCAGCGGTTGTGTATCCAGGGAATGTGTCAGTTTCCCCAAATAGCTTCCCTCTTGTTGGGACTGATTCAGGTTGGGAAAATGGCAGCAAAAACAAGGCTGAAGTCCCATTTCCACATGCACCACGGTCACAGGAACTAAGGAGCGCTCAGGTATAATTCTGTTCATCTGACATGTGGTTGTGTTCGTTTGATACAGGAAATGCTGACCCAGTGTGCGTGATGTATGAAGAAATACAGTTTACTTGTCAACTAGCAAATTGTCTCTAATGCTAGAAATTTTGGCAAGACGCAGGAATGCATATTTCCTCCAATGAGGCAAAAGCTCCAGGTCCGGAAGACAACTGGTGGAAGCTTAATACTAACCCGCCCCAGTTTCTTTGCAGTGAACTCCCCATTCCAGTTGGTCACACAGAGGCCTGCTATGTTTAAAACAAGGAGGGAGCTCCATTCAAGAATGCCCAGCATCATATCGGTCCTGCTCTTGACCTGTTCCCAAACATTTCTTCATACCCTACCTAGGAGCATCTGGCTGGAGATCGTTGGCCTCTCGAGGCTTTTGGGCTAGATGAACGTGTGGTGGGATCTAGCAGGACTTTTCTTACACTCTTAATAAATTAATTAGTGGCATATTGCCTGTGTCCCTATATGGCTTGCAGGTGTAAGTGAAATAAGTTAGGGACAGCTGGAGGCGGCAGTGCTAGAAAGCAATACCATTCTTCTTAAGACACCCCTCCCTCCATTTTTCTGTTTTTTGTAGGTAGCCAGTGTGGTACACTGGTTAGAGTTTCAGGTTAGAATCTGGGAGAGCTCGATTCTGAGAATCAGATTAGAATCTGAGAGCTCGATTCAATCCCTACTCTGCCATGAAACTTGCTGTGGTGGCTTAACCCATCTCACAGGGTGCTTGTAAGAACAGCATGAAGGGGAAAAATGTACATATACTTCTCTGAGCTGGGAGAAGAGTGGGATAAAAGTAAACTTTATTTTACTTATAGGCCACTTTCTTCCCCAGTGGCAACCCAAAGTAGCTGATCACATTGTTCTCTCTTTTACCTCATCCGTACAACAACCTTTTGAGGTAGGTAAGGCTGAGAGAGTGTGACAGTCCCAAGGTTGCCCAGTGAGCATCCATGGCAGAGCAAGGGTTCAAACTTGGGTCTCCCTGATCCTCATCTGACACTCAAAACACTACACCATGCAAGCTCTCTGTTCATGTGGAAAGGGTGTGTGGGGTTGACTTTAGTGTGTATCAGGGCATGGCCATTTTGAGCCAAGAAGGTTGGGATTGCCATGTTTATCAGCCATGTGTGTTAATGCTGCAAGCTGAACTGGAATAATGTGTATGATATTCATCTGAAGACTTGTGCTGCCTTATTCCACTGGAGATTTGCTTAGAGTACAGCTAATAGAGAAAAGGGTGTTTCTTCCAACATGGGCATCGGGCATCCCTCTCCTGACCTAAACTTTCTCACCAGGCAAATCTCTTCCTCCTTGGGCCACGTGGCTGATCTCTCCTGAAGTGGCATCGTTCTGTCCAGGGCTCTGGAGGCCTTACCGTTCTTGTTGAGGCAAATCCTTTTAATTGAGTGTCTAAATTAACTGCTAAAAATACACCCTACAGCTGCTCTGTTGGAATATCATTGACAAGAAATTTCAGCCAGTGGGGGCAGTGGGGGGGGGAGGTGAGCTAAAGAAGCAGAGCAATAGCTTGAAAGGTTAGCCTTGTTTTCAGGCCTAGACATGGGAGTGAGAGAATCCCTCCAAATCCAGTGGCTGAGCCCAAAGGCAAAATTGTTTGTTTATTTATTAAGCTATATCTAGATCTTTCTGCGAGGGAGATGAGTGCTGTAGTTTTACAACCACCCTCTGAAATACTAACAACCAAATCCTATGACACCTTCACAACTGACACATTCATTGTGGCACAAAATGGACAAAGAGCCCATTTTATCAAATGCATGACGTGTTATCCCCAGCAGCCTGTGCATATGCTCACGCAAACATGTTCATACGGAGGTGGGAGAGGCTTGTGTAGTGTAAGGCCATAAATTGCAAACCAGTTACCAACTTCAATCTATAGCCTGGAGTTCTCCTGGAATTACAACTGATCTTTAGACTGCAAAAATCAGTTCCCCTGGTGAAAATGGCAGTTCTGGAGGGTGCACTCTCTGATATACCATAGAGTCTAGGAGAAATAGAAGTCTCAGAATAACATCGTCCATGCTGAGCTCCTTTCCCAAATCCTGCCCTTCCCATCTTCAACCCCAAATCTTGAGGAATTTCCCAAACTAGGGTTGCCAGCCCTAATTGCAAAAGATACAGTAAGCCTGTTGTATTTTTATCCAAAGCTCAAATATGTATAAGATAACAATAGAGTGACCTAGAAAGTATTGGATCAGGATGGGAGAGGGAGATCTGCTGTAATGAGATACCATTCAGCCCGGGCCCAATGTTCCCCACCACTGCTTGACAGGAGGGGGGAGGGGGGCTTTGTGGTGTTGCACCAAACTCTTGATGTCACTTCCAATGTAAAACGAGAAATAGAGTTACGGTGGTGCTCTAGGATTCACCCCAAACTATGGTTTAACCATAGAGTTCTGGATGAATCTTACAGCATTTAACCCTAAAGTTTGGGGTGAATCCTAGAGCATCATGCTGACACAATTACAACACTTCCAGTTTTGTGCTGGAAGTGAGGTTACGCATTGATGCAACACCAAAGAAATTGTGCTTGCCTCCCAAATTGCCGACTATAGTTGGTTTCTGCTTGCTCTCTGATACAATATTTATCTGATTTGCTTGAACAAGATCCTGTAAAACTTGTTAACCTTTGCTGTAGTGAAAAATCTGGAAGGGTTTGGGGGAAGAAAATTCATGCAATTGTCATTTTAAAAAAATACAGTCGTCACACCTGGATGTGCTATAGGGTTAATATTTTTGCATCATACCCTCTGCACGGCCCCTTCCTCTGGGGCTGTGTAATTTTTGTCTTCACCACAGTAGGATTCCCAGGAACCAAGCATGAATCTTCCCCATAGCAGTGAGTGGCATCCAGTGACAGTCAATGTGGTATAGCAGTTAGACTGTTGGATTAGGTTCTTGGGAGACCCAGGTTCTAATCTCCATTCTGCCATGGAAGCCTGCTGGGTGACCTTGGGCCAGTCATGCGCACTCTCAGCTGAACTTACCTCACAGGGTTGTTGTGAAGATAAAATGGAGGAGAGGTGACTAGAGTCTAAGGAGAAATAGAAAGGCAGGGTGTAAACAAAGTAAATAAATAAATAAATAGGTAAATAAATCCAACATTGGGGAGAAAATTAAAGGTGCACACAGGGACCAAACTGGGATATGGTATGTGTGATACCCTGAAGAGCCCAAGGTCTGATTCTATGGGCTGGCTTACCACCACCACCACCCCCATGAGCAGCATAGCAATATTGCTCATGGAAATCACCTTGCTTGCCATATACCCCTTGTGTGTCCTCAACAGCTCCAGGGTGAGACCTGTTTGGCAGGAAAGAAACACAACCAGAGCAAAAGTGACGCGGAAGGAGGGAGGCAGAGGAAGTCAGAAGGGTAATTGAGGGGTCCTAGTGAAAACTGCAGAGGAACCAACCAGTGGGGCTGTGGTCACTTTCCCATAGGGATGCTTCTGTGGGTAGCATTAGAAGGTGTCAAGGCAAAGGGGGCGCTCTTGAGAGCATTCCTCCCCGCAAGATTAAAGGAAACCATCCGTGAGGCCCTGGTATTGCCCAGGAGAATGGTGGGCAGAGATCTGGGTTCCTGGAGAATGGGACTGAGCTGGTAGCTATGAGGGGGAGAAAAGGCAGATGAGGACATCTTTAAAAGGTCAGCCCACTCTGTAGGACAGACTCTGTTTCACATCAGTGTTGATTGTGCTAATGTTTGTGTATGAAAGAAAAAGCAAATCTTTTAAGGTAAGCTGGGAAGTGGGCGATCTGGCTCTCCGTGTGATCCAGGTATGGTGCATGAAGAACATTTCTAATTCATGCCACTGCTGTAGGTACAAGACACCAATGAGGTACATTTTTTCCAGTAAATGACTTGATTTGCATCTTTGGGGCATCGATGTGGCTTTGCCTTCCTCTGGGAGACAAGAAGATATGCTAAATGGCAGGGTCAGGTTGGCCAATGTATGCTCTGCATTCTGGGGAGAAAACACACTGTGCCAACGTTGTCTTAAAGAATTCTTTGCGGAGTGGAGCTGATGTCTTACTTGCATAAATTATGCAAACTGAGCAAGTTTTTAAAAAATTTACTTACATAATTTTGCTTTTCCTAATCCCGGAGAGGGGCAAGGAGTCTTGGAGAGCACTTAAGCCCTCAATTGCTGGAAGATCTGTCTGTGGCCGCATCAGACATTGGCAGCATCCAGGCATCACAGTAGATCCGTGTCTGTTGAGGATGGGCCATGAATTTTGCTCCTAGGTGATGCCTGCACACTCCCTCCCTCCTTCCCTCCTCCCCGTGCACACAGAACACAATTGAAAGTTTTCTCATTGAGCATTCTTTTGGTTGCTGGAACATCTGAATGCCAGTGCCTGGTCACAAGTTTGTTTCCTCTCCACAAAGCAAGATTCTAAACTAGGATGGTTCAGACAGAATCCTTGTTATGGAGATGGGGGGGGGCGGATATCCAGTTAGTCAGGTTCTGGCATTTGGATGCCATAGCACCTGGGAGTGTGACTGGAGGTTTGCCAAACTAAGAAGCTTTAAATTGTGCCTTTGTTGGGGGATTTTGCTTTGGTCCCCTGTGACTAACTGCAACCTCTGTCTAGCATTCACCAGGATTTTTAGAGAGCTTCACAGATATGCAGGTGTCATTTCAAAAATGCCGAAGCTCAGCTGAGCTTGTATATTCCGAAACACGACTGGATGATTGCTGAAACATGGTCCCTCTGATGGAAATGTTGTTGATCTAGCTTGGAGCTATATACTCTGGTAGGGTGAAATGTGCCCCTTGCCAGCAAGGGCTTCTAGAAATGATAGTGTTGAATGGTTGATGGATTGATTCAGAGTGAAATCTTCTGTTGAAAGCACTGAGCTGCCAGACCAGTGCCAGAACTGGCAGTACATTCTCTGCTTCTCTGAGAGAGGCGGGGGGGGGGGGTCTCCTTTCGTTCCAATGCATTTGGAGGCTGCTGCACCTCCTAGGCTGAGTAGACCAGTGGAGGGACCTGGGAACTTCAACAGGACATCTGCCCCTTCAAGCTGTTCTTTACAAACACAAGAAACTTTTAAAAATTAAGTGATTGTTAGGATGCTAAATTTTGTGAATCTTGTTACATTTGCATGGAGTTCATGTGTATTCTTTAATTTGTTGTAAAAAGGTAATTTACCTAAAGATCCTGCCTTTTTAGGTCATAGTGTATTCTAGTTCCTTATGTATTATTAAAAACTGAGTTCAAAGTTGGCAAATAACATTCTGTGAGAGAACTGCAGTGCTAACATGCCTGGAGACATGACTTGATTAAAGACTCCATTGTACCCACAGGAGGTTGCCTGTTGCATCTTTGCATGATTTACTGTTCTGGTTCTTGCCTTCTTGGAATCAGCCTTTGCTACAAGCAAATAATTCTACTGCATCTATGTGCTGGGTATGTTTCTCATACAGAGAAACAGCAAGATTATGCAGTCTTTGAGGAGGGTAATTATTGTGTCCCTGCATGAGTCACTGTTCTGGGCTGGCCTCTTTCCAACCTGAACCACAGGACTGTATTCCTCTGAGGATGGAGAATTTTTCCTTTTGCGTACTCCAAAAGAAAATATGTAGATGTAGAGAGAGGTATGAAGAATGCCTCCAGTTTTAATTCAGAAAAGCTGTGCCTTAGCTTTCCAAAGTTTGGAAAATGCTTATAATTATATATTCAGGATTAGCATGCTATAAGCACCAGATGCATGTAGAATGGGGAACTAAAATGTACTAAGGAATGGCAACTAATCTTCATTAAGTGTGTGCTTTAAAGAGAAGAGGGAAAGTAACTGGGCCCATGGAACAACTGGTAGCTGGGCAATCTGTTGACTTCCCACCCACTGGACCCCTGAATGCCCCACGGAAACACTCAATTCTTCTACGCATTGCTTTAGCCCCCTGAAATGTAGTGCTGGAAGAGAGTTTTACTGGTACCATGGACCGCCAAAAAGACAAATAAGTGGGTTCTAAATCAAATCAACCCATAATTCTCCCTAGAAGCTAAAATGACAAAACTGAGGCCATTGTCCTTTGGTCACATAATGAGAAAAGCCAATAGTGCTAGGAAAAGCTGAAGACAGTAAGAAAAGAAGACAACCCAAAATGAGATGGATTGACTAAGTAAAGGAAGTCACAGCCTTCAGTTTGCAAGATCAGAGCAAGCTGCTAATGACAGGACGTTCTGGAGGTCCTTAATTCATAGGGTCGCTATAGGTCTGAAGAGACTTGACAGCACGTAACACACACAGCCCTGATGTTTAGAAGCTGGCTTTTCAAAATAAATTCTACATGATAAGGATGCAATTGCAGACCTTCTGCCATTGGTAATATGAGACAGAAGCATCCTTTTGAACCATACGTGATTATTTATGATCTTTATACATATTTACGTACACACAGTTTTTGTGTGCTTGTGTATTGCTTTGAAAATGAATAAATGAGGAACCGTCCTCCCTTCGCCCTGCTCTTCCCTAGATTTCCCTTCTGGGTGACTTTGCCATTAATTTGATCAGCACATGGCTGATGAAGCGACCATGGTTTATCCCCCTGGAGTCAGAGCTGGTTCGGGGAGCAGCTCCCTCCATGAGGAAGGGAACAAATTTGTCCAATCTGCTAGAAAGAGGTCACTTTTTCCTTCCAGGCAAGGAGGCCTGTTCTACCACAATCTGTAGGAGAATATGCAAACGAGAGGGTTTTTAAAAGGCTTTTTGATGGTCTTTGATTCCTTCTTTTCCTATCCCTCTTCTTTTATACTGGCGAATAAAGTTTAATAATAATAATAATGATGAAAACTTAGTGTAGGATAGTATAAAATTAAAGAGAAGAGCACCCAGCCACCAGCTGATTGGGAGTGAATGCTTTACTGTTTTTTAACAAGCAAAAAATATCCATCACTGTGACATGCGCTGTATTTTTTTTCCATACTCTGTATCCAACTCCTCACTTTCTCTTAAGGAACAATAGATCCCATATTCTTGTTTTTCAGCCATAATACAATAGAGAAATTTTCTGTTGCATCGCCCTCTTAAGCAGTTGTCTATGGAATAAACAGCTACACCTTGTCCCTGGAGACCCTCCTCATGTCTAATTCTGTAGGCAGAATTATCCCCATTCTAGCTGTGCCCAGGGTTGCCAGATCTCCCAATACAGACCTCCCACCTTCCACTACCATTGCCTGCCGCCACTCAGCTAGAGGGTAGGAGGAAACTCCCCTGCAAAACGGTGCAGGTTGGCATCCCCCACTGGAAGTGATGTCATCAAATCACCTGATGCTCTAGCATTTGCCCAACTCTTGATGGTTAAACCCAAAACTTTATGGCCACCCATCACACAATGATGTTGCTTCTCATGTGCAGAAAAGTGACGCCATTGCTCCTGGGGTTGCCAGTCACCCTCCCCTCAACTGTAAATCCCCACATCCCCCATCTACTGCCAGTTGCCAGGCCATGTTTGGCAATCCCAGCTGTATTGCAACATTTGTATTTTGGCCCACAGGAAATTGGGAGCCCTCAAAAATTAAGGTGTTTTCCACAAAGGGACAGGCTTGTGTGATTTCCCTGTTGCACCTGTGGTGGCTGTTCAGCTCACTGGTAATGGTGGCAGCTTTCTCTGTATTTCCTCTGCCCCAGTCCTGTAGTGGCCATTTTCCCCTATCACTATGGTAGGAGGCTTTCCCCAGGGCTTCTTTTAAAAAAACAGAAATTGACATATTGATAGATCATTATCCTACCCATTTGTCAGCATGCTCCCTCTGCCCCCCGCCCCCCAGCTTTGCTGTGATCCTTCCCAAAACATCACAGCAAAGTAGACTTGGGGAAGATTGCAGAAAATCCAGGTGGCGCACGGAAGCTCCATGATTTTATGGGGAAGCATGGGGGGCGGGGGCGGGGGGAACCTGCTTCCTAACAGCATCCAAGGCTGTGCAAACAAGTCATGTGAGTCATCTAAGTCTTATCTGCATAAAACAGTGCAGGGTTCTGTTTCTTGGTCACAGTAGAGTGTGACAGATCTCTCGAGAATAGCCTTTTTTTCAAGCAGACAGATGAATAGGTCCAGATGTGTATCTCCAATAAATTCCCTAATAATAGCCTATTATTTATATACAATTTTGGCAGTACATGGGGTCACGACACAAGCACATTAGAATCTTTGGTCCCTTTGCTGGAGCTGCTGGAGTTGGGCTAAAGCTCCTCTTCCAGATGAGGTGGTACACAAGTGTCAGAGCTGTACCATTTCCAACGGCAGGTGGGGGCTCACATGACTGACTGTTCTTGCATACCTGAAAAATTCCTTAAGCACAGGAAACTCCTTGTTGGAGAAAAGATTACATGCTTAGCCTTCCCCCCCCCCCAACATGCAGGTTTTTGCACATTCAAGGAATTTTTTTGGAATCTGCCGTGTATGCAGTTTGAAGTGAGCAAATAGAGTAAAGAGAAGCGTTACCGTCTCACAGGCCATTGTAGCCACATGTAAAGACACTGTGCATGGATGGTATATTAGCACCATACTGAGTCAGGCCAAACTTGGGTTGTAAGTCCGTCCCACTTCCACTCCATCCTCATGGCCCACCACAAAACCATCCCTGCTGGTAATGGATTTGTGAGATACTATCAAATTAGACAACTCAAAGGCTAATAAGTTGACTGTGCTATAAGCTAGAGAGCATCAAGCACCACTCTCAGTCAGCAGGAATGTACATGTATATGGATCCAGAGGGGAAATAAAGTTTGCACCAGCCAAATACATCCTGTGGATCAGGGATCCATGAATTTTAGCTTGGTTCAGCAGCGAGACATTGGCCGATTCCAGATGACTAACCTTAAGTCGCTTCATGCCGCCCTCTTCCGGATCGCGACGGGGAAAATGCGAAATACTGCGTTTCCTCATGCGAGTTTTGCGCGACGACGCGCAAAACTCGCACGAGGAAATGCGATATTTCGCATTTTCCCCGTCGCGATCCGGAAGAGGGCGGCATGAAGCGACTTAAGGTTAGTCATCTGGAATTGGCCATTATCTGTGTTTGCATTTCTGTCCTCAGAGTCTCTGGGATTGTGCTGGGCTTTGGAACAGCTGGGAGTAAGGATGCCAACCTCCAGGTTGGGTCTAGAGATCCCCCAGCATTACAACTGATCTGCTGATGATGACAGAGCTCAGTTCCCCTGGGGAAAATGGCTGCTTTGGAGGAGAGACTCCATGGCATTATGCCCATCTGAGTTCCCTGTGCTCCCTAAATCCCACCTTCTCCAGGCTCCATCATCAAATCTCCAGGAATTTCCCAACCCAGAGTTTGGAGTCCTAGCCAGGAGCATGCTGCTTCTTCCAGTGGTCAGCAGCGCAGACCCCATCTCCTTCCCCCTAAGCCCTCTGTCTTCTGTATCTCCCAAAGACCCCAGAAATGAGTGGGAGAGGGGGATCTTCCATGTTTCCCTGGATTTGGGAGCAGGCAGAAGCAACTTTTGTCTATCTAGTACACTTTTTATCCTGCCTTTCCTCCAAGGAGTTCAAAATGTGACATACATTGTTCTCCTTTCCCCGTTTTATTCTTACAACAACCCTGTGAGGTGATCAGGCTGATGAGATGACTGGCCTAAGGTCCTGGGCCTAGGAATGGCACTCTAGGCACTATTCCAAACTGACTCTTGGGTTTCATAAGCCTCTTGCTTTGGTTCTATCAGCTCCAAGTCTCAGCAGAAAAGAGAGAACGTCCTCACTGCTGTGCAGAGGGAATGGTGAAGAGACCATGTTGGGCACTGTTGAGAGCATTGGTCCCCAGCCTTTTTGAGCCTGCAGGCCCCTTTGTAACTTTGAGAAGGTATGGTGCATGCCAATGCAAAATGTCTGCCACTGGAGGTGGAGCCAAATGCAATACCTCCCTCTTCACATTTCCTGGGAAGAAGACTGAAGGGGGAATGGACCCACATGCTGGCTAAGGAAAGGCCAGGTACTTACCAGTTCTCCTGAACCTCTAGCAGAAAAGGGTAGCCAATAACAAGCCTTGCCTTACAATGGCCCCACCCAGTTTCTGAAAAGTTTGATGGATGCTAAGGTGCTCACTGGTGTTGCATTGGGGAACCCTGGCTTAGAGTGTCAGACTAGGACCTGGGGAGCTGCATTCAAATCCCACTCCACCATGAAGCTTACTGGGTGATCTTGGGCTAGTCATTCTCTCTCTCTCTCTCTCTCTCTCTCTCTCTCTCTCTCTCTCTCTCTCTCTCTCTCTCTCTCTCTCTCTAGCCTATCTCACAGGGTTGTTGTGAAGATAAAATGAGAATGACATGACCACATATGCCACTCTAAGAAAGGACAGGATAAAAAAGTGATACATGGAAATGTAATAGGTAGACATCAAACAGAGCATTGGAGCAGATAGAAACCTTTACCTGCTCCAACTTCGGATATCGTATGAGAGACTCCCTTGACTTTGCAGCATTGCAGGGAGACCTCTGGACCAAGGGACATTCTGCCTTGTTAGAGGGTGAGAGTTCCTTCATGTAGCACCTGTAGGATGGCCAGATCCCCCAGGGGCCAAAGCAGGAGCCAGCGGAATCTTATCTCCCGCATCCCCCCATCGCACTGGAAAATAACTCAGTTTTCCAGCGCAATACAGAAGCTCACCCCCCACCCCCCAGCATGCCCCATAGCATGCCCCATAGCTTCTTCTTTGTGCTGGAAAGAGGCATAATATTCCACCATGATGCAGGTGCCTCACCCTGCTGGCCAGGTGAGTAGAGGTGGGGGCAGGGCATCTCCCACCCCCAATGGGGAGTTGGCCACTAAGCACCTGGTGGCCTGGAGTTAGTGCAATTCTCATGACCCTAAAATAAAAGAGTAGGTGGGGTTCAGGTGCTACTGCCACAACCGTCTGGTGTATGCATGTGTGTTTCTACGGTAAGGGAGCCAAACTATGCCATTGCTTTCTTCTTATGGAATCTGCCGAGTGGTCCAGTCTGTAGCATTTGTGGTCAGTATTTGTCCCAGTTAGCAGCAATACAACTGAGCCACCACAGCCTTCAAAATATGGCTGTTTCTTGGGCAAAGACAAAGCAAAGTCTGCTTCTTTGTGAATACTGGTTTAATGGCATGTTTCTACACTTCTGCTGACTCAGGACCTGTCTGCATTGTTGATGGTCTGTCCCATGACTTGTTGGCCAGACATGTACTGGGAATTCTGTATTGAAATAATTCCATGGGGAGGGCAATTTGGTTCTGAACTGTAGTGCATTGAGAGGAGAGGCTTAAGACCCCCAATGCCATTTTCCCAACGTAGAGAGTTGCTGCTTGCCCCATTGGGGGAAATTAATTGTAGTCCATCAGTTTTCCTAATGGTGCAGACAGCAACTCCTTGAACATTGGGAGGGGGGACATAAACAACATATTGTGTAGATGCCCCCTGAGACTCATGTTTCTTTATGGATTGAAATGAGAGGCATGCTTAATTTTTACATCTGAAAACTGTGTAAGTGTGTTTGCTTTAGTGTGTATGAGTTACTTCCCTTCAGAAGAGCTTACCTGCTGCTTTTCTGCATGGTCATTGATCTGGGTGTTCTTCACAGTCAAAGGAGGCAAGCCCAGAACAATGATTCATGCAGGGATGCAACAGACAGCTTCCATGGAAAGCAGATAATTCTTCTCTATTTCTGCGCTGGATGTAATTAAGTGATTTAGTTGAACCCACAGTAGAATTGCTCACACCCGCAGAGACTGATTGGAAGGAAGCGAGATCAGAGCAGAAAATCATGAAGAAAGGCAGCAGGCAGCCCCTTTTGAAGCATGGGTGTTTCCGGTTTACAGGAGCCTTTATTTCATATGGTGTGCAGGCAACACTTTTGCGGCTCATGATTTGGGAATGATTGCTTCGAGGTGGGAGACACCAGTCTTTTCCCTTCCAGTGTGTTCCTGTCAACTTTCAGTATGTTCTTACCTCTCTGTTTTCCTTCTCTTGGCACTTAGGTCCAGCTGGCCACAATAGTTCCCTCTTAACTTCGCTTCCCATCCCAGGACGGTCCCTACACTCGCCATTGGACATCAAGCACTTTCTGACCTTTCGCCTCAATGGGACGTCCCCGCTCAACCTCTTCCCTAACTTCAACACGGTGAGGTTTGGACCTGATCCAGAAATTATGGAGGAAAGGGTACTTACTGTTGGACAAGAGGGGACAAAGTGCACACCCCTCACCCCAAGGCTGGAACCTGCAATCAGCTAATGCCAAGACTGGTCCTCTTTGCTGCAATTGCAGCCCATTGTGGGACCATCATTGCCTCCCCCCAAAGTTATCGATGGTGTGTTGATGCCACGAGTGTCTTCCGGCCTCTCTAGACCATTTCTTCTTCTTTTCTCCCCACCCCCCACCCCATTCATTGAGTAATTTCTCTTGCTGGTTTGTTGACTTCAAGGTCACTCAGGAGTCACATGTGCAAGGCTAGAGTTATGCGAGGTATCTTTAGGAGTACTGCAAGTGCAGGCTGCCTTCAAACACCCGCTCCTGCTCATCATGTTTGGCCAGGCCTTTTTGCTACTGAGGGAAAGCTTCAGCACCCCAGCTACAAGGTCACCAAGGGTTGTTGTGGTGCCATGGGGACAGTCATTCGAGAAGTGTGTAGCTGTTGAGAAACAGGATCTTTGGGAGGTTAAGGGGGTAGCTATGGATTCCCAGAAAGGTGTCTGGGGTTAACTTTCATCTTCCATGGACTCCCTGTTTCAGTCTCGGAAAAGCTGCTCTGTTTCCTTTGCAAATTCCATTTTTCCCCTGCATTACAGGATGCAGGAATAATTGCTAAATTTCCAGTTGCTGGAGAGTCTAAAAATTAGGAACAAATGTTCTCTGAAGACAGATATGAGCTCCTTTCATACAAACAGAAAAGATTGACTAAATCAGAGGAATGGGCCACGTAGTTCAGCATTCAGGTGGCCTCAGAAGCCAGATAGATGCTTTTAGGAAGACCAGAAGCAGAGTGTGGAGGCAGCAGTTCTTCCCCATAGAATTCAGGCATTACACTGCTTCTGAACATGGAGGTTCCATTTAGCTGCCGACAGCAGCCCTGTATCAAACCCGCCACCCCATTTGCAGGGGCGCAAGGACACATGCTGTCCTTGGCAGCTCCAAAGCCTAATCACCCCACAGTGGTAATGGTGGAAAGTGCTGTCAAGTCCTAGCTGACATATAGCAACCCGTACTGGGGTTTTCAAGGCAAAAAACTAACAGAGGTGGTTTGCCATTGCCAGCCTCTGCATAGTGACCCGGGTCTTTCTTGGTGGTTTCCCATCCAATTACAAGCCAAGGCTGACCCTGTTTAGTTTATAAATTTTGATAAGATTGGGATAATCTGAGCTATCCATCCATCCCAAATCTAAACTGCTGCTGCTTTTTCCGCTCAACGGAGACATCCTCTCTCCCAGGTAAAACTGGTCTCAAATACCACCTGCGTAGGTAGGTGTGATTACTGCCTCCCATAAACAATCAGCGTAAAGTGAGTTTCAGGTGGGTAGCCATGTTGCTGTGTAGTATATGAGAAATGTTCAAGTCGAGTAGCACCTTAAAGACCAACAAAGAGTTTCCAGGGGATAAGCTTTTGAGACTCTTGGAATCTTATACCCTGGAAACTCGTTGTTGTTCTTTAAGGTGCTATTAGACTCGAACCTTACTCAGCCTAAAGTGAGGCTTTTGCATAATAAGATAATAGGACTGGAAGGTAAACCTGAAATAGTGTTCATTTTCTCTTCTTCCTCTACCTAATTTGCTACAAGGATGCATGGCAGATTCCTTCTGCCAGTTGTAATTCATACTTCTCTGTTAGCTTAATGGTATTAGATCCTTCAGCAGCAGCTGTTGTTTACACAAAAGGGAAGGGTGGAGGCTGGATATGGGACTGAACTGATTATAATTTTTATAATTTTATAATTTTAAATTATGTATATGTTGAAATTTATTTGTATCCCCCGTTTCTGCCCAATCAGTGTTCTCAAGGCAGCAAACTGTTAAAACAGATGTTATAAATCAATATGAAAAACAATACATATATGTAAAACATATAATAAGGGAATAATAATAAGGGAATGCCAAAAAAAAAGTCTCCAGCTGCTGGTAGAAGACAATGATGGGACAAATCTCCCTGAGGAGGGAGTTCCAAAGTTTTGATGCTGTGAACACGAAGACCCTTTGTCAGGTTGCCATCCATCTCACCTCAGATGGCAGGAGCACCCAAAGCAAGGCCTCTGAAGAAGATGACCAGAGTGAACAGGTAGGTTTATATGGAAGAAGGTGGTCCTTAAATTAGGCTGGGCCCTGGCTGTGTAGGGCTTTAAAGGTCAATGCAGCATTTTGAACTGGAAACACATTGTGAGCCAATGTAGAGGGAACAAGACTGGAGCAATATGGTCCCCGTGACCCACTCCAGTCAACATTTTGGCTGCATCAACTGTAGTTCCTGGTCAGTCTTCAAGGGCAGTCCCACATAGAGCGTATGAAAGTAAAATAATCTATGTGTTACTAGGTGGCAAGGTCTTTTTTACCCAAGAAAGGCCACAGCTGGCTCACCAGCTGAAGCTGCTCTTGGCCACCATTGCCACCTGTTTCTCCAACAGCAGGCTCAGGTCCAGCAGCACCTCCAGGCTACAAACTGGCTCTTTTGGGGGAAGTGCAACCCCATCCAGGACAGGAGGTATCTCAATTTCTGTGGTCAGTCCTTCCAGCTACCATAGCACCTCCATTGTGTCAGGAATAAGCTTCAGTTTATTGGTCCAGCTCAAAACAGCCTCTAGCCACTGCTTCAAGGTTTCCACAGAAAAAGGAGAAACCTCTGAACAGAGAAGAAAAAACCATGTGCTGAGCACCAGAGGTTATAAACGTTTATAAAACATGATTAATGGCTGCACATGTGCATGAAAGCAGAGTTTTATATAGAGACATAAAAACAATAAACAATGTAGAAAGATATTGACAGTAATGCACAGAAAACATAGCAATCCGTGCACAAAAACTCAGCAATAACATTCACAGTAATGCACAAAAAACAGCAGATAATGCACAAAAACTCAGCAGGTGCTACCAGTAGCACCTCTGTTGTGTCAGGAATAAGCTTCAGTTTATTCGCCCTCATCTAACCCAAAACAGCCTCCAGGCGCTGCTTCAAGGTTTCCACAGCCTCCCTGGGATCCACTGGAAGTGCAGCATTGAGCTGAGTATCATTCACCTCTTGGGGACAACCCAACACATACCTCTGGATGGCCTCACCTAACAGATTCACACAGTTAAGAAGCATAACTTTCTGAATTTCAGAAAGGGTCCTGCTCTGCTCACTTCAATGTTATAAACTGGGAAAGTTTGTAGTCTGAACTTCCCAATTCTAAACTTTGGCTGCATCGCTACTGCTTTTCTGCAACTGTTTCTGTTTCCCCTCCTCTTGAATATACACACACATTCATGAGTGCGCGCGCACATATACAGAGGGAGAACAGAACAGAAACTGGTGCCAGTTTGTAACTTTGGGACCCTGTCCACTGGTTGTTCCACTTCTGTGAAGATGCTTCCCGTTCAGAGGAGCAATTCTGTGCTTAGAAGTTGTCCTGAAGTCTTTTCAGACCCACTCAGATCCCATGGAGTTGAACAGCATCTTGTGTAAAGTCAGTTTTAGCTCCTCCTGTGTCTCTCTTTGCTTTTCCATCTCTGACCTCCAGAATCTTCACAGGAAGTTCAGCTCAACAATCTCTATTTATATATCACTGGGAACATCCAGGGGATAAAACAGAAGTAATCTGAGTCAACGCAAATTGGTTATAAAGCAGAGAATATTTTTTCCCTCTCGGAATATACCATCCTTAAAATACGCTCTTGGATTTTCTCTCCCAGAAGGGAGGCACAGAGACATCTTAAGGCATTTCAGCAAATTCTCTGGAATAGGACACCAAGAACAGAAGAAAATGATCTAGGTAAGTATCATTTTAGGGCTGGAAGCTGGATTGGCACAGAGGTTTCTACAGAGCTTTTCGGTGAGGCTTTGACTGGGCTGTGCCTGCATGTCTGTATTAGGATTTTGCAAATATCAGAAGGATGGGGTGAATGGAAAGAAGAACCGGCCATCTACACATTTTAAAAATGGAAACGTTGGAGTTCTCAAGCAACACCAAAGTGCCAGAAGTGCTCATGATTCAGTGGCTGAACTTTGTATACTCCAGGAGGGACAAGAAGCTACCACTTGAGGACCCTTGCTTTGGCAAATGTAGTAGAATGAATACTATTAAGAGTTAGTGTGGTCCTTAAGATAGACTGTCAGAACTGGAAAGGTTCTGTTCAAGTATAGAATTTGGGCACATTTGGGGAAAGTTATGATGAGCACAGAGTTATAGGGGGCAACAAGCTGCCCTAGGGGCCCACATCGGTTTAGCCCCCCACCCAAAGTATTGGTTCCTATTGCCTAAATTAAAGGATAAATAAGGTTGTGTCCATCCAACTTTCGCCCTTTGGCCTTCAGGGCCATAGCTGATAAATTTGAACTGGAAGCCAGTTTGTCAGTCTAGTGAATGCACAGTTGTTAATAAATTTGTCATGAAATATTACATAGTAAACTCTCTAATACATTGATCATGTTAGTTTTGTTGGTGGAAAGTGCTGTCAAGTCACAGCTGACTTATGGTGACCCCTGCTGGGATTTTCAAGGGAAGAGACTAACAGAGATGGTTTGCCATTGCCTGCCTCTGCAACCTTGGTCTTCTTTGGAGGTCTCCCATCATCCAATTACTACCCAAGGCAATCTTGCTTAGCTTCCCAGTTCTGATGAGATCGGGCTTGCCTGGGCTGTTCAGGTCAGGGTATGTTGGTATTCCATATACTGATTAGGATGCCAAGCAGGGCCTTCTCAGTTGTGGTCCCCACCCACTGCATGCAGCCACCACTTGATATGCTTCTGATCTGACAACATTGGGGGAGCGGTGTACAGGAGGAGGGTCTGTTTTGCCTTGGCCTCTCTGTGACTTGGTATTGAGCATGCTGAATATACATAACCATACTGGATATCTCCGGTTGAGCTCCATAGGTGTCTTTGGATTGGATCCAGATTAAATTGGCAGTTTCTACGGATGCTCCTTTCCTGCTGCAAACCCACCTCTCATGTCATTTCTCTGGGTCCCCCTCTTCCCCAGGAGCACCATTTTGTGTATTAGTGGGCTGCGGGGTGGGGTGGGGGAGGCAGGAAAGTTCTGTTCTGCTGATGTAAAATTTAGTCTGGATCCAACCTGTGATGTTTGTATATTAGAACTCAGCATCACCCTAATGAATACAACAGCAAGTTCAAAACTGGCAAAAAAGTAAATGCACTCGTTCTCAAAATGCATATTCAACTTGCTGCTGGAAAATTCTGTAGAGGTAGGGGCAGGGCCTTGCTTGTGAGACCGCAGGCATGTGAGATCCTTTAGAATTCAGGCATAATGTTTAAAAAATCCTTAGTAACCCTGGTATGTTTAAGCGGAATTGCTGGAATGTTTATTGTCAGGTGCTTTTGTTTGCAAATCTGATGTTCCTTGTATTAGCGTTTTAATCTGTTATAACGGGTTCCTCTTTAGACTGTGGTAATTGTACATCTCCTTCTATGCTTCCATGTTAAGATGACAGGTGCATTTTGTAAACAAAACAAATACAAATAGTTTAATTCATTAGTTGAAGATACGGTGATAGCCACTGGCTAAGATGATGATAATGGGTATTGATAATTATCCAAATTGTAGACACTGTACATTTAAAAAAATAGGACATGCTTTTAAAAAAAGGGAATAGGCAAATTATGGAACATAGGTTTATCAACAGATGTTAGATGTCGTAGATAAATGGAACCTCCATGTATGGGGATAGTATACATTTAAATATCCATTGCTGTGGACAAACCAGCAGGGGCAAGCCATTGCTTTCATGCTCTACTGAGAGAGCTTCTCAGCGTCTTCTTTTGCAACCCGACAGCTAGCTTGATGGTCTTTTGTTCTGATGCAGCCGGGCAATTCTTTTCCTCTGATTGAATGTGTTGAATGCTTTTTGAGTGGAGAGAAGTGTCCCTGACAGTTGAGGATGGAATAAGCTGTACATCCTTGTGGCCCAGTGGGGATGAGAAAGCAATTTATACAGATTCTTCTCCCCCACACCCGCCCCATCACTGTTTTCCTCCTGTGATCCAGGGCTGAGCCTTCTTCCATGTACAGCATCTCCACAGCAGGTGGATGTCGCCTTGAACACACAGCCGTGGTTCCTTGGCAAGGGTGGGATGGAAGGTTTCTTTCATCACTCAAAACCTCTCAGCCATTCCATCACTCCTCCTTGCTTTGGACCTCTTCATATTTATTCCAGATGAGTGAGTAGATGTTTCATCAGAAGCATGGGAAGGCACCACTCTCTGCTGGCAATTCTGCTCCCTTTGGGGATAGAATTTGGGGGTTCGGATAATGATTCCCTTGTTCAGATAGTTTGCCTGCTAGACAGATGCACCTGTCTGAACAGCTAAATAGCTTTGCAGCGAAATGCGATCTCCTTTAAACTTCAATCTGTCGCTTCCCCCCACCCCCCTTCTTCCTGACAGCCAGCCTTGGATAAGATAATCTTCCAGAGCCACAGGGCTAAGAGAACAATACTTGTATTATAGATTATGGTTGTGCTCAGACAAACACCTTATTCTTATATTTGCCTTATTTCTTCCCCCTCTTCACCTGCATGCTCCCTGCTCTAATCTCTTTCCACATTCCTTAATACAACCATTTTGTTAGAAATTATTGTGGATTTTCAATTATCTTCTAAGAGCAAAGACTGAGGAAACAAAATGAAACCAAAAATCAGAGCAAATGTGCTGCAGTGGGGTGGGGGTTACTGTCTGTGCAGCCCATGTTCTGGTTTGTAATGCAGTTTACTGAATCTAGTTGACAACATCAGTTGTGCTTTTTGTTGTCCCTCCTGTTAATGCTCAACAACATGTGATGCTAAGAGAACCATGAACAAATCTCTCAGCATTTTCATTTCTCTAATGATCATGTACATTGGACCCTGTTTTGAATTGGGACCCTAGTATGAGGGAAGGGGACTGAGTCTCCCCTACGCTACACCATTTTCCCAGCCTGAAGTGGCCCTGGTGAGCTACTATTTTCTCCACTGGAAGATCATAAAGGAAGTTAAAAATACCTTTATATTTACCCCAATGGGACAAATAGTGGCTCAAGTCAGGAAAATATTATGACAAGGGAGGATTAAAGCCCCCTCCCCTCATGCCGCAGTCCAGACCCCAATCAGGCCTCTGAGTACTGATTTTTAGGTAAATAAACATGCTAGGACCTCTGTTCACAGACAGCCAAGAAGATCGGAGTGAGAGTCTTAGGCTAGAGAAGCCATTTACAGGCAGGATTATTCTAAGTTCTGTTTTTTAAGAAAATGAATTGTTTTCAGATGGTTTTCTGGGATTCCGTAGGAGCTTATTCAGGATTCTTTAGTGAAAAGAAGTTCTATAATGGTAGATGTGTTTCCCTGAAGTTCAGCTTAACTGGTATCTTCCTCTACAGTATACAGCCAGGGAAGTAAGTGTTGGGAAAGTATTCTTCGAGGGTGTAACTACAGGATATGCATGACACGTGTTGGGTCTCAAGTGTGGCAGAGGGAGATTTATCTCCTTTTCTCTGGCTCCGTGTGCCGTAGGAAGGACACATGAAGCCAGAAAAAAGGGACAAAAAGAAGGCAATCTCCTCCCCACTGATTCCACTGGCAAAAATTGGACAGAAGGGAAAATGGAAACTCCTTGTTTCCCATCACAGTGTCCAACGAACAAGTGCTTTTAAAGGTGAGTTCTCCCAATGTATGTCTTACTGTGAGTTGGGTCACATACCCATGACCTGATACATGCCAGGTGTATCTTGTAGTTTAGCCCTGAGTTTATACGGGGCAAAGGTGAGGCCTAGCAGGCTTCTTCAAGGCTGACCTCCTATAAGAACTGTGGATGCCTGAAAACGTTCCTCTGGGCCCAGCATCCTGTGCAATGTGCAGAGGTTCATCAACAGATAAATAAATGTGGAAAGGTTCGTCGAAGGCAGAAATACCAATTTTTGGATGCTTGTTGTGATTCTCGTTTACTGACTCCCTGATGCCTCTCGCTGAGTTCCCTCCTCTTTCTGGCCCTCTCCAGATGGATCCAGTGCAAAAAGCAGTGATCAACCACACGTTTGGCGTACCCAACCCACTCAAGAAGAAGCCGTTCATCTCGTGTAATATTTGCCATCTCAGATTCAACTCTGCGGTAAGTAGAATCCCGGAGGGTCAGGCTTAGGGCCAGGGGTGGGCCCAATAGCCCAGGTAATGTAGATCCCTAGAGAAGATATGTGGAAGACACGCATGGTGAGGGCAGGGATATTGAGGAGCAGGATACTGAGGTAATTTGGAGACTCCATTTCAAGAACAATGCCTTTTCTCCTAATATTTTTGAAGTGTATCAGAAACAAGAGCACATCAACTCTATAAATGATTCACAATAGCTGCTCTTAGTAAACAGGTGCAGATATAAATGCATATTTAAAACTAACGTTTTCGCATAAACTGTGGAATACCAATGAGGTTGAATTTGCGGCCTTAGCAGTTGTCAATTATTTATCTGTGGTACTGAGGTTTTGAGATAGTTATTTATACTCAGGTTCATTATTACTCTGGAACTCCAGCCTTCTATTTCATTTGAGAATGGCTTACAATTTTAGCCTTGCTAGTTATTGTATATTTCGGAGAGTATAGGGATGTTTAGCTTGGGGAATCCATTCTGCATTTTATCTTAAAAAGGTAAAGGTGCAAGCACCGAGTCATTACTGACCCATGGGGGGACGTCACATCACGTTTTCTTGTCAGACTTTTAACGAGGTGCTGCATTTTATATAATTTAGTATTTTACACAACTTTATATGGTCTAAAAGCATATGAGCTGTGGATATGCTCCTGTTAATAAATGGAATGCAATAGAATTGTGACTTGTCTCAGTGAAGTCTGAGGCTGCATGCAGTGGGTGGGGACCACAACTGAAAAGGCCCTGTTTGGCCATCCTAATCAGTCTTCCCAATGATAATTAATAGGGTGCTTTTGAACACTGCAGGTGCTTCACATGTTACTTTATCTTACCAAACCCCAGTCAGTCAGTATTGCAGATAAGGCAGCTGTGCGCTTGTGGCTTCCCCAAGGGAAGTTTACCTCAGAGCAAGATTCAGGGATGCCCTTCCTCATTTCTCCATTTTTTAACTCCTACATTGCACTGGCTTTCGCAAGGGGTCTCTGAGCAGCAAACAAGTTCACTAGGGGAAAGCAGCTTTCTGACAGTCTGGATTGAAAAAAGTGTGAGGAAAGGCCAAGGGAACTGTATGTGTTTAGCTCTGAGAAAGAGACATGTTTGGCAGGTGTCAAACAGGCAAGGAAGCAGAGAGCACTGTAATTGTTGCCATCTCTACAAGCCTTGAAATAATAGGTTTAAATGATGAGAAGGTAGATTTAGATCAAGCTCCCAATTTGGCAGCTGAGGGGGCGAGTAAGCTTTTTTTAAAAAAAACTTTCGTTATACTTATCTCACTCCTACCACTGTGAGAAGAATGGCTTCTTGTGTAGTTTTATGTATTAGCTTGTTTTCTGTTGCCACCATACTCCCAAAAGGTATATGTTTCTCCAAACACATATAACTCTTTTAATTTATTTCCAAAGTGCTCTATAGAGCAGGGTTCCCTTATTGGTGCCTGTGGGCACCATGGCTGACATCAACACTTTTCCTGAATCTTGCCAAGTATTTTTAGAAAAGTGGGGCTTTATTCTTTTAGAAAGATGGGGCTTTTGCCCAACAGGGCTTCTGATTGGCCCTTGGAGTTCTGATTGGCTGTGCAGGTCTTTAAAAACACTGCTTCTGCAGCAGCTGCCAGCTCAGCACAAAGATCTTCACTACATGACGGAAGGTAGGCGATGTGTGGGCAAGAAAACGGTTTTAAACAAACTGTTCATTCTAAAAGGCATCCTGTTACACCCAGCTTCTGCCTGAAATGCTGAAGAGTTACTATTACAGCTGTGCTTATCCTTTCTTCCTGTCACTTTGTGGCTGGTTCTTCCTCTTGTGGCAACTGTTTTGTGGTTCCATCCACCGCCATGTATCAGAATTCCAAAGGTGCCTGCAGGCACAAAAAGTTTGGAAACCCTGCCACTGAGGATATATCAATAGGGCTGTAAAAGGTAACAAGGGGCCAACTTGGGAGGTGGTGGTATCGTTACAAAGCAGCTCGTGATCAGTGGGCAGAGGGGCAAACCACTGGGAGTTTGCCTGCCATCAGTGGGCACCTGGCAACCTTACCCTGCTTGCATGTACATCCTTTGGCAACTCACAAGTGCCCCCACTACCTGCAGTCACAGCTGCCCACACTGCCTGCATGCTCTTCCCCAATGGTGCTTGGTGGTGGGTACAGGTGGGAGTTCCACCGCCATGGCCATTAGGAATACTGATGTTTTGTGCATCACCCCCATGCCCTTCTCCAGCAGCATTAGGCAGCGTATGCAGCTGGGAGCAGATGTGAGAAAAGCACTTACAAACAGGCAGTGGAAGGGTATTAGTGCAAGCCTCAGAGGAGATGCATGAGTAGGAGTCAGCAACACTGGGCCCCACCAGAAACCATGGTCCCTGGCAGCTGCCCTCCCCACTGCCATGCACTGATGCCAACCTTGGGGTCTGGAGAGGGGCTTTGGGAGAAACAAAGGGAGGCCCATGGCAAGAACATCATCAGCACTAGGAAAGAAGAGCATGGGGTCTATGAGCCATAGTAAGAGAAAGAGGGAACAATTAGGAAAAAAAGAAATTAGATCATAGGTACTCGTCTTGAAGAGTGCATGTTGCCTCTTTAGTGGTGGAGCTAGGCTTACAGGGAAAAACCTGACCTGCCTATTAATCCCAGACCTTATATACCTAATTCCTATGTGGGGATAGGAAGTTGTCCTGTGGTTGTTTTTATTTGCTAGTTTCAGGTAACTCAAAAACAGTGGCTCAATATTTGCTTGCAGATGTGTTGGAACTCAGGAAATAAGATTTTTCCCTTGCCTGGGAATAGAGAGCTTCCCTTTCAGATCCAGAGAATTTGTAATATATACACTTCTTGTCTCTTCTTGTTTGGCAGGGGAAGGAGACCTAGTTATTCCCCCCACCCCAAGATATGGGATTTCTCCATCCTTTAATCTTACACTGATGGAGCCCATTTGCATGCCCGTAGGATTGCTTGCCCTTCGTTGGCTGTCAGCTTATAGCCTGCGATGTGTTCCTAGTATCTAACTAGCCCTGAGAGATGAACATTGATTTTTACAACAGCCCTACAAGAAGGCCAAGCCCAGAGACCTTTGAAAGAAAATTGTGGGGTGAAGAACCATTCTCCAGGAATCTCTTAAGTCTTCTTTAATAGTTGCCTTTTGTTGTCACAAACGCCGATGGTTGTTTGTGACTGGAATCTGAAATAATCTTAGCAATTCATGATTGTTTGGTTTAAGGATGAGCTTCTTGAAAAGAGTACATAGAAACATTCTGCATCTTAATGATTTTTGGCAAATATTTCCTCTGAGGGCCATGAAGCAGCTTCCTCCGCTTGTCCTTTTGGCATCTCTTCTCTGAGAAGGAAAGCAAGGAGGGGGCTTAGCTGTCCCATTTTCTATTATCAATAGGGAGCCTGAAACGGCCCTTGACAAGTTCCTGCCACTGGGATGTCCCCTGATGGAGGAGGGTCTGCTGGAGTCAGGCCCAGCAGCAACCACCATAAACTCACTACTCACACAACTTAGTGGGGTTGTCAGGTTCCCCCCCCCCACACACACACACCTTTTTTTCTCCTTGCCGTTTGGGGCCCAAATTGGCAAAATGTAAAGCGCAGGAGCTCTCCTGGGGCCTGTGCGATGGCATCACTCCTGAGAGTGGCCTTGTCATGCTGCACTGGGAACATGCCCAGGAGGCCTATTCCCCCACTGGCCCGGTGACTGATGGTGAGGGGCGGAGGGTGGGAGTGGGGGAATCCCCTGCCCTCACCAGGGGACCTGGCAACCTACAACTTAGCATGATGTGGTGGTGGCCACTGCAGCCCATCCTGGCCCCACCATACAGCCTGGCCAGACTTTTCCCAGGGAGAGGTTCTCAAGGGTAGGGAAGGATGGAAAGCTGAAGACACAGAGGTAGGTTGGCTGGTGGGTGGGAAGGAAACGGGCACGGCAGTGGCAGCCACCACACAACTGAGTCTGGTCTGGCTCAGCACTGGCAGTGACTGCACAACTTGGCCAGACTGTTCCTGGGAGAGGCTGCTAGGGGTAGGGAAGAAGGGAAAGCTGAAGATAGAGGAGTAGATAAAGATAAGTTAGCTGGTAAGTGGGAAGGAGAAAAGGAAGTAGGGAAGGGGACAGGTTATGTGGGCTGCCAGGGAGGGGGAAAATAGTGGAGGAGGGATATAAGGGAAAACAAGATCCCGCCCCCCGCAAGTTGTTGTGGGTTCCTCAGTTGTCATATATATAATTCCAAACTGGGCCATATAGTGTAGATCATTAATTGGGCAAAATGGAACTAGGGACAGATAGTGGTGTGTGTGTGTGTGTGTGTGTTATGTGCCGTCAAGTCTCCTCCAACTTACGGCAACCGCCAGAACCCTATGAAGGAAAGCCCTCCAAAATGTCCTATCATTAACAGACTTGCTCAGATCCTACAAACTGGAGGACGTGGCTTCTTTTATTGAGTCTAACCATCTTGTTTTTAAGTTTTCCTCTTTTCCTACTGCCTTCCACTTTTCCTAGCATTATTGACGTTTCCAGAGAATCTTGTATAATAACCTCAGTTTTGTCCTTTTAGCTTATAGGGAGAATTCAGGCTTGATTTGCTCTAGTACCCCCTTATTTGGCTTTTTGGCAGTCCATGGTATCCACAAAACTCTCCTCCAGCACCACATTTCAAATAAATCAATTTTCTTCCTGTCAGCTTTCTTCATGGTCCAACTTTCACATCCATACATGGTAATGGGGAATACCATAGTTTGGATTAACTTGATCTTGGTTCCCAGAGAGACATCTTTATCTTTAAAGATCTTATCTAGTTCCCTCACAGCTGCTATTCTTCTGATTTCTTCATTGCAGTCTCCCTTTTGGTTGATGATTGAGCCAAGGGTGGGCAAAGGGAATTCAAACCTGAATATAGTAAAATTAACACCTTTAGCTTTAAGAAAAGAATGCCCATTGAGTTTTCAATGGCCACCTTGGAGGTTGCTAGGCAACCATAACTGTATTGTTGATCCTTCTAAGCCTTGGTTTCTGTAAAGCAAAGCTGTGGGGAGAGAAGCAGGGCCCAAACAGCCCTGGAAAAGGCCCTCTTTCCTTTCCCTGTCATGTCTCCTGACACAGGAGGATTTGCCAGGGACAGGGCTGGTGGTGGTCACCAGAACTCACTACTTATCCAACTGGCCCTGGTGCTGGCAGCCACACAGCAACTTGGTTTGGTGACCAGTGTGCAATTTGGACAGACTTTTCTTGAGGAGAGTCTGCTGGGGGACGAACGGCAAAAAAGCTCAAGATGGACTGGAGTTGGAGAGAGATAAAGATAGGTTGGCTGGTGGGTTGGAAGAAGAGAAGGCAACAGGGCTGCCAGAGAAGGGAAAGAAGAAATAGTGGGTAAGGAGGATACAAGCAAAAATGAGATGCCCTCCCACATTTATGATAACCTCTTAAAATTACCAAAGTACCTCTGAATGTATAGGGTTCTCTCTCCCCACCAGTGCTGAAATCGTAGGCAACCCCTATGTATCTGGAATGAGGGGAAGGACTTCCTTCTCTGCCTTCCTTTTCTGTCCTCATCGTGAGGCGCTACAGCTCAGGTGAGACACTGCCAAGGTTCCAGAAGGAGAGCAAGCTGATTGTGAAGAAAGGGAATCAAATCGCAACCTCAGCCTCCCCACTGTGGCCAGCTTGCTCATTTCCTGGATGGCGTCTCTGGTGGGTGCACAATTGCACGGTGGTCGTTTTACCCTCTCTTCCCTGTAGTCAGCTTGCTGTCTTCACAACAGACTCCTGGGACTAGGATGAGAGCACGGAGGCTGTGGAGAAGGATAGGGGGTCGTTGGAGAGGATGGACCTTTTGCATCCAGCACTGGCTCACAGTTCAGTGAGGCTAACAGCTTACCCTCCAGTCCCTCAGGCAGCAGCTGGTTCAAGGTGGGAACCTCCTGCCACTTGCAAGCTTCACCAAGTAATGGCCTTGCCTGCTTTCCTAGAATATAGGGTAGATGTCACATAGGGGAAGGGTGCTCAGAAGAGCCACAAGTGGTGTGTTGAAGAGCTACACATGCCTTCCCAAGCCATTGAGTGAGTACCATTGCTGTAGTGAAAGCAGTCGCCTGACGTGATGTCATTGCATTCAGTGTTTCATCATCTAGCTGCTCTTTGCAAGCCGCAGGGAAATGCTAAGTACGATGACCTCACTGTGCATGTATGTTTCTTTCTCTAGAGGACAAGAAATTTGGGTCAGCACCTGACATGCACCCTCTGCAATGCCTAGTTTGGGTGTCAGTCCCTCTTAAAAATTAGTTGAAGGTATTGAACAAACTTGCACAAAGCCGGTTTCCTGTAAAGGACTGGGAAACCCCTCTTGACCACCATGGTAGAAATCCAGGAGGATTAAAAGGAAGGAACAGGGGCATCTTCCATCCCACTCCATTGGTGACTTGGCAAGGAATGCCCAGGAGGCAGCAAGTACTCTAAAACACATTATTTATTGGCAGACCATCAAAGGGAAAGTTGGGTAAAAGGGAAAACAAACACTGGTTCAGATCCAAACCTGGCTGAACTTGCATCACATGATTACCTCTAGTGACCTAGATCTCAACAGAGAACAACCAGGGAAGGTATAAAGGACAGCACCAGAAAAAGGCCCACAAGCCACCACCCCACCCCACCCCTGGTTACTTCCCATATGGCTTAATAGTCAAACAGAAAAAAGCAACTATACATTGGGGAGGGGGAGAAAGTCTGGGGAAGCGTTTTCTGAGGGTGCTTTAATCCTGAGTAGAAAGCCCTGTGTCGGTGCTGCTGTGACCCACTGTGGGTGTCGTACTGGTAACTTGAGGGGTGCCAGGCTGGACTCCATTCCCAGCATTGTCCAAAGGAGGAAACCGCAGGGGAACCACCAGGCAAGTTTTTTCGCATCAGTAGGAGAGGCCAAGACAGAGGGTGCTACCTGGTTCCTGTACCAGTTTCTGGATCAGGCTCGCTTGCTAGTCTGAGTGACCGGGCCTCCAGCTTCCACACCATACAAATCAGCTTTTGTTTTGCTTCTCTCCTGTGTTTTCCTGCCCTGTGCTAGGCTCCTTCAGTGATGTGCTCTCTGCTACATTGCTGCCCGTCTACCCAAGCAGTGTGTCCTTTCTGGGTTTTTTCCTTTCTCCCTTTTTTCCCCTCTTCCCTCTCCTTTTTTGCCATAAGCTTCTCATTTCATGCTGTCATTTCTGCCTCCCCCCTCCCCATGCCGCGCACCCATATAATTCAATTCCTGGCATCCCTCACCGCCTGGCAAAGCAGAGATAAGGCATGTCGCCCCTGATTAAATGCAACCCATTACTGTTTCAAAAGGAGCTTTCAGGCAAAACAGAAATAAAAATGTACAGCTTCAAAAAAAAAAAAGTTCAGCGAACAGCTTTGCCATACAAAATAAAATAATATAGCTAAATATTTTCTCTGTAGGTAGGAGTAGAGAGGAGAGGGACAAGTCAACGATTGGCATGTTCCAGGATGCATGTCTGACATGCGGTGTGCGTTCACAGGCATGTGTGCCAGAGAGGGGGGGATTGTGCCTCTGCTTGCCTTTATTCTTCACTTGACAAGGATGAATAAATGATGAGTGCCCTGATGTCCCCAGCCTTTTTGGTGCTGATTTTTTAACAACAACAAAATGCCTCCCTCCCCTGGAAGGCTTGTGTTTTTAGCAGCCAGAGCCAATGCCCCCCCCATTGTCACTAGAAAGAATGAGGACGCTGCACGCAATTCATGGAAACTCTCATCCACCCTGAATTAAAATGAGAGTAACTTGGTGTTTTGACTTACTTTGTGCACTGTTTGAGAGGAATGATTTGCTGATGGGATGGGCAACCACTCCTCCATCATCTGCTTTTTCTGGGGGATGTTTTTAGCACATTGGAAGAGTTCTTATCGCCACATTTTATTCCCACATTCCTGAAATCCTGGCCAATTTCAGCTTTGTAGCATTAAAACCATGTCTGTTTTGTGTCTGCTGCCTTTCCGGTGTTTAAGGAGGGCCACAAACAAATGAAGTTACATTCTCTGGAGTCACTGCTGATCTATAATAATAATAACAACATTTGATTTATATACGGTCCTTCAGGACAACTTAACGCCCACTCAGAGCGGTTTAACAAAGTATGTCATTATTATCTTCACAACAACAATCACTCTGTGAGGCAGGTGGGGCTGAGAGAACTCTGAGAAGCTGTGACTGACCCCGGGTCAGCCAGCTGGTTTCAAGTGGAGGTTCTCCAGGGCCCTTTTCACACTCCATACCTGCTTCCAGAACATCGCAAAACGCAATGCAAAAAACGCGGAAGATAGCATCTTCTCGCGAGAGTTTTGCTCAATGTCGTGCAAGTTTTGTGCGACATCGCACAAAACTCTTGTGAGAAGATGCTATCTTCCGCGGTTTTTGCGCTGCGTTTCACTATGTTCTGGAAGCAGGTACGTAGTGTGAAAAGGGCCCTGATTAGAGTCTTGCCGCTCTTAACCACTACACCAAACTGGCTTTCAAGGTCAGTCTTGTCTGCTCTAACTGGCGGTAGTTTTCAAGGGTCTCAAGTAGGAAATCAGAGTAAAAGACAGCTAGCTGAGGCTCTATAGAGAGCTGCTGCTATTCAGTGCAGACAAGAACAAGAATCTGACTCTGGTTGGGGCAAGTCTGTGTGTAAGCAAGGGATGGGAGGGAACTGGAGGGCAGAATCTCTCACTCTGTTTTGCTCTAATGTTTCCTGCTACCTTATAAATGGAAGCAGGAAGCAAAAGTCTGCCCCCCTCCCCCGTCCAAGAGACAGCTTGCAGTTTCAGGAAGGTAGGTAAATCAGCCATCAGAATTGTTCCCTCCTGCTCTAGTTTTTCTTCAGTCTACCTACTATACAGCAGAATGGCCTTCACACACACACACACCCCACACACACCCTTTCCCCCATGGTTCACCGATCCTAATATTTGTGTCTTTCTCAGAATCAAGCCGAAGCACATTACAGAGGCCACAAGCATGCCCGGAGACTCAAAGCCATCGAAGCAGCAAAAAGCAAGCAGAAGGCATCTGAGAGGCACAGCAGCGGCCAAGACAAACCAGCTGACTTGGATGCCACACTGGACCTCACTGAAGACACTGCCAGCCACTCAGGTCAGCCAGGGCAGGGCCCCATAATCTGGGCTGGGAGGAGGCATTCTCAGGATAACTGGCAAGTCTTGGGAATTCTCCCCTTGAACACTGGGCTGGGATCAGGCTCTGGCTGCATTTGGAAAGTGATGTCGGCTGCATCCACAGGGCAAGGATTCTCCATTTTCCTGGCATTCTCTGTCACTGAATGTGCAGAGGTTTTTTTTAAAAAAAATAAAAATTTATTGGTGAGCGAATAAACAAAAGAAATTTTTCCCCAAATTTAATACATATAATCTCATTATTCCCCTTGCTCTATCCCCCCACCCTTTTCCTCCCCCCTCCCTATTGACTTCCAACAGCTTTTCAACCCTTAACCCTTCTTATTGCTTGAATCTAATTCATTTATATTTTCCTACCGCTTCTAGATCATAATATCTCTTACTCTAAGCACATTCTTATTTTTTTACATAAATTCTATCAAGCATACTATCAATATAGTATATATCATAACAATATAACACAATAGTATGGTATAATATATAGCCAGATTCTCAGTGTCTCTTACTTTAGACATTTTCTATTTCTCTTCTTTTAAATATATATTCCATCAAATATACTATCAATATAGTATATATCACGAAACTTAGATTGTATGCTATGCCACCAATGTAGCACAGCACACAACCCAATATAACCCAGCCACATAATATATTATAATATAATGTCTGATACGCTACCTTATTGTTTTATACTATATACTACGCACTGTATACCTCATTAATATATCTGTTTAACCATTTTCGTTGTCCCATATGTTCAATGTAAAATTCCTTTAACTGAATGTGCAGAGGTATTCACACTGGCAATGAAGCATCCACACAGGAGTTTTGTGCATCCTTTCCTCTATCAGTTGCTATTTCCCCCACACTGGAGGGCTTTTAAAAAAGAAATCAGGACTTGCTATTGCTCTACAGCCCAATAATGTTATAATTTTCTATTGCCATGATCCATTCGTTCCTCTGAATTCCAGGCTTTGGTTTTAAAAAAGAAGTCCAGTCTCTAGCCCTCTTCATTGAGGAGTTATCTTGGGGTTAGGAGGGGAAGGGAGTGCCGGGCAGGTTGATTGGATCGGCCAGGAAGCTGGCGTTGTCTTGACGGCATCAGCTCTGGAATGCGGTGGCTGCATTGAGATGCGTCCATTAGCTGTTCTGGACAGTCGGTACTTAGCTTCCATTCCGGGGCGGCTTCTGAGATATGCAGAGCGGGGCGAGGTCGGCCGCTGTGGACGTGACCAGCTCGCTTTCACGAAATGGCAACCTCAAAGTAAACTGTCCAGGCTGGCTCTTTACTGGTTGGGATCATGGCTTCTTCCTTGGCACGGCTTGGGCTTGCTAGCAGGCTGCCCAGTGGCGAGGGCAGACTCAGTGGCCGGCCTGCAAGGGGCTCTCCGCGGGAACTGACCAGGGGGTGCCTGGCCAGGCTTGTGGGGACTCCCTCCGGCTGGCACTGTGCTGCCGGCAGCGTGGCTCTGGGCCCAGGTGGGATAGGTGCCCAAGGAGGCAGGAGACAGACATGGATGGCACAGTCCATTGCAGCAAGGAGAACAGGAGATAGGCACAGGCAATGCTGCCCTAAAACAGAGTCTTTAGTAGATCTTTAAACAGCAACACAGGAAACTGACACAGTTCACGGCAAGCCTCATAACAGGAGGAGGAGGGGGTCCTTGGCAACACTATATCAAGGGTCCACAGGTTCTAGCTGGGCTTGACAGCCATCCAAATTATGAGGTTATCAAGCCCCTGCCCATTGTCAGCGCCTTGTCTAACAGCACGCTGTGATTGGGAAGGTATGCCAAGTTCCTCCAGAGGAGAGAAGAAGGTTAAGGATGATCTCCACCCCCCCCCCCCCGCTCCAAGCTCCATAGAAGTGCTAGAGCTCATCTGAGAGAATCTTCCTCTGAGGTACAGTCCAACATGAAGAAGCCCTGGCCCTTCTTCCAAGTCTGGCACTGGGGACAAGGATTCGTTTCACTTCCGCAGTATTTAAGATCCAGAGGAGTTAGCCATGTTAGTCTGTAGTCGCAAAATAGTAAAGAGTCCAGTAACACCTTTAAGACTAACCAACTTTATTGTAGCATAAACTTTCGAGAACCGCAGTTCTCAAAAGCTTATGCATCTGACAAAAAGAACTGTGGTTCTCGAAAGCTTATGCTACAGAAAAGTTGGTTAGTCTTAAAGGTGCTACTGGACAATATTTAAGAGTCTCAGAGCAGAACCACAAGTGACAAAAGGCACAGATTGGACACTTGTCAGCTTCCCTCAAGTTTTGATGGGAAATGTAGGCATCCTGGTCTCGCAGCTTCGCTCTCTGACTGCTGTCCAATGGACTTTTCAACTGTCACTTGTCCAACATTCCGCCAAGTTGCCTACATTTCCCATCAAAACTTGAGGGAAGCTGGCAAGTGTCCAATCTGTGCCTTTTGTCACTTGTGGTTCTGCTCTTAGAAGCACAGTGCAGCACAGGTGAGTTCCAGCTGTGCTCCAGAACTTGCGATTGTACACCTCCTCCAGATCCACACTGTGTTTCCAAGGTTCTTAAAGTGTTTCAGAAGTGCAGTGTGGCACAGACAAACCACAAATGGTTTCCCAAGCTTGGGAGCAGGGAGGAGACTGAGGGATCCCTTGCAGGAGTTGTGGATTCCTAGAGCACAATGTAACTGCTGGAATGATCCATCAAGTCCGTCCCTAGCTCCCTGTTCAGAGAGAGAGCTCGCCTCAACCGCATTTGCCGGGGAAAAGCAAGGACACTCACCAAGGCACGGTCTTCTGTGGATTCCTGGGTCAGACCAAACACAGCTTTCCCACCCCAGTGTTGTGTAAGAATTCGCTATAAGAATTCAATGTAGTCCCACAGGGATAGACAGCATTAGACAAATACACGGAGGATAGGTCTGTCAGTGGCGACTAGCCATGGTAACTAAAGGGAACATCCTCGTTCAGAAGCAGTGAACCTCTGAATACCAGTGCCAGGAGGCAACGTCAGGGCAAGGCCTTGGCCTTGATGCCTTACTTATTTGTTTAGCCTTCCAAGACAACTGGTTGGCTGCTGCTTGTTTGTTTGTTTGTTTAATTCAATTTGTATTCTGCCCTTCCCACAGCCTGCAGGCTCAGGGCAGATCACATACATCTAAAATGCACAATAATAATTTACATTAGATACATTTAAAATCACTTAAAACAATAATACAATATTTAAGTATTTAAAAATCTATAAAAGGCAGCACCAAAACAATCAGTCGCTGTTACCCATCAATCAATAGTTCACATTCAGCAGAGCAGCCGTGTGGTGGATGGTTCTGTGTGAAACAGTGTGCTGGAACAGGTGGACCACTGGTCTGATCCAGCAGGGTTCATCCTATGGAGCCAACAAGCTTTGGGAACTTTGTCTTGAGGGCGCTGGAAAATAAGGGAAGGCAAGTGGTTGGTCAGCGTGTGAGAGAAGATGCTGGACTACATGGACCAACGGTCTGATCCAATAGGGCTCTTCTTACGTTCATGCGTAAATCACTTCTCCATTGGAATGTACCTGAAATGGAAATACTTTAAGGCCTTCTTGAAGCATCTTTCAACCGCATGTGTCTTTTTTCTCCTTTGTTAGCACAACCCAATGGCCTGATGGGATTGAAGCAGCCGACGGCAGAGCAGTACAGCCTGGTGCTGATGCCCCCACTAGAGGAGTCCCCTGCCGAGCTCACGAGTAACGTCCTGCCCCTGGTCTCCCCACCCATTTCAGAGCCCTCAGAGGGAGCACCGGACACTGCAAGCATGGCCTCCTCATCGGCGGCCCCTGGAGCAGAGACTCCAGCCACTGAATCAGGCAGCACCATCAGCTCAGGGCCGGAGGGGGAGAAAGAAGGGAAGAAAACCAAGCAACACTTGTTCTGTCCCACTTGCAAGGTGACTGTCAACTCTGCCTCCCAGCTGGAAGCTCATAACTCTGGTAAGCAGCCCTTCACTGGTTCGGGGATGGGTGGACATTGCAAGAGATGAGTGTGATTGTTGCAAGGGATGGGACTGATGGTTGGAGCCTAGTGGAGATAGCCCATAACATAAAGAATAACTCACTAAAACAGGGTGGCAACTTTTTAAAAAGTTGGTCTTCTAAGCATGCACTCTAACAACAGTCCCTGCCAAAAATCAGCACACACAAAAAATAGTGCAGATCTACCTGGAGGCCCATGGGCAACCCAGCCTGAGGGACCCAAATCTAAAGTGAAGACCACTGGATTAGACCAGAAGCTGTCCATTCCAAGTCATTATTCCCATGGCTTGCATGTAGGGCTGCCAACTCTGGGATTTTCTCTTTCCTTGTTATAGCCGTAGAATCATCCAACTCATGATATTGTATCAGAGCTAATGCTGTGACAGAGCTGTAGACTTAGCCTTTGTCTCCTCGTCTTTTCTGATTTTTTTTCTCCTTTTAAAAAATGTACCTGCCACATATTGTACCAAAGCAGCCCCCAGTTTTGGGCTTGAAGATTTCCAGTTAATGTCTCATATTGAATAGATATGCAAGCTCTGTTCAGGACCTGAATTTAAGTTTCAGCACTGTTTCAGAGTTCCATTTAGTCCCTAAAAAGTTTTAACCACTGGTTTGGAATTTTGGAGCCAATCTGAGGTGATCTGCAGGAAAGTCAGTGAGCATTAAGCTGTACAAGGAGTGGAAGACGTAACTGGGAAGCCAAGAGGATAGGATGGGACACAGAAAATCCCTGCCTTGAGCCCGGGAGTGTCTTGCGGATGCTGCTGTCTGCCAGTCCCTTCCAAAAACATTTGCCTGATTATCAGTGAAAAGTAAGAATTGCTTCCAGGAGACCATGACCATTTTCACACGTCTTACCTGCCGCTGGAACATCACGCAAAACACCTGGAAGACAGTGTCTTCTTGTGCAAAATCGCACCAGAAAAAGGGCTATGTCTTTCATGCTGCACATTGCACTCTACTTGGTCCAATATGTTGGAGAGCCAGTTTGGTGTAGTGGTTAAGAGCAGCCGGACTCTGATCTGGGGGTTTGATTCCCCGTTCCTCCACTTGAAGCAAGCTGGGTGCCTGTGGGTTAGTCATAGCTCTTCCAGAGCTTTCTCAGCTCTACCCACCTTACAGGGTGATTGTTGTGGGGATAATAATAACATACTTTGTAAACCACTCTGAGTGGGCATTAAGTTGTCCTGAAGGGTGGTATATAAATCGAATGTTATTATTATTATATTATTATTTCCATATCTTCAAAGGAAACACGTCTCTGCGTTTCAGTCTTTGCAGAAATCAGGGTGTAACCTAACTAAGTCTGCATCACACCCTCTCCTGTTCCATCTCATGCTTCCACAGGTATCAGATTTCAGTTTTGTATCATGCCTGGCAACGGCTGCTAAGGTTACCAGCTTTTCAGACTGGTCCCTGTAATAATCCATTTCATCTGTAGCAATTACCAGGTGATGTTGTTTAGCTCCATGCCATGAAAAACTTCAGCTGCCCATTTCTGCATATTGAACCTTCATTCAAGGGACAGGATGTTTTCCCCTAACCAGCTGGCAGCCGAAACAGCTCCCCCTACTATTCAGCCTGATACAGAGTCCTGATGAACTTGAAAGAAAGCTTGCTCCCTTGGGGTTGATGTATTAGAGAGCCAGTGTAGTGGTTAGAGTGTCAGATTAGGATTGGGGAGGCCCAGGTTCAAATCCTTAGTCCACCAGGGAAGTTTGCTGAGTGACCTTGGGCTAGTCACATGCTCTCAGCCTAACTTTCTTCACAGGGGTGTTGTGAGGATAAAATGGACGAGAGAACAGTGGAGGCCGCTTTGAGTCCTCCTTGGGGAGAAAGGAGGGAGTATAAATGAAGTAAAGAAATACAGCCAATTTTGTTGTCTTGTTAAAAGTATAATGCTACAGTTGCTTGTAAATTTTGTATAGATTTCACTGTTGGTGAAATAAAAGAAACCAGTGTGAGAGAATGGTTAGAGTGTTGGACTATGATCTAGGAGACCCAGGTTCCAATCTGCACTCTGCTGTAGAACCTCTCTAGGTTATGTTGGGCCAGTCACACCGCCTCCACCTAACCTACCTCACAGGATTGTTGTGAGGACAAATGGAGGATAGGCGGACAATGTGAGCTGCTTTGAGTTCTCGCTGGGGAGGAAGGTGTGGTCTAAATGAAGTAAATGAATAAATAATGTCGCTGGCTCCCTTTATTCCTAGGACTGTCATTTTGCTGTCTTAAGTGTTGGAAGAAGAGAAGAAATCAAAATAATGAGTGTATAGAATAAACAAAAGCCAATTTGTTTAGCTTTGCTTTCTGGATCCTTCTCTTCCATTTCAATATTAGCGAAGGAAGATAGTGCAAGGGTGACCCCTAGAGGTTGCTTGAAATCTCAGAGGGTTTCTCAGGTTGATCAAATCCCTTGTGCTTTTCCCAGTTTCACACATTAGTAACTCAAAGAACCCCAATTTTTAAAAATTTTATGTATGGATGTATATATAGTTAACAATCAGATGCCCCAGCAGTTTGAGCAGAATGAGTCTCACAAATGCCACCCTCTATTTCCACCCCCGCATAAAGCCCCTGCTGCCGCAGCCAAAGTAATACCAGGATTGGTATCAGATAGCAGGGAAGACATAATAGAACCAAGAGAAACCTCAGAAACTATTACTGGCTGCATTCAAAGATCTCTCAGAGGGTGACCAACACACAATCAAAGGAAAAAATGAGGTAAAGTTTCAGTCGCCCAGACCCACAAACACACAGTCTATCAAGTAGAGTAATCCTTGGACTCTACCTGCCAAAAGAGTGGAGGGAGAAAAGCATTTCACCTAGCCAAATGAAAAGCCCTCTGATGTTTGGGCACAGTCAGCTGATGAAAATAAGATGGAAGAATAAAGGGGGGGAGCTAACACCAAAAAACCAACATAGATCATATACTCTGAACCCTACAAAGGGTGTCTAATGCCGCCAGTGCTCTGTCTAAGCACCCTTTGGCCCAATAGACAGGAGGAATGGAAAGCCCTAAAAAAGAAAGTTTTCATTCAAGATTGGACCACCAATGTGAAACAGAAGGATCTTACTGTAAGAAAGAAAACTAGTAATATGCACAGAAAACAAGACCTTCCCAAAAAAAAAAGTAAAAAACCATCTTCTAAGCTTGGCATGCCACTGATCCAAAGCCCGTTTTGATGTTTAAAATGTGGTCCTTCACATCCTCTCCTCCTCCTTCAGTGGCACATGCTGAATTGCCCCCTTTTCAAAGTTCATGTGGCAACCTGTGTATGCCCCACTGATCTTCCCTCTTCTTATGTGTATAACAAATAAGCGACACTTTAATGCTTTAGAAAAGCAAGCATAAGTAGAATGTTTGTACTGTCTGGCCCATGGTGGACAAGGTTGGGTCTCAGAGGGTTGTTAATTCAATGGGGTCACAATTCGAAAGACTCTGGCTCAAGTTCCAGTCGGTCTCATCCTTTGCTCTGATTGGAAGGGACTTTGCAGTAGAGAGAGCAAGAAACCTCCTTGTTGGTTAATAACTTCTAGCCAGAGATTGACTGAACGGGGGTCAGAGGGGGACCTGGAGAATCCTGCAGAGCTTCTCATAGAAATAGAAAAAGACCAGATTCATGCACATGGTTGGTTGGTTGGTTGGGCTGTCTGTCTCTCTGTCTGTCTCTTCCCCTTCCCAAAACCCTTTGCATGTGGAAATAGAATGAAAAACAACTCAGGGGAAAGAGGACTTTATATCGCTTTCTTGTCACCTTCATTTTGATATCTTTGGATCCTCACTCTGTTTTCGATTTTTTGCCACTGTACGGCATGCAAGAAGAATTGAGTTGTTTTATCAAATGAGTTTTCTCTTTGTTTCCTAGGAGCAAAGCACAAGTCAATGCTGGAAGGGCAGGCAGTTTTGCCAAGACGAGGCAGGGCGAAGGTCCTCTCGCGAGTGGGGCACAAGCCCAAGCGCATCGGCAGCAAAGGCATCCAAAACAAGGCCTTCCAATGCCAGGCATGCGAGATTTATGTCAACTCGGAAACCCAGCTCAAACAGGTCAGTAAACAGTCTAGGCTGGAAAGGGCTACTCAGGCGGGCTGCAGTGTTATGATTAGAAAGGTGCTGAATGTTCGCTTGTCTTGATTTTACAGGGTGGGCCCAATGGTTTCCTGCAGGGGGGGGTAGCTTTAAATATTTCTTCATTGGGATTCTTAGCTGTTCACAGCTCTTAATGCCCCTCTTTGTACCATTTTTATGGCTTATCCTTGGAGAGATCCCAGCCATTCAGAGACCACTGATGTCACAGTCCTATATAATCTCATGAAGCTGTCTTCTATTAAGTCAGAGCCTTGGTCTATCCAGGTTAGTCTTGTCTCCTGTCACTCACCTTTTCCACGCAGGGACAAGCTTGTGTAGTTTCCTTGTTGCTTCTGTGGCTGGTAATAGAGCACAGTAGCCATGGAACTTCCTCATGGCAGGCTTCCCTGGAGGTTGTTTTCAAATTGGTAATTTAACAGCATTATAGTATTATACTAAATTCTGCATCAAGTTTCCAGTGTCCATTTAAAAAAATGTAAATCACTAGCTTTGTGGAAATAGCTTTCCTCCATATATATCAGCAAGAAAAGGGGCTAGAGATTTTTTTAAAATGAAAGCTGGGAATTCAGAGAACCTGATGCATATTTTGGTTAATTGTATATCATTATAGTGCTATTCAATTGCTGATTTTTAAGAACCCTCTGCAGTAGGGAGAGGAAATGGCTGCCATGAGGAAAATCCCTGCTGTGTATGCAGACCAGGAAAATACAGACTTTTCCATCTACATGGCAGCCACCCAAGCATTTGCTGTGATCTTTCCCAAAACTTTGGAGTAAAGCAGGTTTGAGAAAGAGTGTATAAAAGCTAGGGAAACCCCAGGAGTTGCAAGAATGCACCAGGATGCTTTGGGGAAGCAGGAAAAAAAACACTTCCAACAGCATTGAACTTGGGGGACATAATCCTTGTGGAAAAACTGAGAGCCAAACTACAAGTGACGTCGTACACAGGTTGGACACTAGTCGGCTTCCCTCAAGTTTTGATGGGAAATGTAGGCGCCCTGGTTTTACAGCTTGGCTCTCCATTATAGCTGCAAGACCAGGATGCCTACATTTCCCATCAAAACTTGAGGGAAGCCGACTAGTGTCCAACCTGTGTAAGACGTCACTTTTAGTTTGGCTCTCACTGGCAGCTGATCTCTGGCATTTCAGTTCTTTCATATCACCTACTCCCTGATCTTTTTTAACTGGTGATGCTGGAGATTGACCCTGGGACATTCTGCATGCCAAGCAAGTGCTCTGCCATTTAGCCACAGCCCCTCCCCAATCAGATTTGGCCAGATGATGATGTCACTGAGAATAAATCATACCAGTTCAGAGTGAGGGCACTGTTTTTTGGATTTGATGGTCCTTGCTCTAAATGGGTGTGAGCTTTGGCTCCTTTTACAAGCTGACCTGGAAAAATCACCAAGGGAATGGGGGAGGGTGCCACTGCAGAAAACATTTGGGGGGGGGAAATCCTCTCCCTATTCCAGTTTAGTCCTAGTTACAAAGTTGCTATGAGTTTAATGATGAATTGAAATATCTCTACAAGCAGAAATTATATGAATTTGAATTAAAAGCAAGCTGTGCTCAGATAACATGTAGCCATCAAGAAAAAGCTGCTTCCAGAAGAGCAAGCTGAAAAGCAGTGCTGGGGGCATTGGGGTACCTGACCTTACTTCCACCCTCCATGAATGTGTAAGAACAACAACAACAAGCCATATAGCACTTGTAAAAATTGATAAAATGTGCAGGCTTCCTGAAAGATGAGAGGCAGGATCCATTGTGATTCCATTTGCTGGTACTCTTTCTTTCTTTCTTTCTTTCTTTCTTTCTTTCTTTCTTTCTTTCTTTCTTTCTTTCTTTCTTTCTTTCTTTCTTTCTTTCTTTCTTTCTTTCTTTCTTTCTTTCTTTCTTTCTTTCTTACACTCTCACACAAAAGAAAAGCCACACTCAGATGCTTTTATTTCTGAGGGTTGGGGGACAGAAATATTCCCCAACAGGTATAAATGCAGCTTTGGGGAGGTTTGATCTTTTCAGCAACAAAATAGCTGGGGAGGAAAGGGTTAAAGCTTCCCTCTTTATCACCCACTCCTCAAACTTACACACATGCAATGATCTCCTCTTTGATAAAACAGTCCTGGGGGCTGCATTTGCAGGGAAGGAAAAATGGTTTAAAATAAAATGGTTTAAAACAAACACAGAAGCCCTCAGCTGTCTGCTGGTTATTGGCTAATGGCTAAATTATTGGCCAATGAGTCACCTATTACGGGATCTGTCTGCCCACCTATGACCTTAAATGCTTCTTTGGGGAGATCTTGCAGGTCCTCCTTCTCTTTCAATGCACAGCTCTGAGAGCATTCTTGTTTCTCTGCCCACAGCACATGAGCAGCAGGCGGCACAAGGACAGGTTGGCAGGAAAGCCCCCAAAGCCCAAATACAACCCATATAGCAAGCTGCAGAAGAATGCAGCCCTGGCAGTGAGTATTTTGAAGGTATTTGTCACTGAATGCACAAACTGACTACTCAGCCTCAAGGCAACGTTTGGAGGGGTTGGTGGGTGTTTCCCATGGATGCTGGTTTATTCTGGGGAAGGCCATTTCCCATCGCCCTGCTAGTCCATGGAGAATTACGAAGGCTGCACAGCTTTCTCCTACAGCAGAGTAGTGGATGTTGTTGCCAGCAATGTGGAAATGAGAGGGTGATAGGTATGTGTCTGGGGACACCACCATTTCACTAGTGGATGAGAGGGTTATAAATTCAGGTGCCTCCTTTTTCTGTGTGTCAATCATTGTGCGCTGAGTTATCAGCATAGTGGCATTAATTGCCGTGAGATGTTGTGTCCGGTGCGAATGCAGATCGTTAGTGAAGGATCACTCTGTCAGTGATAGGTACCACCAACAGGCCCCCATGTTCAGAGAGCATACACTAACAACCACACACACTGGGTATCTCCACTGAGTCCTTCTTTGCCAGGTGTGTGATTAGATAGATTGACTTGGATAGGCAGAAGAATGAAATCCCAGCCAGAGCAAGCTTTTTCCCCAAGGGCGAGGAAAGTTGCACCTGCTTGAAATCCCCTCTAGCACATCTGACCATGCAGATTTGGGAGGTGGAAGGTCACTCTTAACAGGCCCTAAGTCTGATTCAGCAACACAATTTATCAGGTTCTTATGATCGCTGCACCTCAAAGTTGTGGGTGAAGTCATACACCAATAATATGCAAGAAATCAGATCCCGTCTGCCCAGAGTACGCACCCAGAGAGGAAGATTCACTGCTCTGGCAGTGTTGTCTCCTTCCAGGGAACCTCCACCAGGTGTGTGTACTCAGCACTGAGGGTTCTTCTGCTTCTGTGTAGGGATCATGCAATCATTCCAGACTTAGCCAAATTATCTGCATTCAATGGAGGATATCTGTTTGCAACTCTGCATACATCACTATGCTGTGCTTGCTCTTTTCCAGTCTTGACACAAGCCCCAAACTTTAGCTTATATAGTAATATGGGGGCAGGGGAAGAAGTTACTCTTAAATACCCCAAAAGTAAAACTTTTCAAGTATAAGAGAAGTCTGTCTCCAACTTTCATTCCAGAAAATTGTGCCAACCATCAGATGTTTGAGGGTTTAAGCCGAGGATACAGTTAGAGTTGTGTGTCTAGCTTTGTTTTGTTTTTTTAAAAAAACAGCAGGTATGCAGGAGCCCAGTTCGGATGGGGGAGCATGGCTTGAATGGAGGGAGGGTGTTAGGTCTTTCCCCTGTACCATTTTCTTGAACTAGAAACACCTTGGGGAGCAGCTGTTTGCCCCACTGGGAAAGGAAAAGTATATGGTGCTGGATTACCAGGACAGAAGTTAAGAAGTGGGCCTGTGCACACCTCAGGAGTAAGTTTTAAAAAACATTGGGAGCTCTAGGCATGTGATTTCCATGAAATCATGTAGGTAGAGCCTGAGATTCACTGATTTTGCTGTTCTATAGGCTTTTAAATTTCAAATTGAAACTCAGAAAAGACAGATTTTGTCCATATGTACTGGGATATGGGGCTGAGACGTGTGTGGAATAAGTAAATGTCAACAGGAACACTGACTATAATGTGAATCTAGGCCCCAGTTGTTGGTTTCTTACTGGGACTTGAGGTACTTTCTCTCTAAAGAGAGGAAAGCTGAAACTTCAGACGAAAAACCCCTACACCTGGTAGTGTATGACTATGGTTTCTCACTGTAACAGAAGTATCCTCTACACATGCTCAAGGACATCCTTGTCTTGTTAATTTGTGTATTTGGGACGGAGCTGGGGCTTTCAGCATTTGATTGGCTCATATGGTTGTGTGTGTCTCTGTGTTTCCCATCCACCCCCTTCTTACCTCCACAGTCCAAGCTGGCTCTGCAGAAGCACCTCACAAAGACCCTGGCTGCACGGTTCCTGCCAAGTCCCTTCGCTCCAGCCACCGTGTGCACTCTGCCCAGCCCGCTAACGCTGCGACCAGCTGCTGCTACCCTCTTCCAAGCTCCCCTGTTTGGACCAGCGCTTTTCCGAACCCCGCCAGGCCCTGTGAGGGCAGCTACGGGCCCCATTGTCTTTGCCCCCTACTAGAGAACCTCAGCACCTTTTTGGTTCAGTCAGGTTAACTGGCATTAGGGAAAGCAAGGGGAACCAATGCAGAGAAAATGGGGGGCAGTAGATCAAGGCTATTTTTCAGGCAAAGGCAAATTGGAAACTTTCTTGGATTTTTATCAGGAATTGCTTTGCTTGTAGGAGTTTCTGCCTGCATCAGTTGGTTCATGCTTTGGAGTAAGGAGTTAGGCTCCTTCCCAAATACTCCTCCCCATTAAATTCTGACAATCCCATAACGCACCGATCTTTTGGCATTGGCCAGCAATACACAAGCACAATTGTACTTATTCAGGGGTAGGGGTGGGGTGGGGGGGAGCTGGAGGAATGTTCCAGATTTCAGAACATATTGGTTAATTAGAAGTCTGGACAACTGGAAGTGCCATTTTATACTGAGTTGCCATGATCCAGGAATCATATGTGAGATTGTTAAATGAATAACAAAGTTCTCGTCTCTGGGTGGTATTGTAAGATTCAATGATTCCCCCCTTTTAAGAGAAGGCACCATGATATCCCTGTGCTAGCCAAGAAACTGAACTGTTTTTCCAGACAAGGGGGAAGAATTGCCACTAAGCGTGATACGCAGGGGAATCTCTCTAGTTCCAACAAAATTATGCCCACAGAAAAATAGTATAATTTGCACCCTGTTCTCTCAAGCCTTAATGTTTGATCCCAAAATGAAAGCCCATTGGCAGAAATCTAAAACTTTTAATTTTCCAAATGACCAACTGATTTTCAGTTTAAAAAACTGGGAAGCCCAGAGTCTGTTCTCCTTCTGGATGAGGAGTGCATGTCTACCTGTCTGTGTGAAAAGATACTGCATGGCTTATGAAGGGAAGGTGGAACTCAGAAAGTGTTGTCTTTTTCAAAAATTCTTTTTATCTCTAGTCTTGGAAAGAGACTGGAGCTTGGATGCAAAGAGGGGGTCCCCACTCCTAGGGCTTATATGGGTCTGAGGATTTTTTATACTTTAGGTGACTTTTGGGTTTGCCATAAATACAGCACTGTTTCTGTAATAGAGTATGAAGGGGATGGCAATTGTTGTGGATCCACCATGCTTTCTTAAGGTTTGAACATTCAGATTTCCTAGGTTGGGAAATTCCTGGAGATTTGGCAGTGGAGCCTGTAGAAGGGAGGGGCCTCAGTGGAGTATAATGTCATAGAGTCCACACTCCAGAGCAGCCATTTTCTCCAGAGGAACTGATCTCTGTGGTCTGGAAATCAGTTGTAATTCCAGAAGATCTTCAGGTCCCACCTGGAAATTGGCAACCTTGTTTTCCTCTTTATAATTAGTGCTCACCACACAAAACACTATACTGTGGACTAGCAGCAACAGCAAAAGGGAGAAGAAAGTATGGCGCCACCTCTATAGAGGTCTGCCAATGCTCTTGGGGAGCATTGGCACCATCCTCATTATGCTGCTCTAAGCAGTCACTTGGGTGGCTTTGGCAGGAGAAACTGGCCTTGGAGCAGGAGAGGATCATGAGATCTCAAGTCCCCCTCCCAAGACTGGACTTCAGTGCCCAATATCACAGCATGCTGTGAATGGAGATCAGGTGTCTGCAAAACAGGAAAGCAAAGAAAAGACCCCAACAGGCTTGTTGGTTAATTGGGCTTGAATGAAACCAGGCAGCCAGCCAGCCGAGTACAGTGCAGAGCATGAGCAAACCCAGTCCGCTGCTGAGTCTTCTGAGTTGTCCTTGAAGGAAGGTTTGGCAGCCAATGTCTAACTGCAATATACCTTACCACTGCGGGGGAATGGGGAAGATTTGCATGGGGAATCCTTTGGGCTGCATGCCTTGCTCCGAAAAGAAGCAAAACATTATGTTGCAACCAGCCCTAGCTCGTTCTTATCTGCCTACACAGTTTTGTGGTTGGAAGAGATGATGTGGGGTTCCCCCTCTCCTAAGCTTGCTTTCAAGACTTTTCACATATTCTGGGGGTGGAAAATGTCCTTCCCAAACATGCTTTTGGAATGTCTGGTAACTGTTTACAAAGTAGTGAAAGGGGATGGATTGGAGGAGGAGACGGTGAGTGTCGTACTTCTGACACTGTACCTATGACATGGCTTGCCCCTGGCTTATTTCAATGGCCCAATCTGCCCCTGGTGGGGACTACCCCTTGTTGTGCATGTGACTGCTTGGTAAACTGGATGTTTGTACTGTACTGCCAACTGGAGAAGAGACTCTTACTGCAGTTCTGCACTTGATCAAAAAATCTGGGAATTAGGAGGGGAATTGGGAGATTTTCTTGCTATTTGGCAGGACAATACAGCTGACTGGCTTACCAAGTGATTTCATGGGCATTATGGTGAGTTGCCCCTTGGTAAATGGTCACCACACTGCTTCCCCTATGAAAAGTTAGAGCAGGCCACCCTTTCCATTAGCCAGACAATCACATGAGAAAGAGAAAGTGCCCTGAAAGCGTACAAACAAGCAAATAGAAATGTTTGGTTCTTTCCCTTTATTTATTTTAAATGCATAGTCTGAGCAGAGGCACTCTGCACCCTGACAGGCTCTAGAGGTCCTGCTGTCTCTCTCTAAGAATCCAGTAGTGCACTGTGAACAGCACTGCTGTTCCAAGGGCAGTCTTGTATCTTCCCAGCTTCTGTGATTCAGTTATGCGTGTGTGCGTGCATGCGTGCATGCGCGTGCATGCACAGGTTCTGCTTCAAGACTCGACCCACAGGCACCTACCTGTGGCACAGTCCTGTAGACCTGGTAGACCTCTGTATCCCCTCATAAGAACATGAGAAGCACCCTGGACTAAACTAAAACCAATCCTGGCTAACCAATTATCATGGAGGGCCAACCCCAGGCCATAGAGACCAAGGCATTCTCCCAAGGTTGCCTCCTGGCATGGTTATTCAGCGCTTCCCTACTTCTGAATATGGAAGTTCCCCTTAGTAACCAGCTGGTTCAAGGTCCTTTGGAACCCCCAAGCAAAGTCAACTCATCACCTCCTGCGCCTGCTGTGAGCAAACCTTAAATCTGACAACCTCCAGATGTGTCCTTGTGATCTCCTGGAATCACAACTGAGCTCCAAACTACAACCGTCAGTTGCCCTGAGAAAAATGGCTGCTTTTAGAGGGTGGATTCTATGGTATTCTAGCCCGCTGGGATCCCTCCCCTCCCCAAGCCCCACCCACCCCAGGCTCCACCCCCAGGTCTCCAAGGATTTCCCAATCTGGTGTTGGCAACCTTAGCAAGCCTCTTCCCCATTCAGACTCAGCCACAATTACTTCTGCTGTCTCCAAAGTGTTGAGCAGATGTCTTTCCTACAACTCTTACTTCGGCTCCTATCTCTAGAGGTAGCAAGGACTGACAATGAGAACCTTGTTACCCAGCACTCTCACCTAAGTTTCTGCCTCAGTGCCCAGGCAAGTGCTCACAAGCTCCCCAAGTATTGATCAGTCTAGCTGCTCTTCTGGAAAGTGCTTTAGGCTCCAAATATCCTCCAGATCACTGCCAGGGCACCGGAGACTGGGCAAATAACGGGATAGCCATGATCTTCATGTTCTCCTCTTAAACATAAAGATTAGAGAGAGTTGACCTGGTCCCTGGAGAAAGCAAAAAGCATTTTGTAGGAATCCACTGTACTATGTCACTCAGCACAAAGGTAATTTTGTGGGCTCGGCCATGATAGATTTCTGTCCTGTGTTTTGAGAATTACAGGCTCATAGCAGAGCATCCCAGGATGCATACCTGAACTCAGCAGCTGGAATCAGATAGGCAAGGTTGTTGGCCATGATGGAGTGACAAACTGTTCCAATCTATGCAAAATACTGGTGGAGTGGTTCTGTCCTCCTTCATTCCCATGCCTGTTTCTGATTCCCCGTGCTACGTTTGTTTGCCCCAGGTGACAAGAAGCCGAGGCCAAGGCAGGAAAATGTGTATATATAAGGCAATATTCTTGCTGCAGATCTGAGACACTTGCTTCCTGTCCCAGGACACTGACTCTTTTTATCATGCACACAGTCAGAAATGTTAAATCTGCCCAGCTGCTCAAGGAATAATGGATTTTGAGACTATTTCTCCCAAATGTAATTCCATTTGCGAATCCAAATAGAATTATGGCTAGCATATTGAAGACCTCAGAGTGTTTCCCCTCAGAGGGTGCATGCAGAATAGTTTGCGTGCTCATCAGATCTAGGCTTTTAGTACTGCCCCAAATCAGCATTTATTCAAGCTGACAGGGCAACGCTGCAGTCTTGCAAGAATGAGCAATTTGTTGTAATTTGCTTCTCCTTGTCCTGAGTTACGAGAAGTTCAGGGAAGCCTCTCCAGTTTCCAGAATGAGAAAGAGCTGTTGTGAGGCATTTGCAGAGCAAAGGGTCTGATTTAAAAAAAACACACACACACACGGCATTCAAGAAGAAAAGATGTTTTCCTCTCCAGGGCTGAACTGTGAGGAACCTGCAGCAAAAGCCACCTATGGATCTTGCTGGGTGGATAGCGCCTCTGACACCAGCACGGCGTCCCCCATCCCCAATCTTTAGAGCAGATCGGCAGCCTGTTTTAATTTTTTTTAAATAAAGCAAAAGTAAATAAGTGCAAAAGTAAACATGCAGAGAGAGCTTTAAATTTAAAAATTTAAGGCAGATGTGTAAAGGGACAAGCAATGCTGACAATGGGAGAGTGTGCGATTTGATGGGATGTATGTTGTACAGACTGCAAAACCGTGCAGAAGCTCACATCATTGCTGAGAAAACATCTGTAGTGTAGTGTAGTAGGTTTAATTGTATATGGCCAAAGGCCGTCACAATACAAAGTTAAGAACAGTAAAAATAGAAATCTATCTTACAAGCATAAAATACAGTTATTAAAATAATAAAAAATAGAATACAATTAAAATGGGACCTTAATAAATACCAGATAGTTATGAAAAAAGTTAGGTTTCTGAGGAAACAATCTTGGCCCTAACCTTTTTTGCAGCTGAGGCAAACAGGGATACTCTGCTAGTGACAAATGAATCAGTATCAGATAACAAAAAAACTAATTTGTCAATATCAGAGGTAAAGTTACACAACACTAACAAGTTAGCAAGAAATTTAGCTCTAACCTCTGCACACATGGGACAAAATAAAGTGTAATGTAGAAGATCCTCAGGAACTGAGGCACCGCATATGCAGAGACGGAGAGCCATTGGGGTTTGATGGTATCTTCCTGTAAGTAAAGCTGTCGGCATGGTTTGAAAGCGCAGGGAGGTAAATGATTTTCTGAGATTTTGGGATGTGATATTCACTAAGTAAGGAGATCTAACATGATCTCTTTTGAAAACATCTGTATTCAGTTGAACATCTACCATAATTCTTAAGAGTGTTTTTGTGAATCTCTGCTTGTTCACGTTATCTTTGTGTTCAGGTGGAAGGGCTGGAGAACAGAGGTCCATAGAGATCCTGCGAAATAGCAATAGAGCAATAGCCCCTTCCCACACCAGCCCTCCAGCCTCTTAGAACTTCTTTGCTGATTCCTCCGTGATGACCCTTGGATGTGCTTTCTAGAAGATGCCGTGAATGTCACATCGCATTGTGCTGAATTGTTTGTATTGCTCATGGAGCAGTCTTCTGTGGGTCAGAATTAGGCTCTTGATATTGCTGGAATCACGAGGGGAATTTTTAAAAAACTAATTTCCTTTCTTTGCTTGCAACCAGGGCTTTTTTCCTGGGAAAATAGGTGGTGGAACTCAGTGAGTTGCCAGCACAGGGGGCAACTCTTGGCGGGAGGTGGTGCCCCTGGTACCACGTGCGCGTGCAAAATACACGCATGCTCCCAGGGCCAATGACGTCACTTTGGGTAAGCTGTAACAAGGGGGAAGTTTTTAAAAGTTTGAATCACCCTCAGCAAAAATGGTCACATGGCTGGTGGTCCCGCCCATGATCTCCAGACAGGGGAAAGTTTAGATCTCAACTCCCCTCTGTCTGGAGATCAGGGGGCGGGGCCACCAGCCATGTGACCATTTTCAAGAGGTGCCGGAACTCCGTTCCACCGCGTTCCAGCTGAAAAAAAGCCCTGCTTGCAACAAAGGTGGCTTCCATACAGTAAGATTTCTCTGTAATCCCTTCATTGCTACTGTGAATGCAGAGGCATGTACATTGGCAGTGAAGCTTCCACATGGGAGTTTTCTGTGCCCTTCCCTCCTTCTGCACTTCATGGCCACCATTTTAATTGATTGGTTTTTCTGCCACACCACCTTAAGGTGCTATAGCAATTATCTGTTTTAAATTTTAAAAGGTCTCTAGTGGCATGGTAAGGAAAATAGCTGTCAGAAAGGGCTGAGAGTAGGTAAATAGTGCCAGTGTAGACAGATCATGGCAACCAAGTTTGGGAAACAGATTGCTATGGATAGGGAGAGGACCATCAAAGCATGATGTCACAAGTGATCCCATTTGGAAACAAGAGCAGAAGAATTCCTGCTTTTCTGTGTGGAAATAGTCCAAATCCTCAAATCACAACCCCCGTTCTGCTGCTAGAATCAAGTTATGCCAAGAGCACACTCATTTTCTTAACTTGTTTGTTTTGAGTGGCACAATTTCTGTCAGTTTTTAATTTGGAGAGTGTAGGAGTTTGTTTTTGTGGTATTGATATTTTGTCACAGATGGAGGGGAAGGAAAACAGCAGACCTTGGCAGGATGGGGGCAGAGAAGCATGGAATTATCCAAATTTCATTGGCGACTTTCTAAGCTCTTTTTTTTCCATTAGGGCCATGAGGGATAGGACCTTTTTGGTTTTTAATTTAGGAAAACTCCACTTCTTAGGAATCTACAGCAGCAGTTTAAAAGGCTCTCTGCAATGCATGTCTGCTATGAAATCTTTCTTGACTCAGTAGCCCCGATCCAACCCAAGTTAGTCATGTGATTAAGGCTGCTATCCAATATACATTGGATAGTAAGATCCATTGAATATACTGTGATGTTCTTCTGAATGAACATGTGTAGGATCAGGCTGTAAGGACCACTGAAAGTTACAGGACTTAAGTTAGTCATGGTTAATGTGTTGTTATTAGTTTCAAGAAGACTTAGTTAAGACTTCTTGGAGTTTGGTTAGGAACCCTTGACATTCTAGAAGATTGCAGTAAAACCAGCACTAGCAGGGTGCTAAGCTTAACCAAATGTACAGCCCTGTAGCGTGTTTGATGGATTCATTCCAAGACCCAACAGGCCAATATTCTGCAGTATCTTAAGTTGCTGCAGGCTAGGCGGTCCCCAGTTTCATGGAGCCTTGGGGCTGTTCCGAACATGCATGTCATGTTTCCTTATACAGGGATGTCTTCTCTGTTTAGAATAAAAACATAAGCATTGTCTCTTATGAAGCATGATATGAACATTTAACTTTGACATGACTTAATGGATGAGGCAGCTGCTGTGCAAATCTGTGCCCTGTCTCTACACTCCGGGTGAAATAAACTTTCATGCCAGGCTTGATGCAGTTTGGTAACTAGCTGCTCACCTACAGAGAATAAGAATCGCCTCCAAGTGACTAGGAAGCAAACGTCTGTAAATTAGATCTGTTGAGGTTCCCCCCCCCCCCGTGTCATCAGAGTGGGGCACAAATGCATGTGTGTGAGCTGGTAATTCTGTTGTGGACTACCCGCTTTTGCAGACTTATTTGCAAGGTACATGAAGATAACTCAGGGGTGCAACTGTTGACTTCTGCATATTCGCAACAGTAGTGGGCAATCCAAGGGGCATTCCATGAAGCTCTGCTGCATCCGGCACCCCCTGCGCGGTATGATTTTCAGAAGGTGCCGCCCAGCATCTCTCATGACACTGCAAAGGGTTCTACAGCATACAAGCTGAGGGAAAAGTACAACTACCAAGAGAGGATTTCCGGATTTCCCCCCAGCTAAACTGGGTAAAATTGGACAACAGGTTGCTTATGCAGCACCTGCCCAGAAACAAGGGGAGCTTCCATTTGGTAGCTGAGCCATAATGCCATCCAAAGCCAAGTTATACCCTTCTAATAAGCCCACTGACTTCAATGGACTTAGAGGGCCTAATTCTGCTTCAGATGCCACTGGGAATGTGCTAGATCCTGCTCAAGAGAATAAAACCAGGGCAGGAAGGAGGAGGAGGAGTGGAGTGGGGCACAGATGGAAACAAACAGCTAAGCGATTCTGTAATTTAGCAAACAGACAAACAAACCCCACACTCTCAGGGCTGGGAGACTCAAGATCCAGGAAGCTGCAACATTGGCTGTATTTGTTGGCGGTTTGAGACTCTATGCTTGTTATTCTGGACTGTTGCTTCTGGTTGGCCTTTTTGCAAGAAGAACCAGATCCATTAGATTGGGAACAATGAGGGCTGGTGGTCAAGTGACCATGGTAGTGATGGAGTTGCCCATAGAAACAGGAACAGGTGCACCTCACCTGCAAGGTCTCCAGAAGCTGCCTGGGTCTTTGTCTGTTTTTTCCACAGCCATTTCTAGAGCCCTTTATTTCTGTGTTTTGAAAAATATTTTTTATTTCCAGAAAAAGGAACGTCTCGCCTGGCAAAGATTGGGGGCAGACATTGCAAAACCTACAAGAAAATTGTGCCTCTGAAAGTTTGCCTTCATTCTGGTTTGTTGCTTCTTTTGTGTAACACCAAGAGAGCTGTCATTGCCTTGGGGTCTGGCTTCATCTGGGAGAGGGAAGCTCACCTGTGAAAAAAGAGGGTCTCCCTCCTTAAAGTGGGAAGATGCTTGTAAATAAGAGCCGACTAGCATCCCCTTCTCAAAAAAGATTGGCTGTGGTTCCTCACCCCAGGCACTGCAGCTGGTCTTGGTTTCCTGCCAACTTCATTTTTCTAGCAGATGCTGTTGAAGCCTCTCTTCTGCAACTCTGGATTCCCTTGTGATGGCCTGTTTGTATGTTTCCTGAACCGGGACACACTACATAGCTCAGATGGCCCAGGAACGAGCCAAGCTGAGCAGCCCATTCGGTGCTGCAAGCCAGTGTACAGATGCCACTCCGCTCACACCCAATCCCAATGGACGTTAGCTTACCTAGTGCCTCTGGGATGGAGCAGGACAAGGCAGCTGGTAAGCCGATATGGGTCATGGTTGGTACTGAAGGGCCTGAGCCAAGTGACTTCTGCAGATTGGTGGCAGGGCCAGCTGGGGCTTGGTTCTGCTTGCTCCTGGCTACCAGTGGTACACCAGGAAGTTAAATGGGCAATCCAAGGATCTTGATTTACCTGATAGCCCCTTTCCTTTATGGTTCTGTTGCTTGCCAACCCACTGGCCAGTTAAGCTTCCTAATTGTCCAGGCCCAGCAGAGAATGCCCCCCCCCCAGCTCCAGCCTGCCTCCCTCCCTCTGGGAGGGAGGGGAGTGGGAGTGGCCTCCATGATGCTCTAGGAATTTCTCCTAGTCATTATGAACATTACCATAGAAATTAGGGGAAATTTCTAGAGTGTCACTTGAAAGTGACATCATGTCCTCTTCAAACTCCATCCTTTCAAGCACTGACCCCCAAATCTCCTAGGCAGTGTTAGGAACTGTACGACTCGTCATTGTGCTTTCCTCCTATTTTCTTTTCAGTTCAGCATTCTTCCAAGATGGGTGTGTCATCTTGTGTGGTTCCCTTCCTGTGCAAATCTCTACCATTTTGCTCTCTGGCCTACTCACTGTGCTTGCCATTTAAGACTCCAATGGCGCATCACTGTGCTTCCCCTTCTGAAGAGAAAAAGTTGGCAACATGGTACTGGACCAACATATGGTCACATCACTTTACATTTGTAATGTACACACATTAAACACGTTACAGGCGTTAAAACAGCCAAATTACACACATGACAAATGTGTTCTGAAAGTTTGCATGCTAGATGTACCTAGAGCCGGAAGCCCAAATTACCTTTTGGTTCTCACCATATCTGGTCCTGCCGTCCACAGGAAGGTCCTTCAGTTTGCCGTAAGAATATGCCATTTTTGTTTTTCAAAGAATTCCTCACTAGGCAGGTTACCAGCAAAAGCATACAGGTTTACCAATGAATTAAAACACTTGCCTCCCTTGTAAAGAGTTATTTATAAAACGAAAGGAAAATTGGCATGGCTGATAAGGGGCCATTTGTGATGCTAGTTTCCAAAAAAAACACACACACACATTTTTTACTCTACTGGTAATAAAAATTGAGTAAGATATTGCAGATACAGTTGCTGTGAGCCAGAAATCCCTGGTCTGGAATTGAAATGGTTGCTCTTCCCCCTTTTCTCTCTGGGAGTGTTCCCGGTTCCCTGGTAGAGGCCTGACATCTGGGCTTGCCTTTCTGTACTTTTTGAGGTTCTCCAATCCTTGGCCTATCACTGTGCTTCCATTCCTCCTGATTTCAGGTTCTCCTCCAATGGCCCATCACTGTGCCTCCCATTCTGCACATTTCTAGGTTTGCCAACAGGTCCCTAGGACTGTGGTGTTTCCCTTCCCTCCCACTGGAAACCCTTCCACCACTCTCCCTCTCTATATCCCTCTCCTGCCTCCGCCCTTTGTTGGCTGTGGGGAATGTTGGGGGGTCATATGCAAAGCGTTGGGTGCCCTTTGGAACCCTGAGGGTGCCGCCTGCGGCTTTGTTTTGCTGTCTCACCGCTGTGTGAAGCCATAAGACTCTTGCCACGCTGGTGTTTCGATACACTCGGCACTTTAACCCCTTGAAAGCCATTCCTTCTGCTAATAATAATATAGCAAGAAGCTGCTTTAGGAACACAAATGCGGACGCTGTCTTCAATCGCCCTTTTCCTTTGTATCCAAAGCATTAATGCCTTTGAACATAGCATATAATGTACTCCAGGTAGTAGGTAGGGCACCTAGGCCATAACTCTTGGTAGTGTGTGTGCCCCCACAATGTAAATATGACAACCAAGGAGTGACGTGCAACAATGTTTGATCCTTAAAGAAAAAGAAAGGATATTCAAACCATTGTAGGGACTTGGCCAGTACGTTGCCCCCACTCCACCCTCTAATGGTTCAATGTATATTTTTGATGTACTATATATATAAAACTGTTGAGATTTAAGTAAAAAAATATTTTGATAATCAAATTTCATTGCTCTACTGTGTTACTTGGTCAATAAATGGAACACGGATAAATGAGGAACGGCTCCTGGCTTCCTGTTTGTTGGTAGATAATGGGATGGAGATTTGGGCAAGACCTCTCAGCTTGTCTGCAACCTGGAATGGGATCAGGAGCCCTCTATTCAAAACAGCATTTGGGGACATCTTCAGTAAATCCACTGGATTTAGGCATGGCAGGTTGGGATATGGCCTGTTTCTGACGGGCGTCTCTGTGCAGTCAGATGGAAATGTCATCATACGACATATTCAGAGAGACTGAGCTTGCAGATGAGTACATACGGGATTTAGACCAAGGCCTGGTGTGCTCAAAGGGCAGAGAAGGTGGTCAAGCTCACTGGGCTTTACTGACTGCAGGAACCACCTAATTAAATGTGCCTCCCTAAAGCTCCTTACTCAGAGGAAATAAGATATCGAGGCAGAAGGCTCTAGCCTAGTTTCCCCCCATCTCGTTGTTGGCTTTCTGTGTGTAGTCACTTTTTCTCCCTTGATGGAGCATTCAAACGTGACAATTCCTGGTTGGGAAATTCCTGGAGATTTGGGGGAGGAGCCTGGGGAGCCTTTGGGGAGAGGAGGGAGCACATCAGGATATAATGCCATAGAGTCCCCCCTCCAAAGCTGTCATTTTCTCCAGGCAAACTGGTCTCTGCGGTCTGAAAATCAGTTGGAATTACGGGAGATCTCCAGGGCACATCTGCAGGTTGCCCTTGTTACCACTAATAAAAGCTTTAGCTGCAACAGCAGAGATTCCAAGGACCCTTGAAGAAATTCTGTGGACACTGTGCAGCCTGGATATGCTCAAAGTAAGGCATAGTGGTCAGATGTGATGGAGCAGAGAAGAGAAACTGTTGAGTTTTGCACATATTACATTTCTTGGTTTCTGAATTAGCAGGTGACCACTGGTACAGACAAAGCTGCATCAGCAACTCTAAGCCTCCATCCTGGGTTTTTTGGTCTTTTGATTTCTAAATTGCTGAAAATCTTTCTGCTAAGCAATCGTTGGGAGATATTACCCTCAGCTGGAGCACAGCCGCCTCCTAGCACAAATGCATTCTGAAACCAGCTGCACATTTAGATTCTGTGCCAATGCTGTGGTTATCCATTGGTTACAGATTTTTAAAATCTTTATTTTAATAAGGTTGATTAAAATTTAAATACATTTGTGTTTTGCCCAAACCAGATGTGCTTGTTACTGAAAGCTCAGTGCAAGCAACCTCCATTAAGGGTTAAAAAAAAGGCAGGATGAGAACTTCAAAGTTTATTTCAGTTTTGTAAACTGTCCCCCCCCCCCCGCCGCCTTTTTTTTTTAACGGTATGGTTCATAGATCTTAAATGGCCTGGAAAGCATAAGCAGATTCTTCAGTCTTGACCCACCCCGGAATCACTTAACACATTCGCTGTCTAATCTTTATTAGTAAACAGATAACAGTTTGCAAGCCTGAGATTAAGTCATAATTAGGAAGAAACGGGCAGAGGAAGTGGGGATCTGCAGCATGATTTCCCTTCACCATGAACAACCACAGGCAGTAGTTACCACATATTTGATCTCTCGGCCCCAGGGGCCTCTCCTGCAACAAATGAAGCACCGAGTGGTGGATCTGAGACGATCTTCTTTGTGCCTCACAACATTTCAGTGCAAATGTTGCTGCTGTCTTGTGATCTTAAAACTAAAATTAAAATATATCTTAATTTCCCTGTAATGTTTTTAAAGGTTTGGGGCACGTTTCTGTGGTGGTTGAAGATTGTAGAAAGTTACAGCCAAGGGGGCCCAACAAGTTTCTGACATTGCAACCATTTTTCTTTTTGGTTTAAACTTCCTCCCCAACCTTCTTTCTTTATTTGTTATTTATTTTACTTGGTTCATATCCCCCTTTTCTCCTCCATGGGGATACAAACTGTCTTACAACACTGTCCCCTTATCCATTTTATCCTCACAACAACCCTGTGAGATAGGTTAGGCTGAGAGAGAGTGAATGACTGGCCCAAGGTCACCCAGCAAACTTCTGTGGCAGAGTGGGAATTCAAACCTGGGTTGCCCACATCCTGGTTCAAAAATCTAACCACTACACCACACTAGGTCTCTCTCTCTCTGTGGTAATAAATCTGAAAACAAAACAGCAAGGGGAGAACCTTTAAATAAGGTTTTACCTGTGGGGATGTGCAGGTAGAAGCCCGCCTACCCCCCACCCTGCTAAGGATGAAAGTCTTCCTGTAATAAGCAAGGGGATTCCATTCGCCTCTTTCTCCACAGCATTGAGGTGACACCCCTCCCCCATCTTGTGCAAAAACCAAAGCATCCCTCCTTCCTCATAACTGGTCGAGGAGAAGGGAGGACAGACAAGCAAAGCAGGTCCACCAACAAAATGGAGTCGTTCTGGAAACCATCTCCTCTTTGTCATGGCGACTGTTAAAGTCCTCTGTTAAGAGCAGAATTTAGTACCCCTCACAAGGGTTCTCAGACAAGTGAGAATTAACAGCTGACTAAAGAAAGAAGTTAAAAATTCAACCATTGCTATAATTCACCCGCTATTTTTTTTTTCACAAAACACACCATGGCATCTGCTAGCAATAGACCCACACACACACGCACGCACACACACTGCTAGCTATAAATGTTTTTGCAGGTCAAACAGAGTCAAAATGATTTGTACTTCTCTTGACTTGGAATTCTCTCTCTTAAAAAATGGAGATTGGAGGAAGGAAAATGGTGCCCCACCTGGAATCTTGCTGCCTGAAGCTCTGGCTTCATATCACTTCATGATAAGGATGATCTTGTGTGCATGCATTTGTACAAAGTACAGAGGGCATGACACCCAAAGGTTCACCCATCCACAGAACCACTGCTTTTGTTCTTGCGGCTAAGTGGGAAAGCGGACTTGCTCTGAGGCTGGGTCATCTTGCTAGCCAAGTAGACAAAAGGTTCAATGAGGGTCCGGCGGTCAGCAACTGAGACCTCCCACAGCTTGACCTTCTCTGCTTTGGCCCAGTGCTGCACCACATCATGGTCCACACGGCGCAACTCCTGCAAATCACACTTGTTGCCCAAGACCACAATGGTGACCTGCGAGGATCCAAGATAAGAGCAGTTAGAGTGATTCAACAATATACACAGAGGACATTCAGGGTGGAATCAAGATGAAGCAGGGTAAAGGCCTCACATCACTTACTGAATGCAGTTTAGGGGCCACACATTTTGGGCAACCAACATAATCCTCCCCACTGATGGTTCTACATAGGCTTAAATGCTCAGAAGGTGCAGCTTCCCCAAGAGATGGAAGACTGGCTGGTGCAGTCTCAGACCTCAGCTGAGAATTCTACTACTGCTTAAAGATAAGAGTGTATCTGAGTAAAATAACAACTGTCTTCAGATAGTTTCAGGTAGGTAGCTGTGTTGGTCTGCGTAGATGAGCAAGGTTTGAGGCTAATAGCATCTTAAAAACCAACAAGAGTTTCCAGAGTATGAGCTTTTGAGAGTCAAGCTCGCTTTGGTTCAAGACTATAGTTCCTAGTTTTATATCATCTACCATGCTCCTGGCCTATCTATCCCCAACCAAGGGGAGAGAAAAGGGGTTAGCAAAGTGGAAATAAGCTACCAGGTCTTCCACTTTGTTGCAAGGTCTCCTGCCCCCTGCCACCTCTGCCTGCTGCTGCTCAGATGGGTGGCAGGGGAAGAATAATGTCACTTCTGTGTAACCTGGAAGTGATGTCATTGCGTAGGTCTACACTCAAGCATTTGCCCCAAACTCTGTGGTTAAACCATACAGTTTTGGGCAAATGCTAGAGTGTCACCTACAGCATGATAACATCACCATCAGATTGTGCTGTGCAACGCAGACAATGCAAGTCCCTACCTCTCCCATCTCCCACCTGTTGTCTTGGACATTCCCCAGCATGTGTGCTGAATGGAAGAGTGCCAGAACATTTTGCTCAGTATGTGGGGCTGGTTCTCCACCAAAGAGACAGAGCCCCTGAAGCACTAGCTGGTGCCCAGCTTGCTTCCAGCACATCTGGTCATTGTATGCCTCCCCTCCATGCTTTGGTTTACTAGCCACCAACAACTTCACACGTAAGTGTTGTAGAGTTTTGGCATTTGGGTCTTTCATCTGAGCTAGAAGCAAGAACTGGCTCTTTCTAAAACTCTGAAAGAGAAGTGCTGGTTCTTACAACAGTGTTTACAGCAGCAGCTGTGGCTCAGGCCTCTGAGGTGAGAAGCAAAGGCTCTTGGACAGTACCTGAGAGAGCAGACAGGACAGGAGCCCTACCACTGCAGAGCAAGAACTTAACTCCCTAATCATTTGCCCTCTGAAATCATTCTTCCCTCATACTGGTCATAGGAAGCAGAAGCCACATTGTAGATTCATGGAGGGTTGACCCCTAACTAATAACAACAACAAAACAACAACATATGCTTATATACCACCCTTCTGGACAGATTAGTGCCACACTCTGAGCAGTGAACAAAGTCAGTGTTATGATTATCCCCACAATACAGCTGGGGAGCTGGTGCTGAGAGGAGTGGCTTACCCAAGGCCACCTTCAGAGTTCATGGCAGTAGTCGGAGTCAAACTAGCAGAGTGTTGATTCGCATCCCAGCCACTTAACCACTATGCTACAGCAGCTATGCAATTACCAATGGTACCAACCTAGGATTGCCAGTCCTGCACTGCAAATCCAAGAAGATTTTGGGGGTGGTACCTGGGGAGGGTGAAGTTTTAGGGAATGAGACATCATGTCCCCCATGATACTGTAGGAATTTCCCCAAACTCGTATCATGAAAACTATAGAGATGGGAAATTCCTAGAGTGTCACAGAGGACATGATGTCCCCTTTGGGTAGAGGTTTAAGGGAGGTGATGTCACTACCAGATGACGCTCTAGGAATCTCTCCAATCTCTATGATCTTTAGTGTTGGGAGGACTTCCTAGACCATCGCCATTAACACTATTCCTCCACCCCATTTTTTTCTCCCACTTCTCAAATCATTGAAGGTGGGGGACTGAGGGTGGGGGATTGCAAGCTTGTACCAGGCGGACCAAATAATGTGCCCTTTATTACATCCTCAAATAATCTGCAACAGGTAGAGATGGCAGATATGTTCAGGATTCTCTGTAGATAACCCAATCTGCAGAGCTTTCCAAGGGCATAAAGTTAAAAAACAGAGTTCTGGACTCAGGTGTCACAGGGTGCAGTTCACCAACCTCTTTCTTATCTTTGCTCTTGTCAATCTCCTTTTTGAGCATTTCCACCCTCTTGAAGGACTCCTTGCTGTCAATGCTGTAAACAAGCACATAGCCATCTGTGCAGGAGAAGCAGTGCTTGGGTAGCTCAAGCCCATCCCTCAAGCCTCGGGTGTCATAGAAGCGCACCTGCTCCCTCACCCCTCGGTCAGTCTCAATCGAACCCACGTAGATATCTTCCTGAGTTTCAATCATCTCTGAACCTGCAGACAGCAGAGGGTTGTCAGTTCTGTAAGTACAAGAATTGTTCTTCTCTAAAGAGATATTTACCTTCATGCACAAACTGCTTTGCTAGACACCCCTCTTTGGAAATTACAGGCCCTGCTGCATCATTTACTGTTTGCTGGTACCCAGGGCACAATTATCCAGCAACACATGCTGATGTCAAAATATTGGCAACGCCTGCCTTATACCTGGAATCCTGGGGAAGGAAAAGCAGTTTGGGGGAAACCATTTCAAGCAGAAAACTGACTTGATGTAGAAAGGGTTAAACATAGACCTTCCTCTTTCCCCGTAAAATTGCAGCCTCGGGCACCTGCCTTTCCTTCTAAGAAATTGCCATGGCTTGGTTGCACACACTACTGGGTAATGCGTGGCTTCCCCTTGGAAGGTGACAAGTTGATATATTGATTCAGATATCTCACCGCCCTTGAACTGATTTTAATTTCTCCCCTTGCCTGCACAGGATCTTAGGGCTGCTTGATGCATTTATACGCTTCCATACTGCTTTTCTTCCATAAATTTAAAGCTGTTGTAAATTTTTTTAAACTTCCACATTAAAAGATCGCTAATGCCACTAACTTCAATCAAAACTCCACTCATGGAATCAACAGAGGATCTCAAACAAAAATAACGTGTACCCATGCAGAGGTGTGAAATGACTTCTAAGGGGCGGGGGGGAGGGAAACACTCTTCCTCCGTCTAAAATTACTTCACACATTCCACAATAGCAAACCTCAGTTTACCCTGAATACCAAATAGTGGTGCTAAACACATTGCCTCTACTTTTGTTTTCTTCAAAGCCATGCTTCCTCAGCCATCCAGTCTCTGAGCCATGGGTATGTAGGATTGCCAACTCTGGATTCAGAAATTCCTGGAAATTTTGGGGCTGGAGCTTGTTGAGGGCACGCTTTGGGGAGGAATCTCAGCAGGGTTGTGAGGCCATAGATTCCACCCTCCAATGCCACCATTTTCTCTGGGGGATCGGACTCTATACTCTGGAGATCGGTTGTATTTCTGGGAAATGACCAGGCCCCACCTGGAGGTTGGCAACCCTACAGGTAGGCAATCAACTATCGTTATCCCTACAATAGTTCTGTAAGCTAAACGGACTGATCGAGCAAGCTTCATGGCTGAAGAGGGGACTTGAGCCTCACACAGCAAAAGTCAACACTTACCAACCACATGGTTCCCGTAGAGAAGCTGCTCTAGGATGGAGGTCTTCCCAACTGCTGCTTGCCCACACACAACCACTTTGCAGCTTTTCCCCATCTCCTGGCAAGTGCGGGGGGCGGGGTGGGGGGGGGGAGGATGAGCTGTGAAAATCTGTTATTTATTTAGAAAATGTATATGCTGCCTCTTCAGAGATTTACTTGACGCAGCTTACAAAGTAAAACACAGTAAAGTAATAAAATAGCATGAAACTCATTAAAATTAAAGCAGTATTAAAACCAAGCCAGAGCAGCACAAAACATTTAGCAGTCTAAAAGGATTCTCATAAAACATCTCAGGTTAGAATCAATGTAAAAACAACATCTTAAAAATGGAAGCACAGCCAAGCTGCCTGCAGCCTTGTGAAATTCTAAGATGTTGGAGGCGTGCGGGAAGCCTTTCATCGACAGAGGGCGGAAACACCACAGGGTCCAGGACTATTCCTGTGCTTTGTACTTAACACGCCTTTTAAAACTCAGCTCCCTCAAAAATGCATACAGCTGCACATGCTCTTTGGAGCTGTGCTCTCTCATCATCAACCTGTATGTAACTGGAGAGGTAATAAACAGAGGGACAAAAGCAGACTGCTTAAGTTGGCTGCTTCATACATTCATCTTTTTGCAGCTGAATACCTAGAATTTAAAAATAAACACCGCACACAGAACTACATTTTATTGGGTGGCATGGAGAAAAAAATGGAACTCCCATATCAGATTCCTCCTTATAGTACACGGGAACACTTATCCCATCTTGTGATATTTATCCCATTGTGTCCAATCCACTCCAGCCAAAAGTGAAACTCACATAACAGGTTCCTCCTTGTAATATATGGGAACGTTTATCCCATGTTGTGATGTTTATCCCATTATATTTTGACAGCATCCCTAAGTAAGCTATAATGTAATTTTCTTCTACTTTGAAACAGACTGGAATGGCACATCATACAAATCCTAGAATGTATCTGCAAATTCTATCTTGTATTCAGACATAATCATAACTGAGTTTCTTGCCTACTACAAGTGTTAAATTAGGCCAGTGTGGCTAATAAGATTGTAGGATCACCATTTACCACTTACATGAATGGGTCACTGGCCTCATGGTACACATTTTATTTTTATGTGTACACATGAAGTTCCCTGACCTGGACGGCCCAGGCTACTGCCATCTCGTCAGATCTTGGAAGCTTAAGTAGGGTTGGTTCTGGTTAGCACTTGGATGGGAGACCACCAAGGAAGTCCAAGGTTGCTATGCAGAGGCAGACAATGGCAAATCACCTCTGAATGTCTCTTGCCTTGAAAACCCTGTGAGATCACATATCAGCTGCAACTTGATGGCACTTTCCTCCACCACCACACAAGAAGTTGCCTTATAGAGAGGCAGACCATTGGCCTACAAAGGTTAATACTGTCTACTCTGACTGGCAGCAGCTCTCCAAGACCTCAGGTGAAGATCTTCCATGTCCCCTACTACCTGATCCTTTTTAATGGGAGCTGCTATGGGATTGAACCTGGGGCCTTCTACATACAAAGCAGATGCTCTAGCACTGAGCCACAGCTCCATCTACATAGAAGTGCCCTATATCTACTCCTGCCTCATAACATTTTGTCTCACCATTTAAATTTATTTCGTTGCTAGTGGGTTCTAGTCCATATCACAATAAATCTGTACTTTGAGACTCTTGAGGCAATACAAGACATGTGTGTCATTCATACAAGTTAGAATTGGCTGCTGTTCCCTGTTGAATATACGCTCAGCAGCGAGCCCATGTCTGTTGATGCATAGTCTGTGGGTTGGCCCTTTGGTGTGATATGACCATGCAAATCCACACTAGACCTCCAGCTTTTCTAAAACTGGATAGAGAAAGTAGAACTAAGAATCTGCTCTGCCACTGCAGATCATCCTGGCACGCTTGCATGAAAAAAGGATGAACTTACCTGCTCAAGGTGCCTGTCCCCTTGTTTCTCAGCTCTCTGCCTGCCTCGAAGCACTGTTCCGCTTCAACCAGAAGAGGAACTGTGAAAGTCGACAAAGTCACAGGACTGAAAGAAGTGGTGGAATGAGGAAGATGCAGCCCACAGCTCCATCTAGGGTTCCTTCTGCGGTGGTGCTTCTTTGCTCTGCTTCTACGAAGGAATTACCTAGAGGTCCCATAGACAGAACACTTGGCACAGGTGGGGAGGGGGTACGTTTCACCAGTGTGTTGCATGAAGCACATTGTGATGGAAGTAACGGCATAGCTTACAGTATCCACTTCCACAAGATGCAGCAATGGCCATTAACACAGATGGCTTTTTAAAAGGATTCAATAAATTCTGGTGGGGCTAGACTAATGAAAAACTCTGAGGGGGGAAAGGAGCGTCCATTTCAAAGGTTGTTGATTTTTGCCTACCAGCATGGCCATCCCCTGGCCTCAGTGCCCTGATTGCCACCTTCTGAGCTGCATTTGGTTGGCTGCTGGGGGGGGGGGAGCCAGCAAGGTTCTTCTCATTCAGATATATTTACAGATCTTGCTGGATCTTATTTCTCTCCAACAAAGTGAAAGGAGACTTCAAATAAAAAGTTGTCAGAGTGTGAATTTTCAGTGTTTGGAAGATACAAAACCATTTCAATTTGTTTAGATATCTTCTCCCTGATCAAAGAGTCCAGTAGCACCTCTAAGACTAACCAATTTTATTGTAGCATAAGCTACAATAAAATTGTATTTATTGTATTTATACAAATACATAATATATAAATATATAAATGCAATTTAAAATTGTATTTATTGTAGCTTATGCTACAATAAAATTGGTTAGTCGGTGCTACTGGACTCTTTTTGATTTTGCTACCACAGACTAACACGGCTAACTCCTCTGCATCTTCTCCCTGATGGGGACCCAAAGCAGTTTACATCATTTTTGCTCCTGTTTTATCCTCACAATGGCAATCCCATGAAGTTAGGCTGAAAAGGTGTGACTGGCCCAAGGTCAACCCAGCAAGCTTCTATGGCAGTGGGGATTTGAACCTGGGTCTCCCAGATCCTAGTCTGATGCTGCAACTACAGCTCTAAATTTGTATTCAATGACAAGAATGTTAGTGGAAAGTCTTTGGAAAACATACAATCCACATTCTAAATGTTACACACACACCACCTGTTATCTGCCATAGGTCAAATCTAACATTCTGATCTTATGTGGTATTTGGATCTGGGAAACCAAGGTTCGAATTCCCACTCTACCATGGAAGCTTGCTGGGTAACTTTGGGCCAATTATACATTTTCAGCCTAACCTACCCCACAGAGTTGTTGTGAGAATAAATTGGAGAAGAGAATGATGTAAACTGCTTCGTGTCCCCATTGGGAAGGAAGGTAGAGTATAAATGAAATAAATATGAAGTTCCACTGAGTTCAAAGTAAGTACTTCCAGATATTGCATCCCTGAAGCCCAGTTGTATGTATAACTTATACAGGGATTTGTGTCAGTCTAGAAGCTAGTTGAAGACAAGATGGGTAATTTTGGCATACTCTTTTGTAGATCACAATCCACCTTATTAGATCCATGAAGAGTACCTTCAGTTGGTAAGAGTTTATGTGTGCATGGTAGGAGTATGTGTGTGCACAGAGAAAAATGTAACAGCCATATGTTTTTGCAGGGCCACTGACTCGTACTTTCATCAGTCTATGGGCTTAACAACCTCTGCCTGTGCCTGCAGGGAACAAACTCTTCCTTTCTTCGGAAACAGTGTGTCTTTCTCAAAGCTAAGGGCCAATTCTGGCTTTTCTCTGACACTTTGATGCAAAAGACCCTTGAGAGAAGCACAGGAGCCATTGGCTTTGTACATGCAAGGAGTTCTCACTTGAAAGCAGTTGCCACTGAGATGGGAAGACACTTCATTGGGAACCATTCCATATTTTATGGAACCTCCCAATATTTTGTCATTGGCCCTACATCTCGTGGCAGCTGTTTTGTGCAGGCATCTTCTCAAAATCTCCAAAGTGCTTTCAAGTTGAAGAGCCTCTGAGACAGCTTTGGTTCCCATAAGTGTGTGTCACTTTAAACACGCAGGCCCTTACAGTGCTACAAGGAGGGGGGTGGGGGTGTCTCCTAAGAAGGACTATGCAGGAATCCCATTGTACTCATTGGGGTATATTCCCAGGGGTTAGTGTATTTAGGATTACACCTGCTCATCCTTATAGCGCCACAAGAAGATACCTTTTTTTTTGCTTTTACTAGTACTGATGATGTTACTAAGCTTCATTGTACACGGGCCCCGCGGGTCTGACGTTTGCAAAGGGCAGTCTAGTCTTCTATAGTTGCAAAATAAAAATCCAAAGGCACCTTAGAGACTAACAACACCAATTTTTATGTGAGACCTCACTTCTTCAGATATAAAACGTGGTGGTGCACTTTCATCTATCTCTTCTCTCAAGAAAGAAAATGGCGGCCTCGCCCTTCCTCCACTCCCCCCACCCCAGACTTAATGACTCCCTCTTGGCGGAGTCGGCCTCTCACTCTCTTTGGTTCGCCAATCCGGAAGTAGCTCTTCTGCCCCTCTCTCTCACTCCCTCTCCTCCTCGTTCTCCGGAAGCGCACGCGAGAACTTCCGGTCCCCTTCTCTTTCCTTTTCTGTGTCTCTCTTCCCGGCTCTGCGGCCGACGGTTGCAGCAGCGAGGAAGCAAGATGGCGGCGGCGGGCGGCGATTGCGACGTGATTATGGCCCCTGCGGCGGCAGTGGCGGCCTCCATCCCGCACCCTGAGGCGCCGGGGATGTTTAGCGACGAGGATGAGGATGCGGGGACGCGCAGGTAGAAGCCCCGCCTACCCCCGCCCGCCGTCCTCGAAAAATGAGGGGGAGGGGCTCCTTTGGGGGCCATAAAGGGGTGGAGTCTGATCCTTGGGTGAAAGGAGAAAGCGGCCTTTTGTTTGGGGGGGGAGACGGGGGTGGGTGGCTAGCTTCCCCCCCGCCCCCGGTTCATGAATGAGGGTATAGTGAGAGTTGAAGCTGAGAGTGTTCATGAGTTGGAGCAGCTGCGTGGATCCTCCAGGCTCAGGGGCAATATGCTTCTGAAGTAACTGACACTAAGCAAGTTGTAGAGGAAGGGGAGCTGCATGGAATCTGTATGCTCATTGCCAGCAGACCTGTGAAATAACCGATCCTATAGCAGAGGAAGGGGAGCTACCTGGAGAGTCTGCTCACGGACAGTAGTTTTCTGAAATAACAGATGTTAGGAAACACATAGCAAAGAATTGGGAATTGTATGGAGTCTGTGGGGCAATGTACCTTTCGAGTAACTGATGCTGGGATGAGATGCAGAGAAGCCACGGCTTAGTAGTAGAGCATCTGCTTTACATGCAGAAGGTCCCAGGTTCAGACTTTGGGGTTTCCAGTTAAGACAACCTGAGATCCTGGAGAGCTGCTGCCAGTCTGAATAAACAAGACCAAGGGCCTGACAGGCAGTTTCATGTTTTTATGTAGGTGCATACTGAGTGGCATATGAAGATAGTTTCAGATAGGTAGCTGTATTGATCTGCAGTAGAAGAGCAGGGTTCAAATCCATTAGCACCATAAAGACCAGTCAAAATATCCAAGGTATGAGCTTCTGAGAGTAAAAGCTCTCTTTATCATATATTGCTATACCTATTAAGTGACGGATTTAGGGAACGCAGGAGTGGAACAGGAACGGTATGGAGCCTCCATGTTCAAGGCCATGTGTACTTGTGGAGTAACAGGTGCTTGAATACACATAGCAGAATAGGGCTGTTCCCTTCATGCCCTGCATGCGGTGGGCTTCTTGGCTCAGCAGGAAACAGAGTACTAGGCCAGAGGGATCCTCAGTTTGATCAAGCCAAGAGGTGTTCATGTTTATTGTAGAGCTTTTAAGGGGGAGGGTCTCAGCTGTGCATGCTGCCCCAAAGAGGAAATAGTAGGGTTTAGCCCTGATGCGCTGTAAGTTCTTTCACATGAGGTGTACTTACATCTGAGTTCAGTAGGATTGCCCTCCTAATATCCTTGCTGTAATTCTTAGTTTTGTTGTTATTAATACTATTGTAAGTGGAATAATAATATATTCATTTTCAAAGCATTTTAAGTGTTTGAGCGTTCAGAGCCTTTGTAATCCTTACAATAGCATTGCCAGTCAGGGCCAGGGCCACTGTCACCCTTATTGCTGAGTTTTTTAACCAGGGACTTCTTAGCTCATTAATTGCTGGATTAATGTGGGAGGTTGTATGTGGAATATCTGGTAACTTTCAGAAGATGATGGGAGTAATTTTTGTACAGTTTCAAACATTGCATTCATGTCTTGGGTTGGAACAGAAATCTGTCTTTTCAGTGGGAGGCTATAAGAAACTGAGCAAAAGGAATGAAAGCTGTAGTAGGGATATGAAGCATACAGTGTCTCTAACAGGTTCTCCTTAGGATCCCTATTGGAAGCGCATGTTTCAGATTTTGATAGGGAGTGCATAGAATTCTTTGTTGGAAACATGGAAGCAGTCTTGACAAGTTCACTCATAGCTTAGTGGCTGGTTGTGTCAGAGCTAGATAACTGTTCTCTTTTGCATGTGGAGAAAATGCTAGCTTTAGGGAGCTTTGTGGCAAATGCAGTAACTGATTCAGTGGCATGCGGTTGCAATGTGCTTTGCTTCCTTGCCCTGAGGTGGCTGTTTGGAAAGGCATTGTGATAACAGCTCAACAGTCAGTGAGTTTTCTGTGGGTGTGAACTTTATTACTTCTGAAAGGTGAGGTTGGGCCCGTGGATAACTGAAGGAGAAGGGAGGTGGAAGCCTTTGGGCTGCCTGTCACTAAGGATTGAAGTTTTTGGCTTTGCGGTACTCCTGTGGCTCAAAATACTACACTTTAGTTTGAATTTCTTTTCTCTCCCCCCGCTTATTGAATTTACTAGATGTAAACAGTAACAAGGTTAGCCAGCCTCCCTGTAGGTTACAGGGTGACTGGCAGGGCTTATGAACCCTTTGGAAGCTACTAATCACAAGGGAGGGGGTTATCCCAAGGCAACTGAAGGAAATTAAGTGTCAAGAGAGTAATTTTATGACAATGAGTTTCATGGCTGGGTGGGGGAAGCTGGATTTGATTATGAGTTTCTCCTAAACTAGGGCTCGTTCGCTTAAAGCAGCAGTGACCAGTAGTTGGAGGCCTCAGGGCTGAACCTGCTCAGCCATCTTTCCTCCCCACCTCCTTTATGATGTTCTGAGCTGTCCTGAGCCCGCTTGCAGGGAGGGCGGGATATAAATCCAACAAATAAAAATAAATAATAAAATATAACTATTGTCAGTTTTCTTCCCAGTTGCCAGCACCATCCAAAGAATGCATTTGGGAGCAAGAATTCTGAGATGCTAGAGAACAAGTGGGGCAGGAAAGCTTTAGCAACTGGAAATACAGATTTTACCAGGCATTCGGTTTGAAAAGTTATATGCATCAGGGCTTTCTCAGTTAGAAGACCAATAATGATGAGCAAGTTACCCTGAAAAACAGCTTAATCACCACTACGTCTTCCCAGGCCATATGCAGACACAGAGTAGTGTCTGGTCCCCAGTGTTTGTGTGTGATTGTTTATTTACTTCGTTTATATTCCACCTTTCTCCCCAGAGGGAACCCAAAACAGCTTACATAAATCTCTTCTCCTTTTTGTACTGACAACAGCCCTGTGAGGTACGTCAGGCTGAGAGTTTGTGACCAGCCCATGGTCACCCAGCGGTCTTCTGTGGCAGAGTGGGGATTAAACCTGGGTCTCCCAGATCCTAGTCAGACACTAATTACTACACGACCCTGGCTATCCACAATACTCTACAGCAGGGATTCCTAACGTTTTTCAGCTTGAGAGCACATTTGGAATTCTGATGCACTGTGGTGGGCAAAGCAAAAAAAATGGCTGCTGCAGGTTACCTTTAGTCACACTCTGACGATCCTTGTGCTGCGGAAGCAGTTTCTGCCAAAGCAGTGTTTTTAAAAATCTGAACAACAAATCAATACTTCAATGACCAATCAGAAGTCATGCTTTGCAAAAGCCTAAAATGGCCCCACCCACTTTCTAAGAACACTTGGCGGGCACCAGAAGGGTGCAAGTGGACACAATTGTGCCCATGGGCACCTGGTTGGGAACCCCCTCGCTGCAACATACCAAGTTTGTATTTTGGATGCACACGAAGTCCTGGGAGAGAATGCAACATGGAATGAGGACCCTGGAAAAAGTAAGTTTGAAAACCATAGCAATAGAGCCGTCACACCTTGAGTGTGCCTACTTTCACATGTACGTTGCTAATGTTCCTTTTGCTGGCTATGACTAACAACCATCCTTTTGGATTTTTTTTTTTGAGAATGATGGTCTATAAATGATGTAAATGAATAACTATCAGGTTCACAGTACCTGCGTAACACTCTGCCACTGCTGACAAGAACAGCCAACAGCATAGGTGAGGTGGAAAAAGAACAAGACGTGTCTGCAGAAATGGGCATTTCCTCCCCTCTCCTCACATGCACATATAATTTGTCAGGATGATCAGAGCTCCTGGTAGTGTGTAGGCCACTGGTAATAAACATAATTAAAAGACACAGCTAGGGACAGAGCTCTCCTGTGGCACACTGTGCTTTCCCAAATATCTATATCTGGCTGGGCTAGACTCTGGCTGTGACTCAGTGGCCCTTTTTGTATATTGGTTAGCTTGTTGGGAGGAGCGGAGAGTAGAGGCAAAAGAAGGTGACTTACAGAGCATGCTACTGGCATGCACAGTTGCTGTGGTCAGTAAATATTGTGTGTCAGAGTAAATAAAGCATGTGGGAGCTAAGAAAGCTGGCATGTTGTTTCTGTCACCCCGATTTTGAGGTCATCCTGAAAAGGAAGTTGATCATTAGGAGACATGAAGCACTATGAGTGTTGGGGAAAAACACTGTCAATCTGAGATGATGTCGATGTGCCATTAAAAAGCGGGGTGAGGGGAGGCAGCAGTTGTACTGAACCAGATACTGGGGGCAAGCTGCATTTAGTGGTGCCCCTAATGTCTATGCTTCCTGTTGCCTTCTCCCAGCCAGCCAGCCCCAGCTGTGCTACCAGCACCTGAGGAGATACCCTCAGTTGCTTGGGTAGAGAACTGCCCCCCCCAGCAAATTGGAAGTTGCTGCTTATCCCTGCTGTAGAGCTTTCCTTCTTGTTGTGTTCCGCTCTTCAGTGGACTCTTTACGGAGTTACTTCGGACTTCTTAACAGCATAATATGGAGATGAAAGCAAGTGCTCATGTTTTATGGCCCCTAAAGTGATGAACATTTTATAGAGAATATCAGAAATGTGACCGTAACCATTCGCATGAGAATTTTGAGACATAACTTCTAGATGTGTGTACATATTCAGATGGTGATTGTTGACAGTCTCCTCATGTGAATCTCTCTCAAAATTCCTGTGCGCTAAAGTGTGGAAGTGTGTGTCTCTGTGTGTGTCTTAGCATCAAACGTTTGGGGATGGCTGGGCTTATGCTCTGATGATGAGAATGTACTTGGTACATCAGAGATCTGATCAAATGTTAAAGGAAAAGCATATTCCAAGATGTAAGACCAATTTATACAATCAGTAGAATAATATAGCAAAATTTTCCCACTCTGTTAGTGCCATCCTAAGCAGAGTTATGCCCTTCTTAGTCCGTCAAAGTCAGTGGGCTTAGAAGGGTGTAACTGTTTAGGATCGCTTCATATCGCCAGGGTCACCATATTTGTGGAATTCATTATGACACAGAAAGTCTGAGCAGTGTTGGCAGTAAGAGAGACTGCAGTTATCCATGTGCTGATTCTGTCGCTTGTATAACACATGACAAGAATCCAGGTACTTTCAAAACTATGTAAGTCATTTTACCTATATGTAGATGTTAATCTGTTTGCTTCCCATTGCCTGTACCTTAAGATGCTTGCTGTGGAATAATTCCACCAGCATAGCAAGTGTTGTGGAAGACTGAATTAAGCTTGCATATCGTGTTTTGTCCTGCTGAATATTAAAGTGTGGTGTTCCTAATGCAAGCTAATACAAGTGTGTGAGGGCGCACATTTATTGCATGTTTTGGGTTGCTGATATTTTCTAATTTGACACTCAGTGACAAATCTGATGGGTTTGTGCAGTGTTTGACCAGATTCTGTTGGATAAACAAACCTGTTGCATGGAATTTAAAGAACCAAGTCTTGAAGTCTAAGGGCTCAGGTAATAACATAGTCTAATTCTTTAGCACAGACTTGCTCCTGTATGCTGTTAGGCCATATGTTTGCTCACAAAATAATTTTTATTCCACCTTTCCTCCAAGGAGCTCAGCATGGCAATTAACACACAAAGTCTTGAGCATAAAACTGATCAAAGCAGTTTGCCTCAGGAACAAGTAGCACCAGGTCAGTCAAGGAAGTGAACCAAACTGGATCCTCTAGCGGAGGCAAAATGCTCCAAGGTTGCTTTAATTGCATGTGGTAGTGGGAAAATCCCTTCCTGATCTCAGTTAGGATACAAAGCCTATCTCTCTGCCTTTCTGAGTGCCATTTTTACATGTCACAGGAAAAACATGAATGGAAAAATTTCTGGAGATTTTGGGGGTGGTACCTGGGGAGGACGGGTTTTGGGTAGGGGGGAGACCTCAGCCAGGTTTAATGCCATAGGGTTGACCCTTCAAAGCAACTATTTTCTTCAGGGGAACTGATATCTGCCGTCTGGAAATGAGGTTATAATTCTAGGAGATCTTCAAGCCCCAGCTGGAGGTTGGCAATCCTGTGTCTGACCCTTGCCTGGCAACTCCTGATGAGTAGAGCCCAGGAGCCACAATTCCTTAAGGACCCCTGGCGACGTGGCTCTCTTGTCTCTCTAACATAAGGCCATTCTGCAGGTGTTCTGTCCCCAATTGTGGCAAATTCTAGAGCTCTGGAAACTTGCTGAGGTTTGACTGTGGAGGCAGCCCTTTCGACCACAGTAGATACTACTTACTGTTAAAAGTAGTAAATTGTAGACTCCCAGCTTCCAGTGGATTCAAGCAGACTGGCTGTGATTTCTGAATGTCCCTGTTTCCCTAAGAGACATGTAGGATAGGATGGTGGTAAAGAGCTGTTCTTTTCCCCAGCTGTTATACAAAATACATTTATCAGGCTGACAGCTGCTGCACATCAGATGGCTCTGAAGCTGTCTTGAGCGAAGAAGGTTACCATTCCTTTTTCAGTGGAAGAATCTTAGCCAAGGAATTCCTCTAGCCAGACTTATTTCATGTGGGACTGCACTCGCTGGGAATCTAATAGTTCCTGGGCATTTGGAAGTGGACTGGTTTCCTAGAAAAGGAAACTCAAACCTATAGAATTCCTGGCAGAGCTGCTCACAGTGATGGCTTTAAGGGCAATGAGAATCCCAGTAATGCAGGCTTATGGTTCCGGTTCCTCAGGCACAACGTCCAGCAGGGGCTGTTGTGCAGTGCGTGCAAAAGAGATCAGCCGCCCTTTGTTGTCCTGATGTATCAACTCTTCCACGCCTTGCTGAAATGGGTATGTTCTCTGTTTCCTTGTTAAACACTAGGGGGCACCATGGCACAGATGAATATTTCTCCAGGGTGCTGCAATAAACTGTATTGTATGCTGTTGGCCTGTTTTGTATAGCTGGGGCTGGAGGAGATGAACAGATAATCTCTGGACAGCGCCTTCCCACAAGCCCCGTCCTCCAACAATTCACACTCCCTGCACATTAACATGGCATTGCATTGCCACTGCAAGGAGGGAGTTGAGCCCACTCTGTGTCTGCGGTGCTTGTGGGACTCCAGGGGGACAGTCTGGGCAGCCAGGGAGGAAAAAGAAGTCAAGACTGATGACCAGTCTGAGATCCCAGGCATGAGACAGAGTGAGTTCCCTTTTTGAGTAGTGGTTTCTCACCCAGGGCTCAGTCAAGTTTTAGTGGGTGGGAAAGTTGCCTGTGCCATCTAGGACTGTGGCTTTCAGTGGAACTTTTATCCATATTGATTCATCTGCAGAGGAACTCCTGCACAGGATCCTTGTGCAATGCAGAGGATGCTGGCAAATGTTCTATAGATCACATGCTTGGTTAATGTAGGGGGGCTGGCCAGTCTTCATGAGCCTCAATGTTTCCCCACTTGAGCTGAGAGTGTGACCTGGAACATGTCCAATGCTTCCTAGCAGTTTCACATTACAGGAAAAGAACTGAATTGTAGCAAGCTGTCATTTACAGAGCTTCTCCACCATTACTGGTATTCTGGCTAGCATCTAAGGCCCCAGGGGTCTCTGGAATGCAGCTTGAATCCACCTCTCCCCCAGTCCATGACACTTTGTGTATGTGCTGTGGGGTTGACAAGTTCAAAATTCTGCATCAGGAAAAGCTACATTCTTGTGCAGAATAAGCATGATTTTGCTTCTTCTGCAGGATTTCTTTAGTCACTGCAAAGGATCTATAAGGATCAGGCCACTGGAGATCCTATTCAGCCCTCTGCCACATAAGTCTGACTTTACCAAGCAGAGAGATGCCTATGAATGCTCTTACCATAACATGTGCAGTGATCCTTCTAGTCGGCAGGTATTTGAGAGAGCTTATGAGCTCTTGAGATTAATCTCGAACTATAAACTTGCAAGTTCTGAGAGTTGAAAAATGGAATTAAGCTGGGGTTGCTATACACTTACTTCCTTATTTTCCAAGGTGGTGTGTGTGTTGCTCTTGTGCTCTCCATGGTTCCATTAAGAGCCTGCCATGCCACATGGATGTGTACAGTGCCAGGTACTTCTTGCAAACAGAACTTCTGCTCAAAGGTTTCTTGTCCTCTCTGGATCTCTCAAATAACATGTAGGAGTTCCACGCCTGTATGTGTGGGTGCATCTGGCTAGAGAGCTGGGAGTGGTGGTTGAGCTTGACTTCTGCCTTACTGCCTTGGTGTCATGGCAGCCTAGAGGTTTGTAGCATATGGAAATGGGTGGCATACCCAGAGCCTCAGAGTCCTTCCTAGCCCAGCTGCACAAGGTCCAGGAGCTTTAGTGGTGGTGGGAGGTGAAAGATTTCTTAGGTCCCACCCTTCCCTTGGGTTCACTCAGAAGGGGCACCAACTCCTCGCCTGACAAAGGGGCTCATTCAGAAAGCAGGATTGTATTTATAGCCAAGCCAGATTCTTTCCCCAGCTTCAAAAGTAGCAAGTGGGGAGCGCAGCCTACATCAGTGCGAGCCCTGCAGAATGACCTCATTCAGGCTGTGGCATCTGTTCGAAGCAGAAACAATTGCTCGTGATATCAGGAGATCAGAATTTCCCCCCTTGTTGTGGCAGTCAGAGTGCTTAGTAAACAAGCGCAGGGCTCACTTTTAAAAATAAATAAATAAACCTCTCTGTTATGTGTATGAGCGTGTGTGCGTGTGCTTACCACGTTGATGAAGGTGGTAGACCCAAGTTACCTGCATCTCCCCAAAAAGCCCAACAGAAGTTTTCTTGTAAGACTTCCATGAGCCAAAGTGTGCTGTACTTCCCCCACCCACCCCAAAATAAAGCCAGAAAGAGCAATGGCAGATGGAAACTCTCAGTGCTGTAGTTTTCAGGCTTGTGTTCCTCAGAAATTTGCAAGGGATTCCTCAGTGAAAAGATCTGTAACGACAGATAAACCCTCATGAAGGACCTCTTGTTCATCACTATTGGCATTGCCCTGTTCCAGGGCATATTGATTTATTTTATATTTAAAAATTTCTGACGCACCTGTCTGCTCTCACAAGGAGCCTGATAAATTAAAACATACATAATAAAATCACTTTCTCCCATATGAAGCCACCTGGACCCCCCCCCCACCCTCAAAGGCCCTGCTTCAGGAGCCCCTGCCATCTGAGGCTACTTGGCTAGCAGCACTGGATGGGGCCTTCTTGGTCATGGCCCCAAAACTTTGGAACTCCCTCTCCAGGGAGATTTTCCTGTCTCCCTCTATTGCTGTCTTCTGCTAGTGGGCAGAAGACATTTTTGTTTCATTTGGTATACTCCAATAGCGGTTATTGGCTCTTATCCATGGTTCTGGAGTTGGAAGGTTTTATTGAAATATTGTATATATTAAATATTGTTTAAATATTCAAATGTTTGCTGCCTTGGGGACCCTGTTTGGGTAGAAAGGCAGCATTACAATGTATTAATTAAATAAAAATTAATACAATTAAAACCAACCCAAAACAAATTGTTAAAACAATTAAAAACAGAGCTAAAATACATGCAAAAATAAAAAAACATCAATTAAAATATTAGGTAGGAAGGGGGGATCTCTGATGGAATTCCTAACAAACCACAGAAAATCTTCACCTGCTGGCAAAAGATGGCAACAGAAAGGGGCAGCCAAGTCTCCCTGGGGGAGAGTTCTAGAGTTTTGGTGTCATGACCAAAAAGGCCCTCTCTTAGGTTGTCACCACCACTGCCCCCAATCTCAAAAGGTGGGGGCATCTGAAGTGAGGCCTCCGCAGATGACTGTAGTGGTCAGACAGGTTCATAAGGGAGTAGGTGGTCCTTCAAGTATGTTGGTCCCAAACTATACAGGACTAACAACATTTTCAGCAGGGGGTTTGATTCTGGTTTCCCTGCCTGTACGGTAAGATTTATGTACGTAGGTGTTGTGGTGCTGTGTCTGTGGATCCCCCTACTCAGGGAGGCCTGCCAGAGGCCAGGCCTACAAATCTTGACAAGGCATGTGAAAACTCTTATTTAGAAAGGCATTTGGAGAAGGGACCATAGTTCAGTGGTGGAGCACATGCTTAGTATGTAGGAGGTGCAGCTTCAGTCCCCGTTGTTTTCAGCTGAAAGCATCACAGGTAGCAGGTCTGGGAAAGGCGTCTCTTTGTGTGAGATCTTGAAGAGCTGCTGCCATGGGGGCATAGGATTGCTGGTTGGCTGGTTTGCCAGGAGACGTGGCTTCACTACCTTGCCCTGGTGAGGTGGGGGTCAGGGAGAGGAGAGGAATTGTTCTGCAACCTGACCGCTGCTGGCTACTCGCCCAACTCTGTATTCCCCCACACTCTGGGTGGCAGCACAGCAATGACAGCACATCCAGGGGGTGCAGGCCATTGCGTGCCTTCCTCCTGCTCTGGTGCCCTGACCAGTGAAACCAGGCGAGAGCAGGAAGAAGACAGTGGTGGGGATGTGCAGCCAACACCATGCCGCCATTCAGAACACGAGAGGGCGGGGCAGAAAGCCAGGTGAGCAGATGGCAGAGGTGGCAGCAACCAGGTGGAGGGCTGCAGGGCATCCCTTCCACTCCCCCAACCCCCAATTGGCACACTGAGACAAGGCAGTGAGGCCATGCCTCCTGGTGAGCCGGTGAGCCTGCACACATGGCTCTGTGTTAAAAAAAAACTACAAATCCCATGAAATATGGCATCAGTAGCCACGGGTGTCAGGTCTAGCTTGGCTCTAAGTCTGTGGATGGCTGCATTGTATCTGCAAGAGGCCAGCCAATTTATTGTTAGAATGATGGTACAAATGGAGACACATCATTTTCTTTCCTATTTCTAGGGAATCCCATCATTCTGTGTCTCATGTTGAGGCCTCCTGTGTATTTTTTGTTTCACAGGCATTAAGATGTGCTTCTTGTTATATGGCCTTCTCCTTCCAGATTGTGGAAGGTTTTGCAGGTGGCTGTTGCTTCGAGGACTAATCTTATACACACACAGCCTGGGTATATAGAGAGGGCTGTTTAATTTATTGGGGAAGCTTCCAGTGGGCCACTGCTTTGAAGCACCCCTGGAAGTCAGGAGCAAGCAAGCTATAACCCCTGGAAGCTGCAGTGGCCACTTGGATCAGATCTGACCAGGAGTGGAAAAGAAGTCCAGTGGCACCTTAAAGAGTAAGAACACTTCTGCAGAATTAGCTCTGACTCACAAAAGCTCATACTGGAATAAATGTTGACCTTGAAGGTGACGCTGAACTTCTGTTTGGTTTCGCTACGATAGACTTAACACAGCTACCACACAGGCCAGCAGTGTCAACTTTTAGTGCCAACCCACATGTAGTTGCTTCCCATCCACAGCTACCAGTGGCAGGTTAGGAGAAAGCCATTGGTGAGCTAACACCTGTCATTGGCACCGTTGGTAAGATGTGAGCCATGTGATCTGTCCATAGGGGACACTCAGCCTGGCTTGTTCCTGGGGTCTTTTAATTTTGTAGTCTGTCCCTGTATATATAGACATATCTCAGTATACATCTCAGTACAGAGATTAGCCTGAGCGGCTGGCATCATTTGCAACCAGCATTGCCACGGTCCTGCTTCAGAGCCCAGCTTGCTCACTATGGATCCTGGTCTCTTCCTCAACAAATCCTGTGCATCTGGTTTGCTTAACCCTTCCTCCTATCCTTGTAAAAAATGTAGGTATTTGCTTGCCTCTTTTGTGGCTTAAAGAGACCTCCAGATAAAAACAAGGATCAGGTGGAGTGAAAGAACTCCAAATTAATGGAAAAATGTATTAGCCAACGCCATTAGTAATCTGTGAGCTATAATGATGAGAAGAGGCAGTTCCTATGCAGTCCTGGGAATAAGAAAAGGGAGGTATTTTTGCCCTTGTGAGGTTGCATCATTTGCTCTGTTGGGCTGCTCTGAGCCCACTTAGATATTGTGTAAAGCTCACCCCCATCTATTGGACTACGTGTAGGGAAGGGAAGAGTCCATCAGCTTGCGGGGCCGAAGTGGATTGGCTGCCATAAATGTGAGCTGCATGTATCTTGGTCTTGACCTCACAAGCCTCCCCCCCCCCCGCCATCCCCGCGGAACAGAAATGTTCTTGGGTCCTATTGTGCTAAGAGCTGATGAACTGCCCCATTCTAGTGAGAGGTGGCAGAGGGGGTGGCCACCACTGGGGCCAGAATGAGGTTAAAAGCATCTTAACACGCCCCAACACAGCCCTCTTTTGTGTTGCCTTTTCTTGTAAGGGGCTTTCCTAACATAGCTTGTATTGTCTGCTCTGTAGTGGCTTTTGCTTAGCTCTTGGAGGGTGGGAGGGGGATCTGTGCTGTATTCTGGTCTTGCTGAAGAAACTAGCGGAGAGCCATCCGCTTTGGCTGCTTGGGGCAGGCTTTTTGTTCTCTTCTTCATAGCCAGTTTGATTCTGTAGCTACCACTTGAGAACTGGATTCCTAGCTTAGCCAGAGCAGGCTTGAGGTGTTAAAATGCCCCTCAGGCATTGACAAGTTTGTTTAGCAACAGGTAGTCATCATAGAATCCTATACAAACCTACTCACATCCATTTCAGCCCAGGGTTCAGTTCCTTTTCTTCTTCCCATCCACCTTAATAGCTTCAAGCAAAGAGTGCAGTCCTAACATCCTCCATAAATTGGCCAGTCTCCAATCTCTAGGATGCTTGCAAAGCATTATCTTGTGGTTCATCAATAGCCCTCATGTGCACATAAGCAGGTGGCAAACTTTGAAGCTCTCAGCATTGTAGCATCTCCCCATGGTACTTAAAAAGCATTTCAAATTAATTTTTTATTAAAGATCTGGTTTAAAATAGTCATTAAATTCTCCTTTTTAAAAAACTGGCTTAAATTGAAATCTGAATTTAATAAAGAAGCACACATATTAAAGACTACATAATTCCAAGCTTGATGGTCAAGTGCTTATCAGTAGGGCTGCAATTCAAGACTACCTACAGACATGACTGGGATTTCTGCATGCCGGGGAGTCTCTCAGGTATGTACAAAAACAACCTTGCACTTTTTTTAAAAAAAAAGTGCACATAAACCCAAAGAAATCTGATAAGATTGCCAGGTCCCTTTACCCTCCTGGTGGGGGGTGGGACCCAGCACTCACCTTTTTTGAGCCCTTGCATGTATGCAAAACGTGCGCACTCGCCCAGTGTGGGGCAATGACATCACTTCCAGGAGTGACATCATTGCGCCTGGTGGCGGGCATGCTCCTACTCTTCACAAGGGCCAATTGTGAAGGTCGGGAGCGTGCCCGCCCCCAGCTGCTATGATGTCACTCCAGGAAATGATGTCATCACACCCATGGGGAGCATACCCGATAGACGCTGGCCCAGGAGGTTTTTTGCCTCCCAGGCCCATTCCCCGGGGACTCCCCCCCCCCCCCCCCGCTGGCCAGGTGAGTGGTAGCTGGGGGCAAAGGCTGGGGACTGGCAGCCCTAACCTCTGATGGGGACTAAGCATGCTGCAGGAGGCTCAAAATAGTGAAAGCGGTTGAGAGTACGTTAAGGGGCAGAGAGGAGAAAACTGAGGCAGAGGAAAACACTGCCTACTCTGCTAAGAGCTTATAATATCTTGGAGGGGGAGATCTGGATCAAGGGAGAATATTGGGGGCTTGTTCTTCTGGCAGTTCTTTAGAATGCCCCCTCCAAAAACACATTCCTTTTTAATACTGATGTTTGTGTTCTTTTAGTAGGACACTAAAATGGGGCCACCGTTAGACATGGAATCTTCTCCCTTTGGCCATAAAGTATGTACAAACCTTCCCTTTTTGGTAACTGGAACCAAACAGCCTCTTCCCCAAAGCAAACAACTTTCCTCCACCTTCTTGGAATAGGGGAACAGCCCAAGAGGCATCACCTTTGCATCTTTAGGGAGTGCTCATTTGAAAACAGCTGTCTGCGTTATAGGAAGCTGTTTGACTTGGAACTGCTCATATTTTGAGATTTGCCCTATCTTCATGGCAACCATTTTGTACTGGTGCCTATTGTGTATAAAGTGCCAGCAAGTTACAGCAAACTTACGTGACCTCGTAGGATTTTCAGCGCTAGAGATGATCAGAGGTGGCTTGCTATTGCCTGCCTCTGCGTAACAACTCTAGAATTCCTTGTTGGTTTCCCATCCAAATACTAAACAGGGCTGACTCTGCTTCGTTTCCAGGGTCTGATGAGATTGGGCTAGCCTGGACTATTCAGGTCAGGGCTGGTTCTCATTACTCTTCCTCAAAATTCCAGCAGCATTTACAGGTTGAGGACCCTTGCCTTGTGTAATACAAATGTTCCATTTAATTGCAAGACAGTATGTTTTGTAATAGCAAGCAAATATGTGAACTAGAATCAAATCTTTTCTTTTTTAGGTAATTTAAATTTTCCCAGGTTTAAAATCTGTTCTGCTGTGCTTTTTAGATTTCCTCTGTAATTTAGCCCCTTTTAAAAGTTGGGGCAGTGATTCATGTCTGTTTCTTTGAGGATACAGTCATATACACACAGAACAGCACAAGTGAAACTTCAGATGAAGGTTAACCACATGTTTATATCATGTTGCATTTTTCTGTTTCCTGAACTGACTGTATTCCAGAGATTTCATTATTAAGATCTATTTTCTGTTGGGAGACCTGTGTTAGTAATTACTTTGTATATAACAGGTACACTGAAATTTCTGAGATTGTTAATGCTTGTACACCCAGAGGAAAACAGCCAAGAGACAGCCCAAGTGGGATGGGTATATGAGATGTTCTCTCTCCCCAGGTGAAGGGCATGAGATCTGCTGTGCTTAGTCAAGAGTGAAAAACTAAAAATATGCCCTTGATTGATCAATCAAGCTAAAACAAAGTGTGCCTTTTCCTTCATAGTTATCTTTATTCATACGCAAATGTGTGTGGATTTAATTAATTAAAATCCATGAGATTACTGTGTTAAGCTTTTTAATGATTGAGTGGAAACCTTTGAGTGAGTGTTTAAAAGTAAACTGTCCATGCCTTTGGAAGATGTCTGCGTAGGAAATTTATACCAGTTTGTTCAATTTTTGCATGATGTGATTGCAGATAGAGGCCCCATCCAAGTATAATGTTCTCAGTTGGTTAACTGTGAACAGCTGCTCGGCATCTTAATGTTCTTTCAGAGGGTGTGTACATCACTGAGAGAGAAGGGTGTATATTACGGAGAACTACAGCTAAGTTGCCTGCATTGAGCAGGGGTGAGGGTCCTTGATTCCTCCATAGCTTTGGTGATTGTATGAGCACTGTCCTGTTGATTTCTTCATGCTGGGTGTTGCTACTGCCTCTTGCAGGATGTGATGTCTTGTTTTCTTTCAGAGAAGCAGAGTCCTTCAAGGAACAAGGAAATGCCTTTTACGCCAAGAAAGACTACAACGAAGCATATAACTACTATACAAAAGCCATAGGTGAGAAGTAGGGGAAAGGAGGGGGGGCTGACATTGGTTACATCTTATTTTGGCCTTCTTCCATAGGCCGTCAGGATTCATGGGTCTCCTCTTGTGTCTATCCTCACAACAATCCTGTGAGGTAGGTTAGGCTGAGAGTGTGTGACTGGCCCAAAGCTGCCTCCAACCAAACCTCATGTTTCTGCTCCGGTCTGTAACATGTTCACCCTGAACCAGTTCAGGCAAATCTGTGGGTAGCAACAGGAAGCCCCAACTAAACGACACAAAGAAGCCTAAATGTACACACATACAGTACATCCCCCTTTCCATCTTTGCTTGTAGCTTGCATCTAAAGATCTGGACCATTATATTAATGTAATAGACAAATACACACACATACATATCATTGTGTTTGTGGCGCATATGTGTTGAGTGATTTTTTTAATTGCGTAGTGGTGCTGCATGCGAAGTGATTAAATAGCAGCGGTGGAATCCTAAGAATCACAGTTGTCATTGATCATAAGAACAGAGTTGTTAACCTTCCTGGTTTGAGAGAACAGCTTGAAAACATTCAAGCAGTGCTGGATAACTAAGAAGACAGTAGATTTTCTGGCAGTATCGTTTATGTGCAAGGAAAAGGGGGCTGTGGTCCCCTGATGTGAAACGTGGATTTATTAAGGGAAAAGAAAATAAGTATTATGTTCGGAGGTGGTTTTGTTTTCTAAACTGACATATGTGTCTTCGTTCTCCTTTGCAAAGTCCATAGCAAAAGGTGCTGGCATTGAGATCTCAAAACTAACATTTACTAAGGATCCATGCCTTGATCCAGAACATGAGTCCATGTCTTTGACAGGCAGTGGCTCTCTTACGTTTCTGGCAGGAAAAGGGTTGCTTCCTGAACACTGCTCTTTGAAATCCTTCAACTGTGGTTGAACCTGAGACCTTCTTCTTGCAGAGTATCTGCTCTACCACTGAGCTATGGCTCCTCCCATTAAAAAAAAAACCCTCCCCATGTCCCCATAACAGGACTTGGGCACCCATCTCCTGTCTCCTATTTCAGTGCTTTTCCTCCTGTGGGGATTTTTCTGTTAAACTTTAGCCAGTTGAAGGTCCACAAGACATTGTGGAAGTATGGAACAATCTTGAAACCCCACCTTCCTTCCCTCTTGGATCCTCTCTACTTTCAGCAGCTCTAGATTCATTCCTTCTCCATACCAAGTTACAGTTTTTGGCATACTTGTCTCCAGCTCTGTAGAGATCCCTTCCTGGTGTGTGGTCTTGATTCACTGTCTTACTGATTGGCAAAGGGACCAGCCTCTTTACCAGCAGATCACGTGCTTGCTGAAGAACAATAATACAAAAAAAGAAAGGAAAAGAACCCTCTTAGATTTCAAAATGTTTTAGAAAAGGGTGCAAAGTTTTGGTCATGTTGCCTTTTTTTTTAACAATACCAAAACTTTGATACTTGGGGCTGGGGAAGAGCTCTTTCATTCTTGCCTTACTAAGTACTGTCCTGTTACATATCCTCAGATACTTGTCCCAACAATGCCAGTTACTATGGAAACCGAGCGGCTACTCTGATGATGCTGGGCAAATTTCGGGAGGCTCTTGGAGATGCCCAACAGTCTATCAGGATGGATGATAGCTTTTTGAGGGTATGTGATCTCTGTGCACAGCTTCCCTGATTCTAACTCCCATTTTCAATCCCCATGGCAAACAAGTTTTCTCCCTCTTTCTCCTTCTCCTTGCCTTCTCAGGGACACCTTCGGGAGGGCAAGTGTCACCTCTCTCTGGGGAACGCTATGGCTGCCAGCCGCTGCTTCCAACGAGTTCTAGAACTAGATTGCAATAATGCACAAGCACAGCAAGAGGTAAGGTGGTAAAGGCTCAGTGTGTCTGGACCGAGAGAGATGGGTTTCTCTCACACTCACCCCGACCATGACTATATTATGGCAGCTGTACTGCATCAACAAATCTTCTTTGTCTGGTATAGAACGCTGGAGTGTCATAGTCTGTAAATGTGCTAACTTGGTATATTAAAGTTGTGTCCAGTTGCTTTTGAATGAATTTGAAGATTGGTTAGAATCTAACAAGAATCCAATGTAGGTTGGATCCTTACAGAATTTTTGATGGTGAAAAAGTATTCCTTTGGCTACTGAAAAAAGGTCTCTGTAAGCAACCATGAAACCAGGATTTACAAAAGCCCTGTGGAATGGGGACTGTATTAGAGAAGCAAATTAGGCAAGATTGAGCAAAAAAGATGGCTGGATCCAACCCAGAAGGTTTATGATCTTCCATCACTCAGTGGTAATAGAGAGATCAGTCACACAGCAGTTTTCCTTCTTGTGTTTGATTATTTGTGTGTTGTGGGGAGGAATATTCCACTTCATGTATGCAAGAGTTAGTGGGTGGAATGTGAATTGCTTAAAATCCCACAGTTTACCCACGTTTAAAGAATAAGACTCAGGTTAGTGGATCATGTCTCAATTCCCCAGATTGGCATCACTCCAGGAATTGGCGTTCCTAATACATAGGGCACACAGAGACTTTGCTCCCTGAGCACTGCAAGCTTTCACAGATATTGTTGATATATATTCAGGTGCATCATCCAAAGCATGAAGCTTGAAATGCGATTTCTAAAATCTCTAAAGGAAGCAAAGACTGCCTCCAGTATCTGCTCATAGATTTTGGGATGTGCAGAAAAACAGCCTCTGAAATGGGTTCTGAAAGCTTGGGAAAGGCTGTTGTGTATTAAACCAACATAATGGGAACTGATAGTGCTTTGGCCTTCCCTTTCAGCTAAACAATGCCAGAACTGTCCTAGAGTATGAGAAGATTGCCGAAGCGGACTTTGAGAAGCGAGATTTCCGAAAGGTGAGTATAAAACTGCCTTACTTGAAGTTAACCTTCAGTCTACCCCACCAAATATTGTCTACTGATTGGCCATAGTTCCCCAAGGACTCGGGCAGAGCTGCTTCACAACTCTGCCACATGGCATCCTTTAATGGGGGATGGTGGGAAATGAGCATGTGCCCTACTATACTGAGCTGTGACTGCAAGTAGTATATATGCCTAGAAGTGAGGCCCTGGTGATGCTCCTCTACAATATGAAGGGATCCCTCCTTCCTCTCCAAAAAAATGCTTTTTAGCAAGAGTGCCTCTAAAGGGACAGTTAGGAGTGAAAGCAGATCCACATCCCTCTCCCAAACCCATGGATTAGGAATGCCTGATTTTCACAGCAAACAAAGGAGAAACTCTCCACCTCTTCGCAAATATGAATTGGGAGCATTCATCTGATGAAGGTTCTTCAGCCTGGGGACAAGTCACCAGCAAGGAGGAGAGGGGCTTAATATAGTTATGTAGGCCATCACTATACCCAGCCATCAGCACAAGGCTCGAAGACTTGGGCAAGATCATTCTCCTTCCTCCATACTTTGCACGCGCACCTGCTTGCCCTCCCGAGCACCAACTGTGGATTTTACCCCAGAGCCTTGTAGCTGAATCATAAGTTTCCCTCCAGGAAATCCTTTCTTTACTAACTTGTTTACTAAACAGCCTCTGAGTGTGCTGAGGTGTATATTCTCAGGCATGATCCTGGTACGGCACCAGCCATGCCCGTTGAGTCTTGCTGCGTCCAGCATGAACTGAGAGGGAGACCAGAACACATTGTAGGGGGCTGTCACTTGTGAGAAAATTGTCAGGGAAACTTACTGATTTTTCTCATGGAGGCCATCAGGATAAGCTACTGAGAAACCTCCCTTCCCTTGGAAGGTGCTGAGCTGCAAGGACTGTGTATGCTGCTGATTACTTTAGACATCCTCAGAGAAGTCCAGCTTTTCCTGCAACAAACTGGATGGTTCTTCAAGGCCATATGGAGTTTCAGTTTCTCTTGAGATTATCCTGTTGAAAATGCATATTTATATGTTACTACCAGGTTAGTAAATAGAAAGCAGTTATGTGAGAGCAGCAGATATGGTGAGGAACCCTTTCCTTGGCAGGCAGTGTCAGATTCCATTTTCCTGTTCCGAGCAACATGCTCATGAGGGGAACGAGGCAGACTTTTCCAGTGTACTTGTGGCTTAGCAGGATTCAAACCTCCCAGGTTTAAAGCCCAATCTCATATCCACAGGACTACACTGATTCCCTCCCCCCCCCCACACACACACACACTAGGAGTGAGTTTCTGAATAAAACGGGTCCTTTCTCAGGGCTAAATGTTCTAGGTGTCCCTGTAGAATGTGGCTCTCTTGAATAACAGCAGAGGCTGCCTTGATGGCTCTTGCTTGTCCCCATATGCCCCCCATGCATGGTCGGAGTACCTTTGGCTTGATGGCCTCATTGTTAAAGCTAGTGGTGAATTCCTGTTTCACTACCTCCAAATTGCAAAGAGCAGCTGGCTTGCCAGAGACAATCTGAAGTTTGTCTTAAAGAAGAACCCTGCCTTGTCTGAGACTCGAGCCGGCACTCGCCAGCCTTCTCTGTCCCTTCGTGGGGAGGGCCATCAAACATGTCCTTTGTTTTCAAATGAGCGCCTTCTTCCCATGGCCCTCCATCATCTGGAGTTTCTTGGTGCTTCCCACGGCGCCCGATGGTGATGTCACCTGTGGAAAAGGAGGGGAGGGAAGAGAGGGAGAGTTGACAACCCAGCTGAGCCTCAGGCCACACAATGGTCCCCTTCTTGTGCAGCTGTCTCTGGCCTGGAGCAGCATACTTGGTTGTGAAACCACTCATTGAGGCCTGGGGTGTGAGCTGACCATTTGTCATCTCTGCTTCACACACACTCCCACAAACATGCACGCGCACACAAACACACTCACACGCATACACAAATTGATTTTAAAACTCGTAGTGTGCAGAATTGCTCATGCTTCCCATAGTAATTAGAATGTGGAACAAGTGTTACAACAAGAATGTTGTAGCAGGAGTGTTTCCTCTTGTTACAAGGATGCGCCTTCTTGTTACCCCAGAGCATACCAGTATGCAGAGCAAGCACGTGCAAATCTGTGTGAATAAACCCACATCTGCTTGAGTTGTATAGCATGCAGGAGTGTGAGGGGAGGGAATGCTGGAATCCAATTTAGCAAGAAAAAGTTCACTGGCAAACCTTCCTTCTGCATGTGCCTCTCCAGTACACACCCTCAGTGTGTTATTTTTCCCCCCACTCCAGCTCTGATACTGGGAGAAAATCACATGGGGGCAGAGGGAAGAACAAGATTGGAGAGCAGCCACTATTCAGATACTCCTTTTGCTCTTAAATTGAACCCCCCCCCATCTGCATGATTGGGGTAGTTAGAGGTTTAGGCAGACAATTATGCTGCTGTTGTGTCCCATTTGATGTACATGTGCACACCCCAACCCACAGTGTTGGACCTGATTTACACATGCCAGAGAATGAGATTGTGGGATGGAGTTCACCACTTTGAATGACAGATTTCAGTGTCCCTTTACATCTGAAATTCCCACCAATGGAAAACTCGTCCTGCTTTTCAGTTTGCAGGGAGTATTTCAGTATATGAACCTTCATGTCTGACCTTCAGACTCCCTGCAAACTGAAAAGCAGGGCAGTAAATAAAGGCAGGGAAGAGAAGCTTTCTCCTGGCTGTACTAGTTTTCCATTGGTGGGAATGCTTCAGACTAAAGTGGTGCGGTCTTTTTCTTAACACTTCTGCATTCCATCACCCTTTTCCTATCTTTGTGGTCCTGAATGTATGAATCGGACCTCATGGGGCAATCTTTTGCCCCTGAGTTTGTACTCTCTGACACTGGCTGTGTTTCCCGCAGGCCTTGTCTCTGAGATCTAATTCTTGCTTATTCCTATCCAGTGATCATCTTTGCAAGGGGAAGAAGTGGGTGTGCCCCAGTCATTCATCAGAGCATCTGACATATGTAAGGCACCCACATTGCATGGAGGATCCGTTTGTCCAGGCATTCCTCGAGGGGCTTGTGTATATTGGTCCAGCCTCTGGACCTGCCGTGCGTGGTTCTTTTGAGGCAGGGTGGTGGGAGTGCCCCTGCGCTTCCTCCTCCCCATGATGAGAACTGCCAGCTGAGTATTTGTGCAAACTGACCCTAATGTGAAGAAGTTCCCCAGAAGGACAGCACAGGGCACTCAAGGCGCTGTGTCCTTGCAGGAGGTCATCCTGAGACTTGGAATACAAAGTTATTGAGTTCTTTGGGGTTGAGAATTCAGTTGTTGAATAACATTTGCTGCCCTGCAGTTTCAGAGTTTTAACTCCTCACAATTCACCAGTGATAATGAGTTCTATCTAAGGTACATGCTTGTGTCTTGACGGGGGAGTAGAGGTGGCTCTTTTTTCATATTTGAAAAACACACACCTGAATGCCACGTTACTTGGTAGAATGGCATACTGAGAGAAAATGTTGCCTGAGGTTATATTTCTGTGTGCTGCAGCCTATATTACAGTTCATCTATGTTGTTTAAAAAATGCCTGTTGGTAGCCCACTAAGCCTTTAGTAGGAGGAATCTTTCTTTGCAACATGAAATGTTATACACAGTACAGTTTGTATCTTCTTTCTCCATTCTGTGTCTCACAATAGAGATTTCTGACGATTGCAGAAAGAAGTCCCCTTTGCCCTGTCTTTCCATTAGAGTACGGCATTAAAATTATGCAGATGAGTTGGCTCTTGCGTATTTTATAGAGAGTTCTGTGTTTGCAGAGTTTGGCCAGGCTTATTACACAATACTGATCCCCTATTATGTAGGACGACAAAGCATTTAGATCTGTACCTCTGTCCCATCCAGCTTTGTCTCTCCCCAGTGGTAGGGCTGAAAGAAAAATGTGTCCACATTCTAGCTACAACTGGGCCCATGTATTCAGGAGCCCTGGACCTAGGCCTGATGCTTTCAGCCCTGCTCCCCCTACCCCAGGCAAGTGTGGCTGCCTTTAACCACAATTTGACATGTGATGCTTGATGGAGTCAAATGAGATAAGGTGAGATACAAATATTTCAAATAAATAAAATTAAATGTCCTTTGCTCTCCCAACAGGCCTAGTGGTGACTCCTGCAAGCCACGTCTGGACTTTTCCATTCTCATTGGCTGCTGCTGTTTCTTTTCCCCCCCACCAGGTGGTCTTTTGCATGGATCGTGTGCTAGAGTTTGCCCCCGCCTGCCACCGGTTTAAAATCCTCAAAGCAGAATGCTTAGCGTTACTAGGCCGCTATCCTGAAGCACAGTCAGTTGCAAGGTAGGCATGCACATTTGGAATCTCTCTCTGCCTTGCTGGGCAGAGGAGCAAGTTTTACGTCTTAATCAACTTTGCTTGGTATTTCTGTTCCAGTAGCACCTCTTTTGTTTGTATGACTGGATCTCCTCTTGGGGTGCTTGGAAAACCCTGGCTTTCCAGAGTTGAAGGTTGCTTCTTTCTGGTCTGCAGTGGCAGTTTCCCCTACTGGTCTCTTTTGCCATGTGCTGTCAACAAGCAATTGCTCTATGTAATTTAAGGGCTCTCGCAATGATTGGCTGAGCTGCCCTGTTGTCAGAGAGGGGCAGAGTAGGCAGAACCATCTCTAGCTGTCAGTTTGGCTGAGCTACTTAGATACTACAGAAGAGCCATGCAAGCAGAAGGATTAGCCAAGGGGCAAAAGAAGCACTGATCTGGGAAAGCAGGAACCAGGGGTCTAGGAAAGCCCTACCAAAATACCCAAAAGGAATAGGGAGTGGGGGGAGAAAGCTTGTGATTGGAAGGAGAGTGGTCCAGAGGAATGAGGAGAATAGAAGGCCCTGGCAGGAGACAAAGAAGGGAAGGACAATGAGGGGAGAAGGTAGCCAGCAAGGAGGGGTTGTAAGCTGTAGAGCTAAGATGCTGCATATGGATTTGTAGTAGATGCTGACTGATTAGCCCCTGCATTTAAGAGTGGGGGTGTGACTTCTTCTCCTTTGCCACTGCCAGTTGTGATTTCCCTTATCTCTTCCCTCTGTGTTTCAGTGACATCTTGCGAATAGACGCCACGAATGCTGATGCCCTCTATGTCCGAGGGCTCTGCCTTTACTATGAGGACTGCATTGAGAAGGCTGTACAGTTCTTTGTCCAGGCACTTCGGATGGCTCCAGACCATGACAAGGCCTGTATTGCTTGTCGTGTAAGTACCAGGAGGGGCTGGACAGGGAATGGTGCTTCTGACAGGCCCACAGGATGTTTAATGGGGTACCACATTCGCACAGGCAAAAGGCACTAGATGGGAGAGGCATTCAGGACCAAGAGCCCATATTGTTCAAGGACAGCCACCCAGTACAGACGTTCTACTTCCATTCCAGCAAGGAAATTAGTCCCCTTTCTGTAACATCATCAGCAAGAGATTGGAGTGGTCCTAATTAAGGCTGTTTGCTCTTCATGCTCAAAAAGGTTTTTCTGCATCCAAAGCAGTTCTTCAAAATTCTTCATCTCAAAAACATGGGGCGGGGGAGGGGGTAACTGCTGAGATTGTCTCAGGGGTCGCCTTCTCTTCTCTTCCAGAATGCTAAAGCGCTGAAAGCAAAGAAGGATGACGGAAACAAGGCCTTCAAGGAAGGGAATTACCAACTAGCTTTTGACCTTTACACAGAGGCCCTGGCAATAGATCCAAACAACAGGAAAACCAATGCCAAACTCTACTGTAACCGCGGGACGGTTAACTCCAAAGTAAGGAAGTTCCAAGTGGGGTTTATTTCTTTAAAGTATTTCTGTCCCATCCTTCTCCACTAGTGAACTCAAGGCAGCTAATAGAGACCTAGCTAAAGTATTCTTTGCCCCTCACAGTTTTGGGAATGGGAAGGCAAAGCAGAGGAGGAAGTCCCTCTTACCGTGAAATGAAAAAGGATTAGAGAATTTTTGCCTTGGAATACTCACTTGATTTTAAAAGCCACAGGGGAAGGTGCCCTCTCAGTTGTGGAGCCCATCTGAAATTACCAAGGGGGGGCAGCCCACCCCCAATTGGCCCATGAGGACTCAGTCTGACAAGTCCTGTGGGATTGTATCATGGAGTGTTACAGAGACACTGATTGTAAAAATAGGCAGGATCGGCGTGTGAATAGCACACAGTTCCACTTCCTGAGGATGCGTGTACGTGGAAGGAACAGAGAGCCAATTTGCTATAGTGGTTAAGAGCGACAGGACTCTAATCTGGAGAACCGGGTTTGATTCCCCACTCCTCCACTTGAAGCCAGCTGGGTGACCCAGAAGAGTCACAGCTCTTCTTGAACTCTCTCAGCCCCACTCACCTCACAAGGTGATTGCTGTGGGGATAATAATAACATCCTTTGTAAACTGCTCTCAGTGGGTGTTAAGTTGCCCTGAAGGGCAGCATATAAATCGAATGTTGTTATTATTAATCATCATTCTGGTACTTTATAATAAGGAGTTACATAGTACTGTTTGATTGTATACCCAAGGAATCTTACAGCAACCTTGTAAGGCAGACCACTGTTGTTTTCTCTGTATTCCAGATGAGAAATTGAGTTTAAAATTAATACCCTGGCCTGCCTACAAATTCTGCTCATTCCATCCACACTCCTCCTGAGCCTCCAATTAATTTACTTCTGTCAGCTTCTAACATCCACCTTATTCAATGTCCAGATACTTAACAGTTTCAGTTCCCCATCCCATCCTCTGATTAAAACACTGGAGACCAGTGTTGGAAGCCTCCAGTTCTTGATCTCAAATGAGAGAGAGAATTTGAGCCTTGGAGATTTGTTTCAGGTTTTTTTACATTATTTATCTGCGCTGCTGTTGAGGTCTCTGTCAGGTAATAAGATAAATTATTCAGAAACAACTATTGGGGCCAGCAGGATTAAGAAAGTTACATTCAAGTGAAACCAGGAGGTAGAGCCAAAAAGTGAGCTCCTAGTGAATCAATCAAGGAAACGCCAGTCTCCTGTTTTTTAAATGAACACATGCCTTCTGGTATAGGGAGGAAGAGCTCAAGCAAAATCTATTGTTCTGTAGGTCCTAAAAAAACCCCGTCAGCCAGCCTCTGAAAAGAATGAGAGTGAGTTTATGGAGGATATTCAGTTCAGAAACTGTAGCTTTTGGGTTCCTTTAAATTGTAGAACATGGTGAAGATACCTTTGAACAGGTTAAGTTAACCACCTATCCATTAGCCGCCTCATTTTTCAAGGATCCTGTTGAACCTCTATGACCTATTTTTGCTGCACTTCAGTCTTCTTCAGTCCTTTTTAAAAACCTTTGTGATGTAAATACTTTTGGATTTGTTTTAACACACGTGTTATTGGATTGCCCTTTTATGAGAATCTTTGGTTGCATTATATTGCTGTTCTTTTAACTGAGCAGCCTGGACCACCTGTGCCTGAGGTAATACCCTTTTTTATTCAGTGATAGGGATTCTAAAGTTACACTGGCAGTTGCAAAATTTATACCAGTCCTTATGTCCCTTAAGAAATAACAACTTCACTTCTCAAGATCTATGTATCAACGAGCTTCTAAGGGAGAAAGGAAAGGAAATACCTTTGGCCTATTCTGTTGCTCTTTGTGTTCTGATCCTTGGTGTAATGCAGTTTCTTGATTCTTTCGTGATCCCTGGTGGTTCGCTTTTTACCTTTGAGTAAATGAGATAGGAGCTTTTTTTGGAAGTGACATTTGTTGTACACTGGCACCACATACCTCTAAACAATTTAGTGCGAAATTTTAAAAATATATATTAAATGGTCTTATTTACTCTCCTGGAAAAAGCAAACTGGATATCAAAGTTGAGAATATTTTGCTTTCCAGCCCTAGAGACCAAAATGGAAATAAAAATAAGCAAACCACAGAGCAGTTCTGACCCTAACCTCACAGCTTGCTTTACAGCTTAGGAAGCTAGACGAAGCAATAGAAGACTGCACAAATGCCATCAGACTGGACGATACGTACATCAAAGCATACCTGAGGAGAGCACAGTGGTGAGTGCACGCATGTGAGCGTGGGCGAGCAAAGGACATAGCTCACTGATAAGGTGTGTACACAGCATGAAGAACGTCCCAGGTTCCATCCCTGCCGTCTCCAGTTAACAGAGCAATGTTGAGAAAGACCCTGATTCAAAACACTTGGGGAGGCAGTAGTGGGCTGGAATGACCAATGATCGGACTCAATACGAGGCAACTTAACGTGTTTATAGAAGGGGTGGTAGGGAGTCAGTGCAATTTTGTCATCTGGTGCTTTGATACCAGAAGAAAACCAGCCTGTGGTTTATAGATGACACCAAAGCTTTTGACTGTGGAACATCAAAAGCTATGGATGGTGTTAAAAGAGATGAGTATGCCACATCATCTGATTGTTTTGATGTGCAACGTGTACTTGCCCAGTTAGAACAGAATATGGGGAAACAAAATGGTTTCCAGTGGGCAAGGGTGTCAGACAAGGATGTATATCATCTCCCTGTCTGTCCAACCTATATGCAAAACATATAAGGAAAACTGGATTAGGTTTAGAAGACGGTGGGATGAAAATTGGTGAAAGGAACATTAACAGTTTGAGATATGCAGATGATACCACATTACTGGCAGAAAATAGTGAAGACTTGAAACGACTACTTCACAACCCTTTTAAATGCAAGGTTTACCTCTTGATTTCTCTAAGAGGAACAAGACTGGTTGAACTTATAACATGCATACGTTGAGATCTTTTGTGATGATACTTGAGGTAGTCTCTGATATGTTGGAAGCACTCAAGGAAGAGTAATTACCCATTTAAATCAAACCAGTGACCAAGTGTAATAAACTTTGAACTTAAAATAAAAACTCGTTCATCCTTAGGTATAGTGGCATGAAAACTATAAAATAAAAACTGTCATAAATAGTCAGATTATTTTGTGCTCTTGTTAGCAGTATGCTTTGATAACGAGGAGAGGGCAGGATGGTTTGAGGATGTGGCTGCTTCGCTGTACGGGCTTCAGCTGCCTCTTAGTTGCATCTCATGCTGGTCTTCCTCCATGGATTTCCATGATCCATTGGTGGGGGGGGAGGAGGTTGCTGCAAATGTGCCATGTTCCCTTTTTCCCTTACACTTAAGTTGGACTACACTATCCCCTGGGAGTGCCATCAACAGAAACAAATATTAGATGCGTCCTTCATGCTTGAGAAGACAAGAAATCAAATAAAATGATGGTGATGACCTCACATCCAGTCTCCACTCTGCTGCCCACAGCGAGATTTCCCCATACATGAACCCTTTACAGAGTCTTGTCCTGTGGAATCTCCTGCCACCAAATGTAACAATATCTGTCTCTCAGACTAGAGTGGGGGAGGGTCAGATGGTCAAGAATCTTGAGAGTGATTGGGAACCCAGCAGCAGAAACCTACAGTGTAAGGTTTAATAGAATTTTCCTTCTGTCAACTTGCTCCCCTTCCCCAGTCTCGTGGCTACCTTCTTCCCTCCCGGTGTGGTCTGTTGATACTTGTCAAGTGTGATAATTCTGCTTCATTTCGTAGTTACATGGACACAGAGCAATTTGAAGATGCTGTAAGGGATTATGAAAAGGTTTACCAGACAGAGAAGACAAAAGGTAAAAACAGAGCACCATGACACTGTCTTGATGGGCATTTTTAAAAAAATATCTGGTTTTAAACATCAGTCACTGTGTGTCTTGCTTGAATTAAGGGCTACATTTCATATATTCATATTCTGAGTTTAAGAGCATGTTTCTGGCCCTCCTGAAATGTTGAGAAATCCTGTTAAGTTTGTGGGCTTCTTTAAATGAGTCTTGGTGATAAAATATAAGCTGGGGACTTTTGATATTTCTTTCCTTTTATACTCATAGGCATGTGTGGATTCTGAATTCCTTTTACACACACAATTTCAGGTCCAATATTTCTGACTTCTTAGTTTATCATCTGACCGAGCTCCTGTTGCTGTTTCAGCTGTGTATGTTATGTTTGTAAAGGAAACTATATCAAGAGCAATATTACCTACTTGCAAACTCCATATATAAATCTGCATGTTTTTTTCCAGGTGGCGAGTTTATTAACATTTCCTTTCTGTTGCAATTAAATCTACTTGATCTTCTTTCCCCCTACGTAATATTCCAGAACACAAGCAGCTCCTTAAGAATGCGCAAATGGAACTAAAGAAAAGCAAAAGGAAAGACTATTACAAGATTCTGGGGGTGGACAAGAATGCTTCTGAAGATGAGATCAAAAAGGCGTATCGGAAGCGGGCCCTGATGCATCACCCAGGTGCAGAAATAACTCTCCCCCCGCCCCACAAGTCATGCTGCTAATTCAGTAGTTCCCAAACTGTGAGAATAAGGAATGTGCCTCAAAAAGGGCTGAAAATTAAACCTCAACACTGAATGTTTCCATCACTCTGTCCCCGTTGTATCAGCATTGATTCTACTTCTCTCCCTCCACCCCTACTGTGATCGGCATTCTAATGAGAACATCAAGTCTCCTGATGATTTATAACCCTGTGTTGAAGAATGGAGACATCCACTTGGAGCAGGGGTCTCCAACATGGTACTCACCAAGTGTTTTTAAAAAGCGGCCAGGGCCAGGTGGGGTTCCTGCCCAGTAGGGCTTCTGATTGGCCACTGGAGATCTGATTGGCTGTGCGGATTAAAATAATGTTTTGGTGGCAGTTGCCAGCACTGATTTTTTTTCTCACTTCTTTCCCAGTGTATTTTTTAATTCAGGTTACAATGTTCCCTGCACTTGGGCTTCTTCTCTGTGTACATATGTGGCTCTATCTACCTCCTTTGGGGGCCATTTTGTGCCTGGGCCCTGCACCCCGTGTCAGAATCCCAAAGGTGCCCACTGGCTCAGAAAGGTTGGAGACCCTGGTTTTAAATCCCCATGCTGCCATAAAGCTCACTGGGTGACCTGGGACCAGTCTCTCTCCCTCTCCCCAAACATACCTCATAGGATTGTTGTGAGGATAAAAATGGAAGCAAGGGGTGTGCCATCCTTAGGTTTTGCAAAACAAGGCCTCTAAAGAGTTGCAGTGGCTTAGTCCAACTGTATATTATGTTTATATTCCTGATATTTTATTATATATGTATATGTACTTTAATGAAGCAATGCAATATTTAGAGACTGCTGAAGAAGACTGTTTGGTCGTTGTTGTTGTTGTTGTTGTTGTTATGTGCCATCAAGTCATTTCTGACCTATGGGGACCCTATGAATTTAATCTAAGAAAATATTTAGATTAAAAAGATGTAGACCAAACATGTTCCATCTAAACAGTTTTTGGTTTGTGTGATATTTTTTGTATGCTTTTTAGCTTATGCATGTTTTGTGTATTGATTATGTATGTTCTTGCCATAGATTTTTGTTTCTTTGTTTATCTTTTGGTGTGTTGATTGTTGGTTTATTTGTACTTTTTTGGGCTGTATGCCTCTTTCCCACCACAACTGATACCTCTCATTCTTTCTCTTTCTTATCCCCGGCCCTCAATCTGACAGATCGGCACAGCGGTGCAAGTGCTGAAATCCAGAAAGAGGAAGAAAAAAAATTCAAGGAGGTTGGCGAAGCATTCACCATTCTCTCTGATCCAAAGAAAAAAGCACGCTATGACAGTGGGCAGGATCTTGAGGAAGATGGCATGAATATGGGAGGTGAGCCAGAGGGAGGGATCTGACCTTGGTGGCCACTTGGGGAGGGAGCGAACACATGTGCCCTCAGTTGGTTTGTAAAACCAAGAAGCTAAGCTGGAGTTGTTTCCTAACTGTTCTGTTCTTTTTCTCTTCCCCCCCCCCCCCCGCCCTTGCCCCCAAATAGATTTTGATGCTAACAATATCTTCAAGGCTTTCTTTGGTGGGCCAGGAGGCTTTAGTTTTGAAGGTAAGTAGTCTGTCTTCATGCCACCTATAGATGAACAGCAAGATGCCCCCCCCTCCAGGTTTCAGTCTGGCACTGCCTGAGTTCCTGGATGAATCAGAAACCTGTTAAATTCAGGTTGTGGGAACTGAATTTAGGGACTACTACATATTTTCAAAAGCCAGTTGCAGTGCTGGGCCTTAACCCACCCAAGTCTCTAGATCCCATCCCTTAAGGATGCCAGAGACTGCACTCAGTGCCTCTATATACTCCGTACCCAGAAGTTGGTTGAATCCCCCTGCTGAACCTCTGCCTTAACATTGCTTGAAAAGCATTTAGTTATTTATTTTATTTTTGACCTGCCCTCCCTGCAAGTGGGCTCAGGGCGAGGTACAACATTGATTAAAATACAACTTAAAATCAATAATAAAAACAGATAAAATACTGTACCCCTTTCGGGGCAACCAGCGTGAGTGGATTCTCCATACTCCTTGTAAAGGGAGACCGGTGGAAGGCTCAGCAATGATGGGCTAAAATTAGCCTCCACCATACGCCTGGCAGAATATCTCTGTCTTACAGGCCCGCCTAAATGATGCAAGATCTTGGCGGGCCTGAGTGTCCACACCGACAGAGAGTTCTACCAGGTTGGGGCCAGAACCGAAAAGGCCCTGGCCCTGATAGAGGCCAGCCGAGCCTCCCTAGGGCCAGGGACCACCAGTAGATGTTTTCCGGTAGAACGAAGTGCTCTCTGGGGCACATACAGGGAGAGATGGTCCCTTAGATATGCTGGTCCCAGTCCGTTTAGGGCTTTATAGGTCAAAACCAACTCCTTGAACTGGATTTGGATTTCTACTGGGAGCCAGTGAAGCTGCTGCAAGATAGGCGTAATGTGTGTCCTACACAAAGCTCCAGTTAGGACATGCGCAGAAGCATTCTGGACCCGTTGAAGTCTCCGGATCAAGCCCAAGGGCAGCCCTGCGTAGAGCAAGTTACAGTAGTCTAAGCTGGAGGTGACCGTTGCATGGATCACTGTTGTTAGGTCCTGGGCTGAGAGGCAGGGCGCCAGTTGCCGGGCCTCCCGAAGGTGGAAAAAGGCCACCCGAGCCACAGCTGCAATCTGGCCCTCCCTAGACAAGGAGGAATCCAGAATCACACCCAAACTCCTAACCGATGGTACAGGCACAAGTGGTGCCCCCCCCCCAAAGGTCGGGAGAAGGATCCCTGCCTCCGACAGTCCACAGCCCAAGTACAGGACCTCCGTCTTCACGGGATTCAACTTCAGCCTGCTCTGTTCTACCCTCCCAGACTCGGCCTCCAGGGCTCTCAACAGGGTGTCAGGGGCAGAATCAGGTTGGCCTCCCATCAACAGAGAGAACTGGGTGTCATCTGCATATTGATGACAACCCAGTCTGAAACTCTGCACCAACTGGGCGAGGGGGCACATATAAAGACTGAACAACAGGGGAGAGTGTATCGCCCCCTGTGGGACGCTGCACTCCAAAGGTTGGCGTGCGGACAGTCTCTCCCCCAGCGCCACCCTCTGTCCCCGACTGTGGAGAAAAGAGACAAGCCACTGCAAGGCCATCCCACGAATCCCCACATCGGCAAGGCATTGCATCCCCCATTATCGCCCAGCCATTCAGATGCACTACTGTTCCCATGTCATAGCAGGAGGTTTTCTGTCTCCCTTTTGAGATCTGAACAGCAGTGGCCACTCTGGTGCTCAGTATCTTAGACACATCATGGAGGGAATTTTGCCCTACAAGGATGCGAACTTCAGCTGTGTGCTTGTCCTCTGTCTTTCAGCTTCCGGTCCAGGGAATTTCTATTTTCAATTTGGCTAAACCACCAAAGAGGCCAGCCCCCTTTTGTGAAACCCACGCTACCTGACTGGCTTCTTTTAACCTCAAGTTACATTCTCCCTTCATCACATCTCGCCATTCCGTAGGGCCATGGCGTTTTCTTCGTTGGAGACCTCAGTTTTTTGTGTGCGTGCTTTAGAGTGACAAGAAAAACCAGCGCTTGAAGATAAAGAAGGGGGAGGGGCAGTGAAGGAATATTCTTCCCTTTTAATTGTTTGTTTTTGTTGTTAACTTTATTTTTTTAAAGTAAAATAAAATCTTTTGGTTTCTTCATGAAAAGTAATTTTACACTCCCAAGTCGCTAGGATTTAACTGGGGGAACCCTCCTCTTCTGAGACAGGCCTGCAGCTTTTATCAAGTGCCACCCAGTTGAGACAATTCCTCCATGTTTACACAAGGGGAGATCTCATTACTTTCCCTTGTTTGTTTTTGTGGTCCTGGCTGTAGCTGAACCACTTACACAAGAACATTTGAGTACTTGAGAACCCCCAGGCAAGATCCACCTCTTGGAAAGTTTCACCTTTGGTATCAGGGGAAGACTTCTCTTATCTGCACCTGTAAGAGGTCCAAAAACACTCCTCAGTTTCCATCTCACACCGGGAGCAGTTTCTTTCTGCATTGCCAATTTTTGAGCACTTGAAGGGATTGGTTAAGGGCTGATTCATACACAAAGGTTAGTCACTTTGATGGCTTCCAGCTCAACATGCAACTGCCTCCTAGGAAAAGAACAGGGTTTCTCAAGTGATGGCATGTGGACTGAAACATTGTACATGCAGTTGGATCTGCAACAGCCATTTCACAAATGCAAGTCCTCACGTGATGTCACTGTCATGGTTCCGTAACACATCCCCCTAACTGCTGGACTCTTCCTTTTTACAAACCATGTTCTCAAAAGGCAGTTTTTGTTGGGGAAGGTTGACTGTTTCCCTCCCTCCCTCCCCTTTTTTTAAAGCATGATTGTGTCTGCCAGGCAGCCTGTTTTTGTAGAATGCTTCAAAGGTGATTTGCTGTCTCTTTTGTCTTTGGCATAAATCTTTGTGCCAAAAGTGGAATTTTTAAAATTTTGGGTACATTTTTGTACTTGTAGAACTTCAGATTCTGGTTGGCAGTGAGCTTTTTGTCCTGACCTTTCCCAGGAGGTTGTCTGTAAAGGAACTGGTTGTTGAAAAAGTAGCAACCTAAACTCACTGGCTGTGCTATTTTAACTATGTCAGTGCTGATCTTCATTTGTGTATGTTGGCATCATCAGGGCAACTGTTACAACAGTAATAGCTCATTTGCTGTAAAGTTAGCATGCTACTTTTCTCCAGAGTGGCAAGCCAACAGAAGTAGCTTTTTGTTCTCCCCCCTTAATTTGCTAGCTGTTCGTACGTTTGCTTACAATGTTCACTATACTCTGAATTGGTAGTTTCATCAGATGTCAGGGCCCGGTTGATGGACACTCTGGTTCAGTTCAAATTAGCTGCAATAAAAACAGATGCCATTGTAGACTTAGGACAGCTTTGGGCAACTTTCTGCCTAGCACTGCCTACATTAATGAATTGACCCTGGAACAAAAGAAAAAGGTTGGCTGCTTGGTTTCTCGCTTGGTTTTTGAACAACGTATCTCCCTCCCCCCTTTTGCCTTGTGCCTAAGCCAGGGTTCAGCAGATTTTAGGTGGCTTAGAAAATATCAAAAGGTTTGTGTGTTCAACAGCCATGTGTGAGGTTTTTTAGGGGACTGTTCATGTGCAGTGCCCAGAATTCTGTTCCAGGACGTTTTTCATCTCCGATCCAACTTACGGCATCCTTTTAGGAGGTGTGTAGGTGGTGGTCTGGGAGTTTTGTACTTCTTTTTTAGCAGTTCCACTGTGGTTTATGGGTTGTTGAAGAAAGCATTAAAGGTGAGTTCGGCCTTCCCCCTTTTCCTACCTCCAGGAACAGGACCAAGAACACAGACGGAGTTGTCATCAGTGGCACAAATACAGTCAATAAGGGAGGTGCCCAGGTTCTGCAGGCTTGGCTGAAGGGTGGGTTTAGGATTGAGAATAGCAATGGTTCTTGAAGCAGGAGCTGTGATGCTTGGTCTGTTGAAGCTCTTTTTATATTCTCCTGGCTTAGGTCCCCACCGGCCAGTCAAATTCCACTGCACTATTTATTTCATTTGTTGTGTGTGCACATCCAGAGGGGTTAAGGCAGGAGGTGTTGGGTTCTGTGCACTTTTTCGGCTAAAATGAACCACAAGTATAATTGCAAGTGGGCAGAAAAGATTTGGAAGCCATGGTTGCCTTCTGAGGAAAGAATACCAGTGGGCCTTTTGTCTACAGAGGGCTGGTGTTGCTAGGCACAGAAAACCTTCCTATAAATGTTCCAAACTTGAATGTCTTCAGCAGGTTTGAAATTGCTTTCTTTAGATGCTTAAAAGCATGCTTCCAGGAGTGTGGTGAATAGTTTAAATGAGTCAGTGCTTGGCTTTCTTTGATAGGCTGTATGAATGGGAACAGTCTCAAAGCTAACTTTAAAAATGTCTAGAAAGTTGGTTTCTTGGTGTCTCAAGCACTTAAAATCTTTGTGATTCAAAAGCTAATGATAGGATGAGATTTCTAGTGCTTGACATCGGGTGTTATTCTGGAAGCTGATGAGTGCCAATTTTTTTTAAATTAACATTTTGCCTTTTTAATGTGCATTTCTGCTGACTTGAAAGTCAGCTTCTGTCTTAGAGGCAGCCACTAAGGAGCTGTTTTCCTTGGATTAAAGTAGGCACTTGAACTTGTAAAGCCTTTTGGGATAGTCGCCACATTCATTCGATGTGGTATTTGAAAACATTGCATTTCATTTTTAGTCATCGGACTTTTTGGATTAGCTTTTATCAGCAGGGAGGTATCAGTTTATTGCTGACACCTCCAAATAATCTTCCCTCAACTGCCTAATATCTGCCTGATCTACCCATGCATCCAAGAGAGAGAATAGAATGGAGTCTACCCCCATTGGACTGCAGGTGGAGAAATCACGGTCAGCTGTTCCTTCTAAGCATACTCTCTGCAAATAAAAAATAGCCCGGCAGATACAGAGCTGGACTAGAATGCTTCTAGCCCTGCTATATTACTTTCTCTTTTTACAGGATTTTTGTATGTGTGTATATATATATATATATATATATATATATTTATATGGGGGGATGTTTCCAAAATAGCACCCCACCTGCAGTCTGAATTATCCTCAACTCTTACCACCTGCTGCATGTGTAAGCCAGGCTTGGGGGCAGGGGCAGCGGGGAGCACAGGAGGTCTACTCAGCCATGGAGAGCCAGGGTGGTTTATGCGTTGCTCATGAGCTGCTATCCATGAGTAGAGCATTCTAGGAAAAGTTGCTATCTTGCTTCACGGGCTCCACTCCCTCCATCTTTCCGTGCATGCACTGAATCCTCTTTGCTGTACATGTATGAGGAATTGCTGTGCGGAGGACGGACTCTCCAGTGTTTAATTTGTTTTGAGAGAGAGGCTGTATTAGCTAGAAATATTTAACAAATTTATGTTTTTAAACCTCCAGTGTGAGAACCTAGCCTTCCTGTTACGAAGTTTGTTGCATGACCCTGTTCTGGAAGTTATGCCCCCTCCCTATTTTTTTTTCTCCTCCTTCAGGTTCTGTTTTAGGGATGGCTTCACACATGGGTAAAAGTATACTGTCCAACTTGAACCTTTTAACCTTTCAGAGATGAAGATAATTGAAAGAGAACAAAATTAAAAACTGGTGATTTGTTAGGCGGGATTCATAATGTGTTTATATGCAGAATTTCAAACCAGACTGAAGCAAAAACCATATGCAATTGGTATTAACGTTATTATAAACTGTATATGATGTACAAAAAAAATAAATAAACTCTCCAGAATTCACTGTTGACTTTTCCTTCTTGATTAGGTGTGATAGATCAAGGGCTGTTGGGGGTGGGGTGGCTGAACTGACGAAGTAAAAAGAGCCCCACCTAAAGAAACCTATGACAGTCCATTTGAAATTTGTTAAGCATGGCTTCCCAGTTTCACCATGAAGCCATGGCAATGGTGAGGGGCTCAAACTCTGAAACTTCAAAAGAGGCCATGACTGGGTAGTCAGGTGAGTTCTGGATCAATACCTGGATCAGAATTTTTCTTAATACATGCCTGTCAGGATGAGCCATTAAAACTATAGGTTGACCTGGCTTCATTATTGTAGTTCCGGAGTGTAAGTTACCACAGGCCCAGTTCGGCCTGTCCTGGGAATGTGTGTGCCTGCTAATTAGTTGCACCTGGAGCCTGCTTGGTCCCAAGAGAAACATCCTTGGGCAGCAAGAGGAATCGGCCTCCATCTACCTTCCCTCATTTCTCATGCTAGCACCGCCAATTAGCCAAGTGTGCCATGACTGGTCAACTGGCTTTGAAAAGATGGCTGCTCACAGCACTGGGGATCCTCTGCTCAGTATTATTCTACCAGCATATGAGAGGCTTTCCTCCAGATTCCAAGATGACTAGAACTGCTTGGCATGGATTGGACTTCCCTTTCTAAGCCTGTGGGTAAGAGCAACATGCCTGAGACCTACATCAGAGATGCAAGATGGCAAGCTTTTAATGTTTAGTTGGTTGGCCCTAGCCAGCAGGGACAAATGTTTGTTATTTTCCTTTACCTCTTGCTTGTGCTCAAGTAGAGTAGTTCCTGCTCAGCATACACTCCTTATAATCTGAATTACTTAATAAAATTACCTTCTGGTGTCGGGAGTTACTGACTGAATGCATGCCTACCCTCAGAGACTAATGCAGTGGCTGAAGAGTCTCAGACTAAGGTACAGACACCTGTAAGGCTGCTAGGGGTCTCAGGTGGCTGTTGTTTCAGCACCTAGGAATGGTACCAAGGACACTCTAGGGCCAGACAATGCCTCTCCTCCTTCCTCCCCCCGCAGAAGAGAAACTTCTAACTTGTGTGAATGCCAAATGCAAGCAGCTTCCCACACAGAGTACATCCCATGGCATTTCAGAAGCCATAACTGGTTCAGCGGAGGACAACAGTGATATGAGATGGGGGCCCAGAAGACAAATCTTACAAGAAAAGTTTGAAGAAAATGGGTATGTTCATGTACAAAGTTCTTTGCGTCTTTGGTCCGGCATACCTACAAGACCACCTCCCTCCCTATGCTCCTCCACGGCAGCTTCGCTCTTCCAAACAGGGTCTCCTGCAGGTGCCACCCTGCACATAGGTGAAATCAACAGCAGCCATACATAGGCTTTCTCTGTGGTGGCCCCTACTGTGTGGAATAGCTTGCCTGAAGTCAAGAGAGCCGCCCCCCCCCCCCCCCGTCTTCTGGCTTTCCGCAAATGATGCAAAACCAAATTATTCAAAAAGGCTTTTCACTCAGGAGGGCTGTATTCTAGGGAAGGGTTCTCAGACAATCTGCTAATGAGTTGGGAACCACAGACTTCACCAATATGTTGTATTTGATTCCTGCTATGTCTTTGTGAACTTATATCTATTTACCCTATGGCGTTGTTTATGGAAATGTTCTTGATACTGACTGTACTAATTTCACACTGTGTAATCCGCCTTGAGTCTCAGTGAGAAAGGCAGCCTATAAATGATATAAATTAATTTAAAAAATAAAATGTTTGGCCAGTATAAAAGAAGATTGGGAAGGAGAGATTATTACCGTCTTCAAATACTTGGAAGGGCTGTCCCACGGAAGAGGGCACATACTTGTCTTGTGCCATTTCAAAGGGCAAAAATTAGATAAAGTGGGCTTAGCTTATAGAAGGACAGACTTTGGTTGAACTTCTGTGGATGAAAGTGATTTGCCGCAGGGTGGGGGTGGGCTGTCAAACTGGAGATCTTGAAGCAGAGGTTGGACAGCCAGCAATCCGAGACGTTCTAGCTGTGGATTCCCTGCTTTGAGGTGGACTGGACGGCCTACAAAACTCCTGCCAACTGTGGGGTCCAATCAGGGCACCATCTGCAGTTGCTTCTCAAAAGGGCATGGTCTGTATGAATGAAATCACAAATCTGGGTGCCCTGTTGCAGTAACCTCTGGTCTTGTCGGAGAAATAAAAGCCCCAGCCCCTTAAAGTATCAAGACACAGCAAACTTTTCTACATATTAATAATGGATTTATTTCAATATACTTCACAGCAACTACAAGCTTTTATTTTGCCCTGAAAGAGTTAAAGTGTTCTTTTTTTAAAAAAAAAAAAAAGAACCATTGCAGAATTTCCTAATAGATAAAAACAGGCTTTGACCGTACTTCAAGATAGACTTATTAACAGAAATTTGACCATTAGACTTAACAGCAGGAGACATCAAGATCTGACACTAGGAGATTATGCAGGTACAAAGTTAAAATGAAACTGGGCTGTGTTTCCTGAGCAACACCATGTTAGTGTAACAGACTTCCTTTTTTGTAACTAAATTTTCAAGAGAAATCAGACTTCAAAAAACCCCATCTCACTGCTTTAGAAGAAAAAACAGTTTGGATCATGTAAGTCAAAGCTCCTTGCGTTGGAGGAAAGCTCCACCACAAGCAGACCAGATCCACAGGATCCAAGTCCAATATGCTGATGGAGTTTAAGCTTCCATCTGGATTCTATAATCAGGCTGAGTTCATGTTTTCTGTTTTAAGTCTCATTACTCTTAAGTCAACTGCGGTGTTAAATCTCCCTGCTGATTAGGGGCACAGTTACATGAACAAAGCATTAGATAGACCTGTAAAGTTTATTCAGGAGGATAAGCCTTGGTTCTGTGCTGTTCCCACTGCTTATGTCTATAAGACCTGTTCTCCCAGGGGAGTCATGGTCATATGAGGACATTAGACAGCTGGATACGGACTCTTGTCTTACAGCATTCTCATGAACAACTCTGGTAGGGCAGGATACATCCTTAGATGTGTTGTGCAGGTTATAATACAATTTTAAAAACACCACCAATGTCTATGTATACTCCTGAGCATGCTCTTCCAGATGAAATTCAAGTAAAGAATGTGTTAAACTAGACATGTCTATTTTACGGCCATTTTTAATGCAAGAGCAGGTTGGGTGGGGACTGTAATTGGTGGTAAATTGCGACCTTTTATTACTTGCTCAGAATTAATACATTGGAACATGGGGACAGTCGCTTAGAAATGACACAAACTCAGGTTTGCAATCGAGAAGCTGGGAGGTAATCTGTTCAAATGTGTATCTAAAATATTGTGCCAGACCTGGGGCCCTATCCAACCCAAACTACATTGGTACTTAACTGTTCCCCAGCTGAAATCAATGGGATTTAGGATATGCATGGCTTTCAATGGATTACATCCTTCATTTTTTAGAGACTGGCCTGGATCCTTCAGAGTGGTTCTACAGACAAGGATTTCTGCCTGCAGAGTGTGACGTTCTTGCCTGCCTCTTTCTCCTACAGCCCAAAATGCCCCTCCCCAGTGCTGCTCCTTGGGAACATTTTGGACTTCAGAGAGGCAAGAAATCTGTTTTGCGCATAGAAATCATTCTCAGGGATCCACACCTATATTTTTACAGCATACAAAACTAAGCAGAGTGTACACCAGGATCAATTACTGTTACAATGTCAACAGACAGATACAAACTCACTATTTCCTTATTTTAACTAATACCCAAAGAATCCATGGGTATCCATCTACGTTTTCATCAGGTTCTTCATGCACATAAGAGAACTGGAGTTTTTAAACAATCTCTTTATCTTTGTGTGTTCCAAATGTAGACCTGTTCGGAGTACTGCTAGTTTCTAAACAGTTTAAACCTTTTAACATTTTCAAACTTTTCTATGGCACTTTAGTGTTCCAAGCACTTCATCTCATCCAGTCCTTACCCCATTCCACATGCCTTTGGGCCAGGCAGGTCACAAGACCTTCAGCACGGCTTTTTGGGATGGTCACACTCACTAGCGATTCCTTTTTCAGCACAGGAAAAACCGGTTGGATCCAACCCGTTCTGAGCATTCAAAGGGCAGTAGTCCTATCTGTCTGAGGTATTTCACTAAATGCCTTTATTCCTCACCAACATAGTATTTTACAGACCACTTTCCACTGTTCCAAAAAATCTCTATTTTCTCTTTATCCTACCCTGGGGGAAGAACACTGTTTCCTCCAAGACTTTCTGGACTACAGCTTAAAGTGAGCCATGTGTACAGTAATCAATTTGTAGTTCAGAAGTGCCTAACATGCTTGCTTTGAAGTTCTGATCTTGCCCCCCACCCGCAACCTCCATCTGTTTCTCATACAAAAGTAACAGTACGGGGGGGGGGGGTCGTTTCCATCTTTCATCAAATATCACCCACTCTCCAGAAAAGCTGTATGTGGCATCTTCCCTTTTTTGTATCACCTGCACAGCTCTCTGCAGTGGTGAGATTCTACACTTGTGGTTCTAAAGACACAAGGGTTTGGGCTAGGGGTGGGGGGTGGGAGAGAGGAAATGACGTGTAACTATCTGATGGCATAGGACAGGGAAGGAAATAAAACATATCTGTGATAACTGTTCATAACAAGAGAAATGGCAAAGGATGAATTGACTTAAATTGGGGAGTTCCTTTTATGGCTTGGAATGTGAAAAACGTGTACCAAAAGATTTCTGATGATCGGGGGCAGGGGCGCTATCAAACATATTCTGCTTAGTTTTTAGAGGTTGGAGAAGGAACCAAATAGTTAGTGGTAGGGGTAGCTGATGAGTGGACCGTCTTGTAGCTCAAAATGGATTGATTATATTTGTTTCTCAGGTCTGGGGAGTTCATGAGGAGAGATTAATTAAAAGAATAGCTTTCTTGTAGAGCAGATACCTATGGAATGTATATACAGATTTAGGATAGGATACCATGTTCCTGCAGCTCCTTTATATTTGGTGAACTTCCAAGGCAAGGCTTCATCCTGGGTGGAGGTGGTGGCTTTGTGACAAAACGTGCATGATTTCTTTCAGAAGATCTAATGCTCAGTTCCTGCCATCCCCATCTTGGGGTTGGCAGTTCTTGAAAAAGGCTCTTTTCTGCCTGAGGCTCTAGAAAGCTGCTGCCAGCTCAAGTAAACAATGGACTGACTCTGCATGGGGCAGTTTTCCCATGCTGACTCTTTGCAAATTATTAGCAAATCTACTCTGTATTGCATTTGAGGTGGTGAACTCTCTCAAACTGACTGGCTGAACAGCTGTGAGGACATGGAATGTTCAATTGCTCAGGATATAAAATATGTGGCTGCAAGCTTCTAGTAATGTGTTTTTTTTTCATTCCTATGTTAAAAAATAGTTCACTATTAGGCAGTGTGTTGGCATATGCTATTTGCCAGAGCTTTGGGAGAGGGGGTTGTGGGAGGGGAAGAAGGCAATTTTTATTGTCTATGAGGCAGCTTGGATTAAGCTAGTCCCCAACTCAACCCCCACCACTCCCCAAAATTACTACAGCCCAGTTAATAGGTGGGGTTTTTGTCAATGGTGGTTTAAATCCAATCATATACTTGACTCCTGCCCCTGCAAAAAAAAAAACCCAACCAATTTTACCTCACAACTCTAAATATCCCTCGGTGTAGCCTATAATTTAAGAGCTGTGGGTCTGGTTTGTCTTTTTAGAACATTATCCTTTTTTCAAGATGAAAGATTCTAGTCCTTGTGATAGTATGAAGAGAACCCATTAAGAAATGTCTGGTGGAGATGCGCAGCCTGACTGTGCATTTGTGTATGCCTGCATGTAGACTTGAGAGAGTCCTGCCTTTGTAATCCTCTCTTCATATTCTGATGGTCTAGCTAGCTACCACAACATTGCTCCAAGGTGAAGTTAGTTGGGGTCCAAGCTGCATGTACTTCTAGTTACGAGAGTTTGACATGATCTGCCTGTCAGGTCATGTTTTCCTTTGCCTGTGAGCACAGCACTGGACTCTGGCAGCTCTGTGTGACCAATCCCTGGTGGGTGGGCAGCATCAACTATTAAGCCTCAGAAAACACAGTGAGTATGGAGTTACACAGGGTCTGTAATCCTTTAGTTCCCTTCACAGCCCTTGCCACCTTCCTAGTAGGACTTTGGAAATCCTAGCATGGCAGTCACTTGATTGATCTGAAGGACTGAGATGGGGGCGGGATCCTGTCACTGAGCTTGTCCAAACAAGAGGAATTCTATTTCTCAAGTACTTGGCACAAAGTGAGCTATAGGTCCTTGATGACAAAAAAAAATCTATATCCTCCATCAGATCCCTCACTGCTCTAGTCAATAACCCAGTGGGGGAAGGCTCCATAGCACAACTATATAAGTTGAGGCAGGTCTGGTTTTTCAAGCCTGGAATCTGTTTTTCAAAGATATAACAACTCAGGATAAGAGAGGGCATGAAACTCTGGGAACTGAGGAAGATCTGAGGCGGTGGTGGCAGAGATAAAAGAACTCACCCAGGGGGCTTGGCACTGGAATGACATCTCACATAGATGCTTTGTACAGGGAGCAGCTCAGATCCAACAACACATGACAGGGGCAAGCTTTTCTCTCAGCCAGTATCAACTTTTAATATTGGGCCTTGGACTGTGATGCTGGGTGAATCTGAGCCAAAAGTGCCAGGAGTAGCAATACTCCTGCAGAGAATACTTCCATTTCTTTAAATTTCTGTTTTAAAAATCCTCAGCTGCCTATGAATTGAAGTATTTAGTTGCATTAATCTTACCATTTATATATAAAAAAGTGCTAGTGTTTCTATTAGAGGTGCCCCAGCCTCTGGCTTCTTTCTTGTGGGTCCTGTGGAAGGGGCTAGCTGTGCTTAAAATTTAATGGTGGCTGGCTTTAGTGAGAGAACAAAAATTGTAATTGTTTTTTTTCATATAAAACATGATTTTGGCAAGAAAGGCCCTCAGATGATCACACAGGAATTAAAGGGTGACCCCCTTTTGCTGCCCCCTTGAGTCGGCACCAGTTTTCCTTTGCCGTAGTACCCGCCAAAGACAGCCCTCACCTCAATCTTTTTGGAAAGCACAATCATCCACATGCCATTCCCATAGGACAAAAGTTTCCCCCCACCGATTTCCCCCACTTCCTCGCCTTTGTTGCCTGCCTTCTCCAGTTTGACAAATTCAAGGAGGTCGAGGCCTGTCTGGACGGCTTCTATCCCGCTGGCACAGCCCAGGGTGACGTGAGCACGGCTGCCTTTGGGGAGGTTGCCTGCCGGTGGGAGCACATCCACGTCACCTGGCCACAGAAGCAGTTGCTGCTCGCTTAGTTCTACGCGTGCCCCAGCAGTTCTTGGAGTGATGAAGAGGGCTGAGATGGTGAGGAAGAAAGCTTTTCCATAAGATGACTTCACAGCCTGGTGGAGAAATTATTCCTGTAATTCTTAAGGCTATTAGCAGAAACAGCACAAGACTGTGATCCCTTTCATATGGTGGTATCTGAAGAAGGGAGCTCTGACTCTTGAAAGCTTATACCCTGAAAATCTTGTTGGTCTCTAAGGTGCCACTTGACTTTAATGATAAAGTGCAACAACAAAAACCATCAGAGCAAACCAGGTTTTGGAAAACCCAGAATAAAGTTTAATTAATTGCAGGAGGACAACAGTGTATTCTTAAAGTTTGTGAAACTTTTTTTAAAAATCTGTTTGGCTTCAGAAGGGAATTAAAGAATTCATATGGAAGGCAGCCCTCTTTAAAAGAGATCCGTTACCTCTTTTTATATATATATAAAAAATCACTGCAGTTTCTCAATGTCTTCCTTGAGGATCCTGATGGAGAGCCTCTTGGTTAAAATTAATGAAAATATTGGTGTTTGTTTGCTTAAAGTAGCTTCACCAATAAGTCCACAAAAGTCCACAATGTTATTTTTTGTTTATTAGCCAGCTTCTTTGTTCATACTTGTGTGACAGTAACTTTGAACATATCAGGATCTTACAAAAAAAAAGTCTCTTTGGGTTTTTAAAAGCTTCTCTGTTTGGCTGCTTAGATTTTTTCCTCACTTAGAGAAATCAGGCAAATAGTTATTTACAAGCCTGACTTAAAATGAAACAGTTTAAGGACTCACATCGGTGTAGTCATACATTTGAAAATATTGAGGCAGTTTTGGCAAATGTCAGGAAGGCTTTTGTATTCAGTCTGGGTTTTGCCCTTCCCTTCTGGTTTCTAGGAATGACCGTTTACTCAGAGCCAAGCTACAAGTGATGCCTGACACAGGTTGGACACTTGTCAGTTTCCCTCAAGTTTTGATGGGAAATGTAGGCATCCTGGTTTTACAGCTTGGCTCTCCATTACAGCTGCAAGACCAGGATGCCTACATTTCCCATCAAAACTTGAGGGAAGCTGACAAGTGTCCAACCTGTGTCAGGCATCACTTGTAGCTTGGCTCTCAGTTCGGGTGACAGGGAGCCCAAGAGGAACATTGAGCTGTTTTTAAAAAAAGTTCCACACCTGAGTAATCTGGTAACGTAGTTTATAAATGGATGTCCAGTTCATAGAGTTAATGTGGTGTAGTGGTTAAAGTGTTGGACTAGGATCTGGGAGACCCACGTTCAAATCCCCATTTTGCCATGAAAGCTCACGGGGTGACCTTGGGCCAGTCACACACTCAACCTAAAATACCTCAGAGTGTTGTGAGGATAAAATGGAGGAGAGGAGAACAACGTAAGCCTCTTTTGAGTCCCCATGGAGGAGAAAGGCAGGGCACAAGTTAATCAATTAATTAATATGTTAAGCACAATTTGGACAACTGGCCTCCACAGAGAAGCCTGGTGTTTGTCAACGATACATCCCATTCCCTCCTTACAAGGGAAGCATCCAGGAACAGGAGGATGGAAAAGCTGGATTTTCCAGCCAGAGGCTGAAAACAGTCCCCTCCCCCACTATCAGAAGAAAGAAAATTCTCTCACCTCTTGCTGTGCATAATCCTCTGATCCTGGGGCCTTCCCAAAGTCAGTGAATTTTGTTGTGCAGTGCAAGACACCCGGAGGCCTTTTCACAAAGTAGCTGGTCAAGTCTAATTTCATTTTGGGGTCTTCAATCGCTCCCCCAACTGCAAAGAAAAGGGAACAGATTTTTCTCCTCAGCCTCTTCCCATGTGCCTTCCCTAACCCGTACCAGCTAAACTTTTTTTCTAGTGCAATATGCAGGGTTAATCTACATCTGGGAAATCTCTGGCATCTCATGTACAGACTGTGACAACACATGATGCCCTTGCTATTTCAGAAATCTTCACCAATCCAGCCTGTGATAATGACAATTAATAAGCTACCTTCTACATGTTGGGATGAAGTTAATACTTAGCATTTCTGGCATTCATACAGCGCTCTCAAATGCTGCAGATGTTTATATTATCTCCTTGTAAAGGGGCGTTTGAACCAATCCCACCCCCAACAAAGCAAGCATCTCTGCTATTCTGAAAGGATGCCGCTGCCTCTTTGGGGAGCTTCCAGCAAGTACCCTTGAATCACTCCACCACCGTACCTCCTTGGTTCCACAGTAGTGCTTGGACAGACCCAAAAGCCACCAAGCTCAGCCATTTGGATGATGATGAGTTTTGGGGGCCAGAGTGTGATCTTATCAGAAGCCCCACAGCAGTTGCTGAAAGGTCAGTTTTTGGATACTGGAAGCAAGTTAGATAGAGAAGGCACTTCACCTTTCTGATTCTAGGAGCTTACCAGTTGTCCCAGATATTTCAATGGCAATGGAAAGTTGTGAAGCAGTTTGGGAGGGGGAGCAATTGGTGGAAGAAGAGACTGCCCACTGAAGGGATAGAGATGCTCACGGAGGTGGCCAGGCTGTGTCTCTCTATCAGCAGCAGGTTCCTGGAGAAACAGTGTGTGCTTAAGCACGCCATTCTGCCAATCTTTGTCACAGTAGGATTGCAGAGTCCCCACTGCCAATCATCTCGAAATGGTCTACAGGGGCAGCTTGCTCAGTAGAGGGCAGTTTAAGGCAGCACCTTTGCAGATGTGCTCCTGAAAGGGAGGTGTTGCTCTTTTCTTGACACTCTCCTTCTCTATGCATTTCTGCTACCCTGGAACCACTCAAGGGAAGGTAAGCAGGTCTGAAGCTGGAGACCTAATGGGAGCTGTTCCCCAGTTGGTGTGAGAAAGCCTCCAGGAGTCAAACTAACTTACTGTGGAGACAAATGCTGTCTATAAGTTGACATGCGGGTTATTCTTTAATATGCCTAAATTCGTTTCAGGCTCTTAAGTACCCACCGCTGCTGTATTTTTCAACACAAGCGTAAGTCTCAGACCCTCTGCCTACGCTTTTTTAGGGTGGCAGGGAGCAGAAACTGCAGCTCCTGAAAGATGGGTCACTGGGAGCAGTGAGGAGGAAGGACAAGGGTCCCTGCTGCTCTTCAGTAGGCCAGAATCTAAGGAGGAGTCATAGATAGTACCTGCAAGCCAAGAAGTAAGGCCCACAAAGATCTCTGGGGATCTCAGCGGTTGGAAAAACTGCTACAGCAAAACCACTGGGTCACAGAGGCAGGCAGGATGGGAGCAGGGGCACAGAGAGCCAGCAGTAGGTCAAAGAACTTTTAACAGGAATTTTCTGAAGCCAGACTTCCCATCACTAACGTCTTTCTAGGAAGGAAGAAAACTACCCAATTCCAGTCAAAGTAAGGTAAACTTTTGAAACACTTAGTGGCCAAAGTTCTGTTTTCTGCATCAAAGTCCAACAGAAATTTTTAAGTCTGAATAATTCATTCTGCTTTCATGGGTTCTCAAATTATTTGGGATAAAGCAGTGGGTGACACCAAGGAACGACAAGGAGAAATTCCCAGGCATTGCAACTGTTGTGAGAACTAGAAACTTCTTTTTAAAAATGCAAGTCCTCAGACAAGGACTGTAACACTGCACTACTATGCATGTTTACTCAGAAGTAAGCCCCACTTTATTTACTGGGGCTTTCTCCCAGAGAAGTGTGCAAAGGATTGCCATTTAGGATATGCACCTTACAAACTAACCTGAAGTTGCTCCTCATGCATTAATGTGGAAGGTGTTTTTTATTTAAAAAGCCTTTTTAAAAGGTTTAAAAGTTTTAAAAAGGTTTTTAAAAGGTTTAAAAGTAAAAGCCTTTTGGTACCCACAGTGTTTATTAGACTCCTTTTTGAAGACTTTAATACTGGCAAGTTCATCCAGAAATGCCTGCCCAGTCTTGCGCAAGTTCTCCGAGCTCCTTTTGCTCAAAAACCATCCATAGTACAAAGGAAGGAAATCCTTTTCTAAGGCAGGCTTCAGCTTCTTCAGCTCATCTGCCGTAAGTTTCCACTGGTTTTTATCCTTGAGTTGCAAGCAATCCAATTTCCACGGCGTTTTGGGTTCCACTATGATGACTTCATAACGGTACTTGTCAGCAATGTCGAAGATCTGCTCTAGCCGCTCCCGTTCATGGTGGGTGTCGTCCATCACCACCACACTGACATCGCGCTTGAAATAGTCAACTAGGTCCTCGTCCACCTTGCCATAATCTTCAGGAATGGCGCTCCTTATGGTGGGCGTGATTTTGTAGTGGTCGGTGGAGACGACTTTGCAAACATCCTTGTACCTGTCTTGGATGGCCTGTGCCAAGGTAGATTTTCCACTCCCTGGCAGACCCCGGATGACGAAAAGTGTTTTCGATTCCCGGATAGTGGTGACTGTTTCGTCATCATCTAGGAAGGGGAACTGCAAGCTCTCTGGACGCTCTTTGGGCTGGGAAGACATTTTCCTAAATATCTTGGGCAGGAATGTATGGCTCTTCCGGGCGAAGCCTTTGTTCTGAAATTGGGAAGAAAAATAATTTGTGTGATTCTATTGGAACATTCCAGAAAGAGCAAGATACCATCTTTTGGCCCTGAATAATAGACCACTGTTTTCAGTCCACACTGGAGAAGAGGATTTTTTTGTTGTTGTTGCTGCTGGCTATTCAGATGGCACAAATGGCCCAGTGATGGCTTTAAATGACACTATTATGTCAAATAAGAACTTTGTGCATTTCACAAGCAGTTGCTGTGTCAGTCTGTGGTTGCAAAAACAGCACAGCCCTATGGCACCAACAAAACCGCAACACAAGGAATGGCTGCCAATTAACAAACCACTCATGGTGACCCCTCGCGGGGTTTTCAAGGCAAGGCAAGAGATGACCAGAAGTGGTCTGCCATGCCTTTCTCTGTATCTTCCTTGGTGGTCTCCCATCCAAGTACTAACCAGAGCCAACTCTGCTTAGCAGCCAAGCTTTGATGAGCTCAGGTTAGACTCAGCTCTTCAGGCTGCATTGTTTTATAGCACGTGTAGCTCCTTCATTTTCTGCTGGCCTGCTATAAAGGTGGGCCACTAACCGTGTTTCAGATGGAGAAGAATGAAAGGCGACTTTGGGCCAGTCATGTAAGCTCCTTTGGACACAGGCCTGTTCTTTTTGGCCTAGGCCATTCTGCAGAACCATAAATAAACCTTGCAAATGAACGCTACATTTTTGCTGGCCCACTTTCTTGCTCCAACCTTGTAGCAAAACAGGGGCATTGCCTGAGCGGGATTCCTTAAGTCTTTTAATGACATTGCCAAGACCTCCCTCTGCCCCCCCCCCCAAACCCTACTTAGAGGCCACCAGTTCACTGATACATGACAGTGTAATCTACTATGTAGCTGTTATCTGGTTGAAAATGCCTCAATTTGCTCACTGCCTTTGCTAAGTTTGGGTGTTGCATAAAAGGGAATTTCTTTCTTCCTCCCTGCCCACATCCATAGAGGATAAAAACTCCCTAAAATCTGCTTTACTTAAACTATTGAACAGCTGCACATTCTATAGGTTCAGGATTACCTTCATAGGCAGCATGATGGTTTTACTTTTGAGACCATGTGCAGGAAACAGTGGGTGGGGCCTGCTGGCTCCAGGGCTGCCCATTCCAGGCTGGAAATTACTGGAGATTTGGGGGCAGAGGCTGAGGAGGGCAGGGTTTGGGTTGGGGAAGGAGATCTCCCAACTCCAGCTGGAGGTTGCTGATCCTAGCCAGCTTCCACTCCTCCTCTATGCATGTTGGCCCTGCAGGCCATGTAAAGGGCTACTGTGTGGCAACCTCAATTTTGAACATCACAAACCAAAAGACTTCCTTTAACCAACAACATCTGCTCTCCCTAGGTGTAACATTTTCCAGCAAGCTCTCAAGGAAACCCATATTCTGTTTCTGATGCCTTTTACCATTTTTAGACACACACACACACACACACCACACTTAGACCTTCTTAACGTATTCTAATTTCCTATATGATACAGTTTTACTGGTTCAGTGACGGTACTGCTGTACCTTTAGTGGCTTTCACACTCTGCGCCTCCCAGCTTCAGCTATACCTTACCAGTTAATATTCTTCCTTCTAAGATAATATTGAGGTTATTTTTATAAAAACACTATATTAAACGCATTCCAACAGTCCAAACCATCAATGGTAGTTCTTCTGCAGTTTTCTGCAGTTTTGTTGGGTCATCACCCACTGGATCTAGAAACAACTCCTCAAGACACCTTGCTCCATCCACAGACCTTTATCACCATCATCATTATTGGCCAATCCAGATACATGCATGGCTGTACAAGAGAAAGGATCTTTCTGGACTCTTGCTCTTAATGTCTGAAAAAGCCAGTGTGGTCTACTGCCTAGAGTGTCAGAGTAGGATCTGGGAGACCCAGCTTCAGAGCTCCATTCAGCCTCAAAGCTTCCTGCTTGGCCTTGGGTGAGCCACTCTCAACCCAAATGATCTCAGAAGACAGTATGGGGAACCTGAGTTCCTTGGGGGAAAGGGAAGATAAAGATGTACTAGTTAGGTAGGCAGAGGGTTACATTTTCAATCCAGGCTAGGGTTGCCAACCTCTAGGTGGTGGCTGGAAAGCTCCCTGAATTACAACTGATCTCCAGGCCACAGAGATCAATTCCCCTAGAGAAAATGGCCACGTTGGAGGGTGGACTCGATGGCATTATACTGCGCAGAAGTCCCTCCCTAAACCCATCCTATCCAGGTTCTCTCCCCAAAATTTCCAGGAATTTCCCAACCTGGCAACCCTAATCTTGTCCTCTTTGCTCATTAACAACATATAGTTATATCAAGTTTACCCTGCCTGGGCGGAGTATCGAAGAGGTTAGCAGCAAGCCAAAGCTAGGACTGGCTGATTAATTAGATCCATTTCCATCAGGGTTCAAACTGGGTTTGAGATAAGGCTGCCTTGCACCTCTCCCTGGCATGTGACTGATTATGGCATTCTCCTGGGATACCTAGCAGATGCGCATGTGGTGGCAGTGCCCTGTAGTGGCTCCAGTCCATTGGAATCCCAGAAAGTGGTGCCGGGGATTGCTCTTCTCCCCCTTGGGATCTGTTCTATCTTGTCCAATAAGGGCCCTTCTTATCTCTCTTTCACACACACCCCATAATAATATGTTGACAAGGCTGTTCAGGAACACTGTGGAGATCTGGAATGGTGCCCAAATCTATTTCTCATTTGTGTCTGAACCAGGGGATGCCGGTAAGGGTGTGAACCAACACAAGGATGCTGTAAAGCACTGAACTGAACTGGGGTTTTGTCCAGACAAGGCAGAGCTGATGAGGGTGGGTGATTAGGTGGACCAACAGACTGGGGGAGATGCCTACCCTGGGTGGGGCTACATTCTCTTTGAATGGACGTGTTTGGAGTCTGTGGATGCCACTGGATATGACTCGGTTTCTTGACTCTAAAGCAGCATCTGTCACTAGAATTGTTTCTTCTTCTAGCTGCGCTCATTCTGCCTGCTACTAGAACTGAGCAACCTGGCCTTGTTCACTTCCAGATTAGACTCCTCTGTAACGTGCTGTCCACAGGCAGTTAGTTCAGAAATTTCACCTAGTCCAAAATGCTGCTGTCCATCTACTGATAGCTGTAAGCAAGACAGAGCATGTAATACCTGCGGCTCTGGCAATTACGTTATTTCTAAGGCCCAAGTCAGGGTTTCAAGAGGCAAATGATAGAAATCCTGTCTGCTAAAGACAAGCCATTGTGTTTCTCATTATTACTGGAAAATTCCATTTTCAGTTATGTAATGGAAAATAAGATCATTTTACTTATATCTTTGCTGGGCTGTGCATATACATAACAGTTTATACACTACCCCCCCCCTCCCAAAAAAATCACTAACACCATCCCCTAAAAACCAGACCGGTAAGAAGCCAGGAAAGAGACACCAGTCTTGTATACCTGCTCCAGTTCAGGGGTTCTTCTACACCTGATGGGAAAGAAGATCACCTGCTGACCTTGCCAATGGACACTGAACACTTTTCAGGTGCTTAACTCCCTCATTCTCTTACCTGGAAAGGTGGATGCTAATAATAACTAATAACTGTGCTTATATTCTGCTCTTCTAGACAGACCAGTGCCCTACAAAGTCAGTGTTATTATCTCCACACTACAGCTGGGTAGCTGGGGATGAGTGGAGTGGCTTAGCCAAGGCCACCTATTGAGGTCATGGCAGTCATGGGATTCGAACCAGCAGAGTGCTGATTCACAGACCAACCACTTAACCACTATGCTACTGCAACTGTCTTGATGCTTTGGATGATGCCTGGTGAAATCTTCATACCCAGAATAAGCTCAATGGTATTTCCAGGCGTTAGGGAAAGGGGTGCTTTACCCCTTCCCACAACTAGAAGAAAACTGTGCAAAATTACTTAACAGCTGCATGCTTTATACAGACTGCAGATCTCAGCTTTGCTTGGTAGTTTTGATTTTTAGCACGGCACACCCACAGCCCAGAGCATAAGTTTAAACAGCACCACAGGCAAAAGGACACAAGGAAGATGGAGCATCTCAAGGAGTAAGGAACAAAACTCATTACAGACGGTCTAGAGAAAAGGGGAGGGGGATTCTGGATAAAGAGGGTTTTCAGAAATGGGAGGAGAGGGTGTTGACTGAGACAGAGAGTGTCTTTCTGATGTGCTGAGAGCAAGAGAAAAGAAGTTCAAACTTGCAGGGAGTCTGCCAGAGAAGGAAAACATAAGTTGAATCTTGAGCTATCAGGAGTTGGATATTGCAGTTCAGAGGTGCACAGCACTCACAAGAGGATGGAGGTTTTAACTTATCCAAGAGGAAGCAGCAAACAGTTCTGTACATCCGTGTGCAGATAAGCAGGTTTTTGAGTAGTATCTGTCCACAAGAGCCTGGCAAGCTCAATGCAACTTCCAAACTCCTGTTGTATCTATTTTTGCAGACATACCACTACAAGGCACTGAGAAGAGGCAGCATGCGTTGGTTCAGGACACCAGGGAATTTAATGGCTGTTACACTATTTTGATAAAACAGCTGCCTGTGGAACAGCAGTTAACAATGGCTTTTTAGGGAAAAAACAAAAAGAACCACAAAACAAAAGCACGATAATCGGTGGGGGGACCCCCGGCAGTGTGAGCATCAATTGTTTTGCAGTGAATCTGAAATAATAAATGCTTGTGTCGAAACGGGTAGGAGGGGACACAGACAATAGTACCACACAAGCCCGTCTTGAGAGGAGAGCTTGGATGGAACAATTTGTCCCATTCTGCACAAAACAGACCTCTCTCAGTCTTCCTCCTCCCATCCATAAACAAGCAATAAAGGAGGGGCAGAGCAACTCAATTCAACCTCTCCCCTAAACGCTACAGACTTCCAGATGCTTCCACGAGCACTAGAAACCTGCTTTTCAAAGACGGGACCATATTCTGACACCCAGCCAATTCTACGCCAAAAACCAATCTGACTGCTGCCTTGCTAGTAAGGCCCCGCATTTGAAATCCGAAGCATCTGAAAGCATATATCCTCAAATTTTATATTTAATTTTTCAAATCACTTCTACAACTAAAACCCATGGTTGGGTGCAGGTATGTAATAAAATGCACTGTTTAAGAATACAGAGAAACAGCCATTCAAATGAATTAGTGCCTATTACCATAAACACTCATTTTGATTTTGAATGGAATATAAATACAACATTATTAGTAGATTTGAACATATTTACATAATTTATTATTTAAGGAGCTAGGCTACAATGTGGCTTTACCATCAGAGATGTTATGAAGCCTATAACACCTATAATATTGTCCAGTATCCATCCATCCATCCCAGTCCCCTGCACAATGCAGGAATTCACAGCTATCCCCCACACTCCCCCAGTGACCTCACTCAATGCCTGGAGGAAGGTAAAAAACCTCCAGGATCCCTGGCTAGTCTGGCCTGGAGGATAATTCCTTCCTGATGGCAAAGTTGCAATTGGCATTATCCTGGGGACATAAGAAAGGGCCACGATAGCCAAGCACTGGCGTATCCCTTCCTGCCCCCCCTCCCGATCTGCTTGCATTCATATTGAGTCCTAGAATCAGTATCGCTGATTCTATGCCACTGCTTATAAATCTCCAAAGGAGAACCCACCGCCTCCTGAGGAAGCCTATTCCCCCGAGGAATGGCTCTAACCATTAGGAAGTTCTTCCTAATGTTTAGCCAAAAATTTTTTTGGTTTAATTTTAACCTGTTGGTTTTGGTCTGACCCTCTGTGGCAATGGAAAATAACTCCACTTTATCCACCATATGTGACAGCCCTTCAAATATCTGAAGATGGCTATCTTGTTACTTCTCTGTCATCCTGCACTGGACTAGATGGTCTGTAGGACCCCTTCCAACTCTATGATTCTATGATCTCCTCTCCAGGTTAAACATATCCAACTCCTTCAACCTTTCCTCATAGAACTTGGTCCCCAGTCCTCTCACCATCTTTGTAGCCCTTCCCTCCACCTTGTCAACATCCTTCTTAACCACGGTGCCCAGAATTAAACACAATATTCCAAATGAGGTCTAGGCAGAGCAGAGCAGAGCAATACCATCATTTCACATGATCTGGACACGATACTTCTGTTGATGCAGCCCCAAACTGCATTTGCCTTTTTAGCTACCACATCACACTGCTAACTGATGTTAATTGTACAGTCGTCTAAGATCCCTAGATCCTTTTCACACACTACTGCCAAGACAAGACTCACTCATCCTACAAGTATGCATTTGATTTTTTTCTACCTAAATGCAGAACTTTACATTTATCTCTGTTGACATTCATTTTGTCAGTTTTAGCCCAGTTTTCCAGCCTGTCAAGATCATTCGGAATTGTGAGTGGCTGTCCAGTGTATTAGCTAACGCTCCCCATTTTGTATCATCTGCAAATTTAATAAGCATCCCTCTATTCCTTCATCCAAGGAAGGAAGGAGCGTGTGTGTGTGTGTGAGACAAAGAGAGAGAAAGATCACCAGTATTGGATTCTATAATTAAAAAACCTCCTGCAGTGAAGGATGTAGAACTGGATTATTTTGGTGTCCCTCTGCTGAGATGCTGAATTCCCAAACCAAACAGGTATAGAGACAAAACTTGAGAGGGGTTGGCAGGAGAGTGAGCAATTTATTGGCCGCCTAGCATCTTTGGGCATTTTGAACCAAGTCTGGATCAGCACACAAGAAGATACATCCATATTCAAGACAGTTATTAGTACTACAGTGCAATTCTAAACCGGATTACTCCAGTCTGAGCCCACTGAAATCAATGGTTTAAAATGGTGTAACTCTTGTTTAGGATTGCACTGTTAGTCTCTCACTGGAAACAATGGGATAGGAGTCTAGCTGAAGACTCATTAATTTCAATGCACCCAACTTTCTTCAGAGCCATGTTTTATTTTACTCCAAATATTTTATCTACAACTGGACTGCACTTGGTATTTTCATTAGGTCTTCAAAGCAATCAAGTCTCTGACAGCTTGGTTTTTTGAGTGATCCCTGCAAGTCTTTAAACCCAATATTAGTTGGGGGGCAGGGTCCTACAGAGATAACAGAGGTGGGTGACAATTTACCCTTCCCGAGTGAAGAAACAAGTAGGGCGTTAAGTGGAAAAATCCCTTGGAAAAGAGCCTTTTGGGGTTTAAAACATGTCTTCAGTTGAAGATATTCTTAACACTGAGAGTCGTCTCCTGCCTTTCAACAGTGCACCTCTTTGGGGGATGTTTAGTTCTCCTGGGACACAAATCACAGCAGATGGAATAATCATGACTGAGCAAAGGGAATTAGTTTGCTGGTGAATATGAACAATAGCATATTGTGACATCTTGAGACTGACACACAGCAGTGACCGCGAGGGCATGCTGATTCCTTGTGTGTGTGTTATAAAAGTTGTAGTAGCGCATCAGAAGCTACTTTCCCAGCCTGAGGGACTAAATGCCTCCATATCTGTGGGAGAGAAACAAAAGGAGTGGGAAGTTTCCATGCTGCAATTCTAGTCCGCTTTCAAAGGAGGAGTTTACATTATGGAATAAAAAAGATTTGCTAACTGGGGGTGAAAAGGACTTGTCTGTAAAACATTCATACTCTGCAGGGTTTCTCTGTGCGAGCCATTTGGGAAAAATTTTGGAACCAAAAGCCAGTCAAATGATCAAAAGCTAGTATTGCTGGTTAAGCAAATGGCAAAAATTAGAAAAGATGGAGACTGGCCAAAGGGAGCCCCTGAGGACTGTGAAACTTTGCTTTAAGCTTTGCTGACCTCTTGAAAGAAGTTATTACAAAGGTGTTGCAACAGATCTTTTGGCCCAACCCTGCTAAAATGAATGAGGAAACTGAAGATGAGTGTTGAAGCTACAGAGAGCCGAACCACAAGAGATGAGTTTCACGTGGCGGGTTGGTGCAAGTTTACCTGGGAAGTGAAGGAGACTCCTCCCCGCATGCCACTTCAGGCTCTCCTTGCTTGCTGAAGAGCTGGAGGAAGCCAGCAGCAGCATACTTCTTCCAGGCACAAGCCCATCGGGCATGAGGGCCCCCAAAGACCATTTGGAGCGGGCAGCTGCTGCTCTCTCCCAGGGCGCCCTGCATCCGGTGGGCTGCCTGCCTGCTCGCCCCCAGAAAACTGCTATGGAGACAGCTGCTGCTGCTGCTGCTGCTCTGAAATGCCCTCACTTAGTATTTATAAATACTAAGAATGAAAACCAAAATATAAACTCGTTCACAGTGTTAATTGATGTGAGATTCCTTCATTTTATGTTGGGGAACAGGAAAGTAGCGTGGAATTATTTTGCAAGCAGGTCCCACGCCAAAAAGTTTGAGATCCATTATTCTAGGAAGCAGAGATGTAATATGGCTCCAATTTTAATTTTAAAGTGAGCTGTCACAAGTCTGGAAAATGGTGGATACGTATGAACATTCCTACAGGCTTGGCCCTGCTCAAGATGTGTCGTTCCCCCCCTCCCCCTTCTGACAGAAAGGAATTTGAGGTGGGTAAAAGTTGTTGATACTGGACGGAAAATGAAGTGGGAAGTCCACAGGCATGAGAAGCTGTTTCAGCCACCCACACGAATAAGCTTTTAGAGCTGCTTTGCTAACAGGTGTGAAAACAGGGTAGCGATGCTGAGATGTGGGGAGGAGAGAGGAAATGTTAAGACAGCCTTGTAAATAACATACAGAACCAAGGCTTACTTGAGGCAGAATACAACAGATGTTTTTAGAGCAGTTTCTAAACAGAGAACATTAAGCACCTGCCTGATTTCTCCCCCTCAAAACACACTCCCCCACCCCCACCCTGCTTGCACAACAGCACAAGAGACCATTTTTGTCAGCTGCTTGTGACAAAAAACAGGAAAACGAAACCATCAGTAAACCCAAATGCAGATCAAAAGCTTGTGGAGCTTTACGAAAATAGGAAAGTGTAGGAGAAATGAAGGGGAGTTTGTTTTAGAGCTGTTTCAGTTTGATTTCCCTGGATCCCTTCTAGAACAGCTGCTGAGCCTCTCCAGGGACCACTGAGGAGGCGCTCAACTGGAACCCAACCCTCAGCGGCACAGCAAGGGACTGTTACCCCCTCCTAGACCTGGCCGGAAGGGGCACAGTCCGAAGAGGGGATGGATGTACCAGCACAACAACTTGAATGCATCCTGCCTTCTATCTCAATAGTCTCAGCAATAAGGATGGCAAAAAGACTCCTCTCTCAAAGACGGGGTGAAAGTAATGTAAATTTCTTACCGGGACTTTCTTGCAGGAACTTGAAGCAGAAAGCAGGAGGTATCAGCTTGGTTGTTTTCTTAATGGTATTCTGGACCAGCTAGCTTTCCCTGGTGTTCAAACGTTCTCTAGAATAGCTGCAGGAAGGGAAACAGCTGGCTATACTACTGCCTCCTGCCTTCCTAGGACTGGCTGCCTGAAGCCCTGTGGGAATTGCTCCAGGAAATTCTTTTTCTGCTGCTTCCAGCGAATGGGAAGGAGAGGAAAAGGAATGGGGTGGGGAACACCAGTGTAGCAAGCATCATTCCAAGGCTAAGCATAAGGGCCTGCCTCGCCCCAAAAGAATACGTGCCTACATTATAATGAAACAGCTGCTTCTTATATTCTTAGATTCCCAAGTTCTACTCTTCCTACTTGATAGTTCCCATAATTGAGTGATGGACAAGAACTTCTTGCTACTCAAGAGTCCAAAATCTATGTGTTACAGATGATTAAATTTTGCATAACTGATTTCTCTACAACTAATACTAGGAAAAAGAAATCCTAAATGGGAGGGAATAACTTTCCTCCCTGAATAGTTTAGTTGATTTTCCCCACTTGATACACTGCATGTGAATTTTGACATTCTTTTAAAAAACTAGGACACAAGCTTCAGTTTTATCTGCTGTTTACTATGTTTGATGAAGAGCTCCATTCAATTCACAAACTTTTATCCACCTCCATCGGTCTATGTTACTCTAAAAGGAGAGTTAATTTTGTTTACAGTTTCTAGGTGAAGCTTTCAAAGGAAATTTTGAATACAATTTTCCAATATGCACATCCTTTGAGAAGATAACATGTTGCATACCTGCCAAAAGTCTTCTCGCCCTTCCCCAAAGGAGGCAAAGCAAAGCTCTCATAACATTATTTCTTAAATGTTTTTAAACCCACCACCAAAAAACTGTCAAGAGTGTAAACTACAGAAGGGGTGGCTCTGCTGTAGATCTCCCAGGGTAGGATTCCAGCCTCTTCCTGCCCACAGAGCCCTGTCCTCAAGAGTAGTTTTCCAAAACCCATTAGCTCCTGCCCAATCTCCTTTCCCCTGAAATTAGTTTCAGCTCAAAGTAGATGGGTGCACAAGCTATGTTCATCCGCAATGTGTGGCAAATGCTTTCAGACATGAATCTTCTATGCAGCACGCTACTTCACCAAAGCTCTTCTGGTGCCCTCCACAGAGGGCACAATATCTGAGTTGACCATTACTTGCCTCCTTCCCCAAAACTGTAAGTACTACCTGTAACAGCCTTTCAGAAACATCTTCAGACTCCCACCTACATTCTCTATAAATTGTGCTCTGCCTCTGCCCTTTCCAACAACCAACTGAAAGATGGGATCAACTGAAGCGGCCCCTCTCTTTGAAACAGGTAAAAAAGCCCCCTCTGTGCTTTGAAACAGGTCAAAATGCGCCCTCTTCGATTTTTGCTAGAGCAAGTTAGAGAAAACCCCACCTGTTGAACTTCTGCCTGTCCTGCACTGATTTGAAGGTACAGGTTCCTCTGTCATCGAAGAGGAGGGAGGCATCCCCCGCCCCCAATGCCTCCACCACGAGCCCCTTTCCACGATACCAAAAAGGCATCGCGGGAATAAGGGTTCTGCAGCTGGCCAGCTGTTCTCGTCCTTCTGCCCTAGTCCTAGCAAAAATGCTTTTATAGCTCCATCCCCAAAACAAGGGCTCTCTCGCTTGCCCAATTCCGCCATCCATTCTCCTGCCACCTGAAATCCGCGATCACCCGCACTCACCATGGCAGCGCCTCCGAGCGGAGAGGGCGGACGCAGCAGAATCAGCGCCTCTGGCAGGGGCGAGCACGCAAGCAGCCTCGTTGATGTTGACGTTTGGCTGGCGACAGCCCGCTCGCGCCCCTTTTCATAGCCCCGACGGGGAGGGAGGGAGCGGACACGCCCCTTTTATCCCTGCCTGGTACAACAGCGCGCGAAGCAGCCGAAGCGCGAGAAGCACCTGCCCGAGGACTTTCTCCACGCATGCGCAGAAAGGGGGCTCTCGAACAGCGTTTCTCGGCTGCCACCTAGAGGCTGCAAGGGATAGTGCAGCTCTTTCGTATGTTTCGTGACATTTTAGGGTTCCCGGAGCCCGCTTGTAATTCGGGGGGAGGGGGTGGAATGAGCCCGTCTGTGGCCTGAAGGAAAAGGGAGAGCGTGAGTGTGTTGCGCTCTGTTATTGCTTCAAACTGGCAACTGCGGACTTGGGGAAAGACATTTCTATATTCATGCAATCTTCCGGTGATGTTTATTGCTGTCCGTTAATAATTGCTTCTGTGTGTGTTTTCCGTCCCGGATTTTTTTCCGGAGCAGTTTGCTTGAATAAATTGTAGAACTTTGGGATTTTTACTGCGGTTTTATTGTTGCATTTACAATAAAACAAAACGTTCATTTTCCGGGGGGGGGGGTTGTTAGACGTATTGTGTAATTTTATCACTTGTGTAAACCATCTTGAAAGCATTTTTTCTCCCATGAGGCAATATAAAAATACACGAATAAATATTTTCCACTTCCCCCATCTAGGCTGCTCCCAAAAGCAGGGGTGGTGGTTAACTTTCTCTAGGTTGATGTGGCTTGACTCGTTCGATCCACCTAGCACTTAACCCAAAGCACTTGCTGTTAGCCAACAGTACCTGCATGGTAAGATAGTGTAGCTGGTAGCTGCAAGGCAAGATATTAAAGTCTAGGCTCTTCCTAGGCACGCTGCCCGTTTTGCACTCCGGGCCAGGTGGAAATACAATGCCTCAATGCATAGACCAAACAATCATGGCAGGAGGAAAGGTTTAGAGGTGTCAGGCCCTCCAGAACATTTTCTCTGAGACTAGATGAAAAGATGGGCTCCATTTGAATGGAAATGGAGCCAGATGGCTGGCACTTCATAAAAAAAGCAAAGTTGCAGAGAGGTTTTTAAACTTGCTCCTAGGGGAAAGTTGGCAGGAGAGCATTTGCTTTATAATGTCTCGTCCTTAAAGAATGATAAACTAAATTTAGATAATCTAGGTGGGGATAAACTAGGCACTGGCTGTTAGAGGAGAGGGCAAGAGAAGTGACAGCTACTGGAGACAAAAGAAGCAAAGGGCAAAGCATGCATACCAAGAGAACCTTGAAAAGGAAAGGTGTGTGTATATGCAAGCACTAGACACTCCTGAGCTAAGATGGGAGAGTAGGCATGGTGGCTCTTCAAGGGGAACATAGCAACAATGGGCATCTCAGAAACCTGGAGGGACAGAGAAACAATAAGTGAGAAGCAGCCATACCTAGATACAAAGTCTCCATCACTCAGAGTCCAATTAACTGAAAAACTTCCCAAGAATAGTCCCTGTCCCCATTATCTATTGGTAGAAACATCGGGCACCAAATTTACCTTTTCTCCCTGTAATAGAACCCCAAGGTTAATCTTCATATTGAGAAAGGAAAACTTGGAAGGCAACTAGAGGATGTTGCACGTGCTAATGGGTGACTTCAACTACTCTCACATTGGTGAGGGTCAGTGTATGTCTAACATGAGAAACAGACAAAATTCCTAGATACCATAAATTATTGTGGCTTGTTGAAGATCATAGAGCTCACTGGAGAGGACTTGCTCTTAAGTGGTGCTCCGCTATTGGGGAATAATGAGCCAAGTATTTATTAATTTATATCCCACCTTTCTGTTGAGAGAACACCCAAGGCAGCTGACAAATATAAGCCACCCTGTTATAATACAAACATCTAATGACCAACCACTAGCAAACAAACTACTAGCTTTCAAGGTGTTTTTTTTACAGGTAGCTGTGCATCTAGGGGTAAGGCTTAAGCAGGTGGCAAAGCTCAGCCTCAAAGGAAAATTCTCTCCCAGGTGAAAATATTTTTCTGCAAACAGCAAACCTCCCAGCAGTGCAATGTGACATTTCATTTCAGAAGACGCAACTACACAAAAGGACAGGATTACTGAAAAGGAAATTAAAAGCTTTTTCACTCTCTCTCAGTCAATTCCCTGCCTTTCTACAGCCCATTGCCATCCCACCTTGCTTTTGTCCATGCAGTTTCCTGACACTCAGTATAGACTTTTGGGTGGTCAAAGGAACCCTCTTTCCTTTATCATCAATGGAAAAGCTGGTCAGAGCCAACCCTACATTGGCTGAAATGCAACAGAAGCAGAAAGCCAGTGTGGAAGGCCATGGGGCCTATAGAAAACAAAGGGGTAGAAGGATTATGAAAGGAAGACAGGGCAACTGCAGAGACACTGAAATAATTCTTCACTTCCGTTTTCACTGTGGAACTTCAGGAAGAATATTGGAAGAGTCAAGTCAAATAAAGAGGATAAGAGCTGGAGTTGAGGGTTCTCCAGGAACTCACATGCAATCTTGATCTAACAGAAAGATGCCTCCTTCCAGAGGACTGGAAGACAGCAAACATAACACTAATTTTTCTACTACGATGCAGGAACATCCAACTTAACCCTATTCTATGTAAATTTGTAGAAACTGTTTATTAACCACTAAAGGACATCCTCTTTCACCACCCTTTTGGAGTTGAGAGAATTTATAAATACATAGATAAGGCTGATTGGTTAATTAATTATGGAGTTATTACTTGGAGTTCTACAAAGTTTTTGACCAAGTCACTCACCAAATGCTCCTGAGTAAATGTTGCAGTCATGAGGTAAGACAGCAGGTCCTCTTATGGATTAAAAAAGTAATCAAAAAATAGGAAGCAGAAAGTAGAAATAAATGGACAGTTCTTACAGTGGGGACAGGAGTGGGGGAATAAGCAGTGTAGGTCACACACGGCTCTGTACTGGGACTGATGCTACTGAATTGGTTCATAAATGAGCTGGATTTGGGGGGCTAGCAGCCAGGTCTGCAGATTATATTCTTCAGGATGATAAAAGCTAAGGCGGATAGTAAAGTAATATCAAGATCTCTCTAAACTGGGTGATTGAGCAGCAATGTGACAAATGAAGTTCAGTGTAGTTAAGTGTAAGTTGATGCACGCAGGAACAAAAAAATCCTAACTTTAAATATACACAGAGCGGGTCTGAACTGGTGGTAAGAGATCATGGAGATGTGAACATCTTGATGAAAATGTTGATTCGCTGCTCAGCAGTGATGGAGAAGGTCTATCCTATTCTACGGATTATTAGGAAAGGAATTGAAAAATAAAACAGTCAATATCATAAGGTCCTTGCATAGTTCTGTGTGTGTACACATCTAGAATATTATGTACAGTTCTGATTACTGTGTCTTTAAAAAGGATATTGTAATGCAGAAAAAAGGGCAAAATGGGCAACCCAGGTGATGAAGGGATCTTCCCTATGATAAATCTTCAAAAATTCAGAGCTTTTTGTTTAGAGAAAAGGTTACTAAGAGGGTTTTATAAAATTATGTATGGGGTTTAAAAACCAAATTCCTCCCCCCTCCTTCTAGTGTAATCATTTATGTCCATTACATTAGTTGGCTTTAAAAGGGGGCATTTATAAAGGATGGGACCACCAATAGCTATTTAGCCATGATGACTAAATGGAACCTCCACGTCCAGTGGCAGTAACTCTTAGAGCTGAGGAAAAACTAGGAAGCCTCGGTGTCAATGTCCCTTTTATGGATCTGCTGGGAACATCTGGTTGCCACACTACAAAACAGCATGTCTAGATGGACCCATCAGTTTGATCTAGTACATCCACACCTATGTTCTTTCTGGCTGCAAGAAGCAGACTGTGCTCAGGTTTCCATGGACTGAACTGTGAGGAAGGGTCCTGTAGTGCTCTCTTCCCTGACTCCATCTTTGCTAAATTCAGCTTGGCAGCCATTTTATGAGATAGCAATACTTTGGAGAAGATTGCCTGATCCATGCATCTCCTGGGCACACACAAGGAAAAGAGATAAAGAGAAAAAGCCACATCCACAGAAAGCAGGGACAAAGCCACTCCTTCCTCTGTATGCACACATGGGAGCCCTTTTCCCTTCCTCCAAACCATTTTGAAAGTGAGTGAGATCACATGTTAAACTCAAATAGAGTTGTGGTTTCTCCCTATCACACATGACTTTAACGCATGTGTGACCAGACCTTGAGTGTTGCAAACCTTGGGCAGGAGACTGATTCACTGATGGGACATCTGCATGCCTATACATCATCACGGGGAGGGGGGGGTGCAAAGCTGGGCACCTTTCTTGGTCTATCAGTGTAATTTCATCATCAAATGCAAGTCCTCCTGAGTGCAAAATCTAAGAACTATCAAGCAGCCAGGTGGGATTGATTACATTTTATGGACCCTGTGTGAATGTTCTGAGCCCAATCCACACATACCTATACTCTTGTATTTTGTATATATGGATGCAATTGCTCTACTCACACCTAGAAAGTAACAGCTTGACAAAAAGTAGACCTGACCTAGGTATATATATAAACCATTACTGAGATCTTAAAAATCTGCTTCTGCTCGTTTGCTTTTTCTTCCAACAAGGATAACAGCAAGCTGACTTGTGGCCTGTGTGAACCAGCCTTTTGTTACTGGGAAACTCATGTATAGAAGTTTAAGTTTAGCTATTAACACTATGCAAAGCCTTTGTTTACTTAAGTGTTAAACATAAAAATTACTTATTTTTTATTCTTAAACAGGATTGTGTGGATGCACTGATAGGTAAATCTGACCCCAAGAAAGGAAAAACTTTCCACAAACTATGCAAAACTGAATTATTCAGGATGGCTTTTTTTTACCCAAATAGGAGGGCTGTACGGTAAGGAAATAGTTCAAAGAGATGCTTTGGAAAAGGGGTAGGGACAGTGGACTACACTACTGTATATTGTATGATGTTAAGTATGCTTCTACTGGGTAGTTTTTTCATCATTTAATATTGTGTTGAATTGCTTATGCTTTGTTTCAGCATTGTCCCAGCTCTGTATAGGATTTCTGCTTGCTTTCAAATTTTTGAAATCCATACCCTATTGCATTGTTATTCACTGTCCCAACCATTGATCACATTTACTGACACTGTATAATCTGCCTTGAGTATCAGTGAGAAAGGTAGACTATTAATAACATAGTTTTTTAAAAAAAAACAGAGAGGCAAGCAAACTCCCCCACACTCATACATAGTTCCAGTGCTCCATTTCTTTTGTTAATTATGTCAATCAAGGCACGTAATTGATTTGGAAATCCTTTTAATCATCTAGCTGGTGGGCAACTAAAATCAGTCTTAACTGATCTGGTTGGTCATTGGGGCGGAAAGAAAGATTACAACAGATCAAGAAGGATTCTTTATAATAGTTCCTTTTTATTTGCTTAGACACAGGAGGCTTTGGGGACTCCTTGCCTAAAGATGTAAAATTTCCTACATTCATGGAATCTGTTTTTTGGAAAAGTTCTGAGTAAAGTGGTAGGGTTTTTTTTAGAAATGTTTATAGGGAACCAGGAGTGGCTTACATAGAAGGTTTTATTGGGAGGAAAATGGGTGACCCAAAAACAGAGATTCTCATACAAGTCGAGAGTTTCCAAATGCCCTATCCTGGAATGTCCTCACTTGGCTTTTCAGGGTCTTCCTCCTCCTCTGCGTCTTCTGTCCTTTCAGGCTCTCCCCCACTTTCTCCTTGCTCCTCCTCAGTTTCTCTCACATCTTCCATCTCCCCCTCTTCAGTCCCGCTTTCCTCTGATCCCTCAGTGCTTGCTACCTGATTTTCTCCTTTGGCTGCAGCCTTCTCAGCCGCTTCCTCTTCCTGTTTTTCTACTGTGGCCTCCCTTTCTTGGTCAGCTTCTTCTTCTGCAGTGTCCCAGTCATAGCTTTCTGCGCCTTCCTCTTCCTCCTCCTCATCTTCTAACTCTGAGAAGGAAAAGGAAGTTCAGGAGAGAGGCTGTCTAGCATTATTTAGCTCACCTCTATCTTTACAGTTTAAAGCCTCAACTTACTCAGTTTTACTGACTATGGGACGAAGGCTGAGAGAGAAAGCAGCTTGCTCATGGCTAAAGCAAAACACGAGTTCCCATTCGGGGCTTTCTGCCAAAGGTGCCTGTGCATGTCCCTTCGGTGCCTTCTGCAAAAATATGGCTTGAAGCCATCTCTCTCTGTCCTAAGTAATACAAGTACTCTCTGAAAGTGCTCCTGGGGAGGGGCAGAATTGCAACTTTTGGGGGTTTGACATTCAAGCTACTAAAACCTACGTACACCACCTCCAAAGGGATTTAAACCTCTATTCTGAAGTCACATAACATAAAAAAACGTAGTTAGCAGAGGTCCAGACTGGCAGATGCATCCCTCAGATGATAAATGCAAGATCAGACCTTAACAGCATGGCTTGAAGAAACTGCTTTCCACCCTCTATCTTTTTGAATTTTGTGACATACAGCCTGATTAAGAACTCTGGTGAGCTTGAAAACTTGCATAATGTTTTGAGTAAATTTGGTTCATTCTAATAAAAGGCATTACACTGATTTCCTTCTTGTAGATGGAATCAGGATGGAATACTGGACAGAGAGATGCTGCCACCTACAGACAAGCCTTGATTCAGCACTTCAAGACCTCTTTTCATATGGTTGCATGTATTTCCTGATCCTGTAAAGAGGTAGTTCTCCTGCTTCATTAATGTATACAGCCAATCCCACTCAAGGGACGTGATAGCAAGAAAACAGGCCCTTGCAAATTACGCCTGGAAGAAACGACATGGCTGTTCCAATACAGCGGAGCTGCTCACAGTGTGGACCACCACCTACCCAATGGCTCTGCTGCACGGGGTGTTGCTTGTGGCCTAGGCATGGCTACTCCGTTCCCTTAGGATGCTCTGTTATCTGCAGTAACTTGTGAGTAGGGCAGAAAGGAGCTGGAAAAGCGGGAAGGGGTCAGAAGGCCTTGGGGCAAGTCTGTGGTCCTGCTGATGCTAGGCAGAACACGTTTTCCCACCAACCTGATTAAAAGCTTGCAAACAGGAAACAACAGCCCTCCACGGTCACACTAATAGGGTCAGAAGACAGGTCAGGTGGGCTGGGCTGCCGCACCTTTCAAAGGCATGGGAGAAAGGGTGTAGATTTTCTCACCCTTGCTTTCTTTTTAATTGCTTGTTTTGCTTTTTATATCAATTTATTATGATTTTCGGTGTTTTTACTTGTAAGCTACCTCGAGCAAGCCTCTGGAGGGGCAGCACAAAACATTCCTGCAACATACTAACATTCCAAAAGACATCAACTTAGTGGTCCATCACCATATTTTGTCACAACAAATGCCATAAATGAGCACAGAAAGAAATGCTTCCTCTTGTTTTCATCAAACCCATCATCAAGTTGATCTGGAAAACCCCAAGTCAATGTCTCCCCTCCACACACTCTGTATACTTTTCATTTTTCAAAAGTTACATACGAAACAATACATTCTTCAAATGAGCTGTAGGTACAAATCTCTGATTTTTTGAACTATGAAATCACAGTATGAGGGTCTACCAAACCTAACAGGAAAACCTACAAGAGGTCCCATAGAGGAATAAAGGGGCACTTGCCACAGACTCAATCCATTCAACCTTAGTCATACCTCTGCTGGCTTTTCATCCTGAAAAACCTGTTAGGATGGCTTGGGATTATGTCACATCCTTCCACGCTAGCGCCAGTGAACCTATCAAATTGGCTTAGTGAAGCAGTTCCTTCGGAGAAAGCCCCACACAGGGCTGAGGAAGAACGGGACGGGGCACCCAATTCAGATTCCCCCCCCACATCTTCTTAAGAAACTCTGAGCATTATTCATCCCACGCTGGGCTCTGCTGCTCGAGGGGGACCCAACTGCAGAGCATTTCAGTAAGTGGGCACCAGGAGCCGGCTAACCTTCCATGCCTGCCTACCTGCCAGTTAGCAAGACTGCTTGCTTGCCCGCTGCAGACACAGATCAACCTCAGGATGGGCCTAGGGACCTTCCAGGCACCACTTGGGGAAATCAACCAACCTTGCAGTTCACGCAGCCGCTCGAGTTGCTGTTCTTCTTTCAGCTCCTTGATGAACCCCTTGTTGGCTTCGTCCAGGGCCTACAAACAGGCAGAAGGGCGTCTAAGTGGAAAGCCTCAGGCAGGCCTTGTGAGCAAGGGCAGACCAGTATTTTAAGAGAGCCCTGGAAGAAGCTCAGACCCACCCACTGTTAGAAAGCTCATATTTGCAGTACAATTTGCGCTGGCTGATAATTTTGGGTATCCTCTTAAGAGAGGACTGTCTGGTGGAGTATGGGAGTGGAGTATGGGTGGAGTATGGGAGTGGACCCTTCCTCACTGTTGTGAAAGGGGGCAGCACAGGGAAGAGCAACATCTAGTGAAGCAAACCCAGCTGCCCAGTGCTTTTCAGCAGGCAATAAAAAGGGGTGGCAAGCCACACAGAGTTCTGGCAGGCTAAGAAGAGGAACACTGCCAAGTGATGGGGACTAGCAAGTTAATAGTGTCTCATCTGTCACTGCCTGGATGGCTGGAGGGAAACTCAATGAATCAATAAAACTGAAGCGGGAGACAACTGTGTAGGTCCGTTATTTAATCACAGCAGTGGAGTATAATGACGCACAGCAGAGGACTCTGGAGCCTCTTTGGAGATGCAAGACCCAGTGCAAATGCAATGATTGGAACGCAGGAAGAGTCAAACTGGATCAAACCAGTTCCATCTAGTCCAACATCTTGTTCCCACTACTTCTCAGAGGGTCACAAACAAAGCATGAAAGCAACAACCATCCATCCCTAATGTTTCTCCCAGCACCCAGCTCTTCAGGTATAATTTTACCTTCAGCCTGAGGGGTCTGAACCCGCAGCAGGCAGGGGCATCCTTCCTGACCCAGCACCACAGCGAGCTCCTCACACAGCAAGCTCTGACAGCCACCCAAAGGTGGTGATGGTTTTTCACCCTGCTCCTCCACCCAATTCCATTACTCTCCCACCACATCACCCTCCGCTTCCTCTTTTGGGTTTCAGCCTATCACTTACAATGATGATCGCTTGCTGAGCCGCATCGTTGTGGATGCGCTTTGCCTTCTCCAGCGCCTTCTCAAAGTGCATGACCGCTGACTGGAAATCCTCCATTTTCACTGCGAGTCAAAATTGTTCATTTAAAATAAAATTTAAAAAAATTAACTCAAGACAGAGGATACAGAGAAAAATCTGTCAGTCTGATCAGTTGCTGGACCATTATTTGAACTCTCTGCAGCAATCAGTGGCAGTGTGCTCTTTCTAGGAATGGTATTGGGGGCAGGGGATCAGGAAGCAAGCTTTTAACCTCTGCAACTTAGGGCTCATTCTGCCCTCTTTAGGGGCTGCTCTCAGTCTTGCTGGTCTTGTAAAGCAACGTTTTCACCTCATGGACTTTCACAGAAACCACCACACAGCGGGCTCCACCCCTAATCACTTTGCACATCACTTTCACAGCTCAGGCCAGATGAATTTCTGGGCATACAGAAGCAGCACCCTGCCTGTCCTCCCCACTGGGTGCGTGGGTCCCAGGTTCACTCTCAGGTGCAACATTTGCATAAGACCTAGGCACACAGGCCACCGTAGGGGTCCCCCCAAACTTTGGAGCCCACATGAGGCAACCACAAAGCGTCAGGGAATGAGGTCACACACAACTCTGGTTGTAACTTTTCAACATTTCAGGCAGAAGCTCAGTTTAACAAGGATGCCTTTTTAAATGAACACACTGTCTAAAAATATTTTCTTGTCCAAACAAAGCTTGGCTTACCTTCAGTCATGCAGTGAAGATCTTTGTGCTGTTGTGGCAGCTGCTGCTGAAGCCACTTTTAAAGATCTGCCCAGTCAATCAGATCTCCAATTGCCAATCAGAAGCCCTGCTGGGCAAAAGCCTACCTGGCCCTGCTCACTTTTAAATTATTTGGAGTGCACCAGGAAAGTTGTTGGTGGATGCCATGGCACCCATGGGCACCATGTTGGGGATCCCTGATCTACTGCATCCAGTCCAGAAATGACCGCATGTTTATTGATCATAAAACCTGGAAAATGACTGCCTAGCTTGGGCTGGCACATGTTAAACTTTACTTGCATAAGCCCTATAGAAATATAATGTTACATACGGATTGGAACCCTCAGTGGACCAAGTGAGCAAATGCAAGTCTGTTTCCTTGCCACACACAACTATTCTGCGCTGTTTATTCAGTCACTTGTACTCTTTTGAGTAACTGATACTGATTTTGGGAGAGGGACAGAATTCTAAAGGTACTGAACACCTGGAAACCCCACTCAGGCTCTTCTCTGTCTGCTGAGGCATCAGCAGGCATGGCCCAGATGCCTTCAACCACATTGTTCTCATCATAGGGGCAAGAAACCTGACTTTTTAAAAAGAAAAAGAAAGAAAGCTAATCTCCTCAGGAAGATGAACTGTAAAGCAATACACATTTGACAGCTTTTTTGACCTTCTTTGGAACTGCAACACACCCCAGACCAGAACACAGGGAGATATTTGTCTAAACCAGGCCACTGACTGCCAGATGCCACATGTGAATGGGAAACGGTTAGTCCAGAGGTAACCTGTAAGCCTCTCCCCTCCTACACATGTTTCTCTTCCTTCCTTGCTCTCTACCACTTTCTTCCTTGCTAAAAATATCCAAAACACTGCAAAACTCCATATTTAAATATCTAAATGAATTGCATTTAGTAGATTTGTGCCAATATAAAATTTATGTCCATTTCTAAGGAGCATAATTTATCTCAAGCACTGTTTCCTCAAGGCAGGGTATGCCCCATGGTTCTACCCTCAGCTGTGAATATTATGTACCTGTTCACATTCCTCACCAATTCAGGGGCTTTGCTAAGGAGATCAATGTTCTGTGCTCAGGAAAAAATGGGTATCTTTAATCACGACTGCTGCAAACTCAACACCCCCCTCCCCCTGTAATTCTTAGGCCTTTTTTGCATGGGGTGATTTTTGCCTCTTTTGGCCTCTTCGGGTTTTCTTCTGAATTCTGGACAATTAACTCCTTCTTCAAATTTCAATGCAGTGTTTCAAGAGTTCTCTTCTGAGTTTTCTGTCTGCACGCTAGGAGCAAATTTGGAAGAGAATCCTTGAAACGCTGCATTGAAGTCTGAAGGGGGATTTAATTGTCCGGAATTTGGAAGAAAACCAGAAGTATGGGGCCAAAAGCGGCAAAAAACCACCTGTGCAAAAAAGGCCTTAGTACGTAAAATTCTGTTTTGGACATGGCGGTTTGTCATCTGGGCTGGGGGGGTTTGCTGCTCTAGAAGGATTCAACCATTCCCCCATCCCAGTCAATGTGTCTTATTGTACACTGAGCAGCATAACAATAGCACATGAGGAGATCAAGAGTTGATTAGGATACTACTTCCCCCACTGCACACTAGTTGAATCTGCGCCCTCCTTACTTCTTCCTTTTTACAACTGAGCCTATGTCCCAATCATCAGAGGCTTCTGTGCTGAACAGACAGCAATTCAACAGGTGCAAGCATGCCTAGTGCAGCAACTCTGTCAGGGGAAACCCTTCACAGATGGACTTTCTCCAGCCATCAAGTGCTGCAGTCATCAAGTGCTCAGAAGCTCACTACTGTGAGACAAAGCTGTGGGAGCTCTGTTAAAGAAGAAAGCTATCTAAGCATAAAGTTTAGGTGCAAAGCTGTTCACCATGCGCTTGTGCCACCAAGACACCAGCATTCAGCTGCCACTCAACGTCCCCTTCATCCTCTGCACAGGCCAAGGATTTCTCCCCATAGTCCCGAGCCTCAGCTGCTTTGTTGATCTCCAGGTAGCATCTTCCAATTTCATGGAAAAGCCAAGTCTTCTCCAGGTTGCTCTTCACAAGAGGGATCTTCTCTTCCCACCTTTGCGACAGAAAAACAGAACTCTTAAAGCAGATTTTGGGGGGAGGGGGGAGATTCAGTCCTCAGTAGCTTTCCAGACACCCTGAAGACCAAACATCTTCTGTCCATCCCTCATTAAGCACATCACACGCACACACCCCACCCATTTCAATGATGTCTGGTGACACCACTGAAGGAAAATTAGTCTGTCCTCTGGCTACGGATGCTAACAGGTGTGTCCCAGGGTGCATCCACATGGACAGCTTATACCAGTTGCACTGTTAGGACTTCTCCCTAGCAGAGCACTGGGACTTGCAAATGATCTGTGAAGATGCTGACAGTCCATCTTGTGAGAAGTCAAGAGCTCTCTCAAGCTACAACTCCCAGGGTGCCTTGGGAAGAAGCCAAAATAGGTAAACCAGTTTTATGCAGGGGGGTGGGTTGGAAATACCACCTTTCCCCAAGTCTTCCTTCAACAATTTTCAAGCCTTCAGGAGCTTCAGCAGGCTAACCCAACCCCCCTGCACACAAACATATGTCCCCTTAACTGAGTCTCATTTAAAATATGCTCTGGCTTCATAAGGGTATCATATTTTTCTAGGAAGTCCATGTTAAGCTGCCTACTCTGAGGTGGACTTGGTTTTCCTATTTTCCTGACCAGCTCCAGGGCTAGCCAGTTTACTAGCAGAGGCAGTGATATCACTCAGGAAAGACAAAAGGGCTGGCTTCAGACTGACTTCACTGCAGACAGCAAGAGGACCTCTGTTGGGCTTCCACGTACGTGTCAATGGCTTCCTGGAAACTGCCTGTGCGGGCATACACTCTGCCAATATTGTCCAAGGCTCTAGAGATGGCATCAGTCAGGTCGCTGCAACAGAAAAGCAAGAAGTCTCGAAGTTGGTACTGTGAGCTTCCAAACACCCAGGGAGGTCACTTTCCTGTCCACCCTCCTTCCTTTCCCCAACTCATTCAGAAGGCCCACAATGTGTATGTAGGACGTTTTGTGAGTCAAAGAGACGGGTCCTTGTGATAAAAGACTTTCAGCCTAAAATTCAGCTAGAGATTCTGCAAACTGCACCTTCAAAAAACCCCACATTGCTTTCTGGAGCAGGAAGAGGAGGGCACAGTCACTTCAAGAATAATTTTCATGATGCCTCCTTGAGTAAGGAGGGGCAGCACTATATGTCAAGAATGTATACACTTGTGAAGAAATACTCGAATCTGAGCATGGTCAGCTGAGAACCTCTGGGTAAAAAAATAAAAGGAGGAAGAAATAATATTGATATTATGGTGGGAGTCTGCTACAGACCTCCAGGCCAAGCAGAGGACTTGGATGATATAATCCTAGACCAGATTACAACATTTTCAAAGAGATAGAATTACCCTGATATCTACTGGAAGTCAAAATCTGCTAAAAACAACGTCTAATCAATTCCCAACTTGTCTTGCTGACAATTTTCATCTTCCAGAAAGTAGAAACGGAAACAAGGGGGTCTGCTATTTTGGACTTGAGGTAGGTTAGGCTGAGTGCATGACTGGTCCAAGGTCATCCAGCATGCTTCCATGACAGAGTGGGGCATTTGAACCTGGGTCTCCCAGATCCTAGTCTAACAAAGAGAACTTGACTCTTATACACTGGAAACTCTTGTTGGTCTTTAAGGTGCTATTGGACTGGAACCTTTGTAACCACTACATCATGTTGGCTCTTGCTTATTTCATTTCTACCCCACTCTATGAACTGCAGACTCCAGAATTAGCTTACAATGAGACAATGCCCAATACAATAAAAACAAATCTAATAAAGATAGCAGCAATATAGAAACAAATCCTATAAAAACAGGACATTAAAAGCGATTGAACAATAAAAGCAGCAATAAATAAAGTAGCAACCAAAACAATCCTAAACACAGCAGTGAGTAAATCGCCAAATGATATTATCTTTAAATAAAACTACATAGCATGAAAACTTGCAGGATTGGGCCTGGGAGGCATTTTTCCATGGCTTTGACTGTATTTGGAGGACAGACCTCAGAAAGTGGTTTGAAGAAACAGCTGTTTGACTCTGTGCATCTTTCCCTAAGGCTGCGCTGCAGTTCTCAAACTGGGAAAGACGACTTTGCCCTCCCCCCAGCAGTGGAAAAGGGGGAAGTGGATGCAGAGCTACTCTGCTCCTTCTTTAACCCGTGGCCCTAGTCATTCCTGGGGGCTCAGAACATCAGCCGTGCAAGTGGCAATTGGCACAGCCTACACCCACCACCTCTGGGACCCTCACTTGGTAGGAGTCCACAGCCTTGCAACAATGGGTCCCAGAAAACAGAGTAAGTTTAGAAGCAGGTTCAACTTCAAAAGGTTTCCCTTCACACTCCAAGGTCCACCTTCATCTCATGGTGGTATAAACCCTGGGCAAGGCAAATGATTTTGCAATACTAAGACAGTACTCAGAATTCTGGGTGTGATTTTCCAAGTTAGCCATGCCCAAACTAACATCACCTGTCTAATGTTATTCAGGACATGGAGGTATGCCTGATCAAGCTGCATGATAGTTTTATTTGTTTATTAAATGCACAGGCTGTCTCATCCCAAGAGCCAGGAACAGGTAACAGCATGCTAATTATTTTATTTATTTATTTACATCATTTACAGTCTGACTTTCTCACTGAGACTCAAGGCGGATTACACAGTATGAGTCAGTACGATCAATATCGATGACATTTCAATATATATATGTAATGGCTATATACATGCAATTTTGCAAGAGAGAGAGAGAGAAAGAAAGCCTAAAGCCTAAAATTTTAATCAAAAGAGAAGACATGAAGGCTCACGCTTTGGTGAGAAATCCAGCAGAAGAGAACTGAAAACTTGAAGGGCCACCACCGAACTTGAACTTGTCCATTCTTCTATTCTGGAGCAATCCCATTCCCACCCTACTGCACAAATCTGCTTTCATCTAAGATCAGCTTCACACTCTCAAATGCTTGAAAGAATTTCCAGAGACTTCATTGTCAATGCAATCAGTTTGCTGGCACATTAGGCTAAAATACAGAGACCAGAACTAGATGCAATCATCTAGGCCCAAGTTTTACCAGCAGCCAGTAGAACTGCTGGGAATGGGGAGACAGGCTGAGGAAGAAGGGGAAAGGGGTAACATAAAGGGGAAAAGGTTGTATTGATGTAGGATTATGTTAATGTAATGGAAGTGACTATGTATGGCTATGTAAACAAAGACATCAATACAATAAAAAAAAATTTTAAAAAAAGGAAGAAGGGGAAAGAGCTGCAAAGTACATGGATGTCCTTTCCAATCACAGGAGGTCCAGCTTGCCCTCCACCCTATCTTATCAGGCCGCCAAATACTGCCTGCAGCTTTCCGCAGTTTCCTTTGCAATAATATGGTGGTTTTTGTTTTGTGAAAGCTGAGGATCCTAGGATTCTAATGTTTCTTAAACAGCGTGACAAAACAGAGAGCATGCAACCACAGCTATGCACTAGACAGAACTGGGTACTTTTCAGGCGTAAGAAGAAGAGGGCTTTGCCCCATTCTTACTTTTCCCTGGCAATGTCCAGATCCAGCTGGTGGCTCTGCAGAGCTGCCCCCATGTTCCCCATCTCAATCTGAGCATTTCCAATGCAGCTGTAGAGGTTCCCCACCAGCTCGCTTCTGTTTGGGATCTCATCATCAGACCAGCCCTGGATCTTTTTCAGCACTTGCTCAGCTTTCTGGCAGCTTCGTTCAGGGCAGCCACTTGTCAGCACTGAGGTGGGGGGGAGAGGGGGAAAAAAGAACAGTGGTCATGTGCATATATTAGGCAGAGGTGTAACTCTTGAGTGCACCTAACTGAATGGGGCTTCCCAGACTTGAACAATTTTTTCCTTCACAATCCCTTGTTACTTCGTTGTTGGAAGCAAACAACACTGCATGACCTTGCCTGTGCAGCAGGCCCTATCTCAAGACATCTTCTGAGTCACCAGAGATCAAATGGTAGACCATAGTAGGTCCTTAGTTGATCCTGCAAGGTATTTCCTGCCACTGTCTCCTGATTTACCTGTAGCTGGATAGAAGGAGCCACCACAGGTCAACTGGCAAGAACTCTCTGGGGTCTCAGCAAGAGTTCTTTCCCAGCCTTGAACCTGAGATCGTTTAAACTGGAAATGCCAAGGGTGGAACCTGGGACCTTCTGTGTGCAAAGGATAATATGCTTTGCGCCATGATCAGCCCCATGAAGTAGCTTAGTCTAAGGGCCAAGCTAGAAGTGACGAATTACACTTGAATGGCAAGTGAACAGACTCACATGTATTCCTCCCTGTTCACTTGCACTCCACTCAGTCACGTGATCAAGTGGAGTGCAAGTGAACAAGGAGGAATACATGTGAGTCTGTTCACTTACCATTCAAGTGTAATTCGTCACTTCTAGCTTGGCCCTAAGATAAGAGAGAGTCTGGCTCAAGGCTAATTTGGCCCAGGATTTCAGGATTTCAACCCAGATCTTCCTAGTCAAAATCTGACACTATGTCCTCTGTGTCAGATTGGTTGCATGCTCCTGTCCAATATAACAGACAATTTCTGGTGCATCTCTGAGCCAAGCTACAAGTGACAAATGACATTTGAACGGCAAGTGGATCGAGTGGAGAGCAAGTGGAGGGCAAGTGAACAGGGAAGAATACACTTGCCATTCAAGTGTCATTCATCACTTGTAGTTTGGCCCTCAGTCCAATATAACAGACAACTCCAGCTACTTGACGCTTTTGAAGAGACAGGCTAATTCATAGTTTCCCATAATGCATCATGTACAACTCTCCATAAAATATCCATTTCCTGCCTCCCCTGCTTAATTCTTCATCCTCCTCCCCCTTTCTCAAAAGACATCTGTATAAATTTAAACATCTCAACTGGTACTTAATGGGGAGGTGCAGTTCAGAGGCTCAGGTCAGATTCTTTGATTTCAAGGCCTGCTTCATTCAAACTGCAGGCACAGGAAGAAGCAATCCCAGCTAATGCAGACTATCAAAAAAACTCCAGTGGTGGCTTCTGAAAGGCATTTTGGAGGCTGCCAGTAACAGCCCCTGGCTGAAGGCAAGTCCCAAAGCTGGTTCTCTCTTTGAGATATAGAAGTGATCTGGCTGCATATACGGCCTACAGGGAAATATGATACGTTCCCACAAGATGGGCACCAAGCTGAGGATAGTTTTCTTTTGTTCTGTGCTCCATTCATTCCCTGGAGAATACGGGAAGCATCTTGCAGATCACTGCAACCTGTGGCTGAGAACTGACCCTTTCAGCAAGAATGGCAAGTGCAAATATTACTGTATCCTACTTTACACATTTGGGGACTGAGCCCAGAAGATGCAAGGATCAGATTAAGTTCTCAAGTCTATGTAGCTTTGTTCAGTATTGGGCGGGAAGGGGGAGCGATGCTTTCTCTGGCTCAATGCACCCCCCACTCTGACTAGAGTGACACAATTCAATCTGATCTCGGGCTGTTGGGAGGCTAAAATGGAGGAGGAGAGAATGATGTAAGCTGCTTTGGGTCCCCACTAGGGAGAAAGGCAGGGCAGTAATGAAGTAAACAAGTAAAATTAATTTTGACAAGTAAACATATCCATTTCATGAAGCTCCCCAGCTACACTTTTGCAGACCAAATACCCACACATGTCAATGTCCTCCATGCTCTTGAGGATGTATCTGGCCACATCTGAGGGCTTCCGCTTCTGATCTCGAGTCCATCTTTTCAGCACAAGCTTGCGGTCTCTGATCCGGGCATAGATGGGTTTCTGCTGCTGCCAAAAGTCTGTGCGGGTGTCCAGGTAGGAAAGACCTTCCTGGATCAGGTCCCCAACTGTGATCCCTTGCTTTGTTGTGCTTTTGATCAAGTCTACAGAGAGGACAGGCACCAAAAAAAGGGGAAGATCATAGCTGCACTTTAGGATTCACTTTCCTGCTTACATATGCCTCCTCCCTGTAGTGAAATATGAAGTGCTCTCTTTATTCCCCACTTAGGCCAATTTTTGTATTTTTGGTAACACTTGTGATTAGTCAGTAGATGTTGCTGTAACACCATTTGAATTGCAAACACCACTACTGTTAAGTATAACTACGATTAAGTATAGTGCATTTTGAACTTTTAACATCACTAGCAAGCATTCACTCAAAGAAAACACACAGCAAGTCACTTGAAAAAAGAGCCAAACTAGATGTGTCTGCCACAGGGATATCACCATCATTTAAAAAAAATGATTTAAAAATGCCACAAGGGCCCAACTCTGATCCGGTTCCCCCCCCCACACACACACACACACAACTTTTCAAGTGCTGAAACAACAGCCAGGCGAGGCACTGTTTCAGCACTGGAAAAGGTATGGGGGTGGGGGCAGAGAGCCTCAGCAAGCAATGCTGCAGGCCTGATCAGCCCTCACACATTTTTAAATCACTTTTTCAAATGGTGGCAGTGTTCCTGTGGTGGATACAAGGACTCCATCACATCTGATCTGGCCCACAGTCTCTCTTTTTGTTTGTCCAGTAATATGATGGATCCTATCAAGATCCTTGGAGGAACCAGTGTACTATGTTTCCACAAACGCCAACTATGGAAGAAAGCCAGAATATGGGAGCAAAGAACTCTGATTCTGAAAATAATCTTTTAAATCCAGTGGGAGAATTTTTTGGCAGATGATTTTTAACTGCAAATCATGCAAAACCCATATAGAACAGGAAAGGGAGCCAAATCCACAAGGGTATTAATTTAAATGCTTGTTTCTTGGTACCCAAGACAAAAACAAATACTTGTAGACAAACAAAATGCAAACAAAGGGGCAGGGAGCAAACCTGAATGTTATATTTATATAGTTTTATATAGAAGGAGATTGAGACTTGGAAAGGCAGCCATGAAGGAACTAAAAAAGATCTTTCAGGATGAGGGAATGTTGCTGGAGACCAAGGTCACTCCTACTATGGCACTCCTCATTACTATGTATGGATGTGAAAGCTGGGCAATGAAGAGAGGTGACAAGAAGTAAATCTATTCATTTGATATGTGATAGTGGAGGAAAGTTTCACAAATAGTATGTTCTGGGAATACTGGATGCTAGGAATACTGCAAAAAAAGTTTAATTTGGTGTGCATCTTAACATAGAATAAATAGGCAAAGTGAAAACTTTCAAGGCAGTTGCCCAGAATGCTTCATCAGGCAAAAGACCTCTGTGTATAGCAACACAAGCTAAAAAGACTGTCCATAGCTATTTTGCATTGGATTTCATTTTCTGGTGCCCTGGATGCAGGAAACTACATTATACTGAATCAGACCGGAGATCCACCACACCTTGTGCTATTGCCTTTGACTGGCGGCTGCTCACCAAGAGCTCATGGAATATTGTTCCCCTTTCACAGGAGATGCCTAAGACTGAAGTTTGGTCTGTCCACATACCAAGGGCCCGCCCTGGTGCCAGCTTGAGACATTTTCACACATCCAGCCATCTCCGCTGGAGCTGAAGCATTAATCCTCCTTATCCTCAAGCCCAGATTGACAGGCAACATAGGAGACTGCTGCCTGCCAGATATGCCACCTAAGACAACTGCCTCAATTCTCCTAATGCTAGAACTGGCACAAAAGGACGTGCTTTGCCATTCAGCTAAGACACCTGACTGCCTTATAATATTGAGCTTTTCACTCAGAATCCGTTTTTGTCCAGGAAGTTAAACAGGATACTGAACCACATATAGATAGATACATCTCCTCCCCATACTTCTCTGTTCTCTCCATACATCTCCTCCCCAAGAGCCAGTTTGGTGTAGTGATTAAGAGTGACAGGACTCTAATCTGAAAAACAAGGTTTGATTCTCCACTCCTCCACTTGAAGCCAGCTGGGTGACCTTGGGTCAGTCACAGCTCTCCGGAGCTCTCTCAGCCCCACCAGAGAGCTGGGGAGAATAATAACATATTTTGTAAACTGCTCTGAGTGGGCGTTAAGTTGTCCTGAAGAGCGGTATATAAATCAAATGTTGTTGCTGCTGTTGCTGTTGCTGTTATACTCCCTCTCTCTTACTGCTAAGTTCCTTCTGACATCTCAACACTCCACTTCTGGTAAACCTCACCAAGACAGAGGCTGCTCACATCCTTTTGTGCACTGGGTTTCCAACTTCCTGCCTTAATAGAACCCAGTCCATCTTTGTTTCTGAGCCAAGAGACCACCCCCACCTCAATATATGACAAAGGATTCTGGGGTATGCTCTAGAACTAAGGTGGCCAACCTCCAGGTAGAACCTGGAATTCCCCCAAGATTACAACCAGTCTGCAGACAACAGAGATCTGCTCCTGTGGAGACAGTGCCAGCTTCAGAGGGTGAATTCTACGGCATCACATCCCTGCTGAGCTCCCTCCCCTCCCCAAACTCTGCCCTCCCCAAGTACTACCCCCCCGCCCAAATCTCCAAGAATTTCACCAACCAGAGTTGGTGACCCTATCTAGATCATACACTTGGCTCACTGCCCAGATTCTTTTGAGGTTTGTTGCCATGCCACTTGAACAGAGCATGTGCCCCATGTGTCATCCCATCCTCCCACTCCCTGTGCTTCCATACAGCAGGAAAGAGCGATATTGTGAGCGAGCCATCGTTCAAAGGAGTTTGTCTGTCATTTGGGATCTTCTCATAGAGGAATCCTTGGGTATGCTTCTCAGCAAGTCCAGGAATATGGTTTGAAAACACTGGCCTGTGTCCTACCTCTCTACGGAGCAAAATTTGAAGCCTTCATCCTACTCAAGAGTCTCTTCCTCCATTGTAAGAATCACTTCAACTGGAGGTAGTTCCTCCAGCATATGCTAGGATACCAACCTTTGTCTTAGAAAGCACCTTTGCAACTTTGCATGTGTGCATATACCCAGAGCTTGCCATTATAGAAAGGAAAGGGGACATGACTGGGTCTGAGTATCAGAAGCTCCCAACCCCAGCCGAAGCAGCAAATAGAAACCTTCATCCTTGAGCAGTTTCTCCAGGAAAGCTTTGTCAACGTAGAGCTCCCCAAGCAGCTGCCGTTCTGTCTTCTCGTTCCGTGCAGGCTGTTCCTGTTGTCGAGTTCCATACCGCATGTCCTTTTCAGGGAACTTGACTTGAAGCTTCTGTTTTGCCTTTTTACTCTATCACCAAGAAAGGTAGGAAAGCAAATTTTAAAATTAGGACAAAGGCTTCAGATTTCCACTTTCAAGACAATATTACTTCTTCAGGGGCGGGAGTAGGAGTGGGGACAGGAGCCTGGCTGGCAGAAGGCTGCAAAGCAGCCAGGCTGAGCTAACATAGGGCCACAGGATAAATTATACAATGGGGCTTAAAACACACTGTCTGGAGTCCTGAAAATCTCCCCTTCACTTCCAACAAACCAAGAAGCCCTGTGGTACCATAAACACTAGTTCTATTGTGGCAGGAGCTTCTATGAGCCACAGCCCATCCCGTCAGATGTTTACGGTGATGGGGGCTTGAGCTCGCAAAAGCCTAGGCCACAATACATTTGTGTAGCTTTTCAAGTGCCACAAGACTCAGTGTTGTTTTGGTCATAAATGACTAACACAGCTGACCTTCCGTAATAGGAGGGGGGAGTGGCCAGTCCTTATTAGTATTGGGAAAAACAGCTTGGAAAACTTCAAACCATATGAAAAGAACACCAAAATCAGTAAGGAGGCAGGCCAGGAATAGGAATTTCTTCATCCAACACAAATCACTCCTCTAACGTAGGGCAATGGCAAGTGATCTTCTAAAAGTTACTTTCAGGATGCCTCTATACTAAGCTGATGAGAACAATACTGGCCTAAGACTCAGCATTATTGTAAATATTACTGACATAATGTATGTGAGAAGCCTGAAGCACTGAAGAAAAGTACAAAATCCAGCCAAAGTTAAAACACTTTCCAGTCCTACTAATTTCATTTAGAGAGTTCAGTATGTACTAAACTGCTCTGCTGAAGTCGATGAGAAGTGCTTAACTTTATTGTGCTGTGCTCTAAGGATTATTACTATTTTCACAATTAATTTTGTTTATCCTTTCAATTCTGTTCATTCTCATGAACAAGCACAAGTCTAGTGGCACTTTCCTCAGATGCAACCCACTGCCTCCATACTACACGGTTACTTGATGCATGGGTATTTTTAAAATACAAACAGCAGGGCCAAGGTACCAAGAACTGTATAAAATTCAAACCTAATAGTGAATCATTAGTTTTTCTAAATTAGATTAAAATCTGTAAATGTGAGCCAAAATAGACGTAACAGCAGCCACAGGTCCAACCGGTGGCTGCTAACACCATTTTAGAGAAGGTTTTGTTCACTTAAAAATGCTGCAAGGGCCCAATCCTGATCATACATGGGGGGCCAGGACATCGTGTTCCCTCTTACATACCTTTTCAAATGCCCAAATAGGCTGTTTTGGTACTTGAAAAGGCTGGAAGGCGGGGCAGGGGGAATGACAAGATCTCCTCTCCCCCCACCACACACACAACATGGGCCTGATCAAGTTTGAGCCCTTGTGGCATTTCTTAAATGGATAAAATCTTCTCTAAAATGGTGCCCAATCCAGATCCAACCTATGGCCAACATAATTGCTGGGGAACTAAAAGCCACTCACTGCATTGGAAGAAGTGAGCTCTGCTCAACAAAATGTTTATGCTGGAATAAAATTCTGTTCATTTCTGCTGCTCCCACAGACTACCACTGTGGAATCTGAAGAAGCAGGGATCCTGACGAAGAGGATAGTGGGTTTTCCCACTTATCTCACCTGTTATGGTGGGAGAGGAAGGCCAAAAGGCTGAGCTTCCTGCTTTCCTGCCCCTTGTCAACCAGTCCCCCCCCTTACCATGATTTCTTGTCCCTCCCAAGAAGGTTAGACACTCACTTTGGGAAATGCTAGCCAGACCATACCTCTGCCTGGCGGCTCAGAAAGCAGAGGTCCCCTCTATTCTCCAGTTTCACAGAAGAAGGGCCTACAGAGAGAAAAGGTACCAGCCAAGAGGTGAGAAAAGCCTTAAAAAACACCTGCTGCAATCAGAAGCAGGCAACTATTATGGGAGACATCAGGTGAGCCTCATAAAGGAAAATGATCTAACCCTCTGATTTTTTTAGATGTCTTTTTCTGTACCTTTTCCAGACTTATTTTTAATTGAAATAGGGGAAAAACAAACCCCAGCCTTCCAGAAAGGACATATGGAATGGTTTTATTTTCAGCCTTTCCCTGATAATTCTTAATGCTGAATTTGCTGTTCCCACTGCTGCAGCATGCTATGATGTTAAAACAGAAAAAACAGACAGCACCTTTCAAGAAGGAGTTTTATAAGACTGTAGCCATCACTGAAAAGACCCCTCTTCTCTTGTATACCAGTGTAGCAGCAATTGATTTAAAAAGATGGGGGAGGAAAGTACATGAGTGAACCCACTGCCTGGACTTCTAAGGCACAAAGGATACATTTAAATTCAGATATTTTGCCATCTGGTTGATTAAGGAAAAAACTGAATTAAAAACAATACAAATAGCTTCTTGTTTTTTGTTTTTACAAAAGTGAAGTTAAGGTCTACACATTTTCTGTAAGGCCCTCACGATGGACTGTACTTTACACAAGGATAAATCAAGGCTGCATTCCCTCTGTTGCCACTCTCTCTTACATGTGCTCTTTCAGTCAAGTTGAAAGCCAGGCAGTACTAAAAACCAGGGCTCACCCTCCATGAAAATTATATAGCTTACTTCCAACAGAGTTTTCAATGGCCTCTTGACATTTCTGAATGCCCAGCTTGAATTTCTGCAACTCTGGGCGAAGCTTGTACCCTCGATGGTAAAAGACCAAGGCAAATTCAAAGTCCCCCATGGTATACAATGCTTCTGCTTTCTGATATAAACCCTGTGACAGAAAAGGAAATATAACGAACAAAGGGAATTTACTTAGTTAAAATAGCCCCACAAACACATTCTTTGGCTTCTGAAAGCAGCAAACACACAACATGAAACATTATAAAATCTAATCACTAGCACCAAATTCAATTACAACAGAGCAACAGTATCAATTACACTCAAACCAGAAAAAAACCCAAGAGGAATCAACAGCAGCTAAATCATACAACAGGGACTTGAGACATGACTTTCCCAAATGCCTCAAAAACAATATTGTCTTTCTTGACCAGTTTTCTGAAAGCCAGCAGAGATGGGGAAAGACAGGCCTCCCTGAGAAGTGAAACCCAAAATCTTGCTGACACCACAGAGAACACCCTGTCCCGATAAAACCACACCAATGACCATCAGGGGAACATGTAAAGGGGTATCTCCTGATGATGAGCATGTAGGAAGCCTTGAGCCCCCACTACTCCACCACCCCAATGCAACAGTTCACTACCACAATTCTCCATCCCTGTTCTTCATCTTTTTCTTTGATAAGAGCATCTTTACCCTTACCCTAGTTTGCAACAATATTTTCTGACTTGCTGATATGCCAGTTGCCACACAAAAAAGCAATAGCAGAACCAAAGTAGTCATGAGAACTGGATTTTTTACTTAACTCTGTCTGAAGAAAGAAAGAGAAGGGGATTCTATAATTTCCCTCCACCAGCCTGCCATAAGTTTAGAAAACACGTCCTTAGGGTTGGGAGCAGATCTGTTTCCCTTCCAATGGCTTACCTTGGTAAATTCTTTGTCATTCAGCAGGGACGCCTCTGCATCCTTCAGAGCATTTTCTGTATCTCCTAGTCTCAGGTAGCATTTTGAACGTGCAACAAGACAGTTCCTGTCCCCTGCCTGGAGCTGCAAGGCCTGATGAATAAAAGTACACAGCCCAGTTTTAGTGGTATAAACTGACCTTTTATTCTTGCAACTCAAAAAGTCAAACCTTCAAAAGAAAAAAGTAATGATTTTAGCAGACTAACAACATGGGAGGACTTTGAGAACTGGCCAGAAGGATGAAAGGGGGAAGGTCCAGATAGAGATCAACCTCCATCCTGCTCTCTTGGATAGTCAGAACTAAATGCAGAGATCAGCTTGGGAGAAATGCCTCACCTGGTGGAACATAGTGAACCTAGAATTCCACAAACCAACTTTGCACTAATCTAATGGTCTAAACAGCCAGTCCATACTTTTTTGTGTCTATATTCAAGCCCTGTCCCTGAAACCAGGCTGCCAACATTTTTTTCTAACAGGGCTCCACAGGCGCGTCATCTCATTTCTACCCAACCAGTTGACCTTTGTGGCGACAGCCCCAGCCTCGACCTCATTGCATTATTGTCTTCTAATGTCACCACGTTGTATCTCAACAACTGCAGGCCATCCAGGTAGGATTCAGATCAAGCTATCTGCCTACCAGGCCCCAACATTCTGCAACTTGCTCCAAAGAACTCACTGCAGAACAGAAGGTGAGACTGATCTGGAGTTTGTGCAACCCAACCATACCATTGGGGCAGCAGCATACACGAGAGCTACATTTCTCAAATGATTGGCCTCAGCACACATCCTCTGGGATAACTTCAGCTCTGTAAAGCCCTAGCTTGCAGTCTGGATAACATAAGCTGATGCCTGCTTTCTCCCCACAATGGTTAATGTACTGTGGCCAGCAACCCAGACTGTTGCTTCTGGCCCTCAGACTCTCATTGAACCAGTTCCCACCCAGCCTCCTGGCCTTTTCCACTCCTGGAGTGAACTCTGACTTCCTGACAAATAACGTACTTATCCACTTCATTTTCTCTTCCTGCCTCCCTCAGGGATGCTAACCATATCCTCAAAATGACTCACCCACCCCTAAAACCCCTCTAATAACTTTCTCTCTTCAGACCTGGTAACCTTTCACACAGGACAGCAAAAGGCAACAAGGTTGACCAGTTTAGAGGAGAGGCAAGAGGCCAAGTCCTTTCCCTCATTCATCCCTTTCACTCGCTCACTGCTATGAAGGGGGAAAGTCTCAGAGTGGCCAACAGCTGCCTGACCTAAAAGAGAGAAGGAAAGACCGGGAAGGACAATGCATGCTTTATTTTTTCATATTGCTTTCACTTCTCAAATATTAAAACTGCAGGACAGACAATTGCAGGATCAACTGGCCAATGTCATGAACTTGCTTAGACATCATTACTATAATAGAATCACCTTGCCCCATATGAAGCAAGAGTCGAGTCCAGAAGCACCTTAAAGACCAACAAGATTTCCACGGTATAAACTTTCAAGAGTCAGAGTATCTGACAAAGGAACTGTAGAGCTTGTTGGTCTCTTAAGTTGCTACTGGACTTGAATCTTGCTCTTCTACTGGAGATCAACATGGCTGCCCACCTGAAGCATACAACTAAGGCCCTCTTCTATGAGACTTCTGCCCTGACCCATAGCTTACAGCTATGAATCTGGGATCAAGCTCAGAATCTCCTAATGGGATATGACCTTCTACTTTATACATGTTGTTTCTATAGATCTCAAGATGTAACTTATTCATTAAAAAAACCCGAAGGCTATATTGGACACCAAAGTACCTTTTTAGTAAAGGGTTAAGTAAATTATCTAATTGCTGGCATAAGCTTTAGGCACATCGTTATCTGGTCTTATTGGGAGGAAGTCATTACTTGTATTAATTTTCTGTTAGACAATTTGATGATGTTTGCATACATCTAAACTATTTGCCCATCTCCTGGAGGCAAACCAATGGTCAATGAAAATGGACCCTCCATGCCATTATTGTAGCTAAAATACATTATAACATTGGAGAGACAAATGCCATCCTCTTGTAATTCAATTGACAGAGGACTTTACAATCTTATCAACATTTGAATGTATGGCATAGAGACAACAATTCTATATGGACTTATTTTTAGACATTTAGAAACCTTTTATATATGTGTTGTGCTACCATTGTTGTCATATTTTTTATCTATTCTAAACGAGACTTGTATCTTCTGTAAAAAAATAAAAATTTTAAAAAAGAAAAACAAATCTCCCTCCTATCTGCTGTGAAAGGTCACGGAACTTTCACTCCACCCCAACCCTCAGCTCAGCCTTCCCCATTTGTTCTGCATGACCTCTACTTCCACCCATACTTTGGGCCTCAGAGTTCAAATCCCTCCCATGTAATCATGTGACCTCCATCTTAAGCACTCAGTCCTTCTCACCTTGCGCCATAAATATGTATGTTTTTATCCTGTCTTTCCTGAAAGAAAGCTCAGGGTCACATACTTGGTTTTCTCTTCCTCCATTTTGGCCTCACAACAACCCTGTGAAGTAAGTTTACGGTTGCTAGCTGGCTGGGAGAAAATTTTCTTTCCCCTTCAATAGAGATATAATGTGTGGAAATGGGCGGATTATTCATTTTACTTCATTTGTACTCCTTTCTCTCCAATGGGGACTTAAAGCAGCTTACAGTTTCCCTGTCCTCAATTTTATCCCCACAACAACCCTATGAAGTAGGTTAGGCTGAGAGCATGTGACCGGCCCAAGGTCACCCATTAAGCTTCCATGGCAGAGTGGGAATTCGAACCTGGATCTCCCAGATCCTAGTACAGCACTCTAACCACTCAACACTCTTAACACCACCCTGCTTTTCAGAGCATGGAAATAAATAACATCTCCTGGTATTTGCTGGAGATCAGGCTAATGTTAAAGGGAAAGGGACAGGTAACAGTTTAAAGCAGGTAACCCCAGCTGTAGGATAGGCTGAGAAACATGGTTGCCAACAACTGGAGAAAAAATTGTCCTCTCCTTTTAACAGAAGCTTAACAGGATACTATTTACCAGGTGATGTGATTGACCTCCTTGTCTGGAAAAGTTTCATCTGCCCATCTCCACCCATTTAGCTTCCTTAAAGGGACAGGACATTTCCCCCCAGGGCTGTTAGCAACCCAACCCTACAAAGGGTGACTGACCCAAAATCACTCACAGGGCAAGAAGAACACAGGCCTTCCAACCACACCACTCTGGCACTATCAAGTACGAGCTTTCCATCCTCACAACAGCCCGTGAGAAAATGACTCCTCCCCTCTTTCCCGCTTATTCGCGGGCCGAATACCCACGTAGCTGTAGCAGGCCAGGGCTTTGGCCAGCTCCCCGCGCCGGCTCAGCATGAGCCCTTCGGCCATGAGGCTGGGGAACGTCCCCCGCAGACTCTCACCCTCCGAGTCCCCCATCTTTGGAACAAGCAAGTCCTGGGAAGACGCGGAGCCGCTTCCTAGCAACGGTAACTTAGCAACCACAGGACTTCCGGGAGCCCTACGAGGTGTGGCAAGTGCCAAACGCCCCGATAAACAGAGCGGGAGCGGTTCTACGAGCTGATTGGTGGCTTGCGGTTCCGCCTTCTCTTGCCATTCATTCTGTTCCCACTGAGTTCTGTGTGTTCGTTCTGTACCTTCTTCCGCGCACCTCTCAAGTCATCTGTCAACGTAGTGATAATGCTTAGTATTTATGCAGAGCATTTTCAGTGGCAGTGGAATAATTCGTTTGTTAATGATAGAATAGAATAGAATAGAATAGAATAGAATAGAATAGAATAGAATAGAATAGAATAGAATCTTGCAGCACTTTAAAGACAAGCACGTTTTTATTATGGACTTTAGGGCTTCCAATTGCCTGTGGAAAAAAAAGTCCTGTCCTTTTAATGGGCGCTTAAGGGGACGGTATTTACCAGAAGATGTTATTTACCTACACGCTCTGAAAAGCTTCACTTGCCTGTTTCTACATTTTGAACCTCCGTTAGGCAGGACTTTTTTTCCTCCAGGCCTCAGCCCTACTTCTCCAGTTGCACATAGCAGGTTCTCATTAGGCAGAATCGACGGGCCATGAAATACTGGGTCCAGGGTGAGAAGTAATTGCATAAAATTCAAAAGCAATCAATTACAGGAAAGTAGTAATGGGCGATCTTCCTAGTTTTGCTAAATTTACTAACAGCTATAATGGCTGAGAAGTTCCAGATCTTTGTTGAGCCCATGTAACAGTATTCTGTTGTGCTTAGAGTGTCAGACTAAGAGGTGTTTTAAACTTTAGACTGGAGAGAGAAGGCTAGGAATGAGCCCCATGAAAAACAGCTTGCCCCAACATCCTTATTTATAATCCTAAAATTCTGCCTTCTCTCTGTGTGTATGCCAGGGCAAATGGCAGGACAAAACCTTAAGGTCAGTTCTCAAAACCTAACAAACCTAACACCCTACCCCACAAAATACTTCTTCCTTTTGAATGTAAAATGTGTGCTTTTGCCTGTTTCTAAGACCACCCGACCGTTTATCTCTCGGCCAGTCAGTACTTTCATTTTACATTTTTTCTTCATGTAGAAACTAGGTCACTACAATACCTCTTTTATAAGATGGGGAACTGATTTCTGTAGTCAGGAGATCAGTTGTAATTCCAGGAAATCTCCAGGGCACACTTGGAGGTTGGCAACTTTAGAATACAAGTGGGGCCTAGGAATTTCCTGGAAAATTGATATCCAGACTTCATAGGACAGTTCCCCTGAAGAAAATGGCAGCTTCAGAGGGGGGACTGTATGGCATAACACCCCACTGAAGTCTTTCCTCTCCAAACCCCACCTTCCCCAGGCTGTACCCCCCAACACAAAATCTCCAAAAATTTTGCAGCTCTGAGTTGGCAGCCCCTGACATGGGAGGGCTATATTTGGGATTTCTGTTTTAAATTGTGATTTGTAAACTGCCTTGAGCCACAAGGAAAGGCAGGGTATAAATATTTGAATGAATAAATAGGTACACTGCAATTCTAATGAGTGACCCTCTTCTTTATCCATTGGGGTCTTAGCAAGCTGTTAATGCAATCCTAGTTTAGGATTGTATAGGCAATCCATCCTCTGGGACACTGATAAAATGGCTGGGTTGATTTATCGATTAGTTGGTTAATTTAATTTGAAATCTGGAGCAAACAGATTAAAGGAACAGATTGCAAAACAAAACCTTGACAGGAACAGAGAAGAATCCAGAACAGCATTTGTGCCATTGGACTCTTGAAGCCTTGCAGGTTTCGAGGTTCCTGGAAGAACTGGTTATGGGACAGCAATCTCAAAGAGCATTTTGCTTTCCCAGCCTCTGAAGAACAAGCCTAACTGGTTCTGCAGCTGTGTCAAGCCAGGAGACCCAGAATGAGGCAAGTGTGTGTGTGTTGGTGGTTTGGAAAGCCTTCCAGCCAATTGTATTGCAGGTTGTGGAAGGAGGATGCCATGATGTCAGTATTGCATGCATGACCTCATATTGACAGGAGCCTACATTGGTGTATGAAGAAATTGGACATACTAGCACACACTTGAAGACCGTGAGGCAGTCTCACATTTAATCTCTTTCTATGCCTTTTTTCTCCCTATACTCATGTGAACTTGGTCCCTTTAAAAGTACCAGGCTGGGGATGCTGCAAAAAGTTCTCTCAGTGGTGTTATATCTGAGATGCATAAAAAAGGAGGAGGGGAGAAGTGCCCTCAACCAACCAAAAGAGAAATTGTGGTGAAGCACTATAAAAGTGCTTATAGTGTGGTAAGCACTATAAAAGAACAGGGCCGTTTCCAGACGGCTTACCTTCTGCAGCTCCATGCCACAATGCCGTGGCTCGTGCTGTGGCGAAGGCGAAATATCGCGTTTCCTCACGCAAGTTTTGTGCGATGTTGTGCAAAACTTGCACGAGAAAACGCACTATTTCGCGTTTTCTCCAGCACGAGCAGCGACGTTGCAGCATAGAGCGGCAGAAGGTAAGCCGTCTGGAAACAGCCCAGAACAGAGCCCAGAACAGCCCTGGAAACAGCTACAGAACAGAGATGACCCTGCTAGCTTTAGTCAATTACCTCTGTCTGACTCTAGACAAAGATAGTAGCCAGGAAATCCAAGGTGGCTTTTTTTCAAGACAGACAGACAATTCTCTGCCAGGGAGAAGAGTGGTGGTGGGGATTCTCTCTCATGCGCAAAAAAAGCCGCCCTGGATTTCCTGCCTCCTGTTACATTCACCACCACCCCTGAGATCCCAGAGGAAAACTTGAGCTGAGGCTTTTTGCAAGAGACAGAGAGAGAATCCCTCCATTGCTCTTCCTCCAGTGGAGAATCAAGAGCAGCTGTTCTTTATAAAGCTACACTACCCAGGGAATCTTGCAAGATACAATATGTGAAGAATATGTGTCTGGCTTCTCGTGTAGTTTGGCTCTGAGATAATGCTGGTTGGGAAAACAGAAAGACATTGCACACACACACACACACCTGATGGATTTCAGCAGATCCCTGCTACGTCTGGAGGTTATACCATATCCAAGTTGGATCTGCAAGTTGGAAAAGGAAGTTAATGCAGCTGCACAATTGCTTCCAACTCAGTCTGCCCCAAAAGATGTCTCTCTTCCTTGACATAGCTTATCTAGTATTGTAGATCCATACTACAGTAACATTGAGGCTAGGCTACTGTGATGTACTTTACTTTGGTCTCCCTTCAAAATCAAAACAGACACTGCAGTTGGTACAAAAGACCACAGCTCAGCTCAGAGAGCGAGACAGAGCGTGCATATTATTCCCATTCTGCAGTCACTCCATTGGCTACCTATCAGTTACCAAACTCAGTTTAAGGTATTGGCTATTGTTTACAAAGCCCTTTATGGTCTTGGTCCCTCTTATGGGGACCACTTCTCGCCCATGCTCTGCCAAAGCAGCTTCACTTATCCAAGCAGATAATGGGCAAAATCTACAATGGCACATTCTACATATGCATTGGGATGGCCTGCCTGACAAGGTCGGGAAGGCTTCCAGCTCTCCTAGTTTTCTGCAAACTATGCAAAACTTAATTATTCTAGAGAGCACAGGTAATAGGGTTGTACCATACAGAATGGTTTAAAAAGCGTCTAGGGTAAAGGGTCAGGGTCCAGGGACTGTGGTCTCTACTGCTGTGTAAAGCTTATGCTGCCTGTTGCTGTATGTAGGACCCTACTATGTAATTCTGGCATTGTTTAACATGGCATGTTAATACTTGCACTTTGTTTGAACTCTTTCAGATTTCTGGTTTGTTCCAGATTTCTGCAATCCAAATTTTATTGCATTGTTCATTGGATGTCCCATCCTATTGATTGTGTAATCTGCATTGAGTCCCAGTTAGAAAGGCAGACTATAAATAACTTAATACGTTTTTTAAAAAATCTGACCTACATAAGATTATCAAGAAAGTGCAGACGGCTGTATCAGTCCAAAGCAAAAGCAGTGTGATACCTTTTATGAGAACCAACCCAAATTACATCAAACAACAAGCAAGCTTTTGAGTTCTCAAGAACTCTTAATCAGGCTTGATGTTACAAAAATGACAATTTCTGCACTTGAAAAAGAGCAGAGCAGGAGGACAAGAGCATCGCCTCCTACTGTGCTGCAGGATTAGGGCCTTGTGGCTTCTTTTAATTGCCACATTAGGCTTTGAAATGGCAGTGACATCCACAGGTTGGATCTATAAACACTATCACATCTAATTTGGCCCTTATGAGACATTGCATAGATGTGTGGCTCTGTGGTAGAAGAAGGTTCCAGGTTCAATCCCTGGCATCTCCCTTTTTGAACTAGTGAACTACTAGTTCATGTGAACTAGTAGGTGATGTGAAAGACCTCTTGCTTAGGACCTGCGGAGCTGCTGTACAAGTCATGGGTTCCCATATTTGATGGGGTACAGCTGACCATCACCAACTCAGTTTATGAATCTGGAGCTTATATTTTTAAGAATTGAAGGACTTGTACACTGACCCTTGTTCACAGGCTTAGAGAGAGAGAGAGAGAGAGACTGACTATACTGCTCTATCTGATTTGCAGATTTGATCTGTAGATCGTTATTCTCAGGAAACTCCCTTCCTTCCTCAGCCTTCTTCTTCCTCGCATGCATACTCTCTCTCCATCTCATCACCATGGAGGAAGCAGGGCTTGCTCCCTGTATCTATCAGCATTTTAGTTTAGATAGATTACACTAGATTCTCTCCTCTTTTCTATCCTGAGAGGAGTTCCTAAATAAAATGTACTCTTATTTTCTTTATTAAAGCAAGTCGACTCTGAATTTATTGCCTTATCAGAATGCACGCATGCACATGCTTAGCTGTGCTTACTGAGCAGCTGTGCTTAATTTAATCTACTTTGCTTACAGTACTGGAGCTAGCATTATTACTGCAGAAACGAATTAATACCGCTGTAAAAAAACCAAATCTCCAGGAATTTCCCAACCAGGAGTTGACAACCCTAGGTTGGTGTTATCACCCGATGCGCACAAATATGTGAACTAGGCCTGGTTTACCACAAGTTCACGCTCTCAGAAGCCAGAATTAATCTCTTTCTGAAATGCTGATCTGCTTACACCTCTTCCAGGATAATACTGTGAAGAGTTCCTCAAGCCCACTGAAACCAACAGACTCAAGTAACTCTGCCTAGGACTGCGCTGTTAATTAGTGACTCCTATTTCTCACACTTTTGAAAGTGGAGAAGCACAACGCAGTCCCCTGAGGACAAGTCATTCTGGTGACTAATGCTCTGTTATGAAACAGAAATTAGTCAGAATTACCTGTCTGTCTCCATCACAAACTGACTGGAAGTAAGCAAAGTAAATCATACAGAGAAACTGTGGGCAGCCTCCTCCATGACTCTGCTTTTTAAAACACAGGAATGGGTTGGCATTACTAAAGGGTCCGTTACAAACTGATGCTGAGTTGAGCTTGTCAGTCCCCCTGAGAGGGTAGGCCGTTCCCCTGCTCTCAGATCCTGTAAGCCCACTGCGCCCCTCCAAGCAGCAGCAGTAGAAAAAATTTTTTTTGACCTGACAGCATTGCATGTGCCATTACCTCACTTCCAATGAAAACCCGGAAGTGGAGGGGGGGGGTAATATTGATGTCCTACAAAGGCTGCCTCCATTCAAGGGTTATTTACAATAAGATACAAATCACGACTAAGTATATAATACATTCACCTCCTCATAGACACCATTTATGTGCAAAGCAAACCAACATGGTGCTGTGCAATTGTTAGAATAACAGGTGAGGACTGGAGGGTCCCGTGTTCAAATCCCCACTCATCTGTGAAACTTCTTGGGTCAGTCATTTTCTTTCAGTCTGACCTTCGGGGCCAGTCACAATCTTAGCCTAATCTACCTGATAGGATTATTGTAAGAATGGGGACAGAACTGTGTATGTCATTCTTAGTTATTTGGAAGAAGGGTGGGATATGTGATAGAGAGATTAGATGCCTATAACTAGCTCTGTAATATTTAGATTACCATATTTCTAATATGAATCTCTGAAAGATGACAACAGGCATGGGGGAGTCATCATGGCCCTCTCCCTATAACTACTTTCCCCCACCCCCATGATTCTGGGGTTCCTGGACTCACATTTTGCTCATGATCCCAGAATCGCAAAGACTGCTGCTGGAAAAGCACAGATCTCGTTATTGTACTATTGACAGCCAGTTTGGTGTAGCAGTTAAGAGCGCAGGACTCTAATATGGAAGACCAGGTTTGATTCCCCACTCCCCCACTTGAAGCCAGCTGGGTGACCTTGGGCTAGTCACGGCTCTCTGGAGCTCTCTTAGCCCCGCCCACCTCACAGGGTGTTTTGTTGTGGGGATAATAATAGCATACTTTGTAAACCACTCTGAGTGGGCATTAAGTTGTCCTGAAGGGCAGTATACAAATCGAATGTTGTTGTTGTTGTTATTCAAACATAACTGCCTTACAGAATTCATAACTTCAAGATATGGAACTAGATGCCATTTAAAAACCATTGGACAGACATGGAGGAAGGGTTTGTTGATGGCTGCTAGTTCCACAGTGCTCCATTTTCAGAGGCTGTATAACTCAAGACTAGAAGATGGAGAGCTAATGGCATTCACCTCCACACCCTCCTCGTGGACTTCCTTAGGGCATCTGCTGCCCACAGACAGATGTAGATGTCCCTTGAACCAGTCCAAGATGTCACTTATAAAAATTAATACAAGTGATGTCCCTTACAAGAAAAAGCAGCAGCCACCAACCAGCAGCTGTGAAAGAGGCAGAGAAGTGTCAGTGTGGTTCCAAAGTCCCAAAAACGCGGAGCGCTGCAGGCTGTTTCCCCTAAGCTTCTTCTCCATCATCTAACATTGTGGCCAACTCTGGGTTCTGAACATCCTAGAGATTTGGGGGTGGATCCTGGCAATGTCAGGGACCTCACAGGGGTATAATACAATATAGAGTCCCACCCTCCAAAGCAGCTATTTTCACCAGGGGAACTTACCTCTGTTGTCTGGAAATCAATTGTAACTTCTGGAGTTCATTAGACCTCATCTAATATTTGGCAACTCAAGACTATAGCCTTTTAATAATATTAATAAGTTTTCATTTAAATTTTACACATCTCCCTGAGTAGTTATTTACCTTATTTATCTTACTTTATAACTTGACTTATCTGTTGGAAGCTCTGACTTATCATCCATAGTGTGCGATTGTTGATTTGTGACAAAATTCACACCAGACCTCTGTCTCAACTCTTCCTCCCCATAAGAAGAATTTCCAGTACAATCTTCCTTTAACATATTCAGAGAAACAAGCTGTGACTCAAGAAAGCTGCTATTAAAGTTAATGTTACTCTTTAAGATAGCACAGGAGTTTATTTTGTTGCAACTGGCTATACCATTGCTACCCTTTTGCAATCATCGTGGGATAGTACTGCCAGAGGGCAGAGGTAGCACGGGGATAGGAAACAGTCTACCAGACACTCCAGTGTGACACTTTAACCCAGTGTTTTTTCTCCTAAAAACAGATGTCAGTACTCACAATATTTGGTGCCTTGGGAGCCCAAAGCCACAGGCTGAAATAGATGCTGCATAGCACCAAGAAAAAAAACTCTGCTTAAGTCACTGCCCCATACCTACTCTAGTAACAAAATTTAGCCAGCCTAAAGTTTTGTGGAACGAATATTCTTAGTCTTTACAGTGCTAATGAATTCTTGCTACAATAGACTAGTAGAACATATACCTTGATTCTCTTTGGCTGGGGGTCAAGGACAGGTGTGGGTGGAGTACAGATTCACATTTCTGGTTTGTGGCACATTCTTTGTAAGGAAACCGAGCACTACAAAACTTTTGCTTAGTTCTATTCTTTAATTACTTTTTAACATTCTGCTTGTTAATGTTTCAGAGGTCAGTCACTTGAAATTTCATCTCACTCACCCCTCCCTCCGCTTCAATTCACTGAAGTTTCACATTTATAATACAGTATCATAATACTCATGGCACAAATCAGTGCAGAAGGTCACATTCAAAAATAAAGGAGGGGGAGGCAGTAAAGACCAGCTCAGAAATGGGAATTAGTCTTTCACACATTGCACAGGATGCCCCCAAAGTACCAAGGTTTTTTGGGGGGGAACAGAGTATGGAAAGTGGACCCTTGGAAAAAAAGGCTGGTGGAGGAGATTAAAGAGAAACCTAGGTCATATCTGGTACAAGCAGCCTCTCCCTGGGCAAGCCAGCTCTTCACCACAACCCCCTTTATGCCCAGTCCAACAAATTAGGTCTCCCCAAGAATGGTGCACACCCCAGCTAACCCGTTTCAAATATGCTGCATTGAAGCAAAATGTATGGAAGAATTAGAGTTGTAAGACAAATTTCCCCCTCCCAATGGTATTGTAGAATCCCTTGGTGCCATCTGGCCCATGAGGAAGGCGGATCACTGCCAGCCGAGCACCAAGTGATCCCAACATCCTTTTCGTCGGAGCCATCGAGTTCAGCAGCTGTGGCTTTCCTTGGATAGGTTGGTTGCAGGCCTGACCTTTCTGCTTCGAGGCCCACAAGATCCCAGAGCCCATCCCACTATGCCAGCAGGAGTCGGATGGCCTTTGCAATTCAGAAGCACTATGGCCCAGCTCTGGAGCAGAGAGAGGTAAGGAGAACAGTGGCTTAGCCAGTGACTCATGAAGTGGGAGGGGGCCTATGTAGGGCATGCTGAAGAAGTTTGGTCTGAGGACCAGGCTAGTAGAACTGGAGAGGACTTTAGTGGGCCAGACAGGAGCTGAGAGGAAATTCCGGGGCAGGATCGGCGTAAGAACTGGAGTGCTGTCTGACTCTGAAGAGCTGTAGAAGGAGGAGTCTTCGAGGGCGTGTTGGAGGCCCTCAGATAGCACATTAGCCCACTTCCCAGGAGGCTTCTCCACTTCTTCTGTCTCCTCACTATCTTCTTGATTGACCATGCCCTTCTTTTTGGAACCCCTTCCAGACAGGCTGACCACTTTGATGGCTTCTCCATGACCGACCACCTGCTTGTGGCAAAGCTCTTCAAAAGCCTTCCGTGCGCTCTCCAAACTCTCATATTCTACCAAAGCACAACACTTGGTTAAGAGTTCAGGATACCGGGAGACATACTTCTTCAAGTCAGAAGGTAGCTTCTTGCCAGGCCGGAAGATGCGAATGCTGGTTATGTCACCAAAGGGGCTGAACAGCTTAGTTATCTTGATGAGAAAGATTGTCTGGAACAGGAGTGAAGTGGAAATGGCTTGTTCCTGTGGAAGGACATTCCAGGCCAGAAGCATCTTGCTTGGAGGGATGTTCACAAGAAACTCTGGGATGGGATTTCTCCTCCTCACCTTCGTACCTTCCTCATTGACTTCCAGCGCCTCTGAGAACTGCAGCGCATAAAGGGTCACCCGCCAATCTCTGGTTAAGTATTTCACCTAATTATTTTTTTGTTAAAAAGGAGAGATTTTTTTACTATGTGGCCAGAAATCTCCCCTCCCACAAGAATCCAATGGCTACCTGCATCATCAAGCATGAAAAAAATTAATATGAAGATTTTTTACCAAGTTGAAACTGGGCACGTACACAAACATGGCGCTGAAAGTGCCCCCCTGTGCATCTCCTCTCATTTAGGAGAGTGTACGCTTAAAAAATACTTTAGTGGTTTACAATAAAAATAAAACTTGTATTAAAATAACTAAGCCATAACTCCATTAAAAAAATACATGAGGGTTCAGCCCAACCGCACAAGAGGGCCCCAAATAAAAACAGCATACCCCAACCACCCCAAATAAGAACTGCCAATTCTCTGCAGGTCCTCTTTTTCTTCTTTTTTTGAAGGCTGCGTTCTTGTAGCTTTGAATTTCATAAATCAATTCTGCACTGTGTGAATAGGGCACGGCACTAATAAGCACACTACAGTCCAGAGGATGGTCTCAGTTCTGTTAGCCTGACTTTAATTCTTACTTTGACCTATGAACTAGGGTTGCCAGCTCCAGTTTGGGAAATTTCTTTAAATTTGGGGTGGAGCTTGGAGGGGGCGGGGTTTGGGAGGGGAGGGACTTCAGCAAGGTATAATATCATAGTGTCCACCTTCCAAAGCAGCCATTTTCTCCAGTGGAATTGATCTATGTGACCTGGAGATCAGTTGTAATTCCAGGAGATCTCCAGCCACCACTTGAAGTCTGGCAACCCTACTATGAACACAATTTTTAAAACATTAATCACAGCTTATTTTAAAGCTCCCACTCTTCCAATCTGAGAAGGCAGTGCAAAGCTACCTTCTCTCTCTCTTACACAACAGAAAGAGAGGACCCTTAAAACTCTGAAGGCACAGTCATCTATCCTGCAAAAGTCAGAAGGTCTGGCCTGCAAGAAACCTGGATGAGGCCAGCAGGGTCCCATGCCAACACCACTCTGTCCTCTGCAGAGGAAGAGCCAAAAGAGAGCGAATGGCAGTTAAGAGCAACGATGGCCCACCTTCTTGAAAGATGTCAGGAGTTTGATGCTCACAAACCCCATCTTGTTCTTCTGCACGTGTTTCAGGAGAAAAGCATCCTTGGACAAGTTCTCGTCTGAGAGGTAGAACTCTACTTGAGACACAATCCTTTTGACCAGCTGCAAGTCAGGCATGGAAGAGATGCCACTCTCAAGCAGACCAGGACTCCTGTTCGGCAAAAGCAGAAAATCTCTCACATACACACACACAGTGGGAACTACCTGCTGTGGAGGCAAGATTCTGGGATGGTGAGATCAATGAACTACTATTCACAGCCAATGCTACAGTTATAGAACTGTCAGAATATCAAGGGCCCTTATCCCCAGAGCTTATTTCTTGAAGCTAAAGTCCTTTCAGGATACCTCCAGCCACATACAAAGTGACTCACCACCATATAATCATAGCAGGCTGTTCTTGGGAAAGGACTGAAAATCCAAGCAGACTGGAGCCCAGGATTGCAATCTAGAAATTCCTGGAGATTTGAGGCTCTGCCTAGGGAGATCAGAGAGTGCAGGAGATGCAATACCTTGAACCGTGCCCTCCAAGGCTAACATTTCCTCCAGGGGAACTGGAGATGTACTGCAATCCAGGGAGAATTCCAGGCTCTATCTGGGAGCTAGTAACCCTAATCCAGGGCTTTGACCAAAAGATCGAACGAGTTAACACAATCTTTTTGTGCCGCATGCTTGGTATCCTCAATTCGGTAGGCTACTGTGTTCTGTGGGCTGAGTTGGGCCTACATACCATAGAATCCAGCGCTTGGATTGCTACCATTAAATATTGGTTGCATCTTTAATTTCAGCCTCCCTTAAATAGCCTTATTGCTTCTATAAGGGCCAATATGTTTGTTTCTCAATGGTCCCAATCAATATCTGAAAAAATTAATACTCTGAGTATTGATTTAGATTCTCTGGCTAATTCTAGTGAAACTTATATACTCTGAATAATTCACATGAGAATTTGGTACATTGATTCGCAGGTGATAAATGCTGGAGCAGAAGGGGACTTTCTCCCTGCCTGCCCGGGTTTTAGGTCTTTCCTTTTCACATAATGCCGTGGCCCAGTATTTTTCAACTCTAGCAATTCCCTCTCAACGCAGAGCTTTCATGCTGGCCAGACTTAATATATTTCCCTCAGTCGGTCACCAGCTGATATAAGGGTATTCCTCATGAGGTAAGATTTTGCAGGTGTCACTGCTATGAACCTGACTCCATTCAGCATATATTTCTATACTGCCCGCTGTTTATCCAGCTGCACTCATGGTTGATTAGCCCTCTTTCAAACCCTTAAGGTAGCGACTACTAGAGGTGTAGAATTTTTGTTAGCAGACCGATCTCCTGCAATTACTGAACAGGGGGCAGAGTTTCTCGCTAATGTGCTGAGGGTGAGAGAAAAGGGAAAAAATGGAAAAGGGGATAGCAAGGGAGAGGGGGGGGGAAGCTGGAGTGAAAAGGTTTACTGTGATACCTGTGATTATTGTTGGGTTCCTGTGGGGAGGGTTTATTGTCGCTCTTCATTTTCATTAGCAGTTAGAGTTACAACCACCTGTAATTTATTTTGACTAATTGGCAAATTGTACTGTATTGCCATTGCCATCTCGACACTTTTACTGTGCCAAGAAAGGTTACTGGAACTGGAACTAGTAACCCTACTGGAGTCTTAGTACTTCCAAATCCATATCCACCAATTCTAAAAGAAAGAGAAAAGACTACACCACAGAAATTGTCAGGAATGTGCTGTTCATTTACCCATCCAAGGTGTCCACAAATTCCTCTTGGCTCAGCAAGGGAAAAGAGCGGCTTGAACGCGGCAGAAACTGGAGAGCAGAGAAAGGGCTCCCCTGTATGGGGACTGGTGCACTGCATTTCAGCTGGGAGTCAAAGCCCGTCATTGCAGGATTGCATGAGGACATGGCGTTTCATCTGTGGAGAAGCAGCAGAGAAGTCTCTTAGTCACAGCACAAGCGAAAACCCACAACAGGCACCAAGGGGAACTCCCAGATAAAGACTCCAAGGGTATTCAGTGTCTTTTCTAAAGGCCTGAGGCATCCTAGCAGATAAATCACTTTCAAGGCCAGCCAAGGGACAACTTTCTTCAACAAAAGATCTTCAAAAGGAGACTCCAGTATGAAACCAAATTCAGATTTCATCAAGCTGCCCCAATAGCACTTTCTGAGGAATAAACAAAGACTAGGGATACCAGGTGCCTACCTGTGGTAACTGGCATAACAAAACTAAGGAACTACTACAATTAGGAACGGTTTCTAATTTTCAATAATAAGATATCCCCGTCTTTTTCCCCACAGGCCCTCCTCTATTCACATCTTTTCCCCTTTACTCTGCCATTTGTATTTTCCCCCTCTTCAGTATTCCATGTCTTCTTCGTCTTTAAAAGGTGCCCCCAGACTCCTGTCTATTTTTGCTGCAACAAACATGACTGGCATTCTGGAAATATTATCTCCAAACTAAGGAATGGTTGTACAGCAGAAGGTAGCTTCATCATAAGCTACACTAGTCCTCAACAAGAGACAACAGCTTACCTTTGTATTACCTTAGACATCAGCCCTTTCTTCTTAAAGTCACATTTTGCTTTTGTTTTAAGCTGTTAATCTGTGACTATTGAGCACCTCCTGATATACTTCCTTTGTGGGGATGGGCTCCCTGTTATTCATTCCCTTTGCATAAATGCCTCTCTGCTGCTGTGCCCTCTTCCCACATTTCTATTCTTAGTTTCTGGAGAGGGACTAAAACTCAGATGTGCCTGGAAGTCACAGGCTTTGAGACCCTAGGCCTTCCTCTCTCACTGCCAGGGTGATGGGTTGCAGATTAACTGTCAAGTAAAGGCACTCTGCACGTATCCTATTCTCACATCAACTTACCTCCCCCCTAAGATGATCCAGGGAAGAATACAAAGGCCATTTCCACACACGTTGAACAATGCACTTTTAATGCACTTTCGCAATCCTTTTGAAGTGGATTTTTTGTTCCACACATGGAAAATCAGTTTCAAATGTTCACTAAAGAGTATTGAAAGTGGATTATCCAACGTGTGTGGAAGCAGCCACAGAAAGGCCTTTTCCTCTTCCACCTGGGAGGTGGGGGGGGGGAACTGTGAACTAGCTAGAAGGGAAAGTAACAGCTCACCAAATTGTCAGGTTTGTTTGTTTTTTTAGGAAGAAAACAGTTTTCAGCTTAACTCTTTCCTACACCTCCTGCCCAATATCTCTAAGTAACTCCCCCTCACCTTTTCCCCTTGAAAAAAAACCCAGAACTACTTACTCTAGAGACTTTGTCCACCATAGAACATAGACAGAAAGAGGTGGGAGAGAAACTCCCAGTCCCTAGGAATGAGTTCTTAAGAGGAGGCGAGCACTCCAAGTGAAAAAGAGCAGCCAGGTGGGGGTGCTTCATAATTTAGGCAGCCAGAGAGCTTCCAGAGCAGCTGACATCCATTTTCACCATCAGGTTCAACCCCAAACAGCTGCCATGGATGGGAGAGCAGCCACAGAATCAACTTGTTCCTTTAGGGGCTTGATCCTGTGCAGAAGTTAATTTGGAAAAGGCACTTTGAAAGCAGGGTTGCTCCTCTAGTAAACATTTGGGGCTAGTTCAACACCATTGGGTCAGATGCCAAAGCATGGACATTCTAGGTAGTGATGCTGTTCTCAAATCCACTAACATCAGTCTTGAAACTTTGGAAGAACTTGAGGTGCTCCTGAATAACACCAGTTTGGAGTTCATAGTAACGAAGGGGCAAAGAAGAGATTTTGAAGCAACTTTAAGGAACCAACCTTCCCCTGGGACTGAACTCTCTTGTGCTGCTTTGCAGCTTGTTGGTTACAGTGTTAGACTGGGAGCTGGTATACGCAGGTTCCAATTCCCACTCTGCCATGAAACTTTGCTGGGTGACATTGAGCCAGTCAGCCTAACCAAACCCACAGGGTTTGTGGAATAAAATAGAAATGAGAAGGATTTTCTCCTCATTGGGGAGGAAAGTGGGGTAGAAATGACCCAAATGATTAACTGTTTCCCCATCCACTTTTTCCCAAATTTAAATTAACCATTCCCCCCAAATCTGCTTTGTTCCCTGGAAGAAAATAGACAGATAGGTAAAAGGTAAAGGTAGTCCCCTGTGCAAGCACCAAGTCATTACTGACCCATGGGGGACCGTTGCATCACGATGTTTTCTTGGTAGACTTTTTATGGGGTGGTTTGCCATTGCCTTCCCCAGTCATCTACACTTTACTCCCAGGAAACAGGGTACTCATTTTACTGACCTCGGAAGGATGGAAGGCTGAGTCAACCTTGAGCTGGCTACCAGCTCTTTACCTAAATAGACTGATAACAATATGTTTTTCCCTGCAGAATAAACAGCAGCTTCAGGGTGTGTGTAATTTAAATCAGGAAAATAGCACAGAAGGGCCAATCCCCTATTTTTACTTAAAACTGAAGATATAATCCTATACCTCCCAGCTGTCACAGCTGAACCCCAAATGCAATTGAATCTTAATTTACAGAAACTGCATACTGGTTTAATAAAGTAGAAGAGTGAAAGATTCTTCCAGCCCCAGAAAGTCAGAAAAAACAAGCAATTTTCTAGGAAACAATTAGAGAAAAACAAGTGTGGTTTGGGGAATCAGCCATTCTGCTGTCTGTCACATGTACTGTGACCCACACATACAAACTGCACCTCTTGGATGAGGATAAAAATAAAGCAAATCCAACTTTTATGGATTAATTTTTAACTTCTCAGGATATCTGATTTCCCCCCCCCCCAGTTAGAAATCTCTGATGAGTTCAGCTGATGATCTTCTGAGTGAGTATTCCAAGAAAGAAGGGCTAAAAGCAAAACCCAATGTCAAATAAAACCTTTTATACAGGCCTTTATTATTATTGAATATTACTTTATTTTTGATTTTGGGGGAATGGTATTACTGAAGACTAATGCAGCCTCCTGTGTTTTCTCCTAGTACAAGCAAGGGCTACAAATCTAGCCAAAAGACTGACATGTCTGACCATACTTGGGCCTTTTAATATCTGAAACAAACAAAGGGAGAAAAAACACCTAATCTTCGATAGCTGTTGGCAACATTCCCACAGTCCCTTCACAAGAATCCCAACAGCCTCCTGTCATCTCCAGGCTTTACCTTTTCTCAGCCCTGAGGGCCATAAAAAAAGGGAAGAAGTGCCCAGTAAACACACCCCTCCCCAATTGCTTTATGCGTTAAAGGAAGGCTGTGCTAATCTACCCTCCTCCCAAAATAATTGGGGCAACTTGCCTTAGGCCCCAGCTGTAGCTATGGGTTCAAGGACCACTTTGGCCATGGAACAGTCATAGGTGGGTTGTATTAGACTGAGGTTTGGAATGTTGTTAGCCATTTGCTTCCCTTCAGGCATAAACTGAGGGGGCTGTTAACCTAATTTATTTATTTTTAAAAAATTATATTCCACTTTTCCACCCAAATAGGGTCCCCAAGGCAGTGAACATTAGAACATTTAAAATGTTTATATAAATATTTAACACTACAGTAAAAACAAACGCAATCAGGGCGGAGGGCCAGTAATCATTTACTGGTGGTATTCTTTAGTCACTGGCAGAAGAAAATGACAAAGAGAGACAGGCGAATTTCCCTGGGGAGGGAGTTTCAAAGTTTTGGTGCCACAACTAAGAAGGCCCTATCTTGGATTGCCACCCAACTAGCCTCAGATTGTGGGGGCACCTGAAGCAAGGCCTCTGAAAATAACTGAAATGGATGGGTAGGTTCATATGGGAGAAGGTGGTCCTTAAGTTATGCTGACCCCCTAGCCATATGGGGCTCTAAAGGTCATTACTAGCACCTTGAATTGGACCTGGAAGCAATTGGGAGTCAGTATAGAGGAAACGAGACAGAAGTGATATTGTCCCTGCACCCTGCTCCAGTCTGGCTGCAGCTTTCTATAGCAACCATAGTTTCCAAACAGTCTTCAAGGGCAGCCCCATGCACAGCCCATGGCAGTAATCTAATATAGATGTTATCAGGGCACAGATCTTGCCACAATGACAAGATCTTTCTCACCGAGGAAGGGCTACAGCTGCCTTACCCTGGTAAAAAACACACCTAGCCGCTGCCACCACTTGTCTGTCTAATAGGAGGCCCCAGGTCCAGCAGCACTCCCAAAATACAAACCTGGTCCTGTAGAGGGAGTGCAACCCCATCCAAACAGGAGATATACCCATTCCTGAATCAATCCTTTCCTCCTCCAGTAGCACCTCTTTTGGGGGGATTACGAGTAGAGATGGGCACGATCGGAATCACGATGTGAAAAAAAACCCGATAATGGCGTTTGCACCATCAGGACTCAGCTAATCGGTTCCGTCCACGGCAACCGATCCAGCATTTGGGGGGGGGCTTGATCGGGGGGGCCATTGTGATCTAATCGGAGAACCAGACACTCAGGCGCCAATAATCTATTGCCCTAGCAACGGAGCCAGGGGAATGCCTGTGCTGTGTTTGCCCTCCTTCTGACACTCTGGAAAACCGAATGGAAGCCCAGCTTTCCTTGATTAGCAGGCTTCCTTCCAACCATGGAGCAGCAACCCAGGGGAGGGAGGGGGAAGGGGGTGTTCTGAAGCCATGGGCACAAAGGTTTTTTTGCTTTTTTAAAAAAATGGGGCTTTGTAGGAGGAATGGGTGTTTTTCTGTCTGTCACTCTCTACAAAAGGCAGCGCAGGAGGCTGGGAGGGCGCCCACGCCGTTCGTCTTTCCCCAGGACAAGGGGTGGCCGGCTTGCCCGCGCGCCCCTTGTCCTGGGGAAAGACGAACGGCACGGGCAGCCTCCTAGCCACCTGCGCTGCCTTTTGCTTTTCCCACATGCCGGCCGCCTCTTGTCCTGCGGGAAAGGCAAAAGGCAGCGCGGGTGGCTGGGAGGCCGCCCGCGCTGTTCAACTTTCCCCAGGCGCGCTCCTGGGGCTGGCAACTGCACCCGGCGCCCCCTCTTTGGCAGCGCTGAGGGCAGACTACCCCCCTGCCCACCCCCGTTGATCCAGCCCTGCCCAGGACAAGGGGCGCGTGGGCAAGCCGGCCGCCCCTTGTCCTGGGGAAAGGCAAAAGGCAGCATGGGAGGCTGGGAGGCCGCCTGTGCCGTTCGCCTTTCCCCAGGACAAGGGGCACGCGGGCAAGCCGGCTGCCCCTTGTCTTGCGGGGCAGGTGAACGGCGTGGGCAGCCTCTGAGCCACTCGCACTGCTGCCAGCTCCGCAGTGCACCGGCACAGCCGGCTTGCTGCGTGGGGGGGGGGCGATCCATTAGCGCGCGCACACAAGAGCCTGACTACGGTTGCCCTGGGCGCTGGCAACCATAGATCCGGCCCTAGTGTGAATGTCCCCTCCCTGAGGGGAGGCGGCTCATTGCCGGGTTAAAAACTCCCTCCCCTCTACTCTAAGAGTGTGTGTGTGTGTGTGTGTGTGTGTGTTGTGTGTGTGTGAACGTCCCCTCCCTCCCTGAGGCGAGGCGGCTCATCGCCGCCTCCCCATGCCCGCCGGGCCTGGTGGCCGCTGCCACCAACCACCATTCCTATATCGCTGGAAACAGCGGGGCGCCCTCCCACTTTGGCCTCCCCAATTCCCGATTCTGGATCGGAAACGGGACTTGATCAGTTAGAATCAGTGACCTGGGTTCAGCGGCGGCCTGGATCCATGAACGGTTTGATCGGTATTTTTTTTTTATCATGCCCACCTCTAATTAAGAGCACCTCTAGACTACTTTTCTGCATGGGTGTGCACTCCTTTTAAAGTGTTTCCCTCAGTCACAAGGCATTTGTGAGGAAGTGCTTCTTAAAAAAAGAGAGAGCGAGTCCAAATGGGCTCAGAACAGCACTGTGGAGGAGGAAAGGCTCCTGCCCTCCCCCAACACAATTTTCTCATATTCTCATAGTTCAAAGGTAGTTCAAAGGTGGGATCAACTGCCTAGGGAGGTGGTGAGCTCCCCCTCACTGGCAGTTTTCAAGAAGAGGCTGGGTGAATATTTGTCAGGGATGCTTTAGGCTCATCCTGCATTGGGCAGAGGGTTGGACTGGAAGGTCTGTATGGCCCCTTCCAACTCTGTGATTCTGAAAATCACGTATGGGAGGGCGTTATTTTGCTGCTCCGTATGGAGTAGCAAAACTAACAAAATAACTCCCCTGTGAGGCTTTCACACAAGAAAAATGGGGGGAGCCTTTCTTCCCCTGCAGTTCCATTTTGAGCTCATTTGGGCTCTCCTTTTTTTAGGAATTCGTCCTCACAGCTGCCATGTGACTGTGGGGAGCATGGTAAAATGAGTGCATGCCCATGCAGAAAAGTGGCACCCTAAGGTTCAACTTGGGCCAAATTGCTTCCAGGCACCTGTTCACAGTTTCATCAGCCTCCCTGGGATCTACTGGAAGCACGAGATAGAGCTGAGGGTCACTCTACACATTACTTCTTGTATGAATTCACCACAGAGCCAACCCCACAGAGCAACTTTGGGGAATGACGTCTATTAAAACAGAGAGCGCAAATGGGCTCGGAAAGCTGCCACTGGGGGAGGGAGCTGCTGTGTGACGGCATGGAGCACAGGTTGGCTGCATGGTGAACTTGTAAAAGGAGTAACATATAGAGTGACCCTGAGTTCCTCCACATATTGGTGACAACTAAACCCAAATCTCCAGATGACCACTCCCTGCAGCTTTACACAGATGTTGAAAAGCATGGGGGACAAGATAGAACGTTGTGGAACCCCATAGGCCAGAAGCCAAGGGGCTGAGCAGCAGTCCCCCAGCACCACACTCTGAAACCTATCTTTAATGTAGGACCAAAACTGTCACCAAACAATGCCTCCCAGTCTCAAACCCAGCGAGGAGGTTGGACCAGTTGGGAGGGGGGTTCCTCTAAGAGATGCATTTCCTGCTTCCCACCCACACCCCAATACAAGTGATGCCCTTGGAAAGAAGGCACTGATCCTGTCTGTCTTTGGGGCTATTACCCTGTAGAGCATGTTGATATGTATTGCAATCTTGTATTGCATGCATCCTTCCAAAAAAAAGGTTTCTTGCTATTAATCTGGCGTGAATCCTATGAAGCAGTGCAAGGAAATCTGTTGCTGAACAACAACACATTTATAACACAGAAAACTGTTTTGCTTGGAACTGTAGCTCTGGAAACAAGATCACAGGCTTTGCATAGCAAGATCTGGTACCCATTAAACAAACTTGAGGCTGTTATTGTAACTGAATAGTTTGTTCAGAGGTAGGACAATAACTTGTGAAAGGTTTGATATGACTATCTGGGATGGACTATAGGTGAAAATATTGCTTGATGACCTGGTAGGTACCGGATGGCAAGGCTATCAGGTTCACTGAATAGTTTTGATTAAGATAAATGGGTGAGGGGAAGCAAAGGAGGCTAGGCAGGGAGTTCTCTCAGGAAGCCTCTTTATCTCTGCTGCTCTCCAGGATGTGGGGGCCATCAGTCAGTCTTCTCCCCTCTGACTCATATTTTGGTAACTTTCCAGTCTCCAGGCCAGCTGGCATCTGCTCTGCCTGGGGCCAGGCAGTGTCTAGGACTTATGGCAAGGGGTTTATGATATTCCATATCTATAAACTGCCTTTTCAGTTTGAGGAAGGGGTCCAACTGCTAACAAGGTAGAGTTTGGTGTGGTTCCCAAGAATAAGGGGTACTAAGGTATCTCTTCTTCATGGCAAAAGGCCTAAGGAATTCTAAATTTAAGCATACCAAATGTCCCATGATGTTGGTCCTCTATTTCTAACAATGGAATACCACTGAATATCATTTTCCTTTTGTTCTTCCTTCAGAAATTCGGAGGAAGATGATGAACTCAAAACTGAAGACTGAAGAAGAAAGCCTGTGAGAAAACCAAGGGATCATACATTCAGGGCTTTTTTTTCAGTGGGAATGCAGTGGAACGGAGTTCCAGCACCTCTTAAAAATGGTCACATGGCCAGTGGCCCCGCCCCCTGACCTCCAGACAGAGGGGAGTTTAGATTGCCCTCCAAGCAGAGGGCAATCTAAACTCCCCTCTGTCTGGAGGTCAGGGGGCGGGGCCACTGGCCATGTGACCATTTTCACCAAGGGCAATTCAAACTTTAAAAAACTCCCTGCTTGTTCCAGCTGACCCAAAGTGACATCATTGTGCGGTCTTGAGTTCCACCACCTCTTTTCCCAGAAAAAAAAGCCCTGCATACATTCATTTTTATATTGAGATAATGGTCCCAAAATTCTGCAAAAATAAACACTGAAGTGTTTATTTGGCTTTTGTATCATGCTTTGATTCAATAGAGGCAACATGATACTTATCTTTTTGTTTGCTTCTTTTCATATTCACATGCAAGGCTTCTTTCAAGGTGCTCAGAATACTGTCCTCTTTATCTTCTTAACACCCCTTTGAGGGCTACTAAAAAAACCTCCATGTTTATTAAAAACAATTCCCCCAATGCTTTCCCAGGTTTAAAGACAAAGATGAAATACATTTAATGTGTCGATGTCCTTACTGAAAATTCATGCAGTCACTGAATTAGCTTGGCTAGAGAACGAGTCATTTCCCTTTCCTGACAGAGTCATAATGAGGCTCAAGCACCACTCCCCATTCTTTGGAGGTCATATGGAAGGGTGCATTACTACTACCACAGGCTACTCTGACCAAAGTAATAAGTCCATCCTTATGGGACCTATGGGGTAGTACCTGTGGTTCAGAGGTAGGTATCTGCTTAACATGCAGTGTCATGTCTGAGCCCCATCCATACCAATACTAATACTGAACCAATATTTCATACTGTAACTTGATGTCCTATTGCCAATGCCATAACTGTTTCTTTCACAGGCTGCTTGCGGGTGCTTATCTAGTGGACTGTAGAAACGTTCAGTGTTCATGACCTTGTAGACTACTCACTCCCATGCATTGCTATGTCTCGACTTTGTTCTCTTGCTTTCTCAGTGTCTCGACTTGATAGTACAGCTATGTGAGATGTTCTCAGGGCAAATTCATGCCAAAATCCTATTTACTGTAGGGAGGAGGGAAAGGAGCAACCGTGAGTGTTAAGAGGAAGGTTTTCCCCAAGAATTACTATTCCTGTCAATCTTGCTCTTACTGCTTAGATGCTTACCTTGCTTCTGAGTAATCCTATGGGCATATATATGGAAATGATTTGATTTCTAAATAAACCCATTTAACCAAGAGCCTGGACTTCTTGTTGCAATGGGACAGGGATCTGTCTGCCATATCCTGTCATCCATAGCCTGAAATGCAGAAGGCCCAAGGTTCAGTCTCCAGTTATTTATTTTATTCGTAGTCTGTCTTTCTCATTGAGATTCAAGGCAGATTACAAGCTATAAATAGTGTGATCAGACTGCATAAGACAACCAGGGAACAATGCAATTGAACTAGAATTACAGAATTAGAGATCAATGGTTATATAAGCAGATAAAACGTATTAAAGACAATGCTGTAAGTAGGTGATATGCAGGACCCCGACATGAGATTCTGGAGAGTTGCTACTGGTCAGAGCAGGCAAGAATGACCTTGATAGACTGAGGGTCTGACAATGCCAGTGGATTAACTGTGTTAAGGGAGGAAAGGTGGCTTGGTATAGACTGAACTTGTCAGACCTTGGAAGCTAAGCAGAGTCAGGACTTGGATGGGAGGCCACCAAAGAAAACTCTGCAGAGGAAGGCACTGGTAAACCACCTCTGCTCCTCACTTGCCCTGAAAGCCCCTTGCTTGTTTGCCATAAGTCAGGTGTGACTTGATGGCACATACATATGTTATATGAGCCATTATGATAGCAACAGAACCCTAAGGATCCTCTTTTACAGATTCCACCAACACGGAGAATGTAGCCCAATATACTATACATGGCAACAACTTTTTAAAAATTAAGTTGCCAGAATTAAACTACTTCTAATATAAAGTTCTGCCCAGAAGCTACTGATAGCTGGGTTTGCCCATAGCATAAGTAGTAAAGACCCAGTACTTGGACCTAGTGGTGGTGGGGGGGGGCTAGAGTTCTCTTAGAATTACACGTGATCTCCAGACTGCAGAGATCAGTTCCCCTCAAGAAACAGGCAGCTTTAGGGGGTGGAGTCTATGGCGTGCTGAGGTCCCTCCCCTCCTCAAACTCCAATGTTCCCAGTTGCTGCCCACAAATCTCCATGAATTTCCTGGGCCGTTTCCACACAACTCACCTTCATCCGGAATGGGGCGCAATGTCATGAAAAAAACGTGGAAGATAGCGTCTTCTTGCAACGTTGCGCAAAACTTGTGCGAGAAGACGCTATCTTCCGTGATTTTTTCGCAGTGTTGCGCCCCATTCCAGATGAAGGTGAGTAGTGTGGAAAAGGCCCTGGTGTTGGCAACCCTTCTTGAACTTGTGCAGTATATGCTCGGTCTTTCTCTAGGAATTACAATGAGATCCACTGTGATCAAAGGGTTAATCTTTATTGGGTCATCTGCATCTATTAAAGATTCCCAAACTTAAATAAGCACTACATTCCACAAACGTTATTTATACACACAGGTCCTATTTCTACTCCCCATGCATCTGAGCTAATCCTAAAATATTCCAAGTAGAAGGGAAGTATTGTAGGGAGGGGGTCTCAGATGCTTCGCTAATGAGTTAGGGACCATAGACTTCACCACTATGTTGCATATTATCTGTTGCTTTGAATATGTACTCCAATATACTACCTGTGCTTCATGTTATCTATGTCAGTCTTAGAACTGATTATGTTCTATTTCAGCAATTCTTCAGCTTTGTATTGGATCCTTGCTAATGCCAGATCTTTGTAAAATCCTATGACATTGTTTATGGAAATGTCCTTGACATGTCATTTAGCACCTGGGAAGATTCTAAGGCCCTACAATACAGCAGCATCAACTTCAGTCTGTAGGATGTACTGAGCTCACCTCTCCCTTCAGCAGTGTTTAAAGCCTTCCTTCAGCTTCCTTAGGCTGGAGGCAGTCTTCAAATACATCTGAGCAGAGCTGTAGGGTACTATCCATTCTAAAGGCATTGGCAAGTATTGCCGTTCCATTTTAAGTGACAAGGTGTATTTGCTCTGAAAATAAAGGGTTTCCATCCTTTCCTATGAATTGCTTTAACATGAATATTTTTTTCTGCCAAATCTCTCCATCGAAAGGATCAGACATCTATTCCAAGGTCCAGGTCACCCCACAGTGTATGTGCAAAAGGGTCAAAGTGAAACTCTCACCCCAAAGCTATCTAGATATAGCTAGAAGCTACAATAATGGGCAATTTTTGCATGGATTTCTGAAGATGATCTATCCTATAAGAGTCAGAAGCAATGTTGGCACAAATTTGACCTAAGGAGCTTTTCATCCATGGTCTACTATTGTGGGGCACGTGATACAACAACAGGAAGGGGTGATTTGAGGATGGTTATTGATTTATTATTTCACATGGTCCCCTGACAGTTCTTTCAGAGGGGTAAGGGTGTTAGTCTGTTGCAGCAAAAATAAACAGGAGGCTTATGGCACCTTAAAAGTTAACAAGATGTTATGGCAAAAGAAGCTTTCATGCACTACAAGCCCCTCCTCCCCTGCAAGTGGGTTCTCATGCACAAAAGCATCTGCTGGAATAAAATCTTGTTTCTTTTTAAATGGCCATCAGATTCCTAGTTATTATGGCAGTTAAACACACAGAATTTGTTCCAGGCCAGCCTGCATTTGGGAATTGCTGGCCTATACTGTTCCTGAGCTGATGTCAGCCGTTGACGATAGTGTGAGATGATTTAATGTCTGCCCATGCTTTTTCTCCCAGAAGACTGGTTTAGTCAAAGAGGGTGCGGCAGTCCTTCGGCATATTTGGAAAACGTCGTTTGGTAAATGCTGACATTCTCATGGAAAAAATACAGTTCCCTCACCCTGCACTATTACACACAGATTTCGTTTCAAGTTTTAAATGGCTCAGAGGGGGGAAATATTAAATGGTAAGTTACCCAAGAAGAATTAACTCAAGAAAATTCCTTACTGAAGCAGAAGCAGTGCTGTCCTTTTCTCCACCCCCCACCCTTGCTCAGAATTCTCTTAAATGATCTTCTTATGCCTGGGTCTGCAGTGGTGGGTATCTGGCACTTAATAGGTAAACAGCAAACTGACTGCTGTGTCAAGAGAAGCTGCATTCAACTGTCTGTTATGCAAACATTGCATAGATCATCTGCATATTTTTCTTTATTTATTATTATCTTCTTGTTCAAGGAAGGGGGGGAAAGCTCTGCAAAGTGCTAAAAATCTTCTGAACCCTTGAAAGCCTTCCTGAAGCCTCCCATCGTACTTCTTACACCAACCAAGGCCGCCACAGAATTTTTAATTCTCTTTAAAATGGTGGTGTTATCTTTGTGGCTGCCACAAGGATGCTGTCATGCCTAGTTTAGCCCTAGGATTGCTAAATTAGTTTTGGAAATTCATTGAGCCTAGGGAGGGCACGGTTTGGGAAGGAGAGGGGCCTCAGCAGGGTATAATGCCATACAGTCCAGTCTCCAAAGCACCCATTTTCTCCAGGGGAACTAATTTCTCTAGTCTGAAGATCAGTTGTAATTCCAGAAGATTTCCAGGTCCCATCTGGAGGGTGCTGGCAACCCTATTTGGCTCTAAGTAGTGATTTGAACTGGGGTTTCTGCAGTTCTAGTCCAAGCTCAACACCACACTTGAGGCTACCACTTTTAGTGACCAAATGCAGAGTTTTACAATGTTAGAAGATAGAAAAGAGACTGAATTTAGGGGAGGGGGGGAAATGTATACAATGGATGTGAAACTCTGGAGGAACATGATCAGATCTGGGAAATATTTAGAGCTGTCAATATCAAGACCTATAGCATAATTCTAAGAACACTTTCTTGGAAGAAAGCCCCACGGAATATAACTTACGTCTGAATACAACTGTTTAGGATTGCACTGCAAAGCATCTAAGGAACAACTCTGGATCATGATCCTAATTAGAGTGCAATCCTAAACAGAGTTAAACCTGTCTACATCAGTTGAAATCAATGGACTTAGTCACACATTCCAGCTTTCCTTCCTAGTCTTCCCCAGGTCCCTACCCCTTCACCACTTTCCCTCTTTTTAAAAATAAGACATCAGGTTAAGGTTGGCTACTAGGCTAGGGAAGGGTAGTTGTTTCTTGGAATGGATAGGGTACTAATGTCTAAAAATAAGACATCAGGTTAAGGTTGGCTACTAGGCTAGGGAAGTGTAGTTGTTTCTTGGAATGGATAGGGTACTAATGTCCATAGCACTTTACCATGTTGCCAAGTTGAAAATCAATACACAGTACAGTATGGTCACCTTAGAAAGCCAGGTGGATATAAGGGCTCACAGTGCATTTTCCCAGCTTCAGTTGTTATGATAGCTGTATCCATTTCTGGTTCAGTCAGATCTAGGCACAGTGAGCCATACCTTTATTACATCTTGACTGGACTACTGCAATGCACTCTTCTTGGGGCTACCCTTGAAGATGGTTTGGAAGCTGCAGCTAGGGCAGAATGCTATGGCTAAAGAGCTGGCTGGGGCCACTCATTGAGGTCATGTGACCCTGCTATCACAGCAATTACATTGGCAACAGATTCATTCTCAGGCCTAAGTCAAGGTGTGGATTCTATCTTTTAAATTCCTCCACGGCTTTAGAACAGGGTATCTGAAGGATCGTCTTCTCCCATATGCTCCTGCCCGGGAGTTAAGATTCCTCCTGACTGTCCCATCAGCCAAAGAAGCTCAGTGGGTGGGTACATGAGAGAGGGCCTTTTTGGTGGCAGTCCCATGACTGTGGAACAATCTCTCCAACATGCACCTGGCCCCCTCACTCTTTAGCTTCAGGAGGCAGCTGAAGACTGTTTAGGACAGCTTTTAAATGTATTTTCACTGTATTTTAACTCTGTTTTTAACTTTAAAAATATATTATGTTGTTTATATGTTATTTACCCTGTAAGCCTCCTTGAGCACCTTTGGAGGAAAGGCAGCTAATAAAATGTTTTAAATAAATAAATGGGTTTTAAAAACAAATTAAAACCTAACAAAAACACAGCAATAACTCTGAAATAGCAGAAACAGATCCCTAATACCACCAATGCCATCAGCAAGAACAGCTTTCACACGAATGCCTATCTAAGTAACTTCATCTTACACTGGCCTTCTAAAAAGCAGCAATGAGGAGTTTGTTCTGACTATAGTCTGGGCGACCATAGAGTTGCCAGCTCTGGGATGAGAAATTCCTAGACAGCTGGGGCTGTAAGCCGGTGAGGGCTGGGTTTGGGGAAGGGACAAGACCTCAGAACGGTAAAATGCATACAGTCCACTCTCTAAAACAGCCATTTTCTCCAGGAGATCTAGCCTGAAGATCAGTTGTAATTCTGGGAGCTCTCTAGTTGCCACTGGGAAGTTGACAACCCCCTGCCATTGGCAACTCCCTACCATTTAGAGTTGCAAAGTAATTGGTGGGAGCTTGGGGGCAGGGACATGGGGGCGCACAATGTTACGTGCACCATGACATCACTTCCAGGAAAATCTGGAAGTGAAGATGGGTAGTTCTAGGAATCTCCAGAAATGCTATGGTTTTACCATAACATTTTCAGTGATTCCTAGAGCTACCCAGGGCTACCCAGCGGGACCGTGGTAGAATAGAGTTCCAGCACCTCTTGAAAATGGTCACATGGCTGGTGGCCCCGCCCCCTGATCTCCAGACAGAGGGGAATTTAGATTGCCCTCCATGCTACAGCGGTGCAGAGGGCAATCTAAACTCCCCTCTGTCTGGAGATCAGGGGGCGGGGCCACCAGCCATGTGACCATTTTCATCAAGAGTGATTTAAACTTTAAAAACCTCCCCCCTTGTTCCAGCTAACCTAAAGTGACGTCATTGTGTGGTCCTGAGTTCCACCACTGAGTTCCACCACCTCTTTTCCCAGAAAAAAAGCCCTGGAGCTACCCAACATAACTTCTGAGTTTTCCCTGTAAATGATGTCACAGCACATGCAACACCTAAGATTTTTTTCTCCTCCTGCTGCTGCTCCAAAGTAGAAAAGCAAAATAGCAGAGGGAAACAGCAATAAGAAAGTTTTATACAATGTAGAGATGTATTCCAAAAGGTATATTCCAAATAGATTATAAGGCGCAAGGTGCTATACAAATATTTATAAGAACATTGTCATACAAAATATTTCATATTTTTCCAAATTCCAATAGAAAGTGATAACAATTATAATCCACACAGCAGCAGCTATTCTACATACAGCCTTGTTCAGCTGAGGGGTGACATGCGGGGGCATAGGGACATATTGGGAGATATGGGTGGTCCTCCGAGTATGTGCATAGTATGTACATCTCAGACCATAAAGGGACTTTATAGGTAATAAGCAATATCCTGAATAAACAACCTGTCACTGTTGCAAGGTTTGTAACACAGTTGTATTATGTATGTTACCCTTAGCCTCTAATATAAATAAGCTGCTGCATTCTCAACTGAATGGTCTTAAAGGGATAGTTCCACATACAGCATGATGCAGTAGTCTAGCCTTGAGGTAACTGTGGCATGGACTCGCCCATGGCTTGCCTAACTAGTGGACATGCACCGTCACCCCTGCTATAAGAGGCATGGAACTTGGGGGATGGATTTTGATTAGAAAAATGGCTGCTGGGGAGAGGGTTAAGCAGCTCTTGCTTACAAATAACAATTTAGAACCCAGCCACCCCTTGGTGACATTAAGCAAAACAATGGTGAAAGACAACTGCAGAGGTGTGACGGTTTTTACTTTCGCATCCATCCTTGGACAACTTGAAAACAAAACATTGTAATTTTGTTGTGGGTCCCTGCTTATAGGAAATCTGTTTGCCTGTCTCATGAATGGTTTGTGATTATTAGCCCACATATTGATGTTAAATTTGTTAAACTATATCATATGCCAATATTTCTTGTACTTAAATATGTTATCTACATTTGGATGGGAGTACAAGCGGGTGCCCCCAGTGCTGTGTTTTTCCCTAGAACCCAGGTTACGTCTCTGTGCCCTGCTCTTAAGAAGCTTTAGCTGACCCAGACAGGATGCATTTGGCCAAGGGAAAACAAAACCTCCATAATGTTTTGGGCACCTATGAAAAGGGAGCAGATCAGAATCCAGAAAGGGGGAGGGGAAGGACTGCATTTCTCCAATCAAGATTTGAGGAAAGTGTGTAAGGCTGAAGAGATTGTCGCAATTCTGTCTGGAAAGGTGTGGATGAGGAGAGAAGCACGACATCTTTGAGAACCTGTAAAGGACAGGAGAGTGGGTGGCAATTGCATGCCAGATAGCTGCTGCAAGACCACAATGTGGGCAATTTAGTCACTGCCCTGATGCCTATCTATATCTCCAGGATGTCAAAGACCCATGTTCGTTTAAACTGAGTACCTGCAAATTATACTCCATTTTGAAGCCTTAACAGGGTGGATTTACTATCAGAATTAACGGTGCAAGGGCTGTTTTTCAGAACTGGACAATTAGGAAATATAGAGTTTATATTGGTGCTACTTAAGATCAGGAAGTAGGGTTGTCAGTCTCCAGATGAAGCCCAGAGTTCTCCCAGAATTACAGCTGATCTCCAGACTATAGAGAGTCTCTCTACACAATACTTCTTACATGAGGACACTCAAGTGAAGGGAGATGCAATGTTAGCCAGGATGTGTAGTTTAAAAAGACAGAACGGAAGGTTCTGTCAATTTCCACTCTCTACAGGAGGGTAGTTTAAAAAGACAACCAGCAGAGATGCTCCTCAGAGGGTTTATTAATTAGACGAAATTAACAAATCCTTTGAGGAGCCATCAGGCTTTGTCTTCTCAAACTACTCTCCTATGGAGAGGGGAAATTGAAAGAGCCTTTGGCTTTTAAACTACGCCTCCAGGCTAACATTGTGTCTCCTTTCACCTGAGCGTCCTCATGTAAGAAGTATTGTGTAGAGAGACTCTGAGATAACTTCCCCTAGAGAAAATGGCTACTTAGGAGAATGGATTGTATGGCATTGCATCTGGCTGAGGACCCTCTTCTCCCCAAAGCCCATCCTCCCCAGACTCCACTCCCTAATCTCCAGGAATTTCCCAACCTGGAATTAGCAACCCTATCAGGAACAGTTTTTTTAAAAGCCCTTTTTCTACAACAGACATTTGCTTCTGAACATAAATCAATATATAATCTGGTTGTCAGAACAGGAGCACTTATTTCCACAATGTGACGTGTCTTGCATCCCATTTAAAGTGCCGCTACACATGCATGGGGCAGCCTTCGTGATTCTGGGCCAGCTTAGCCCCAAGAAAGAAGCAGTCACTGCACTGAGTGACACAAGCTCAGGTGTGGTGAGTGCAAGCAGCCACCACTGTGAACAAGCATCATAGTGAATGAGTGGGTGGGAGGAGCAGACACTACGGCAAATTAGAAGGAAGAGTAGCAGCAGCCCCATCCCTACAGAGGTCAATTCATCTTCCCTTCCTCCCTCCTTCATTTGCCCAGGGAACAAGGTTATGGGTGGACTGGGGCCCTTTCCAGGGCTCTTTTTGCCTCCCACTCTGCCCTAATAATTGAGTGTGGTGGCTGTGCAGTCAGGCTGTAGGACACTCTACAGCTAACTGCTGAAGTGAAGTCATTGAGTGCCACCCACCATGATGGCAGAGATGCTGCTGGCTGGGGCACAGCAACTAAGCATTTAGAGATGGTTGAGGACTCTCCAGCATGGGCCCCTACCAGTGTGGGGCCCAGGGCAGCTACTCCCTGCACATGCCACCCCACGACCCATGCAACATTAGCAGGGGTGCTGAACAGGAAGGAATGAGGTACAAAATTCCCAGGACCCCTGTTGGTCTGGGGACACAGGAAGCCAGGCAGTCTACCACCTTCATTTTCTCTCATGTGAGAGCTAAACTTGGAAGCTGTAAGTAAACAAGGAACTTCAAGCACATGTTCTGGTTTGGCCCTGAGAGGTAATAATGAAATAAATCCCACTGAGGTCAGACAGGCTTATTTCACTTTTCATGCTTTTTGCACACCCACTTTTCTCTCATAACTTATGGGTGTTTTGTGTTTGAAAACAGTTGGTTGCATCTTTGTTTGGGATGATAATACTCACTTAGGCCAGAGATCTTAGATGTGCCACTGTGGTGTAGTGATTAGAGTGTTTTAGACTAGGATCTGGGAGACTCAGGTTCAAATCCCCACTCTGCCATGGAAGCTTGCTGTGGGTGACCTTGAGTCAGTCCTATGGTCTCATCCTAATCAACCAACCTCACCAGGTTGTTGTGAAGATAAAATGGAGGAGAGCAGAGACTGGCGTGCTTTGAGTTCTTGTTGGGGAGAAAGGTGAAATATAAGTGAAGCAGAATAAAAATAAATAAAATTAAAATAACACATAGTGGCAGAGAGCCAAGTTTAAACTTACCAATCACAAAGGAATTTTTTTTGCCCTGCCATTTTGCTGCCTTGTGGACTTTATTTGGGTAGAAAAGCAGCATACAAATGTTTTAAAATAAATAAATAAAATAAATTTCAGTCAGACCCCATACCTGATTGTATGCATGCAACAAAAAGAGGGAGATATTCTGAGGTGGTTCAAGATGCAGAATCACCATTTTAAATTCTCCTGTATGTAAAAGCTCCTTATGTATCAAAACACTAATTTGCTTTTACTTTCCAGGAGCTTTTTGTATACTGTGGGCAAGCATTCAAACACTGTATAGTTTTAGGTAGGTAGCCTTGTTGGCAGAATAGCAAGTATCTGTAGAAGGGAGCTTTGGCTCTTGAAAGATTATACCCTCAAGATCTTGTTGGTCTCTAAGGTGCCACTGGACTCAAATCCTGCTGAGGCACTGTATAGTTCACCTGCAGTCTGAAATGGTACACTCCAGAACCGTATTCAACCCAGACCAGAAGTTCCGTGAGTATAGTTTCCCTGTGTTTTGTCTTTCTTTAATTGGCAGGCTCATGACAAGTCTTCACCAGCCATGGTCCGGATAGGACTGTGGGCCTCATTACCTCACTAAACTCATGCCATTGCTAGCAACACATATAGATTAGCTGTCAATCTACTACCTCATTTTGCTGTATGCTTACACTAAATATAATCTAGCAGCTATCATCAGATCTTGCCTCAGATTTCATAAAGGAATTGTTGCTACCTAATATTTCTACCTGTTGCTATAGCTTGCCTTCTTTTTTAATGAGGGATTGTGTACCTGATCAGCTGGAGATGGTTACCTTTGGAAATTGTTACTCTGAAATAAAGTGGTGTGATTGCGTGATTGCCTGCCTTTGGAAATCCTCAACTCCCAATCCTTACTTCTGCCTCCAAGTGATCCTCTCTCAGCTTTGCTGCTGAGTTTTGTAAGCAACGCTAAACCTATTAAAGGTTTGATTCCTGGGTGGTAGCCCATGTTTGTTGCAGCAAAATTAAACAGAAGATTTAATCATTAACAAAACCGGAGTCCAGCATAAGCTTTTCTGGGTTTAGAGCACAGTTGGGTGATTTTGCAAATCTGACGTCATGATTTGGGCAAAGAGATGAAAAGGATGGTGAGGAAACACCCTTTCTTCTGCCAGACAACTCCTGCTCCTCTCCTCTGTCTTGCCTAACTCTCCACCAGGCTCTTGTGGAAGGTCACTGGCATCCTGACCATGCCCTCTGCAGGCGTCCCTCGTGTGCATCTGCATGTACTCCCCAATCTTGCCCAAAGCATGAGCAACAGGGTGCAACTCAGTTGAGCTGTCAGGCCACCCAGATGCTGTGACTTTGCAATCCCAACTCCCTTCTTTGCTACACTCCCTGTCTCCAGGGCTCCCTGACACCTTCTTTCTCTTTTGAAATCTCTCCCACTCACTGTTCTCAAATGTAGGTTTTAGCAGAGCTGAGCAGTCTGGTGAGACTGTGGAGATGTACAATGCTGAGACAAGATGGGAAGGGGCATGTTTTTGTTCACAGTCCCCTCCTCCATGAAACACATCCCCATGAAACGCATCCCCCCATATTTTAATCTCTTTTGTAAAAAGATGTTTGAACAAGGGAGCAAGTGGTGGGGCAGGAGAGAAAATGTCATGTTCTCACTGTTAAGGCAATTCAGCCAGCATTCAGGGCCAAATTAGACATGATGGCATCCTTGCAGCTGCCATGAAGTATTGCCACGATTTAAAAGTAATTTAAAAATGCCCCACAGGGTGGGGGCACAGTGTGGTGCTCTTGTTCCCCCTTCCCATGCTTTTAAAGTGCTTTTTAAAGTGCCAAAACAGTCATGGTGTGTGTGTACGTACATGCACGCAAGGCCATTTTGGCACTTTATAAGGCACAGGAAGGGTGGGGGAAGAGCACCTCAGCCCACTGCTCTGAAGGGAGCCCTTGTGGAGTTTTTAAATTGCTTTAAAATGGTGGCAGCAGCCCTATAATGGCCATGTGGACACCATCACATCTCGTTTGACCCTCACAGTGCAATCCCAAGCAGAGTGACACACTTTAAAGTCCATTGACTTCAATAGAAGAGTATGACTGTGCTGTAACTTGCCTTGGATTACCTCAATTAATCCTAAATGTGTAGGGATGAGAAAAAAAACATTCTGTACAAAATAATTATAGAAAAATTCAAACACTTTTACTAGGAAGTAACTGAGTTGAAATTTCTGAGCAATGATGCTTCAGACTCCAATCTATTAAGGGAAAAACCATCTTGGAAGTCATAGGACTGCAAACAACCTGGAGAAAAAATGTACTGTACCTTTCATAGAGGTTTAGTATGTGAAAATAGGCTACTGAAGTTTTTCATGGCATGAAAGTAAGAAACATCATGTAGTAAATAACCTTCCCATTAAGCCTCTGTGAAAGGGACAGGACCCTTCTTCAACAGGCTGCTGGCCACTGACCCTAGTTTAACTACCTTCTCAGAGATACTCCTGATTTTCAAGAAGAGAAAATAGTGATTTCTTTCTTAGTCATTCCATTCCATTTTATTCCATGCCATCTACTCGCGGTCTTTTTTCTGAGGTTTACTGATGCTATTGTGCTTTTATCCTTTGATGTATTCTTTTCATGTTGATACATTGATACATTGTATTAATAGTGAGATATTGCATTTAATATGAGTTTTTTCTTTCTGTACATTCATTTTTCTCAAGTTTTTCTCATGTTGTGTGAGTCAGTTTGGTTTCACTGAATCTCTCTCCACTTTTATTATCACGCTTCCTACTTTTGGACCTCTTTTTTGATGCGTTGGAAGGGCAACCTTTTTTCCTCTCTACTTTTGTACGTCTTTTTTAATGTTTTGTAGGGGCAACCTCCCCCCCCCCTTTTTTTTTAAACAACAACAACAACATATAAACTGTCCTAGTTGGAAAGAAGGGTTTACATTTAACAAATCCCTTAAAAATATTTTTCACAATGAAAGTGAGAGCGGGTAGATCAAGAAAACACTACAGCTCCCACTAGCCTTTGCGACCGCCCCTCCACCCTCCCAATCACGCACTGCTCTACCCACGGGAGGCGAGCCAATGGGCGAAGTCAGGCATCGCTCAGGCAAGCGGCACGTGGGGGCAAGGCCGTCCTATGGCAGGGCTGGGAGGGCATGTAGCCATATGAGATGAGGCAGGGGAGGAGGGGAGACTGAGCGCCAGAGAGGAAACCGGTAGGAAGGGGAGATTGAACAAAAGCCTCGGAGCCCCAGCAGAAGGCGTCGGCGTCCCGTGCAGTCGCGCTTTGCACCAAGGTGAGTGGGGGAGGCGATGCTTTACTTGCATTGTTTTCTTCCTTTATAGCAATTTCAGTCTGACCTCCCTATCCCCCCATGCACTCTTTGCGCTGTCAATACTTTTTAGAACATCAGTGTTCAGGAATGAGCAAGGGGTTTCGTGGGGGGGGGTATAGTGTCGGTTATTTTCTTTAATCAATGTTTGTGGGAGATTGTAGGCTTCTCGGGAGCAGAGACGTGTCTTTTAAGCTTACTCCATCCTTAACTTTTCTTGGGCCCTAGTGTACAATGCTAAGATCCTGGGTCCACAGGAACCACAGTATAAAATAGGTTAGCGTGGTGTGTTGGAGAGAACATTGGTGGGGGGTTTCTCTCCCAGCCCTTGGTAGTCCTTAGGAAGAGGAAGCAGGCAAGGGGGTTGGTGGAGAATTGCATGAAGCTGAATGACCCATGGGATGCCGGGGTGAAGGGAAGTACTTTTGAGAGTTGTTTTGGGTTGTTTTGAAGTGGGAGGAAAGAATGTTTGTCTCCCTCGTTCATAAATGCTGGAAATTAGGGCCATCCAATAAAACTTATTGGTGGTGGGTTCAGGATAGAGGAAAAGTAAGTAACTTCATAATACATAATTAACTTGTCAAATTCCTCTTGAAAGCTCATACTTTGGAAACCTAGTTGGTCTTTAAGGTGCTCTTGGTCCCAGAACTTGCTCTTCGACTACAGACCAACACGGCTAACTTCCTAAAACTAGCTTTCGATTAATTTTAAAGTCGGGGACGATAGATTACTCAATGGTTAACTATGTGATCAAAAGTATAACCTCCTGTTTGGAGGCAGCCTACCGCTGAGTATCGTATGCTGGGAGAGGGGTAGGGATGTTGCTTTATAAATTGATTGTGGTTTCCTGAAGGTGCCTGGTTGACCACCAGTAAGGACAGGATGCTGAGCTCAGTCTTCTGGGTTGGTGGAAGGCAGCTCTTACTGGAGCAGTGGGGTTGTTCCTGCTCAGTTTTAGTATGCCTCCTCAAATACATCAGTGGATTGAAAAAGAGGGTGTGTGGCGTGATGCAGCAGAGCGGATCCTCCTCCATCCTTTCTGCTCCTTTATGCAGGCCTGTTGCAGCAGCGAACTTTCTTCTGGCTCTTGGCGGGGTGTGCCTACAAAGCTGTTGACATTAGTGTGATGTTGAAAGTGTAGTGGTGAGGAAGCTGCTTCAAGTACAGAAGGTTTATCAGACAAGCCTTTAAGTTCAGAATGTAATTTCTCTCCTCACTGAGAGAAGCAGTAGTTTTCCAAAGTAAAATAGAGTACTTATGCCCTATGTTGCCTGGCTGACAGTGGCTTTTCCAATGGTGCCTGAGGTAATTTTTAATTGTAGATGCTGGGTATAAAACTTGGGGATCTTCTACATGTGAAGATCCCCAGGTTTTATACCCAGTATTTCCAATTAAAACCTGGAGCTTTTCTGCTGAGTTACACATGCCACAGAACACTCTGGATTTTTCTTTCTCATATTCTAACCTTTCCCTTAATTTCTCTGCTTGAGCTGGACTGGATAACTGGTCTAGATCTTGTAACAAGGCAAGAAAAATTATCCATAGTCAGAAAGTTGGATGGCCTAAATCCACCTTTGGCCAGAAGAATCAAATAGTTAGGGTGCCAAAGAGTGAGCTCTAGAAAAAGAGACTCCAGGGACCCTTTGACAAAATGTTAGTTGCCTCTGGGTGAGAGCCTGGAATTATACCACCGTGTGTCTAATAAATGAGTGTGCTAAACATATTTGTTGAATGTAGCTGTATGTAAGGCAAGGGAATAAACATTATTTGAATTTTCCTTTAATCTGTATCAGTTGTCACTTTGATTGCTTGCCATTTTATGTTGATAGGCAAATATGAAAAATAAACTATAAATGCAAACATTAGACAAGGGAACTGTTACTCTACCAGACAGAAAAGCTGATGCGCTTTTAAAGGAAACAAGTTCCTCAGTCAGCTGTTAAGTGCAAGAAGAAAACTGGACTGCATTAAAAGGGGGACATTTTGGTTCTGATGCTGAGAAATATTCCAGAACATGTTGGCAAGTTCTTGGGGGAGATGACTTCTTCCTCTATCTAATGTTCCTATATGTCCAAGCAGTCCTCTCCCGAAGCAGGAAGAACCCATAAGGCTATCAAGACATACTCCCTCCCCAAAACCTCACAGATAAACCCTCACGCCTCATTTTTAGCATACAGTTTTGGCTTGGCTTTAGCACTATTTTTGAGATGGGCTGTGCAATCCTGTGCAGAGTTACTCCATTCTAAGATCCAGAGGAGTTAGCCGTGTTAGTCTGCAGGAGCAAAATAGCAAAGAGTCCAGTAGCACCTTTAAGACGAACCAACTTTATTGTAGCATAAGCTTTCGAGAGCCACAGCTCTCTTCATCAGATGCATCTGACGGAGAGAGTGGTGGCTCTCGAAAGCTTATGCTACAATAAAGTTGGTTCGTCTTAAAGGTGCTACTGGACTCTTTGCTATTTAACTCCATTCTAAGACAACTCAAATTAGTAATTACAGTTGTATCATTAAACACTCTGGTTCTTAGACCGCAGTCATTGCTGTGATTATCCCAATTTTAAAAGCTTGTAGTTCCCACAGCAATATGAAAGGCTTCTTTTCTTTTTCTCTCACACCTTTGCATTTTTTTAAATGCATAGTTTAATCTAAAACATTGCAACTGACATCAGATAAAGAAAAGGCAAAGCACAGCAAAATAATCCAAAATAGTAGGACTGCCGCTTCTTTCTCCTAACTGGAATTCTGGTCTGACTAGTCGGCTGTGTTTTAACTCCTGCTGTGTCTGTCTCTTTCGCATGGTTTCATGGTCACTATGCAAATACAAGGAATTTAACTGTGTAGATGCCTTTCTGCAATTAAGTGGTTTAATTTCATTCTTTTTCTTTCAAATGAACCTTTAGGGTACAGTTTTGTTCAAACAACTGAACACCCTACTTTCTTCACTGTAAGGTAGATTGCACCCATAGATCTTGGGCATAACTTGTGTTCTTATAGTCCAGGAATGATAAACCCAGCCTAGCTCACTTTAAGTGTAGTTCTTCTACTAAATCAAAATAAATTGATTAGATTAGTGGCCCCTTCCTATCTACTATGCCTCTGCCAGTCAGTCTGAGTGAGCTCTGGCTGAAAGTATCCATTGCACCTAGTTTCCAAAGCAAAAGTTCACCTCATCCGTAAAGTAGGGAATAGTGGTGCAGAGCAACATATACAACTTGTCTGCCTTTAAAGATTTAAGGTGTGTGTTGTTGAGCTCATGTTTGATATATTTTTCAACACGCTTCTGCAGTCCAACACTATTAGAAATTTGCTGCAATATCTGTATTTCTTAGTGTTTCCCAATGTCTTTTAATGCATTTTTCTCAGTGTCCAGGTCAAGGGTGTGAGTGGCAGAGGGGAAGCAGGAATATGTGGGTCCTTTCTTTGTCTACTTATGAAAATTGTGATGTAGACAGCTTCTTGGTGCTCTGGCACCATGTGTCTGTGCATCTCTAATGCCATAGCCTGTAAGCCGCTTTCTCTATAGAGCTTGAGATTGTGTCAGTGTGCCTCTTGTTGGCTAGTTGTGCTTGTCAGAGATACTTCTAAATATGTTCTATAAGACTTAATTTTGTTCCTTTCTTTTATGGAGACTCAAAGTGGCTTACAACGTTCTCCCCTCTGTTTTATCCTCACAATAACTCGGTGAGGTAGGTTAGGTTCAGACAGTGCAATCCTAAATGGAGTTACTCCAGTCTAAGCCGACTGATTTCAGTGGGCTTAGACTGGGGTGACTTTGTTTAGGATTGCACTGAGAGTTTATGACTGGCCCAGGGTCACCCAACCAGCATCCATTGCAGGAGTGGATTTTAACCTGGGCCTCCCAGATCCTAGTCCAGTACTGGAACCATTGCACCACTCTTCTTGGGTTGGCTGAGGGATGGAATCAGATTAATCCAACAGAGGATTGAATAGTCTTGAGTAATTGTAGTCTTAATTAAAATTAAATTTCAATTTTTAATATATTATTTTGTGTTAAAACTTATTGTTTGTTCCAGGAATTACAAACAATAAATTAAAACAAAATAGTCTTTATCCTCAACTCCATCTCAAGATACTGTCGTTGTTACGGATATGTAGGATGAATAATGCATGTTTTATTGGAGCAGCCCATCTTTTAAAAACATTGCAAGCTATGCTGCGTTGCAGGTTTCTTTGTAGGGCCAAAGATGAACTGATCTAGAGGCCTGGTCTTCAGGCTGTGTTCCTTGGACCTCTGCCATTTCTCAAAAGCCTGTCAGGAATTCTGCAATGTTTGGCTAAAGGCTGTAGGTGAGTGTTGTTTATATAGTGATATCTGTTCATGGAGTGACGTAAGTAAAAAGAAAAAAAATACATTATTTGTAAATGTTTGAAAACATTCAGCTCTGTCACTTACAGTGAAATCCTAAACAGAGTTAGGATTTCACTGTTAATCTGTTCAGTTCCTTCTGCCATCTTGCTTCTGTAAACGTTTATTTGTCTGTTACATTATCTCTGCATCCATTTTTTATGTTCCAGTTCTGCATTTCCAAGGATCTCATTAAAGCACTGGAAAAGGCTAGAGCTGTAACTGCTGGAGTCTTAAGTGGATTGACCTGTGATTTCTTGACCTCCTTTGTGAGGGAGGTAGCCGTTTTCTGAAATCTATACCGTTCCTATTATTGTGACAAATATCCCAGCGCTCCTTTTTGTTTCATATTCTTCATGTTGCCCACGCTGTACCCCATGAAGAAAGTTATGGTAGAGGGGGAGATACAAACTATTTAAAATGTATTTAACTATCTTAGCTTTTCTGTATTGGATATCTTTCTGGTTGACTTGGTTCACAGATGCTTTATTACTGAAATCAAGTCTGATAATTCAGAGTCTAGCTTTCTGCTCAGTGATCTCTAGCGTGGGTACCTGCCGTGTGTTTCCAGGTGTCCACTTGCTTCTTCTGCCAAAGTGGCCAGTCTGCCTCATTGGAGCAGGAGGTGCTTCAGAAGAGCCTAGGACCACAACTTTGAGTCTGCAAGGAGGACCTTGTTCAGAAACAGCTGTCTCCGTTGTAGGAGGATGCTCCACTTGAAACCTCCCAAAATTTTGCAGCTGGCTTATGCCCTGTGGCAGCCGTTTTGTGGTGGTGTCCACTGCTGGTTCTCGAAATTTCAGAAATGCCCACAAGCTCAACAAAGTTGGAAACCCTTGGTTTAGGTGAAAAATTGAGGAGTGCCCATAACTCATCAACAGAATATTTGCAAAAGGCTGAAGGCTTCAATTCATAGTGTTTCCAGATGAAAGGAACAAGGTGAAGAGACCATCTGTTTAGACCTTGGTGAGCCACTGCCAGCTGCTGAAGCCAATACAAGACTGTTCTTGTTCCTAAATGTGACTTTCACAGCAAGATTAGAAGTAGAGATTAAACTGAGTTGACAGTACAGATGAGAAGTATTTTCACTGCTAAAGTAAAATTATCTAGTTTGAGAGGGTAAGTACAAAGACCCATTCAGTGGGTTTTCAGCTGTTGTGGCCAAGATGGCAAATTAAGTTAGTAGATTGTACCTGGGGAGGTAGAGTTCTAGGAGGAAGTGACATCACTTTCAGGTGACTCTCTAGGAATTCTCCCTATTCTTAGCGGTAAAGATCATAAAGACTAGTAGAGGTTCCTAGAGTTGCCCACTGCGAGCAGGCAAATGGCAAGTTTAGTAGCAGATAGTGTTCAAGTGTCTTACTTTGAAGGATGTATATTTGCTACGGTACCCCCTTCCTTTGTAAGTGAACATCTCAGAAGCCAGAGGGGGACTCAGTAGCATTTCCGGAATCTGAAGGATGCAGCTGAAGCAGGCTTGTATAACTTTTGATCCACCAAGTGCAGGACCATCCCCTTGTTTTAGCAGGTGGTAAAGAATCTGTTGCACCTCTGGCAGCATGCCCTTCTGTGGCTGGTGTTCAGTGTACAAGCTGTGCAGCCTTGGACTTCAGAATTCTTCATGACCAACAGAGCAGTTCTATGTGGAGTTACTCCTGTTGGAGCCTATTTTCCTGGTTTGGTTTCATGAGTTTAGATGGGAGCAACGCTGCATAAGATTGCACTGTGCGAAAGACAAAATAAACCATACAGAATGAGCAAATAGATGGACATTTGAGTAACTTATGCAGGTTGCAGAATTCAGTGTTCCTTTTTGCAGAGTTCTGAATATTTTTAACATTCAGATTATTTGCAGCCCTCCTCATCCCGCGTCTCACCCTAATGTATGGTTAATACAATTTTTAATACAGTATAGTAGGGCTATTAAATTACTGTATGGAAGCCTTCAAATTAGGCCCTTTATTTATATGCTAGTTTTCTCTGTGATGGGAACCTGAAGTGGCTTACAACATCATTCTTCCTCTCCTCCATTTTATTGTCAAAACAACAGCCCTGTGAAATAGGTCAGACTGAGAGTGTATCTGGCCCAAGATCACCCAGTGAACTTCCGTAGCAAAGTGGGAATTTGAACTTAGATTTAGTCCAACAGTGTAACTTCTGCACCACACTGCCTGGTTTCCTGTTGAATTTACAGTGTGCAGACTTGGCAGTTCTGAGTGCGAGTCTCTCCAGTGCATTGCAGTGCTTGGAAATTACTGTGGAGGAAGATTTTTTTGCTGAAATGCAACAATTGTAGCAACCTCCCCAACAATTGCTTCTGCTGACCTTATTGGAGTAGGAGTTATCAACCTTTGCTGTTCTGTCACTTTGATTTGCTAGGTCTGTAGCATTTTATTGGCTGAATGAGTCAAATTTTAATGTGTTTATAGTCCACTTTTCTTCTCTGGGTCGGGTTGCCAACTCCAGCTTGGGAAATTCCTGGAGATCTTGGGGTGGAGCCTAAGAGGAGCTGGGTTTGGGAAAGGACCTGAGTGGGGTTTCATGCCAAAGAGTCCACCCTCCGAAGCATCCATTTTCTCCATGAGAATTGATCTGTGTAACCTGGAGATGAGTGTAATTCCAGGATATTTGCAGGCCCCCAGCAGGAGGTTGGCAACTGTAGCAGAGGGCTCAGGAGCTCTGCCACCTGTTTAAGTTTGCAAAACAAAAGCGCCGCCCTCAGAGAGAACATGCCAACAAGCAAAACGCAGAGGGCAATAACAATGAAATATATGTAAGTTACTAGAGAAATTGTGAGACATATATATAAAAGATATATTCCAAGAAAAGTAAAGTGTATATGCTACATAACCATAAAAAGGAGTAGATATAGTCCAAAAAGTACATTGTAAAATAGGTCAGCGGCTGTCACACAATTTCTCTAGTAGCTAATAGTCCAGTACAGGTGCTGAGTAGAATAAAGGAAGAAGACAGAACGACGATGTCTCGTCATGCCAGGTAAATATATAATACTTCAATCAAACAATGATAGTCTATTTTTCTTTTTTCTTTTTCCTTTCTACAACTGCTGTAAATATAGGGGTGCAAGGACTCTGCGACGAGACAAAGCACCACAGTGAGACTCTCTGGTGGTAATTACAAGCACCTCAAAGAATCTCAAGCACCTCAAAGAAGGTGCTCTGGCCAGCGGCTGATTCTTTGAGGTGCTTGTAATTACCACCAGAGAGTCTCAGTGTGGTGCTTTTTTTTGTAAATGTTTCTCAGGTGTATTGTTTCTGAGACTCCTGAGGAAGGCTCTACGAAACAAGTCACTTGCAGGCTCTTTGTCAAGTCGCAGGGTCCTTGCACCCCTCTATTTACAGCACCTGTAGAAAGGAAAAAGAAAAATAGACTATCATTGTTTGTTTGAAGTATTATATACTTACCTAGTATGATGAGACGTCGTTGCTCTGTCTTCTTCCCTTATTCTACTCAGCACCTGTACTGGTACTTAGACTATTAATTACTAGAGAAATTGTGTGACAGCCGCTGACCTATTTTACAATGTACTTTTTGGACGAATGCTTTCACAATATCTACTCCTTTTTATGGTTATGTAGCATATCTGTTTAGGTTTAGCAAAGTTGCCACATCATATGCCTTTAGAACATACCTAATTAATTAGGCGGCATAATTAGAAGAAGAAAAATTAAAGCTGTTTTGAATGAGTAGCTGCAAAATCTTCAGGTCAAGTTCCATCTTGGAAGTGGCTTTCCCACACATGAATCCAAGTTGCCTTATACTGAGTCAGGCGATCAGTTTGTAAAAGTATTGTCTACACTGACTGGCAGTGGCTCTCCAGAATATTAGGTGGAGGTCTTTCTTATCACTTGGTTCCTGATCCTTTTAACTGGAGATGATAGGAATTTAACTTGGAACCTCCCATATGCAAACAACACACTCCGCCACTGAGCCACATCCCCTTCTGTCAGAGAAAGGAGAGAGTCTTTCTTAAGGTGGTGTATGGTGTGACATGAGAATTCGGCATCGAAGAATAACAAACATTTTTTCCCCTTCAGAACTGTTTGTTTTCCTCTTGGGGATATGTGTGCAGGTTTAGTGGATTTAAAACAACTTGAACAAATAAGGTGTGTTTTTTTTTTAATCCGGGAGGCAGCCCTGTATATTTTTACCTGTAAGAGGGCAAACTTAGCAAGATGCAAATTGTTCCCAAATTAGCTTTCTTACAAGAGGCTCTCCATCATCTCTTGATGCATCCCCCTTCAGCCGTTCCCAGATTCTTGAGCTTTTAATAGAACAGAGGCTGTTGGGGGGCATTATACAACTGGAGACAGAGGGAAGTGTCTGGTGTTTGGTTTGTGTGAGATGCTTACCGACCTCCTTGGAGCTTTTCTGATTTTCTTCAGACACGCTCCTCTGCCCCTTCTGTTAGATGCAGAGCACAGCTTGACGACAGCGTCTGGAAGATTGATGTGACCTTCATGCACAGAACTTGGAGTGGGTCTCTTCAGGCATTCTAGAAAGAATGATTCCTTTGCAAGTTTTTCATAACAGTTCTTGAAATGGAGACGTATAGCCCTTTGGCACTGCAAGAATGAAGTGGTCGCCTTGCCTTGTTCAGTTAGCACCTGGAGATACCATAGGAGTGGACTCAAAACGAGATTGAAGAGGAATCGAGATCATTAGAATTTGTGGGAGGAGAGAGGCGAGGAGTCTGAGGTTTCTTCTTCAGTCAAATGTAGGGGAAGTATGATTGATTCTGTTTCAGAAAAGTCTTCACACTGTACTTCAGGCTTTTTGCGTTCCTTGGTTGTGTGAGTCAAATGTGAAATCAGGTTTCTACAGATTGCATCCCAGCAAGTAGATGGAGGGAATATTTTATTATTATTATTTTTTATAATATTTTTATTTTTTATTAACTACATTAACTAACAATACAAAGGGAAGAAAGGGAACAAGGGGAGGAAGGAAAAAAAAAACACAACAACTACAACATGTAACCACTATGCTACACAAAATGTTTTCCCTTCATACTGCCATTATTCAAAAGTTAAAGCTTTATGTTATATTGATGGAGTGGTTGACCTTACTAAATGCAAATTACAATTTAAATTCAAATTAAATTTTCCTTCCCCTCCTGGGTCCCGGATGCAATTCTCTCTGAGCAACTGCAGCCGCAGTGCTCGTTTCCTCCCCCACCCCTCAGACTTCTCCTTTTCGTCTTGCTTGGTGCACTGAAATTCCGGATTTTTATCCTCAAAATCCCTTAGTTGATCTTCTGATAATATCTTGAAAGCTTGATCTTTGTGACTGAACCAGATTCCTTCCGGAAATAACCATTTGTACTTTATTCCACGTTCTCTCATAAGAGCTGCGAACTTTTTATACTTAAAACGTCTTTTCCGAACTAGAAATGGGACGTCTTTCAATATCTTAACTTTATTACCCAGAAAATCCAAATCTGCATTGTATGAATTATATAGGATAGTGTCCCGGATCCTCTTAGATGAAAAATCAATGATGATCTCGCGAGGCAGCTGACGCTTCATTGCATATTTTGAAGTAGCCCGACGGACTTCCAAAATGGCGCTTTTTACTTCTTCTTTAGTTGCCCTCGCGGGTGTCGCCAGTAGTTCCGAGACCAGACCCCGTAAATCCTCATTTTCCTCCTCTTTCACATTCTGGAGGCGCAAAATTGTCTGTGTTCGTTCCACTTGTAGCCCGATCAGCTGGTTCTCCACCAGCTTAAGCTCTTTATTCGTAGCCTTCACGAGTGACGCACTTTCCCGAGCAGACTTCTCTGCACCCCCCCGCTGCTTCCTTAATGGTTTTCACTTCGCTCTCAATTAAGCCCACCCTTTGATCTGTTTCGTTCAGCTTGTCAACAAAGGGTTTTATGGCTTCACCAACCGCCCTCTGCACTACTTCCTCCAACGACTCTCCCTTCAGGGCAGCCGAAACTGACTTGCCCAAAGCGGGACTTTGTTTTTTTGTTGCCATTTTTTGGGGGGGGGAAACCGCCAACCAGATTCTGAAACTCAGCGAAGGGGAAGAACGAGCCTTCTTAGCTTCAGATCCCACCACTCCTTCACGTACGCTTGTAATAACAGAAGGGATTCGCTTACTTGCAGGCTTTCGCCTAATTCTGCTCTTTGCCGTTTTCCATGGCCCGGCAGCACTCGAGGCGCCACGCACGTCTGCCGGCCTCCGTAGGGACAAACGGGCAATTAACCCCCCGCATTGATTCCGGGGGGCTCTTCCCGCAGCGTCCCAGACCCAGCCTCCCTCACTGGGAGTTTTGGGGGCTAATCTTCGCAGATCAGCCGCCCGGACAGGGTGCTCAGGCGCTTCCTCTCGGACCTGCGAAGAGGAGCGTCCGACATGGCTGAGAAAACGAAACCGAATCATGGAGGGAATATTTTATGAAATGGATAAGTTGGCTTTTTAATATTTAATTTGGGGAGGGAGGTAATGGTTAGATTCAGGCTAGCAAGACCTGGATTCAATTCGCTTCCCATTTTAGGCCATGAATTGTGTTAGAGAGCAGGCTTTTTATTTTGAACATTCCCAAGAGCAATGCCAAGTTTCTATCACTTTGGGAACAGTAGCCTTGGCTACCTAACTTCTCACTGAGGGACATGTCACATGGAAGTGAACTGGCTGCAATACATATTTTTTTTAAAAAATTGCTGTATTCTGCAACCGTGACCTGGATGGACAAGCTAGTCTGATCCCATCAGCTCTTGGAAGCTAAGACGGATCAGCCCTGGTTAGTACTTGGATGGGGGACTACCAGAGAAGTTCAGAGCTGCTACTCAGAAGCAGGCAATAGCAAACCACCTCTGTTAGTCTCTTGCATTGAAAGCCCTACAGGGTTGCTACAACTAGATGGCGCTGTCCACAACATTCTGCTATCTGCCCCAGGTCTCATCTCTGCTAGCAGTGACGTCCTAAATAGGGTTACGTCCTTCTAAACCTATTAAGTTTGATAGACTTAGAAGGGTGCAGCTCTGCTTAAGATGGCATGGTAGGCCACTTCTGTGATTGGCTGAAAATGAATTTAAAACTGATTCCACCCAACAATTAATAGAGCACTGTATTCTCCATTAGAACTTTGTCCTCCGCAGCAAAAACATCTGTCACTGCAATCTCATGGCTATCTGTTGGCTGCTTTATTATTTGAGTTGAGTTTTCACTTGTGTACAAATAAAATCTCTATTCACATTGGCAGTTCAGGGAGAGGTGCAACAGGTTCCAGGTGCGTCTTTGGCCCCTGCTGTTCTGCCCACAGCTCTGGTACAGAGGTGGGTAGGCTGTTTGAGCTGCCAGCCTCCTCTCTGTGTAGAGCACCCACCTGCTGCTTTCCCTCCCATTTGCCATTTTTGCTTCTCTGAGGTGGGGTGGATATATGGGACCTTCCCCCTAAGAATGTATGTGGCTGTGTCAGTGATTTTGCTCATAATACTATTAATTTTTTTTAACTGTTCATTTACATGGGGGCTGAGCAGATGAAAGAACCTGGGGCTTCACTAGTATGGAGAGGGTTGGATCCCCCACTCCTCCACTTGAAGCCAGCTGGGTGACCTTGGATCAGTCCTGGCTCTCTCAGCCCCACCCACCTCACAGGGTGATTGTTGTGAGGATAATAATAACACACTTTGGAAACTGCTCTGAGTGGGCATGAAGTTGTCCTGAAGGGCAGTACATAAATCGAATGCTGTTGTTGTTACTTATCAACCCTAATCTTATTTTACTACTTTAAGATCACAAAATGTATCATTTGTAGCTCAGCATGTAAAATTGTACTATTTGGCATATTTATGGAATTAAAAATACAAATGCCTTTGTCTTTTACAAGCAAGTTTTTGAAATATAGCATGTACATGAAAGAGGTGAAAACTGCCACACCCTATGCTACCTTAGCACGTGAATTTGCCTTCAGGAAGGTAGGAAAAATATATGTTAAAAATAAAGAGCACAGATCTTGTAGTAAGCAAAAGGTGTATTATTTGAACATACCGTTACAGTAGGAGAAGCGGTGTATTTGGGTAGAGAGGTAAATTTTATAACATTGAACTCTTTGGTAGCGTAGTATTGTTCACATTATAGTATACTGTGGACTACAGTTACCAAATAATAAACATTTGTTGTAGAAATCTATAATAAGCACAGGAATGGTAGTTGTCCACTGTACATACAGTGTGGAATAGTAATTAGAGTTTCTGACTAGAATCTGGGAGACCCTGGTTCAAATGCCTCAGAGCGGGACCACAAGTGACGCCTGACACAGGTTGGACACTAGTCAGCTTCCCTCAAGTTTTGATGGGAAATGTAGGCATCCTGGTCTTGCAGCTTGACTCTCCGACTGCTGTCCAATGGACTTTTCAACTGTCACTTGTCCAACATTCCGCCAAGCTGCCTACATTTCCCATCAAAACTTGAGGGAAGCTGACAAGTGTCCAACCTGTGCCTTTTGTCACTTGTGGTCCCGCTCTCACTCTGCCATGGAACCTGCTGGGTGACCTTGGGCCAATCACATGCTCTCCCTAACCTGCCTCACAAGGGTGTTGTGAGAATAAAATGCTGAAAAGGAGAATTACATAAGCCCTTCTGGGGAGAAAGATGGCGATAGAAATGAAATAAATAGAGGAGTGAGTGGGATGGAGGAAGTAAATGAAGTAAAATAAAATAAATCTTCATACTACGCATTTAGAGTGAGTACAACTTTATCCTTACTTTTGTTCGCTTAATCCAAAAGAGAGAATATTTCATTGGAACTTTTTCAGTTTTCGTAAATATTTCTTGGGTGGGAGAGGAATTTTTTCCTGAATTTTATACGTTCTTGCCTCCGCGGCCTTCATATCTCTATGCACCAAGTGTTGCAATGCTTCCTACAACAGTGGTTTGCTAATCCATGCTGATAAGCTGGTACTGCTGATCAAAAAACTTTAAAAAATGCCATAAACTTGGTCTTGAAAAGAAAATGAAAGGACAGCATAGAAAAACAATGGCATGTAACAGCTTGGAAATAAGTGTTTAGATCCTCTGTAGTGCCCAGGATAGCTTATGAGAAAGCAAACCTATCCCAAACAAAGCAAGGGGAGTTAATGTTTTACTTATTGGCCCTTTTCGCACTTACGGTTTAAACTGCCATTTATGAGCATTCACCCCAATTTTGATTTGGTGTCTGTGCTTCATTTCAAAACCTCAGTGCAATTTTGGGCTTTCGGGGCCTTGCAATTCACGTCACACTTTTTTTAAAAAAATTGAGCATGCGTAGTAACGTTGCAGTGTTGGAACCCTTCCCCCCTTTTTGCTGATTGGGCTGTCCCCTGCCCACTGGAGAGGCAATTGGTGGCAGAGTTCTGGGGGAAAACATGTACCACTCTCATTTTTTTTAATCAAGCCAGGAAAGAGTTAAAATGCTGCTGATTCATCTCCTCCCAGGAAGCAGAGGCTTGTTTCCAAAGGGCTGTGCAAAATGCTTGGGTTTCCCTCCTCCCCCCCATCTTTGGCAAAGTCTGAAACATGCCTGGGAGGGAGGGAAAAGCAGCCATTTAATCCTTTCTTGGCTTTTAAAGCCAGGAAGAAAGTGCAGCAACATTACAATGTTGCAACCCATTCTTGTCTTTAAAAAAAAAAGAATGTGTGTGCATACCCTAAGGGAGGAAGGAGAAAGCAGCTATTTAACACTTTCCTTGCTTTTAAAGCTAGCAGGGAATTAGCAGCAAGCTTAGGAATCATTCCTGGCTTTTGAAAAAAAATAAAAGAGCATGCATACCGGGAGGAAGGAAACCAACGAAGAAGCAGCCTTATGACCCTCACCTCGCTTTACTAAAAAAAATGGTGGACAAGGAGTTCAGAGAGCTGAGGAGGGTGGGAGTGGTTAATTCTGCACAAACCAATCAGCTCCCAGGGAAAAGGAGAGGGGGGGAGAGAAGCAAAAAGTGGGCAAAAGTGTTCACATTAGCAAAATGTGGGCCAGCTGCCAGTCGGCAGCGAACTTAAAAAAACATTGGGGTATGTCCGCAGGGGGAAAATCGGGGATACAGCGGACAAAAAGCGGGACTGCATCCCATGACTGCTTTTAAGTGTGAAAACCTTGCAAACATGGGATGTGGAACAGGTACAAACGCGCTCTAAAAACCCAGTGCGAAATGTACCATTGATACTTTCTGAGAATTCCAAAGTAGATTTTCGTGCATGCAAAGCTGACTCACTGAATTAGACTGGAGGTCCACCAGAACCTTAAGATCTAACAAATGTATTCCAGTGTAAGCTTTCATAACTCAGAAGTGGTTTAATTGGTTAGACTGCTGATCTGTCTGGCCCATAATAGTTTACTGGCAGCAGCTCTCCAAGGTCTTGAGCAGGGATCTTTCCCAGGCCTGCTCCTCTTATCGCTGCGGGAGATGAAATCTTCTGTATTCAGAGCATGAGATCTGTGGCTGAGCTTTCAAGCCTTCCATCAGTGGGCTCACTGACTGAAACTGACAGCAGGTTTGTTCAGCAAAACATCTTTTGCATTCGGCAGTGCCTTCGTTTTTGCACCGGTAGATTTAGTACGTGTCAAATGACCGTAACGCCTATCAACTTGTGAAATGGAGCACTGTGTTCTAAAATGCTAAGCAATCATTTCGTGTGCTTCATCTCTTCCTCCCTCCTCCCCCCCCCACACACATTTTTTGCCAGAGTGTTAAATTATGCATCCATGAAAATTTGATTGGCTCTTGGTTCAGGTTGTCTGTCCACATCCTCTTTTAATCCCTGGGTGCAAATCTCCTAGGCCTTCAGTAGACATTTGGCAGATGGAACATTTCCTAACAGGAAGTTTTAACAACTAGGTCAGTATTGTACCTGTTGAATTTCTTGTCCTGCTGTTGTTAAAAGCCAGAATCCTGCCAGATCTTGGTGGTTGATGGAGTCTAGGGGGAGGAGGTTCCTAAAACTCGTTCTGGATCTAGAATACCATGAGTGTGCCCTCTGTGTCTCTTACTCCTTACCCATGTCCCTATGCTAGCTTTAGTTTGAGTTTCTTTGAAAAGAACAATACAAGACCCAACTTCTAATCTTCATGGAGGTTCCGAAAAGAAGGATCTGCTACCTCCCCCTCAACAGTCTTCGTGAAGTTCTCATTCCCAAAAATGCAGCAGCGCCACTTCCATTACCAAGCTGTCTTTTGGCACATCAATAAAACAAGTGCTTGATACATCTCCCTGCAGCTTTAGAGCTATTGAGAGAGAGCGGGAGGCATTGTGTCTTGTACCTGAGAGTGTTGAGAGCCCCTGGGGGAAGGAGAGACCAGTTTAAGAAAGTGATGAATGAAGTTTGTGGTGGCAAAGAGAACTTGATGTGCAGGAGCCTGTTTGAGAATGCAGTTTTTAAATGCGTGAAGTACTTGAATTTCATTCACAGCTGACAGGATTCTGTCTAGAAGATCGACAAGGATTTTTGGATGCCTGAAGTGCATTAGGAAATCCCCCCCCCTCCCCAATATTTGGTGTCAAACACATGAAATGCTCACAACTTTAACAGGGGCCGTTTCCACACGGCTTACCTGAAGCCGGGCCATGGTGCAACGTTGCAGATCATGCCGGGGAAAACGCGAAATACTGTGTTTTCTCGTGTGAGTTTTGCGCAACGTCACGCAAAACTCGCGCGAGAAAATGCGATATTTCGCATTTTCCCCAGCATGATCCACAACGTTGCTCCATGGCCCAGCTTCAGGTAAGCCGTGTGAAAACGGCCAGGGTATCATGTCCTCATATTTTTCACTTTCACTGTGGCCATGCCTTGGCTGTCCAATTGACATTGGAAGGCTTTAAAAAAACGGTGTGAATGTTCTGCTCTTCCTCTGAGAAGATGTGGTAGCATCAATAGAACTGTAACTCTACTCTCAGGAATAATTGACTAATTCAGTCACACCCACTGACTGAAAGGAGCCAAGCCTAGAGCAGTGACTCAGGTAGAGATGCAGCAGACAACATCGTCTGTGGATCCGTCCTTTGGGATCCTAGTGAATTACTAACTTACTGCAACACAGCTAGCAGATCCTCACATTCCTCGGCACAATTGGGGAATTCTTATCTCTGCAAATTCAAGAAGTGGTTTCTCCTCCTTACACTGGGCCTTCTCCTCTTCCCCCTCCGCTGGTCTTTTCCATTCCTCTCTGTATCTTGTTACTTTGCTGTTGATGGAGGTGCTTCAATCAACACACTCTGCATGATTGTTCTCTTCCTAATGGCATCCTCTTTGCTGCCCTGCTGTGCTGTGAAAATGGAAAGAGCTTGTGGGTTGGGAGCATGTTTTAATTTTTAATCTGAGTGACTGTCTTGATATATAACATGTTCACGTTGGACCTGGATTCAGACTCCATCTCTTAGCCATAACTTGCTTGCATGGCACTCAGTGAGTTGTCTAGGATCTTAACAGTTCTGTAGCTCTCGTCTTCTACCTAACCTACTCTTGTAGTTCTCCAGTGAAAACCAGTCTAATAACTGCAGAACCTTAGCTGTCTTCTACTTGTGAAACTAGTATAGCCCACAGGGGCTGCGTAGCCCAGGGTTCTCTGCTGTACTGGCTTTCCAAAGTGTGGACTGAGAAGTTTTTCCAGCCCTGCTACTTCCCATGTTTCCTGGGAATTCCAGAGGTTAAATGTGGGACAGCCTTCTACATGCCAAGTACATTCTCTTTTGCTGGTTTAGTTTGTCTTACAAATTAAATATGTGAAAAATCTGCAGTGTACTCTTAAGTACAGTCTGGTGTAGTGGTTAAGAGCGCAGGATTCTAATCTAGAGATCTGGATTTGATTCCCCGCTCCTCCACTTGAAGCCAGCTGGGTGACCTTGGGCTAGTCACAGTTCTCTGGAGCTCTCTCAGCCCCACTCACCTCTTAGGGTGTTTTGTTGTGGGGATAACAACTTACTTTGTAAACTGCTCTGAGTGGGCATTGAGTTGTCCTGAAGGGCAGTATATAAATCGAATGTTGTTGTTAATTGATAATGTTAAAGTGTGCATGTGTGTATCTCTGCAATGGCCTGAATTGACCCATGAGCTCAATTGATTTACCATGATAATTTCTTATGAATGGAGGAGATTGCCTCCATTTTCTCCTAGATCTGTTCTGCTGGGTATCATGTATTTCCAGCACACTAACAAAGACACAGTGGAAGAAACGGCTTTGCAAGTCATCCTTTCCTTAGCATGAGCCCAGAATCTTATTGTGTCAAATTAAACAACTCCCCCACCTCCCAATCAACCCCAAACCTTCCTTTATTAAAAATGTTTGTTTGAAACAAGAACATTTTATAGTTCTTGTAGAACAAGTAGATCTGGGTGTGTAAGATTGCCAACAGGATTTGGTTTGTTGTGCAAGAATAGTTTAACAATCCTATTCTAAGCCAAGTTGCACCCTTCCAAGTCTGTTGAAGTCAGTGGGCTTGGAAGGGGCAGTGCTGCTTAAAAGGGAATTGCAAATGACAGAATTGATCGATGAGTTAAGGAGACTCAGATTTTGTTCTGGTAATGAAAGTGATTTAATGGATTAAAGAGTTTCAGTGTTGATAACAACCTGGTTTTAGGAGGCCTGAAATGAAGTTTTGTGTAATTTACAGCAGAATCCAATGCAGAGTTAATACAGTCTAATCGAAGCCCATTACTTCCAACGGATTTAGTCTGGAGTGGCTCTGCACAAGATTATACTGCTACACATTTGGCAAATTTCTTCCTGTAAGGAACTGGCATTTGTTAAGGGCTGAATTACACTTACATTCAAAAATTCTCTTCCTGGAAGATCACAAAATATTCTTTCATATGCATTTTGAAAGCATCTGTTATTTGACTTTCAAAGATTCTTTTGTAAGGAAGTCTTAGTATCAGCATATGATTGACGCAAACAAATTGATCAGAAACTGAAATATATCATGGGAATTGAACAGTCACACGGGATTTGAAATTCAAATAAGCAGTTGGATGAGGACACTGTGGTCAACTGTTTCTGTTTGGGAGGGAAGGGAACTGTGTGAGTGTGTGTGTGAGAGAGAGAATGAATGAATTTTGGAGTGGTATATATTGAGGATGGGCTGATTTCAGTCTTCCAGTCTCTGTGGCCCAGTGTATTCTTAAACATTGCAAGGCAAAAGTATGTACGTGAGAGCTCTTAACAATTGAGGTATAACTAATTTGTGCCAAGTAATGCTCAGCATTCTCACTTGCCTTGAAAGCCCCATGCTGGGGTCACCATAAGTCAATTGTGACTTGACAGCACTTCACACACACTCACACACACAGTGCTCAGAATGTATTCTTGCTTAACAGCTTAAGAATTATCTTACTGGATCTCATCAAACTCCAACCTAATACAGTAACAATTTAGGTGGTCCACCAAAAATTAATCTGTGGTCAACTAGTGGATCACAGCCTACTTTTTCCCTGCCCTGATGTATTTGGGATCCTTAGGTATTTTCCCAGATTCAGACATGTTTAGTTTCAGAGACACAACTACTTCAAGAATCTGGGTCCATTTTATGCTATTTTCCAAAATATTTGGTCCCTGAATACCAAACCTTCTGAAAGCCAGCCCACTTGTTCAGAACAAATCCTATGGTCCTGCTAGTCTAGTTTATATGCAGGGGTATTTTTGTTCTCTTTTTCTCATACAGTTCCTCATGTCGTGTCCCACATGCATTTTGAAGGGGTACAGTCCCCTGCGGGAAGGCCGTACCACAAGACTTTATGTAGATCAGGCTTCCCAGGGTACTACCACTGGAGAAGTAAGACTCTCACGGTGGTAGAAATATTCCTAGCTCTTTTGGCTACATAATGTTTAAACAGTAAATCCTATAATGATCAGAAACGTTCCTATTGTTAACTTCAGCGTCCCTTTTTAATCTGCATTAGGTAGCCATGTCTGCCAAAGCTATTTCTGAGCAGACCGGGAAGGAGTTCTTGTATAAATACATCTGCACCTCGTCTGCCATCCAGAACCGCTTCAAATATGCCCGGGTATCACTGGAGACTGATTGGGACCATCTGATCCAAGATCATCCCTGGCTTTTGACTGAGGTGAGCAGAATTGGCAGCTCTTCCTTGTCCCTTAAAAGGCATCTGCCCTGTAAGATCTGTATGGGGATTGAACAAAAATGGCTTTAGCTCTTAAAAGCTCCTGTGTGAGAGATGCTTTCATGTATGTGAACAGGGGATGTGAGTGACTCTTGAAACTCAGTCCCAGGGAGGCAAATCTACTTGTCTGAAATTAGAAGAAGGTAAGCTGGGGTAGGCATGGTCCAGGAACAGACCAGGCTGAATGGCCCCATGATGCTCCATGGCAGCATTGTGAGGGTCGCTCGGCTCAGATCTGAAGTTTTAGGGTACTTTTTTGTCTCCTATTGCTTGGCAGCACAAGTTAAATTGCAGGCAGGAGACATTCGTCTGACCTTTCTTTAGTTCCCTGCGTCTCTCTCTTTGGCTGCCATCCATTTGTTTAATCACATTTAGTTGTACATGGATCTGCTGTGCAATCCCATTTTTCTTTGCTGGTGGAAGGCAGCTTGTATCGGCTGCTAATTAAATGAGTCAGTTGCTGGCATGCATCAGCAAGGGGATGATTGGACTTGATGAGTCTTGCCAGAAAAGTAGCAAAGGGTTTGGGAGCTCCCTTGAGCAGGCACTCCAACCTGCCTTTTTAAAAAAAAATTCCTGTGTGCTGAAACAAATGTTTAGGGTTACTGATAACATTGGTTTGGGCAAGTTTGTCAACAGCTTCTTGGTTTGTTGTCTGGGGATGTTGGTGGATCCCCCAGCTGGCTCCTGCTCTGTACATTGACCCTTTTTACCATCTGATCCAGTAGTGTGGCAAATGGGGAGAGACTGTGGGTGTTTTCACATGTCCAAAGCCTCCGGAAGATTGCGTGAAACTAACGACATGAAGCGTCTTCCTAGCGTGATTTCCCAGCACAATCCCATTTAATGGCGCGATTTCTGATGTCATTGTGCCATTAAATGGGATTGTGCTAGGAAATTGTGCTAGGAAGACACTTCATGCCATGAGTTTTGCGTGATCTTCCGGATGCTTACAAGTATGTGTGAAAACGGCCTGTAATGTCCATGCCAGCTGTGGTTCTCGAGTGTAATATGATGAGACAGATGCTGAAGTAGAAGGTGTCTCTAACCACTCATTCAAGGCTGGTGGACCTCTCAAAGTGCCAAAGGCCCCAAATGCATATAGACAACCTGCCAGGGAGAGGAAGGTCCTCAAACCAGGGTACAATGCCATAGAGTCCAACCTCCAAAGCAGCCATTTTCTCCCAGGGAAATGATCTCTGCAATCTAGAAATCAGTTGTAATTCCAGGGGATCCCAGGCCTCACTTGGAGGTTGGCAATGTGGGCCATTGAAAATATATTTGGTAGGACTATCCACAGCTGTATGCATGCCTTTTAGACAACTATATTGGCTTGTATTGCTCGTGGCGCCAGTCACATATTCATACTGTATTGTACTGAGTCTTTTAATTATTGCTGTTAGATATCTGTTTATGATTTTAACGTATAATGTTTTCCTTTTGTTGTTGGCTGCCCTGAGCCCTTCGCAGGGAGGTTGGGGTAAAAATACAAATAAATAGATAAATAGTTTGCCCCCATGACTAATAAAGGCAAAATCAATGTGTTTGGGTCAAGAAATGATATTGGGCACAGAAGTCCTGCATCCCAACCTTGGAATATCCACTCAGACTTTCTTCTGTGCCTCCTGCTGCTAACAGTAGAAACAAATTTACATTCTTTAAAAAGAAGGGTCTATAAAATGTGTTGGTTGTGCAAAATAGCTGTATAAAGAACAAGTTATGTTGACTGACTTGGATGCACTTAATGGTTGCACAAAAGTGTAAGAGGGCACAGATGCCTCCAGTGTTGAATGTTGTACTATAACTGAGCTACAGCAATTGTTTGTAACTGGATTGTCTTGTCTGCACAAGAAAAAACAGTTGCACATGATCGCTGTAGCACGAGAGCCCATTATGAAGGGTTGTGGTTCTCCTCTCTGGAGTTCTCTCACTCATCCTTTCTCCTGGCCTGTGTCTACAACAGATCAAAGGAAATAGGCTCTCATGACTGAGTTATCAAATGCTGCTTTCTGGTGGGGATTTGCATCAGTGGGGCGGCTAGAAGAATTGTACCATAGCATGTATACAAAAGGTACTGTCAACATGAGTGCACAGGCTGGTGTATTACTTCTGTCATGTGGCTGCAGGGTTTCTTTCCAGTTGGATGATTTTAGGGAAATTGAATTAGACTTTGACCTCTTGCAAAATGGGCAATTTGTAAACAAGCTTACTAGCAAGAGAAGTTTTCTATTTTTTCATTTATTTTCTTTCTTGCTTTGTAAAATTCCAGCGTCTCGTGGTGAAGCCTGACCAGCTGATCAAACGACGTGGCAAGCTTGGCCTAGTAGGGGTAAATCTTGATTTGGATCAAGTGAAGGCCTGGCTGAAGCCGCGGCTGGGTCATGAAACCACAGTGAGTACCGTGCTATAATCTCACAGTTTAGGCTGCTCTGAGCTCCTAGTAAGAATGATAGAATAGACACAGACTTAAGTAAAGGGGGGGATCCTTGGAGTCTTGGGGAAAAGCAGCATTTTAAAATACTTGTAAGGACTTATCTCATTCTACTTGCTTCTGAGCAGCTTTTTTGTGCGTTGTTTTTCACAGATTGCCAAAGCAACAGGCATCCTAAAGAACTTCTTGATAGAACCTTTCGTTCCACACAAACAGGTTTGTTTAACTTGTATGTAAATGTGCAGAATTATTATGGGGGACAACTTTGCTATATTCCTTTGGGGTGGATCTCCAGGGGCTGTTGCAGAGAGCAAGGAGTGGAATGTTCTTCTGGACGGCTGGAAGAAAAGGAACCAGTTCCCTATGTGGCTTCCTGAATTCTTGTCCAGACTCACTTGGTGCTTATACTCCAAACTAACTCCTTTAGCTGCTTACTGAGAGATTCTGTGTGTAAACTGGCTTCTCAGGGCTGGCTAGGCCTGGCCTCCTGTTTGGTACTCCTTCTGGACAATCACTGTTCTCACAAATCCCCATGCATAGTCAGTCTGATTCTAGTGACGGCACTGAGAACTGGAGCTGAGCTGTATATCTTCCATCAAATATTTTAGGTGTGGGAATGGTGCATCGTAGGGAGGAAGAAGTTTCCAGAAGGCAAGAGTGCTCTGCACAGGATAGTACATGTGTTTGAAATCAGTATGCATAGAGGCGCAGAATATATGGGTCTGAGTGTGTGCATCGTCTCCCTCACTTGCTCATGATTTTTGCATAGTAAGCTCTCCCTCCATGGTCATTTGAAAAAGCCGCATTCCCAAATACTGGGACAGAGCCATTTTGCGTGTGTGTGTGCGCGCACGTGCTGTTCTTGTGTCTGTAGACTTCGTATTCACAAACTGGCGATTCACACAGGTGGAGAGTAGGGCCCGCATACTTGTGTCTGCTGTACTTCTACGCATGTTGATTTCATTGCATGTAATGTTCTGTGTAGAGAATTACTTTCTTGTTCATCCCCCACTAGCTTTATCTTTCTCACATCTGTTCACTGGCACTTGCAAGTTGGAGCAGCTACAGTATCTGCACCATGTTTTTTTCTCATCAAATCTTCCTTCCAGCTACCAGTGGTATTTTAATCTAGTCAGTCGGATTTGGCTACATGATGGAAGATAGCATGAAGCTGACTGGTTTGCTTTGAGGGTACTGCCTTCTGAAGAGGTGATGCCACAGTGAGGGCAGCACCTCCCCATTAATTGCCTTTGTTTTGCCCTCAGTGGTGCTGTCAGATGGTTGTTTTCTTGTGTGATGACATCACTGTTTCTGGGGTGAGGGAGGAAGCACAAAAGCTGTGCTGACTGGGGCTGTGTTCACAGGAGAGGTGCCACCAAGTTGTGAGAGTGAGTTGCAGTCAAGGCAGCCTGGAAAGGGGAGGGTTTCTTCTTGCCATCTTCTTCCCCTTTGCAAAAAAGCTCTAGAAAAGCTTGGCCCTGGAAAAATAGCCAAAAAGATACAATGTGTGGGGATGGGGTGGGGTGCCCACGCGTGCACACTTTTTATGAGAGCGTTGGAAGGGGCCTTGTAAATGATCCAGTCCTACCATCTGCTCAGTGTAGAGGAAATTCAAAGGTGGAGCATCCGAGACAGATGACTGTCTGGCCTCTGCCCGAGACTTCCAGTGAGGGAGCTTCCACTTCCAGGCACTAGGTTCTAACATAGAACCACTATACTATTACAAAGTTCCTCCTGATGTTCAACCAAAACCTACCCTCCTGCAGCTTAAGCCCAGCAGCTCTAACATTCCCCTCTGAAGCAGAAGAGAACAAATCTTTGTCCTCCTCCCATAAGGTGGTCCCTCAGGTATTTGAAGAGCACAGTCATTTCTCCCCCTGCATCTTCTCTTCTCTTGGCAAACTATTTTTCAGGAGGAGGAAAGACTTTTGTGAAAAGCTGTCCCCTTCCCTCAGTTGACCCCTACCGATACCCTGCTCTTTATTGCTAGGCATTTTGTAAAACATGCATCGCACACAAGTGGGTCTTGCAGATTATAACATGTTTAAATTGCTGGCTGGCCTGTTACAATCTTACCACTTTGTGTCACATTCACAGGCAGACGAATTCTATGTGTGCATTTATGCTGCCCGTGAGGGAGACTATGTACTGTTCTACCACCAAGGGGGTGTGGATGTGGGGGACGTGGACGCCAAGGCTCAGAAGCTGCTGGTGGGAGTGGACAACAAGCTCGATGAGTCAGCTATCAAGAAGCACCTCTTGGTGCATGCGCCGCCTGACAAGAGAGAGTAATTCTGAGATGCTGTTTTGTATCCCATTAGCCATAGGTTTTTTTTTGGGGGGGGGGGCACTTCACAGTAGTAGCTGTATTCATGCGACCTAACATTTAGAAAGCTAAGAAATACTTCACCCCAGACTATTTTCCCAGAGAAGAAGAATCTTGTTTGTGGATACCTTGGGATATCCCAGAGTTTTCTTCTGCTCTGCTTTGCAATGGTGGAAGGAGATGCCCTCAGAATCAGTGTAGAGAGGAATCCAGTGCTGGCCAACCACAAAATGTCCATTTCAGTGGGTGGATCCCAGAAAAGCTACTTTCCTCCTCTAACGTCATCTGTGCAGCCAAGTAGGCTGAATTCTATTGTGCAAAGACATGTCCTTTTGGAAGGCTTGTGGCCTAGCACCCTTCTCTTCAGAAGTTAAGTGTTTCCATCTTATATGGGGGGGGGTGTCCCTCTGTTTGCTTACAATGTGTTTCTTGGTGTGTGGGAAGGGTGATTAAAATCTGGCTACTTAATTAACAACATGTTTTTGCTTGTGGCGCTGCAAATGAAGCTGCCCTTGAGACGTTCTGAGGGAGGCTTTTCTTTCCATCTAACAAGATTAAAAGCATCAGAATCAAGATGGATGAGGGTGAAGGGCAGTGGTTGAGGAGCCTGACTCATCCCGGCTAAGCCTCTGAGTCATCAGCTGGATCCATGGCAGGCAGAGTGAAGGAATTAGTGATCTGGCTGGCCAAGTGTGGAGGGCACATGGGGTTAGTGCATGTCTGTCTGCTTTTAATAAATTTGCTTTTTTCAAAAATCTTCTTCATGCAGTGTCTTGGCAAGCTTCATCTCCGGCCTGTTCAACCTCTATGAAGACTTATATTTTACTTATCTGGAAATCAATCCACTAGGTAACTTATTCCACCATTATTTTCAACAAAACAGCTGAATTTCCTCCTACGTTCTCCGGTATACCTCCTAATGAAGATGGAATGCAGTGTCTGTGCTGTAGACAACCAATACATTTCCATGAGCCCTTACTGTCAAAATAACTTTAAATTTTTCTTCCTGCACAAATGGGAAATGTAGAAGGTGCCCCATCAGTCTATCGGAATGCTTATGCAAGCGAACTGCTTCAGTGATTAATTTTAATGTGACTTTTTAGAAAACTGCTAAAGATGGACACTTTGTTCTAAGCATCACTTGCAAAGACCATCTTTGAACTTCCAGTCTTTTGTGAATTGTATGGCTGATCTGGGGTCTCAACCCTGAATCGACTATTTGATGGGTTCCTAAATCTGAAAGCCAATCCTCAAGTCAGATTGCAGGCCCTGTGCAAATAGCATTAGGTGTATCACAAGAAATAAATTTAGAAGTATTTTATTAAGAAAATGTAACCACCAAAAAGGGAGGATGCCCGTTATGTTTCTGCTTGAGTTAATCTGAATTTGCTAGGGGTAGGTAATTGTGTGACATCTTTGGATCGGGTGTGATGCAATTGCTCCAAAGCAAAGATGCTGTGCAGTTACCTACCTTTAGAAGAGGCATGCCAAGGGAAAGTCATACAGAATGCAGGCACTGGGTAGTTCCTGCTCTGACACAGTCTTCTGAAAGCAAACCTTTGCGGCTGCCTCTGACATCAGGATTGGATCCTACCAGCTTTTCCGTCAGGACAAGAGGCAGGATAGGCAGTCTCGTATGGTTCCTGTCCTGGCTGCAGCTCTGCCCCATGGTTCCCGGGATTGTCCTCTCAGGGGTCAAAAGGGTCCTCCTCCTCCCTCTTGCATTGGTAGGACACCAGATCCAATTTTGTGTCCATGCGGTTATCTCCATGACGGCAGAACTGTTTCACCCAAATATCCTATTGGAGGTGAGATCCTGAAATCAAGACATGACCTCAGATCTGGGCAATACCTTGAAATTGTCTCTTAAACAAACCTCCTTGTGTGGCTATTCTTTGTGTTAACAGCTGTTAGGGGAAAGTGTATGCTGACTCGTTCTTTTTCTTTCCCTTAAAATACAGTCGTAACCGCAGATGGCGTTTATGTGCTAGACCTGGCAGCAAAGATTGATGCAACAGCTGACTATATCTGCAAAGTGAAATGGGGCGATGTGGAGTTCCCCCCTCCTTTTGGAAGAGAGGCTTATCCAGAGGCAAGTCAAAGGGCTTTGGAAGCTATTGCAGTTCCCCCAGGTGATCCTGGGCTTTGATTCTGAAAGTAGTACCCTTGGCTCAAAAGAGTTGGGCAGAGTCAGTACCACCCATTGGCATTTTGCAGCAAGTGAACCATCAGCAAGTATTCTCTTCCTCCCTGGTCAAATCTTCCTTTGACCCCCTAGATCAAGTTTAGGCAAGCCCTGACTGTCTTGGATACCCATCTAGAAAAATAATACTTCTACTGTATCATACATGAGCTTGGATTCTAAGCTTGGCTAGCACTGTGCCATTTCCTGCTGTGGGGGGGCCATCTTCTGCTACAGAGAGAGTTCCCCCTCTGCTAGGTTTTGCCCTTATACAAGACTAGTGTGTTTTTCACTAGTGCCTGAAGAAGGGAGCTCAGACTCTTGAAAGCTTACACTCTGAAAATCTTGTTGGTCTCTGAGGCGCCACTGGACTCAAATCCTGGTGTGTTTTTTCCAATAAGCCACAAAGTACCTAGCACTGGAGGAAAGTGCAGATGTGCAGTGAAACAGATGGTCAGAGGCACAAAAACAAACAACATTTCAGATCCACACTACAGTAGTTGTAAGGGTTAGTGAGATGGTGATTAATTGTATAGTGTTTTTGTGGTTAAGAATGTGAAGGTTGTGGGTGCAGGACTTGAACTGGCTTTGCACAGAGCACCTGTGGTTTTCGAAATCTTTCTGTTTGACTGACTTCATTCCGTGTGAATGCAATTTTTAAAGATAAACAGACCTTTTGTTTAGGGATGCTCCCTTCCATCCTTGGCGTAGGAGTAGACAGGTCAAAGAGCCCTTGCACTCTAGAAAGTGTTTGAAAGTTCCCAAGGTAGGGACTTCCCAAAAGAGCAACAAATACACCTGTGACACTCAGACATAGGTCCCATTTGTCAGCCACACTGCATGGTGAGGGGTGTATTTTCTTCAGTGTGGGGTAGAACTGGGGAACGCCTGGAGCCCTGATTATCTACCATCCTGACAGAAAATCTGCTGATCTGATGCTTTGCTTAACGTCACAAAGGGATATCTGATGTTTCAGAATTTTCAATTTAATAATTGTAATAATGCAAGTGGAAGAATGGTTGCCAAGAAATCCATTTAGATATATATATAGGTATATTTCTCCCCCTTTTTTTCTGTCTCCTTCCCGTCTTGTGTGCTGTTCAAGTGCCATTTCTTAACTCAATTTGGCCTGGTTTCTAATGAATTAGTTTTAATTTCAGCTGTATTTAATCATTCTCCTTGCCAGACACTAATGAAGTCTTGTAGACTCCCTGGGCTTGTTGGGAATTTTAATGAGCGCGTTCTCCAAGTGCAGTTGTGGGCTTAGCAGAGGGAGGCTCAAGCTGCTGCTTGCTGAGGTCTGAGCCTTCGCTTTATCCATGTGTTTTTCTTTTCACGTTGTGATGGCTGAATGAGTTCCTATGGGCCTACATCTATTCTCCCCACTTCCATCTTTTGTCGGGGAGTTACCTAACTCTTTGAGCCCTGTGTTTCTGCTGGTGGGGGCGGGGGGGGGGAGTCCTGGCTGAGTACATCCCCTTTATCCCTCCCCAGGAAAGGGCAGTTGTGACAGTTGCCACCTTTTCCAACCTCCAAAGAGGTGATAAGGGAGATGTTGTCTCTGGATACCCATTTTTTGAGAACACAAATCTTGGTGTGAGAGGACTTGTGGGACATAATTCTATTTAACCCATTCCTTGTTGTGCTAATTCTTCCCCTCCCCAGCTGAAAGGCACATGCAGTAGCTGGCGTGGAAGACTTCGACCTGAGACCCTGGAGAGCTGCTAGTAGATATGACTGACTTTGATGGACTGATGATCTGGTTCACTATAAGGCAGCTTCATGTGTTCATGGGGGGTGGGGGGAATGTGCAGCTCAGCTGGTTTAGTGGAGGAAACATAGGCAGAAGATCAAGCACTCCCTCTCCTAATTTTTCCTGCAGAATGGTCCTACCTTTGCAGTACTTGTGAAATGTGAGATTTAGTACTCTGCCTGGAGAAATAATAACATTGGGATTCCGATCTGCAGGAAGCCTACATTGCTGACCTAGATGCCAAGAGTGGAGCCAGTTTGAAGCTGACGATCTTGAATCCAAAGGGCAGAATTTGGACCATGGTGGCTGGAGGCGGAGCATCCGTGGTGTACAGGTACCGTTTCTTGCAGAAGTGGGCTGACTGGGAGGGGCAGCTCATAACGTGTAGCGGAGTGTGTCCTAGGGCAGCTGCAGGAGGAAATAACTTGCCACTGTTATATGGGTTGAAACATCAGCTGGATCTCAAAGGTGCCCGGAAGGAGAACTTCCTTCTCACACCACCACAATCCATTTTTGCTTTTTGTTTATTTACAGAAATTTATGCTCCTCCTTTCTGCCCTCATCAGGGCAACCAAGGCGAGTAACAAATTAAAAACATACCAATTAAAAACTAGTCTTAATTCTTAACACCAAACAAAAACAAATAATTAAAAGAATTAAAACCAAGCTGAAATACACATAGAAAAACAACAAAGCATAGAGCAGGAAGGATGACTGAACGAGTGCTAAATGGTATATCTTCACTCACTGGCGGAAGATGGCAACAGAAGGGGACAGGTGAGTATCCCTAGGGAGAGAGTTCCAGAGTTTTGGTGCCACAACTGAGAAGGCCCTTTCCCATTTTTCCACTTGCCTAATCTCGGAAGGGCAGGGCACCCAAAGCAGGGCTTTGGAAGATTACCGTAGAGATTGGATAGGTTATTTTGGTTCTCTTGGTCTTCCTCGTCAATCATTTCACCGTGCTATCATTTATTGATTTGTTTTATTTATGAGGTTTTTTTATACTGTGTTCATACAACGTTTTTCAAAGTTGTATGCTCAAGTTGATGACATGGATAACTGAAAAGGCTGAGACAAAAACCCGTGCAACTGTTGTTCCAAAACGTGGTACAAATCAATTAGAAACTAGTTAAAATTTTAGATCAGAGAATGAATAATCCAAAAATATGGTTCTATACATACAGTGATAAATGTACAACAATATCTGTATTTGGGTATTCTTCATTTTTATATACAGTGGTACAGTAGTAATATGTTAAACAACACTGTTACTGTATTTAACTGTATTTTTTATTATTTATTATCTCATTAACATTTTTTACCAGTTCCTAATTGATTTCTATCGTGTTTTGGAGCAATACTTTACACTGTTTTTTTATTCCAGTATTTTCAGTTACCCTTCTTTCGTTGGGTCGTGCTCCCCACCTCACCCTCTTTTTTTTCTTTTTCTTCTTTGCAAGTTGATAACATGGGCAAAACCAATAAAAGTCCAAATCTCACCAGCACAACTGATATAAAAGGGCAGAGCAGAACAATTACGTTTTTACCTGTTTTGGGGGAATGGCATCAATGAGAATGTCAAACGAAACAGCTCATAGACTGATGCTTTGGAGTGACCACTGAAAAATCCTTCCTCCTTGGTGGATACCAGTTTGGCATATAGATAAGCTGCTGCTTGGAATAGGTTTCACCAGCCCGTCTTAAATTTGGGAGAGGTGCTGTCTGAGATACCCAGGGCCCAGACCGTTTAGGACATTAAATATCAAAATTGGAAGTCTTGAATTTGGCTCAGAAATAAATGAATAATCATTTTAATACCGGTTTAATATTGCTAGAGCAATTTATGCTTATGTTTGCATTTCTATACCAGTGGAAGTTTCTGAACAGTCTTCATGGACAGCCCTGTGTAGAATAACAGTAGTCTAGTCTAGAGGTTATCAGAGCATGAATGTCAGTAGCTAGATCTCCCTCTGCTGGAAGAATGTAGCCCATATACCTGGCAGAGCTCAGTCTTGGCTGAGCGTTCATTGTGCAAAGCTTTAGGCTCAAAGACTCAGTGGGCTGCATAACTGCTTATCTCAGAGTTTGAGCAGTTCTACCATAGTTTCTCTTGGTGGCCGTGTTGGTTTGGCTGGTTGAAATTTCACTTTCCTCAACTGCAAAGCATTGCCAAATGAATTCTTACTATGCCTACAAGAGGTCCATGAGTGCATTAAACAACTTCGAGCCCTGTCTAAACAAACTAGTTACTGCCTCGTTATAGCCCACCACTCCCAGTTATTGGTTTGAGCTGTTGTGATGTTATGGAGAACTTGTGTTGCTTAGTACAGGAAAAAAGCTCATGCTGGTTAGGAGCTGTTCAGGCCTAGCTTTTGTTGGTGTGAGTGTTTCAGCCTACACACAGCCTGCATGCCCATTCATCTTCTGCTTTTCATGAGTAAGCACAGTCCTCCTAATTAAGCCTTCTGAGATCACCTGTGCGGCTTCTCCTTAGTGACACCATCTGTGACCTTGGTGGGGTGAACGAACTGGCCAACTATGGTGAATACTCTGGAGCTCCTAGTGAGCAGCAGACCTACGACTATGCCAAGACCATCCTGTCTCTTATGACCCGGGAAAAACATCCAGAAGGTAAAGGAGGCAGCTGCAGATTCAGGGGGTCAAAGTGGTCTTGACTGTCCTCCTGCAGAGGCTGAGTCTAGGGGTGATTACTTGCTGGGCTGTAAGCAAAGCATAGATGGAGTCTTTCCCCTGGTATACGCGGGGGTTTCAGGGTTGGTTTAGACAATCAGCTGTCTCAAATGAGCCTGTATTGTATTGGATGATCCTTCTGCCTCTCAACTCTTGCTGAAGTGCCTACAGTTACTTAAATGTTTCTTACAAAGCTGCCCTTCTCTCTTCCTCTATAAGGCAAAATCCTGATCATTGGAGGAAGCATCGCTAATTTTACCAATGTCGCTGCCACGTTTAAGGTAAAGATGATCTTGGGAAATGGTGGTCGTGGGCTGGCTGACCGCCAGTCTCGGAAGAGACATCCTAATGAGTTTATCCTGGGGCCTTAATGCCATTGAATCAGTTGTTGATCATCCAGGCCTGTTATAACTACGCCAGGGAGGTGGAAATACTTTGCTAGTTTTGACCGGGAAGGATGGCCACCTGGACATCTCATGGCCAGCACTAGCCAGTGACAGGTGATGCTCTCTTCCTGGGTTCCTTGACCCAGCCTTCAGTGCTGGCTCTTACTGTTAATATTCCAGGCTCAAAATCTGAGAAAGACAGAAGAGTGAGGCACTGGAACATCGAGCAAGGATTGCCGTTCCCATTGGAAAAAGTGGAGAAACTGAAGGGAAAGGGTAGCTGTCGGTGCAGTGCGTGGCATGCAGTTTTGCTGTGGCCGTGGAGCCATTTTACAGACCAGAAAGGTGGAGGCATACAGTTGATTCAGACAGACAGTGATTATGTGGTGGAAGCATTGCCTTCCCTGTTTAGCTGCCTGGACACTTCAAGGAGCAGTGCTGGTTTTAATGACATGATTGGGGCAATGCAAAAGCCCCCCCTGCAGGGAGTGCAAAGAGTGGGTGCTTAAAACTTTACCAGAAGTCTTCTGGTGGTCTGAATCCACCCCGGGCATTCAGCTGCCTTCGTGGTTTTGCAGAGATTTGAAACTTCCTAAGAGCATATTTATACTACAGACTAAATTCTTTTAACTGTAATAGCATCCTGCAACAGGCCTGAAAAATTGTCATTTTATGAAAGTAGAAAGAATTCTGTTGGGCTTTCCAAATCTCTTACTGGCACAGAACTGCAGTTTCCAGGATGAACTGAGATAATTAAAGCAGCTTAACATGATTTGTGTATGCCTCCTTCTAAAAGGAAAAAAGACAAAATATTATGGCAAGAAAGAACTTTGCACGTTAGGCACACTCACAGATTCCCCCCATCCCATGTTTCCTCTTACAGGGGATTGTTAGAGCTATTAAGGATTACCAGGGCCCCCTTAAAGAGCATGAGGTGCGGATCTTCGTAAGAAGAGGTGGGCCAAACTACCAGGAAGGCCTGCGTGTCATGGGGGAAGTAGGTAAGGAGATTCTGAAGGGCTGTTTTAACCATTGTTTTGTACCCCATTGTTGGCTTTGCTCCTTTGCCTTGTCTTTTCTGCAGTTAATCCAAGGGCTTGGCTTCATTAAAGTATTGATAGATAATGGGCAGAGTGGGCTTTCATCTGACACACAGCATTTCCCTTCTGACCACTAGCATGGTTTTAAAGCGAAAGATGCACACCCCCGTGGTCATTCTTTGTACAGGTGAACAAAGGCAGAAGAATTCTGCCCCCTACTGTGAATAGCTATGATTGCTTTAAGTGAGTTATTCCTCTTACACACCTCTGGGTAGTCAAAGTGCCGAGAGTCTCTGTTGCTGTTCACAGTGGCATGGGCCCTCTGTTTAAATATCAGTTATTAGCCAGGGCATTAATGTCTGGTCTGGTTCTCCCTTCATCCTGACAATGTGAGAGAGAACCAGTGTGGTGTAATGGTTAAGAGTGTTAGACTAGCATCTGGGAGATCCGGGTTCAAATTCCACCCCGGCCATGCAGGCTTGCCAAGTGACCTTGGGGTGGCCATATGCTCTCAGCGTAAACTGCCTCACTGGGTAGAATGAAGGGGGGGAGAATGTTGTAACCTGCTTTGAGCCCACACTGGGGAGAAAACTGGGTTATAAAAGAATGAAAAAAATAAATTGGTAGACAAGTGTGTTCTGCAAGGGCCGGGGCTTGAATGTGAGATCTCAGCTATGTTGACAAGCCATCGAAATTGTGAGTGTCTTTGATACAGGCATGTTCAAGAGGGAGCCAGTTCTCTGGGTCTGTGCTTCTTTATTGAAAAGATACGGAATTTGCATGTCAAGAGAGGATCTGTGGGCATGGGATGCTCTACCCAATAAATATGTATTGGCAAAATAACCAGGATGTGCATACACATTCCCAGGACTGCAATGAAGTCCAGGGGCAAAGGAGAGCTCTGTTTTTTAGGCCCATTTCTAGTCTACCTTATTCTACAAGTGTAAACAAGGTAGCTTATGTTAGTTTTAAAAACTCACAATTATAAACCATTTAAAGTACGCATAGTCATAGGTCACAGAGGTAACACAGAATTCCAAAACAGTTGATATTCTCTACAGAAATGCAGCTGTCAACTAAAAATTCTCAGTTAAAACCCAGCTCTGCCTTAGGCAGTTTGTAAAAATTTAACCAGGAGGATGCATTCCAGGCAAAACGGGCATCCCTACAGCTGTATCAATTGTGCATTTTTCTCAGTCAGCTTTGTAATCTGTAGGATTTGGTAAAACCATGGCGTTAACACCAAATTACAGTTGTGACACCAGATAAATGTACATCGAACAGAGAGTTGGTGTCACATACAACTTCTTGACTAGTATATTTATATGATTCTGTATTGTCATAAAACTCATATCTCCAAAATAAAGAGGATTAATTACTGGGAAATGCATAAGGTAGCTGATGACTTAAAACAATTTTTAAAAAACCAATCCTAGCCATCAGCTGCCTTTCAGAGCTGGCTAGTGCTGTCATCAGTGTGTGCCAGTGCCACCTGAGGCCCTCTTCCTCACCAGAGCTCCAGGTTGAGCTTTCACACAGGGGCTGCATTCTAACCTGCTTCTGGTCTCTTTGCCTTTAGGAAAAACAACTGGCATCCCTATCCACGTCTTCGGCACAGAGACCCACATGACTGCCATTGTTGGCATGGCGCTGGGACACCGGCCCATCCCCAACCAGCCTCCCACTGCAGCTCACACGGCAAACTTCCTCCTTAATGCCAGTGGCAGCTCCTCGGTAGGTCTCTTTTGCAAGTTGGCACAATATTGGTGGTAAGCCTGTGTCTCCTGCATTGTGCTGCTTCATGAAGGTGAAGGCTTATGTCCCTCAATGTCTCCCCATTCAAAAGAAAGCTAGCACATTAGGGAGAAGGCTAGGCTACGAGAAACCTAACAGGAACCCTGTGATCACCCTGAAAGCCAGAGATTCCTGGAACATCTCTGTGCTGCTTAAGTACCTTTTTCCCTCACTGGACTAGCAGAAGCGCAGCAGAATAAACAAAGGTAAAACTGTTAACTCTGGCCTAATTGTATAATGATTGCAGAACACTTGATTAAAAAAAAATCAGTGTTCATTCCCAGGTATTTTCATATCCTTATCTGGGAGAACAGTACAGTAACATGGCTTTTCCTCCTAAATGTACAGCAGTTGCTCAGAATTCTTGCCATGTTTGAGGGATGTGAAGCCGCCAATCCTGTTGTGCACGTTGACCCCATTCTTGGCTGTCTTTCAGACTCCAGCACCAAGCAGGACAGCATCTTTTTCTGAGTGCAAACCCGACGAGCTGGCTCCAGCCAAGAAAGCCAAGCAGGCAGCCCCTTCTGGTAAGTGCCTGGCCTGGGTCAGGGTCTTGGGGATGTTCTCGTGGGACTGCTCTCTCATAATTTAACGTTCTTCCTGGTGCTTGCTGCTGCCTTGGTCTGGTCCCCAGTTTCTACCTTTTGCTGCACTGTTCCTCATTCCCTTCTGGTGAACTAAGAGAGGAATTGTATCCTTGGGGGAGGAGTGGGGAGAGAAGGTGGGAGAGAGTATAGGCTGGGGGCGGGGGGGGGGGCGTGAACCAGGAATGTAATGACAGTTTCCACAGGATGCCCAAAAGAAGATGGAGGGACAAGGTTAAAAAGTAGGGGCTTTAAAAAACAGGGTTGTGTTAACTGATAATGTTACCTGAAGAATTTGCAGCCCTACATAAACATGTCTCCCCCTCTTTCTCTCCTACCTTGAGCCAGTAGTACCAGGATATACATTTCTTTTCCGGGAGTCCCCCTGGGGAAGTGCATGGAAAGGAAAGTTTGCAGAAAGATTGGCAAGCCAGAGACTTGCTCTTGCTTGCTTTTCTCACTGCAAAATTCACACTTCCTCAATGGATTTCCATCTTCCTGTCTTCAGGGAATCCTTTTTTCATCAGTTTGCCTGCCAAGGAACTCCTGCCATCTGTCACAAAATCCCTGCATTTTTCGGAAGATTTTTTTGTGGTGCGTTCTTCTGTGGCATGTGCTCAGCCTGTGTGTTGTGCCAGCCAGCAGTATAATCCTAGGCAGCATTTGTTTCATTGGAATGAAGGGGCTTAGACTGAAGCGCTCCTGCCCAGGATTGCATTGCAAGTTTGAGCTCAGTTCTCACTGCATGAAAAGTCCTAAAATGTGCTCTGTGCTGTGGATTTGGGACAGTGTTTCTAAATGTTTAGCACTTGGGCTCCCTTCTAAACTTCCTTCACTTTCCAAGCCCTTTAACCCATTGGCAGCCATCTTTCCAGCATGCAAGCATAGGGAATCTGTGCACATAACAGCATCTGTGTGGCCCTTTGTTGCATGTGTGATGGTTGTGAACGGGGCAGGCTTTGCAATTCCCATGGTGAGCATAGCACTTTTGCTGGAAGCGGTACCGAATCTCTGCTGCCAGGAGGAAAATTCCTCCAGCTATGTTTGCTGCAGGATGGTCTCCTTCCCTCAAACGTTTTTCATGGGAGGGGCGACGGGGGTCTGTCCCAAATTTTGAGAGGAAGCTAAGTCACAGTGAGCAAACTCTTTTGGGCTGCTTGCCCAATGTGACTGCTCTTCCCATTGAGGAGATTCCATGGAGCCCCAGGGGTCCTGAGATACAGCGGCTTTCATAGTAAGCCAAGGACCCAGGGACTGTCTGTGATCATAGCGTGAGACAGAACCGAAGGTGGACAATCATACTGGATTTCTTGCAATGGTGATTCTCTCTTTAACAGATGCGTCCACATCTTCGAGACCTGTTCAAGGTAGGATCCCACCACTAGCTCACCGTGTCCAGCCTGGCTAACTGTTGCTTGTCCAGTTCTTTTTACGGTTATTTTTGGGGGTGTTTGTTGGTTTGTTTCCACTGTTTTTATCCTCTTTGCAAAAATTTTACAATGCTTACAATCCCTGTCCCTTCTCGCTTTTGGTGACGTGGTTTGTTTGTTTGTTTGTTTCTTGTTCTTCAGCCCCAAGCTATGTTTTCCTTTGGAAATGCACATATGACAGTGAAGAGCCTTATTAACCATGGAGCATCTTTCTATCTCTCTTCTGCTCCCAAAGTTGCACTGCTCAGTGCAGTCCTTATTGACATGTCCATATCAAACTGAATTGGTTGCCACTTCGATTCTTTCAGCAGGGAAAGGCAGTGCCTCTGTTGGTTTCCAAAGAGTGGTTACGACCAATGGCTGTTTTCTGTTTAGGTTTGGAAATTTAGGCTGTATGTGACTCTGATCTTTTCTATCAGTACATTATCTCCACTTACTTAGTGTATAGTTTAAGCCATGCTTATCAGGCATTTCCAGTTGGGAAGGTTCCAGCTAGCAAAATGAACTGCATCCCTATAAATGCAGCTTTGCAGAATAAGCCATTCCATTGACTGAATCTAGACAAAATAAATCTGAAAGTAGTATAACAAGCAGTGGAACAGTCAGTGTACTGGACTGGGGAGACCTGAATTCAAATCCCTGCTCAGGCCACAAAGCTTTCTGTGTGGCCTTGAACTAAGTGTCTTGGCCATGTCTACCACATGGAGATTTTGGGACCATGAAAATGGTATAATCAACCCTGTGTACATAGCCCTGAGCTTCTTGGTAGAAGAGTCTCCTAGAAATGTAATGAAGGGACTCCTGCATTTTGCTTTCTGGACAGAAAACAAATACCAGTTCTTTTGCCTGGCTTCTTTCTCTGTTATTTTGGCCTTGTGAGCTTGGTTTTTGGTTAAATTCAGATCTGTGTGTTTTCCCGACCCCACCAATATTTTGTGGTAAATTGTGGTTTCATAGAAGCTTCATGTTGATGTGATGTGTGCTTTGAGCTGTGTTTGTAAGAGATTGCTAAGCAGAATGGAGCTGGGCAGGGAGAAAGTCTCCACAGGGAACGCCCTGGAGTGCTTGCACTGGGAGTGGAACAGCTGCTGTTCTCTAGCCAAGCAATATTTGGTTAGTGTGATCCACTGGATTGTAAGGCCTGTACCTCTCAAGCAGCCCTGTAGGAAGGCCATGAAGCTTCATGCAGCCCCAGAGATCTTCCAGCATCTTCTGTGGCAGTGCAAAGTATGCTAGGGAGAGCCAGTTGGATCATGTGGCATGGCTACTTGCACTGGCAAAACCTCTCCAGCTGGCCGTAGTGGAGTACTGAACAAATATATGGATTGAATCTTGCGATCTACAACCAAAAAGACTGCAGATCTTTTCCATGTCCCTTTTTTCTGGACAGTCCTTTCCGATATAATGAAAACGTATTTCCAGTGTTGTAGAACTCATGTGGTCTAATATCTATTCGGGTTATTAGGCTGTGATGGGGAGGAGGGGCGGGGGAGAAATTGTCCTGTCTGCATTTTCCCTCAACACAGCTGGAAAGGTTTTGTCTATTTTGGTAGCAAACAGAAAGTGAGGTATTTGATGGGAGCAGGAGCAGTCAGTAAGGTGAACCTGATGCAAGGAAATGTATTTTTCATTAGAATTTTAAACATAAAATTCTTAGTAAATTCTTTTCCCCTCATGGGTGCTGTTACACTCTATGTATTGTTCTCTAATGAAAGGGGGTGGTTCTGTGGAGGTTTCCACTTGTCTGTGTTGTGTGGTGGTGGATTTTTTTGATGGTATGAGAAGAGCCAGTGTGGTGTAAGAATAATAAAGATTTTGCTTAAAAGGGGAGCTTAGTGATCAGTGAATGGAGTTTGTGTGAAATACTGTTAGGTTTAAGATATGGAATTAAACTGTTTCAACAATGTTTAAACTTGGTGTTGACAGCCCAATAACTGTGTTTTGGTTGATGAAGCAGTGAAGATGAAGGGCTATCCATCAGTTGTGTTAAAAAAACAAACACACAGGTTCAGGAGCTGAAGGTGTGTGAGGCAGAGGAGGTCTTTTAGGGATTTAATTTGGCCTAATTTGCCCCGTTATCAATCACTACTTTTGATGAATTAGTTCTTTCCCTGAAGAAACATTTTTGTCCCCCTCATTTTAAGATCCCTTGTTTCCCTGCCTCCTTTGGTGGGTTCTGCACCTTGTATTTAAAATGGCATTTGAAGGGGCAGGCTGTCGCAGAGCCCTTAGTTCCATCTTTGGGCTTGGCACCCTTGCCAAGAACTTAGCGTTGGTGACTGCCCAGCTGCTGAGACGTGCACTTCTCACAGATTCTCTCCTCTTTGGCCTTTAAGTGAAGAATGCCATTGTTCAAACCTTTCTGGTGGCTTTACTGAAATGTTTAGGGCCATGTTGATTTGGGAAGCTGGTGATCCCGTTTCCTGGGTTTTCTTTTTTAAAGTTAAAAGCAGCTGTGGGGAGTAAAGAAATAGGGTTTGTAAGCATGATAAATAATACCTTGGGAGTTTGTCTGGAAGGCTGCATAACCCAGTCCGGGGCTATACACCTCAGTACCACAGCCGTGAATGTATTTGCTCCCCTCCCCCTGCCATGGATGCTTTTAACACCCCAGAACTTCTAAAGAGTTATATTTGTAGTTGCCATCAACCAAAAGAGCCACATTTACTTTTGTCCCTGGCATGAAGGCTGCACTTTAGGGAGGTTCGCAGCTTATCCATTCCTCTGGCTGTAGCTATTTCAAGGTGGGAACCTCCTGTCAACCATAAGCCCCACCAGGCAACAGCTTTGCCCACTTTCCTGAAACATGGGGTAGGTGCTCCTATGGGGATCAGTGCCTGAAAGAGCCATAGGTGGTATGTACATAGAGGGGGCCTTCAACATATGTGCTGTGATGTCACTTTCAGGTTTTGCCTGGAAATGTCACATTGCTCTAGGAATCTAGAGTGATGTGACATTATTTTTGGTCTTTCCCCAGAAGTGACGTCACAGTGCATGCAATGCCAGTGTTTTATTTTCATTTTTCTCCTTCTGCTGCTCAGAGCCACATGTGGCTCTGCTAGGGTTTCGAAGTCTCCTGCTTGTGACCAAGGGATGAGAGAAGGAAGTATTTCTGATAGGAAGCGAACAGCTTCTGGCTGCTTCATCTCCACTGCTTTGCTTTCACTTTGGCTGGTCTGTCAGCTCCTTGCAACTCCAAGAAAGGTCTCTGGTCAGAGATGTGCCTGTGTGTGTGCCAGTGTGTTGCTTCTTCAGTGTGTGTTCATTGTTTGACCCTGGGTGGGTGGGATTCTTTCCCCTTTGCAGGTAAAGCTACCACCTTGTTCAGCCGTCACACCAAAGCGATTGTTTGGGGGATGCAGACTCGGGCCGTGCAAGGGATGCTGGACTTTGACTACACCTGCTCCAGAGATGAGCCTTCTGTAGCTGCCATGGTCTATCCATTCACGTACGTTCATGGGATCCTGTTTGAAGCTACCCCTGTTGGCCTTTCCCATCTCTTTCTGCCAACTTTGAAGGAAGAACAATATAGTTAAGATGGTACCAAGGACACAAATTTCCTGTCTGTTTGTAATCTGTGTCTCTCTCTCCTACCTTGAATTTAGCCCCTTCCCTTCTCCTGCACACATTTCATCACCTATATATCTTTCCCTTACTGATTGCACTGTTGCTTAATTAGACTTCATCAAGAACTTAAACTCTGCCATCCTGGCTTAAACCAAGATCTGGATTTCATCACTCATTATAATTTCTAATACCCTAACAGGACCCACTTCTAAGAAACTTTAATAGTGTCTTCTTAACATGGTGTTTCAGATTGTTATTGATGTCAAGAATTTTTCTCATGCTTCAAACTGTTTCTTCCTTAATTTGTTTGTGATTTACCCTACTTTATTGCACTTCTGTTTATCTTCACCCTGTGAGAGGGAGGCTAGAACATGTGACCTCTCTCGTCCTCTCTTCTGCATAACAACCTAAGTTATTCAAGTCTGACATAGAGAATCACACCTGATTTATGACACCAGGTCTCTTTGCTCAACTCCTCTCCTTGTCCCCCTCTACTTTATTCCTTTTTGGAAAATATGAGGAGAGATTTTTTTTTCTACCTCATCTGAAGAAGTGAGCTCTGACTCAAAAAAGCTCATGCTGGAATAAACTTTGTTAGCTTTTAAGGTGCCACTGAACTTCTGTTTTGTTTTTTCTACAGTAGATTCACACGACTACCCCTCTGACATGCAGCATTTAAGCCATTCCACGTCTGAGAACTCCTGTGCTGAGCAGCATCTTATTCTACTTAGCCCAGCAAATTATTTAGTCTTGTAACTTTTTTTATCCTCCAGGTTGACACTGGCTCAGTTCAGGCATCAGGAAAAACCATGGTTTAATTAAACTAGCCATAGTTAGGGTCTGAAGGACACTACTAACTATTCTATAACATCTGAAGCTCACTTATTAACCACGGTTAGTCGTACGTATGGTTTCACAATGCAGAAATCCTGGCTTCTTCCTCAGAGAAGCCCTCCCAGGCTACAGAGAAAAGGCAATTAAATCAACATTTGGCAAAGCAAACCAGGAGCTGAGAGACTTTCTGTGAGCAAAATCCTGGTTTCCCAAGCTAAGGAATATTTAAAATAAACCATGGTTGTGCATGATGTTCAAATTGAGCCACTGATGCTTACCACATGTTTACCAGCCAGCCGCCACCCCCCCCCCCCGATGTTGTCCTCTTACCCCTAGGTAGTGTTTCATGGCCCTTGAGGTTTTTCCCCCTTCTTGTGTTGTTTCTTTGTGGGCAGCAGAAACATACCTACTTAAGGCTGAGTTGTGGCATGTTGGTGTTGCTTTAGACTGCTGTGAGGGGCTCACATAACTGAATGATCCTCTGCATAAAAACATTGCTAGAAAGCTATGGGTTCTAATGCTATTTTCCCTAACAAGCAACCTTTCTGTTTGCAGAGCGGGACGGGGGTATAGAGGAGCATTCAGTCACATGAGGTCCCCTTTTACAGTCTACATGCAGGATCACCACCTTAGAGAGAAATAGGAGAGGTTGGGAAAAGGTACCAGTTCCAAACTGGGAACCAGTTTTCTGGCTGAGGAGCAAGGTACAAGTGCTTAAACCAAGCAAATAAGTACATTTCCATCTGCTGCTGCTCTGCAAGTGCTGATAGGGACAATTTTGTTGTTATCTGTTCTCATGTTGGTTTTAATTTACTGTATTGTTAAATGTTGTAAGTCACGAGACCCCAAGGTAAGCAACAGCTTAAAAAACCTAATAACAAATAAAATAACTAAGTTGGGCCCCACTGAAAGGCCAGCCCCACACTGTGAAAATTAGAAATATGGAATTAGGGTTCCTGTGGTTCTCCTATGCATATCCCTGTTTCTATTGCAAAGAAGTAAACTTGTTTTGTTTTACTTATAGTGGTGACCACAAACAGAAATTCTACTGGGGCCACAAAGAGATTCTTATCCCTGTCTTCAAGAACATGGCAGATGCCATGAGGAAGCACCCAGAAGTGGACGTGCTGATCAATTTTGCATCCCTTCGCTCAGCATACGACAGTACCATGGAAACCATGAACTACCCGCAGGTTTGTTGAGCGGGTGGTACTTGTGTGCAAACATCCAGTGGTATTCCCATTTAGAAGCCCTGAAACATAACACTTCTCTTTCTCTGTTTAGCTGCCTCGCGTAAATTTATGATAACTCTTGTGAAGAGTGGGAGGGGTGAGGTGAAAGCAGCGAGAGACATGGAAAAACGGACGTTTGCTGCTTTGGCTTCCCTTCTAAAAGTGTTGTCATTGCATTTTCAAGCTTCAACACTGCAAGTTAGATATAGTCTGTATTTTGGAAGGGAGGCGGAGAGTGCCGCTGCCACTTCATCCTACCACTGCTATGAACTCCCCCCTTCCTTCCTTGGTCATTGTTCATGATAGCTTAGGCTTGAATCCAAAATAGCATAACCTCAGCTAGACTGTGATTAGGCGCCTGACTTTATTCCTGTACAGCACCTAGAATGCGGTAGACTGTTCCTTCCTTAAATAAGCAAGGAGGGTGGTAACTATAGACAAATTAGCTTCTAACCAGAGTTTCAGTCTGTAGTTTAAAGGTTTGGTCTGTTACATTCAAACAACATAATCATAATACTAAATCATAGTTAATGCCAACTGAGAGAGAGAGAGAGAGAGAGAGAGAGTGTGAGTGTTTGTGTGGAGTGCACAGGCAGAGAGGAAGAACCATATAAACCTGCAAAGCATTCTTGGTGTAATGTCGCCTGAAGTCTTAGAAGCTAGAGAGGTTGGTGATTAAGATTTCCAGTGGCTAGTGTGTAAGGCATCAGTTTCCTTGCCTTCCTGCTCGACTGCCCCTGCCATGACTTCCAAAATAGGAATGAATTATATAAAATGGGAGATTCTGCAAAGTGGCTGAGGTTGCAGAAGTCAGCTAGTGCAGAAAAGAGATTTCCTAGGTGCTGAATTTAGCACACAATACACGCAGCCCTTCTTTTAGCATTTAAGAGGATGCTAATCTGGATCTTTTCCTACCCATTGATGCCTAAAGGCCTTTCTGAGCTTTCCCAACTCTTCCTTTATAGAGCTGAAAAACAGATTGACTGTTGTTTCTCTCAACTGCAGATCCGTACTGTGGCTATCATTGCTGAAGGGATCCCAGAGGCACTGACCCGCAAATTGATCAAGACAGCAGATGAGAAAGGAGTTACAATTATTGGCCCTGCAACGGTGAGAGAGTGGTTGTCTATTTTTCTTTTCTCTGGGGAGAGAAGGACTTATTATTGAGCTGGGGTATAGAATATTCAAGTGCATTGTGGCTTTCTTTCCGCTCCTTGTAGATGGGTCACTTGCCTAATTTACATTGCAATCCTATGCAGAGTTACTCCATTCTAAGCCAATTGATTGCAGAGTGGAGTAACTGCATAGGATCGCATCATTAGTGTAGTGGTATGGGATGATCTGGATAAATACCTGTCAAGGTAAGGTTTTAAGTGGGGATGAGTTCCTGTGCAGGCCTGTTGGGTGATTGATACGGGTCTGGTTCACATGTCTGCACTTTGTGTGTCAGTAATTCTGAATGCAATTCAGCCATTGTGTGAATTACAGAGATTTAATATATGATGGCCTTGTCTCCATTTATAGGTAGGTGGGATCAAGCCGGGCTGTTTTAAGATTGGAAACACAGGTGGAATGCTGGACAACATCTTGGCATCTAAGCTATACCGCCCAGGCAGCGTAGCATACGTTTCTCGTTCAGGAGGAATGTCCAATGAGCTCAACAACATCATCTCCAGGACCACAGATGGGGTCTTTGAAGGCGTAGCCATTGGTGGGGACAGGTGAGACTACAGATAGGGAAATGGTGCCTAGCATACTGGCTTGGAAATCTTTATTGTGTTTGGACTCAGTTTCTCACCTGCATAAAACTAAAAGTTTGGTTCCAGTTTAAGACGGTACAAGAGTTAATAGGCTGTGACCTCAAATGGAGAATGTAGGGGGCTTCTCCAGAGTTTTCAGGGAACTCCTAAGTCAGAGGGGGGAGGATATATGAAGCTGTCTTGCACTGAATTGGAGATGAAAATACAATTGGTGCAGAAGGAAAGAATCTTGAATAATTGTCCAATTCCTATGCATTTCACGTGTCGCTTCATCAGGGGAAATCTTCCACATATGTAGGGGAACAGAATTAAAAAGAATCTGAAAGATTCCCCCTGATGAAGATCCACGTGAAATGCATAGGTGTTGGACAATTAGTAAAGATTCTTTTCTTCTGCACCAACCAATTGTCTCGCCATCTTTGTTTTGCCTTGGTGCGGCCCCCCTTCTTCATTGTATTGAATCAGACCATTGGGTCATCTTGCCCAGCCTTTGAGTAGCATAAGTACTGTAAGTTTTCAGGCCAAGGGTATGAAGGTACCAAAGACTGAACACTGGCCCACCTGTGTGCAAAGCATTTGTTCAACAGATAAGCTGCAGTGTCTCTTGTCTCTGGAACGGGGGGGCGGGGGGGGGGCTGGATTGTTTATACTTCAGTGGCTAAGATTGCTTCCCTGTGCATTATCTTTAAACATGGCTAGCATCCTAAAATAAATACTAACCAATTTTTTGTTCCCTTCTTCCTAGGTATCCTGGTTCTACTTTCATGGATCATGTTTTACGTTACCAGGACACTCCAGGGGTGAAGATGATAGTGGTGCTCGGAGAAGTAAGTTTAGGTTGATTTCTCTGTATTGGGAAAGAGGATGGATCCAGGGCAAAATTTCTGCTTGTGCAAGAGCTCTTGTACAAGCAGAAGTGCAAAAAATAGACTGTGGTAGCTGTTTGCACTAAATCAGACCTATTGTATTTCCACTTGCATTTCTGCTTGCGCAGCATCTTGAGCCACCAATTTCTGGGCACTCTAATATAGAGAGGAGGAGGCAGCTGGGTCTGTTCATGTTTCTGCTTGTGCATCATGGATCCAAACCTAGATCTTTAATGAGTTCATGTTAATACAGCAGTTATTAAAATTACTAAGAGAAAAAGTGGATGACCTGAACAAACCCCTTGGTTGTTATGAAAGAGTCTTGTTTTCAGGCTTTGATCTGACCAGAGAATCATGTACACCAGTGTATCTTATGGATAATTTCCTGCCCGAAGGAGGGAGATCTGTTTGGCAAGCCCTCCCCAAATGTAGTGGTCTTGGGAACTACACCATGATTGGGTCTCTTGCTTTTCCATTTTTAATGATAAAAATTGGGTGCTGGTGATTTTGATCAGGGTTGTGATGTTGGTGGGCTGGGTTAACCATTCCACACGCCCTGAACTGCTCTTAAGCAGTTTTCATTTTCTCTAGAGGCTTGGCAGGTAGCATTGCTGTATTATTTAAGGAGAACATGTTCTTATTTTGCCTGATCTTCTTGGTGAGGGTGGGAATTGTTCTGTGGCTGATTTTTCTTTATAAACCCAGAGCAGCAGTAGAGATTTGTTTGTTAACAGGAAACAGATTCAAAATTAAAAACAAATATAGAGAATGTACATAGTTATGATTCCTTTCCTATCAGTATCAGTATATTTATTATGGTCAGAGGCCAAAAGTAATAACATACATCCTTTCCTATCCATTCAATTCCGATAGCGTAAGGGATTTAAAAAAAAAATGCAGCCAATTGTTGCCAATTTTTGTCACCTAAAATATTCTTAAAATTTTGAATTGTTGTTAAACTATCGATAGCAATTCCCACAACTGCAAGAACCATTCTCATTTGGCCAACAATGTTAGTTGTTTCCAATAACCTGCAAATGCCATCCTCACAAAGATCAGAGCGTACAGCTAATTTATTTGTTTTTATATTATGCAGTTTTGTGTTTGGAACTACACAAATTTTAAACAGAAAAAAATGTGTCCAATCGCATCCTTGAGGGCTTCTTCAGTGACGCTGTTATTACTCTTTTATCCACCCTTGCCTGAACCCAAGCCCTATGCTCTCCTTTTGACAAGACTGTTTCCGAATGTGATTGGTTTCGTTGGGTAACCCTTATTTCTTTTCCCTAGATTGGAGGAACAGAGGAGTACAAGATCTGCAGAGGGGTTAAAGAAGGCCGGATCACTAAACCTGTGGTCTGCTGGTGCATTGGGACCTGCGCTACCATGTTCTCCTCAGAGGTAAAGGGATATGTAGTAAAGAGGAGGGCTGTTGGTAGGTGGGTGAATGTGGCTGAATGTATTAAATAGCTTTTAGACCTTGGACTGTAGGATAGGGTATTTTTATACAATTCTTTGAAACCTTTACATCAGGAACAAAATTCCTAGAAGAGAAGAAGGGGAAGCCTTTAGGGGACAGCTGGATGTTATGGAAATGAGATCAAATTATAGGATTGGATCCAGACTAAATTTTCCAGTGGCAGAATGGAGCTTTCTGCCTTCCCCTGCCTACTGATCTCCACAAACCGCTGCTCCAGAAGGACTTGGGACCTCTTGGAATGACATGAAGAGGGAATGGCTGGAAATTACCAGTTTTGTCTGAATACAGTTCATGATGATCTCTCTCCTTCTGTCAGAGCCTGGTGAATGTGTCCACAATATCTGGCTGCTAGGGCTGTTTCTCTCTGTCCTGCACCCCACATTGGAACCGAGTGGGGCAGCAAGGATTCTTCCTTCCTATTCTGCTCCCCCCCTTCCCGCCGTTGCATTTAGGACTGGCTTACATTTGCAAGAGAATGAGCTTGTAGAATAAACTGCAGGTGGGGTATTCTGGTTTTTCTGCAATGGAGCAAACTCCAGGCCAGTGGAGAGCTAGTACAGGAAAGAGTCAGTCTCAGCCCCCCCGGCCCCAGCCCTTTTCTGGCAGGTTTGACTTTTTGTTTTCAAGCTGTGATAGTCTACCTGCAGTCTGATATGGTGCAGTTCATTTTATCACTTCTTTCTCTTGAATGTGTAAACATGGCCTCTCTCTCATTCCTGCTCCTCCTACACATGTTTTTGGGGCTCTCTTCATCTCTTCCCTCCTGTGTTCTCAAACACAAAATCTCAGCACTGCTGTATATAGAGCCAATGTGGTGCAGTGGTTAGTGTTGGACTAGGACCTAGGAGAGAGACAGGTTCAAATCCCCGCTCTGCCATGTAAGATTACTGGGTGACTGTGGGCCAGTCACACTCTCAGCCTAAGCCACCTCACAGAGTTGTTCTGAGGATAAAATGAAGGACAGGAAGACAGTGGAAGCTGCTTTGGGAAGGGAGGCAAGGGATAACAAAGTGAATGAATTAAACGAATATAATCCAATATATTTTAATCCCTTGCCTTATGAGTTTACTTATCACTTGGCCCCAGCCTCTGCACTTGAGTGCATACCACACGCTCACTGCTGCACTGCTTTCCTTGCTTTGTTTCTGTCCAAAAGCTTACATTCTTTAATACTTTTAATTGTAGAAGCCAAAGAAGCAGGGTGCAGGCATCATTCCAAGTGCAGAAATGTTGCTTTTAAAACATATCTGGGTTTTAATTCAATGACTTAAGACTCCAGCCCTATTATAGACACTTTCCTGCTTTTCATTTGACAGGTCCAGTTTGGTCATGCAGGAGCTTGCGCCAATCAGGCATCCGAAACGGCTGTGGCCAAGAACCAAGCACTCAAAGAAGTGGGCGTTTGTGTACCTCGGAGTTTCGATGAGCTGGGTGATGTGATTCAGTAAGTCTGTCCTTGTGATTATTTTGCTGAGGTGGTCAAAGCTGGATCCTTTTGACTAGTTAGATGCTGTGTTGTTTCTCTTTGGCCATCCACTCTCCGACAGAGTAATTCTGTCTTGTTTGGAGGGGAAGTCCCTAGAGAAGACCCACAAACCTGTCTCGCTATTACCCTGCCATATGAGAGTAGCCTTGCCAACTGAAAGCTCTGCCTGTCACACTCTGCAGGCGTCCCTCATCAGCAGGCACAGGAAGCAGGAGGAAATCTCTTAGGGCCAAACTACAAGTGACGCCTGACACAGGTTGGACACTTGTCAGCTTCCCTCAAGTTTTGATGGGCAATGTAGGCAGTTTGGCGGAATGTTGGACAAGTGACAGTTGAAAAGTTCATTGGACAGCAGTCGGAGAGCCAATCTGCAAGACCAGGACGCCTACATTTCCCATCAAAACTTGAGGGAAGCTGACAAGTGTCCAATCTGTGTCAGGCATCACTTGTAGCTTGGCCCTTACTAAAAGGGCCTCCTCTTCTTTTCCCTCCTTTGCAATGGCTAATTGTCCCAAGGAGTAGGGAAAATAGCTGCCAAGAAGGGAAGCTAAGTGAAGAACCAGAGAGGCAGCCAGTAGCACCCCCTTCATTCCAGCTTTCTCTGCATGTTGGCGGTGGCAGTGGTGGTGGGAGATCCTTTAGAATTCTAAGCAGGCACTTTAATGGAAGCAACGTATTCCAGGAAAGCAAGAGACCTGTTTGTCTAAAATAAAATAGTCTGCTGGAATGATGGACTATAAATATGTTTTGTTGTTGTTAACAATTTGCAAGCCATATTGGGTTAAATAGCAGCATTGTTTCTCTTGTTCTGGGTACAATTTTTAAAAGTTCTCAATGGCAGAGCTCTTCTCTCTAGGTCTGAGGTGCTCTCTGTCCATATCAGGCTCTGAGGCTTCCCCAGGTCGTCCGTTAGACTTTGCCTTTGGCTTCGAAGAGAAAGTTTGAAAGCCCCTGTACAGGTTGAGTTTAAAAAATTCATGCATTCTTTAAGACTAAAATTAATTTAAATACCACGAGGCCAAATGGTGTAAGCGTTGTAGTGGTGGTGTTTTAAAAAGTAATTTCTACCCCAGCCTCATTCAAAGAACTCTTGGAAGGTTCTAATAAAAATTATTAATAAAAAATAAGATACCATGATCCAAAGTAAAATAGCACCAGTAACAGAATTAAATTGCAAAGAACAATGGCCAATATCCTTCTATTGTGCAAAGCAATGTTTTAAGTCTTTCTCCAACAGAAGGACCACCTAAGCTGGAGAAAGGGACCTTAGGCATAACAAAACTCCTCCAACTTGATACTACACAGGACGACTTAAGATTAAAGAAGCAATGTGTAACAATTGCAGTGGATCCCTAAAGCTGGCCTAAAGAGTTAAGAGAAGTTAACAAACTGTAAAGTTGCAAAACTTGTTTGCTTAAGCCAAAGGTCATCATAGTGTTCCGCACCAGAGGAATGACGTATCTTATCTACGTAGCTCAGGGTATTGAATTTATACTTGCCATGTAGTATAGCAAATTATTACATAATGAGAAAGCTGGAGAATAAAGTAACAATTATATTTACATTGGCAATTGTTAATGTATCGTAGTCTCCACGTTGAAGCTGATTGCAGGACTTGAGCAGGGACAGGTGGCAGGAACTGCAAATATTGTGGATTATGTGTGGTATGCTTAATTTAGGCAGCTGACCTATCTAATTTGTCAGGATCTTTTATCCTAGTTGCACTTCCAAAAAGACTTGTGAAGAATCTGCTCTCTTAATGATATAAAAATGAGTTCTCCTCAACTGAGTTTTGCAGTGTGTTCCTTTTATTTAAATTTCTATTCCACCTTTCCACTCCAGTGCACTAAAGCTTGTAAAGTTAGATCTAAGCAAACTTCCCTCGCAATGCAGGATTGGGACAGCTTTGAGAAATTGTACCCAAGTTTAAGGATGCCCCAATGGCAAAAATACAGCCCACTTGACCCTGAAATGTGACCCTCGTCTGTTTCATGTAGCAAACATTTTTCCTTCTCCTTTCTGCTAGAACTGTGTATGAAGATCTCGTTTCCAAGGGTGTGGTTGAGCCAGCCCAGGAGGTGCCTCCCCCTACTGTGCCAATGGATTACTCGTGGGCAAGGGTAGGTTTGCTCTTTTCTGGCTGGTTACTGGAATACTGAACAGGTGGTCTGCAAAGGGGGTTTGGTTGAACTGGTTTCTTGGAATCCACCAGTCAAAAACTTCTGAGCTGATATGGAAAGAAGCTGGCCAACTAAAAACGGCAGCTACCAGATGAAAAAATCCCATCTACGAACAGCATGACACATGAGAGAGATGCAGGATAGTGTCTGTCAGTGTATCATCTAAAAAATTAATTGTTTGAAGGTTAAGACTGGATCCAACCAGATTTTCTGCTGGTGAAAAAGGGAGAAATGGATCTTCTGTGACCACTGAAAAAAGGCCATGTTGGGGATCATGGGATCTGCATGCACAAATGCCATGTTGCATGGATGCTGTACTAAGGAGAAGTCATTGATGATATTGTGTGGGAAAGCTGGCTGGCTCTTAATTCCTACTTGCAAGATTGACTATGCTTCCATATGAAAATATTCCTTTAACATAGAAAATTAGAGTATCAGGGAGACCTCTGGATTTGTCTCTGATGTGTTAGCCTTCTGTCTTTAGGGAATATTTTGTATGGAAGAACCAGGCAAATGGGAGCTAGTCCTAAACTGCCTTTTAAAATACTGAATTGTCTGATGCCTAGTTCCAGTTTGCATGGTATTCTGTTATCCGCCCTGAGCCTGCGAAAGCGGGGAGGGCGGAATATAAATACAATAAATTAAATTAAATGATTGAAGGCTCCTCCGTACAAAAACATTCCCTAAACATAGAAAATTAAAACATCAGAGGGGGGTTAGCTTTTTCTTGATGCACTGGTTTTCCATGTTGAGGGAATGTTTTGTTGATGGAGGAGTGTTCAGTCACTCGCTTACGTCTTCAGCGAGAAGTAGGCCACTTTTTTTAACTCTTTTCCCTGCAACCTTTAGGAACTTGGTTTGATCCGGAAACCGGCTTCCTTCATGACAAGCATTTGTGATGAGCGAGGCCAGGAGCTAATCTATGCCGGCATGCCCATTACTGAGGTCTTCAAAGAAGAGATGGGAATTGGTGGTGTCTTGGGACTCTTGTGGTTCCAGAGGAGGTGAGAGCAGCTTTTCAGGATTGGGGTTTGTTCACCTGGTGGACTTGGAGAGAGTTTAGTTGATCTTGGGCCAGACTCGCCTACCTCACAGGGTTGTTGTGAAGATAAACTGTGGAGGAAAGGAGAATGCTGTAAGCCGTGCTGCTTGCTTTTTTCCAAGCCATCATGAACGTGTATACTTAGAAGTAAATCTGACTGAGTTCTGGGGCAATTATGGCCTAGCAAAGAGAATTAGAAGACATCTTCCATTTATCTTAGCATAACCACTAAGATCAGCCAAGAAGACCCTTTTGGTCTTTGTGCCAAGTCTCGATGCCCCCAACCATTTTTAACCAGTAGCACAGCCAGACCTGTCTGAACTTCCTATTGGAACTATTCAGAAAAAAGCGTAAGACTTCCTTGAGTCAGAGAAACAGAATAAGTTTGTTATAACAAGTTTGTTAGTCTTTAAATTGCTGCCATAATCTTACTTTGTTTTTGCTGCCAAAGACTAAGACAGCTACCTTGACAGAATTTGTCTAGGATGATTTTTAATTTTAGGTTCCTGGTTTGTTTGCTTTCTGCTCTTTGGGCTAGTGCATAGTTTTATTATTTACTTAAAACTGATTGGTTTGGAGCGGTGGGACCATTTCCTTCTTTTTGTAAAGTCATCTAAGAGTTGAAAATAAGGTATCAAATGTTTATCAAACACCTGCATTAATGTCTTTTGTTCTGGTAGGTTACCCAAGTATGCCTGCCAGTTCATAGAGATGTGTTTGATGGTGACGGCTGATCATGGGCCTGCAGTTTCGGGAGCCCATAACACTATAGTCTGTGCAAGAGCAGGGAAGGACCTGGTCTCCAGTCTCACCTCCGGCCTGCTCACCATTGTAAGCTCTTAACAATAACTGGGCTAAAGTAACTGTAAGGAAATCACAAAGAAGGGACTTGCAAGGACTTGCTGAGGAGGGACGTCCTGTCCCATCCCACACTTATCCCTGCTTCTTCCCTTTGCTCTGCTCCTCTGCCCACCTTTCCTCTGTCTTCACTTCCTCTGATCTTTCATTCTTCTTCCCCATTCCCTTGCCCAATCACTCACCTGGTCTTTTCCCCCCACTCAGCTTGCTGACCCTGTGGTTCTTCTCTTCTTCCCCAGTCCGCTCATCACTCCTGCTTCCCCCTCCAATTTTTTCCTCCACCAATAACCCCTACTGAAAAAACAAAATCTAAGCTACTCTCTGTGTGTTGGCCCCAGGGGGATCGGTTTGGTGGCGCTCTTGATGCAGCAGCGAAGATGTTCAGCAAAGCGTTTGACAGCGGCATCATTCCAATGGAGTTTGTGAACAAGATGAAGAAAGAAGGGAAGCTGATTATGGGCATTGGTCATAGAGTCAAATCGGTAGGTGGCTGGCCTCCCTGCTGGGAGGGTCCATCAGGAAGGCTGCCGCTCAGAACAGCTTTCGAGGAGGCTAGCTGTCATTTTGCAGAGGTTCTTCATTTCAGCCCTTGGTTACAATTATTCCAAAGTTTGTAATCTGTTTCTCTTTTTCCCTACTCAAATTTTATAGATCAACAACCCAGATATGAGAGTTCAAATCCTCAAGGATTATGTGAAGCAGCATTTTCCTGCAACACCCCTTTTGGACTATGCACTGGAAGTGGAAAAAATTACTACTTCCAAGGTACCTCATGTAACAACTTAACTAGTCCCTTGTACTACACTGACAGCCAGGGGGAGAATAGAACCACTTTTGCTCCTTCTAATTGTTAGTGCCATGACTGCTAGCTGGGTGCCAGAACAGCCACTCCCAGTCAAGGCAAGGGTTTTCTGCATACTTAGCTTTGGCTCTTCTAATTTTAAAGTTCCTGTGTGTGGTCACCCTGAGACAATTAGTACTTGCCGTTGGTGACCAAGGTAACTGTTGTTCACAGGATTGTGGCATACCATATATAAAAACAGCTTTATAATTTGTTAATAAAATAAATAAAATACTTTTTCCTGCAGTGATTCTCCAAACAATGATCTTGGTTTTTTAAACAACCGATTAACTCAAGAATCTTAATTATGCAAAGTCTGCCTTCTTCCAGGTAGCTGTGGGCCCTGGGAAATTTGACCCTTCCTCCTTTTTTTTCTGCTCCAGAAACCTAACCTCATCCTGAATGTCGATGGGATTATTGGAGTGGCCTTTGTTGATGCGCTCAGGAACTGTGGCTCCTTTACACGGTGAGTAACTGGTTATCCAGTTGGGTATGTCATGGCTCTGACAGCCAGTCTCTCTGCTCGAGGCACGTAATTGACCAAGCGTGTCCAAAAATATCCCATAAGGACAAACAGTAGTTCAGCAGCAGAACACGTTGCTTGGGTGTGTGAGGTTCCAGGTTCAGTCACTGTCACTCAAACCATAGGCAGGACTCGGTGGACATTACAGTTACATAGGACCTGTGGGGAAAAACAGGATGCAGTGCTGAGTGCAGAACTCAGCTTCCAGAGAATCTTGTCTTTTGTTTGGAAAAAGAACCCAGATTTCTTATCCTCATGATTGCAAAGGTATGTTAGTTGAACATAGGACCCTCTGCATGCAAAACAAGTGCTCAGTCACTGAGCTGCGCCCCCCACTGCTACCACTACCCAAATCATACATGGGACTTCCTATCACTTCTGTTTTTCTAATTGTCTCATGGTTGTGGTTGAGAGTTTTGAAACAAGACTTGAGGGGTGTTGGTGCACCAGATGAATGCCTACCTGCCTTCCAATTCTGACTTGAAGAATGTTCACCCACGTTATGAGAATGAGGTGGGGATAGTTTGACCTCCCTCTGGGTCTTCTGCAAATGTCAAGGAGGAAAGTATTTGGAGGAGGGTGGTCTACTCATGCTTCCAATTTGTATGTTGCGAACCCACAGTTTCCATACGCACAGTATAGGAATGGGAATGTTTTCTTTCCTTTAAGCAAATCTTACTATTGTGGGATAAATGTTCTTCTCTTTCATATGGGTGGCAAGAATCAGTGAAGGACAGATTTTTTTTAAAAGCAAAAACCATTTGGTTTCTCTTCCAGGGAGGAAGCCGATGAATATATTGACATTGGTGCACTCAATGGCATCTTCGTGCTCGGCAGAAGTATGGGGTTCATCGGTAAGTCTTTCACATCCCATGGTTGAAGTGCAAGGCCTTTCTCTGTACGGCAAAAGGCTGTTCAGGCTCATGCTGTGTTCAAAAACAAATCACATTCCAAGTCATACTTTCATTAGGACTGGCTACAATGACTTGTACAAAAGTGTGTACAAGTTTTCAAGTTTGCCCGAATACTTCCTCAGGCAATATGTGACAATATGAAAAAGGAAGTGGGGGGAGAAAAACATGTCCAGGCCATGATTTTAAAGGCCTTCTCTCATGACATCTCTGTGCTTGAACAGCAGAGAGAAACCAATAATTGGTATTTGTCCATTGGAATTACAAAGGCCAGCTGTCTTTCTTCGATACCCAGTGAGATAAAAAGATCCCTTAAAAAGCAGAGTAAAAAAGGAATTCCTTGGTAATCATTGTACTAATAGTTCTGGAGATAAACTTTGTGGTACATGAGGTGGCTGTTACTGCTGAACAAGCCAAATTCCCTGGCTTGGGACCCAGTGATCCTGTTTAAGTGGGCATAGAGACTTTTTCATGTCTTTTTGCACAGTAAGATGGAGAAAATAGCAGTGTGAAGGCAAACAGAGTTCATGTAGGACATTTTATATAAATGTTTGAGGTGCTCTTTAAGGCAGATACCTCAGCCAATGGCCTTATACCATCCAAGTGCTCTGTTGCTTCAAAAGGCCTTATTGCCTATATGGAACCAACTTTATTAAAGGTCATCACCATTTGTAAAGGGGGCAGGTGGTATGGTTTTTAATTTATTTTATTTACTTCATGTATATCCCATTCCCCCCACTGCCCCCAAGTAGCATAAAACATTCTCCCCTTTATTTTATCCCATCAGAGAACCAATGAGGCAGGCTAAGCTGAGAGTGTGTGACTGGCCCCAGGCAAGTTTCCATGGCAGCATTCAAGCCTGGATCTCCCAGATCCTAGCATGATGCTCTCACCACGTCACCATGCCGACATAGTGGTTCTGTTCCGCCCAACCCCACTTCCCAATTAGCATCTGGAGAAGAAAGCAGTTTCCGAGAATACAGATGTGTCCTTCTCTACTCTAGATCAGTTTTGGTTATCCCTCTCCTAGTTCTAGTCTGATCACTGGTGCTACAGAATGACCCTGTGCAGAAGGGAGGGTGGAGGGCAAGTATTGTAGCAATCCTGCCGAGTACTGTTGCCATACCAGCGGCAAAGTTGTGTTTTTGAGTTTTCACTTCTTGTTCTGTACTCATACTATGGCTCCTTAGTTTGAGGTGTTGGGTGGGTAAAATTAAGGATGCAGCTTTTAATTTCTCCTGCTTTTCTTAACGGTAGTGGCAGCAGCAAACACAGTGTGGTTTGTAGGTCATTTAAGAGACAAGTATTCACAAAGAGCTCTTCACTTGCAGGACATTACCTAGACCAGAAGAGGTTGAAGCAGGGCCTGTACCGTCACCCATGGGATGACATCTCCTACGTCCTGCCAGAGCACATGACCATGTGACAACCCAAGGCAACAAAATGAGTTGCCTGTACAGATGATGAACACTGGCACAGCTTAACAATATTGCCATGACTGATGTATGGAAGAGAACATCAAACTGAAATCTGTACAAGGCGGCCTCTACAGCCCTAGGGATCTTATGAGAAACCAAAACCCCTCGCTAAGTCCTATTGTATTTAATATGTAAAAGCAGCTGAACTGTGTCTGTCTGCTTTGTGTGAGTGTGTTTATTTCTCCCCTTCCCCCACTGCTTTTCAGCAGTGTTTTCTGGCCATGTTTTAATTTTTTTAAAAATTATGATCTATGACTTGAAGAACCAGAGAGAGTCCCCGCATTACAGAAACCTTGAATGTTTCCTCACAAGATGTATAATTTTGTGATACATTTGTCCTTTTTTGACTCCTTTGTGTTAATCTTCAGTCTGATTGTGTTTTCTGGTCAGTGGACTTACTGCTGCTTTAATAAGCCATTCAGAGTCTGGTGTAGTAATTTTAAAATGTAAACTTGTAACATAGACTTTTGTTTAAAACTGTGAAACTTACATTTATTCCTTTATCTGTATTTATGCAGCTGAGATTTTTACTTACTACAAAACCCTCCACAAACCACAATTCTGCAAATTCTGGCCTTTTGAGTATCTGTGTCTTTGTAAGACCTGTCTTCTCTGGGGCCTGTAACTTATACCCAGTTTACTTGCTTGCATCTTAAACTCATAATAATAGTCCTGTTTTATCTGTCCTCTGTATCACTGTAACTAGTCTCAAATAAATGGTACAACAACCTTATTTGAATTTTGTGGATATAAGGGCAGAGTCTCTCAAAGCCAAATTGGCTTTAAATAGGGAAAATATATTCTGTGTGAACAGAAAACCTTTCCCAGAAATGTATCTGTTTTGTTTTGCACAGAGGTACTGGTCAGGTACTTAAATTTACACAGAGCAAGATTCGGGTCCTGTAGCACCTTAGAGACCAACTAGATTTCCAGGGTGTAAGCTTTCGAGAGTCAAAGCTCCCTTCACCATACTCATGGAGTAGGGAAAAGGTAGGAATCTTTAAAATCCAGGTAGAGGGGGGGGAGGTATTACAAATTAGATTGTCAGGAAGCTGGCTATAATACATGTAGTAGATTGAAAGAACATAGGTGTGGTGTGTAAAATTAACAGCTGTAAGGCAGTGCAAGGCAAACCTTTTCTTGCCGCCAGACAACCCCACCCCCCAACCTTAAACAACTTCACTCACAACAATGTACATCCCAACATGGACATGAACTATGGGACCAGGGCCTGCAATAAACCACGATGCCAGCTCTGTCCCCCGTATTTACTCCAACAACACAATCACTGCACCTAAGAACACCAGCTATACCATTTCAGGCTATTCACTTGTTCATCTTCCAGCATTATATGTACCATAAAGTGTCAAAAATGCCCTTCTACTCCTCATTGGACAAACAGATCAGTCCCTTCACAGAAGAATGAATGGGCATAAACTTGATATCAAAACCCACAGCATTCTTTTTTTTTTTAATAAAATTTTTATTGGATTAGAATCATTTAATTTCACATTACAATCAATTCCCCCATTTCCCAATTTCTAACCCCCTCCCTTTCCCCCCCTTTTTGTAGACTTCCAACAGTTTTCCAACCCTTTGTCCCTTTTCCCTTACTCATTTTAAATTCATCTATCTAACAAACATATACTTTCCCTTTATTCTAAGCAATAATTCTTTAACTATTTTTAATACTCTGTACCCTATCTTTAAGTCCCTTCTTCCATATTAGACAAACAATTTGTCCCATTTTTCATAATTTCAAATATTTCTATAAACCATAAACCATATAAACCATACATTCATATAAGTCAACCAATTTAACTTATACTCTATATGTTACTTTTTCTGCATATCTTATCTTCATTCTACTTTAGTTATATTTAATTATATTATTATTTTTATTCTACTTTGATTATACATCTATATAACTATCATCAAAAGTTATCAATCAATTTAACCCATATATATCTTCAGGTAGACTTATTCAATTTAGTACATTATGCAATTTTTACCAAAAGTAATATTAGTTAGTCAGTCCTTATAATTAGTTATTTTTTATCAATATTCTATGTATTATTCTATATATAATAATCTAACAAAGTCACTGCTTAGAAATTCTCGTTTGCCTCTCCACCCCCCGGTAAAGTCACCCCCCTCTGCATTTTATTATGTTTCAATAGTTCTCAAACTGCCACAGTTCTCCTCCCACCTCCCATTTCTTCACCAAATATTGTTTCAGCTTCTCCCAGTCTGTGTTGAACTGTCCTGGGTCAAGGTTTCTCAATTTTCTTGTCATTTTGTCCATTTCCGCCATATACAGCAATTTGTAAATCCAATCCTCAATAGTTGGCACTTCTTGTACTTTCCATTTTTGTGCATACAAAAGTCTAGCCGCTGCTGTCATGTAAAATAACAATGTCCTGTGTTGAGCTGGAATGTCCTCCATTCCCAAGTTCAGTAGCAGGAGTTCTGGGTTCTTATTAATTTGAAATTGTAAAATCTCACTTATTACTCTTATTATTTCCCCCCAGTACTGCCTAGCTACCTCACACGTCCACCACATATGATACAGGGAACCCTCATGTTTTTTACATTTCCAGCATTTGTTAGAAGTATTCAAATTCCCTAGCGCAATCTTCTTTGGTGTCATGTACCAACGATAAATCATTTTGTAAATGTTCTCTTTAATATTAGTACACGTCGTAGTCTTCATTGTATTCTTCCACAAGTATTCCCATGCCTCCATTGTTATTTCTTTGTTGAAATTTATGGCCCACTTCACCATTTGTACTTTAACTATTTCATCTTCAGTATACCATTTCAGCAGTACTTGGTATACCTTGGAAATTTCCTTCTTGTCCTCTTTTAAAAGTGTCTGCTCTAGTTCCGAATTCTCTGTTCTTATGCCTCCCTTTGCACAGTCCGAATTGTAGAGATCTCTGATCTGTCTGTACTGAAACCAATCATAGTTTGGTGATAACTCGTCCTGTGTCTTTATTTTAAGTTTAGAAGATTCTATTCGGGTTATCTCCTTATACGTTAAACACTGTTGCTCAGTATCGACAGCTCTCGGATCTATTACCTCATATGGAACCACCCATAGGGGGGTTCCTTCTTGTAAATAGTCTCTGTACTTCTTCCAAATTGCGTATAGGCTTCTCCGTATGTAATGATGTAAGAACATAGAGTTCGCTTTTACTTTATCATACCATAGGTATGCATGCCATCCAAATATTTTTTTATATCCCTCTAGGGCCAATAATTTCTTATTCTTCAGCATCATCCAGTCTTTCAACCACACTAGGCAGATTGCATCTTAGTAAAGTCTTAGATTGGGCAGTTGCATTCCGCCTCTTTCCTTTGCATCTTGTAAAACTTTCATTTTCACTCGAGGCTTCTTGCCTGCCCAAACAAAATCTGATATTTTCCTCTGCCATTTTTCAAACTGCTTAGAGTCTCGGATAATTGGTATTGTCTGTAGCAAAAACATTACTCTTGGTAACACATTCATCTTAACTGCTGCAATCCTTCCCAACCATGACAAATTCAGTCTATTCCATTTAATCAGATCTTGCTCTATCTGGGTCCATAATTTTTCATAATTATTTTTGAATAGATCTATGTTCTTTGCAGTCAGTTCAATTCCCAAATATTTCACCTTACTTGTTACTTCACAGTCTGTTATTTCCATTAACAATTGTTGTTTTTGCTTAGTCATATTTTTACATAATATCTTTGACTTCTTTTTGTTAATATAAAAACCTGCCAAATCTCCAAACTCCTTAATCTTCTCTATCACTTTTGGCATGTTCTCCGTTGGGTCTTCTACAATTAACATTATATCGTCCGCAAATGCTCTGACCTTATAAGAAAAGTCCTTTATTTTTATTCCACGAATTTCTTCATCTTGTCGTATTTGTATCATCAGAATCTCCAATACCAAAATGAATAACAGCGGAGACAACGGGCAACCTTGTCTTGTTCCTTTACTTATAGTCAGTTTCTTAGTAGCCTCGTCATTCACCACAATTGCTGCATTCTGGTCTCTATAGATTTCTTTAATTGCTCTTATGAATCTTTCTCCCATTTGTAGCTTTTCCATAGTGGCAAACATAAAGTCCCAGTTCAGGTTGTCAAACGCTTTTTCAGCATCGACAAAGAAGAAACCAACCTCTTTATCACAACGCTTATCATAATATTCAATAGCATTGATCACTGTCCTTAGATTATCTCTGATTTGTCTATCTGGCAAGAAGCCTGCTTGTTCCTCCTCAATAACTTCCGAAAGCCATCCCTTCACTCCGCCAGTATCTTCGCAAAGATTTTATAGTCATTATTAAGTAACGATATAGGTCTGTAATTTTTCACATTGGTCAGATCTTGGCCCTCTTTGGGGATCAATGATATGTTAGCTTCATTCCAGGTGTCTGGAATCTGTTGATCCTTTAAGACTCCATTGATCACCTCTTTTAGGAATGGTGCCAGTTCGTTGGCCATTACCTTATAAAATTTAGCTGTAAGTCCATCTGGCCCTGGCGCCTTTCCCAGATTTGTTGACTGTATTGCCTTTCTTATTTCCTCATCCGTTACTTCGTTATTCAATCTATCTCTCCAAGCTTCCGAAATTACTGGGAGCTTCATTTTCTCCAAATATGTCGCTATTGATTCTTTGTTCACCTCTTTCTTATTATACAATTTAGCATAGAATTTATAGAAGGCTCTACTAATGGCTGTCTGTTCCAAATACGTTTTGTTATCTTCACAAATTTTATTTATTGTTTTCTTTTCCTTTCTCTTTTTCAGTTGCCATGCCAAATATTTCCCAGGTTTGTTTGCACCTTCAAACGCTTTTTGGTTCAATCTTTTAAGATTCCACTCCAATTCTTTGTTATTCATTGCTGTCAGCTGTTCTTGAAGTATTTTAATGTCTTGATAGATTTTCTTTTTCCCTGGTCTCTTCTTTAACTGTATTTCTTTGGCTTTTATTTTCTCCATAATCTCCTGTCTCTTCTCCTCTTTCTTTTTTCTGGCTCTACCATTTAAGTCCATTAGTATGCCCCTAATTACCGCCTTGTAGGTGTCCCAAACCTTGTTGGTTGGTACTTCTTTGTTCATGTTGTATTGTATGAAGAACTTTGTCTCTTTTCTCAGCATCTCCATGTTCTCTCCCTCTTGTAACAAGTCCTCATTTATTCTCCATCCTTTCCTTTTGCTCCTTCTCCCCAATTTCCACATAATTGGATTGTGATCCGAGCCTACCATCGGCATTATTTCCACCTCCTTAGTCCATAACGCTAAGTCTTTTGAGGCCCAGATCATGTCAATTCTCGATAGTGTAGAATGTCTTGCGGAGAAGAACATGAATTGTCTACTTTTAAGGTTTTGTCTTCTCCATACATCTTCTAAGGTTTCCTGTTGTATCAATTCAAAAAAGAGCTTTAGTAACAGTCCTCTTTTCTTTTGTGCAGTTGGTGATTTTTTATCTAATTCCAAATTTGTCACTCCATTGAAATCTCCAGCAAGAATTATCTGGTCATATGAAAGTTCATCTAGTTGCTTCCTCAAATCCTCAAAGAAGCTTTCTTTTGCTCCATTAGGTGCATAAATTCCGACTACCAGCACTCTCTTTAAATTCCATATACATTCCACTGCTATGAATCTGGCTTCCACATCTTTCATTACAAACTTTGGCTGCAGCTCCTCTTTTATATACAGCACCACTCCTCTTTTTTTCTTATTAGAGGCCGCTGCAAAATCATTACCCAATTTTTTAATTTTAAATATTTTACGTCCTGTTTTCGAATATGGGTCTCTTGCAAACATACAATATCACATTTTTGTTTTAATAGCCAGTGGAAAATGCTTTTTCTCTTATTCGGTGAATTAAGTCCATTTACATTCCAAGATAAGACTTTACACTCCATAATCATAATCTTGTTGCTGGTAAGTCCTTTTCATTGTCCCTTAAAAATCGCTCCATCTCTCGCTCAGATCTGATACGCTTTTTGGCCCCTCCAAATTCAAAGGACACTCCTTCTGGTAATTCCCATCTATACCTGATTTTCATGTCCTTCAGAATCTGAATTAGCGCTTTGTATTTTTTCCGATCTAGTAACACCGATCTGGGTAATCCTTCATAATGATAATCGTCTTGCCATGAATCTCCAATGGATCTTGAAACTGTTTAGTCACAATCTTCTCTTTCATATTTCGAGTCGTAAACTGCACAATCACATCTCTTGGTAATTTCCTCTGGGTCGCAATTCTTGAATTTACACGATATACCACGTCCAGGATAGCCACAACTTCCTCCTCCTCCTTTCCCAGGTATTCAGCTAACACCTCAGTAATCTGTTCTTGCGCTGTCTTTCCTTCCACTTCCGGCAAGCCGCGAAATCTCAGCTGCTTCTCCATGTGTTTACTTTCCGCAACCGCCATTCTTCCCCTCATCAGTCTCATCTCTGTTTGTTGCGTATCAGCTAGATTCTCCACCGCGCCTTCCACTACTTTGACTCTCTGCTGTGTTCCTTGCAATTCATTTTGCATTGTTTCCATACCTTTCTTCACTTCTGACAGCTCACTTTTCACTGTCTGTTTAACCTCTTTGATCAGCTCCGGTTTCATGTCCTTAAGTTCTTTAATCACTCCTAAGAGTTTTTTGTCTAAATTTTCTATTGCCGATTGCCACTCTTTTTTCGACATCGTGGGGCTTGCTTTGGCTCGCTCCCACGAGTCCGCTCTCTTACTTAACTCCGTGGCGTAAAATTTAATGTCTTTTTAATTTAAATGTCCCGGTCTTCTTGCAAAAAAAAAACTTTTAAAAAGTCCAAAATGTCGGGCGTCTTTTCTCTATGGTTCTTCTATGATTTTTGTAATCCAAAATGGCTTACTTCCTCTTCCGCTGAAGCCGCGACTCTTCCCCTTTCAAAGATGGCGATTCCCTTCTTCCTGCCCTCCGGCAGGGGCCGCTTCTCTCCAGCAACTCTATTGTTATTACGTACTTCCTGTTTCCCGACTTCCCACAGTAGCTCTCGTGATGGTAAAATTTTCTCACAGCTCCATAACCGCAAGTATTCAAAACAATAGTCCAATTTCTTTAATAACTTCTTTAAACTTAGTCTTTTTTCTAATACAACTCTTGCCGAGTCTTCCCCTCCTTGTAATTAGCCTGTTGCAGTTTGAAAATCTACTTTTATTCTTCTTTACTTTTAACAATCTGTCCCGTATCAGAAGATAGTGATCTTTACCTTCTCATTCACTTTCCTTGGGTTGTAATCACTGTTTCAATCTTAGTTTCTCCTCTACTCTTCTTTCCCCTATTGAAGCTTGGGTACGTAGGTCTTATGCCAACCGCATTGGCCCCGAAACTGCCGCAGAGATCGTAGCCGACCTGTCACAGGGTGGGACCTCAAGGGTCGGGAGAGGGTCCGTTGCGCAGAACCCCCCCTCGCCCGAGATCGACGCGCCCTGAGGTCTTGAGCGTTCTTTGCCTGCTCTCTGCCTGAGAGCAGTTGGCCGCGGGCCGCTTAAAACGGCAGTCCGGTCAGCTCCGCAAGTGGAGCTGCGTCAGACCTCCATAAATCCCAAACCGGAAGTCCAAAACCCACAGCATTCAAAAACCAATGGGAGAACATTTCAAACAGCCAGGACATTCCATTGCTGACCTCAGAGTAGTAGTTCTCAAGCAGAGATACTTCAAGGGAAAATTGCAATGTGGGATTGCTGAAACCTGAGTTTATTTGCAAATTTGGAAAAATGAATCCCCCAGGGATTGGGACTAGGCAAGGAGTCCACTACAGATGGTAGTGATTGATTTGGGCAGGCAGGGATTGGGTGCTGTTCCCAGGTAAAAAAACATTAATTGTTCAATCTGTCTAGTTAATGATTTTACTTTAAAAGCTGCTAAAAGAATAAACATTGTAACTCTTAAGTATAATGCTACTTCCAGCTCCAGGACTTGTCAACTAGTGGGGTGGAGTGGGAAGGAATTACAAGTCATGTTTACCATCTAAATAGACATGTTTATTTTGTCATATATGAATCTTTTGTTATCCTCAACCTGGTTACCCACTACACACGCTACAAGACTCGGAGAGGGGGGTGGGTCTAGATTTTGTAGTTCATGTACTCTCTGGTGGAGTCCTGAGCATTTCTCAAAGAAGACACACTAATATAAACACACTGGAGCCAGTTTGGTGTAGTGGTTAAGAGTGGTAGGACTCTAATCTGGAGAACCGGGTTTGATTCCCCACTCCTCCACTTGAAGCCAGCTGGGTGCCCTTGGGTCAGCCACAGCTGTCTCAGAGTTCTCTCAGCCCCACTCTCAAACACTGATTTTTTTTTAAAACACTTAAACCCTCACCTAAACTGTTATTAAAACCTCAGTACAATTTTTGAACACCCCCAAATTCCACTACAAATTCCCAAAACCCCAAATAGTAAAACCAGGAAAAAGTCAAAGGAAAAGAAACTTTTCAAAACTGCAACAGAAAGTCCCCCTCAGCATTAACCCGACATCATTGGGCCAGCCCTGGGAGTGCTGCCATGCTTTGCAGGGGTCAATTTTGCCCCCAAATGCAAAGCACTGGTGCACTCCAGTAGCCAGTGCGATGCTGTTGCTTCTTGAAGTGACATCATTGCACCAGGGCCAGGAACATGCATCATGCCTCTAGTGAGTATTGTCTACACACGCCCCAGCAGGAGCGTATAGGTACCTGACAACTCTACTCTGAAATGCAGTCAAGATACAGCCAGGCCATAGTCTGAAAGCTATCAGCTATGAGACAATCGTTGTGATTGGGCAGATGGAGGTCCCCTTAACATGTGATCCCATTTGCCTGTGAGATCTGCCCCATCACTCCCCTCTCCCTCCTGTTGCCCAGGAATCCTTCAACAAACAAACAACTCCTCTTTGTTGTGTAAGCAGAGCAGCTAGCAAATGGTATCTCTGGTAGGGCTGGAGGAGCCAGAAGTGGTGGAAGGGAGCAAGAGAAAAAGGAGATGCTCTGTTTCTGTTAAATACAGTTTACATCTCCAGAGTGTTAACTGGGAGAGAAACTGTCTGGAGACTTTGGAAGTCTCAGAACCTACCTTTTGGGATAAAGCAGGCTATCCTGGAAAAAAGGCTGTTGCTGTGTTGAAGCCCTAACTTTTGAGAGAAACTAATGAAAGATTAGCGCTTTCTGAGACAAGCCCACATTTATACTGTAAGGATCCTGAAAATCCATAGGAACATTTCCTTTTTGCATAGCTTTGTGGTTTGTATATAAACATAATTTAAATTCAATGGGTTGATCAACTGATTCTGGTTTTGGAGGTAAGTAGATAAAAAATTGCTCTAAATAAAGACCTGTATCCTATCTCACCACTCTGCTGGGAAGTCTTCTCCATTCCCAGCTGCCTTCCAATGGAAGAAGGTTCTATGTTGAGCTGAGCACAGTGGTGGGATGCAGTCCATAATAAATACATTTTAGAATGCATGACCGATCAAATTTTAAAGTCCCTTAATTGGTTGACAGAGCTATGACCAAAGAGGTTCTACTGGTGCCAGGATACTGCATGTTCTTACTGTGCCAATCCAGTCAATTGGACATCCCAAGTCTCTTCAGCCCCCTCTGCCACTGACCAGGCAAAACCACGTTTCTGGAACTTCTCTGAGCTGCCCAAGTGGAAACTCAAAAGAGGCTCTCTGGCTGTTCCCTGCATCATTTCAGCTGGGAACAAGCAATGACTTCTGAGCTCCTGGCAGCCTTGTCGGTGCCTTGGATACCCCTTAGGTGATCTAAACCAGCCTGAAACCTCAGCTGGGGTCTATAAAAGGGGAGGGAGACCCTCTGTGGGCTTGGGAGCTGGCCAGGCAGCCCCAATAGTTCTTTGTTCAAAATCCATCTGAAGTCAGCTCAGAAAAAGTCTCAACCTCATGGGCCAGCTTTCTATTCGTCTTTCTGCTCAGTAAGGGGTTCAGAGGACTTCCAGGTCAATGGTTTGAATCCAGTCCTGGAAACTTGCAGAAGTAAGTGGGATCATCGGTGGCTGCTTTGCTGCTCTTGTGAAGTGTTTGCTAATTGGTCCCAGATTGGCCATGGAAACAGGGAGAGTACCAGAAGAGGAGGCTGGGTTGGTTGGGCTCTTTGTCAGCTAGGTGTGCCTCCGGTTGGAAGCAGGATGCTGGAAGCAGGTGCTGGATCCCCTTGGCCACTCTTCCAGGGGAGTAGCTGTAAATATCGGACATTTATATGTCCAGTATTTTAACTGCATTTCCCTTGGACAGGCCAATAAACGACTATCCAGGAAGGAAACTGGACATTACCAGAATGGATCTCCTTGCGAGTTGGGGGAATTAGCAAACAAGGAGAACGCTGTGCAAGAGGCCGTAACAGGTGAGATCCTCCACCAATTTTTACCAGGTCCCCTCCCCAAGGAAACTAACGAGATACAGGTATTTTCCAAAACAAGTGTTTTTATTTAAAGGGGAAATTCAAACACAGACAGCAAAAAGCAACTCACAAGTACACAAGATTCCTAGGAAAACAGTGGTGAAAGTGGGAATAGATCTCAGAATTTTCAGGTGATCATTACCTATCAGAGGAGTAGAGTAGTTCGCAAAAGAAGAAGGCTTCAAACGGCCAGCATTCTCAACCAGAGAGGCTCAGAGGCGTTCTGAGGTCACAGTGCTTGGATCCGAGTAAGCGTGTACGATTTGACTGGGGCAAAGCCAGAGTACTAATAGGGCAACTGAGGCCCTGAGGCTGGAGAGTGACTTCAGCCTGTGAAATAAAGACCTAAGTGGTTGTTTCCTGGGATGGACAAAAGACTTGAGTAACTTTGATTGGCTTGCAGGGGCAAGACAGTTAGCTTGCCTGTTCCCGGTGCCTCACAAAGAAACTGTAAATTTAATTAAGTGTTCTCCGGAGCTGGCTGATGAATTTAGAGTTGTGATTAAATGTTCCCAGGAAGAACTTAAACTTATCAGAGCTGATTGATGGCCCTAGATTAAGGGATAGGTTTTTAGCTGGAGTTGCAATCAATGGGAACAAAGGAGATTGGAATGTCTCCAAACTACCTCAGGGAGCCACTTCAGTCTCCATTGTGAGATTTATATGTAGCCATTTAGCTAACATGATTTTTACTACACAGCCAAGGTGAATTTCTCATGTCCTTGGCTGCGCTGTTTGTGGTGTGCTAAAAATCAAACTGGGAAGGGGAGCATGGTTGTTGGGTGAATTTGGAGACTCTGGAGATATGACCATGTGAGTAACATGAGCATTCATGATCTTCAGGTTAGGAAGGTTATTAGATTGTGGATATCCAGGGGCAGTGTTAGTGATTCTGGAGCCCTGGGCAAAAGTCCAAGATCGGGCCCCAGAATCACTGCCCCACAACTACTGCTTCCTCACCAGGCAGGGGCCAGTTACTGCCACCAGATGCCAGCTGCCCAAGCACCAGAATGAGGCAGGTGCAAGCGGAGATAGGAGCCCGCTCTTCTTTTCCCTCCTCCTTTAGATGCCAGGCTAGGGCCATGGGCTATTGGACCCCCCCACACACACACACATGAGGGGCCTACGGCAGCTGCCCATTGCCCATGGAATATCCTGGAAAACCTCCAGGATTCCTGTAACTGCTGTATCACAACTATACCAAAATGTGGCCACAAGTTTATCTCATCATGTCCCATCCTCGGCATACCCCTCTTCAACCCTCTCTCCCATACTTCAGGTTCTTGCTTCACTTTGCATCTCTCCTTTGGGACATAACTGAAAAACAACTGAAACTTTTTTGCTGGACTTTCTCAATGCCATAAATGCTCTCCCAGTCATTTACCTCTCCAGCTTTATGACTTGCCTTTGCTAGGACTGCCAGTCTACCCCCTCCCCAAACCCTCACTGCTGCCAGTGCCCCAGCATAGAAAAAGCATTCCTGTAACAATCGGTCCTTCTCTGCAATTCTCTTCTCTTCAGCCAGGCTTTGTAATATTCCAGGACCTATGAATAGTCTTTTCATATTGAGGGGGGAAGAGGTCACAGAGACCATGTCCTGCCCGGAGGAATTCCTGCTGGGGGGGAAGAAGGTAGCTAGAGCTTTAACAACAACTGAGGTACAGGGGGATTATAAATTGCGTCTCTCCCTCCACTTAGCCATGCCATCTCCCTCAGCTACAACAGATCATGGGCAGGCCATGCATCAGATCCTGACTGCTTGCAACATCCCGTATCTAGGTGAAATAGAGGGCCTGTGTAGCCCTGGTCACAAGCGGCAGTAAACACATGTGCAGTCTGTGTTTGGTGAACATTTGATTTTTCTTACACCAACATTGAGTAATTCTTGTGTTACAGTCAATGCATCTGACGAAGAGAATTGTGGCTCTTGAAAGCTTATGCTACAATAAAGTTGGTTCATCTTAAAGATGCTACTGGACTCTTTACTATTAGTCAATGCATGAACATCTGAACGTGTGATTTAAGTCCCACATTTATCCAGGTACTGGTCCCTGGTTTCACTGGTAAAATGAGTGTGTATTGATTCTTTTTTACAAACAGATGTACCCATACACAGTTAAGATGCATATGTGTTCACTGTAAGATGCGAGCAGGGTCACCAGCCTTTGAGCTCCAGCAAATAGCCAGCTTTGCCACTCTTTGGAGCCAGCCCTAGTCCCAGTTACCATGGCTTCAGCAACAGTAGTTAATGCTCAACATAATTAATCCTTCCTGGGAAATATCCTTTGGCATTATTACTCTTACATTTATTGTTGTACAAACTTTTTGCAAGAGGGAGCATTGGATGCAAAATAGGCTCTGGGGTTACAAAAGCTTCTGCCACAATGAGGTTGTGTTGTGAGTCTCCTGGCTGTTTTGACTACAACAGCCTAATATGGCTCCATCTCTGCAATTTATCTTGGCAGCCTGTTTAAGAGGAAAAATAGACATTTCTTTCTTTCTTTCTTTCTTTCTTTCTTTCTTTCTTTCTTTCTTTCTTTCTTTCTTTCTTTCTTTCTTTCTTTCTTTCTTTTACTCCTTTGACCTATAGATCTTAAGTAGTATTTATCAAACATAACTCAGAATATGAGGAAGAAAGGAAGAATTCAGGCCAGAGAAAGTTAAAATACAAAATTATTTTCTCTGATTTCTATAAGGCCTTTTTTAAGCCTCCCCTATTCCTACAAAAGAATGGGCATCCTTAATGCGTTCACAGCCCTGCAATTCCCAGGATTCCTTGGGAAAGGAAGCAATGGCAATTCAGCTTGATGCGGGGTTGGCTTGCAATTCAGAAATTTCAAACATTTCTAAATATCCAAGTATCAAGTTTAAAAAAGACTTTGAGGAGGAAATCTTTCTGATAAGAATATTAGGTATGAACTTGTCAGATTCAGTCATTTACAATCTATCGAAAATATCCATCATTAACAATGGCCTACTTTTGTTGGTTAAAAATTGGCTTGTATAACATGACTGGTCCTATTGCCAATCACCATTAGAGACTGAAATCCTATGCATGCTTTGCTGATCTGGATGCTGCAATCCTATGCATGCTTACGTGGATATAAGAACCATGGAAAATAGTGGAATCTGCTGTTAGGGTTGCCAGGTCCCCTTACCTTTGAGAGGTCCTCTCTCCTGGGCTACACAATAATGTCACTTCCCGGAAGTGATGTCATTGCGCAGACCATGTGCCATCCCTGGGAGCGCTCCGCAGCAGCCCAATTTCAGCCGATTTGGGGCCAAAATCAGCCCATTTGGGGGCCGAAATCAGCCCGCTGCGGAGCGCAAGAGTGCTCCCAGGGCGGTACGATGGGAACACGTGCTGCCCGCATGCTCCCAACTGGCACAGTGATGTCACTTCTGGAAGTAACGTTGTTGCACCAGCTGTGGGAGCATTCCCATGCTTCGTTCAGGGCTGATTTGGGCCCCAAATGGGCTGATTCAGCCCCATGCAGAGCACAGGAGCACTCATGCAGCTGGCTCAGTGACGTCACTTCCAGAAGTGACATCATTGCGCTGGCTCTGGGGTGTGCACAAAGATTGAACACACCGCCAGCACAAGGTAAGTGCCAAGCCTCCAACCCTCCCAGCAGGAGGGTATAGAGACCTGGCAACCCCAGCTGTGACTGACCCAGGGTCACCCAGCTGGCTACGTGGAGGAGTGGGGAATCAAACCCTGTTCTCCAGATTAGAGTCTCACTGGTTTTAACTACTGCACCAAACCAGAAGAGCATAGATGGCAGAGAATACCGAATAGTGATAGGTACAGGGTGCATCCAACATTTAAACATGAAATTTCCCAGAACCACCATCCCAGCGGAGGGGGGGGGGGTGAGTAATCGCTATTGTGTCCACTGGAAAGTATGTTCACAATCTTATTTTTGGTGCGTAATACTAAAACTTGTGTGTCTTCCTTATCTGCTTGCTGTGCAGCTGGCACAAAAATTCTACAGCTTGCAAAGAGTCTCAGCAAGTTTCTAGTCCATAGGGTTAGGTTGAAAATCTGTGAGCAGTGCCTGATGACACCTCAGAACCCAGAGGGTGGCCTGAGGAGGGACATGCCGATTCTGCACAACTTACCTGAAACCGGAACGTTGCAGGATGTTGCGGAACATGCTGGCAAAAACGCGGAAGATTGTGTTTTCTCGCATGAGTTTTGTGCGATGTTGCGCAAAACTCGCGCAAGAAAACGTGATCTTCCGCGTTTTTGCCGGCATGTTCTGCAACGGCCTGGCTTCAGGTAAGCCGTGCAGAATCGGCCATGGTTGGAAGAGCAGTATGGTTCAATTCCCTATTTGGCTTCTTGTCCATTCCGTGTTGTGTGGAAGGAGAATTAGAGAGACTAAAACAATATGCATCATTGATTTAGACCCCAGAACCATCCCATTTGTGTGATACAAAATTTGAGACACTTTGGCTCTGTTTTCTGGGTTTTCCACCCATATTTACAAAATGACAATTCCAGCTACTCCCCAATAGTGGTGGCTTTCCTCCTTCAACGTTTAAGTGATTACCTCATAGCTAGTCATCACCTGATGTGCTGCTCTCGTCTTCCACATTGTACTTGATGAAAAGAGCATTGGCAGGGAACTGGAACTGGCCCGGTTCTCTGTCCTCGATGCCCTGTTTTTTCCCAGAACCAGGCGGGGGCGGCTCGAATCATCAGGCTTTCCCTGTGTCGTGCCAGCTCCTCGGACATGTGGGATAAAGGAAGCTTCATTGCTATGCACAGGCAGCTCGTTCCCCTCCTGCCATCCCATTCACACTGCCGAACTCTTGCCCGGCAGCCGAACAACAGCCCTTTCATTCTGTTCCAATGGGCAACATGGCTTAAAAGACTTGGGAGCTGGCAAGCGACTCCATTGGCTCTGCATGAAGCAAGGGGGGATTGCATGGGGTAGAATCAGAGCTGGCAGTGGGCCAGGAACAAGGGGGATCCCATTCCTCCCCAGGAGTTGTTGGGCTGTAAAATCCCCATAAACACAAAATGAGTCACTGTGGTACGTGGGGTATGGGTGTGTGTTGGCATGCAGGAGAACCATGCCATACAAACAACAGTGGACAAGGTCATATAAGGGCACAAATGTGTATACAGCAGCAAGTGTGTGTGTGCATAGGCATGCAGACCAGCCAGTGTAGAGGTAGAGTGTTTCTCAGATATGTTTTTGCAGAGACTGAGAGTGAAGCTAAAAGCCAAAGTCACTGATCAAAACGAAACTGATGGGGAAGCTCTCCTATAAATTGTCAATACTGACCTGAGAGTTACCCTTCCATGTCCAGTACTTTTGCAAATTGTATTCCTAGGAACTCCCTGTGGGGTTCCCTTTGAAGCTTATCTGGAGTTTCTCAGTGAAAAGATCAATAATGTTTATTACAATTTATTTATTTGAAGCATTTCTATCCCATCCTTCTCTCCTATACAGAACCCCCAATGTGGCTTAGAAGAGAAATGGAAAAAATACAAGCTGGGATGATTTACAAGTATAGACAGATTAGCCATTAAACCAGCCAGGAAATTTCCCACTGCGGCAATTTTTGTGCAAATCTTGGGACTGTCCCATGTTTGTAGAAAAACATGACTGCATTGTATGGATGTTTTGATCCACATTCTAGGGCTGTTGTTCAGATTAAGATAAATTTGACCAAACAATAAAAACATGGACCATGTCAGCAGCCCAGAATTAAGGAAATAAAATACAGTTAACAGCCAGACACGATACCAAGAGGAAAAGCCCTCTTAAATAGCATCAGCTTTGGCAGTGGAAGCACTAGAAAGGAGGGTGCCAGGGGGCCTTCTTTAACAGGGAGTTCCAGGATTAAAGTGTCTCTATTAAAAGACTTCTTTTTGTGGCCACCCACTGCACCTTAGATGGTGGATGGGAGGCACGCAGGAAAGGACCTCTGAAGGGGTCCTCACTGTCTAAATAGTTCACATGGAAGAAGGTGGTTTTGAATGCTGGAGCACAGAATGGCCTAAAAGAAATGCTGTGCCATTGGCCTTCTGGCTCTGCTATGCATAGCCACAGCACAGAAAAATGCGGGGCACATTCTAGAGCTTGGTCTGAGTGTGTAGGGTGTTCTGAGAACCTCGTTTAGGCAAGCCGGGCTATCCTTTGGTGGACTGAACCAGGAAACAGCCACACTGATCCTTATTTACCAGAAAAGCATATATTATTTTAACGGGGACAGGCTCGGGGAGTCTCTAATAGACATGGGCATGAATGCGGGGGTAAAACAAACATGCTGTTCGTGGTTCATTGCCATCCATGAACAACGAACATTGACAAACATGATGCTGTCACAAACATGCTTGTTGCTCGTTGTTTATGGGGGCCTGCAGCCCCCACCCCCAACCCCCCCCCCACAGCCACCCCTCCCCTCTAATCCACTTACCTGGCCATTTAAAGATCCCTTTAAACTATCAGCTGGCAAGCGGCAGGGGGGGATTCCCCCCTGCCACCTGCCAGCTGATAGTTTAAAGGGCCCTGTCCTGCTTGCAAGCAGCAGGGTGCTTTAAACACCCCTACCCCCACCCCCCTGCCCCACCCCAGTGCTGCCGGGCTTCTTCTGCCCGGTGCCAGTGGGGCAGGGAGATTCTCCCCGTCCCGGTCGCACCTAGCAGAGGCGGCCCCACGGCGCTGCTTCTACCCTGTGCAAGCAGGGTGGGGAGAATCTTCCCATCCCTCTTAGCACCAGGAGAGCCAGCGCCACAGGGCTGCTTCTGCCCAGTGTCACAGGGATGAGAAGAGCCGATGCCACGGGGCTGCTTTTGCCCAGTGTCACAGGGATGAGAAGAGCCGATGCCACGGGGCTGCTTTTGCCCAGTGTCAGAGGGACGAGGAGAATTTCCTCGTCCGTCTGACACTGGGCAAAAGAAGCCCTGTGGCACCGGCTCTCCCAGTGCTAAGAGAGACGGGAAGTTTCTCCCCATCCTGCTTGCACTCGGCAGAGCTGGCGCCCCGGGGCTGCTTCTGCCCCATACAAGCAGTGCGGGGAGACCTCTCTTTCCACTGTACTTTAGGACTCATAGGTATAACAAGGACACTAGAGTCCTTGCATTATTTGGTTTACAATCATGGCTGGCCCATCCACCACCACCACCACCACTGTCAGACAAAGCAGAGATCTATAAAATCTTCAAGCCAGTTTAAACCTCATATAGAGAAATGATGAAGAAGCATGTTGGACACAACTCCTAAATCAGCCACTGCCATCAGATCAAAACCACACAGGATCTAGGGAGGAAGGAGGAGCAACTTCAAGAGAGACGGCTGTTACCTGTGAATAGGGTTGATAATCTTCAGTGGGGCATGGAGATCTCCTAGAATTCCAACTACAGAGATCAGTTCCACTGGAGAAAATGGGTGCTTTGGGGGTGGACTTAACTGCATTATGCCTCATTGAGGTCCTTTCCATCCCAATCCCAGTCCTCCCCAGGTTCCACCCCTAAATCCCTGGGAATTTCTCAACAGGGACTTGGCAGCCCTACCTGTGAAGCAGTGTATGATTTGTGCAGTAGCCCCAGAACAATTTGCTGGAGTAAAGCTCCTGGTTCATACACTGGCGGGGACTGACAAAATGTATTGGGCCAGCTTTGCTTTCCATAATCTTTAGATAGAATTTTTCTCATTAACTTTGGCTCTTTGTGGAGCTGGTTTCTTCCCAGGCTGGGTTTTTGGAGGACTGTGTGTTCTGACAGTAGGCCCTGTGCTTGTGGTAAAGCCAGAGGGGGGTATCAATCTTGCCATGATGAGCATGAAACTGGAAAACACCTTGAGACCACAGATGGAGCACAGAGACCCTTCTGTTCCAAGAAGGGGGCTCACTCAGGCCATGGCCTCGGTTCATTAATAAGGCCTTTGTGGGGCTGTCTGCTTCTGGCTCCAGAGGGACGTGGGGACTGGACAATAGTAGCAGTTTCGTGAAGGGAGGGGACTAGTGAGTGCCGGGAATGGAGGTGGCAGCTGGGAATTCAGCTGTGGGCCAGAGACATGGCAGCCAGAGAAGCTTGTAAACTCCTGGACGACAGCTTGATTCTCTTCTCTGTGTGTTTTTTGTTCTAGGGCAGCTTTGTAGCAAGCTAGTGAGGCTCCACAGGCCTGGCCAGCAGTGAGCAATGTGAACTTACACCGTAAACAGAATCTTATGAGCAGTGTTTCTGTGAAAGAAGCCCAGGGGTTCCCAGCCAGATAGGGATACCAACTTCCCAGTCAGGTCTTGAAATCTCCGGGAGTAACAACTGATTTCCAGACAACAGAGATCAGTTCCCCTGAAGAAAATGGTCGCTTTGAGTGATGGACTGTATGAAGTTACATCTGGTCAGGTCCCTGGGAGTCCAAACCGGGAGATGGGGAGGTGCAGGGGAGAGTCATGCGAGGGGGCACTTACCCTAAATTGGGGGGAAATTTTCACCTGATCAGCCCCCAGTGCGACCCATTACTTCCATGTCATGCCAGAAATTATGTAATTCCTGGTACAACACAGGCACATGGTGGGGCGCTCCAGAACACGTGGGAGTGCACTTCACTCCCACCACTGTGTTCCCACGCCTTTCTTCCCCCCACCAGCCAGGTGGGGGGGGAGGCAGGGGCAGATCCCCCACCCCCACCGGGGGACTGGCAAGCCTATTCCATTCTGCTGAGGTCCTTCCTCTCCTCAAACCCCATACTCCCAAAGGCTCCATCCCCCCAAATCTCCAGGAATTTCCCAACCCAGAGTTGTCAACCCTCCAGCCAGACAAGCCAGTCTCCCAAAGGCAGAAAACTTGAAAGCTCATTATGTGCTCAGTGGGTACCATTCAGTGACATGTTTTGCTATTTATTTACTGGTTCTACACTTTAATGCGGCCCAGATTCTATGAAATCTCAGAGGGGCTCATAATGGAAGTGCAACAATAATAAATAAAACCCAGAAATACCCCAGGAACAAGTCAAGTTCTTTCAAAGGCCAGAACAAAATGCATTTTCAGTTTTTTCTAGAATCCCTGCAAGAATAGAGCCAAAAGCCAATGGAAAGGAGTTTTGCAGGCTTGGAATAGCAGCCAAGAAGCCCTCCTTTTGAAGTCCCTGGCAACCAATATTCCAAAAGAGTGCATTTCTGTAGCATGGCCCTCCCAGATTATCTCAAGACTGGAGATGGGCATGAACTGGGGGGGAAAGAACCGTGCAGTTCGTGGTTCGTTACATTTCACGAACCACGAACTTTCACAAACCTATCGTGGTTTGTTTGGTTTGTGAAAACGTCACATCTAGGTCAGCAAATCGTCACTTCCAGGTCAGCAGAAGGTCATTTCCGAGCCAGCAGAAGGCCACTTCTGGATCAGCAGAGGGTCTGCAGGAAGACCATCCCCTGTCGCCTAGGAAACTGATTGATCGGCACCAGGCTGTCTGCAGTGATGAACCAAAAAAATGAACCAAACAAACCAGACTAAAGTTTGTGGTGGTTAGTCAGAAATGGGCTCTGATGAACCACCGGTTTGCAAACCACATCATTCGTCATGAACTTTGGTTCGTATTTTCATTCGTGTGTCCATCTCTTCTCAAGAAGACCCTGGATGGTCAGGTGGAGTGGGCCCTTTGGACCCAAGCCATTAAGAGCATGAAAAGTCAACGCCAGCACTTCAAATCTGGCCCTGAAACAGCTGGTGAACCACAAAATAAGAAGCATCCTCTGACCACCATGAGTCCAGGAACAACTCCACGTTGCCCATCTGACCTTTCAGGAGGAGTATAGCCTCCCAGATTTCCATTTCTTTTTCATGCCTGATCCACAGCTCTTCCCACTTGCCTGGATTATGTTTTTGTTTGCCCTCTTCCACCTTGTTACAGCCTCCATGATTCAGCACTTCCACCACATCCCTGGAATCAGATGGAAAGGAAAGAGAGAGCCGAATATCCTCAGCATTTCTGTGGCATTTCAAATCTGGCTTCCATGGGTCAATTGGAGGTGGATGGAATTCCTCACATGAACCTGGGCAGGGCAGGTTACATTGAGCTTATTGTCAGTGCTGAGGTAACTGTTGGCTGGAAGCTAGAGGTGCTGGTTGTTTCACACACAGGCTACTTTCCTACCATTTCATTCAGTCCAGTCTGAGGACATCCTCTTCCTCCAGCTGAAGTGGAAGTGGCTCTTTGCTTCTGTTGGAAGAAAGCTCTTGTGGCCTGAAGAAGGCTTCTAATATTACCAAGGGGTTAGGATACAAGCTGCTGTGTTTAGTGCAGTGCCTACTGCTTGGGAAGGATTTCAGAAAAGGTGAGGGACAGTAGGAACGCATAATAACAAACAGGGTTGTCAGCCAGTGCTGTACTTGCACCTTTGGGCTAAGCTAGAAGTGACGAACTACACTTGAATGGCAAATGAACAGACTCACACGTATTCCTCCCTGTTCACTTGCACTCCACTTGCACTCCACACAATCACAGGGAGGAATACATGTGTCTGTTCACTTGCCATTCAAGTGTAATTCGTCACTTCTAGCTTGGCCCTTTGAATTATAAATTGAGCGCTAGCCAGCCCCAGAAGTCACACCATCTGCCACTCACCCATTCTGTTCCATTGGTGCCCGGAGACCACCGGGCCAAGTCAGGACAGCAACAAGGCTTTTGCGAGTAGTTCTCTTTCCCTCCTTCCTGGAGCCATTCCCTCCACCTCCACCTCCCCTCCTGGGAAACTGAGAGAAACTTTCCCACCCTTGCTCCATTAAAATGTTCAGGCTCCAGCTCCTGCCAACCACAAGGACTAAAGGTTACAGAGAGGGATTAGGAGGGGGCACTGCCAGTTAAAAGAGACCCAGGCATTGCCAAGCTGCCCCTAATGACATCTCTTTATAGTGAAGACCTTCCTCACCCCACCCCACCCCAAAACTTTCACTGTCTGGAGCTGAAATGTTCAGGCAGCTCAGAAGCAAAAAAAGTCGCATCTGCCTATCTAGTACTGCTCCTACGGCTATTGCCTTAAGCAGAAGTTAAAATGGGAAGGACCTTACTTGGTATCATGTCTCTGATGTTTAATTATTGCCCCTATATCTTTTGCCACAGAAAGAGTAACGGAGTCATTTGTATCCAATGGTAACCACATCACCTGGGCTCTCATGTTAGGTAGTTCCATATTTTTAAGTAGAGGGATGATTAAGCTAGCCCTCAGCTCATTAAATATGGGACAATCTATAATCTGCATGTACTGTTGACATATGGTACTTCCTTGTATCTACCCTCCAAAACTGCAGGGAAGGGCATTCATTCTTGCCAGTGTAAAAGCTCTTCTGAGTTTGGTACTGTCAGCTGATAAAAATAGTTCGGTAGTTGCGTTGGGAGGGCAATACCTAAGTAAAGAGTTGAACATACCCTCCATGCTCTAACAGATGTACTAGTAATATCCAACTTCCTGATACACATTTTTATTTGCCTAATTATATCTTTGGTCTCTGCAGGGCTGGATCTAGGGTTCTTGGTGCCTGGTGCAACCCTTGTCTGGCCTTCTGCGTGCGGCAGTGCGCGCGCACTCCTGGCACTGCATGATGACGGCACTTCCATGATGTCATCATGCAGGGGCGGGAGGCCAGGGGCAAGCTACCCCCCCCCTCGATCCGGCCCTGGGTCTCTGTAGTCCTCTTGACCATATTGTTTGTTATTCCTAGATCCAGAGGAGTTAGCCGTGTTAGTCTGCAGTAGCAAAATAGTAAGGAGTCCAGTAGCACCTTTAAAACTAACCAACTTTATTGTAGCATAAGCTACAATAAAGCTGCATGCATCTGACGAAGAGAGCTGTGGCTCTCGAAAGTTTATGCTACAATAAAGTTGGTTAGTCTTAAAGGTGCTACTGGACTCTTTGCTATTTTGTTATTCCTAGGCATTTCATTTTCTTTCCCAGTAGTTGATCCCATTGATTATTATATTTATCTGCCTGAATGAGTCCAAGAAGAGTGGGCCCTCCCTCAGATTTTAAAATCTTTACTTTAAAAAGAAATTTTTTGTCTATGCCTTAGCTTGCATCGATATATTGCCCAATTCAGCTCTCAGAGCTATTCCCGAAACACATCTGGAAGTAGCCAATAAGCGTTGGTAAAAATCGTACTGGATATAATCCATTCTCTCAGATGCAGCCTGAATCCAGATTTCCGCACCATATACAAATTGATTTAGAACCTTGGCATTATATACCCCTAAGGCTGAGGGGACAAATTCACCTCCTGCTGTATAAAAATATTTTTACAATTGTGCTCCCTACTCTCAAGGCAGTATTCCCTGCCAAGTCCAAATGTATTTTCCATGCAAGGGATGCTTCAAAATGGATTCCCAGGTATTTAAACTGGTTAACCAGTTCCATAGATTGGCCTGCTATATACTATCCAAAGATTTTTCTCCTTTTCTTTTTACTAAATATCATGACCTTGGATTTCACTACATTAATAGACAAGCCTTCATGGTGATAGTAATAGTAAAAAATTTTAATCAATTTGCAGAGTCACACAGCAGGGCCGTTTTCACACTACTAACCTGCTTCCGCAACGTTGTGAAACGTCACACAAAAAACACGGAAGATAGCGTCTTCTTGCGAGAGTTTTGCACGATGTCGCGCAAAACTCGCAATGTTGTACAAAACTCTCGCGAGAAGACGCTATCTTCCGTGTTTTTTGTGCGACGTTTCGCAACGTTACAGAAGCAGGTTAGTAGTGTGAAAACGGCCCTGATCTGGACAGAAAAGTTGCATCATGTTCCTGGAGCAGAAAAGTGCACTTCCTGTGGTATCCGCTTTAATCACTCTGCTCAACAGCCTCCTCTGAGCCAGGTGTCCAGAAGCCCCGTTCACATCCTACTGTCCTGGCTTTAATCACGACTTGAGTTATTTCTCCCCTTGCTCTGGAGCCACTAGCAGATGCCACATTTTCAAACTTTCTAACCGAGTTCTAAATTTGTGAATTCCTTTCTGAGGGACTGAACAGTGATCTGGGTTCCTGTTTCAGGCAAGGAAATGCCTCTTAATGTATTTCATGACCAGGACCCACATTTTTGGGGTTGGGGAAAGGTGACCAAATCAAAAAGCACATTTTCAAGGTAGGAGCGTCAGCTCCAACTTGGGAAATTCCTGGAGATTTGGGGGGTAGAGAAAGCAGGGTTCAGGGAGTGAAGGGACCTCAGCAGGGTATAAGTCCTCCCTCCAAAGCAGCCATTTTCTCCAAGTGAACTGATCTCTGTGGCTGGGGGTCCCTTGTAATTTCAGGAGATCTCCAGCCACCACCTGGAGGCTGGCAACCACTGTCTGTACCTCCTTCCCTCCCTAGCCACTGCCATTGGTCTACCAGCCTCCTCTCTTCTCAACACCCTGGCAGGGGATGTGTTTCCTGCCAAAGCTTCAGGTGAAGAAATAAAGTTTTGGGAATAGTAGTGGTGGGGAGGGGCTGTCTTTAAAGAACCACTGAGTAGGAAACCAGCCAGGGGTTTCAAAACGACAGTTCATTGAAGTCTTCCTTAATTAATTTCTCAGCTGCTTGGGATGAATCCAAGAACTGTCATATGGTCACTTGTGGTTACAGCAGGGCCAAAGATGACTGGAGAAAAGAAAACTGTGTGCTGTGCTTCATGTCAGAGAGGTACCAGGGCTCAAACCTGCATGGAAAACTGTATTTTCTGGCTGAGAAGCCCATTTTCCCTTAACCTCTGACAGTTTGGGGCTGGATACTTAATTACGCAAACTATTGGAAAAGAGTCCAGTAGCACCTTTAAGACTAACCAACTTTACTGTAGCATAAGCTTTCGAGAATCACAGGTCTCTTCATCAGATGCATCTGACAAAGAGAGCTGTGGTTCTTGAAAGCTTATGCTACAATAAAGTTGGTTAGTCTTAAAGGTGCGACTGGACTCTTTTCTATTTTGCTACTACAGACTAACACGGCTAACACCTCTGGATCTCAAACTATTGGTGAGTCCACCTTTCTCCTGATCAAGTTAGGACTCATGTTGGGTAATAATATAAAATTAAACCGTATACAATCACATAATTAAAAACACTGGAACATTAAACTAATAAAATACACTAAGCAACATTAAACAGACGCAATTTACTCAATCAGGAAGATACTCTGAAGAAACACTGAGTTCTATTTATCTATCTATTGGTACACATAGTTGTCCCCTTCCTCATGATATCCCCACAACAACCTTTTAAGGTAGGTTAAACTAAGAACGAGAGTGGAGATTTGAGCCCAGATTTCCTAGATCCTAGCCCAACGGTCTAATCTCTCTAATTTTTTTTCTTTCTCCACCAACTATGTGCAGAGTGCCCATACTTCACCACGTAATAACTACTGCTCATACAACCTGTAGATCTGGGATTAGAGATAAGACCTCCCCCTCAAGTAATGGAATTTAGGCAGGACTGAGCCAAAATTTGAGAAATTCACCAGAGCATAATAATCCCTCCTATACTGATGTACAGAATTTGCACCTTGGTTTATTTATCAGATGTGAGCCTTCAGTTGCTTTTGAAGCTCTTTAGAGCTATTTGTGTGCACATCTGATCAATAATCCTGTGGAAGAGAAAGCAGCCAAATGGCATTTGTAACATGAATGAGCCTTCTGGCCAGAACAGGTTTGAATCCAATTTTTCTCCTGCAAGATACGGGCTCCTAAAATAGGAGATACGGGCTCTTAAAATGGGAGTCACTCTCAAAGTGGGTTTGGGTCCGATGGCAGAGGGGTGCCTTTCCATGTTTATAGCTGAGCATTGCTTTGGGTCCTCCTGTTTATAAAGGAAGGATCTTCTACCCTTGTGGCTGATGCACTTTTGCCATAACCTGCTCTATCATTCTAAGGCAAGGGATACATTCCTGGTCTTGTGACAACCTGCTGTCCCGGGATGATGCAGGTGCAAAAAGCCACCACAGCGGGGCAAAGGACTTGGACACGTAGCTCATACGAGGGCATTCTCCATGAACATTCAGGCCTTCTGCCTAAAGACTGTCTTTTGTTTCTTTGCCAGGGCACAGGGCACTTGGCAGGGTGGATGTGAGGCGGTAGGGCCTGGCAGGCAACCCATTTCCCCCTCCCCCTGCTGCCTCCTGCCCATCACACGCATACACTGGGGGAGGGGGCTTATCCTCCTAAATAAAACCCATTGCTGCACAGAGGGAAAGATCTATCTGAGTGTGCAGAGCCTGGAGGAGAAGCCTAACCATGGAGGGACAGAAGCTGTCATCCTATGGGCGACGCTTTGGCTCCCAAGCCACCTCTGTCCATCAGGCTCTGAGGTTCTCACCTGGCCGCAGGTACCTTCCATCAAATCCCACTACCCGGTTCTCTGTCACCAAGATGAAGACGGCTAGCCTCAGCTTCCGTGCTGGTCCCAAATTTTCTCCAGACAAGGTGGATTTCTCCTTGGCAGATGCCCTCAACACAGAATTCAAGGAGACTCGCACCAATGAGAAGGTGGAGATGATGGAGCTGAATGACCGCTTTGCCAGCTACATCGAGAAGGTCCGCTTCCTGGAGCAACAGAACAAAGTTTTGGTGGCCGAGCTCAACCAAATCCGGGACAAGGAGCCCACCAAGCTGGCTGACATCTACCAAGAAGAGCTGAGGGAGCTTCGCCGCCAAGTGGATCAGCTCTCCAGTTCCAAGGCCAGGCTGGAGATTGAGAGGGACAATCTGGTGGAGGATCTCAATAATCTCCGGCAAAAGTAAGGGAACTCCTTCAAATTCCTTCCACTCACTTGGTGGTGGTGGGGTGTGTGTGTGTGGGGGGGGGTAGATATAAGCAGAGGAATGGCTTGTAGGAGCAAGTGGATGCAGAATGAAGCTGCTCTTACAGTCACTTCAGATAAAGCTTTTCCTTTTAAAAAAAATGTAATGCTGTTCCAAGGAGTGGTGCTATCAGGGCTGGACTGTGGGGCAGAAGTCCAGGGCCCTAGTTCACAGGATCAGTTTTGGGGGCTCTGTAACAGGCTGTCACATTTGATGTATGTATTGCTATCTAAAAGGGGACCCCCATAAGTCTCTTCAGCGTAGAGTCTAATATTACCACTTTGCACCACTAGTTTAGCATTGCCAATCTCCAAGTGAGACCAGGAGATTCCCAAGAATAACAATTGATCTCAGGACGATAGAGCTTCGTTGTCCTGGAGAATATGGCTGTTTTGGGGTGGACTTTATGACAGTATAGCTTACTGAGGTTCCTCTCCTGCTCTCCCAAGGCTCAAGCCTCAAATCTCCAGGAATTTCCTAACCCAGAGTTGGCAACACTATGTGATGACTTGTTTAAGGACTGCAAGTTAGAGGGCCACTGACTGACGCACTGGAGAGATGAACAATTTGGAAATCTAAACTTCTCTTAAAATTGCCAGGACATGCCTGGCAATCAGCAAGAGGTTTGGGGGGGGATATGGGGGGGCACAATGTCATCTGCACCGCTATGTTACTTCCAGGGAAAATTCAGATGTGCTATAGGGTAGCTGTAAGAATTTCTGGAAACTCTATAGTAAAACTATGGAAGGGATATAGTAGCACAAATTATGAGACTTTTTTTTTTTAAGTCTCCATAAGTAGCCTTGCCAGGCTCCCACTGAGGCAGGCAATCTCCCAGCGTTTGTAGAGAAGTGGGTTTAACCCTTCAACCATCACTTAATTTTGCTACTTGAACTGGCTAAGCCACCCCACCTCAGCTATTTGCGTTTTAAAAGGAAGGGAAGCAGTGGCCTTCAAAAAAATGCACTTCCCCCTGAGGCAGCACACGCTTGCGATTTGCATCTTATGGACAGAAGTGTGCTCTTCGGTCTGTTTACAGTACAATGAAGGAGAGGGATATTTCTCTCTCTCTCTGTGCTGTATGGAATTATCTTAGGGTTGCCACTCTCCAGGTAGTGGCTAGAGATCTCCCGTAATTACAGTATCACCAGGCCACAGAGATCAGTTCCCCTGGAGAAAATGGCTGCTTTGGAGGGTAGACTCTATGGTATCATGCCCCATTGAGGCCCCTCCCCTCTCCAAACTCCACTCTTTCCAGGCTCCACCCCGACAGTCTCCAGGAATTTCCCAACTTGGACCTGGCAACCCTAAATTACCTAGAAGAGGGAATGTGTTTTGGGGGAGAGGTGTACCTTGAGCATGCAGAAAGCCTTGCCTGTGGCATACAGTTACCAACTCCAGGTTTGGAAATTCTTGGAGATTTGGGGGTGGACTCTGTGGAGGCCAGCATTTGAGGAGGGAAGGAACCTCAGTGGGATATAATGCCATAGAGTCCACCCTCCAAAGCACCCATTTTCTCCAGAGGAACTGATCTCTGAATTCTGGAGGTCAGTTATAATTCTGGGGGATCTCCAGGCCCGCCTGGAGTTGACAACCTGTGGGTGGCCCTGCTTCATTGCCCAATTAGGAGAAACAGGACCAGTGTTTGCCATTCAAATAAGCATTGGGAACATTCTGAGAGGCATTGGAAGACAGCCTGTCTTCACCCAGAGAGGGTATCTTCTCTCCAAGCCTGTAGAATAATATTGATATATCCTATAATATTGGATATTATAGGATAAAAGTGGCTGTTTCTTCTCTGTCCCTCTCTCATGACTAGTAGGTTACAAGCTGACCAACTGTAAAAGTTACAGAATATTCACAAAAGTGCTTATTTATCGGTGGCGCAGGGGCGGGGGGGGGAATGAATCATACAGGACTGAGAATAAGTGCTGCTGCAACTCCTTCTTCCTCCTCTCCAGCAACTGGCCAAGGAGCTCTAACATCTAGGGTTGCCAACAAGCCCAGAGAAAGATGGCTCTCTTTAATAAAGGTTTAATGTGCAGAAATAGGCAGCTGAAGCTTTTCATGGAATTGAGATAAATAACATCATCATTAATACTCTAACAGGCAGTATTTTTTTCTCCAGGCAGTTGGCAACTCTGCTGACATCATGGAATGTTCACAAACATTCTAACAGCTGAGGGGAAAGATGTCAGCAACAAAATATTGACCATGCTGCTGACGTCTGGGCCATACAAGAAAGCTCAGTGTTGATGGGAATTAGAACACTTGGAGGGGAGGAGCCAAAAGAAAGGTTGTGTGATGTTGGGTAGACAAGGGGGACTTAAAGAGGGGGGAAGGGAGCGCGCCTCAGGCAAAGCCTAGTGCAGTGCTGTTGGTAGAGAAAGCTCGGGAGACCTCAGTTGAATGCATTGATTCAAAATATCCTACCAGATCACCACAATCATTTCTCTGGAGGGTTGTGCATGGGCTGAGCTTTCCCTTTTGCAGTAAGGTGGGCAGTAGAGGATGATTCCTGTGAGTTGAGTTGGGTCCTAGGATTAATTGAGGGGGCTAGCCATGGGCTTTTGCTTTCTTCACCCAGTGCTTTGCCAAAAGGAAGAAATTCCCAGGCAGAACTACCAGTAGAGAGCTGAACAAATTGGCCCTGTGTGATTCCCCGAGAGGACTTGTGGTTTCTTTATACATGTGAGGATGGTGTCAAATATGAGCCAGCTGGGCACATGTGAATCTCTGGGGATAGTTTGAGTGCAAAAGGGTAGTTGCATGGCTGTGTTTGCCCAAATGTGGCAAGGAGGAATGGGCATGTATGCGTGAGAGAGAACTGTGCAGAACTCTAGGCTATATCCACTTGTGGGACAGAGTTCCATCCAGGCAACTGCTGAGATACTGCAAGGTAGCTATATCAGGTTCTTTCATTACATATTCTGGGACTTTTCGGTTGCAGCTGCAAGGGTTGTGTTGCAGCATAGTCCTGCAACTCCAAAGCTCCCCGCTGATAGGAAAGCTTCACATAAGGGAAAAGGCAATGCTCACTCATGCACTAGTTTACTGGATGTGGGAACTGTTTCTGCGAGGGGAAATGCTGAATGAGCTCGAAATGTGTAGACTGGCTCTTAAGTGCTTTCACACAAGCAGCTAAAGGAGGGATGTTTTAAACTAGTGTGGGAACTTTCCACAGAGGCACATAAAATGTTCCAGGGAGGGATTTACAGCAAGACCTGAGCAAGCATGTCTTGTCGTTAATATCACAGGAGGTTCAGGTGTAACTGCTAGTGCACAAATGGATCCTTAGCTGGCACCTCTGCTCCTTTTATGGCTCCAGGGAAGATCTCTGCCCTTGAGGGCAGAGATCTGTTTTTTCACTTAAGTTTCTCTGGGAAGAGCCATTTACAAAGATGGTGCTCTATTAATAACAAGGCCATTGCACTGCATGGCATACAGAGGCTGAAAGGGCAAAAGATGTGGGAGGCTGATCAGTGTGCTGCTGGTGCATAAACAGCAGGAGATCGGCCAAGGCCTGAGTGCTCAGAGGAGGCCCTGATGTTGGGCCTTGGCTCCCTTCCCAGTTGCTTGCAGAAGAGAAGAATCAATGATTACTCCAATGAGGCTGCCTGGATTTCTACACTCCTCTTTCTCTTTCTTGTTTAAGGTTACAGGACGAGATTAATCTGCGTCTGGAAGCTGAAAACAATTTGTCTTCCTACAGACAGGTGAGGCAGCAGCGAGATGATGAATCCCACTTTGGGATTATGGAAGGGGAATGCAGGACAGCCTTCTATTCGGTACCACGGTGAGGTGGGGGGAATTCCTGCTGTCTCATTTCAAGTCTCTGCATGGGGTTTTTACACATATGTTAAACTGAGCTGCTTGCATATTTTAGAACAACCCAATGCATAATTTCTAAAAAAAGGAAAGAAAAGTGGGGAAGTAGGAGTTTGCCCCACTCTGATGGGTGCCAAATTAGTGGCTGCTTCATTGTATGCGCTGCTGATGCTACTGTACAATGACAGTTTGGATTGGGTCCAACACTACATGGAACCTACTGGTCCCGTAAAAGTTTGAGAGCAGAGGGGAAAGTGGTAGTTAAGTTAACAATATTGGAGAGAGAGATGACACCAGAGTCAGCAGAAGCCAGAATAGGTGATGGAAAAGTGCAAAAGCACAGTCCCTTTCCAGGAGTCATTTCACTGCAGTTGAAGAATCCCTTTCTGTGCCTGCTAAATGCAGGTATTTCCAATACAGACAGATATCACAGGTAGCCAAAGTAAAATTGAAAAACAAAAGCCTTGTAATACTTTTTAAGACCAATGAAAATAACACTAAGTGGTGAACAAGCTAGTAAAGAGAAGGAATCTCCAGATGCCCCTAAGATCATGGCCTGAAACATTGTTTGTTCTCCCAATTTTGTGTGTTTTAATACCCAGCTTGGTGATAAGTTTTGTAGAACTAGCAAGTTTGCACACTGTTTTGTGCTCTTTTGGTTGGTCCTAATAAAAGGTATTGCAAAGTTTCTGTTCTTAGATTTCATTTTGAACCAATGCATTCACCTAGATCTCTAGGTAAACAGTAACTTTTCACAAGCAGACCAGGAGTATATGAGATGGTCTGTTGGGAAGGTTGGTGCGAAGACTCCACTTTTCTTTCTTTCAAGTGCTGGGTCTTAACATTTGGATTCCTCTGATGAACTATTGAATTGCATTGAATTAAGTCTGAAATGCTTAGAGGTCTCTAGTGCAAGTAGGTTTTTTTCTTTTCAAAATGGTATCATAGTGGCGCAGTGGGCTGATCCAGGCTCTTGGTGAGCGTGGGAGTGCTCCCAGGCCACCCTTTGACCTGCGTGATGACATCACTTCCAGGAAGTGATGTCATCATGCAAGCCGGGAGCACATGCAGAAACCAGGACCCAGGGGTGCAGCGAGGTAGGTACTGGGCTCCCAGTCTCCCGCTGGGGGAGTCAAGGGACCTGGCAACCCAGCTCAGCATGAGTTAACTGAACCAGGTTAGAGGGATCAATGTGGCTGCAAGCTCAATGATATGTGATAGAGTTTGGTTTATTGCTCTTGTTTTAAACTGACCTGGTTTTGTTGTGAAGAAATCTTAAGCAAAAGGCCATTGGATTGTGTGTGGAGCGCTGAAGTTTGCTATAATGGCAATGACTGAAACTAAAGGACTACATTTCCCAGCAGCCCTGGCCTCTTAACTGGACAAAGAACTTCTGGGGAGATGGAACAAAAAGGAGGTGACAGAAGAGTGGCAAAGCACAGAAGGGAGGGAGCAGGATTTTGAGTTCAGGTCTCAGGCTTGAGATAAAGTTTAGGTGGTGTATTTCCCTCCTTCCATATACATGCAAGAATCACAGGTAGCTTGGTTTGGAAGATGCAGCTTTTCTTAATAGAGGCACCATGCCTTAAACCTCTGAAGATGCTGGAGCTCTGAGGTATTTTGCATCAGTATTCCTCTAGAAGAAGAAAAAAACAGAGAGAGTCACGGTAGAACAATGGGGGCTTTACAAAGCAAACGCCTTGACTTACTAACTCATCACATTCAAGAACAATTTAAAGCAAAAGTATTCAATGCCATCCACAGATCACAAAATTAATCACAAATTATTCATATGTTTATATTTTTTATATTTTAAATGTGCATGTAAAGAGAGGGAGTGTTTGAATAGCCAGGTAAAGAGTCAGAGGCAAGCATCCAACATTTTTAAACTACAACCGTAACATAACAAGCTGTGCTAAAGAGCAATGTGCTTTGTGAACAACTTTCAACAATTCCTATTATTTTATAAAGTGCTAGTGCCTATACAAAGCCTGTACTATACATAATACAAACAATGAACAATTATTAGATGCCACTCCATACACTCAAGCACATAGAGTAATGATGGAACATGTACAATTTAAAGAGGCAGTGCAAAATACAGGAGAGTAAAAACCCTTCCAAAATGACCATACAAAGTCAATTATATGAACGAATTCCAATCTTGAAAGCTTTCCAGAAGATTTCACAAAGGTAGTTGAAGGTGCTAAATGAAACTGCAATGGGAGGCTGGCAAATTCACCCATTTCAAACTATGTGCTTCATCCAGGCAGTCATTAGTAACATCAATCAATCAAATACAAAAACTTACAACAACAGTTCATACAATTTCTCCCAGCATCCGCCCATCATTCTCGGCGCGTATTCCTCTATGCAGGAAAACACGTGTTGTATGTCTGCCTGCATTCCATAACTTCCAGGCAGACTTGAGTTCCACCTCCTCTTGCACTGGAGTTGGCAGAAAATAGACCTTCCCTTTGAACATCAGTTCTCTAGTGTAGCATTGGACATGCAATCAGAAACAGCGGTGGAGTGAGATCTGGAAAGATGAGCATGATGCACGCACACCATGAGCTCCTGTTTCCTCATAGGGCCATAAGAAGCTGAACAGCGCTCATAACGTGTGAGTAATTTGCTCTCTCATCTCCTGGTTTCTCTGTCCTGTAGGATGTTGATGATGCAGCATTGGTCCGCATAGACCTGGAACGGAAAATTGAATCCCTGCAAGAGGAGATCAACTTCTTAAAGAAAGTCCACGATGAGGTACACCACGGAGCATGACGCTGAGGCAGTCCTCTCTTTGGAAGTATAGTGGGGTAGAATTGCCAGGTCTCCTCAAAGAGCCTCCTTGCTAAAGATCCATCCCTTACCCAACCTTGCTGAACGTGTGAGCACTCGGGGACTTTTAAGGAAGGGAGGTGACACTACCATAGAATGGCTGCCATGGAGGGGTCAATCACAACATGTTAGGCGGTTCCAAGCCAAGCATGCTCTACAGTGATGGGAGCTGATTGGTCTCTGTGTGAATCAGTGTGTGGTCACAGTCATGTGAATTTTTTTTTAAAAGGCTATTGAGCCCTGTAGTGCAGAGTGGTAAGCTGCAATACTGCAGTCCACGCTCTGCTCACGACCTGAGTTCGATCCTGGCAGAAGATGGGTTCAGGTTCAGGCTCAAGGTTGACTCAGCCTTCCATCCTTCCGAGGTCAGTGAAATTAGCACCCAGTTTCCTGGGGGTAAAGTGTAGATGACTGGGGAAGGCAATGGCAAACCACCCTGTAAAAAAAGTCTGCCAAGAAAACGTTGGGATGTGATGTCCCCCCGTGGGTCAGTAATGACTCGGTGCTTGCACAGGGGACTACCTTTACCTTTTTAACCACATGAAAATATTTTAAAAACTCAACATGTAAACTAATTATGTTAGAAATGCAACAAGGAAGATGAGGTTTAAAGGCCAGATTATTCCATCTCTATGTAAAGTAGTCACCGCAGATCAGTCAGACACAGAAAGAGGGGCTAGCAGATAACTCTGCTGAGATTTCAATCTGCTGCCTGAGAATTAGTTACAGGGTGTTTCAATTTTGTGTCTCGTGTCCTCTGCCAGGAGCTGCGAGAATTGTTGGAACAGCTGCAGCAGCAGCAAGTTCACATCGAGATGGACATGGCCAAGCCAGACTTGACATCTGCCCTGCGGGAGATTCGCATCCAGTATGAATCCATGGCCTCCAACAATATGCATGAGACTGAGGAGTGGTACAAGTCCAAGGTACTGTGAGGGGGTGGCGGGCCCGATTGGTAGTACCAAGTTTTGGCTGAGTCAGGTTATGACAGGTGTGTGCCACAGAGATTCAAGGGCAGAGCAGTGCAGCGCTCTGCATCCATTGCTTGGCACAGCCCATGGTGGTTTTTAATACATCCCAGAGGTTCAAATTAGTGGGTATCCCTCCGATCTTTGTGGCTGAGACTTCTTTGGAGGAATGCTGTCCTCTCCTGTAAGAGAATGGGTGGTATTCATTTTGTACTATCTGGTTAGCAACACAGGACTGTTACTGGTTGCTCCTGCACCCATAGAGGTCCTACTAACTTTTTTGTTATTAAATAATCTAATATATAGAAATATATTTGATTTGCATTTGATTGTTTTGGCAGTTGAGCAAAATGAACAGCTACCTGTACACACACTTTCTTTGGGGGGGGGGCTTATGGAACGGCCTGCCTGAGGAGGTCCAGACAGCTCCCATAATTTGCAAACTATGCAAAACTGAATTATTCAGGAGGGCTTTTTAACTCTGGTAATAGGGCTATGCCATAAGAAATGGCTCAGAGAGATACCTTGGTAGGGACAGAGACTGTAGACTATTCTACTGGGTACTGTCTGCTGAGGTAGATGTGCTCCTACTGAGTAGTTTCCGCATCATTAAAGATGTTATGTTTAATTACTTAATGTTTTGTTTCCCCTCTGTGTTTGGATTTATGCTTGTTTTCAGATTTCAGTACCCCATATCCTGTTGTATTTTTTCATTGAATGTCCTAGCTGTTGATCATATTGTATTGAACGTTCTAGCTGTTGATTATATTGACTTGCACTGTGTAATCCCCCTTGGGTCCCAGTGAGAAAGGGGGACTAGAGATGGATGGATGGATGGATGGATGGAGGAAGTTTCCTTATATTGGAAGAAAGCTTCAAACTTGAGCCAAAAGAAAAATTGGGGTATAAATATTTTAGTAAATAAATACAAATTTGCACAGTGAAATGGTAGGATACAATCAACCCCACTATGACCAGCTTGAGGAGGAGCAATGCATGTCTGGGGGCACCAAACCTCTGCAAAAAGAAGCAGCTTTTCGATAAGGCACTTTCTTTTTTCAGTTCCATGTTTAGTACCTTGGGTGGGAATGTTGAAGTCCTAAAGCACCCCAAAAGCACCCTTCATGTGCACAATTAGATGTGCACTTGGTCCTGATGCATCATGGAATGAAGCAAAGAACTTCTAGGTCCAATGGGGTCTTTCTTAGTCCACAAACTCAGTCCACTGAAACTTAAACTTCTGCCTGACAGTTTGCAGACCTGACTGATGCAGCAGCTCGAAACATTGAAGCCCTGCGCCTGGCCAAGCAGGAAGCAAATGAATACCGCCGGCAACTGCAGGCCCTCACTTGTGACTTGGAGTCCCTGCGAGGATCGGTAGGTAGAGAAGGCCCTGGGACAGGCAGAGTCTGCTCCAATTTCCAAATTGCACTGTTTCTGTAAGGCAAGGAGCAACCCCAAACTGTGAGAGGGGGAGCAGAGGGGAATGCCTGCCCCTTTCAATCTCTGACTCGTTCTCAACACTGCTGTTTTCGTTATTGCTGGGCCTGTCTGGAACCTCCCCTCCCCAGTCAGCAGCGAGGTTCCTGGTAACCCTTTGGGTCATCTTCATGTTCATTAGCAATTCTTTCATTTTCCTCCTTACAGAACGAATCTCTGGAGAGACAGTTGAGAGAGATGGAAGACCGCTATGCCCTTGAGACAGCCAGCTACCAGGACACGGTGAGCCGGTTGGAAGAAGACACTCGGAGTCTCAAGGAGGAAATGGCCCGGCACCTCCAAGAATATCAGGACCTCCTGAATGTCAAATTGGCCCTGGATGTTGAGATTGCCACCTACCGCAAGCTGCTGGAAGGAGAGGAAAGCAGGTATGTCTCAGAAACTGCTTCCCTGGCCTATATCTGAAGTGTCATGATATTATTGGCAGGTAAATTGCTCTGTCCGAAGTCCACTGATCTCTCCAGGGAACCTTACACATCCTAGAGTTCTTTGGAAGATGTACGTGTTAAGCCTCATAAATTTATGCAGCAGAATGTAGTAGCAAAGACTTGAGATGGTAGGATTGACCATAATTTTGTAATAATAAATAATAATAATATCTTCAATGTGCAGGGGGAGTTAAATTTTAAGGCTCTCTTACAATAAAAAAACAACCTTTCTTTAAGTTGAAAGAGCAGAACAATAAGTAGCCTGAGCCAGTACCTTTCTCTGTGATGTGCTGACTATAGTTTTTTACTTGCAGAGAACTTTTAAAAAACAGCAACAAAGGATAGTATTAAAAAGTGGGACTCCTACCTGCAACTCAGAGTGGTACAGTCTGGTCTTCCATCTCATTCTGCTCCACCTGAAAACTAGATCTTACTCCTAAGCTAGGAGGATCAGTCACAGAATGTCCTGATGATCTTAGAAGTGGACTTTTTTCCTTCCATTGAGTCCACTGGTGGAATAGATACCCGAATGGTCTAGTACAGTCAGAGCTGAACCTCACCTGGCAGGGTCACCAGGTGGTGCCTTAGCCTGCTGTGACATTGGGCAGGCTGAAACCCTCCATTCACTTCATCAAAAAACACACCTGAGTCATGGGCAGGTATTCCCTCCAAGCTTCTTTAGCTGTGGAGCATGCTGGTTTTGCCTTATCCTTGCAGTTTGAACAACTCCTCTGAGAGTTGCTTTGATGTTGGGTCATTCCAGAACAATGGATCAAAGGGTGGGGGAGGAAGGAAGAAAAGGACCAAATTCTACAACCCACACTCTTCTTCCTTCCTCCTTTCTTTCTCTGCAGGATCACTATCCCTGTGCAGACTTTCTCCAACCTTCAGATCCGAGGTGAGGAACTCATTCTTTCATGGTTAGCAATCCCCAGGTGGTCACAGCCGCAAGTCAGCATTAAGCTTCCCCTCCCCTTTCCCACGAGTGGTGAGATGGTGAATGATGGTCTTTGCACAGCCCATTTCCTTTTGAGGAAGAGCTTATGGAGGCTTGAAGATGCCTTTTGGAAATGGCAGTGGACTGCACACATTTTGCAAGATCAGAAGAAAATGGAAGAAGGGAGGCAGTAAGCTGGGGGGAGGGGGCGTTTAAAACATTTCCGTATTTATTTATCTGCTTGGCCAGAGGGCACCTTCTGCAGCCACAGCATAACTTCTATCCCACTTTCTCATGTGGCTCCATGTGGTCTCCTGCAATCTCCAGTATTCTCAGACCATCCTTCAGGCCCCAGAAAGGCAGCTGTGAACCCCAGCAGAGAATTTCTCACTGTGAGATCAACAGCCAGCAAACTGGGAACATGCCGGCCTGGCCCGGGTGTGCCTCAGCTTCTAGAATACAGCACAGCTTTTTCAAAAATGAGCCCACCACACACAGTCACTTCAGTCCACTTCTCCGCTGTCTCTGTAGTGGTCCATCCCATCACGTTTGTTTCAGTCAAACAGGGTAAGGCTGATTCAGAGAGACCTCACAGTTTTATACCTCCTAATTCACTCCACTCTTTCTCCTCTCCGCCCACCATCATCATAGCTCATTGAGTTCAAGGCAGTGGCTTGATTAGGAAAGCTTCTTGGATCACATTCTTAGCCTTTCTGTCAGCTCTGTTCTGCACCCGCTGCATCAAACACCTTCCTTCTTGTTGTGGCTTGTTCTTGGGGGCCACTGTGTTCATTTTTGGTGCAACTAAGAAGTCTTTTTAAAAGCTTCTACAATGAACCTCAACTCCTTCCTGCTCCTGACTTAAGATTCCTTCTGCAATTTGATGCAGCTGTACAGAGTTTTCACCTGCTGTCTGTCAAAAAGACATCAGTCTTTCAAGAAGCTGCGATCTGGGATCAGTTTAAGCTTAGCAACACCAACCTACTCTTTAGCTGTGGTTTCCCCTCTTCCCTTAGTGTTTAGTACAGCTGCAACAGAATGTAGAAGTAGTTTGGTGTTGCTCCGCAAAGGGCCTTCTGCATTCCCCACTGTTATTTCTGTTGTCTCGAGGACTACCTGCAGGTGCCCGATAACCCACCCACGATTCCTTGGTCAGAATCTAATTATTGCTGATCTATGACAGGCTGTTCTTTCCCTCCTCACCAGAAACAAGTCTGGACACAAAATCTGTTTCTGAGGCCCACCTGAAGAGGAGCATAGTGGTCAAAACAGTGGAGACCAGAGATGGTGAGGTAGGAAAAAGCTACCCCTGTTTTCTTGTGCTTTGGAAGCCTTCAATTTCTGACCAGAAAGGGGCCCCACAGAACACTGAGTTAAATTCTTTGTTCCCAAGCACTCGAAACACCTCACTTCTCTGCATGGAAAGAGTTCCCCCAGTCACCTTAAATATCTTGTTCTGCTTTCTATTAACTGTAAAAAGTTCTTCCTAATCTATACTTAGCATCTTGTCTTTTTAAAAATGTTTTATTTAAATATGGAGCATAAAAGAAACAGTAATACATAAAATATATATCAATACCTCTTAAAACACCGATATATTCATACAGATCTTATTAAAATTAGAAACAATAGATATAAATTGAGAATGTATCAGTTAACTATACAGTGGCCGTTGTCACACGGGCTTCTATTTAGTGCGAAAATGGCGCTATTTCCCGGCAAACACCCACCTTATTCCAATACTGTAGCGATTTTCTCTCTTCTGCTTTGTGCTTGATAGTCGCGCTATTTTGTGCCTCAGTGTGAATGCCTCACATCGATGTATTTCGCCTTGCAATGCCCTATGCCCTCCCTTCAATCCCAGAATCCATTTCTTCCTGCGACTCCCCTTTTTAAAATTTTATTATGTCCTTATAACGCCATAACGACATAACACAATGCAAACTTTCTGCTGAAGTAAAAATGACTCAATCGCCATTGGAGAAAGATTAACCCAAAAACATACCACAATACAAATGTCCGTGTAAAGTCGTTTTCAGTTTTTTTATTTTTTAACATAACTAACGTAACGTTTTGCTCTAACAGAATGTTTATATGCTGTTATTCCGTTACAGCGGAATTAAACGCCAGAATAATTTTAAAAAAGGGGGGGGGAGCTGCTTCTGCGCGGTTAGAGAGAACAGAACAGAGCGCTTCGGTGTGGATAGCTGGTGGCGCGAAGAGCCGTTAGGTGACCCAAAGAAACGTTACTGTGCCGATAACAGGTAGGACGCTATATGCTGTAAATTTAATGGAAGAGATGCCCGTGTGACGATGGCCAGTATGTAACGACATAAACTAAACATAACTGTGATATAATTCCTTTGGAATCTCCTGTTCAGAAAGACAAGTTAAAATTGGTGACCAAATTTTCTTAAACTAAGTTAGCTGATGTCGTCTGGTTCAAATTAAAAGTAAGTCTAGCTAACACATACTGATCCCATAATCATATATGCCACATCTGCAAGGTCGGGGCAGTAGAGGCTTTCCAGCAAAGGGCTATAGAAATTTTGGCTGCTGCTAAGATAGTCGCTTAGCATCTTGTCTTGTAGTCAGTGGGTGAATCATTGTATCACACACTCACTTTCTGCTAACATTCTTAAACTATCAGCATATTTGAAGTTAAATTGTGTTTAGATTATATACCCACCTTCTTCAGTCTTTCCCTGTAGGCTTTATCTTCTAGACCCTTGATTATATTCACGGCTGTCCTTTTCTAGTTCATCCATTTCATTCCAGTTCATCCTTTTCCAGTTCATTCTTCTTGAATTGTGGTACCCAGAAGTCCAAACAAATAATATACCAGGACTGAGTAAAGCCATACTGTAACTTCCCAGTTCTTGGAATTGAGGCTTCTATTGAGATACAATCACAAATGACCTTGTAGCGTAGGACTGTTGACTCATACTATTGATCTTCTAGAACCTCTCATCTTTTTCTCTCTGGTGTGCTGCTGCCACCACCCGGTCAATTGCCCGGTCTTGAACTTGTACAATGGCCTCCTTTTTCCTGTGTTGACACTTGGGATTGAGGGTTTTCGTTCTAATTGAGCTTTATCAAGCTTTTTAGTTTACTATGAGGGGAAATGCTAGCCAGATTTATGGTATACAAGTATGCTTTTGGGCAATGCAAAATATTTTTTCTTTCTCCAGAACAGGAGTAGTGGTGAGAATTTAGAGTCAAAAGAAACAGGAACAGGAATTGTCCAGCATTATCATATGGATCCTTACCAAATTGAGGGGAAGGGATGGTTTATAGTTGGCCACTGGGGAAGAGATAATTAATCCCTGGTTTGTATGTTTGGATAATGGAGAGGAGTGGAGACAGCGTGTGGACCTACTACTCTGTCACCTGCACAGACCTGATTGTCTTGGGTACTAGGATACTCTCCTTGCTGAAGCTGTGCTGTCAGATCAAAGCAGAACTCTTGCTGGAGCCTCATTTCCTCTGCGGACTCTTTGCGGAATCTGAGCTGCTCCATATTCAGATGCAAGGTCTTGCAAACTGATTTTGCAAGGATAGGCTTAGCCAGTAATATTCAACTACAGTAGAGTAACAAACCCAGAAAACAACCAGCCTCTCTCTGCACACAGAACGCACATGTGAGTGATAGTCATGCAGGATGCTTTAAAATACAGTAATAAGCACTTTGGGGCATTTATAGTGCATCACATGTATTATGTCCTTGCACTCTTTACAACAACCCTGAAAAGTAGGCCAGTGCTATTACCCTCCAGGGCAGAGACAAGTTTAGCCACAATACTACATTGACTCTCTTGCTCTCTTCCATTAATGTGATAACAGAGCTTATTGCATATTGCATATTGTTTGGGGAAGAAACTCTTCATGAAATGTTTTGCCAGCCAAGGCATGTAGGCAGAAATCTGAGCTCAGTGCTTGGGTACCCTCTGGTGTCCAATAGGCCTGATTGCAGTTGGATTGAGTCGGAGCCAAGCTACAAGTGACAAATTACACTTTCCTGGCAAGTGAACAGACTCATGTGTATTCCTCCCTGTTCACTTGCCATTCACTTGCTCTTCACTTGATCAAGTGGAGTGCAAATGAATGGCAAGTGAACAGGGAGGAATACATGTGAATCTGTTCACTTGGCAGGCAAGTGTCATTCGTCACTTGTAGCTTGGCTCTCACGCATTCCACTTTTTCCTTTCTTCTTCTGGGTGAGTGCCTGTCATGGATAAAGGATTTTGGTTTGGAACTAGGATATCCCTTTTAGGGATAGGATAAAAAGCTGCCAAAGGGGGCCAGATTTGAAACCTTCTGAGGCTACTTTTAGCCCCAGTAATGATGGGGAAGAGAAGATAGGCATCTCTGTTTTCCCTCTTACAACCAATTGTCATTCAGAGAGCTGATTTTGCATGGGGGAAAAGATCTACCCCCTTGCCCTGTACAATGGCTCTCGTGAGTGGGGGTTGGAAATGACCGCTTTGCAAAACTAAGCTACGTATTGAGCAACTGGATTACAGATCCCTTATGTCATGTCCAATATTGTACTACAGGATACCAGCATTACTTAAGTTTTCAGTTCAGTTGTCTGTATTATACCTAGGGTTGCTAACCTCCGGGTGGGGCCTGAAGATCTCCAAGAATTACAGCTAACCTCCAGATGATAAAGAACAGTTCCCCTGGAGAAAATGGCTACTTTGGAGGATAGATGTTATAGCATTATACCATGCCGAGTCCCTCCCCTCTCCAAAGCCTGTCCTCCCCAGTCTCCACCCTCAAATCTTGGCCTTTGCTTGGGTGCCTAGGGCCATGCCAATGACCGCGTTGGGGTCAGGAAGTAATTTTCCTCCAGGCCAGATTGACCAGGTATCCTTGAGGGGTTTTGCCCACCTCTGAGCATTGAGCAGGGCTTACTGAGCAGCGTTGAATTTCCTGCACTGTGCAGGGGGTTATACTAGATGACCTTTGGGGTACCTTCTAGTTCTATGTTTCTATTATTCTTATCCAAATTTGGCCCCAGATATGATGAAAATTTGACCACTATTTCTACTTGTCACCTATTTGGATCAACCTCAGTTTATTAAATTATAAACACTAAGGACTCGACAGATTCTGAATGTCAATTTTTGGACTGAACAAGAAGCTCACTGTGGCTGGAATAGCCAAGTGCTTGTTTTATTTGTTTACTTTGAGCAGTTTTTACCACACGCTGTCAGCTAGAAGCGCACAAGCAGTTGTCAAGCAGGGCGAGTGACTTTGTGATTCTCCTCCCCATTCTGCCTGCAGGTGATCAAGGAGTCCACCCAGGAGCATAAGGAGGTCGCATGAAAACGGCAGCCACACAGTAAAGGAGGATGCCTGTAGCTGTAGGATGCTAGGAGAACCTGCCTGCCTTTCGATGCTTCCATCTCCTGGCCTACAAACAGCATATGGATATGTGTATGGATATGCAGCGACCACACCAAACATATCACCACCGGCTAGAGACAGGAAGCATTTGCAAATCTAATTACGCAAGAGTAAGACTGGCCAGCTGCCATCCAGCCTGTAGATTCAGCCTTTTGCAGGCATCTTTGGGGGCCAGCTCTAGTCTCTTATCCTGCCTCCTTAAATTGGCATGTTAACTTCTCCAACAGATGTTTAGACCAGACTGTAGCTTGTCTAGATATCAACTTAGTCTTGATGCCAAAATCTGATCAATAAACTTACTAATAAATAGGATCAAATGTTATTGTTGATTAAAGGAATGTGCTGCAGGAAAGGGGCTCTGTGTGTGTGTGTGTGTGTGTGGTGGGTGTGTAAACAATGATCAGAGACCTAAAATGGCTGTATTCCAAGGTTACAGTGTTCTTGTATGGCCAACTAGAGGTTTCAATGTTTGGCAGAAGAGCCACAGGCCTTCTGAGATGGAGGGAGTTCAGGGAAAAGTAAACAAGGCTGATGGGGGTACCAGGCAGAGAAGTTGGAGGAGAGATAAGGAGGAAAGGTTGGGCAATTTGAGAAGGGTGACATACTACAGGAGACCCAGAGGGGAGCTAAAGGTATGACCAGAGGTCTACAAGACAAAGAGAGCTTGTATTTCTTTTTAAAAGCTCTGATCAAGGTAGGGATTGGGCACAGGTCAGAACGGAATCTGAAATGGCTCCCTAAAACACACTTTTGGGGACTAAAGGTATTGAGCCAAATCCCCTTTGTTATTGCTAAGAAAACTAGAGGCAAGGGAAGTTAGCTATTGACTGAGGTATACCTGATTTCAAGTGGCAGGAGGAGTCCCAAAATAATAAAACAGAATGAGTCTGTGACCCAGGTGCCTTGCTGCTCCTCCTCATTTGTTGCCAGGACGGGGCAGTGGTTGTGGGGGACAGAGGAAGGGAGAGGACCACTTGAGTTTCCAGCACAAAAATCAGGGCCAATACACAGCCAAATTGTGGGCAGGCTCTGCTGCCTTCCCACTTCCCTGGCCCTCTGCCCTCATCTCACAATGTCCCTGAAGCTTTTCCTGTGCCTTCCATGAGAGTTTCCCCTAGGTTTTCCCTTTTCCTTCCCCCTTCCTTCCCGCAGGACCTTGCCTTTTCCACACTCCAACATTCCAGTTCTCCACCTGCCTTTGACAGTTGTATGGTCTCCCTCCTTCCTTCCTTCAGACAGCCTGGTTCCAGTTTCCATTCAGCTTTCCAGTCCTCAGCGTCTGTGTCTGCCTAACACACCTGTTGCCGTATTCATGCCAGCAATAAGTGTGAAGTTTTTCTCCCAACAAATTGACCCTCTGTTTTCCTCCCAGAGGCTGCCTCATTGGTTAGCATTCTATGCTGGACCTCTTCCCCGCATGCCCCAGAGAAGTCATTATGGCAGCTGCTCAAATAAGGGGCTTCAGCAAAGTCAGTTTTCATTCTCAGCACACACTGACTGATCATTCTCCCAACACAAGCATTTCTTGTTAAGAGATGTAGAGTTTCTGGAAAATGTGAAAGCACAGAATATGAGTATTAAAGATCAGAGCTCCTCCTGAGTCCTCCTGACCACAGATATCAAAATTTGTTACACTTTTTTGAGCTCATAGGTAAGAGTCTAGGAATACTGGATGCCTACACCTTATTTTCAATAGCAATATATCAGTATTGTTAACCATTACCAGTCAGTATTGAAATGACCATTGTTAATTCTGACTTTTTCATTTTCCATCAGTGGTTGTGTCTTACTTGTATGCTGCTCCGTGTGTACTTCTGAAAATGTGCATGTTATCCTGGATCTTGATATTGGTTGCATATTTCTGAATGCTGAACCAATTTCTAACACTGTTAAGTTCTTAACGGGGATATGCATTGTACTGTTCCAGCAGCAAGCTTACTATATTAATCAGTATGTACCAGACTAGAATGTATGCCTATAGTTTTAAGAGAAGTGCATCTTGGGAGTTGTAGTGCCTTACCCCACAGGTTCAGTTCCTGGGGCATTCAAAGCCTGCCAAAACTTGTTAAGGCCATTTCCTCTTTTGTTCATTCACACCTCAGCAGGGAGAGGAACAAGTCTTCTCTCTTTTTTCACCACATTCACTGGGTCTACAAAGCTCCATCAAGTGCCTTTATGCATGAAAGATGCACTCTCTCCTTTCGTTATTTAGAAGAATTGTGAGTAGAGATTCCTTACGTGTATGAAAAAGTTAAATAAAACCATGGCCGTTTCCACACGGCTTACCTATGCTCGTAACGTCCTGGTAGATTGCGCAAAAACTGCGTTTCCTCGCGCGAGATTTGCGCGACATCGCGTGACATCGAGCAGATCTCGCGCGAGAAAACGTGATCTTCTGCGTTTTTTGCACGATCTACCAGGACGTTACGAGCGCAGGTAAGCTGTGTGGAAACGGCCCATTTAAGTTTGTAACCAGTGCGTGTGCATTGACACTTGACGACAAAGGGTTGGGATTCCCTCCTCACGTCGGAATATGCATTTAATATTTGCAAACATTAAAAGCATTAATACTGCAACGTTACCTCAAATAGTGTTCTTTACTCTTTCTTTCAAAAATGTTTCATACATACAGCAGCACCCCCACCCCTTCATTTTTCCTTAACAGGTTGGGAGACAGGGGACACCAGAGCTAGGAGTAGAATAACCAGAGATATGAATGCATACAGCTACCTTAGGCCAATTGGGATAATTCCACCTGCTAGGCTAAGACTGTCTATTCTGTCAGTAACTCCCAGAGGTTTCAAAGAGAAAATCTTCCCAGCTTCTGCCAAAGTAATGTTTCTAAACATCTGCACAGCCAATCAAATCTCAAATGGCCATGCAACAGCCGTGCTGGGCAAAAGCTACCCACTTTCTAAAAACAGTTGGCAGATGCAAGGAAAGGTGTTGGCAGGCACAATAGCGCCCACAGGCACCATGTTGGAGACCCCAGCTCTAAAAGGACACTGTCATTGAGGTGTCTACAATATATAAATGTATTCACTCTCGATGGATTAATCAGTTAATTAATTCTTTAATCAGTTGACCGCTTTCATATCGTTACATTTGTTAACTGCTCTCGATCAATGTCTATTTCCCTTGGTGGTGCTATTCCACAGCTGTGCATTTGAATGCATAAAGGCAGCAGCGGACCACATGGATGACGACAAACAGTATAGTGATGAGGACATAGCTTGTGACAATGACCTTTACCGCATATAGTGTCTCAGGATCATCCAGGCTTCGTCTGCGGCGGCTCTCGTACACCACAGAGAGCCGGAAACCAGCTACCATTTGCCCCTCTCGCCAGCAGTAGTAGGTGCCTCTGTCACTCAGCTGGGCAAACCGAATGTGCAGTTGGTTTCCATGATCTATGAAGACCCTCATGCTTCGATTGATCCCGGTAAGGTACCTGGTGAGATACAACCGAGTTGAATCTTTGTCCCAGGCCACAGCATGTTCTGGCCTGGCACTAGGGCAGGAGATGATCAATCCACTGCCAAGGGACTGCTTGTGGAACTGAACAGGGACATTGGGAACCCACGGTTTTTCCCCAAGTTTTGAGATGATGTTGGAGATGGAAGCTTCACCCTTTTTTGAGGATTTTTTCTTTCTGCAAGACTTCATGCAACTTCGAATAACAATCTCAGGCTTCCTATTCTGGATAATCCCCCGGAACTGCTTTGGGATTGAGCTAGAGCCACAGGATGCCACTTCTGCTGTGCTGGTACGGTACCGCTTGAGCAGATAGGCGCTCTTCATGTAGCAAAGACCAATTCTTCGTTGCTCACCTCTGACATTGCAACGGTCACATGTGGTCCAGTCCCAGAAGATGGTGAAGACCGTAAATTGTTTTGCATCACGGTCCTCCCGTGGGTGTTGATTTTTGTCTGTAAAGGCAACATCTATGCCCTTGGAGGCCTGCACATCTACATCATAGCCATAGAAGAAGTCTCCTTGCTTTGTGCCACATATATAGTGCCCAGAATCTTCTGTCTGAACTCGGAAGACAATAAGACTGAACATCCTAATACTGAAGCGCCGGAACATGTCACTGCCTACCTTGATGTAGCTGGAGTCCACAACCAAAGTGCCATCAAAATCTGTCAAGACTCTTGTCTGCCGACTGCCCATGTTCTTCTGGAAGTACCATACCACAGAGGTGACCTGTTCTGGCTTGCAATTGCAAGGTAGCTCAAAACTCATGTCAGCCAGGTAGGCAGCATTCTCAAACATCAGGAAAGCTGGGCAAGGAGTCTGCCTGAATATATCTTCCTTCTCCACGATGGCAAAGGCATGGAGGACATTAGCAGTGTGTAGGACAATGACAATTCTAGCCAATCCTGACGATACCATTTGGTTGCTGAATCATACATATACACAACAGATTCCACACTGGGTAGGAGAGACCAGTCACAAGTTCTAGCCTTTAACTCTGATGCCTCACTTCTGAAGGATGCTGTCACGCACAGATGCTTTAATTAAGCACATCTAAAGGAGACCCATACTTCAGCAGATGTCGGGGAGATATTTTTACCTGTTTTGTCCCAGTTCTTTTAAATAGCACATAAAGCAATGCATGGGTATATACGCATGGGTGAAAAGTTCTAGAACTTTTTCCATTTTTGTTCTCGAGTTCTAGAAGGGAAGCTCAGCTCTGGGATGGAAACCATAAACAAATGGTCAGTTGAAAAATACGAATGTATGAAATAATCTTACCCCAAACCAAACATTGCCAATCTAGCTCTGTACTGTTAATTCTGACTGGCGGCAGTTCTCCAGGATTTCAGCCAGAGATGAGTCTTCCCCAGTATCTGCCACCTGAGATACTTTTTAAAAAAAAATAAATCTTATTGGTTCTCTTCCAAATAATACAAGAAACTTCCATTTTTAAAACAGAGTTACATATGAAATTCAAGTTATAAACATACACACATTAACATACTATATCACTAAAGAATAAATCAATGCCTTAACCACGGAGCTGTAAAATTAGAAGTCCCATGGCACATTAAATACAAAAAACAATTTTATTTCAGCAAAACATTGTAAAGACTACAGCCCGTATGCTCAAATGCATTCAGTGGATCCTCTCGCTAGTTATCAAAAAAGCAAATTGTAGGGTCAAAGGGCTATAAAACACAGGAAGTACAGGGTGAAATGTAATTGTGAAAAATACAAATGTAATCAAGAAAAGTACAGAGACCCTTTACAACAGCAGATGCTGGACATTTCTCCAGTGTAGCTTAGTAAGTTGATGCCTGTGGTAGGACAGAACCCCACATCGTTGTTCAGCCCTAGAAATGGGCCAACAGTTGATAGACCAACAGTTTGTACAGATAAGAACTGCTTGGAGAAACTTTTAATAGATGAAAATCCAACTATCTCTAGGCTTATAGCCATGTTCTGTGCTTATGTGATAAAATCTCGCAGCAAGCAGCAAGGTCATACATAAGAGACCTATTGCTCCCTTTTGGTAGGACATTAATGATATTAATGTGTTTAAATATGTATTTTAAATTTTACGATGTATTTTTATATCTCATATTTTATATTCTGGAATTTAGGACTGTTGTAACAGTTGTTGGTTCTTAATGGTCATTGACTGTAAACAATAAAAACAAACAAATGGGGGTGGGATTGTGTAACACCTCATAATTAATTCTAACCCAGCACCTTCATTTGGAAGTCCTGCTGCTACTCCATTGGAATGACTAGGACTAAACTGTTCTCCCTCTTCAATGATGTACATCTAAACGTGACACATGAATTTGCTCACTGTTTTTGATAAGATTACAGGACTTCTGTACTACAATACTAGTGCTCCACAGTTAATGCTTGTGATGTTTCTGCTTCTGCAGTAATTTCTGGATATGTCATTTGATGTTTGTAATTCAGTATAAATGTTTATGGAATACAGCTTGCTACCAGCCTCTGCTAGCATGAGACACAGCATAACCACAGAGCTGTTTCTTTGAACAAGGCCAATCTCCCTGCTACAACTCACCACATTACCAAAACGTGCCTGGCTAAATCTCCTGTATTAACTCATAGCCACCCCACCCACCAATATAACAATTAGTCTGTTTTCCATGATCTATCATTTTCTACATTACGAAGTGTTCTGAACTCCACATAGTATTAAGGACTGGGATGCATTGCAGCGTAGGGTGAAGCTGTGGGCTTTAGCCATTAGCTCACAAAGGTTTCTCATTGCTTTATGGGAGGCGAAGTGTTCACTGTTCTTCTCTGGCAGGGCCAGGCACTCTGCTACCCTATCATTACAGGTCCTCTTCAAATTTCCTTATTCCTTGGAAAAGAATGCTTAATCTGTACAGTAAAATTCTCTTCATCCTCTTAGGTGGCAAGAATGGCCTTGGTCTTTTAGTGAGGCCATCCCACTTTATGGAATAGTCTACTGAGATGGGGAGAAGAACACCAACCTTCTGGCTGTTCAGAAACTGGTGCAAGGCTGCATTAAATGACAGCGCATTGGAGAGCATGAGAGGGAGTTTATACTCTGACTTGCTAGACCGGCTGGCTGTGGAGGTGACTGGATTTTTCAGCCAGTGCGATTTTATTGTTGTGCTTAGGTTTTCAGCTTTTGTAAGCCACTTTGAATCCTGCGTGCTGGAGAAAAGCAGGGTACAAATTTATTGTGAGCCGCCCTGAGCCCATTCATGGGGAGGCGGGGTATAAATCAAATCAAATCCAATAAATAATAAATAAATGAAATAAACATATGACCAATATAACCTATGCATATAACACTAAATCGAGTATGCAGATTTTACTTTGATTTCTTGTGTGTGAAGAAGAGTTCTGTGTATTTCAAAAGCTTGCTTCCAATTTTCTGGACATTAGCTGGTCCATTGCTCCTGTAATCATCCAGAAAGCACACCAGACAAGCAACCCATCCCATCCTGCCCCTTTTCTCACCCATCTAGGACAAAAACACTCAGCCTATGCTGTGAAATTTTGCCCTCTGAACTAGAAGCCCATTTCCCTAACCCCAACATAAAAGGCTCATTGTGAGAATTCATTTGTGAGAGAATGACACTTTGCACATGCACAAACATCTTTGTATATGTTCACATCTTTATTTATTGCTTCAGCAGTGATTGTGTTGGCTGAGCCTTGGAACTACAAACTGGGTAGGGGCCATGCCTTTGAGTTCCAGACATAACAGAAAGACCTATATGCCATAACAAATATGCAATCAATTACAGCTAAACAAACCTATAAAGTAGATGTGCCTTAAATCAATCACTTGCCACATGTATTCACAGTGGACTATCTGCTTGGGTGGAGATGGCAGAACCCACACAAGCAGAGACAAGAAGCAAGCACTGAATCCAATATGGGCCCATCCCCTAGGTATCTGGTCTGCACAAACTTCATGGAAATAAACAGTGGAAGCTCAAGAATGTTTGTGAGAGATTGCACATCTCCTATTCATTTTGAAGAGGGTTGAAAAGGGAGGGCCACGGTGGGCATTCCTGTCCTCTCCACATTCTGCACAATGGGGTGGCTGATGTGCTCAGGCACATTCAGAGCACTTGGTAAAGGTCCATCAGTTCCACCCGTTTTCTTTCAGCTGATCCACCTCTTTGGCAACTGGGTTTGGTAACGGTGGTATTTTCTTCAGCTGAAGCATGTACAAATTCAGAAGAGCACACAGAACCTGTCTCCACCCTTTGTAGTTTCTCAAACAAATGCCTGCAACTTTCCTTCTCATGCTTGCTCAGGAGTTCTACATTCAGTCCAAAGCGTTTGGTGCCTGAAAGACTCTCTAAGATCTCCAGGACAGAGTCTTGATCTTTGAGGCTGACATTTTCACTGAGCACTGTTAGGAATTCCCCCAGTAAACCAAAGGCAAGATCAGCTTGGAAGATATGGCCCAGCTTCTGGGACCCAAGTTGGAGCAGGAACTGGTACTGTTCTTGGCTGTTTTTCATGTATCTGCGCCAATTTCTGTAGAACTCTGATGAGGTCTTGGGAAGTTGTTGTAACTCCTGGAGAATAAGAACAGTGTTAAAGGTTCCAAAACATGTGGATGCTTCCCCACTTCCCAAGTCACCGGGTGAACATTTGAACTTTCCTTTTTAAAAAAGGGATGTTGTTTGAACAACTGTGTACCTACAAAAATTTTGCATCTTACACAGGGATGATAGCATTTCATGCAAAACTAAATTATTCAGAAGGGTTTTCCAACCAGATTACAGGTTGGTATCATAAGAAATAGCTCAGTGAGATGCCTTGGTAGGGACAGGGACTAAATGCTAAACTACTGGTTACTGTCTGCGCCTACTAAGGAGTTTTCATGTTGCTAAACATGCCATGGAAATTGGCTATGCTTTGTTTCAGATAAGTTTTATCTCTGTGCTCGCTTCTATGCTTGCTTAAAAATTTTTCTGCTACTATTCTATATCATATCTGTTTCCCAGAATGTCCTGTTGTTCATTATTGTACTTTGCTCAGTTAATGTCCTAACTATTGATTATATTGTATTTTCACTTGCACTGTGTAATCCACCTTGGATCTCAGTGAGAAAGGCATAACAACAATAATTCTACATTAAGAAATTATTTTCCTTAAAAACACCTGATGTACAGAAAATTGTACTCAAAGGAATTCTGTAAAATGAAATCTTTGTTCAAATTCTGCATTCAGAAATAATTGTAAAAACTAATGTATGTACTGATAATTTAAGTCATGAGGCTGAGAAAGCAAACACAAAAATGTTTTTGAGAATCTAAAAAATGTATATGGAATCTGAATTTTTAAAGTGATTTTGATTCTAGTGATTTTTTATTTTAGTGAGATCATTTAAAATCATATTCTTTCAGTTCTGTTTACATTATTTAGAGTCACAAAATATTTTTCCTTTTTTCATTTCTCAATCTCCTGATCTACCTGTAGAAACATACAAAAGAAATGAGATTTTCGTGATTCTACCCTGCCATTATTAAACAATTGTACAGGGAATTTCACATGAGCCACAAATGACTAGGCCTTGGCTTAGAAAGTTGTTCCAATATCAACCCCCATACTGGAGGGAAATCTGCCACATGCAAACTCTCCCTCCCACAATTCAGTACAAGGGATTTTAAAGAAAAGCTTGGAGAGATGTCCAGCTCAAAACCAACCAAGGATACTAACACTCTCAGTGCTCTCACCTGAGGCAACTCCACTTTGCTTTCTTGTCTATGGCTTGCTTTTCTTGCACAGGAGTTCCACAGTACCTTTGTCTTATTTCCAATCTTGTCCTTTTTCTCCAGAGGCTTCAAGTGTGAAGCTAAAACAATATCCCTGCAAGCAACAGAAAAAGGCTGTCTATAGAGTGGAAGTATAATCATGAATTTCCAGAGGGAGTTTCAGCAGATAAAAATTTCTGCTCCTCCAATCTTCTACTTAACTCCGGGTTTGACAAATCCCAGCAGCTCCTAAATTTGGAGGATGGCGCCTAAAGCTGAAGAAAATTTGTCATGGCTTGACTAAAACACACTGGGGACCTCCTGAATTTTGTCATTATCCTAAGGGGCAGGTTATCAACATGTATCTGAAATGTGGGGAGGCTACAGACAGCTATTAAACGCTTCCTTGTCACCAAAAGACCTATTGTGGTTCACACACAATTTCTAGAAAGCAGGAACATCAAGACTACCCCACATTTCTAATTGGTAATGCAGAAATGTGACAAAATTCTCTCCACTGAGTAGGTCAGACCCTGCAGATGACAACCCTCCAGATGGGCTGCATGTACAGTGCGGTAAATTTACAAGAAGGTGACCACATAGCTTGTCTGTATTCACCTTTTGAATCATGTAATTGAAGGAACCAGTGGATTTCAAGCAAACCTGAATTCTTCATAAGATGCCACTTTCTGGCGCACTGCTCGAAACTTGGCATCGTTTTCTCTCTGGTACTTCTCATCAGCAGCCACAGCCTCTTGCAGCTCTTTTTCCAGAGCATGAAAATCTATCATGCCCTCCATTCGGGAACCAAGGAACAACACCACCACTAAAGTTTCATCTGAAACAACAGTCTTTATTCCAAAGAGTATAATCTTTTGACAACAAAAACATTAATTTGAAGTGGGGTATCTGTGCAAAAACAAATCACATTATTCTAGCAATAACACACATTCTTACTGTTACATGCTCCCTGCTACCCCAAGCAATGAAAAGTTCCAGTACCAACACAACCAAGTCTAAGTTTCTTTGGACGAGGGAGTACTGGATACTGACGGAGTCTGTTTAATTTTTGTTTTATAAACTTAAAGTACAAATAAGGCATAGTGGGAGCAAAATCCATTAACTCTGCACTAGCTCTTCCTCAGCTGTTCAAGATGCTTCATCCTCAGCAAACTCACAAAGTCCTGTCTCATGTCAGAGCTCCAAATTATTTCTCTGCCCCTCCTTTTCATTCAGAGGAATGTTACTTCCCCAAACCCCGATGGGTATTATATTCCAAAGGCTATAGAAAGATTCCATATAAAGGAATATTCATTTGATATATTTATATATTGTCATTGCACCATTGTGTTCAAGGCAATTTACAATTTAAAATAATACCTGCAATATAATATAGACAATATAAAAGATAAATAGGACAGAAGAAGAAAAGGAAAACAAACCCATTCAGTCAGGTCTTAGGAAACCATATTAATCCAAAGAAAAACACAAAAACAAAAGCCATTAGTACCTTTTATTAAGACCAATCAAAATGAGACAACTTCATGTGCAAGTTGGGGAGAACCATCTTTTTCTGTCCCACAACTCAATGAAGAGCTCTGTAGAAATCAAAAGCCTGCACATGAAACTGAGTCATTATGATTGGTCTTCGTAACAGCTACTACACAGCGTTTGCTTTTATGTTAAGAATTGCAATGGACAGAACTGGCTCCAGCTCTGCCTCTCCTGGGAGACAATCAATGGAAGTGGGTGGAATGCTGAACCAGTGACAGTCTGTTGGTGTGAGAGGCTGGAGAGAAAGGTTTTGGACATTGCTATGGGAGGCAGCAGAAAGATAGCTGGCTATAAAACTTGTTCTGTTACACTGAAACATTCCCTGTTTAACTCCAGTTTAGTTAGGAGTTTAAAAAACATTCACTCCTATGTTCCAGCTTGTAAATAAAGTTTAATTTTGTTTTGTTTTAACCCTGGCTGATTTGGAATTGTTGGCTGAGGGAAAATATCAGACACTGAGACCTCAAACATTCTGGTCACATTAAATGGGCCCGGTTTAATATATTTGGTGGCAGCATATATAGGGAAAATAAATTCACTCCCCCCAATAGCCCTTGAAGCAAATACAGGGAAGGGGCTGCCTGTCTGGGGGATCCTCTGGAAGAGGAGAGAGGGGACCCTGTGAGGATTTGGGTCAGGGCTTTCTACCTGCTAAATTTGAGGCTAGACATGTAGTGTGTGGTGACTTACCTGCGTGGGAAGCTCCAAATCTGTGAAGGGACGGGTGGGTGGCAAGGTGTGTGAAAGGCTGGGTCTGCCATAAGAATAAAATTATTTTGTTAACCAAGGAGCAAAAACCATGGTGACTGGCCCCACTCCCTGCAATCCTCACTGACCAAACTCACACCAGCACTCATCATCAGAGCTCCACCAGTACTCTGCATGTCCCTCTATGCACCGTTAGCGTTCGACCTTTTCCATCCCAAATTAGGGTTATCAACTCTGGCTTGGAAAATTCCTGGAGATTTCGGGACAGAGATTGTAGAGGGGACCGAGTTTCAGAAGGGGAATAAGCTCAGCCTACCCTCCGAAGGTGCCATTTTCTCCAGGGCAGCTGCTCTCTGTAGCCTTGAGATCAGTTGTAATTACGTGAGAACTGCAGGTCTCACCTGGAGGTTGGCAAGGGCAATGCTACACACCGTATATGCTAGAGCAGAAGAAACTCACCAGGCCTCACTCAGCCTCCCTCCGTTTAGTCAAGGCTAGGCTTCGAGTTTCCATAGAAACAAGGCCACGGTTGCGTTTCCATAACAACCAGGAAACGGAGACTCATCAAGGACCCCGGCCGAATAGAGTTGCCCACGCTAGGAGCCTGGTCAAACTTGTCATGTCTCATTGATGACTCTCTTTTTTTTTTCCTGCTCACACTAATAAAAATCTGGACGATCTATTTACTCGTCTCTAGAAGTCGAAAAGAGAGGCAAAAATCAGGCAAGAGACCGTAGCGCCTCGTTAGGGGCCATTGACAAGGGTGGCGCGGCGGGGGTGGTGACCTCATCTTCTTGCGACGGTGTGAAGAACGTTGGAGGACCGCGCGGTTACTTAGAGAGCTTTTCTCCGTAGTGGGTGGGAGCGGAGAAGAAAAGATTTTTTTAAGGATACGTTTTCTGACAGTACGTATTTTAGCCTGTAGTTCCAAGCTGTCCTGCGGTTATCTAGCTAGCGCTTCTAAAATCCTTCTCTCTGCCCTAACGTTCAAAGCGGTGCACCCTTTCCCAGGTTAGGCTAGGCTGAGAGAATTGTCTAAAGTCAGCTAGTGAGCTTTACAGTTGAGTAGGGATTTCAACCTAGAATTTCCCAACCTTCTAACCTTTAGGAACCACCTTCTTTGAGAGAGAGCCAGCTTCATATAGTGGCTAGAGTTGTACTAGTCCAAGTGACTCCGTTTCGAATCCCCTGCGGGACCTTAGGCCAACCACACACACTCTCAGCCTAATATACCTCACAGGGTTGTTGTGAGGATAAAAGGGAGGAGAGGGAAAGGATGTAAGATCCTTTGGGTCCCCACTAAGAAGAAAAGGGGGACATAAACGAAGAAAAAATATTTCAAAAGCTTGGCTACCCTAATCCCTTGCAATCATTGTATATGCCTCCCCTCTATTTGGTAAGAACCCCACTGTAAGCAAATTGGAAGTGGTGATTTTCTAGTTTTGCTCTTAAAAATGAAAACTGCATTATTTTTAAGTTAGGAGAACTTGGGTTAATGCAGAGGGAAGAATGTTGGAAAAGAGAGCAGTGATGGCCTGAAAAACTGGCTAGACAAGCACCATATTAGTGGGCATCTGTGGAGGTTGCCAGGGGAAGGTTTACATGTGTGAAATTTAAGGTAAAAAAAAGTTTATCACACCTTTGTAATGCCATAACAAACATCTAGTGATTAAGTTTAGGCTTTATGAAATTACTAGTAACAGCAAAATAAATACAGGGATACAGCTTAATGCAGACTGCATTGAATACAAACTACCAGATGTACTGAATTCAGTGGCTTATTTTCTTCCCAAGGCCTAACCAAATGGATACAGATCTTTATGATGAGTTTGGGAATTACATTGGTCCAGAACTTGATTCTGATGACGACGATGATGAGATGGGCCGAGAGTCAAAAGATCTTGATGAGGTACTGAAATTATCTTCCTGTTACAAGTTCCCACTATGCCGGAAGCCTTTTAAATAGTTTTACTTGAGTTTGTCAACCAGTTTATTCATGGTGAAGCAGTTAATTAAATTCGTTTCTCTATTGCAGTCTTGAATTTTGAGGATCCTGAAAAAAAGGTGGAACTTTGCCTTAGCTCCAGGAGACCAGAATGTTCCGGCAATGACATTAAAAACTAACACATTTATTAGGGCATGAGTTTGTGCAGGCACGATCTCCTTTTTATCAGATACATGTATTCAGCATTCACTTGCCATGGATCCTTCCTAAGAATGCACTAAATTAACTTCTTGATTCTAATAAATATAACCTAGTATTATTTTATTGCTGGGAATATAAATTGTTGTAGCTTAATCCTATTTTAACGGTTAATACATTTTTTCCAGTCCCCCATTAAAAACATTAAACATTTTAATGCTGTATCTTGAACCTAATTATTGCTGTTAATTTTTTATAATCATCTTCAACTAGTTTTTATTAAGCCTTTTTCTGTTAATAGTTGGGAACTTATCCAATGTTAGCAATTAACAGTTTAGTAGCTGTGATCATATTACCAGTTTTCTATATTTTTTCCTGATACAGTGTCTTAACAAAATCTAAGATTGCTTCCTTGCTTGGGACACCTTTCCAATGGAAGTCTTCCTATTTAATAGAGACTGCCACCTAGCTGCCGCTGAGAAGTGGGTTAAGCAAATTCCATTGATAGATGCCTCAAGGTGCTTGCCAAATTTTTCTGCTTGTCTCAGTTTTTAAACATCAATTAGTTTACTTATTTTAAAGTTATCAGACAAAGACATAAGTTTTGTTGCCAAAAGGCATGATAATGGATAGTCTGCAGTGGTTACAACACTGAGCAAAAATTAAATCTTGATGTGATCATACCAAGATTTAGTTTTGTGTGGCATTTTAATTAATGTCTATATGAGTTTGTGTACATTAAAAATAACAGAAAAATATGTGATATGAAAAAACTAACATGTAAAAAACAATGGAATTTTAAAACACCTTGTGCATATGCAGTGCCTCAACAAAAATCTGGGTATTAAAAAGAATTGTTGCTCTCACTAATACACTGATGCCACTTCACACACACATAAAAATGAGGAAATTCAGAACTGCAGTTTCTGGGGAGAAATTCAAATGGGGGAAAGTTTGTAAATCCTTGTTTACAAATGCTTAGTTGTTAGTATGCTTCTAAAGCTTGAGATAATCAATTACTATAACTGTTAATAAAGTCCAAAGCCTGGTTGGCACAGTCAACTATTGCACTGTACCTGTTAATTGTTGCTGAACATTGAATATGTTTGCACTGAAAGATATTGAAGTTCTGTATGGAAAGCTATACCCTTGATGATCCACTTGTACATGCATCTTTTGATGATGTAGCTGCTGTGAGATAAATGAGCATGTGTGAAACTTCTCTCCCCAGTTGTCATTAGGATTATGCTAGATGATAACTGCCCTTTTTTCTATTTTCAGCTTGATGATGATGACGATGATGATGATATGGGGGACCATGATGAAGACCACCCTGGGATGGATGTGGTGCTGCATGAGGATAAGAAATACTATCCAACTGCTGAGGAGGTCTATGGGCCAGAGGTGGAGACCATAGTGCAGGAGGAAGACACACAGCCTCTGACTGGTGAGAAATTCTGGGCACAGGTCTCATGTTCAAACATGCTGGCATGATGATAAGGCAGCTGATGAGCAGGAAAGGTAGAGACATATATAACACCTTGCTCAGTAGGTGGCCAGAGTACAGGACTGGGGAAATAGTTTAGATTGCCAGGAGCTAGTTTTGTCTGTTTGTAGAAGTAAGAGAAAAATACTGTATAGGCTTTTGTCATCCATCACTCTTGTAGAATAGGGGTTGCTACTTAATCAACTGTGCTAGGTACTCATACTAACTGCCCCACCCTGTCCCTCACCCAGAGGAATCTGCAGCGACTGAACTCCACCCTATCAGGAACGTCATGGCAGTCCCCCATGCCTGGCAAGACCTTCCTCTTTCCCCCAAACCATCCCACACAGCAGGCAGAAAGAAGGCCAGCTCCTAGGAGTCCTCCAGCAGAGTTCGTTTCTGAGAGCTTGTGTCAGAATGTGAAGGAAGGAGGTTCCTGAGAATGACATCAGCTAGCAGTGTCAGCCATCAAAAGCCCAGGATTGCCCTGAGGCATCAGGCTGGCTAGCTGAAGAGGTGGGAGTGGGGTGCATTTATGCCTGAAGGTGCAGGGGTGTAGTGGCTGAGGAGGAGTTTGCCTTCTATGCAATGCTAGTTAAGTGAGAATTCTGACTAGCCAAGTGCTGGATACATGTGACACGTATAGGCACTTACCTGTTTTCCAGATTTTCGTATAACATATTAAGGGCTTCCTTTGGTCTTTTCATTGATCCATCTCACTGTGTATTGTCTATGTACAGCGATTGATAGCAGTTCTCAAAGACCTTTCCAGCCCAGTTATTTCAGAGAGTGCAGCTAGAGATGCCAGGGAATAAATTAGTGTGCTTCATGCACAGCATGTGCTTTGCCGCTGTGTGCATTGTTTCCTGATGCATTTTTGAATAGAGGGCAGTTGTCCCTGCTTTCCCCATTTAAGGGTTATCATGTCTGGTATTTCCTTTCAGAGCCTATTATTAAACCAGTGAAGACCAAAAAATTCTCCCTCATGGAGCAAACATTACCAATCACAGTATATGAGATGGAGTAAGTAGCCTACAATTCTTATTCAAATAATATATTCTTTTAAGGGGCTAGAGTTGGGAGTTAACAAATTTGATTTAACTGTATAACCTATCCCTTTTTATTGTTTTGGTACATTAATTTCACTTGCTATGTGTATTTCCCTACTGCTGTTCATTAAAAGTATCACAACATTATCCTATTCCAACCTAATTCACCTTATACCCCCAGAGAATTTTATAAAATAACACCACACTTTCCAACCAAATGTTACTCCTGTCCATGAGGAAGCTGTCCCCCCCGAACACAGTCTCCTCTGAATATAATCCAGAGCTCCCAAAACTTGGGCCAGACTACAATTTAGATTCATCTCCCAGCTTTTGCCAAAATAGCTTTTGCTTCAGCCCTTCAGTAACAGTTGTAGAAAGAGGTCTTGCTGTGGTAATCTACAATATAACCAGGATTTAATGAGCCTTTAGCAGGGATGGTGTAAAGAGTTACAAGGCTTGGCCTGGCCACCAGAAGGGAAGAAGTTGAGTGGTGGCCATCAGCTACTCTGTGACATCAGAGTAGCTGATGGCCGATGTTATTTAACCCGATGTTATTTAACATCTACATGCACCCCCTTAGCCAGTTGGTGCGGAGGTTTGGGCTGGGCCGTCATCAATACGCGGATGACACCCAGCTTTTTCTGTTGATGGATGGCCGGCCAGACACGGCCCCAGACAATCTGGCCAGAGCTCTGGAGGCTGTGACGGCATGGTTGAAACAGAGCAGGCTGAAATTGAACCCGGTGAAGACGGAGGTCCTGCAGCTGGGATGGGGGCTGCCAGATGTTGGGATCCAGCTCCCTGCCCTGGATGGGACACCACTGGCAACTTTGCAAGTGGTGAAGAGTCTGGGCGTCCTCCTGGATGCCTCCCTGTCGATGGAGGCCCAGGTCACGGCGGTTGTCAAGTCTGCATTTTTCCATCTTCGTCAGATCAGGCAACTTGCTCCCTACCTGATGCCCCAGGACCTGGCTACAGTGATCCATGCAACGGTCACCTCCAGGCTAGATTACTGTAACTCACTCTACGCTGGGCTACCCCTGGGCCTGATCCGGAAACTACAACTGGTCCAGAATGCGGCGGCGCGGGTCCTGACTGGTATATCTTACCAGTCACATACCACACCTGTCCTGTGTCAGCTGCACTGGCTTCCGGTTGAATTCCGAATCAGGTTCAAGGTATTGGTTCTTACCTTTAAAGCCCTGAGCAGGTTGGGACCGGCATATCTTCGGGACCACCTCTCCCTGTATGTTCCCCGGAGACTGCTTCGATCAGCGGATAAATGTTTACTGGTGGTCCCCAGCCCTAAGGAAGCCCGCCTTGCTTCAACCAGGGCCAGGGCCTTTTCAGTCCTGGCCCCAGCCTGGTGGAACGCTCTGTCAATGGAGACCCGGGCCCAGTGGGACATATTATCATTCTGCCGGGCCTGTAAGACAGAGCTGTTCCGCCAGGCGTTCGGTGGTTGAAGGGGGCAGTGCCATGTTGGCCTCCCACCTTCGGCAGGGTGGGTTCTCCCCACCATTGCACTTGGTTAATTTATTTCATTATTGTTTTGTATATTGATTTTAGTATTGTTGTTTTCTTGTTTTTATTGATTTTAAACTGTTCACCGCCCAGAGCCCCTGGGGATGGGCGGTATATAAATTGAAATATAAATAAAAATAAATAAATAAATCACTTCCAGGAGAAACCTGGAAGTGATGTTACACTTGCCTAGGAATCTCCAGAAACTCTATGATAAAACCATAAGAGTTTTTGGCAATTTTAGAGAGGTATGACCACTGCTGGGTTCCCAGAGCAGTAGCGGGAAATGAGAGGTGGGGGCAGGGAGTTCTCCATCCCCACTGAGGTACTGGCAACCCTAGATTGGGTACCAGTCTACAACATAACCAGGCTTTCATGGTTATCTAATGAGAGCTGGTCAACTAATGAGAAACGTGTCCATGTTCTTTTGTTTTTACTAAGAAATCTGGCACTGTGCATCACTAAAGCCTATTTTCCTTTGGTCTCAGCTTCCTAGCAGACTTGATGGACAACTCAGAATTGATCCGAAATGTCACACTTTGTGGCCACTTGCACCATGGCAAGGTACAGACAGTAAATCTCTTGTGTGGAAGGCAACTGAGGGGTAACTGGTCTTTTGAATGGATTTTCAGACTGTTCCAAAGATACCTGGAAAATAAAAAAATGCTGAGAAATTTTCCCAGAAAGCAGCCTGTCCATCATTACTGATGCACAGCCAGCATATAGTTTTGTTTCTATTTTACATTATCAGTTTACCCAGGACCCCAGGCGAGAATCCCATTTGTCCAGCATCCCATACAGGATTGCAGCCTAGTCCATACAAATAGATGATATGTTAAAGCAGTATCTGGTTTATATCAGTTCAGATTGTAAGTGAGGGTGCATGTGATTGAGTCCTCTATACAAAAACTTGCATGCCTGGGAGAAGTCTAGACTACACCTAATACTTCTCTGTGGCAATCATGTTTCAAGAGGAGGGAACTTTTTGTATAGAAGAGAATTTATTTATACAAACCTGCACTTGGTACCTGAGTTGTCACAGCCTAGTAAAATATTTATCATTCAGCTGCTGTTTGGAAGAATTTGGCCTGAGTTAGAAATGTAAAATATATGGACATTTTAAAGCCACTTCGGGAGGGGGGAATAGAAATTTGGAAGAATATTGAAATATATGCAGTCTTTCACTATCAAATCTAAACTGGTTTGACAACATATTGGTTGAACAAGATAAGGCACATCATTTATACTTTATCATATAAAATTGTACTATTTGACATATTTGTGAAATTTAAAAGTGTAAATATCTTCATTTTCTAAGAAATTGCAAGTTTATCCAGTACTTGAGGAAGAAATGCAAAATGATGTGCTCTATACTGCCATCTGAAAGGGAAGGAAAAATTAAAGTTGAAAGTATAAAAATGTTTTTGTAATAAACAAAAGAAAGTATGTTCTTTGATCAGAAAACTCTCATAGTCGGATTAGGTCAAAGAGCCAACATGCTTGGATATTAACTTTATGAAAACACTTAACTTTTAAATAATGTATTACCATTAAACATTTATAGTTACTATGTCTAAAGAGAAAATCTTGTAAATATTGTATGAATTTTTTTCAATACTTCCTGACATTTCCCGATTTTTCCCTTGTAAAAATTGAGAAAGTCCTCAAATTTCTTCATGGTGTACACTTGGAATGAGTGAAATGCTATGACAAAGTTTTTTCTCAAGAAAAAGAGAAAATATTTCATAGGAGATTTTTTAGCATTTCTTAATATTTCCAAGTTTTTCCATTAGAAAAATGGAAAATGTTTTCATTCATGTTATTATACATTTTGAATGTGAAAAAACTTGCTTTAAGAAGCATTTTACTCATTCTAATGAGACAGAGTCTCATAGGAGTTTTTTTCGTGTTCCACTAAATTTTCCAGTTTTCCCATTAGAAAAATTATAAAAAGGGCCTCAGGAAAAATTATTTCCTCTGAATTTTCCTGGTTTTTTTCCCCATAGGCCCTCACACCATTAGCTCGAGTACATTACCTTGAATTGGTCACTAAAGAAGCAGTATATAACATTAAGAAAAACAACTGATAAAAATGATGCTCTTGGTGTTTGGGCCTGCATATCCTCCGTGCATTTATCTGAGTAATGCAAAATCTCTGTTTGTTGTAGGCAATAAAACAGGCTGCATGTATTGACTGTGGTCCTTGCACAGAGAAATTCTTCGTACAGATCAGAACTTAATTCATTTGGCTGGTGGGTCCGTCAGTCCAGTAATTTCCTGTTGCTTTTCTGTTGCCCTTTCAGACTTGCTTTGTGGATTGTCTGATTGAGCAGACTCATCCTGAGATTAGGAAGCGGTATGACCAGGATGTAAGTTCGCTATATTTGGGGGGGAAGCTTTGTGATTATAACATATGTGGGATGTGACACCTAGAACAAGAAATAGATCATACAGCCCTTCCCTATTCATGTGATTAGTGAGCTGTGTTCTGTCTAAAGTCTTGTTCTTACTGAGCTGATAAACCTGTGCCTGTGCAGTATGGTGCTGTGTGCGGTCCCACATTGGTGGCAGGGTGCACAGTAGGGGTGTTAATACATATTATAATGACAATAGTATATTTGATAGAATATATGTTTGAAAGAAATAGAATATGTTTAAACTAAGACTTTTGTTATATATTATATTATATTATATTATATTATATTATATTATATTATATTATATTATATTATATTATATTATATTATACTGGTCTGCTATATTGAGGGGTATAAGATTTATACTATATTGATAGTATAATTGATAGATGTATATTATACTGATAGAATATTTGATAGTATAATTGATAGAAGCATGCTATATTGATAGGATATTTGATATATATGATAGAATACCTGGAAAAAAAATTAGAATATGCTTAGACTAAGGGAATTATCAAGTAATAAGAGGGGGTAAGGGTTGGAAAGCTGTTGGAAGTCGATAGAGAGGGGGGAGGAAAAGGGTGGGGGATAGGGTTAATTAGATATTGAGGGAATGTATGTATTGAATTTGAAAAGTATACTCACCAATAAAAATTTTCTTAAAAAAAAAAAAAAAAAGCCTGGGCCTGGGCTGTACCACTTCGGATTGGGGCTCATGTGTTTACTATTCTCTACTATGGTTCAGGACCAACATTCCTGAAGAATTGTCTGCTCTCTTTTGAATCTTCCTGATCACTGCAGTCATCTTTAAAGGCCCTGCTTCGGGCGCCCCCACCTTTCAAGATTGGGGGGTGGCAGCCCGGGAGAGGGCCTTCTCAGTAGTGGCAGCAAAAACTCTGGAACTCTCCCCCAGGGGAAGTTTGCCTGTCCCCTTCCGTTACTGTCTTCTGCCAACTTTTTATGCTTCACTTGGGCATTCTTTTAGTGATCTCTCCCCCCGCCCTCGTGTTTTAACTGTTGTTTTAATCTTTGGTATTCATTTTAAGCTCTGCTTTTAAATTGTTTTAATTATGTATTTGTGTGTCGGTTTTAGTAGCTTTGTATGTTTTAAATTTATTCGCTGCCTTGGTGGCCCTGTGAGGTCAGAAAGGCATGGTAAAAATCCAGTTAATAAATAAATAATAGGATCCCCTGCTTGTAGAATTCTGCCATATCGGGGAGAAGGCCATGCTGCCGTCAGTCTATGGACAAAATATTTTTGTTTGCTGGATCCATGCCGGCAGATCATGCAGCCCAGGCACAAGTTGGTCTGCTCAGTGAGAGCTAGAGCTGTCTCTTCCTCTAAATTAGTGGATCCCACCCTGAGGGCCAGGGACCCCTGGGGGCTGTGAAGTTATTCCGGCGGGTCCGCTAATCCATATGCACAATAAGCATTGCCCTTTTGATGTTTTTGTCATTATGTATTTTCTCAAATCAGTAGTTACTAATAGTACAACTACTATCCTGTGGCGGGGAGGCGGGGCACAAAATATTTTGAAGTTAGAAAGGAGTCTTCATATTCAAAAAGGCTGGGAACCACTGCTCTAAATGCTCTCTATTACAGAGGTGCTGTTAACATATGGGGTTTGCAAGTGATTGTTACCTGATTCTCAGCTTCCTTCTTTCCCTAAAAGAGAGATAAAAGCAATCTTCACAGGGGATTGTGTGAAAGTGACTGATGGAATGCTTGACTGTAAACCATCTCTTGACCAGGGAGCTCTGGAAGCAATTAACAGCCCTAACCACATCCCTGTTGGGATAAGTCTTTCCTAAAATCCCTAGGCCAGCTCCACGTCCCCTTCTGCATCCAGCATAATCACCCTCCCCCCCCCATCTTTATCGCTAAAGCCCTCAGTGGCTCTTTTTCTTCTCTTTCTTTGCTGTTATATCTACCATGCTGAGCCACTACAAAGTCTTCCCCATCTCTGCCATTTCTTCTTTCTCTCAAAGCCCACCCTTTTCATGAAGACTTTGGTCTCATTTTTCACTTCAGTCTTCCTACCTTAAAATGCATTTTGTCACATGTCTCCCCTTGCCATTCTCTTCCCTCCTTCCGTCATCTCCCTTACTGTCATAGTTTAGATTATAAGTTCCTCAGGCCAGGGACCTCTCTTTTTTGTTTGTTACTCTATAAAAATGCCCTGTATGCTGGTGTCCTGTTCTATACCTCCCCATGCCCCATTTTTCGTTGTAAACCTCTACTGGGATCTTTTCTTCTTTGGCTCTATCCATAGTTAGGATAGGTAATGCCCTCTACCTGTTTTTTCCTCTCTTTGTGTGTTTCTCTGAGAAACTAAAAGAGAGGAATTTTAAGATGCACTGGAACAAAATATTCATGCTTTGGCACAGTCTGAGCTTGTTTTTCCCTCCCCAGCTTTGCTATACGGATATCCTGTTCACAGAACAAGAGGTAAGTGCACCTACCTTGTAGAGCCTCTCAAGCTCTTTACCCTTTCCTTCACCTTTTCCCAATATAGTGATATCCTTTTGGAGACTGGAGGTGGGCAGTCCTTTATTAGTTATAGAAAAATCATGAGAAAACCAGCCAGGCACGTCTTTGGGGTGGGCAGGGGTGCTCCAGAGGAAGTGAACCACCATAGCAAAGGCCCAAGATCAAACTGCTTTGTTGATTTTTGCAAAATGGGAGTATACAGACAGGCCTCCATTGAAGACTTGAGGAGCATGGCAGGGGAGCAAGTGAGTTAATATGAGACTTCTAGTAACTTCATTATTAGCAGAGCAAAGGCAGTGCTAATTTATTTCATATATATAGAGAGAGAGAGAGAGATACAGCTGAATAGAACTATTTTCTGATATCAGCTTGCCAAACTGATATCAGAAAATAGTTCTATTCAGCTGTAATAAAAATCGATAACAGATTTGAATAGAGATTTGAGCTCTGAACATATTTTTCACACCCTCAGCTCAGCATCAAAGAGGGATTTCATGAGCATTTTTACGTCTCCCCCCCCCACCCCATCTTCTTTCAAAATGTGTGACAATACTGTACTGCCAGAAATGTGTGCCTCATTTGGCTTTCTCTTTCTTCTCCTGCATCCTGTCCTTATTGCTGAGCCAAATAATGTGTCTGTCTGTCTCCTAATTGTGGTCTAATTTTTTTTTCCAGAGGGGAGTTGGGATCAAGAGCACACCAGTGACCATTGTTCTTCCAGACACCAAAGGCAAATCATTTCTCTTCAACGTCATGGACACACCAGGTGCGGTAAACAGGAGAACCAATGCCATGAGAGAAGCTATAAGTGAACTTTCTAAAAGAGTGATATGAAGGCTCCGGTTTTTGTGGGTAGCCATCAGGAATCCCAGCCAGTGCTTGTTGCTACACTCAGCCCTTGCTGTCAGTGCAGAGGTCTAGGTTGGGGACTAAAGTGCCAAGCAGCTGTGTGAATTGTCCTGAAGGAGTGGCTATTGGGGAATTAGTTATTAGTGTGATTAATTATCTTCCCCTAAGAATTTTTGATGTAGAGGAGAGCTGTTTCACATACAGTTTCTCTAGTATTTTTTGGGAAGCATACAATGGATTTTATCTGGCATTGTGCCATCTAGCATATATTTTGTATATGGCTTTTCTCATATTTGTGGAATTCATTTTGAAAGGTAGCATAGATCATAAGTCAGGCCATATCTCACCTTCTGCATCATTTTCCCCAGATTCTTTATGTCATAATTTTGAAATGGATGGAGGTTTGGACCAGGATTTTTCACTGAGCATTTGATAGTGTCTCTAGGCTATTCTTTTTGTTTTGTAAGACTTCCCCCAGTTTCGGCCCATGACCTTTCCATTCTTCATTGAATTCTGCATTCTTCTGTTAGAGAACATAACTATTTTGCAATGTTGTTTAAATTAATTTTTACTTCCTCACATGCAAGACTGTAGCCTATGGAATTTCATGTTGCATTCAAAATTTTTGTAGTAGAAATCCCTTCCATCTCTTGCTTGTGCCACTTCTTCTCTTGGTGTGCAGCCTCAAGCATTCTCTTCTCTTTAGGATTACCATGGTCTTGTAATCCTCCCTCATCATCGAGAAACTGCAAGATTTAGTATTTGAGACCTTGCCCAGAAATCTCTGTCACTATCTCTGGCCAAACTCAGCCCAGCAAGAGCATCCTCCTTGCCACTGTCTTGTCATCCCTGTCTGTCCACAAATGCCAGTGCTAGCTGTACGCCTCTGCCGTGGTCCCTTCTTTACACTCCTAAAACCTCTGATCAGCTCTCTCTTTTGATCATCTCCCCCCAAATGATGCATCTGACAAAGAGAGCTGTGGCTCTCGAGGGCTTGTGCTACAATCAAATTGGTTAGTCTTAAAGGTGCTACTGGACTCTTTGTTATTCTGCTACTGCAGACTAACATGGCTAACTGGATCTATCCAGCTTTCCCTTCTTCCCTTTGGTCTTGACTCAGACCTAGAGCTTTTGCTTAATTCCAGAATTCAGCTTTAGAATATATAAAAATAGAGACTTGGATCTAAGGGAGGATTTCCCGGTAGAGAGGTGGGTGGGTGGGTGGGTGTATGCACAATTTTTGCCAATTTTCTCCCTCCTGCTGCAGACCTCTGACACACACACACCTCATTGTTTGTGGAGGTCACCTGTCCCCCAGCAGTTGCATTAGGAGTAGGGGCATTTTGGACTGCAGTGGGGAGGGGGAGGTGCGAAACTCATGCTCTACAATCAGAAATCTCTTCCCTCTGGAAATGTCTGGTGGATCCACACCAGAGTACTTTTGAGCACATGCGGAGTACAGCCGCCAGTATCACCTCCTGCCAGTCACTGAATAACTGTGGATGGCCCCCAGTCACTCAGGATTCTGGTTAGGATTGGCACCTGGCACCTGACCAGGCAAGTTGGCTCTATCTAATTCTCTGTGCATCTGATAAAAGTTCAAATAGAAATAGAATTTTAACCTTCTTACCAGCGATGGATGTGCGTGGATGATTTGAGAACACAATTGGTTTCTATTTTAAATACATGCCACCTTTGACTAGGAAAAACTGTGCTGAATTGTTGTTTCAGAAAAGTTGTGTGCTTGAAAGTCAGCAGGGTGCTTCAGTGCTGCAAGCAGTCCCTTTGCTGGGTGCGAAGTATGCCCCTGGCTTCCCACATTAGCAGCTTGTGAACCGCAACAGGTCAAGATAGATGAGGGATGGTTTTTTATGCTCTGATTCACCCTCTTCTCTGCTTGCCTTGACTTTCCACTTTGGGTGGTTGTATTTAATTCTAAAGGTCACGTAAACTTCTCTGATGAAGTCACAGCTGGCCTTCGCATTTCTGACGGTGTGGTGCTTTTTATTGATGCTGCTGAGGGGGTAAGTATACCTCTGCTTTTGTCTCTTAACACAAGAGGAAGCCAATGTTTTTAAAAATCAGGAGCATGGTCTTGGGAAAAGGAACTGTTTTTTTCTGGTTAAAGCAGAAATTGAGGATTGCAGCCAGGAACCTACAGTTCTGCACCAGGAGCTGGAATCTGAAACCAGAATGTTATGCTAATTTGGAGTGGTGTAAGTTTGTTTAAAATGGGTGAAGGAGGAATAATTTGGTCATTGTAGCCACTGGAACTGGGATTAGAAAAGAGTTTAAATGATAGACAAGCTGCATCACAAAGAAACTTGCACTAACGGAATGTGCTGGCCAGGGGAGTTCATAGAATCTCATCTGGAAATTTTCAAGGAAAGCTGCAGTGGGGTTCTGCTCTGCATCCCCTCCCACAGATGGCCCAGTGACTCTCCCTCTTTAAAAATAGTTTTATTCATTTCTAGTAAGTACAATAAAGATACAAGTTGAAATGTAGTTTAAAAGGAAGTACTGGAACATTTCCCCTCCAAAAACAACAACATCAGTGGTTGAACCACCATGAAATCATCCACTTTCTCATTGCAGTGCCTGCTACTCTCCCCTCTGAACTGGATCCTTTCTCATTCTTTTTCACTCTCTGCACTAGCAAAGATGCTGCTGTACCATCCATCTACCTAATAATTAAGAACTGGTGCTTGTATGGGTAAAAAAGTCTGCATGACTGGGCAAGCTACAGCTACAGTTCTTGTTTCAGAAAAAAATGTTTTCTAACCCCTTCTCACCAAAAAAGTTAAGAGCAGTATTTGTGCATGCAGAAAGGAGAAGAAGTGCATGTAGAAAAGGGTTGCTGTTGTCATAAATGCCGGGAGGAAGAGGTGAGGGTTGAGGGGGAAGTGGGCACCAGTGGGGAAATTAGATTTCCTTTCCACGGCAGGTTCTCAGAGCTCCTCCTCTTATAAACATCTTTCGTAGCTCCCTCTTTGTGCCTTAGTTTCTCCACATGACAAAGAGCTTTATTTTTGTAAAGTCATTGGATGGGGCAGACTGCTCAGGGAGGGAACATTGGATTAAGCAAAATTTTCTAAAAGTGAACTTCTTGCTGGTTGTTAAGCATCAGTTGTTCTGCAGGCCTTTCTCCCAAGAGGGGAAGGGTCAGTGCTTGATTCCTCACGCTTTGCCTGGCACCCACTTCTGCTGTGGGTTCTCTGTAGGTCATGCTCAACACCGAGAGGTTGATCAAGCATGCAGTGCAGGAGAGGTTGGCAGTGACCGTGTGTATTAATAAGATTGACCGGCTGATCCTGGAACTGAAGCTGCCCCCTACTGATGCCTACTACAAGCTACGGCACATTGTGGATGAAGTCAATGGCTTGATCAGGTGTGCAAACAGCATAATTCCTAATGCATTTTCAAAGGCTGGGGGGGGGGGCGGTGTCCACCCTTTACTGGAGAAGAGCAACCAGTTGACTAAGTAGATGTGGAAATAAAATTATGAAGGTGACAATCCCAGCTAAGAATCTCTTTACCAGGCCTCTTTCAGAAGACACAAAGTGCTCTTCATAAAGATTGACTTCTTGCTCTCGTTGTAGCTGCAAGATTAGAGAGGGGGCATAAAGAGAGGTACATGAATAAGCTTTCACTTAACATTTGGTGTGCATGTATCTTCTCCCTCACACTCACAAAGAGACGTACAAATTTGCAGAGCAAAACTCCTTCAAGTGAAGCTTCTTTTATTTCATGTATGTATGCATACTTTATTTGTAGTCTGCCTTTTTCACTGGGACTCAAGGCAGATTACACAAAATAAGGCAATACAGTCAACAGGATGGGATTTCCAATAGACCGTGCAGTAAGATTTGACTTGTAGAAATCTGGAACTAACCAGAGATCAGAACTGGTGGTGAAGCAAAGTGTAAGTATTAACCTGCCACCTTAGATGATGCAAAAATTACATAGTAGGAACCTCCTTACAGCAACAGACAGCAAAAAAAAGCATTCTTCAAACTCTGTTTGGAAGATGGCCCCCTACCTTGACACAGCCAATCTGGCCACCTGGGTCCATGCCATGGTGATTTCAGGACTAGACTACTGCAATGCACTCTACATAGGTCTTCCATTAAAGTTAACTTGGAGACCCCAGTTAGTACAGAACACCACAGCTTGATTACTATCAGGAGCTAGGTGGAGCATGCATATTACTCCCATTCTGCAATTACTTCATCGGCTTCCCATCAGCTACTGGGCTCAGTTCAAGGTCAAGGCCCTTCACAACCTTGACCTTCTACATCTATGGGACTGTCTCTCAACCTGTGCCCCACCACAGCATTTTCACTGATCTGAGCAGAGTACTGAAGTTGCCACCCCACAAATGGGCAAAATCAACAACTGCCTGTACATGTGTTTCTCTATGGTGACTTTTTACACAGGTAATAGGACTGTGGTGTAAGGATATGGTTCAGAGAGACGCCTCGGTAAAGGGATAGGGACCATACTTCTGTGTACTGTCTTTTGCTGTAATTATGCTCCTACTGGATAATTTCTCCGCATTGTTAATGTGTCATGTCAATTTACTTATATTTTGTTTCAGCCCTGAATTGGATTTCTGTTTGTTTTTCAAATTTCTACTATATTATTTACTGAATTTATTGTTTATTAAATGTTCCAGCTGTTGATTGTATTGACGTACACAGTGTAATCTGCCTTAAGTCTTGTGAGAAAGATGATCTATAAATAATAATAAAAAGAAAATAAATCTGAAAACGTTTTTTAAGTTGGCACACCCCCTCAGTTTTTTTTTTAAAGAAATGTATTCCTTTCATTTTTCAGAAACTTTTAACTGTGTTTAGAATTAGGGTTATCGACTGATTAAAACATTAATGTGGTGTTTGCCTTTTAACCAGTTTATTGCATGTAAGTGTATTTGTCTCTGATCAAAGCCTAAATAGATTTTTTTGAGGAAAGAAGAAAGTATTGAAGAAAGTATGAGAAAATGTATGATTTGGTAAGAAGAAATAATCAAGAGGAGCCTCTAAAACAAAACATGTGCTCTTAGCCTCACAAAACTGATTTTGCCCATATCAGTTAATAATCCACAGCAATTAATCTGCCAGTTAGATCTCACACCCTAGTTAGAATGTGGATCTATTTGATCTCTCCCCCACCCCCACTGTTACCTAAGAAGCAGCCATGCAAATCTGACTTTAAAAATTGCCTCCTTTTTCGTAGCATGTATTCCACAGATGAGAATCTGATCCTTTCTCCACTCCTCGGCAACGTCTGTTTCGCCAGCTCCCAGTACAGCATCTGCTTCACCCTGGGTTCTTTTGCCAAGATCTATGCTGATATGTACGGTAAGGATGGGCCAGAATCTATGTGCATGTTGGGAATATTTTGGCTCTCTTTTTACAAGGCCAGAAAGAGCCCCGTGGCGCAGAGTGGTAAGTGCAGTACTGCAATCGAAGCTCTGACTTTGACTCTTTCTGGCCTTGCAGAAAGAGAAAGGTTACCTTTCTCTCCTTAGAACATATCAGTTCTCCCTCTCTAAAGAACCCGACCACCATAATTACTAGCCTGTTGCTGCCCTGAACTTCTGGGTAAAAATATGCTAGATGATCCTTCATATTTTCCTTAGCAACAGCCTTGCAGTGCTCACCTTGGGTCAAATATTCACTCTCACAATTTCACAGTGAACCTGCAAGATGCTGACAGATCAAGATTGTGTGTGCAGAAAAGCGGTCTTAATTTGATACAAGCCCAGAACTTGTTATCCGTGTCAAGCTTGGCCCTGTGGCAAGGGGAAGTAGTTTCTCTGAGTATGCACAGAGGAACTTCACCTCCCTGCAGAGTAAACGGTCCAGGACTTCCACAATGTCTAGAGGTTTCTGCGTGCATAATTCCAAAATTGTATCATAAGGGCTAGGAACTTCAAGAGGGACAGGCTGGCTTTTCAGAAAGTGAATTCTCTGGTGCTCTCTACATTGTGCTCATCTTCTAAAGGAGGCACACATTTACTGGGGAAAGAGTCAAGAATCTGACTGCCTCTTCATGCATGGTCTGTTCTTGGGCAAGAGGCTCAGCTGTTTCTCTGCAGGAGGTTATGAGGAAGGTCTTGCTCTTTCATTGCTCAGGAATCTTTTAAAAATAACTCTTGGCTGGCTGCTTTTGGAAGGCAATGTGGTCACTTTTCTGAGAAACTCAGCATAGGCTTCTAAGGAACAGGCTTCCAAAGCAAGCTGCTTTGCTGGAGTTTAGCAAGCGTACCAGTTTAATAACTGCCCAGTAGCTAACAAGAGCAGTGTGCTGAGTCCTTCTGTACTTCCAGTCCTCACTTTTGAAACTCTCCCCTTTCCTACTCCTAACTTATCTTTCCTTGGAGGAGGGGGACCATTAACAATGAAGCTGACTTCTATTTGCATAGCCCTCCCCCATCTATATTAGCCCCACACTGGGTCCCTTTCATTCTTAATCACATCAGAGTGAGACAGAGAGAGACGTAGTTGAACTGGCTTCTTTTACAGATTGAGTTAGCTGCATGTGCTTCTTTCCTGCTTCCAGATGAGATTTTAGTAAATGATTTCTGCTTGTGACATTAGAATATTCAGGGCAGGTCCAACTGTGACATGCTAGGATTAAAGGGGAGAGAATTGAGAGACAGTGTTTTATAGTGGTTAGAGTATCAGCCTAGGCTCTGGAGGACCCAGGTTCAAATCCCTGTTTTGCCATGGAAGCTTACTGGGTGACCTTGGCCTAGGCATACATTCTCAGCCTAAGAAAATGATGGAGAGGAAAACTATGCAAGCCACTTTGAGTCCCCATTGAGAAAAAGGTGAGTATAAAGCAAGTAAATAAAATAAATGCCTTACAACTGTATAACAATCTCTAGTTGAAGAGAGAGCTGTCAGTCTGTTTCTCGGGATTCACTACCTGCTTTAAAACCAGAGATGGAAGCTTGGCATAAGAGTTGGCTGCACAGCTGAGATCCCTTCCTCCTTTTGTTTGTTTCAGGAGACATCAATTACCAGGAGTTTGCCAAGAGGCTTTGGGGAGACATCTACTTCAACCCAAAGACGTAAGGAGTGGTTCTCTTCAGTTCTTTCCTCCTCCTTGCTCATCGGACCTTTTCCACTGCAGCTTTTCTTAGGCCCTCGTAAACCCAAACTTTATATCGAGGATTCCAGATATCTGCACTAAGGGAAGAAGCTCAGAGACTTCTCTCCTTGGGCTGTTTAGAGCTTTGAGTTACAGTCCCTTAAAGTCTATCAGATTGTGAACCAAAAAGTGATGGCGAACTCATGGCCAGCACGGGTTCACATTCATCTTTTAAAAGTGTCTTTAAAATGCCTCACAGCCTGATCCTGATAGGGCCCACAGTGCAGAGTTCTTTCTCCCCCCTGCCGACACCTTTTAAAGTGCCAAAACAACCATGGGAAGGGGGGAGGGACACACATCACAGCCGTTTGGGCACTTTAAAAGGCATGGGGAAGTGCTCTGCGGGCCCAATCGGGGTCATTCCCGTGCAGCATTGTAAACATACTTCAAAATGGTGTTGGCGAACCTATGCCTCCCACATGTTCACAGTCACATTTAGTTTGGCCTGATGAGTGGAGATCATGTTAGCCGAACCACTCTCTACCACTTCAGCAGACCTCCATGTGCCACAGACATGCCTGTGAGCCAAACTACCACCTGCAAAGGGCAGATGCACTGCAGAATGGTGCTTACTGAGGAAATGGTGCAAAGTGCCTTGAGCAAATGAGCCAAGCTACACCAGACAGTTAAGGACATTTTAGCCCCAAGATGCTGTGTGTAACCCATAAAGAGAGTCACCTGGGGCTCCAGAGGACCACAGATCTTTCACAGCAGTTATCCTCGTGCTTCCCATTTTTCACTTCTCATATTTGGGGGGGGGGGTTCTCCCCCATTTAGAGGAACTCATAATACTTGGATAGGAACTCTTAAACATCCCAGAATAATCACCATGAAAGGCCTGATAACTAGGCTTTTTTCAGACCCTGCTACACTCCGCTTTGTGCTTTATCTTTTCCAGGAGGAAGTTCACTAAAAAAGCTCCGACTAGCAGTTCCCAGCGCAGCTTTGTGGAGTTTGTTCTTGAGCCTCTCTACAAGATCTTGGCTCAGGTATGCTCTTGACTCCTTCTTGTGGGCCTCTGGCCACCTGTAAATTGTGGATGTTGACAGAGCAGCCTGCTGGGAGCTGGTTTCTTTAAAAAAGTAAAGGGACTGTATTGGAGTCTTGCCTCTCATGTCTCTTCATTCCTTGCTTTTTTTCCTCCTCTGATTTGTTCGACTGTAGTGGCCTGCAGGGTGAGGGTTTGGGCCAAGGTTGTGGGTTCAGTGGAACCATGCAGAAAAAATGCAGAATGTGGGGAAAGGCATGAAATTTAGCTCCCTGAAAATGTCTGCTTTATTTTTAAAAGAAAGTCTCATTTTTACAGCTACAAAGATATGTTTGCGAGTAGGTGAGCCATGCCTGCTGAAATTGTAGAAACCAGAGAGGTTTCTGAGTAAGGTTGTCAGTAGGATGCGTTTTGATGTCCCTGTCTCCCCCATGACTAACAAAACCAGAATAAATTATGCAACGTAAAAGATTATTCAGATGCATTCTGTTTATTTACCCTATGGCATTGTTTATGGAAGTGTTCCTGATATTGGCTGATACTGACAGTCAGTTATCCGCCTTGAGTCTCAGTGAGAAAAGCAAACTATAAATGACATAAATAAATTTATGCAGGTCACAGAATTCAGCTTTTCTTACTGCAGAATCTGGATTTGCCTGAACAGTTCTAACTTTTTTTTATCATGGCAAACATACTGCTCATTTGGGCCATTTTTTGCCATTGAAAGAGTGCCTGTGTGTATGTCCATGTTGCAAAAGATCTAAAAGATGTTGAAAATACTCAGAAGCCTGCATGTGTCAAAGAGCACACTAATATGAACATAAGTGAAACAAATCTCTTGGAAGTATTCTGGAGGATGTTCTGGGGCTGCTCACAGGTACTTCAGGAGTGGGAGTGGATAAAACTGTGGCTTCTCCTTCCATGGTACATGTCCAGTGAAGTCAGGGGGAACAATCCTCTTGGTGGTTCTTCCTGCCAGTGATCATGTTCTGGCTCCTATTACAATAAGCACAGTGTATTAGAAAGGAGCCAGTCTTTCTGGAACATCTCTCCATATAAATAGTATCTATTTTATTATGTCTACTGAAAGATTTTATTGCTTTCTTTAGACATCAACACAAAAGTCTTCACAGTGTATACATCAAAGCACTGGCGACAAAGATCAGTGCAGTAATATTGTTAAAGCAGTACAGCAAGCATAGGAGATAGATAGAAAGGCAGGATTTGGGTTTGGTGGCATCTTAAAGATCAAGATTTTCAGGCTATAAGCTTCTGAGAGTCAAAGCTTTTGTTGTCAGAGACAAGTAGGAGAGGGAGCTTTGGCTCTCAAAAGCTTTATATCCTGAAAATCTTGTTGGTCTTCAAAGTGCCACTGGACTTAAATGTAGAATCATAGAGCTTGAAGGAATCTCAAAGTTCATCTAGCCCACCCCCTTGCACAATGCAGGAAATTCCTACCACCCCCACCCCTCTCCCAGTGATCCCTGCTCAATACCCAGAGGAAGGCAAGAAACCTCCATGATCATGGTTTCATCAATCTGGTCTGGAAGAAAATTCTTCCTGATCTCAAAAAGACAATAGGAATTAATTACCCTGGGCACATAAAAAAGAGCTGAGCACGAGCTCACCCCTTCTCGCTGTCCCTCACTCTACTGCAGAGTATATGGAAAATGTTTTGAAATGAGAAGGCCTTTTTGGGCCTTGTAAAAGTGAGTGGTAGAATTTTAATCCAGTGGCACTTTAGGAACCAACAAGATTTTCCGAGTATAAGTTTTTGAGAGCCAGAGTTCCCTTCTTTGGGATGGTATATGTACTTTCAGTATTCTTGGAAAAGGAATTCTGTAGAATCTGGGCTATAACAAAAAAAGCATTTGAGGAGGGAACTCAAGAGAATGAAAGAGAATGATTGTAGCCAGTGGGAACATGTGTCCATCTATGCATACAGACAGAACTTTTCATGTGAGAGAGAATATTAGAACGAGGGTTTCCTTTGTGAATTGTCTGCCGGATTCAGATTTTCAAGTGTTGGAGCCCCCTTGCCATCTCCACGCCCCTAAGCCTGTCCAACATTTAGGTGTTTTATTGTGTCTCTTGCTTATGCTCAGTTACCTCTCTTGCTTTCCCGCAGGTGGTTGGGGATGTGGATACCACCCTTCCCAGGACTCTAGATGAGCTGGGGATACACCTGACCAAAGAGGAGCTGAAGCTCAACATCCGCCCTCTCCTAAGGCTTGTCTGCAAGAAGTTTTTTGGAGAGTTCACGGGTGAGACCTGCTGTCTTTGCCTCTGCCCACCAGGCTATTGGGCTTCCCTCATGCCAGCCGAAAGGACGGTTCAGGATGCAGGAGCCCACCTGTGGCTGAAAGGGCAAAGAGAAAAAGCTGAGGAGCTGCTACAGTCTTGTGTTGTGGGTTAAAATTAGGGGGCGGCATTTATGGTAGCCACGTTTGCCTGGAAGAGTGTGATAGAATAGGCAGGGAATCCATATTAAGGCAGGGGAGATCTGGGTTCAAATCTGTGCTTTGCTAAGATACTCATTGGCCATTCGTGCTTGCACACCCTTAAGTAGCTAATGGTATGAATCGGGGAGAGGAGATGTGCATTTCCCTAAGCCTCTTGGAGAAGAGCCAGGGTAAAACCGTAACAAAGTAAACCTATGATCTTCGGAATGTGCCTGTTCTATGCACGTCCCTTGTTTTCCTACCCTTGGTTCATGCTGCATCATCATCTCTCTTGATTTTGTTCTCTTAGGTTTTGTGGATATGTGTGTGCAGCACATCCCCTCTCCAAAAGCGGGAGCAAAGACCAAAATTGAGCACACCTACACAGGAGGAGTTGACTCTGACCTGGGAGAGGCCATGAGCGAGTGTGATCCTGATGTAAGGAATGCACTTCTACCTTTGTTTGTAGATGTGGTCTGGCACCTCTAAGCTATGTGCTCTTTTTTTGGGCAAGATCACTCACTCCCATGCCCCGTTTTATACATGAATGGTGCAGGCTTGTGACCAGTAAATGTGGCTGCTGCTGTTTCATCTCACTTGACACTGTAACATGTGCACAAATACTCACGCTGTTCTCAGCACCCTTAAAAACCTACAGTCTTTAGGTATCCTTGGAGAAGCCGCAGACACAGGTACCAGCTTGCCATAAAGTGGCCTTTTGGGGAGTTAGCCAAATGCCCAGATAGCCCAGAGCTGCAAGTCTCCATGGGCCTCTCAGGCAGAAGTCTTTCTGAGCCCTGCTGTTTGGGTTTCCATACATTGTTGGCCTTCCACCCATAGGCTGGGCTCCCCAGGTAGGTTGCAGAGTTTCGCCTCCTGGGTAGTAAAGCCCTACCGAACCACCCTTTTTACTGCTTTCTTTAGAAGGGCCTGCAGTTAATGCGCATGCATGTAGAGCAAGACCGCTGTGCCTCCTGCCTTCTTAGTGCATGTGCTGAAAGAAACAGTGGACGGCAAAGTTAGAAAGCAGTGGAGAGGACTCCTTTTTGGCATCCCCTGCCCCTTTGCCAAAGGTCTCCCTTGTCTTTTCTCCCATCCCCAACTCAGCACAGGCTGCTTGCCTATACACTTCAACACCACCACCAGCCAATGCGGTGTGGAGCACACACACCCTAAGGAGGTTGTAACTCTGGCTCCTCCTCTTCCTGCATGTTGCTTGAACTTCCTGTCATGGGCTTGCAGGTCATTTGGTTCCATGCTGCCATCTGTGGGCTAATGGTGGTATCATTTGCCATAAGTCAGAGTGCTACAAATTCGTTACGCGAGGCAGCTGTTTTTCATCTGAGCTAGCCTGTTATTGTCAAAGTGTCTGATGACTTGTTTCCAAGCCAACTGTATTTTATGACTGTTGTTTACAAGATCTTTTGACTGTTCTTTCCTTTGCCATCTTTTTGTATGAAAGGGCCCGCTCATGTGCCACACCACAAAGATGTACAGCACAGATGACGGGGTCCAGTTCCATGCATTTGGCAGGGTGCTGAGTGGGACCATCCACGCAGGCCAGCCTGTCAAAGTCCTCGGAGAAAACTACACCCTGGAAGACGAGGAGGATTCACAAATTTGCACTGTGGGACGCCTTTGGATCTCAGTGGCAAGGTGGGTGTTTCAGACAGGGTCTTCTCCCAGGGTAACACTGTTTGCCTTCTGTACATCTGGTGTTGCATCAGCAAGATGAAGTTGGGCATGCCCTCTGGAATCTCTATTGTCATTGAGAGTGATGCTTGAAAGCAGGCAGGAGTGTGTATCTGCATGCTGAGCAAGATTGTCAATGGTCAAGGACTGTGCGGGATTCCTTGGGACAGTTTCTTTTGGCTCCAGCTTGCCTGTGCCCATCTCCCATCTCTGTGCCTGTATTGATTTGCTGTTTTTTTTAAAAAAAAACTTTGCCCTTGATCTTTGGACCTTTAATTTAGCTCCTCCTTATGCTACTTTAAACTTTTACATCAGGAGGATCCAGGTCACAACCACATTTCTTATACTTACACACACACAGCTTCAGGTTTACCCGGCCTTTTACCTCTAGAACACCATCCCTTTTTTGTTTGTGTGACCTCTATATTACTGCCTCCTTGACTCCCTCAAAAGGTTTGACACTTTAACTACTGCATCGCACTAGTTCACATTGCTCATGCATAGTTGGGTCCGTCTCTGCAAACTTCAGGACTAGAAGCTTGTTTATTATCACTAAATGTTCAGGTACTGAATTCTGCACATGATGCCAGTGGCGATTTTGCCAGAACTTCCTTGCATATGCGCATGAAACCACTCCAGTATACTGGCTCCTCTGTTATAACCTGATGTCTGTTTAGTCCCTTTAATAGCTACTAATGGGGGCACGCCAGTTCTATTCTGATATCTTTGGTGGCCCACTCTTGGCAGAGGTGAAGAGTGATAAAATTGAATTACTGGGTTTATTGACTAAGAAGTCCACAACACTGAGGTGGAAACCTTTTTTCAATTACCAATAGCAGTAGCTGTTGTCTAGAAGAGACATAATGTAATCACCTCCATATGCTTTAGTCTGCTCTTACAGGTGTAGCAAAAGTCCACTTACCTTAAAAGACAGGCTGCAACTGCTGCTGCCTGAAAACTGAGGACAGTTTCCTTTCTAGGAAAAATAAGAACACCATAATGGCACTAATAGGTCTCTTTTTGGGGTATTTTATTTCAGGTACCACATAGAAGTCAACAGAGTCCCTGCTGGCAACTGGGTTCTTATTGAGGGGGTAGACCAACCTATTGTGAAGACAGCCACCATCACCGAACCCAGGGGCAATGAAGAGGTAGAGTAGCCGGCATTCCTTCTGTCTTGTTTCTAGAGATAAAAGATTTCAGAACAGCAGTATGCATGTCTTGGAAAGGCAACCAAGGTGGCACTCAATGGATTGGCACTCTTACCCTGCCTACCTGTGTCTTGTCGGAATATTTGAGGATATACTTTGACGTCACAGACACTCAGCCAATCAACAGTTTATTTTAGCTTAGTTACGTTAAAAAAGCTCCTTCCCTCTGGGCAATCCTGGTGTAGGTTTTGATGAAGAAGCAGTGAGGCTGCACTCATTCTCTCTTGTCCACCACCCCACCCCACCCTTCCCCCAACAAATCCTAGATGGATCAGTGAAGGTCCCCTGCCAGAGAGCATTCAGTCTACCAAGTCTTGTCTGGCAGAGGATGAAGGCAAAGTCCCCTCTTCCTCTGGAAATTTATGCCTTGTAACCAGAGTGGGTGGAGGGCTGCCCTAGAGTTTGAGAAATGTTGACTAACCAACTTTACAAAGTGATTGTGAGAATCACTGGTGAGAGCTTACTGGCTGCCTCTAAGAGCTTCTTGAAGAAAGGTCAGGGACAGGGTGTTAAAGCGGCTGTTTGTTGTACATTCCTGTTTCGTTGCAGGCTCAGATCTTCCGTCCCTTGAAGTTCAACACCACATCCGTCATCAAAATAGCAGTGGAGCCTGTAAACCCTTCTGAGCTCCCCAAGATGCTGGATGGCCTGCGAAAAGTCAACAAGAGCTACCCCTCTCTCACCACCAAGGTGTGTGATTGCTTCAAGGCGGGGTAGGGGGTCAGACTGAAAGACATGGAAAAGTTGGAGCAGCTGAAGAGAAGAGTCAGCGATCATAACTTTTTCTTTAGCCAGTCCACAAGGCCTACAGTTCTGCTCCTAAAACTTCCCAGTTTCCATCAAAGAGCAAGAAGACTTGCTGGAGAAACCCAGATGTGTTTCGGGAAAACAGGAAATGAAAAGGAAATGCAGCCATAAGACATTCCTGCTTTGCCAGAAAAATAGCAAGGTCTTGTCTAGTTGGTTCAGGTTTGGAAGTTGGAGATTTCTGGGTTAATTGTCCTTCAAAGGTCTTCGGAGCAGATGTTGGCCGATTCCAGATGACTAACCTTAAGTCGCTTCATGCCGCCCTCTTCCGGATCGTGACGGGGAAAATGCGAAATATCGCGTTTCCTCGCGCGAGTTTTGCGCAACGATGCGCAAAACTCGCGCGAGGAAACGCGATATTTCGCATTTTCCCCGTCGCGATCCGGAAGAGGGCGGCATGAAGCGACTTAAGGTTAGTCATCTGGAATCGGCCGTTGATTAGCTTCTTCCTGAACGCAAACGTCCATTGACCCCATCATTGTTAAAGCTCACAACATTCTCTGAAGTGACCCGCATTTTATGGAATGGCCTGCTTGTTGAGGTTAGGCAGTCTCCCACTTTCCTGGCATTTCACAAACTATACAAAATTAGTTATTATTCAGGAGGGCACTTTTACAAAGATGATAATGGCATGGTTCAGGAAGAGTGCTTTAATAAAGGCAAAGAAACTGAGGCTATACTACTGTGTATAGTATGTACTGTCTGCTGTAGATATTATCCCATTATGTAATTTCTGCATTGTTTAATATACCATGTTAATACTTAGGTATTATTTCAAATTTTTACTTGGTTTTAATTTCTGCAATACTAATCCTATTACATTGCTTATTTGATGTGCCATCCTACTGATTGCATTGATTTAGTCTGTGTAATCTGCCTCGAGTCTCAATGAGAAAGGCAGACTATAAATACCATGAATCAACCAGGGCATGCCGAATCTGATAATGGCCAACCCATCTCTTGCCTTGCTGGTTATCTGTCCTGTGGACAGAGAGATTTGATTTAAGTGCAGTTCCACCAGATTCAGCTATAAAGTCTTTGCTCCCCATGCAGCCATCCCACGGTGTATGTGTATGAAGTTTATCCTAAGTTTGTGCCTCCAGGTAGAAGAATCCGGGGAACATGTGATCCTGGGCACAGGCGAGCTCTATCTTGACTGTGTGATGCATGACCTACGGAAAATGTACTCAGAGATCGACATCAAGGTATTAAAGAGGTTGCCTTCCTCCTTGACTTAACAAGGGCACCTTCTGGCCAGTACATTGGGCTTCATTTTGGTTTGGTCATTAGAAACGTGCAAGGGGAAGTTGCCCTGTTGCCCTGTGAAGTGCTGCCTGAATTCTGGGGGTGGGGGTGGGGCGCTTTATGGTTGAAACAGATATTTATTTAATGCTCTCATTTCTCTGCCTGCATTTTTAAAGGTCGCTGATCCTGTGGTAACATTCTGTGAGACTGTTGTAGAAACGTCTTCCCTGAAGTGTTTTGCTGAGACACCCAATAAGAAGTAAGCTCTCCAATCGGCGTCTTAAATGCAAGCCAGGAGTGTTATGCTGCTGCAGACAAAGCAGATGCTATCTTACCATGGACTGACACATGCCCTGTATGCTAGAAGTCAGAATTGGCTAGCTCTGAGCAGGAGCAATTCATTCAGTTTGGGGAGCAACAGACTAAATAGGTTGCAGACAAGGGGAGGATTATGCATTCGTGCAACATGGAACCTCCTCAAAGACGCCTCCCTTGGGCAGCTCTCCTTGTGCAGTGAGCAGCCTGTTTCCCCTCAGCCCAGGATTGGGGTGTTTTTGCCATACTGTCATAGGGTGTTTCCCCTCAAGGCGGAGAATAGAAATATAAGGGAAATATAATGTTGCTTGGAAGGAAGGTAAACCAGCCCTGTGGGAATCGGGAATCATTTGATGCCCACAGGCCCCTTTTGCTCACAGCTGCCATTCTTAATCATGGGCTACTTCCAAACTGACGTTCAGAATCAGGAAACCGATTGACGCTGCTCAGAAAATCAACCCCAATTTTTCTAAAGAAAAGAGTGTTGGAGGCAGTGGTGACATTCTTCAGATAGTTACAAGGCTCTTTAAGTAGAAGAGGGATGACAGTGGCTCACCTTCAGCCACCAAAACCGGAAGAAGGAGCAAGGGTTTCAAACGATCAATTAGGTCCCCTTCCTAATTCTTTCCTGCTGCTTCCTGCTTGATTGAGTTGCAGAATGAGGTTGCAGGATATTTTTTGTTGGTGGTGTGCTCTCTCTAGCTTTTCTGTGGAAAATACTCCTCTTGCTTGTCCTCCTGACCGGCTGAATGCCATTTTTCTGTCTGCTCAGGAACAAGATCACAATGATTGCTGAGCCTCTGGAAAAGGGTCTGGCAGAAGACATTGAGAATGAAGTGGTGCAAATCACATGGAACAGGTATGGAGAAGGCAAATGAGCTGGTTTGATGGTGAAAAGTTTAGGTTGGAGGTGCATGCCCCAAAGAGTATGAGCCGTTCTTCATGCTGCTCTTGGTTGTCTCCAGCTCTGTAGTCCTATGTTTGTGATGCCGTGGCTAGAAAGGCTGATGCACTTTAAAACCTAAATGCTAATTTAAACCAGGGGGGGGGTTGTGCCCTCGGAGCACCCTCATGCCTACAACAGGCAGTGCCTAAAATGGCATGGAAGCTGGGCCTGCACAGTTGGCAATCATTGAAAAAGTGGAGATGGGAGGCTTGGTGGGTCTCGCAAATGGAAAGGGATCGAGAGGAAAGCAGGTTGGAGAAGTCTCATAGAAGGCTTAAGTATTAAAATGTGATGTAAGGAAAAGGCAGAACAGTTATTTCTCAAATTCAGAGGGGGAAGAACTGGAAGCTTTGTGGCCAAGCTACCACAGAGTGATTTGTGGATGTCTGTTAGAGCTGTTGCCCAAGTTAAAGAAATTGTAGAATCTATTAAGAGCTTGAATCGATCAGTCCATTCAAGCTTTGTGAATTTGTAAATGGCTAGGGCAACCATTCTGAACAAAAAGCGTTGTTTGTTTTTAGGCATCCCATCTTAGGCTTTCCTGTGTGTCAGAGCTCTTGGGGAATGCTTCTGCCTCCTGCCATTATTACAGTGATGTACTAAAAAGCTGTTAAGTGTTTGCTATCTGGATCATCAAGCTGCCTTTTTAATTGAGCTAAAGGTTTTTGCCCAAATTACACATTTAATGAGACTAAGCAGATTGAGTGCAGCCACAGCAAAACACACCTGTGCTTTAAAAATCATAGAAGAGTGATGTATCCCAAGGAAGCTGCAATCTTTCCCAAAGAAATGCTAAAGGAGAGACTGGACAAGATCTGTTAAGGATTTTAGGGATCTATTCAGTTTGGATTGGGGGAGCAAGATGGTTAAACTGGCTGACACACCCACAGCCTTCCTTTCTTTTGTAATTATTTTCATGTCTCCCACTAGGAAAAAGTTGGGAGAGTTTTTCCAGACCAAGTACGACTGGGATTTGCTGGCTGCCCGTTCCATCTGGGCTTTTGGGCCAGATGCTACTGGGCCAAACATCCTGGTAGATGATACCCTGCCCTCGGAGGTAAGGACCCAGCAGGTCCGGGGGGTAGGGATGGGGAGGAAAGTTTGGAGTTAGGATTGTGTTTCAGCCTGCACTGCTCAAAGGCTTTTTTCTCCAGGGCACCTTCATTTTTAGAGCCACGTGCCACAGCTTGCACATCCAGAGAAGTCTAATCCTGTGACCCGGAAATAAATTGTGCAAACGATGCTCGTGGGGATTGAAACAAAAAAATATTCACATGATTCAGTAAAAGCTATATTCAGATTTTGTTGTTTGCAGAGCCAGAATTGTAGGGTGGGGGGAGCAATTTTATGCAGAGGTTTAACACTTGGCGTCCAGAGAAGACCTGCACGTTATGCTTGGAGCAAGAAATGCATCTTGCAAGCATCTGCAAATCAGTGTTGTGGATGTATACACTACCTGTTGTCTGCCTCATAATAATAATTTCCTAGTTGGTGCTGTGCCAAATTGTGGCAGTTGCCTTGGCCATCCATCTGTGGCCCTTTTTGTTCACATTCAGCTTAAGGGGCCTGTAGTGGGCTCGCTCTGCTCAGTTCTTGTCCTCCCCAGTTGATTTGAGGTCTGGGTGTGTTTAGCTTTTTCTCTCTGTAAAATCAGACATAACAATTTCAAAGGCATTTGTACGGGGAGAGCTTCAGCACATTACTGAAGTAAGTATTAAGTATTCCGGATAGTCTGCACAGGCTAATTTCTGCTGATGGGCTGCTTCTTTGCAGGTTGACAAAACCCTGTTGGGCTCTGTGAAAGACAGCATCGTGCAGGGCTTCCAGTGGGGGACCAGGGAAGGACCTCTCTGTGATGAGTGTAAGCAAAAAATCAAGCAACATGACACCATACATCCTCAAACCTCTCCCATCCCTGGGCATGTGTTCTAGAGAAAATGACTGTTACCTCTTAATGAGTCTGAATTGACAACTGTGTCAGCCATTGTTCCATGTTAATTATTTGGGGTCAGTCCCAGGTCACTGTGCTTCTCTAGTGAACTGTGCCCAGTGGAGAAGATAATTCTGCTGTGGTGTGTCTGATTGTCTATCCCGGGGTGAGAGATGAATCACAAGCCCCTGATCTTGCCAGAAGCTATTGACTTTCCCATCTTGCTTCACTCCTGGATCTGTTCTTACATCCAAACACATCAGAGATTGAAGGACATTCAAATGCTCTTGTATGGTGACTAATTTCATAAACAGGCCTTTGCATGATCAATTATCCTGAGATTAATAGTTCCTTAAATTGCTTCGGTCTCTATTGTAAATCAGAGGCCAAAATGAAGAAAACCTCAAGGAAAAGGGGCCCCTGAACAATCAATCTTGTTATGAATGACTGTTGTGTTTCCCTCTCTACATAAAGAGAGGTTTTGGATGCAGAAGGTCCCAGGTTCAATCCCCAGCATCTCCAGTTAAAAGGACCAGGTGGGAGGTGATGTGAAAGACCTCTGCCTGAGACCCTGGAGACCCACTGCAAGCCCGAGTAGATAGTACTGAAATTAATGGACCAATGGTCTGATTCAGTAGAAGGCAGCTTCACGTATGTTTTGTGGAGGATGGCCTGCTTTTGTCCCTCATGTTGTGCTTCTCTTTCTTTTACCCAAGTGATCCGCAATGTCAAGTTCAAGATCCTGGATGCGGTGATTGCCCAGGAGCCCTTGCATCGGGGAGGGGGGCAGATCATCCCAACCGCCAGGAGGGTGGTGTATTCCGCATTTCTTATGGTAAGGACTGGCCTGCAGCTCCTTGCATGGCATCAGTGCCCAGCTGCCCTATTCAGTATTTGAAGTGAGGGGTTGGAGGATAGAAGGGTGTGGAGCCTGTGTGCTGAGAGGGATGCAGTCCTACCACTGCTTAAGCACCGGAGAAGGCTTGCCTGTAGGTTACCCTTATCTGGAAACCCTTTTGTGAGAGAACTTTGCCTCTGCCCTTGTAACGTGTTGTTTCCCAGTGCTGTGTGCGATTGCAGCGTCACAGACAAGTCAGTAGTGTAACTTGTAGACTAGCCCTAATTATCTGGGAACTTGGTTTCATCGTGTCTAGCTCATTTTGGCTTCTGGATAAAATCATGATTTCCCAATGGTGCATTAATGGAAAAAGGTGGCCCCGGCTTAAATACTTCGGTGTGATAATTAGGGGGGTGAGGTGGGACACACTACTATCCATTGGGAAGTAAGAAAGGCAGCTGCAGGGGGGAAGTGATGTAGAACATGTCCACCTCTTGGAGTAAACAAGGCTCTGTTGTTCTGCTTTCCTCAGGCCACACCACGGCTGATGGAGCCCTATTACTTTGTGGAGGTCCAGGCACCTGCTGACTGTGTGTCTGCAGTGTACACTGTCCTAGCCCGGCGTAGGTGAGTGTCCGTGTTTGCTGACTCCTCAGTTGTCGGCCTGCTATAAATGTGAGGTTTGGAAGTGCTCCCATTCAGCATGTTTTTGGAGGCTCATCTGAAGCCTTGATACTTGATTGAAATTCAGCCATAAGCTGAGTGCCTTTAGCCATGTACAAAAATTAAACAAAATACCATGCGTCTTTCTTCTTCTCCCTTAGTGTTTTCCTTTAACTGGTCAATCTGACTACCAAAGAAATGGGGAGACATCCTCCTCACCTGCCTTGTCCCTTCTGCCAATTACATTTAGCCCTCCACATTCTGTGACTGGGATTTGCCAGTGGCCAAGGATTTCGTCTGTCAATGACCATGGAATTTTTTAAACATGGTTTTATATTTTTTTTCTCCCCCCACCCCCATCCCCCGTGTGTCTGTGAGAGAGAGAGAGACTGAAAGGCGGCTTTGGATACCTTCAGGCAGAGAGTGATTTATAAGTGTTATAAATAATTACATCAGATTTTGTATATTTCTAAGACTGGATTTAAAAGTGTACCTAGGATCAAAACAGTAGCCCTCTGTTTCCTCCCCTTAGTATCATTTAATAGTAGGACAGTCCACATTTTGTGTCACTATGCTTCACATTTACATTCACAGATAGCAGCCAATGAAATGGGTCAGGGCAACTCAGAAATGCAATGATGTCCCTTGTTTTGTGCTGTAGTTGTACCTGTGCACCTTCCCAATTTACCCTTGCCCATCTGTTTTTGATCGTCCTGTAGTGAACACAGAAGACCTCTTGAGCTGGCGCTGGAAGCGCAGTTGTTATCACTTGGGGAAATTTAGACTTCTTTATTTTCTTACAGAGGACATGTTACGCAGGATGCGCCAATCCCAGGCTCCCCTTTGTACACCATCAAAGCCTTCATCCCAGCAATAGACTCGTTTGGGTTTGAGACGGACCTCAGGACACACACCCAGGGACAGGCATTTTCTCTATCCGTCTTCCACCACTGGCAGGTAAGGGTATAGAAGGGCTGAGGCCACTCAGTGGTCCAAACTCTTAACCCATCATATTTTGTTATGTAAAGGCAGCTCTTCCCAGCAGGAACCCAAAGGGCAGGAGTTGTGACTGACTTCTGTAGCTGCGAAGTAGAGCTGTATGTGTTTTGTGCCCAACAAAAGCTACATTAAGCCTAAAGGTAGCCCATATTCTGTGCCAAGGAGCACACAGTTCTGCATCCTGAATTATGCTAATTAATGTTTATTTTGCATGAATTCACAGAATTGATTTATTTATACCCCACCTTCTCACTAGTAGGGACCTTAAGTGGCTTTGCTGTTCTCCTCTCCTTCACTTTAACCTCACAACTGTTGGAAATACAATGTCTTGTGTGCAGAGAAGGCAGAAGACAAAGAATACCTGCAGGGGGCAGAAAGTCTGACAGTTAGATAGGTCGCAGGATGGAATCCTTCTTTCTGCCTCTCTTCTGTTCTTCTTGCATGTCTCCAGATTGGTATTCTTAGGCTACTTCCTGCTGCTTCCCGGAAGTCCCTCTCTCCCAGTTTAGTAAGGTAGTATCTGTTCTGTTTCTCTGCTTTCTATCAAAGTTGTAGTTCCTGAATAAACTCTTTTCATTCATTCCTTAATCAGACTCAAGATCATTCCTAAGATACACCATACCCTACCAGAACAACCCTGTGAAATAGGCTAGGCTGATACAACTGGCCCAAGATCACCCAACAAGCTTCCGTGTCAGGGTAGGGATTTGGAGCTGGGTCTCCCAGATCCTAGTCTGACACACCACACTTGCTTTGATCTCCCCTTTTTTTCTTTTACTGGAAGTCTTGATTGGTCTCTCCTCCCTCCCTCAGTCCCTTGATCCTGCTTTCCAGCTCTGTAATTCTGCAAAAACCATCTTGGTGATGTGCTGGAAAATCCCAGAGGTTTTCCACTCCACAAGTACAGTTTCAAATGGACTCCGTATACCTATACTGACTGTCGCTATGGCCAGTCCTGCATGGAGTATCCCTTTCCTTGGTGACTGATGAGGGATTCTCTGTGTGCCTAGACTGACCCATAGACACAAGATAACGAGGATTCTTTCACCCACCACTCAGTGTTCCCTACATTCCAGATTGTGCCAGGAGATCCTTTGGACAAAAGCATTGTGATCCGACCTCTGGAGCCCCAGCCCGCCCCTCATCTGGCCAGAGAGTTCATGATCAAGACCAGGCGCAGGAAGGTAAGGCACACAAACTGGGAGGCTGTTCACCTCTGTTCCTGCCATGCAATCAGATCCCCTCTGCCCCCAAGTCTAATGCTTGCCATCCCCTGATTTTCTCCCTCAGGGTTTGAGCGAAGATGTGAGCATCAGCAAGTTCTTCGACGACCCCATGTTGCTGGAGCTGGCCAAGCAGGACGTGGTTCTGAACTACCCCATGTGATCTTGCAGGTTCCCAACTCCTGGACAGCAGCAGTCTCCCAGGAAGGGCTTGGCCATCCTTCTCCTTCCTTCCCACCTTCCTGTGAGGCATGGCTGTGTGTCCCCAAGGCAGCTTTTTGCCAGCGGCCATTGGGTCATAAAGGCAGGCACTGCTCCCCTGTCATGAACAGGGTAATCCTCCCCTTCTCTTCCTGGCCAGGCTTGCAGTGGCCTTCCAGTGGGCAGGCATGACCAGTTCCTTGTGTCGTCAACCTGCCTCTCTGTGTAGAACTCTGTGAGAGTGCATGTTTTTGTCCTCCTGATTAGATGCTCCTCCCTGCCCCAGAGAAAGCATCTCTGTGTGTGTGTTAAACTGCCGCAAACTCTTGTTCATCCATCCTCAAGTATGAAGATTTGCTGCTTGAAACTTTCCCCTTCTGACTGAATTGTACATTTGCCAGAGGGGTCAGAAAGGAACCTGAGTGGCAGTTCCTTGTGGCTGAGTCCAAGCAGTTCCTGTTGAGAACAGGAAACAAGAGCCCACCCAAATTTTTGGTGTTGTTTTTCCCTTTCACCACAAGCCTGGCATCCTTTGGGTGCTGATTGCTTGTGCAGGCGGCCCATAGCCGCCAGCATTCTGAAGCTGGGCAGGACATTTCAATGGGGATGGGGGGGGGGTTAAAGAGAATAAATATTTTTACAACTTGTAACGACTAGTTCTTGGTTTCTTCTTTTCCATTTTGACTGTGGTGAGTGTGAGTCAACATAGTACTGCATAAAGCTTTTTGCACTAGTACAAAAAATGTGTCCCAGTGCACATGAAAAGGAATTGCCAGAGACTAAAGCTAACACTGTGGAGCTCCCTTCTGCCAAATCAGGCCTTTGGACAACGTCTCAAGTCTTAAGCCAGTGAGAACTCTTCCCTACCCCACAGCCTGCCTCCCCATATTAGTCATCACTAAAATCTTTATTTCTCAGTATCACAGCCCGGAAGTGTTAGTTGACACGCTTACATAAAATTCTTAGTTCCCATTCCTCCCCTACCCCATGTTACACAAATAAATAACACTAGTGAAACCTTATTTATCAGTTACAAACATTTTTAGATCACATTTAAAATAATGATATTTAATCCTTAATATTGCCCTTAAATCATGTGGGAAAAGTGCTCATTTACAAAGGCAGATTATAGTGGAACTTGCAGGCCACGGTCCCTTCACAAGGAAAGCTTCCCAGAAGAGAGGATGTTAACTTTTTACGTTGAAGCAGAGAACAATAGGGTGGGATCCAGCATTGTGACAGCTGAAGGTCCTCGCAGATGTGGAATTTTCCTGCTTCCTTCCCCTCGCCCCATCCCAGGAAACTTTGATTCATGGGGTCATAGGACTGCTGCCAGGTCTAGGGGCTGTAGAGGAGGGGGATGGAAGAGGGTGAGAGCTCTCTACAGATCCAACTTTTGTAAATGCATCAAATTCGTATACCCTGTTTTGAATTAGATGTGTGGGGTTTAGTTGGTGGGCATTAATATAGACAAATCTGGATGAGTGGCTGTCATGCTTGTCACGTAGGAGGAAAAAGCTGTTTAAGAGAAGGCTGGCCAGGCAGCAGAGGGAGAGCAGGAGTCTCAATAAGGACAGAGGAGCCTGCGGAGGGATCCCTTAACGGACCTACCCTTAAGTCTCTCTTCTCAATACAACTTTCTGAAAAAAAGTATATACATCAGAGTAGTGTTTTTGACAGAAATTTTGATTCTGTATTAAAGGAAGGAATGGAGTCTTCAGGAGCTGTTTCTTCTGCAAGAGCAAATTCAGTGACTTCTCAGCCTTGTTGGGATTACCACAGACATCTTCAGAGTCACTCAGGGGAAAGGGAGAAACCAGCCCCAGCCATAGCCTGTCTATTTCTGGGGTTCAGCTGGAGATGGTTTCAGGAAGTGCTCTTTGTACATGCTGTAGACAGCACCTTTAGGGGAGAAAAAGCAGTTTGTGCAAAGGATCGGGGGGGGGGGGGATAAAAAATACAACACCCTTTAATCTCAGCAATTAGCTTTGTGTAATGCTGTTTCTGCTGGCCAGGAAGGGATTCTGAGATAGGCAGAGCACTGAAGGGACCCCCACCATTCCCCTCAGAAGTCCTATGAATTTGCCATCTGGCTTCTTAAAAGTCCACTAGACAGTGGCCATTCATTTTCAGACTGGTATTCTCAGCAAGAATATCAGCAAGAGTTCAGTAGCACCTGTAAGACTAGGGTATAAGCTTTTGTGAGTCTGTGAATAAAATGGAGCAGATGAGAATTACATAAACCATTTTGGGTCCACGGGGAGAAAGGTGGGAGTATAAATGAAGTAAATAAATAAAATTCATTTTATCCTTACAACAAACTTGTGAGGTAGGAAGGGCTGAAAGAGTGACAGAAGATCACCCAATGAACTTCATGGCAGTGTGGAGACTGGAACTCGGGTCTCCCAGATTCTAGTCTGAATCTAACCACTGCACAACACTGCTAGATGAAGTGCTCTGTAGACAACTGCACCTTTCTGCTCTTCAGCTTACCAAGAGTTACAGCACCAACCACACAAGCCTGGGCAGCCACCCGAGTGTGAATTAAGTGGACGGACATCTTCATGCTCCCCCTTTCCTTCATTCGGTAAAGACCATAGGCTGCTACAACCACAAACCCCACCATGCCTACAGGAAAAGAAAAGCCAAAGATTAAGTTTTTAAATGCCCAGTGTTCACCCATACCCATCCCAAGTAGCACATTTTCTAGCTACCACAGCCATTTTCTAGCTACTACAGAATGCACTGAGACTTGTCCAATCTTTCCTATCCTAAGCATCCTAGGAAGCCGAGCTGCTCTTACACTTAGGTGGGTCTTCCTAATATTTTAAGCATTAAAAATGTTTCATAATTCCTTTATGATCTTTACACTAAAATATAGTGGCTAATAAAAAAGTCTGTATCTAATTCCTTGTAATGTAAAATCCAGAATTGCTTCATATTTCTAATTAATGGATTGCTGCTGATGATTTTGGGATCTCATAAGTAGAAAACTTAGCACTTGCAGAGTCCATCTCTGTTGCTTTGTGATAATAGGAAATGGTGTCAGAATACACCTTCAACTTCAGAAATGCAACTTCAAGAGGAAACTGGAAGCAGCAAAAGAACAACAGCAAGACTTCAAAAAACAAACAAGGGAACTTAACAATGGTGAGGGGCTTTAATTTGGTAGTAAAAAAGATGTTTCAGTGGGTACAAGAGATCCTCAGTTGAATTTCCAGGAGCTCCAGCAAAATACGGGATATCAGGAGGACCTGTCTGTCTGAGACCTTAATAACAATAATAACAACAACATTCGATTTATATACCGCCCTTCAGGATGACTTAACACCCACTCAGAGTGGTTTACAAACTATGCCATTATTATCCCCACAACAAAACACCCTTTGAGGTGGTTGGGGCTGTGAGAGCTCCTAGAAGCTGTGACTGACACAAGGTCACCCAGCTGGCCTCAAGTGGAGGAGTGGGGAATCAAACCCGGTTCTCCAGATTAGAGTCCCATGCTCTTAACCACGACACCAAACTGGCTCTTCAAGAGCCGGGAGGGCTGGGCTGGGCCTGAAGGACAGAAAATCTGACAAGGGGAGGCAGCTTCATCTGCTCATAGGTCCAGATTTCTAGCCCTGCACTTCCCCGGACTCTGCCCCCAGTCCAGGTGCCAATTTGATACTTGCCAGTTTGATACTTGGGGCATGACATCTGCCTCTTAATAATTTACTGTTCAGTGACTTAGATCTCTGCCATTGATGGGTCTTCTTGATGGTTGCTTGCCCACCTTCCACAGCTTGGCTTGCGCTGCCCCTCGCTTGTTTGAGTGTTTTCCCTCCCTCCCTCCCTCCCTCACCGCAACAAGACCCTCTTTGTGCTTCTCTCAGACTTTCAATGCAGCACTATCTTGCTGCACTGGAAATGGGCAAAGATCATGCATCAATTACAGGGAAGGGGAACGCTTCAGTCGTCGCCCTCCCAACTCACCAACTGGCATCAAAGGACTCTTCCGTGCTTTTTGTAGAAGTTTGGTACCAACAGTACTTTCACGCTCTGGAGTCCAACTGTCATTGTCCGCTGACATTTGGAAGCTGCAGAAACGGATTTCAACATTACAAGCTACAGGGAAACCCACTCCATAGTCTTAAACACCTTTTAAAATAAAAGTGTTTGAATCTCACTGACAAGCAAAGTAAATTCACAAAGATAATTCTGTGGCAGATTTCCAACAATAACCTGAAGAACTAGAATACATCTGAAGAACTAGATCCTTAAAAACTGAGGCTGGAAATCTGTCTCTTGGATCGCTGGTGTTGGCTGAATGGGCCAGGCACAGATGAGTTGGAATGCTGGCATTGTGTCCTTGAAGCAACCTGAGACTGGGGCAGAGATACTTCCAGTGGCAGCCGGGAAGTTATCTATGCTTCAGAAACATGAGCCATATTTGCTAATACTGTCCCAGAGATACACAAAGAAGAAATCCCAGTAAGCAAATAAACACAATGTTATTGGATCTAATAAAGCCAGGCCTGTGATCAAGGACTCACCTGCTTTCCAGCAGTTGTTGGTCCTCTTTGCTACTTTGCCCCATTTTTCTTTCCCAAAGTTGTGCCGCTTCTGATGGCTGCTATGCTGCAATCTCCCTGCAGTCTTCCTGTGCAGGGCTGTTTTTCACAAGGGTTGAGGATGTTTCCCATCTTCTCACCTTAAGGTTACAACACATTCCCCACAGTGGCCTGTTCCTTGATCTTAAAAGAAGGAGATGGTTGGCCACTCAATCTGTACTACTTAACCCTTGCTCAGCTGATATTCCTTCTACAACTAAGGAGTAAACAGACATGAAGAGCACCACACAAACCCATCTAACAAAAGCAGCGGATGATGCTAGAATTGACTGCAGATATTTTAGAGGATAGAAGACAACATAGTTAGTTAAATTATATATGAGTGGCCCAATCCCATCTGCTATAAATATGCTCTTTTTCTGTGTGTCCTAGTAAATTACTGTCTGTGTTTTGTTTTGGAGGATGCTTTTTTAAAAAAAAAAATCAGCATGTACACATTTGCCATGAAACACAGCATCTTCCCTATGCTCACAACTGCCAATCCAGAGAGTATCTTCCATTCCCCACTCTCATAGCTGCAACTGCAAGTCAATAGACAGGCTTCTTGGAATGTTGTGAAGAGGAAATAAGCACAACATGTGGTGGACAGAGAAGGGATGTCAGCATAGTGTGTGTGTGCAGACTCTCCTTGGGGTGAGAACAGGGAGTCCCAGTTTTCCTCTGGGAAATGCTGGTATCTGATACCCCACATCAGGCATGGTCTTAGCTATGGGACATCCATGGCAGCTGCCCCGACCACAGAAGGCTCTGACTGCTCCCCCAAATGGAGGGGGAAATAAGAGGATGAGCAAGCGGCTCCTGCTGGTGCTCCCTCCCACCCCTTCTGGCTCTTGGGTAGCTGGCTCAGCTCTGGTAGTAGCCACATATGCCTGCCCCCTCTGGGGTTTGGGCAGCAGCTGGTCCTCTCAGTGGCCACCATGTGCACCTGCCTTGCACAGAGTGAGGGCTGCCCCTTGCTTGAGCCTGGGTTGGCCCTGGGAGGGGAGCGGCAAAGATTCTGGAACCCCATCTGAAACTTTTGCCCAATACTACCCCTGCTGTGCATGTTCACTATTCGCCCCCCAATGGCTAGGCACAGGCTGACCCTTTAATTTACTGCGAAATTATGGGTAGGCTGCTGTTCGAGCAAGCCAATAGCATCTGGCCAAGCATGTACTTTTTGTGAGGAGGAGGCAGCTACAGCACTCCAGCCAATCTCTCTGTGAGGAAGAGGTAGTGTCTGCTGCCTCATCTTCCAAGTCTCAGTGCAGCAGCCACTTACATCTCACTACAAGGATGTGAACTCTTGGAAGAGAATGAGTGTGCAGTTTCACCTGGACAGCCATCTTCTCCAGGAGAATGCAGCAGCCATGAACAGAGTGTGGAGGTGAGGGTGAGGGTGGCCCCCTAAGTGCTTCCTCACAAAGCCATTACAATCAGCCCAGCAGGGCTATAAAGCTAGGGAGAAAATGAGGCTGCTCATTTGCCTTGGACCAGTCTTATGGCATGGGCACCAGGGCTGTTTTCGCTTCCCAATCGGGCTAAAGCACAAATCCAGTAATCCAGTAATGGCTATCCCCAAGTCATGCAAAGTTTGACTCTTTATTTGAATATCATGAAGAACTATCTAATTTTAATGAAAATGGGTAGGAGAACAGTGAGGTGATTCTCAAGTAAATGCCTCAGCTTCAGTCTTCAGGCTGCAGAAAAGAATTTTCTAGCTCAAAAATGCTGGATGGGGAGCCTGAGTGCAAGACGGTTTCCCACCTAAGCTGTCAAGCACTGTGTGAGAGGGACACTCCCTTCCTTCAGTTCTTTGTCAGTGTTGATAGAAGATCATCCTAATGCTTTTTGCCCTGGCAGCAAAACTATCTTCTGCGAGGGGGCCATCACAAGCTGAGTCAGTATCCTCAGTTCTGTCAGTTCCAACCTCAAATCCACTCCAGTACTGTTCATATAGTCTTCAGTTCCATCAACCAGAGGAGTTAGCCGTGTTAGACTGTAGTAGCAAAAACTAAAAGAGTCCAGTAGCACCTTTAAGACTAACCAACTTTACTGTAGCATAAGCTTTCGAGAATCATAGTTTGCATCTGACAAAGAGAACTGTGATTCTCGAAAGCTTATGCTACAGTAAAGTTGGTTAGTTCCATCAGCATCACTGAGTTCACTGGAAGGAACCTCCCCCTAGGTATCAGAGGTACTTCCCTCCTCAGTACCCTTCTCAAGGCCTTATATAGCATTAAGTACACATGGCAGGAGGACTCCTAGCCCTAAATTTAGTGCACACTGCTACCACCTCCAAATGATCCTCAACAGGATCAGAAATCATTGTTCTAGGTATCCTTGCTTTCAAGTGTTGACAGAACAACACTATTTTTTCCTCATTGGTAACATATCACTTCAGATAAATGGGGGCTGCCTGCTATCGAAATTGGTAATAGGCTAGAGTTCCAAGAAATGCCATCTTTAGCCCTTTCCCTGGTATAACAAGTAATTGCCCTGATGAATTGCATCAGGTTTGGGAGGGGATCTCCTTCACAAAAGAGCCATTGAAGCCAATGGTTACTAAGAAAGATGGTGGGAACAGGTCTAATTTGGATCTTTGTAATTTAAATAATTTTTTTAAGTTAATGAGTTACATATGTTGTTACCTACTGTTTTACAGATGCTGGAATTAAACTCTTGGTTTATTGTTTTGGATTTACAGGATGCGTGTTTCCATATTTCTGGCCAAGTTGGAAAACACCTCCATTTTAAGCGTAATGATCAGTGTTTTCAGTACATGGTTTTACCCAGGGCTTTTTTTCAGCAGGAACGCAGTGGAATGGAGTTCTGGAACCTCTTGAAAATGGTCACATGGCTGGTGGCCCCACCCCCTGATCTCCAGACAGGGGGGAGTTCAGAGTGCCCTCGACGGCAATCTAAACTCCACTGTGTCTGGAGATCAGGGGGCAGGGCTACCAGCCATGTGACCATTTTCTCCTAGGGCAATCCACTGAGTTCCACCACCACTTTTCCAAGAAAAAAAGCCCTAGTTTTACCTTTTGGTAAACTTTTCAGCAAGACAGTTCTGAGAAACTTTGGAACATTCAGGGAGGTACATGAATGCACAGCGACCCTGTGGGGAGCAGGAAAATACCATTTCCCAACAGCATTGAATATGGTTCCATGGGGAAATGGATTAAATACGTGACAGTAAGCCCTGCCCCTGGAATCTGGATTAAAGTGGACATTTTGGCTATGGAAAACAGGGCCCGGCCCGTTTTCTTTCTCCAGTTCTCTTCGCTTTTCCTTTGTGTTCTCAGGGTTCCCACCAGATCAGAGCTGGCTGGGATATATTTTTCACATAGGATGTTTATCGCACGGGGAGGCTCAGAACCCCAGCTGGACTCAGCAGCTGCTCACATCCAGTCCCCATGATTGTGGGTGGGGGTGGGGGGTAGTGGAAAATGCTGACCCGCTTTCACATTCCAGGCATGAGGAATGAGTTCACAATGCCAAACACAAAAAAGAAAGATCCCAAGGGAGCAGGGGACAAAAATATTTATTAGAGAATACATCAGAAACAATCCCCCCCCCTCCCTCCAGTCTGAGTGGTCCTCTTCTGCTAGTGAAAGGGATCACTGACTCTACTATAAAGACAGACTACCAAAGATGCAGCATTCTTGTGGATCTTCACTGTTGCTCCTCCACAAAAGTAACAAATGTCAGGTGAGGACTGCCCTGGAAGTCCTGTGAACAACCTGTAGTTGTTTTAAAACACTGGCTTCTCCAAGCAATGGCATGGATGCGAGGCAATTCTCACTTGGCAGTTACTATTTTTTGCAAAAATTACTATTTTTTTGCAAAAGTTACTATTTTTTGCAAAAGAGACCATTAAGATTTATTTAAACATTTTGGAACCTTTGCAGTTTAATGAAGGGATGGGCTTTTAAAGCTCTGGGCCCCGCCACCTTTCATTTTATAAATTTGTGGCCATGGAGAGGAACAGGGATTGGTTCCATCTACCACCTATTTCAGTTCCCAGTGCCTGGACAGATTTATTGCTGGAAACTCCCTGCCTCTTGCTGAGCATCCTTCTTCTCATTCATGTGCTGTTTCCTGACTGTGCTTCCCATCCATTTTCTTCCCACTGGTTGGGGGGCAAGAGTGACATGATGGAAAAGCAGATGGTCGCTGCTTTTCCATGTCTGCTCATCCTCCTGAGTGTGACCTCTCCTGGATCCCACCCCCTCCCAAGGGCTGCCATTGCATCATAATGACCTGCTGGTAATTGCTCCTCTTTGAAGAGTTGGCCCTCATGACATCCTGTGGCAGGGATTTCCGTAGGCTAATAATGCACCATGCCTCTTTTATTCTTTGTTCGTCCCACTTCACCAGCTGCCAGCCAACGTCATTCAATGACCCTTGACTGTGTGGGGAGAGGTGGGGTGGGTTTTTAAAAGAATAAAAATAAAGATAATGTGTTAATGGTGACTTTCTAGACTTTGATGCATCTGGACCTGCATGTTCCAAATTTTAGCTCACTACCAGATTAAGAAGAACTCTTAAAGACTCTTCACTGCTGTAGCTCCTGTTGTATCTTCGGCTCTCCCTCAGTTTTCCTTAAGCCCTCCAAGTGCCATCTCCTGTTCTAGGAGCATCACCCCATCCTCCCTCGCCCTGCTGCCTTCTCAAACTCCTGCCTCTCCCTTTCCTACATCTTCTGTTCCCAGTATCCTAGGCCACTCTGCTTTCCCTTTTCTTTCACTTTAGGATCATACCAGTTTAGCGAATGGCAGCCAGGAACCACTTGGACATCAGGATAGATCACCCAACGGCTTCATTGCACCGTTAATGGAGTACATTTGTAGTATAGCCCACAGTGCAAGATTCGGGTTCAATGACAGTCTCTGAACTAGAGCCCAACTTGTGGGAATGGTGCCTATCCATGGGAAATCAACTCTCTCCCTCAGCACATGTGTGAGTGCTCACAAAGTTCATCCTGTTAAAGAGTCTCTAGAACCCCACACAATTCACTGGGGTGTAGGGTTGCCCACAATCTGGAGAAAAAAAATATCCAGGCCCCTTAACAGAGGCTTGATGGGATGTTATTTACTTAGGTGGGACAAGATGTTTCTTTTTCTTCAGGTTGTTGACAACCTGGCTGGAGTGATTCCTGAAGAGCCATGGCCTCAATCAGAGTCTTTCCCCATTGTATTAGGATATCATAAAGGATATCATTGTATTAGGATATCATAAAGGCAGAGAAGGCACAATTGTAACATTCCCCCATCACTACTTGGCTTCCTTTAGATGATAACAACAACAACATTCAATTTCTATACCACCCTTCAGGACAATTTAAGTTTACAAAGTATGTTATTATTATCCCCACAACAATTACCCTGGCCGTTTCCACATGGTTTACCTGTATGCAGCATGTCCTGGTAAATCGCGCAAAAAACGTGGAAGATCGTGTTTCCTCGCGCGAGATTTTGCGCAATGTCACGCAACGTCGCACAAATCTTGCGCAAGGAAACGCAATCTTCCACGTTTTTTGCGCGATTTACCGGGACATGCCGCATACAGGTAAGCCGTGTGGAAACGGCCCCTGTAAGGTGGGTTGAGCTGACGGAGCTCTGAAAGAGCTGTAACCAACCCAAGGTCACCAAGCTGGCTTCAAATGGTGGGGAATCCAACCCAGTTCTCCAGATTAGAGTCCTGCCACTCTTAACCACTACACCAAACTGGATGAAAGGTCGCTGGAAAAGTGTAGAGCCTTTGTAATATTTGCTTATCTACAAGTATATGAGCGGAGCACAGAGCAGAGCTTGGAGAACTTCCTACGGGGCAGCAGATCTGTCAACCAACTTCATATGCCCAGAGACCCTGCAAGCTGAACATCTAGCCAGTTCATAGCTCTCTGTCTTCTTCAAGCTCCAGCAAGCACACAAACGAACACACATGAAGCTGTCTTATACTGAATCGAACCATTGGATCATCAAGCTTAGTACTATCTACACAGAGTGGTGGCAGCACTCCAGGGTCTTCAGGCAAAGGGTCTTTCACATCACCTACTGTCTCCTCTTTTTACCTGGAGATGCTGGTGATTGCTTGTCAAACACATGCTCTACCGCAGAGCCACAGCTCCTCCCCACTGAGTACTTGAAGAGAGCTACTGGGTTCCACTAAGCAAACACCCACAGCCATTAAGAAAGGGGAAACTGTATGATGTCACAAGCCCCAATCCTCATCAGGTGTATCACTTCACGCCAGACCATAGTGAAAGCCCCACTTCACTTGGCTGTAATTGCGCAGCAAGACATAAAAAGGCAATTTAAACACATGGGGAGTCTTTTCTGGGGAAGGATGGTGGGGGCTTTCCAGTCACTTCTGGATAGCTACGTGGAACTCCTCAGCCATTCAAAGTGTTGTTAACCAGTTTGGCAAATAACCAAGGAGGGAGATTGCCAGTTATTTACTCCTGGGAACCGTCTTTGTGCTTTACATTTGGACAGCGTGCACAATTACATCTCACTCAGATTTTCCTGCATTTCACGACCCTTTGATCCTGCTTGTTTACAATTTATTTTCTTTATAACCTCATATATTAATGCCTGCTTGTAAGGACCCACTGCATATATTTGATGAAGACAGCAGTAGTCCTTGAAAATTTATTTAAGGTGCCACAGAACAGATAATTTTTGCCGCAACGGACTAATGTAGCTACCTCTCGGGGACAGAGGTGGGGTAGCCGGACCCTTGGTGTGATGCTGAGAGGCAAGTCTCTGCCCCCCACCTCCTTCCTTTGTGATTTCACTTTTGACAACCACTCCTCCAGAGCCTTTGGAGCGGCGGCACAGTCTTTCCTTCTAGGTTTCGCTCTCAGCTTCCCAGCAGCCCAGGGGTTTTGGCCCTAAGCCCTCTCTATTTTGACCCTGAATGTCACTGGCTGACTTGCCTGAGCCTTGCTTTTGATGTCTCGGCTTCTTCTCAGGCTGTTCTCCATCCCTCCGTGTTGCTGATCTCAGTCTTTGCTCTCCAGCTGCTTCCAACTTGTTCCATTTGCCTTTGTTAGGAAAAAAGGGGGTTTTAATTCTCTCCTGTCTTGCACATGAAGAGGGCGTCGGGAATTGGGTGCCTGGGGGTTGTGGGAATTAGGTGGATGTCAGAAGCCCTTAATTTTATCTGCCACATTTGTCTCGGGTGCAATCACTGGCAGGGGATGCGTGAGACAGCGAGACAAGAGGACCCAGGGAAGTCTGTCAGCCCCATTTGAGTCAAGGGAAGCTGGGGCTGCGTCTCTTAACAAGGGATGAGGGTTCATCCACCGTGAAGGGTGTCTTCGTTACTGCTAATAACCCATCTGAGGTGACACTGAGTGGGGGCTGCTTGTACTTGAGGATTGTCCCTACATAAGAGCTCTTAATGAGGAGGGTTGGGCAGTAGAGTGCTTGGCTGGCATGAATTGAAACCCCACTTTGAACTTGAAAGCTGGTCCTTGCTGTTGGTCTTGGCGTGGACTTTCAAGAAGTGCTAAGAAGGAGCCTGGCTCTGAACCCATGTGGGATATGTTTACCCCAGCTACACTGTCCTTATCGTGTGTCAGCCGCAAACTCTGTGGCAGTTTAGTCAGGCCACACCAGATCACACACGCAGTTGTACATAGATCCAGAGGAATTAGCCGTGTTAGTCTGTAGTAGCAAAATTGAAAAGAGTCCAGTAACACCTTTAAGACTAACCAACTTTACTGTAGCCTAAGCTTTCGAGAATCTTTAAAAACTGGTAAAAAGTAGTTATAAAGTAAATAATTGATTATAGCTGGCAGACCTATGAGATCATGAGAAACAATCAGCCTATTTGTGGAAGACTATAGGACAGCAAAAAACCTATACTACAATCCACACTGGACCAACCCAAATGATACAAAACAGTGTGCAAGCTTGGGAGTTCTTCAGAACTCTTTTTTTTTCAGGTTGGATGCTACAAAATAAAAAAAAGAGGTGGTGGGGAAGGAAAAGAGATGTTTCAAGCTATGATATTAAAGACCTTTTCTTACCAGCATTACTGTGCACAAATCAGGTGGGCAAATAGCTATCCATGGGTGCCTTAAGTGTCAGGTGGCACCCTAAGGCCTCTGAACAAGGGAGCAGGGAGGTGTCTTGCCACTGGAATTACAAAGGCCAGCAGTCTTCCTTGTAGCTCTCCAACACCAAATATGATTCACAGATCCCTTATAGGTCAGCAAATCAATCTAGTGAATAAAAACATCTTCACCTAGCACCTAAAATGATGCAAAACTTGGTGCCAGGTGGAGACAGATTCAGCACACCATGCTTCAGAAATTGCATGCACATTGATTATGCTGTTCAGTTAAATCTATATGTAACTCCATACGCTCTTTTTTAGAAGAAAGAAAGGATTCGTGACATAATTGCTTTTAGCCAATCAGCACTGTACCTATTGCCTTCTGCTGTAAACTCGCAGAACCAGGTTCTCTTGAACTCAGTCCCGGAGAGAAGATTGTGTGGCTGATCTAAATCTGGTGAGTGTGTTGCCACAGCCATCCTCCTCTGAAAATTATATACACAATAGACTGAGATGACATTTTGAACATATGCTGCCTATCCATGGAGTATAAAGGCTTTAAAAACTGCATTTCTGACCACTTCCCACTTTTCTTTAGTCAATGCAGCAACATGTAACTCTCTTATTAATCACTGCCAGAAAAAAAGGTGGTAAATGGGTAAAAATAAGCTTTTGGTGAATATTTTGTATGTCTGTTTTCAAAAGACTGTTTTTCTTTTTAAGATCATGGTGTCAGTACTCCTGGTTCTTTGAGTGTGTGTGTGTGTGTGTAAATATTTAAAAATAGCTCTGTGTCTTGAGAATGTTTTATAATCTTTGGATTGGTGTCCAGCTTTGCTCCTCTCCAACACACCTTGTTTTTCAGTGCTGGGACTAGTTCCTAAATGAGTCAACAACCTTTTATAATTAAAGCACCAAACTATGTCAAAATTCAGAAGAAGAGCTCTATGAAGAGCCAGTATAAGAGAGCCGATTTGCATAGCTCAATCTCTTAAATTCAGCATTGCTGATAATTGACATGTTGATAACTACAGAGTTTCTGCAGCTCAAACACTAGGTGTTGCAAGTCCTTTATTAGGAAGTGGCACACACCATGTCCCACACTATGTAATAAATACACACAGGAGCACCCTGTGTAATTATCTTAATGTATTGGCATGGATCTGTGCATGGTTTGTGCTCAGATTCCTGGCAACTGTTCCCTTCTGTCATTTCCCTTGCCATGAAGGCTCTCCAAGAAGCCCTTGAGTTCCCTAAAAATCTTTGCCTGCCATTCCCTTCACATCCTGGTGATTCTAGCATCCTACCATAAAAAGTCTGCCAAGAAAACATTGTGATGCAACGTCCCTCCATGGGTCAGTAATGACTCGGTGCTTGCACTCTGTACCTTTATTACAGAGCCCCGTGGTGCAGAGTGGTAAGCTGCAGTACTGCAGCCCAAGCTCTGCTCACGACCTGACTTCAATCCTGGCGGAAGCCGGGTTCAGGTAGCTGGCTCAAGGGTGACTCAGCCTTCCATCCTTCCTAGGTTGGTAAAATGAGTACCCAGTTTCCTGGGGGTAAAGTGTAGATGACTTGGGAAGGCAATGGCAAACCACCCCATAACAAAGTCTTCCAAGAAAACATCGTGATGTGACGTCCCCCCATGGGTCAGTAATGACTTGGTGCTTGCACAGGGGACTACCTTTACCTTTTACCTTACCTACCATGCCAGTAGACCTTAACAACAAGATTTCATTTTCTTTTTAAAAGAGCCATATGCAGGCCTTTACTCTAAAACATAGGAAGTAATCATAAAGAAAAGTGACCCTTGGCATGTGCTGAGTGTGTTCCTTGCATACTAACTAATCACACACAGATGTCTATAACAGAGATGAGCTTTCAGCTTTGAGATGAAGGAGTTCAGGCAGCCTTGATACCTTAAATTTTTCATTCATTTTTTAAAAAGAGAATGAATTAACTGCCCTTCAATAACAACAGTAACAACAACAACATTTGATTTATATACCGCCCTTTAGGACAACTTAACGCCCCCTCAGAGCTGTTTACAAAGTTGTTTTATATTATTCTCACAACAATCACCCTGTGAGGTGGGTGGGGCTGAGAGCGCTCCAAGAGACCTGTGACTGGCCCAAGGTCACCCAGCTGCCTTCAAGCAGAGGAGAGGGGAATCAAACCCGATTCTCCAGATTAGAGTCCTGCTGCTCTTAACCACTACACCAAACTGGCTCTCAGTCTGGCAATACTCATCCAATGCAGCCCTAAGATTGCCAACTTTCAGATGGTGGCTGGAGACATCCCAGAAGCACAACTGATCTCCAGGCTATAGAGATCAGTTCGCCTGGAGAAAATGGCTTCTTTGGAAGGTGGACTCTATAGCGTTACACCCAGATGAGGTCCCTTGCCAAACTCCACTGTCCCCAGGCTCCACCCCCCCACACCAAATCTCCAGGAGTATCCCAATCCAGAGCCAGCAACCCTAGCAGCCCTGGAACCCAGCTCTCTTGGGTGGAATGTGTGTGCCATGAGGGCTTGAGAATGCCCCTCTTAGCCATACGGAGTAGGAACAAAGCTGGCAAGGAGGCAAAGCATTGTGCAACAGAGTGGAGACTGCATCCAGGCCTCTGCAAGCCACTGTCAGTAGCACCTCAGCCCAACCCCTCTGTGTTGCCCCCCCAAATCCAACAGGCCTCTCACTCTGTGCTAGGGTTGCCAGCCTCCAGGCTGGAGATCTCCCTGAATTACAACTGGTCTCCAGGCCAGAGAGATCAGTTCACCTGGAGAAAATGCCTACTTTTGGGGTGGACTCTATGGAATTATGCCATGCCAAGGTCCTTTTCCTCCCCAAACCCCACTTTCTCCAGGTTTCTCCAGGTTTCACCCCTCCAGATCTCCAGGAATTTCCTAACTTGGAGCTGGCAACCCTGATTATATTGGTCTCCAGGTGATAGAGTTCAGTTCCCTGGAGAAAATGACTACTTTGGAGGGTGGATTCTATGGCATTGTACCCTGCTGAGGCCCCTCCCCACGCCCTGCACTCTCCAGGCTCCACCCCTCCAAATCTCCAGGAATTTCTTAACCTGGAGTTGGCAACCTTGCTCTGCTGCTGTTCTCATCTGTCCTCCCACCCCCATTCCTCTCACCCCACTTTCTAAGTTTCAGTTTGGTGTGCAACTGGCGCTGGGGGCCAGGCTGTCAGCTGGCATGTGGTCGTGGATGACCCCTGCTGTGGCAGCCTAGCTTGCTGGAGCACAGCGAACTAGCAGATCTGATAGCTGCCCGGAGCGCTTGGCGCAAGCTGGGGAACTGCGCTAAATATAGGCTTCTTGGGAACAGACTGCAGAGAGAAAGAGTAAAAAAAGAAAATGCTGTTTCAGTTTGTGTCATCACTGTTGCTGGTGATTGTAGGCCAGCCTCATAGTGCCCCCCACCCCACATGTGTCCATTTCATGCTTTGGAAACCAACCTTGAGCTTAGTTTGTCTGCTTCGCAACCTGGTTTCCATTTACGAAGTTGAGGGAAGCGTGATATGATGGAGAAGAAAGGAGCTTCTGAGCATGTGCAGAGTGTAGGTTTTAAAGAAAAAGTCATGCAGAGGCTCATCGGAGCTGGTCATGTTTCTTTTTTGGATCTCTATCTAAAAGGCAGTCAATCCCACATGCTGTGTGTGAAGTTATCCGGCATGCTGCTCTTCAGCCTTCAAGAGCACAAACACACACTGGGCTCAGCTGTAGATGGAAATCAGCCGATCCAGGCGGTGAAGAGTTGAAGGCTATGAATAGCTTGCTGCTTTCAGACAGCCACCCAAAGGAGCAAATTCAAAGGGGCTGCCATTTGGCAGTGGCCATTTTGTGCCTCTGACAGTTTGTGATGGGGTTGGGAGTGGCCTCAGACTATTGGGGAAAGCAAGAATTTAGATGCAAGTAGTCTGATACTTCTAAAGCTTTTTGATGCCTATATATCTATTGCTGAACTCAAATCTAGATCTGGAAAGGCAGGACACTGAAAGTACTATCCTAAGTACATCTACTCAGAAGTAAGTCCCATTGTTTCAGTGTGCCTGACTGTGGTCACAGAGCAACGAACCATGTCAAATACAGAAAATGCAGGGAAATTGTCCATTGGCTCATCGAACAGGATGAATTGGGTGAAAGTGGGAGGGAAATGTAGGTTGAAACCTCTTCTCTGTATTGATTGGATGCAAGAGCTCTGGTTTCATAATATTAACCTGAAAACACAGTCACCCCTGGCTAAGTTGCTGAAGCATTCAGAAATGTTTCTGTTGTTTGATGATAAAGATGATGATGACGACGACGTTAACTTGTGAGACTAAGAGAGTCTCACCACACGAGACAAAATACACTCGAACTACACGGGTAATTCAAGTGTATTTTGTAATTCGAGTGTATTTGAGTGTAATTTGAGTGTAATTCGAGTGTCTTTTGTCTCGTGTGGTTTGACCCTAAGGAACCTGGTGGAAGGAAGTGGTGAACAGAATGGAGAAAGCAACACCACAATGTTAAAGGAAATGTGTTTTGAAACAGAACATGGCATGAATAGGACTGTGTGTGTGCATGGTGCGTATGGGAGTATGAGCATGGCTGAGGTTGTATGTGAGAGAGAGCTAATGGTGGATCAACATGGTCGATACTAAAAACCAAAAACTCCTATGTGAATTTCTGTGAATTATTTTATGAACTAATCTTTATGAAAACAATTTTCATAACATTAAAATGTGCCACCATACACCATCAATTTGAAGTGGGTCTGCTTCTTAGGAACATTTCGTGCTTATAAACAAGAGTGCTTTAACATTTTCCTTTATATCTCTGCAAGTCAAAGAGCTAAAGGTGCTTTCTTTTTAAAATAAAGTTGCAAATAAAGGTCCTGATTCACTGGTCTTGCTCCATGTAGTTACAAGCCCCATTTTGTATTAAGCCTAACCTTAATAAAGAGTTCCAAAAAGATCAGCAACCACCTACACCTTGTAAAACTGGAACCTAATCCTTGACCAAGAAATTCTGCCAGCTGTGCCCTGGGGTTGGCAGGTTGCAACCCAGCATCTTCTGAAATGTTAAGTGATCCTTGTGGGGGCACACACCTCTCAGACAATTGTGCTAACCAAGTAATAACTGTGGGTGTTTTTTCTAGGGGCTCCAGTATAAAACACCCACAGTTATTACTTGGTTAGCTTTTACAAGCAAGCGAGGCTTGGCCTTAACTTGTGTTTCCTTTAAAGTTTTGGCTAACAGACCCATAAAAGAGTGTAGGAAAACCATACCAAAGAAATTATTTCATCCGCATCTTCTTACAGTCTCTCAATGTCTTGTGTTTTCCATCTGTATTTAAAGTGTGCATAATAAGGGCACACAGAGAAACATTCTTGATTCTTCATACCCCTGTGGCTCTCTTCCTCAGGAGATGTAGAAAACTCTGGACTTTAACACTTTCAGTAGTGCTGTAAAGCCAAAACAGATGTTGGCAGGGGGGGGGATACACATTTGCCCAGATCCTCATTCTGCCATCCTCTGCTTGGCTTTTGCAGCGAAATACAAACTGCTAACACTAAAAGCTTTTGTGCAAAGTTTTGGCAAGTGCCTTTTTTTTTTTTTTTGCAAAGGGAAAAACAGATCTTGGAGCAGAAGAGAACTTGCAAGAGCCTGATAAGGTAAGATAGGATCATATACCTTTTTTTTAAAATCAGGCCCCTTGTTAATTTGGCCTCTGTGGACCATTGATGACTTCAGTAGGGTTGGCATCCAAGGGGAACCAAGATGGAAATGCAGTGATTCAACACTTCCCATGGTCTTTATAGGTGTTACTCTCTAGGGGATAGTGAAGAAGCAGGAGTTGCAGCATCCTCTTTAAGCAGCACGTCTCTGTCTGTATTTACAGAAGCCTCCGTTCACTGAATATCAAACAAACACTAAAACTTGCGGTCCTGAAACCCAAATTGTGAACATTCCTAAAATGAAAACTCAGACATTATTTATACTTTGTAATAACATGGCTGTGATAAATCATGTTTAACGAATCTGTTGAAATGCACTCCTTGTACTCAGCATCTACAGAACTAGTAAATCTGAGCTGGGGCGACCTCTGCTAGGCCAGGTAGCATAGTTTTACAATTATTTATTAACGCTGTATCTAATAGAAAATTAGATGGCTGTGCTGATGAGGAAAGCTGCAAAGCCAGGCAGAAGGGGTTTCTTTATACCGTGGAGATTCTCCAGGTATGCAGAAAAATATGATTTGGCAAATTAGCTAAAAGAAAAAAACACACAGTCATACGATAACTTGATGTGGACTGAGTATGCTAATTGATTGTGGAATTTTGGAGGCAGCTGAAAGTCAGTTAAAAAGTCCTTTAACTTTGTGCACATATGTAAAATTTCCAAAGACTGTCCAGAAGGTGCAGTTGGTACAGACAGCTAGATTGGAGAGTGTTGACTGCAGTGGGTTGTAGGAACCATATCACTCCAGTCATATTCCATCTGCACTGGCTCCCAGTTTGCTTCTGGGCCCAATTCATGGTGTTGGTACTGACCTTTAAAGCCCTACATGGTTTGGGGCTGGCATACCTTAAGGACTGCCTTCTCCCATATGAATATACCTGTTAGTTCCCGTTATCTTTGGAGACTCGGCTTCAGGTACCCCCGCCATCTAAGCTAGACAGCTGGCAACCTGAGAAAATACCTTCTTATGATGGTTGTTGTGGGTTTTCCGGGCTGTATTGCCGTGGTCTTGGCATTGCAGTTCCTGACGTTTCGCCAGCAGCTGTGGCTGGCATCTTCAGAGGTGTAGCACCAAAAGACAGAGATCTCTCAGTGTCACAGTGTGGAAAAGATGTTGGCAGGTCATTTGTATCTACTCAGGAGGGGTGGGGTTGAGCTGAGTCATCCTGTAAGAGTTTCCCAGGGTGTGGAATGCTAATGGCGGGAGGCTTCACTGTATCCTGAGGAGGTTCTTTTGCATATGGATTGGGGCTTGATGTGCTAATCTTCTCTGCAGGGCTATTGTCGAGTATAGAGTGTTTTGTTAGCCTAGTGTTTTTCAGAACTGGAAACCATGCTCTGTTCATTCTTAAGGTTTCTTCTTTCCTGTTGAAGTTTTGCTTATGCTTGTGAATTTCAATGGCTTCCCTGTGCAGTCTGACAAAGTAGTTGGAAGTGTTGTCCAGAATTTTGGTGTCCTGGAATAAGATACTGTGCCCTGTTTGAGTTAGGCTATGTTCAGCCACTGCTGATTTTTCAGGTTGTCCAAGTCTGCAGTGTCTTTCATGTTCTTTTATTCTTGTCTGGATGCTACACTTTGTGGTCCCGATGTAAACTTGTCCACAGCTGCAGGGTATACGGTATACTCCTGCAGAGGTGAGGGGGTCTCTACTGTCTTTTGCTGATCGTAGCATCTGTTGTATTTTTCGGGTGGGTCTGAATACTGCTTGGAGGTTATGCTTTTTCATAAGCTTTCCCATCTGATCAGTAATTCCTTTGATATATGGCAAAAACACTTTTCCTGTAGGAGACTGTTTTTCCTTGGTTGTTTGATTCATCCTGGGTTTGATTGCTCTTCGGATTACATTTCTGGAGTAGCCATTTGCCTGAAGTGTATGGTTTAGATGATTAATTTCCTCATTGAGAAAGTGCGGCTCACGTGAAGTGGGCTATAAATTTTCACAAAGAAATAACAATGGAGGCGTGGGAATACCTGTGGAAAACGACTTTGAAGATTACGACATGTACAAGTATTAAAGAGAATGTCTACAAAATGATTTATCATTGGTACTTGACACCAAAGAAAATTGCGCTAGGAAATATTAACATGTCGAATAAATGCTGGAAATGTAAAAAACATGAAGGATCATTATATCACATGTGGTGGACTTGTGAGGTAGCGAAGCAATACTGGGCTGATATAATTGAAGTAATTAATGAGGTTTTGCAAACCCAAATAAATAAGAACCCAGAATTGCTGCTACTGAACTTGGGAATGGAAGATGTTCCAATGCAGTATAGAACATTGTTATTTTATATGATTACAGCAGCAAGACTTTTATATGTGCAGAAATGGAAAGTACAAGAAATACCAACTACAGAAGATTGGATTTACAAATTGCTGTACATGGCTGAGATGGACAAAATGACAAGAAAACTTAAAGATCTTGATCCAGGACAATTTAATGCAGATTGGGAGAAATTGAAACAATATCTAGAAAAAAAATGGGACGTGAAAGGGGAACTGTGGCAGTTCGAGAATTACTGAAATGTAATAGAACAAGAGAGAAGTGACTTTACCGGGAAAGGGGGAATTTAATTATTAAAATCTAAGCTACCATTGGGGTTATGATAAAATTAAAAATTATAGAGTATGAAATAATAGATGTTTTACTATGGATATATAAGATTAAGCTAGTTAGATATTATTTACAATATATAGCTTAAGTAAAGAGTATATAATGGATATTTGAGTATAACAGTTACCTTATAGACTTAAAGTATGCTTAGAATAAGAAATAGTAAAAGATGGGTGTGTAATAGAATATTAGAGTCTAAGCTAATATCAGAATCAGGATGATTGTGGAAAGTAAAGAGTTAAAGTAAACGGAAAGTAAACGGATACAATGTTATATTTTTAATATCTTGATTGCTAATATATATTATTATGCTAGCATTATCTTATGTAGAATATATGGTTTAAATGAGGTATTTAAAGGGAAACTTCTATTATAGAGATATTCCTAGTAGAGATTTAACAAGCTTAGAGAAAAGAGTATTAAGTGTGTTTAATAGAATATATGAGAAACTAATTAATTAAGTAATAAGATAGACTAAGGGTTGGAAAACTGTTGGAAGTCAACTAAAAAGGGGGGAGGAAAGGGAGGGGGTTAGAAATAGACTTACAAGGGGGTAATGTATGTGTTGAATGATATTATAATCTAATCCAATAAAAAATTTTATTAAAAAAAAAGAGAGAGAAAGTGCGGCTCACATATCCGTCTTGCGCGATCCACTAATGTTTTCATTATGCCTCTTTTCTGTCGGGGGTGGTGATTGGAGTTTTTGTGTAAGTACCGATCAGTGTGAGTTGGTTTCCTGTAGACCTTGCGACCTAACTGAAAGTTTGCTTTGCGGATGACCAAGGTATCCAGAAATGGGAGTTTTCCCTCGATTTCTTTCTCCATTGTGAATTGTATGTTCCGGTGGATGTTGTTGAGATGATTCAAAAACCCCATCAATTCTTCCTCCCCATGGCTCCAAATGATAAATGTATCATCCACAAACCGGAACCATACACTAGGTTTGTGCGGTGCTGATTCTAGAGCTGTTTTTTCAAAATGTTCCATGTAGAAGTTTGCTATAACTGGGCTGAGCGGGCTCCCCATGGCCACCCCATCCATCTGTTCATAGAATTCGTTATCCCATTGGAAAGTAACTGGTTGTCAGACAATGATGGAATAAGGCTGTTACATCCTCTGGGAAAATCTGATTGATAAGTGCAATAGTGTCTTTTACTGGAACCTTGGTAAACAGGGATACAACATCAAAACTGACAAGTATGTCTTGTGGATTGAGTTTCAGAGAACTGATTTTGTTGATGAAATCTGCTGAATCTTTGATGTAAGACGAGGTTTCATATGAGACGAGCTAATTCATATGTTGGTGACTACCAATGGCACTCACAATGGGTCGGAGTGGGACTGAATCCTTATGTATTTTAGGGAGTCCATATAGTCTGGGTGGCTGTGCTTCTGTCTTGCATAGTTTTCTGTGCGTGTCAGGATGTAGTGAGGAATTCTTGATCAGCGCATATCAATCAGATTTTCCCAGAGGATGTAACAGCCTTATTCCATCATTGTCTGACAACCAGTCTTTTAGTCTTTGGTTTTAGAAAGCTGGTGTTTTTGAGCAAATAGGAAGAAAGTATTTGAAAATGTCTGTATTAAATCACTGCTGGGGTTAGGGCAGAGCTGCTAGAACTTGCTCAGAAAAGAATCTGAGAACTAAGCAGAAAAGATTTGGTATCTGAGTGCTTTGTTAACAAAGCAACTTGACAAACTGGAGGGGAAACAGGAGAGAAGAGGATGACGTGACTGATTTCAGAACCTCCGGGGATGATGTTATGAGAAAGGATTTTAAAAACTAAAAACGTCTGGTGTGGCACATGGGTGAAGACATGAAAACATTCCATGTGGTTAAATGTCAAAGGAGGAAAGAAAACAGACTATGTAAATAATTATCTTAATTAATTAGATGTAAGGGCTTCATTCGAGCCAACTTCAGTGTCAGGGGGCCTCTTTTCAATGTTAAGACAATCTCCTGGAGGCTATAATAAGAGTGCTCTAGAACATATGCAGAATGCTTTCTCTCTCCATCCACATTCCTCATACATCTAGCTTCTAGTAACAATGCCAGAGGGGTAGTTACGTTAATCTGTTCTAGCAGAGGCAATCTTGTGGCACCTAAAGACTAATAAAATTTTATTTCAGCACAAATTGTTGTGGACTAGAGCTCACTTCTTCAGATGCTATGAGTAGATCCACTCATTGCATCTTTTTTTTAACTTTGAGAGTTTTTATAAATTAAAGATTTAATACAAGAAACGATAACACTCATTGCATCTGAAGAACTCGACTTCGTTTATTAGTTACTGAATGTAAGCGCCTCCTTTGCCCCCAATGAAGACCTCATTTTATCCTCACAGCAACAACCCTTTGAGGTACATTATGCTGACAGTAGATGACTGGTCCAAGGTCACTCAAGGCAGTGTAGGGATTCAAACTAAGGTTGCCAACCTCCAGGTGGGTACTGGGGATCTCCTTGAATTACAACCCATCTCCAGGCTACAGGAGAAAAGGGCAGTTTTGGAGGATGGACTCTATGGCATTATACCCCTCTAAGGTCTCTTCCCTTCATCTCTAAACCTTCCCCAGGCTCTAATCCCACAGTTCCAGGAATTTTCCAACCCAGAGTTGGCAACCCTAATTCAAACCTGGGTTTTCCAGATCTTAGTCCACAACTCTACGCACTACACTGTGCTGGCTCTCTAGTTCACTAAAGGTTATGCTGGAATAAAATCTTGTTAGGCTAAAGACTTGCAGTTGATTTCCAGGGCTTCCAAGTGATTCCCTCCAGGCAAGTGTGACCCCAGAAAAAAGGTTATTTTAAAAACAACAATAGCAACAAGAACTGTGCTCTTCTAAACTGATTAGTGTTCCACTCAGAGTGGTGAAGAAAGTCAGTGTTATTATTATCCTCCCAATATAGCTGGGCAGCTGGAGTTGAGAAAGTATTGTTCACAGCAGATGTGTAGGTTAGAAACAGGTGATGTTCTGGGTACGCTGATGGGGCTAACAAGAGGATGCAGAAAATGTTTGAATGTAACATGCAAGGAACACAGCAGACGTGACAACAACCACAAAGTCTGTAAAACTTAAAATGCATGCACAGCTAGGGTTGCCAGCTCAGGAGTGGGGGCGAAGCCTGAGGAGGGTACCTCAATAGTGCATAATGCCATAGAGTTCACCTTCCAAAACAGCCATTTTCAGCCATTAACCCTTCGGTCCTCCCACCTTGTTTTTCCTAATTGAAATTATGCTTTTTAGGAAAAATCTGTGTTTTCCAGCACACTGATCATACCTGAGAAACATAGGCTATTAATGGATGCTTTTAACTGAGGCATAGAATCGCACAATTTCTGATATTTCCTCATCACCTGGGACAATCTGTGCTAATGCCACCCAAATATAGGAAAGGAGCATGCAAAATTCCAGTACTTGCCGGGTACTAATCTGTTGGCCGGGAATATTTCATGGCATGCACTGTTACAGATACCCAAGCAAATCATAGTAGGCAGTAGGCATTCTATGGAGAAATGTTAGCGTTTTAAGGCTATGTAAAATTCCTCAAGTTGGCGCAGTTGCATTGCCTGCCAATACTGCAAATTCTTTCTGTGCAGCTGGCATTTTTGATGCACAATATTATCTAATATCTTCCATTTTAACTGTAAGGTGTAAATGATGTTTCAGCTTTCCTTTTGGATACTGACCATTAATTCAACTTGATTGCACCATATTGGATGATGACTGGAATGTGCAAATCGCCCTCTCCAAGCAGTTCAGTTATACAAGGAACACCAGGGTATGCACGAGGAAGATATAAAAATGCCCTGAGTATCGTGACAGGAGACTGCACATATTTTAAAGCCTCCTGCCAGGATTTTTAAAAAAATACTTTCATCTCTATTATTTAACAGTACAATTACAAAAAAAAGTTTGCATTTGGTATCAGTGGTGTGAAAGAAGTGAGTGCTTATGTTAAAACTTTAGCTGGAATGCAAGCAGTTTTCCAATTTGCAACCAATTTGTATCTTGCACAAGAATGCTGAGGTTCTTTGGGAAGAATTTAAATTTTTAAAAAGTTTAAACGACATTGGCAATAAGCAACAGTACTGGGACAAGAGGACTGTCACCTCCCTCCCTCTTGTGGTGTGTGTTTGGGATATTCAGACCCGACTGAAACGAAATCACAAATTTCGTATATGTGATCGGTCTGGAGCGGCTTTGCTAGCCGCATCCACTGTGGAGCACAGAGGTTGCAATTTGCACGATGCGCACGGTGCTTATGGTCCACTGAAACAAATACCATCGCAAATCACTTTTTCCCTCCTGAATAGCAAAAATTATTTTTTTTTTGCTCTCTTCGTCAGTGGGGCAGCATGAGGGTGGGTTGCATCCTGCGCGCGTGCGTTGCAGGGAAGGTCCTTCGCAACCCCCCTCCTGCTGGCGGAGCGAGAGGAAGGCAGGGGGAGGGGTCCTTGGCGGTGGTCGCCACTCCGCCTCCGCCGCCACGGGGGCGCCCGAGCCGGAAGACGCCCCTCGCCCGCCCCAACCCCCAGGTGGGGAAAGGCGCGAGGAGAGGCGGTGAGTCGGTGGGCGGGAGAGAGGGGGTCCCATTTGTGACCCTTGGGAGGTGAATCGCTCCTGGAGGAGGGCAGGGACGGTGTGGCTCCCTTGGCGCGCTTCAGAGGCGTCCAAAGGGGGGGGGTGCCGTCTATGGGTCCGTCTGTGGCCATTTGGACGGGGGTGTGGACGCGCGAAAGGCGGGCGACGGGAGACTCCCGCCCGATTCTCCCCTCTGGGCGCAGCGAGGGCGGCACCGGGCAGGGCTCGGCTCGTCCGCCCTGGCATAAGGCAGCGCGGGAAGGGGAGGGTCGTTCTCGTGGGCACCCACAGCGAACTCTTCCAGGGGCCCTCAGCGAGGGGGAGGTGGTCTGGGCGCACAGAGTTGCCAGGGAAGACAATCTCAAATCTGAGGGAGAAACCGGGTCAAAAGTGCTATATTTAGCACATTTTCCGCCTGCCCTTCTGCCTGAGAGCTCGGGGCAGAGTCGGCAGTTGCACTCTGCCCTCTCAACAACCCTGTGAGGTGGGTTAGGCTGCGAGGGAGTGATGGCCCAAGGTCACCCAGCAGAATGTAGTTTCGCATCTGGGTCTCCTAGATGTTAGTCTGGTGCTCTAACCACTACACTAGGCTGACTGTTTGCCCCATTTTTATCTCAGCCTTGCCACAAGGACCTCAGAGTGACTTAGGTGGCCCTCTCCTCACCATCACGACAACTCTGCAAGGTGAGTGGGGATTTGAACCCAGGTCTTCCCAGTCCTAGCAAAGGATCTTTACATAAGGAAGAAGAAGGTTGCTAGGATCACTGAGTCCAGTAAGTACTGCCCACTGGATACTTCATGAGTGCCCACAGGCAGGGCATATAGCCAGGAGCTGCCCTCACAGTTCTTTACCTCCAACACTCAATATTCAGTGACAGTTTAGCACCTATCCTATGCAGGTTTACGCAAAAATTTCACTCGAATACACTCAAATTACAAAATACACTTGAATTACCAGTGTAAATCGAGTGTATGTTGTCTCGTGTGATGAGACCCGTAGTCAGGTTAGCATGTAGGCTTTCAGTTGACCTTGGTAGATGTTTCTCTGCCCGCTGGTTGGTATCTTCAGTATTTGGAAGGTAGGGGAAGTGGTACTTACCTCTGCCAATTTCTAACTATGTGTATAGAAGTTCGTTAGTAATAATCCATAGCCCCCCACCCAATAGTACCTTTCATAAATTTTAGAATGCTGCAATATTAACATACATAGCAATTAACTGCATCACATAAGCAGAATGGTACTGCCATAGGCGTTAATTTGCTGTTCACATGTGTAACCTGCCATGATTGGTTGCTGATTCTTAGCACATATCCATGTGGGTTTACGCTTGGGTAGGATTATTACACATGATGTACACCCAGAGTAAATCTTGGAGGGTGCCAGAATTCAAAATCATATTGATGGATGTGAATGGAAATTTTAAAAGGAAGCCCTTTGAATTGGAAAATTGCTTGTTGAGTAATTCCTTCCCTCAGTTTCAGACTTACACATTATTTCAAACTAATCTAAAATTGTCAGTGAATGAATTGGGGGCATTAAACAGGATAGAATATGTGGAGTTTGTTTTCTGTAGCAGTACAGCTATACTGCCCCCCCCCCCAGTAGATTTGGCATCATATAGCTTGATCTGTTAAGCTGTTTTTAGGCTTCAATTTTTTTGCAGATTTTTGGCAGAGTGATAAATATTTTAATTTGGAAGTCAAGCCTGTCTTTCCATCGTAGTAAATATAAGCCTTTGTTTCAGTGGACTTATTTCCCTCCAACTGTCTACTGCTGTGCTTCTTTTAGGATAGCTGCTGTAAGAACTTAGAGGAGACATTCATTTAATTACAGGGGAGGAGGGGGAATAAAAAAAATGAATGGCATTTTTTTAATTCAACGGATTTTAATAAAATAGTCGGCTTGCCCAGTAGGGTAGGGGAGATTGGGAGGCCACAGCTGCAAAGGTATTGGACCACACATTTCATGTTCTTGTTGTTCATACAGCTCAGCCATGAAAGGAGAATCTCGTGTCTCCCTGCTGAACAGTGCATCGTAATAGGGGGAGGAGAAAAGGGCTGTACCGGGTTGTCTCAAACAATAGCAGGCTTGGAGCGTCTTTCTTCGGCTGTCAAAACTTGTTTTCTCATGGATGCCAATGGTGTTTGGTCTTTGCCAGAATGTATGTTGCCCCAATGATTATTTTGCCAAGTTCGGCAACATTATCATGACTATCATCGTTCTTCGTTACCTTTTTTTGTCCCACATCTCTTGATGTCTCCTCCCGTTAAGTTGGTTTTCTCCCGTCCTGGAAATCACTGGGAATTGTAAGTATTTGTGTTGCTATTCATGCACAGCCTCTTAAAAATGAAAAGGAGCATCAGTTTCTTGGGGGAAACTTTAAAGTCATTAGAATGAGTTCTCGTTTCCAAAACAGAGGAGAGATTTTGAGGAAGGAAAAACTGTAATTAGTTTGGTTTCTCAGGCAGTGTGCAGAAGGCTGCGCTGAACATTTCTGTTTGGAACTTTCTGGTATAAAACCATTAATTTCTCGTATAAAACAATTGAGGGTTGGACAAGGGGATCAAGCTAAGCAAACAAAGCAGGATATTTCTTGCAGGGCACAACTTTTGGAAGAAAGGAACTGCTCAGTTTCAGCAGATAAATATTCTGAACATCATCACCTTCATTTCAGGCTTCTGAATTGCAGGTGATTAGAAATTTTGGATGAGATCCTGACATTTTGCTGTCATTCCTAAGTTTGAAAGCTTTCTGGACTCTACTTAGCATAGAAAAAGGGTTTCAAGGAAATTGAACATTGTGGAAGCTTACCTGTTAAATTGTAAAGTATATGTATTTGCTGCTCTGTTAGGGCAGGTAAATAGGATCCAAAGCCAAGCTGGGCTCTTTCCTGGGTATCAGAGCCTGTCTGTCTGTCTGTTCCTCCCTCCCTCCCTCTAACAGGCTTCTGACTAGTCTGCGTGCTTAACTGTGCCTCCAGATAAAATAATTTGTGGGTTTTCCAAGTGCACTGTGCAAATGTCTGTGTATACACATGCAGACAACACAATCAAAATTTACATGTTAAATGTAGGAGGGAAAAGCAGCCAAACTGCAGTTTCCCCTAACACATTTGCTGTACTTCTCAGAGTCTGAAATGAGAACGACAGGAAGTTCTTTCAGACCAACAAATGACTGGCTGTGGATTGCATTGAGTTTAACATTTGATGTTCAATGTGCAACTTAAATGTTTAGGTTATATATTGTGTAGGTTATGTCCTTTCTAAAACTGTGCACTGTACGTATGTTTAGTGCTCCAGGCTTTCAGGTTAACACTTGGTTTGTAGTTCTAGAAAATGTTTCCAGTCCCTCCTGGTCTATAAGGTATTGCCTTTTGGTTGCTAATTGTTGTGTTGATAATTCTGAAACTATTATTTTGTGCCGGCCATGCTCTGAACACAGCACGTGGTGTGTAAATACTTATTTCTCCCTTCTTGGCAGAAAGGCTTTTATTTTGGCATTCTACTTAGGGGAGTGGGGAGCCTTCTTCTGGGATAGGAGGTTATTCCTCTGGTGGAGGAGGCTTTTCCTTTGGGGAAAATGCTCCATTTACTGGAGGAAAGCATCAGATGTAGTTGTGAAGAGTGGCAGAATACTACCCAGTTTTTCCCAAGTGTGTCATCAGTAAAAAGATGGGATCGTCTTACATTTGCATACAAGTTACAATGTCCAGTAATAATATTTTTTTAGTGTATAACATTTTTAAGGAGGCAGTTTTACATTTAGGGTACTCTTCCTTTTGAGTAAATGTGGTATTTACAAGGACGACTAAGCAGGTCAGTTTCATCTGAAAGCGTGAAATATCTTCAGATGTTGTCTTCTGCATTGCATGGAAGACATCATTTGAGTGGGATCCCACTGAAGATTTCCACGTGTGTAACAGGCCCTGTAAAGTGGTTGTACTAAAATTGGTCCTTGCTGTGCTTGTGTTAAGGGGAAGTGAATCTTTCCCCCACAGCCTTTCCCACAGGTGCAAGACAAAGTGCAGGTTTTTTCTTTCCAAGCAATTTTAAAACCAGTTTAAACAAAATCATGGGAACCATCCGTCATACCTTCCATTGCTTCATACTCACATTATCATTTCATTAAAAAATGATATTAAAGCAGTATAGCTGTTGTACTACTGCTTGCGCAAGCAGAACTACACTCAATACATTTTCTTTTCCAGTCATGCATCACTGGGCCCAACTCTGTAGTTTAATGTTGTTATCTCAGCAGAAATTTAAAAAATGTATAGATCTGTATGTATGAAATACACTTGGGACCCTGCACGCACAATAGTCACATACACTCAAAATCCACCTGTGACTGTGAGACCTTGGAAGTTTATTGTTTATAAAATAGGAATAAGGACCCGCTTCGCAGGGTTGTTATGGCAGCATATTTGGTTTTATAATCTCAGTGATAGCTATTAGTGTAGAAGTTAGTATGTAAATTTAAATCACTCATACATTTTATTTTACAATCTTTATTTGATTTATAGAAGGTATTTGAGGTGTTCTCAGGCCAAGATAAATTAACAATAAAGAGCTACAAAGCCCAGTCTTAATTACATATACTTGGAAGTAAATCCTCCTTGATTTAAAGGGAATTTATTCCAAGGTAAGCAGTGTACAGTGCTGCAGTTCTGCATCTCCATCCTATGTATGCCATTAAGTTTGCCAGGGTTTGCTCCCAGGGTCATGTACAGAGGGTGGTCACCATACTGCCCAAATAGTACTTGGGATTTCAGCCATGAAGCTCAGTTCTCTCCATGTTTATTCAGAAGAAAGTTGCACTGTGCGGCAGTATGTCTTGCTTCCAAGCAAGGATGCCTACGATTGCAGCCTTCATCTTAAAATTCTAAGGAAGGCTCAGTGAATACAAACTTAACACTGCAGTTATGCATGTCCCTGTAATATTCTGTAGCAGAATACTAATCTTTTATATTTGAGTATGTGGAAAGAAGTGTATGGTTTATGTGTTCTTGTGTGAGTAAAGCAGGTGGATGGTGGCTGTGCTGTTTTGATTTCCTTGAGTGCAAAGTTAGGAAATACATCTGAGCTTTGCAGAATAATTTCAGTTCATGGTTTCTTGGATAGTTTTGTAACAGGGACCCATCAAAATTTGCTGTTTAACAATTTGTTGATTAAATTTGTATCATTCCTGTTCTGGCAAGAGTACTTTATACCTTTTCATGTTACTAATCCCTGTTGGTTTGAGGAAGGCAATGCAGGCAGTTCATGGCAAACTGCAGCTACCAAGTCTAGAATACTTGTGACCCTGGGAATGAAGTGAATGGGCTTCAAAATTTTGTATGCCTGGTTGACACGTAGTAGTTACAATATGGGTAGACCAGTAGTACTCATGAGATACTCTGTGTGTGTGTTATGTGCTGTCAGGTCACCTCCAAACTATGTCGATCCTATGAAGGAAAGACCTCCAAAACATCCTATCATTAACAGACTTGCTCAGATCTTGCAAACTGGAGGACGTGGCTTCTTTTATTGAGTCAAGCCATCTCATTTTAGGTCTTCCTCTTTTCCTACTGCCTTCCACTTTTCCTAGCATTATTGACTTTTCCTGAGAATCTTGTCTTCTCATGATGTGACCAAAGTATGATAGCCCCAGTTTTGTCATTTTAGCTTCTAGGGAGAATTCAGGCTTAATTTGATCTAGTGCCCACTTACTTGTCTTTTTGGCTGTCCGTGGTAAACGCGCAAAACTCTCCTCCAGCACCACATTTCAAATGAATCAATTTTCTTCCTGTCAGCTTTCTTCACTGTCTAACTTTCACAATCATACATTGTAATGTAGAATACCATCGTTTGGATTATCTTGATCTTGGTACACTTTTAAAAATTCAAATGTACAAAAACTCCATAGTGCTAGAGATGAAAACTTTACCAACTGGCGCCATAGTGGTATGTACTTGATTTCTTCGACAAGAGGCTTGTGTCTTAACCACAGCAGCGGAAAGGTGGTGGGTACTGCAGTTGGGGAAAGTGGCATGGTTTGCCATTTAATTGTTGGATCGAGGGACAGTGGCATGGTTTGCCATTTAATTGTTGGATCGAGGGACAGTGGCATGGTTTGCCATTTAATTGTTGGATCGAGGGACAGTGGCATGGTTTGCCATTTAATTGTTGGATCGAGGGACAGTGGCATGGTTTGCCATTTAATTGTTGGATCGAGGGACAGTGGCATGGTTTGCCATTTAATTGTTGGATCGAGGGATAGTGGCATGGTTTGCCATTTAATTGTTGGCTCGAAGAGACTTGCTGCTTGTATGACTGGGATGATCCCCTGAATGCTAGATTTTTGATACTGCATTTCCCTTTTTTAAAAAAGTCTTCCTTTCCTTAATCTTGTGGGACTCACCTCTTGCAAAGCTACCATGTTTGAGAGTCTGACACTCCTCATTCACTTTTGTGCATCTGGCTGTGCCTACACAGATTTTTCAAATTCAACTGGATTACATTTGAGAATTCCTGTGAAGGGAATCACCTTCTTCCTCATGTCAGTTAAAGATCTGTACAGTTTCAACAAAGGTGGTTTCTTTCCCACAGTTCATGCTGAGTCTTAGCAGAATTTGTTGCTGAATGAAGCTTTGACAGTCATTTGCATAAATGACTACATAGGATTTTGTATTAAGTGAAGACTTGGGGAATAGACTGTTAGTGGCCAGGGGAACATGCAAAGCAGCTTGTGGAATTGATTGGCACACCATGTTTGGTGGGAATTGAGTATATATGGTGTCACAGAAAAGGTGAGTATGAGGGGGATAGATCTGGCAGAAGCCAGGTGCTATGACAGACATCATTTTCAGAGACAGAATATTGCACAGATACCTAAGGCTAGTGAGCATTTCCCCCACCTCTCCCAGCAACAGCCTGTGATACAGAGTAGAGAGTGGGCAAACACAGCAATATGACATGGGTAAGTGATACGACGTTAGATACATGTGCTATGTCTTGGAGGGCCAGAACCTGATGTACATCTGCAGTTTTCAGCAGTAGCCCCATGTTTTTTATGCGAATTTCTGCCCTAAGACAGTGATTGGGTTTAAATCTTGCCTCTGACAAACCAGTGAGCCTCCACCTGTATCATTTTAGTTTATTAAGTGGGTGGCTTCTGCCAAAAGCATCAGAACCGGGCATTTGGTAAAGGCTTGAATTTGGACTTTCTCTGAGATATGCAGATAAAGATGACTTTTTCAGTTAACTGAAAAGGTTGTGGGGGGGTTCACATTTATTTAACTGCATTGCCCTAGTTCCAGACAGGCCCCCAGCTTTCAGGTAAATAGTAGCAGTCTGATAATGCTGAGGTAATGTGTGTGAAGCAGGGCTTTATTTCAGCCGGAACACTGTGGAACGACGTTCCGGCACCTCTTAAAAATAACCACGTGACTGGTGGGCCCAAAACGGCCAGGAATGGGCTGCTGCTGGGTAGGGGAGGGTTCCCCCATGCGGTAACAGCCCGTTCCAGGCTGATTCAGGCCCAATCCTGGCTGTTTTGGGCCCGTTTCAGCCTAATTCAGGCCCAAAACAGCTAGGATCAGGCCGCTGCGGGCAGGGGAGGGTTCTCCTGCATGGCAGCGGCCGTTCCATGCTGATTTAGACCTGAAACAGCCAGGATCCGGCTGCTGCCGGGCAGGGGAGTGCTCTCCTGTGCAGTGGCAGCACGCTTCAGGCCAATTTGGGCCCGAATTGGGACCCCTGTAGAGCGCGGGAGTGCTCCTGGTGGCCACGGCCTGCATGATGGCATCACTTCGTGGAAGTGACGTCATCATGTGGTCCTGGTACCCAGTGAGTTCCACCTCCTCTTTTCCCAGAACAAAAGCCCTGTGTTACTTGGAAGTAAACATGCAGAGGATCAGTGATGCTAGCACTGTCCTGACCCCTGCCTTCCCTTCCATTAGGCTGGGCATCCTTAATCCTCACTATGTTGTATGGGAAAGCAAGTTCCTTTTATTTTATTTTAATATTTATTAGCTGCCTTTCCTTTTGATAGTAAGGGTTTCCCAAGGAGTGAATGGCCCCTTGTTTATGAATGGCATGAACCCACTTGGGCAAGCACTGCTGCATCTTCCTTCTGGGAAGCAACTTGGTCTCTTACCCTTTCCCTATGAATGGCTCATTATCCCAGGCCGCCGCCTCCTCTTGATGCCCCCCCCCCTTGTTTCCAGAGGCTGCCTCATTAATAAGAATGGCATGTTGACGTTCTGTTATGGTGACTCCACAGTGCGGAATGTCGGAAGGCCATCTCATGCTCCCAACTTTGTGTCATTTTAACATGAAAAGATAATGAACAGTATTGGCATGTATCCAACTGTACAGCTTGAAGACTTAAGGGTGCTTAAGACTTTGCAAGAGAACGTGGCAGTTTCTGCCAATTTCCCCCCCTTCCTCTGCAGACTTTGTTGAGGGCCTGCTGGGTTGGGGTGGGAGCACAGTGAGATATAGTGGAAGGGGAAAGTGGGACAGTCCACAAAGGTTGTGGGTAATTACATGCACATGCTTACCAGGAAATGCAAACTGTGGCATTCTAAAGAGCTGTTTTGCTTAGGCTATAGTTCTTAAATAGGACATAGTTCTTAAATACCAGCTTTTGACATTTGTATTTTGAATTTCAAAGTAATGAACTTGGAGTATATGATTCACCAAGAACAAAATGAAACTGGATCCCTGTTACAGGAAAGGAAATATTTAAAGTTCTTCAAAGACATTGCATGATAGTTATTTCTTGAGGCTCCAGTATCTGTCCCATGACCTACAGGAGATGCCCAGCTACTGCCCTTACGTATTTCTCACCCCGCTACCGTGTCTGCTGAAGCAGAGTGATGACTACATTCAAGTTGCAGCCAATGAAATGGGGGTGGTGGAATGGTGAATAGGACGGATGTGACTAGAGCTGTAACATTCAGTTGATTCATCGGATTTATAAAGTAAAAAAAAAAACTTTTGAATGACTAAAAACTGCCCCAAATTAATCAGACACAGGAATATTAGTTTTCTGAAAAACAAACCTGGGGGGAAATAGTTGGGATTTTGTTGTTTTTACTGTTTTGAAAAGCAGTCATTTGGAAGGAAATTGAAAGATGTGCAGTACTTATTTTCTTATGGAACACAAACTTATATTACTGCTTTAGAAATGTAAAACACATCATTTGAAGATGTGCCACGTTAACCGATTGGCTGGGATTTACTTTGAACCTGGACATACAATCCAGAACCTGTTTGGCTTATAAATTGGCCCAGATTATCAGTGTTTTAATTTAAAAAAAACCAGGTTTCTAAGTGGCCTAGATCTGGAGAGAAAAAGCAAAACATGAATACTGTTGTCTGCTTATTTTATGTAGTGGGAAACGGCCTGTTCTGCCTTCCCTTTTTCTAGCCAATGACAGAAGTCTTGTCTGTGATTGACAGGACATACTTTGCTTTCCTATTGCCTTGAGCCACTTCTTCTGTGCTTGCCATAATAGAGGGCCTGCAGCAGCAGCTGATAGCTCTGTCGGTGTTTTCTGTTTCCTAGTTTTTAACTACCTTCTATAAGTAAGTTTCAAGTGGGTAGCCATGTTGGTCTGTAGTAGAAGAGCAAAATTTGGGTAGTATCTTAAAGACCTACTAGATTTCCAGGGGAGCTTTTGAGAATCAAATCTCCCTTCGTCAGGAAGCTCTTGAAAGCTCAGACCCTGGAAATCTAGTTGGACTTCAAGGGGCTACTGGGCCTGAATTTTGCTCTTCTAGAAGTAGTAAGTTTAAGGTAAAGTATATCCTCGCCTGCCTTTTTGTGAATTTACAAATTATTCCAATAAAGAGCAGTAATGTAATAAAAAATGTAAAAGGGCAGGGCTGATAAATCCCTCCAAGCCCTATCTATAATGCTGAGAATGGCAGAAAAACAAAGTGAACATATGTTCAAAACTGGAAGATAATTTTAGATTGTACACTAGCAACTCTAAAGAAGACAAATTAGGTAGTATTGCCTAGTGGATGGGATGTGTACTTAGTCCATTCTGCTGTAATGCAGTGGTTAAGTGGTTGGGTTGCGAATCAGCATTCTACTGGTTTAAATCCCTCTAGTGTCATAAGCTCAGCAGGTAGCTTTGACTAAGCCACTCCTTTCAGGCCCAGCTCCTCAGCTGTATTGTGGGAATGATAATGACACTTACTGTGTTCACCACTCTGAGTGGGCCCTAATCTGTCTAGAAGACCAGTATATAAGCACACTATTGTTGTCAATAGTAGAAATTGGAGAGAATTTAACTTATCTAAAAATCTTAATAAAGCTACATGATGGGGAGGGGCAGGATTCAATAATACTCCAAATGCTTACAAAAAACTTTGAGATCTAGACTAAACTTTCTTGCACAGTAGTTGTATATTGGCAGTTCTCCATCAAAAATACTTCAAAGGATGAACATCGTTGCCATTATGAGATAATCTTCCTTATATGGATTGTCAGCTTATGTTTTGCTTGGGTCTCCAAACAGAAAGCATATTCAGGTTCTGCAAACTTGTGTTGGAGATGAAGCAGTTGTGGGCAAGGAATCTGACATCTCTTCTTGGGATGATATATTAATCTTGAGTTTTGTAGTCATTTTTTTAATCATTTGTGTAGAGAAATTCTTAAACTCAGTATCACTTCCTGTTGTTGGAAGGAGAGATAGAAAAGCCATGGGAGGGGGAACTCCAAAATCTTGGGAAAAATTGAAATATATCTGATACTTGCTTTCCCATCAAACCTAGCAACACAACTCAAAAAGCATTATTTGTATTTATAGATTTTAAAAGGGTAAATGCCTTTCCCCCCCTACAAGTAAAATTGCAAATATACTTAGTACTAAAGTGAGAGACTAGCAGACAGCTGCAACCTAAGCTGTTTTAGCACATTTCACTTATTCTAAAAGAAAAATCTTTCATAGTTTCCCCTCACAACACTTACCAAAAATTCCCAAAAAGTTCTGCATAAGTAAATCCTTGTCATAAAAATAATTCTACTCATTTTGAAGTAAAGATACTTACTGCAAGTTTTTTTCAGTGCTCCCTATAATTTCTCAGAAAAAAAAACAGGAAGCAATTTTTTCCTTTCCCCTTGTTTTTTTGGGGGGGTCTTCCCGTCTCTAATGGGGGATATTTGAAATATTTAAGGCTAAAGAAGTGAGGTCTGCCTCATGAAAGCTCATACTGGATTAAATGTTGTTAGTCTTTAAGGCGGCAGTGGACTTGCTTTTTGTTTTGCTGCAGTAAACTAACCAGCTACCCTGCTGCAATATGATGCTCTCTTACTTGGAAGCTAGTCCTATTTAAATGATATAATTTACTTCTGAGTAAGTTCCAATGGGATTTTAAGGATGAGGCCCTATTTTTATTAGAACACTATCAAGTAGGGTTTGTGTGTGTTTAATTGTCAAGGGTGCAAGTTTTGGAAGAAAACTTCCCATAACTTCCTACACAGGAACTAAATGTAGACCCATGTTCTGCTGGAGCCACTGAACCAGATCCCAGAGGATCCAGCTTTGTTTCTACCAATCAAGGGAGAGAGCCTGACATGAATAAAGATAGATTAACTTTAACCCTTCCAGATCTTCAAAGCAACTAGTAGACAACGCAACAGTTAGTGTGCGTGATGGGCTATCAGGATTTAGGGACCTTCAGTATGGGCAACCCTAATCCATTGTGATGTTGTTAGCGTATAACATTGTACTCATTGGCATATTTGTGAAATTTAAAAGTATAATTGTCTTGCTTACGTTCAGATGACACTACAAATATCCCCAATATGAAAGAGTGAGAGCACTGTTGGCTGCTTTGCTTTCTGCTATTGAGATTTGGGTCTTGACTATCAGGAAAGTGGGGAAAAATAAAACCCGAAAATAGAAAGCATGAATTTTGTAGTAAACAAAAGAAGTTGTATTATTTGGACTTAGAAACTGCCTCAATGCAGCAATAATTGTAGGGGCTATTAGCAGATTTGGATATTGAGTTAATCTTAACCCTCTAATAGTGCATTACTATCTTGCATGCAGTATGCCATATTAAATGTGGGCAAAATTAGACTCTTTTAAACAATAAACAATATATGATATAGATAAGCACAGGAGTTATCATTACCTTATGCTGTTGTAGATTGTTTTTCATTACAACCATACTATGCAGTTTCTAGAAAGTACTTTGAGTGAACGCAACCTTGTCTTAAAAAGTATTTAACTCATTCTAAAAGAGAAAATATTTCATAGTAATTTCGTTCAGCGTTCCCCAAAATATCTAATTTTCCTACAGGAAAAAAGTGAAATAAACGTGTTTGGGCTTAATTTTTTTAAACAAAATGCAAATATACACTGTAGTAGAGTACATCGTCTTGATAGGTACATCCCTCCTCTCTTACTCGGATGAGAATGCCTTTTTGAAGATAGATTGCAGCAGCACATGTATGCATCAACTAAAAATAGTTGCATCCAGATTAAATTAGCAGTTTTTCACTGATTCCTCCATCCTGCTGCAGACCCTTTTCATATCGTTCCTTAGGATCCTCTCTATCCCAGGAGCAGCATTTCATGGAGATCAGTGAGCTGCTGGAAGAGGGGAGGGAGAGGCAGGAAAATTCCGTTCTTCCATTGGAAAATGTAGTCCAGATCCAACCTAAAGTATCCTTTGCTTTCAAAACTGTTTTTCATAAGTAACTGGTGCAGAGCGGATTGATCTCTCATTTAAATCTCCCTGTTTCTTTCATTGGATGATTGATAGCCTCAGGGCTTATTTTCAGGGGGAACGCGGGGGAATGGAGTTCCGGCACCTCTTGAAGATACTCGGCAATAGTGCTTGAAAATAATATGATTTAAAAGAATCCCGTGTGTTTCTTCCTCATTTCCCTCTTAAGAGTTCTACCACCTTTTTTCCCAGAAAAAAAACCCTGGATAGCCCTATGTTCCAAGCCTTTGGGCAGCTCCCAGTCCCCTGCAATGTTGTCCATGGTAGACCCTCGGGCGCATCTCCTGGTAAATAACCAGTTTAAATCGATGTTCCGTTGCTTTAAAAGAAAGCACACAGCTTTTCCTGTTTCAGTTGTAAGCATTGCTTTTTTTCTGGCAGTAGTTGCTCACAAACACAGTTTATGTTCTTTGTGTGGCTTGTAGCTTGCCACACCCCAATTTGATCTCTCACTGTGGCTTTCACTCCAACCTTGTCACTTTGAGCTATCCAAAATTCTGCTGCTCACAAGCACATTCCTGAGATTTTTTTTCTCATTACATCTCAGTTGCGAGGTGTGACATATAGTGGCTTCATGAGGCTCTTAATGGCTAGGAAAACAGAGCAAACGGAAGGGCTGAAGCTCCTGTTCTCCATATGTGCTACAGTCCTAATCTGAATTGCACCTGCACGCACCTGGGAAGCATGCACATCCCAGTGCATGTGTGATCCAAAGTCCTAGTGGTGGCCACAAGGATTTCATAATGTGTGAATTGGCAAGAAATTATCTGAACCTGTAATGCAAATTAGTTGAAAGGGAACGGACCTTTGGACACTTACCGTGAAGGGTCCTTCTCCTCTGAGTGCAGGAGGACATCTTGGGTTGTTTCCTTTTGCCCAATCAGGGAGGCAGGAAGTCAAAAAAAAATAGCTCTTCCTCTTCCTCTTGGAGCCTAGGAACGCCCCCTTGTTCCAGTTCTGGTGACTCCACAAAGCAGTAGAAGAAAAAACTATCAAATACTAGAACTTTCAAGAAGAAAAAACTTGCACCCGACCCGAAAAAGGAAAAACTTAGTCGGTGTGCAGAACTATGTTAAGTAAAAAACAGTGAGAAAAAACGACTGCGGCATGTTGAGAGTAGAAGGAGAGACAGGAAATTCCAGCCAGAAAGGTGTTGTTTATAAGGAAGTATCAGAGAGGAGTAACAGGAGACGGGGGAGCCTGGGAGGGGCAAGATGTCCTCCTGCACTCAGAGGAGAAGGACCCTTCACGGTAAGTGTCCAAAGGTCCGTTCTCCCTCTGAGGCGGAGGACATCTTGGGTACTCCCAAAGCAGTTAGTCTTCTCCGGGTGGGAGAGGCTCCCCGTCGAACATCACGTGCTGGAGAACTCTCCTTCCGAAGGCAGCGTCCGCTGAATTGAAAATGTTCATTTTGTAGTGTCTGACAAATGTGGAAATTGATGACCAGGTGGCTGCCTTGCAAACCTCTTCCACGGAGGCGTCCTTGAGGAATGCTGCGTTAGTTGCCGCGCTTCTCGCCGAATGAGCAGTAATTCCCTGAGGCATGTCTCTGTTGCACGCCTTGTACGCTTCCGTGATGCAGGACCGAATGTTCCTCCCAATGGCTGCCGAGGACATCTTCTTCCCTTGGTTGGGAGGAGAAATATTGATGAAGAGCGAGTCGGAACACCTGATAGATTCAGTACTAGATAGGTACGACTTGAGGACTCTACGAACGTCGAGGGTATGCCAGTCCCTTTCCTTAGGATGAGAAGGGTTAGGGCAGAAAGATGGCAGATTGATCTCCTGAGCCCTATGGAATCTGGAACAGGATTTGGGAACAAAGGTGGGGTCAGTCCTGAGAACCACTTTATCCCGGTGAAAAATGCACAGGTTGGGCTTGATTGACAGAGCCCCCAGTTCCGAGATCCGCCTCGCTGATGTGACAGCTACCAGGAAAATAGTCTTGATGGTTAGCCATCTCAAGGAAATTGAATGGAGAGGTTCAAACGGGGGCCTGGTTAAGGCCGATAAGACAACGTGAAGCCTCCAAGTAGGGAAACGATGAACAACTGGGGGGCTTAGCAAGGTCGCACCCCTGAGGAAGCGTTGGATGTGCGGATGCCGGGAGAGTCGACAACCTTCCAGGACAGGAAAGACCGAAGACAGAGCCGCTACCTGCTTGCGGAGAGTGGCCGGCTTGAGTCCAGCTTCCAGGCCCTGCTGGAGAAAGTCCAGAATCATAACGATGGACGGGCGCAGAGGGTTAACCTTCTTCCTCCTAGCCCAGCGAGCGAAGGCCTTCCAGGTGGTGTTATATAGCCTAATAGTTGATTTCTTCCTAGACGCCAGGAGGGTAAGGATCACCTGCGGAGGGTACCTCAATCTGGTAAGGTACTGCCTCTCAATCTCCACGCGGTCAGACACATCCATTCTGGATGGGGATGCCACACCGGGCCCTGATGCAGAAGATCTGGTACCGTTGGTAGCTGCATCGGAGGGGAAATCGTCAGTGCCTGTATCGTGGAGAACCAGGGTCTCCGAGGCCACCATGGAGCCACTAGGATTACCTCCGCTTGACGTTCTGCTATCCGCCGTAGAAATTTGGGAAGAACCGGGATCGGTGGAAAGGCGTACAGTAGCCCCTTGGGCCACCGAGTAGAGAGAGCGTCTATCCCTTCTGCCTGGGGGTACAGGAACCTGGAGAGAAACCTCGGAACTTGACAGTTCGCAGGAGTGGCAAACAGGTCCATGATCGGTGTCCCGAAACGTTCCGCAATCATATGGAAAACCTCCTTCTTGAGTGCCCACTCTCCTGGGTGGATGGACTGCCTGCTGAGCCAGTCCGCTTGAATGTTGGTCACGCCCCTGATGTGTTCGGCTTGCAGAGAGAGGAGATTGGCTTCCGCCCAGTGTAAGATCTTCATGGCCTCTCTGTGCAGCTTGGGGGACCGGGTGCCCCCCTGATGGTTGATATACGCCTTGGCTGAGACGTTGTCGGTCCGTACCAGAACATCCTTGCCGACGAGGTCTTGGCTGAAGAAAGCGAGAGCAAGGCGAATGGCTCTGACTTCCAGGAGATTGATTGGCAGGACAGTCTCTTCCGGAGACCACGTACCCTGAGCAGGTCGGTTTTCCAGAACTGCCCCCCAGCCGGTGAGACTGGCATCGGTGAATAGTTGCAGCCTGGGAGGATTGAGGAACGACTTCCCCCACCGCAGGTTGGGTGCTGAGGTCCACCATCTGAGGCTGGACTTGACCTTCAAGGGCACTGTGAGTTGTCGATCGCATCTTAGTGCAATAAGAGATTGGAACGGTAGGCCACTGGCAGGATGTACGCCGCACTTTACTGGGGGGGGGGAAGGAGGCAGGGAGGAAGACTGGCTTGTTGCCTCGGGAGGGGGCTGGCACCAATGAAAAATCTCTTCCCGCATGGTCTGTAGGAAGGACATGAACTCGCCTCTCAGGAGGGAACCGAGGTCGCCCTGTACATTACCCGTCCCATGGGCTCCGGTGCCGATCGACTGCAGAGGCCACGTCACTGTAGAAGGGCCTGCAGGGCACTCTCCCGGCTGGAGGTTGGCGACCGCGGCACTGGGAGCCGCGCGGGAATCGGCGCGGGTGCCATCTTGGTTTCCCGCCAAAACCGCGGCTGCATCTAACGGGCTGCTGGTGGCCTGCTCGACTGGCCCTGATGCCTGGGAGTCCTTCTGCTTGCGTCGCGATTTTTTTGAAGAAGTACGCGGCTTTGCAGCCGGAAAGGTGCCGGGATGCCGTTCAAGCCTGGGCGGCAAGACGGTACCGGGTACAGCAGCCGATTCTGCCGCCGATGCGGCCGTTGGTGAGCTTCCCTCCTCACCCTCCATAAAGCTATCTTCGGAGTCCCTGGACTCCATCGTCTTGATAGACTTGGGCCCAGAGAAAAAAAGAGTTGAAGAGGGGGGGAGGAATAGAGATAAGAAAGGTAGAGTAGAGAAGAATAAGAGAGGAAGAGGGAAGGAAAAAACTAGAGCTAGGACAAAGAAGACAAAAAAGACAGGACTGTGGGCTGACAGAGAAAACTGTAGCCACAACTGCTCTCCCTGGAGGCAGGAAAGAACTGGAACAACGGGGCGTTCCTAGGCTCCAAGAGGAAGAGGAAGAGCTATTTTTTTTTTACTTCCTGCCTCCCTGATTGGGCAAAAGGAAACAACCCAAGATGTCCTCCGCCTCAGAGGGAGAATGAATGGGTAGCGACCTTGCACCTCTGGCCTTTGGTGCCTGAAGTTTTTTTTTTTTTAAGAAAGGGAAAGGAAAAGTAATAGTTGTGGAGTGTAGAATTCCTATCCAGTTCTAGTATGTGAAATTGAGCAGTGCAGTTGTGGCATACATAGACAGGAGACTAGAAGGGCCATTAATTGCTTTGTGGGTTTCTGATACAAATAGCCGTATTGGTATGCAGGAGAAGAGCAAGTTTTGAGTCTCTTAGCACCTTGAAAGACAAACAAGATTTCCAGCTCCTTTTGGGACTCTTTCAAAAGCTTATGCCCTGAAAAATCTTGTTGGTCTTTAAGGTGCCACTGTACTCCATTCTTGTTCTGAGACAAGTTGAGGTATTCTTACTAAGCTGTAAATAAATAGGTTGGCCTGTGTAGGGTGAGGGTAGTGACTGCATCTATGGATACTGAGATGCAATGGAACATTTGAATCAGATGAGTTGGTGCAAGGGGCATTTTCCTGTGGAGTCACTGGGCTGCAAAGTGTTTTATTTGCTTCAACTCAAACAGATGCTTCAATATGCTTGCAGAAGGAGCCTTTGTTCTTGTGATGCTTTAATGGAGGCAGTTTTCTCATCCCTGGGGTTTAGCTTACCAACACTTTCTGTTGGTTTGCTGCTCATACACCAGTCAAGAGTTGACAGGCTGCAGTTGCAGACCCTTGAACCAGGCAGAGATGGGGTTGTTTGTGAGGGGGGGGGGGCGGAAATCAGCAGTAGATCTCTAAAGTAAATTTAATGTTCTTTAAAGTGTCCCTGAGCAAAAAAAAAAAAAGGGGGGGGGGAACCCTCTTCATTATTGAAATAGGAGTTGGGTTGAAATGTTGGGTATTTAGTTTAGATAAAAACGATTTAATGGTGCAGTCCTAAACAGAATTACATCTTTCTAAATCCATTGAACTTGTGGTGACTCTGTTTATAATTACATTGTAATTATGACATGGTGTCGAGAGTGGATAGAGAGACTACTGACTGTCTCCTATCAGTGGAATTTGAGGTGTCACAGTAAAACTGACTGGCAGTAGATTCAGCACAGAGCCCACACAGAACAAACAGTTATGTCACGGACTTTTGAGTTAGATGACGAAGAGATAATCTTCCTGTGTTTGCATGCAGACAAGCTGAGAAGGGCCTCATATGATTGTGGATAAGCTAGATGATGTCACTTATGCCATATCTATGGAGAAGTCAACAAAAAGACCAAGGTTGTTCATATGAACATGTTGAAACTGTATGTTAACGGAAAAGATGGTGCTGAATGTAACCAAGAGGAGAGAAGGCGATGAGGAATCAGATGAAAGTTTAGTGGATGTTTTGGCTTACTTTTCCAAACCGGTGCAGTGGGAGGAACTGAAGTGGCCAGCAGATATGTCACCACAGGACAGGGAGGGAATCTGGCATTTTACATTCGTTTGAGGATGTTATTAGGAAGAACCGGGGAGAACGGATGTATCCAAGTACGGATGGGCCTGATGTGCATTCGGTACAGAGTAAATGGTAAGGTGCTGGGAGACATACAGAAAGAGGTGGAAGGTATGTTGAGGCTCTTCTTGAGCACATGGGTGGTTCCTGGTTTTGTGTGTGTGTGTGGCCAAATCAGACAGTTCAATTAGGTTCAATGTGGACTGTAGGAAACTCAGTAGTATCACAAAGCTGGATGCCCAGGGCAGATACACATGCTTGGTTCTGGCAGGATGATGTCCACAGTGGATCTTTGTAAGGGTTATTGGCAGATGAAATTAGAGCTGGAGACAAGGGCTAAATCGGCCCTCTTTACTCCGGGTAGTCTCTATGAGTTTACTGTGTTGCCATTTGGACTTAGAAAAACACCTACATCCTTTCAGAGGTTGGCTAATAACTTTTTGAGTGGCATGTCAGAATTTGTGGTGTCTTATATTGATGATCTTTTGCAAAGACTTAAATTTAGAGCATTTAGCGGAAGTGTTGGGTGCCATCCAGGGGGTGGGTCTCACCATCAAACTGACCACTCATCTCTACTACAGTGGTTGAAAACAATGAAGAATTCAATCAGCAAAATTAAAGGTGGTTTTGGAAGATTCAGGAGTTCGACATAAAAAGTGAAAACATTGCTGGGTGCAACAGTGTGATTGCAGACTTCGTTTCCAGGAGGGACATAAACTCTTAAAGAGAATGAACTCCTCTGTGTGGTTATGTGACTGATGACTTGCATGTAGATTCTCTAATGTATGGTATGTATTTTATAAATGTCTTATGACATTTATACAGAGCAACCTGCTGTAAAAGGGCATTCCTCTGCTAGAATCTTGGGAGGGGGAGATGTGGAGAAATGTTTTTATTTGTAGGTTTGGACTGCTCCAGAACTTTCAAACTTGTAGTTTCCTCCTCAGCTGGCAGGAGATGGGGGGAGGGAGCCAAATGCTTTCTATCCGGGATCTTTAGTTATGCAGATGTCCCACCCAGCTGAAGACAAAGGAGTGGCCAGAAGAATTTCTGTTAATAGCTTAACTTGGAAGTCTAAAGTACAAGAAAGCTTTCTTTTTAGGGGGTCCCTTTGACCTGCCCAGGCAATAGGCAAAGGGAAAGGATGTCCTCCTGGCACAGGGAGGAGGCTTTCTTTGGCTGACTTGAGCTGGAAGCTGAAGGAGCTGGGAGCTGGCCTGTTGCTGGTGACAGCCATTGACCATGTGGTGGCTAGAGGCCCAAACCATGAAAGGTATGAGCACTTCTCAGTAAGCCGGAACATTCTAAGATAGAGAGCTTGCTTTAAAAGAAGATCTAAGGTAGGTGTGTACCAAAGGAGGGAGAGAGAAATTGCGTTTTTACACATTTCTTTTGAGATTCCTTGCTTGCTTTAGCGCTGTGCTTAAAAGTGTGAGCGTGAATATTTTTCTTTTTTAATAAATGTTTTTAATTATTAAATACATTTAATTCTTAAACGCTGGTCTCTGTACCACATAGACTTCCACTGCTCAACCATGGGAAGATGATAGTCTGTTGGCAACTTTCTGATTCCCCAGTGGTGCACCACCACCCCCCGCGCCAAAAAAGAGCAGCAAGCAGTTCCTGCAGTAACCAGGTACTGGGTAGCAGGAGACTGGGCGCAAGGCAGGGCTCAGAGTGGCAAGCCTGCACAGGGGAGCAAGGAGTCTTGGTCCTCTGTGAGGGCAGTTCCCACAAAGGCTAAGTGGTGGCAACTGGTACAAGAGAAAAGGAGCAAAAACTTATCTGAGGGTTGGGGGAGCACCAGATGGGTGGCACATGCCAGGTGGAGGCTTAGACTGTCACTGGTTAATCCCAGACACCCCAGAGGGCATAAAGGGGCAGTGCTCACAGGTCATTGGAACTGTTCTGCCACACTGAAAAGGGGAATTTTGATTCTTGAAAAGTTACACCCTGAAAATCTTGTTGGTCTCTAAGATGCTACTGGTTTCAAATCCTGCTATTTGATTTATAATAATCATTGCCACAAGATGTGGTGATAGTACTATTAGCCCTGATAACTCAGTGTTCCTGGATGTCAGGAAGGGGGGCAAACAGCAGGGGAGAGCTGCTTTTAGGCATTTTCATACCCTTCTTGGGGGCTTCTCAGAAGAATCTGACTGGTCCCTGCTGGAAACAGGGTGTTGTATCATGGGCATCTTTGTCTTCCTGTACGGTTAGGGTGTTTCCTTTTCCTGCACAGGTTACTTGCCCCAAGTTTGATGCTGTTGAGAAGCGGGGTTTCCCCCCTACTTTTCCACAGCATCATCATGCATTTGTGCACCTCCTGAGTTTTCCCAGCTTTTTTCTGATCTTTCTTAAACCTGTTCTGCTTCAGAATTTTGGGAAAGGTACAGCAAAGCCTATGTTGCTACCATCTGGGTGGAAAAGTTCAGATCTTCCTGGCTCCACCCACACAGCATCCATTTCCCCTCTACTGCAGAAGTTTCTTTTTTAATCAGTAATTTAATAGCATTATATCAATATTCATTATACCAAAATATGCATCAGGTTCTCTGAATTCCCAGCTTTCATTAAAAATTACATCTCTGTCCCCTTACCTTGCAGAGATATATGGATATAAGTATTTCTCCACAACAAAATGGGCTCAAGACTTACTTTTTTTAAAAAAACACACACATCAGAGCTGGGAATTCAGAGAACCTGATCCATATTTTGTTATAACTGTATATCAATATAATACGATTAAATCACGATTTTAAAAAACCTACTGGGGAAACTTGTTGTGTGGAAGCCTTGTCACCATTGCTCTGTATTAGTAGCCACAGCAAAGAAATTACACAAGCCTGCTCCCTTAAACCAATCTGTGTGTCAGCTTTAGAGGTGTGCATGAACCGAAATATGAACCAAAGTTCGTGACGAACCGGGCCAGTTCATGGTTCACGAACTGGTGGTTCATGAGAACGCATTTTTGACGAACCATGACGAACTTTAGAGCAGTTTGTTTGGCTTGTGGTTTGTCACTTCCGGGGGCCCCCTTGACAGTCAGAGATGCCAACCTCACAGGGAGTCTTCAGCAGGCTCTCCTCCAGCCACCCTCCAAATTTGGCGAAGATTGGATTTTGGATGTCCAAGTTATATACCCCCAAAGCGGCTGCCCCCAGGCAAGTTCCATTGTCAATTGACTTGCATTGGCTCCATTGAAATACATTGCAGCACCAAAAAGTTGCCATGAAAACATGAGATGGAGTTACAGAATCTTCCTCTGAGGACAGTCTCTGGGAGCAGAAAAAGTGCTCTGGGTCTGGAATGATGGCCACCAGAGTGGAATGACTTACATCGGCTCCATTGAAATACATTGCAGCACCAAAAAGTTGCAATGAAAACAGGGGATGGAGTTACCGCGATCCCTGCTTGCACTACTTGTTCAGTAGTTCCCTCTGATGAAACACCCTATCCTCACTCCAGTACTGACACTGTTGCTTGAGTGAGCGTGTAAAATGTTGATTGGAATCACAGCCAGTTCAGAGATCTTGTGAATATAGTACAGAACATAGACATAGGGCCATACTTGTGAGGATACAGCACTTAGGCCACATGCTCATGCTCTGGTTTCCACTGGGAGGTGGCAAGTGAGTTTGTGTTTATTTAGATACTGAAACACTGCTTTTCTCCCTTTGGGGCCTGTAAGTGTCCCCTTCTTCATTTTACCCTCACAACAATCACCCCGTAAGGTAGGTTAGGCTGCGAGAGCATGATTGGCACACAAACACCTGCCAGCTTAACGGCAGAGCATGGTGTCAGATCAGCCAGATTTCTCTCTGAGACTCTAAACACAGTCAGGAACTAAATCCATGCAATCCCTTTTATTGGGACATAAAACATTGTGCAAGCTTTCAAGCTCACCAGATTAAATGCACATACCCCTTCACCCTTATGTGCCTAGGACAGATCTGCATTTAAACGAAGTAGTCTTCCACTAGCACGTCTAAGTTTGACCTTTTGGTTTTAAAAGACAGTTCCTGGACTATACAACGTCAGGGTGCAGATAGGCAGTTCTGTGTTTAAATGTTCCTCAAGTAAAACCTTCCCAGCGTATAAAAACCCTAACATGTCCAGAAATAGGGTTCAGCCTGGTCTTGTCTTGGATGTTTCTATATGCTGGGAGAGTTCTTTTCTAGTGCTGTTCAGACACACAGTAGTCTGCTGGCAGTGTGAAGCATTATTGGCCATGAAATTTTACTACACTCTGTTCACTTTACCACACTGCCTTTGCACTATTTCTTACAGCACAGTGCAGTCTGGGTTGGAAGGTTGGTGGTTGTTGTCTTTTGGGGGATGCTTCCAGGCGTGGGTGCAGAAACGTGCCACAGCAACATCTGCAAGCAGTGTAGGTGAGAACAGCACCTACACAGCCCTGTTCTCACCTGCTCCTCTCCTCCCGTTCTTATACCTGCACAAAAGTGCAGACATCAGGGTGCCTGCGCCAGGCCTCCTGAGGTCTGGAATCTCTCCTTTCCCTACGGAGCCATATTGCAACACACTAATATTGTTTGTCAGGAAGATGGGGGAAAGGTCTTTAAAAGCATGGGGAGTCGCACAGTGGTGAGCTGCTCAGTGCTGTTTTAAAAATGGAGCTTGTCTTGAAACACTGCCCCGCCCAATCACAGCTATAGGTGCAGACGTACATTTCTAGCCGTTCCTTGTGGGAATATAAGAGGAAAGGAATATCTCTGCAATGCAAGGGGCTAAAGGCATTTAAAAAAACCAAGAGCTGGGGATTCAGAGAAACTAGTAGATAGATTGTTATGATATTATACTACAAGCGGAGGACCTGCACAGAGTGTGGGGGCATTGCATTTTCCCTCCCCCACTATTTCCTATTCCTTCTCTGAAAACCCCCATAGCCTCTCTCCTTTTCCTGCTTCCTTTTCTGCTTCTTAACAACCAGCCAGCCTGCCTTTATCTGCTCCCCTCTCCAGCTTTCCTTCCTTTCCTCCCCTGGCAGCACCTCCTTGGGAAAACTGTGCAGTGCTGGCTGCCGGGTCAGGTCCAGATGCGAAATGGGAAACCCACAGGAGTTGCAGCAGACACCTCACTTTCTCATGTATCCCTCTTGTGGCATTTTGCCCCCTTTATGTGACCTATATATTGCTGCTTGCATCATTTCCTTAGTCTTCCCTTAGCTTTTCACTGTCACCTTCTCTCTTAATTTAACTTATAGGCAGGCTTAATTATAGAAATTAGTATGACAGAACAGTCAGCACATGGGGGTGGCTGTGAGGTAAAAAAGAGATCCTATATGCTAGATGAAACATGCTTGCTTAATTGGAAATAGTGTTTATTAGTATGTATGCCTAATGGTTACAGAGTATTTATAAGCATATTGGTTTCAGAATAAGTTCATAAGCTTGGTGGTTTCAAAATAGGTATAGATCCTTAAATGTTATTCACAGATTGAGCCACAAAGTCTAATTTTCCACACAGTTGCCACTTAGGCTAAAAGTAATAGAATCAGTCAAAAAGCCTTATTTCCCTCAGTTGCCAGTTAGACTGAGTTCATCCAAAAAGGTAGAACACAGAGACTTCTTCCCTCAGTTCTTCACTCATGGAATAAAAGAATAACTGCCTGCTCTCACCACTCAGACTTCCACACAGATTCACTGAACTAGACAGAATGAACACTTTCCCTCATAACTGTGATTGAAACCTGCGGATCACTTCACCCCCTTGGGTACAGCTACCATCCAGTAACAGCAGGCTTTATTTATTCGTCCAGTCACCCTCCTTCTTACTTCTGAGGCCTGCATTTTAGTAACAATTATTCAGAACCCTCACATTAGCCAGCAGAAACAAAACACAAACTATGGCAAAACATTACACCGCACCCCACCCTTTTTCCTCTGGCAACTTCCGTATCCTCTCCTTTTCTCCTTCCCACCCACCAGCCAGCAAACTTTCTATCTTTCATCTTCAGCTATATTAATTATTTACATTTCTACCCTGCCTTCCTCAACAGTGGGGACCCAAAGCAGCTAACATCATTCTCCTTTCCTCCATTTTATCCTCACAACAACTCTTGTGAGGTAGGTTAGGCTGAGAGAGCATGACTGCCCCAAGGTCACCTAGCAAGCTTCTGTGGGAATTGGAAACTGAGTCTCCCAGAGCCTAGCCTGAAACTAACCAGTACACCACGCTGGCTTTAATGGAGTGGCTCTTATTAAGTAGCAAGCAGCCAGGCCTGTGTGAGTCACATGGTAGCAAGTTGCCTGGTGGTTGTTGCCAGGCCTGGCCCCGATAAATCCTCCCTCAAAGGCCAAAACAGCCCTGGAAAGGGCCCTACTCCATCTTTTCCTGACAGCAACCAAGGGAGGCTGGCAATACTGTTGTATTTGCTTAGCAATGGCCACTGAGGTCATTTGTTCTTAAAGCTATAGATGCTTTAGGGTGTGAGGTGTTTTTCAGGTTTGTAGAAAGATCTGTCTTCTCTGTTGATGGCTCCGGAGTTAAGTATCCACAGATTAGGCTGTATTGAGAATTAGATACATTGATAGCAATATTCAGTTGCTGATATTTGTGTTGAAAAGCCTTCTGGTTGTTGATAGGAATGGCTGCTTTGGGAGATTGGGTCAGAGGAAATGGCTCCAGTGTGGATAGGCCTGAGAAGATCCCCAACTTTCCCTTCCACATGGGTTCCACCCTGGCTTTGCTGTGATCTTCCTAAAACATCACAGCGAAACAGATTTGAGAGAGATTGCAGAAAAAACAAAAATCTGGGAGGTGCAACAAAGGACTATAATACTGTTTGGGAGGGAACCCCACTTCCCACTAACAACCAAGTTAGAACAAACAACCTCTGTGTGAGTGGTTAGAGATTTGTGATGCACTTTGCCATTTGATAGATAATGTATATTGGAGATAGTACTTTTTCCATGTCTCTAAGCACTGGCTTAATGCCTCTGTAGGAAGGTTCATTTTGCAGTTTTGACAGCTGCCAGATCTGTCCCAAGAGCCATCTTTGTGTTGTAGCAACATAATTGCCGGTGGCTTGAGTCCAACCATCCATGCATGGAATGTAGAAAAACTCCATTCTTGTAGTTGCTTCTGACCCCTGGAAGAATCATCCCTGAGGTCGTGGGAGAAACAGTTATGTGGGCTGGAGAAAGAAGGCACAAGAGGTTGAAATCTCTCCTCCCTTTTCCACATATGTAGCTCTGCTGCGGGGGTGGGGGTGTCTCCTTGTTGCTCCTCTTTTCAGCCCTCTATCCCACATGGCAATTCCTTTGTATGGGTCCTGTGACCCCAGGAATGATTTTTCAGGGAAGAGGCTGCAAGGAACATAGAGAAACACAGGAAAATTATTGGGTGCCAACCATACATGGCTAGCTGGATCTCAGCCAGTGTTCTCAACAGGGCTGAACTAGACACACATTTGTATTGCTGATATAATGTGCCTTTGAGCTGGATTTTATTAGTGTTACTCCATTTTGAATGCTGGCTCATACCTTGTGAGGAGGCTCCATTGCATTTGCAGTGGCAATGAGAGCAAAAAAAGGCAGTTGTCCCCATGTGGAAACAACCTTCATGATTGTAGGGAGAGGGTTGTCAGTAATATGGCATCCTGCTACACTGGAGGTGCTGGATTGAGCAGGGTTGTATCTTATCACCATGTGTTTCTGGGACACCTGTTTAGGACACAGCATGCACATCTGGGACACACATGGCCTCTGCAGCCACAATGCAGGCTTGTAAACAGCCGGTTGCCTCTTGAAAGTAAAGATCGTTTCTAGGGAATTAAGTAAGGAACTTTGGTGAACTGGAAGAGTTCCATCTTCCCTTGTGTGGGTTGAAGAGAGCCACTTCCTTTTTTCCTTCTGGGCCACACCATGTGCTGCTTGCAAATGATACAGGTGTGTGCCCGCAAGTGGGCTAATAAAAAGTGTTGTGGATTTGTTTGCATAGTTTTCACAGTGGTTGTTGTCATGGGCAATAGTTTCAAAAGTGGAGAGGCCCTCATCCCAAGGTTGGAGAATGTGAGGTAAGAGCCCTTTGGAGCTTGATGGCCTGAAAGGGTTCAGACGGGGTGGGTGGGTTGCAGTTTCCGTTCAGATTTAATGTTTAACATGGGGGGAAATGCTGGAGGGTGTTGCTTTTTGCTCAGTTATACATATCAGACATAGTTTGAAATCCTTGAGTTAGTTGTGGGAAGAGGAGGATTCCACGCTGTCCCTTTCCTCAGGTTTCAGAGGGGGACAAACCAAAGAGATAGAAAGATAGAGAGGTCAGGGCACTCTGTTTACTGTTTACTGCTCTGACTGTCCTTTGATATATAGATTGCTATTCTCAGGATTTCCTCATCCTGACTTCCTCCCTCTCGCTTCTCTTCCTGGCATTGTTCCAGGCGCCGCCTCTCTCTCCGCTTCTCCTCTCTCCATCTTGGCAGCATGGATGCAGGCCTTGCTCTGCCATCCATGTCCATCCTTAGACTAGATAGGTAGTTAGGATCTGTCTCTCCTCCTTTCCTATCAGAGTATGGAGTTCCTACAATAAAGAACTCTTATTTCTTTTCTAAATACAAGCAAGTGTATGCTTTGTTATTTATTCTCCTGCACAGACAGCAAAACCAGCTCAAAACTACCTATAATCATGCTTCCTATGCCAAACAAAACTCTGCTAATGGCCCAAGCATGGAATCCTTTAATTAGGTTTCTGGGGCCTACATACAATTTATTTATCAGTAGTTTCATGTGAGCAAAGGAAAGCTACAACTCAGTCCCTCCCCCCACCCCATCATTCAGTCCATGTACTGTGCCCCCCTGACTTTTCCTTCTAAGGGTGAAAAAAGACAAATGCCAAATGCTTTTTGTGGCTAGTTCTAGCCTTTCAGCATGTTCAATACAAACATTTTTCAGTCCCAGGAAAAGCTCTTAGAAGCCTGGCTTTGCACATGTTCAGTGGGGTTCAGGCTGAAGGCGGGGAAAGCTGCTTAGGGAGCCTTGTGCAGCACTTGTGCCCCTCCCATCTCTGGGGCAGTTTTGCAGCTGTGTTTGCAAATTAATTTTAATGAGATAAAGGAGGAAATGCATGTACAGCAAGCCATATCTATACTATGTTCAGATACTGTTATTTAAAAGGCAGGTAACCCTGCCTGAAGCATTAGAGAAGGGGGCAACCTTCTGTCTATTGAAAGATAATGTCTGTTAGGCAAGTTGGGAAGCCAGGATTGCAGGTTGAAGCAGCTGCTATGACCCAGTGACACCTGGCTTTAGCCTAAGGTACGGTGTAGTCCTGTGAACAGAGGCTGTGCTGCTTGGTGTAGTGGTTAGTGTACTGGACTAGGAACTGGGAGCTCCGGTCTGAATCCCCACTCTGCCATGAAAATTGGCTAGATGACCTCAGGCCAATCAAACACTCTTAACCTACCCTGCCCACGTAACAGTTGTTGCAAGAATAAAATGGAGGAGGGAAGAATGGTGTTGAAAGCCACTTTGGGGCCCTATTGGGCAGACAAGTGTGGAAATAATAACTGTGAGCACAGCCCTGCCCTCTTGGTCCTCTGTAAATCACCACTGTGTTAAGCGACCTGGCTCTTTCAATCATAAGCTGCAACTGTCATTGAAAGGGAAGGCTTCCAAAATTAAATGTCACATTGGCTGCTTTTTTCTCCTTGGTACCTAGAGGGCACAGAAAGATTCCCTTGAATTACTAGTGCTGGACATGCAATTTGGGGGGGGGGGTTGTTTTTGTTTTCTAACAATCTATGTGGTTGGATTTTCTCTAAGAGCAAATACAACTAAGTTGACATCTTCATTATTTTGACAGCCCACAAACATCATAGCGGCCCTCCCATCCCCTAGATATTTGGCTGTCTTGATTATATACAGCACAGATCTAATAATTTCACACTCATTTTTATACTCTTGAGGAAAGGTTGAGAAGGGGATTTCACTGTGTCTTGTTAAAATGCTCAGGCTAGGCAAACAGAGTAAAGAAAGCATCTCTGGAGAAGCTGCCTTCAGATCCACACAGATGTCCATAGCGGTTTTTAAAACTCTCTTTATGTTTCCAGCCTATTGCATGAGACGGGCAAAGTCCCCTGTTACTTGGGAAACATTTGCCAAAAAAGAAGAGTAGAGTAGATTGAGATTCTCACTACACTGTTATATAAGAGCACCCAGATGTTCAGAAAAGTTATTCATGTAGAACTGGCATTTTTTGAATTAGAATTTAGTAGAACAGATTTAGAAGCAAGAAGTTTGAATTGCAAATTATTTGGGGGTCTCCCAAATGTGAATAACTGGGTCTTTAAGACACAGAAGTTGACAGTTCTTGACTGCTGTGAAGCTGTGGACTGCTTTCTGCTTCTGTATTAGCCCTTCTCGCATAGGCTGTCTCCTTTGGCTGGCATTGGTTCTCTGGATGAAAGAGAGTGTGCAGTTCTGTGCTTCATTTTCCTGAAGACTTTTAAAGACAAAATAATGTATTTAAAGGAGGACATGGCATTGGGGGAGGGGGTCTGTTTATATCTTTTCCCTCATACTTTTCCCCCCTGAAAAATGTCGCCACTCCCAGTCCCAACTGCTTTTTCCCATGCTGGGAAAAAAATGTGTACCCATCATTTCTCCACAACCAGTTGGGGTGTGGGAGGACAATTTTAGTTAGGAAAATTGTCTGAGGGGAAGGAATTAAATACCCTTTCTCCGCACACAAACGTGACTGATGAGTGCTGAGCCAGTGAGCTCTCCAGGCATTTCTGCCTCATTGTGGATACAAGTTCTAGACTTTTCCTCCAAAGGTTTGATGGATAGCTGAGTTCTGTTAAAATTGGAGGCCCACTTGCTCACCGCTGAAAGGTTAACTATTAATGGAATAGGAAGCATATCACCTGTCCTCAGTGTAGACTGCCTATTTAAAGTTCTATGGAGTTACTTCTCTGGAGATGTTTTCTGACTGGAGTTAGGCAAGTCTGGAGCCCTGATCCACACAGGGATTTAGGGATTACATTTACCCCCTAGCTTCCTCCTCAGGGCAGCATGCATAGGTCTCCCTCCTATTTTATTTTTATAACAATACTGTGCATAGGGTTGCCACCTTTTAAATTGATCCCTCCAGCCGTCCCTGTAACATGAGTTTAACCTGCAGCCAATTATCCGGCAATGATATTCAGCTCTCTGCCAGAGCAGAGTCCTGCCCCTGCCCTCTGCTCTTGCTCTTTTGTATTTGTGGCAAAAGTGCAGTTCAGCAGCAGTCAGCACCTCCCAGACCAACCCCCCCCCCTTTGCCCCATTACTTTCTCTTTCCCTGTTGAGAAAGTTGTGTGCAAGTTGCAACATCTAGAAAGGAGAAATTAATCAAATGTTTAGGCTTTTCTCTGCCAATGAAAACTTTGGATTTTGCATGCAGACTGTATTTTTTTGTTCAGATTTTAAGTTCATTCCACCAATACTGCTCAATATTGAGACCCAGTTTGGTGTTGTGGTTAAGAGCGGTAGGACTCTAAGGGGGGGAACTCTGGAGAACCGGGTTTGAGTTCCCCCTTCTCCACTTGAAGCCAGTTGGGTGACCTTGGGTCAGTTACAGCTTCTAGGAGCTCTCTCAGTCCCATCCACCTCATGGGGTGACTGTTGTGGGGATAATAACACACTTTGTAAACCACTCTGAATGGGCATTAAGTTGTCTTGAAGAGTAGTATACAAATTGAATGTTGTTGTTCTTATTATTAAAAGTAAAATATATATATATATTTATAAAATAACTGAGCCAAACTAACATAAACAATGAAGCATTTCCTGCAAATTAATAATTTCAATTGAGCTAGCAAGTTTTTACTATCCACAATGCTGCCATAATTGGAGGTTGGGGGGAGGAATGTGGCTCAATGGTAGCACATACCTTGTGCATGTAAAAGGTCCCAGGTTCATATTCCATACCTTCAAAAATATGGCCAGTCTTCTATACCTCTGTTTATGATTTTTTTATGAATGGATAAGAGTAGTGTTAGCAGCTCTTCAAGGGAAGAAATTATAATGAATGTTCTATTGGCAAACCTTGAGAACAGGTAACAGTGGTATTTTTCAAGACTCATTTTTGTTCCAGGGCAGAGCATCGAAATGGATGGTGTTTCCTAAAAGGAAGTGACACTGTCTGTTGGGCGCATACAAACACAGCCAGAATGAATGAACCTAATTGAATTGGGAAGAGGTAATCAGATGTGGCTGCTGCTGGAATGTCTCCCTTCCTTGCTGCCAGCATTAGAAAATTGCTCGTTTATTAGTTCTGCAAAATGCACTTACGAGAGCCCTTGCTCTTTTAAAGACTCTGTGTCCTCCCCTCCCTTTGCCCAATATGGACTGCATTTATTTTCAGTTTGTTACCTGTGTGAACAGAGAGGCTCAGTACAGAAGGCATTTCCCTAAGGTATTGATCCTTCTTTTCACAACAGTTAGGCTCAGAGATGCTGCTGATGTACACAGCCAAGGCAGCTCTGTGGTTGTGTCAAAGGCTGTTGGGTCTTGGATATTCTCTGGAATCAGCTGCTGGTGCTGGGGGGAGATACATGCCGACTTCTCCCATTAGAGAGATCCAGGGGAGGATCCATCCCTGAAGTTAGCATGGAGTTCTTCCCAACACATGGAGCCATCTCACAAGCATAAATCTTACAGATGCTGCAGGCCATGCAGCTGCCTTTTTACAGGCAAGCCGAGTTCGTAGAGACAAAAACTGCCACCTGTCTGTGACCCTCTTGGGAGATTCCCTTTTTCTTGAATCTCACATGGGCACAATTTTTGGTTTTTTAAATTGCTGAAATGGAGGTCGTTAGATCTCTCAGCAGCCACTGTTGGGAGTTCTGCAGTGTCTGCTGCACCTTGCTTGTTTGTAGCACTACTGAAATGTTCAGGAAGCCAGAGCCAGACCTCCTGCACACAGGAAAACAGCAGGTCAAAGAGGAAGGCTAGACAGGATCCTCCTCCCTAGGCTCGTTGGCCATCTGTGTGCCGCGAGGATTTTTACCTTCAAATATTATGCTCCCCTCCCCATGCACGTACTTCCAGGAGAGGCTTTGCCGTTGTTTCTGGTGATTGCCTAAACTGGCCCTTTATTTTTTGTTCTTTTCTGGAGACTTCTGACTTCCAAAATGGTGGTTTGCAAAATGGGTGCAACTGAAGCTGGTGGTTGTGCCGGCTTCTTCCCCATGCCCTCTGAAAAGCTGTTGCCATTTTCAGTGGCAGTACCCATACTGGATATAGATCCTGGTTTAGCTGCCCTTTGATGTGGTAGACTAGACTGGCTTAGGGGCTGATGTATGAATTAGAAGTCCCTGATTCAAATCTATGAACTTAGAAGTTACTTTCTCCAGCTCCCTGTATAATTTTGTTTATTTCTTGCTAAAACCTTTGTAAACCCAACGTTTCCATTATTCTCAAAGGCTTATTATATAGCACTAACTGTACTGTTGCAAAAATTTAAAACATATCCATAAGCGTTCAAACACAGACAACAGTCTGCCTAATATAGACAATTCCTCAAAACAATACAGTGGCAATCCCCACCCCACACCCACGTATCATCCATTATAAAATACCCATCGTTGAAGCCCTCCAAAGCCAGACATGCGTTGAACTCCTCTTAACCCTCTTCCGGGAGATTATTCCAGAGGAAAAGACTGAAGCCATGGCAGAGGACATAATAGATTCAAAGGAACTATCAGAAGAGGGCTCTGAGAAGATAAGAGGTGGCACACAGGTTTGTACTTGGAGAGATAGACCGCCAAATATGTGGGGTACCCCAAAAGTTGAAGATTGCATAACCTCTTTAAGGAGCTCGTTTCTCTGTAGAAATAATCTTAGAATTGGGATGCTGCCCACATAAATATAACATTTTACCTAATAGGGTGTATTAGCCTGTTTCCTACAAGATATTTTTGTCTTTTTAAAAGTACATGTGACTTCCTCTGAGCTCTATGGGAGATAAAGAGTCCAGGCTGAGGGAAGATTGGTCTTTGTGTGCCCATGTTTGGATTGTTTGTGGAGTGATGTTTTCCCTACATGTTTAAGGCATATCTAACTTCTTTAAATGAATGGACATGTTTCATTGAGGATAGGGCTGTTGACTGCTGTGATTTTTGTTTGCTACATATTATTATCCCCTTCCTCTACTGATTGGGGAGGCATATGTCTTTCCCCAGACCCTTATTCCTGTGTAGGAGGTTAGTCTAAGAGAGCATGGCCAAACCAGCGCTCTCCTTCCCCACGAGAGCTTGATGGCTAAGGCCAGAGGGGTATACCAGAGGTGCAATACCCTCTGCAGTGGCATTCCAGAGAAGAAGTAGATCCAGCTCAGAAGTTGAAACTTAGCACCACTGATGAGGAAGTAGGCCTTGGTTTCTCTCTTCCTTGGCCCTGTAACAGCTGATCGTGCAAATGAGCACATGCCTGGGGCTGAGCTTGTCTGTAAGGACCATGGATTTTTTATGTGTATAAGAGATAAGACAGAATTAACTCCATGTTTCTATACTTTTGGCAGTTAGCAGCCTTGGTGGAGGGGGAGGATGTGTGTTTATATTTCCCACTTTTACCTGGTCCCTGTTACAATTTGTGGGGGAGGAGGAAAGAGTATGTGGTACCTATACCTTCGGTGGAGCAAATTAGTAATGCATGTGTCTTTATGTATGTGTGTGCACGCTTGTGTGCTCACAGGCTGTTAAAGATTGGGAGAAACCTCAGGGTAGGAAGGATTTAAGTTGTGACCACATGGCTAAACCCCCTCCAGAGATGCTCTTAATGGGGGCAGGGGATGGACAGGAAGTCCTGTTAACAGTTTTCCCACATCATGTGTCTATGTTGAGAAATTTAAAAACAGACTCACCTGCACATATTTCCCCTCAATTATGTACACATCAAGAACGCAGGATGTAGACAGCTTTTAAAAGCTACTGGGCATATATTGCATATATTGTCATGATCTGTTACTGAGGCTTTTTCCAAACACAAAAACAGTTTTTGGTTTCTTAAAGCCTTGTAGGGTGGTGGGAAATTAATCAGTATTCGTTTTGGTTTTATCAAGATATTAAAAGTCCTCTTCTTTCCCCTCACTCCTTTTTTACTTTAGATTATAATTGCTGACCACCATGAGCTGGAGTTTCTTGACACGGCTACTAGAGGAAATCCACAACCACTCCACATTTGTTGGGAAGATCTGGCTGACCGTGCTGATTGTCTTCCGCATTGTTCTCACAGCTGTGGGAGGGGACTCCATCTACTACGACGAGCAAAGCAAGTTTGTGTGCAACACGGAACAGCCAGGTTGCGAGAACGTTTGTTACGATGCTTTCGCCCCACTTTCGCATGTGCGGTTCTGGGTCTTTCAGATCATCCTTGTTTCCACCCCCTCAGTGTTGTACCTGGGCTATGCCATTCACAAAATTGCCCGGATGGTGGACCATGGTGACCTGGAGAGGAAGATCCGAAGCAAGCCTTTCCCAATGCGCTGGAGGCAGCACCGAGGTTTAGAAGAGGCAGAGGATGACCACGAGGAGGATCCCATGATGTACCCGGAGATTGAGCTAGAGAGCGAACGGGAGAACAAGGAAAATCCACCCCCAATCAAAATGAAGCATGATGGCAGGAAGCGGATTCGAGAGGATGGGCTCATGAAAATTTACATATTGCAGCTCCTGAGCAGGACTATGTTTGAAATTGGCTTCCTTATAGGCCAATATTTCCTCTATGGTTTTGAAGTCAGCCCAGAGTTCATTTGTAGCAGGAACCCATGTCCGCACAAAATAGATTGCTTCATTTCAAGGCCTACAGAAAAAACCATCTTCCTGCTAATCATGTATGGTGTGAGCTGTTTATGTTTACTTTTGAATTTCTGGGAAATGCTCCACTTGGGCTTTGGCACCATCCGAGACACGCTAAACAATAAGCGGAAGGAGCTGGAAGACTCGGGAACCTACAGTTATCCATTCACTTGGAATACGCCATCCGCCCCTCCGGGCTATAACATTGCAGTGAAACCCGACCAGATTCAGTATACGGAACTGTCTAATGCCAAAATGGCCTACAAGCAGAACAAGGCCAACATTGCACAAGAACGGCAGTATGGTAGCAATGAAGAGAACATTCCCGCTGACCTGGAGAACCTCCAGCGAGAAATAAAAGTTGCTCAGGAACGCTTAGACCTTGCCATCCAAGCATACAATAACCAGAACAATCCCTCCTGTTCCAAGGAGAAGAAGGCCAAAGCCAGCTCCAACAAGAGCAGTGGTAGCAGCAAATCCGGGGAGGGAAAAACCTCCGTCTGGATTTGATGCTACCCTCCTGGGATTTAATGACTTGCTACTTTCCCCCTGTAGTTTATGGTTACGCAGAAACTTGTCGCATAAAGACTTTGTTAAATAAATATTTGGTTTTGTTTAACTTCAGGGACGATTTTGGCTGCCAATCCAGGGTGCAGGGTGGGGGGAGTATTTATGCTCACATCTTGATGTTTCTAGAACATTTATACTTGTTTCTTCCAGGTCAAGAGAAGACCCTGGTTTATTTTTTAAAAAATGGTTTACACTGTATGTACAGAATTATGGTACATTTTATTATGCACAATTTTTGTATTTGTACATTGGGGCTCTCCTGTTACACTTTTTATATTAAAAGCAAACGAAATAGGTAACTTCAGGAATTTTTGTTAAACTTTTCCCTTACGTTATGCACAATTTTTGTATTTGTACATTGGAGCTCTCCTGTTACACTTTTTATATTAAAAGCAAACAAAATAGGTAGCTTCAGGAATTTTTGTTAAACATTTCCCTTACATTTTGAACATGAAAAATAATTTGCTTCTTTTAGGTTTGCTTCAAAAAATGCAAGTTTTCTGTTATTTGGCGGACTTTTGGCCTGATCCAGCAAGGTGCTTTTTAAGGACTGTCACTATAACCATGCTCAGGCTGCATCTGCATGACAAGTATTCCCCATGTGGATTTTATTGCCACTGTGAATGCAGAGGTCCTAGCAGGGGCAGCAGAACATCCACACAATTGGTTGAGCAGTAAATTCCCACCTGGCTGTAGCCATCTTGTAGCGCCTCACTCCTTTCAAGGCAGTCTTCAGAAAAAACTGTACTTTTCCCTTTATTGCAAAAGACTAGAAACTTCTAAAAAATGAAAGCTGGGTATAGATCACAGCAGTAGATCTATACATTACTGTGCTGTGATGTGATAGCAATTACAGGTTTTTCCCCAAAAGCAATGGTCCGCTAGTGAAAACGGCAGCCATGAAGGCTGACAGATTGTGTCAGTGTGGGTGGGACCTTGGACTACATTCTTCAAAAATAGTCACAGCAAATAAGGTTTGCAAAAGATCAAAGCAAAGCAGGTGAAAACATGGAAAGCGAATGCGGAAAAAAGAAAGTGCTCCATTTCGAAAGCAAAGGTGGAGAAAATTGTTCATTTGGAAGCAGGCTTGGTTTTCTCCACTTCCAAGTCTGTTTATTTCTGTGATTTTTAGACAGATGGGGAGGGAAGTGGCTTGCAGGTTTTTGAAGCACTATGAAAACCTGGGGGTTTTTTTAGTGTGAGATCCTATAGGTGAAAATGACACTACCATACCGCCTTCATATGCATGGTCTATCATTTTGTTGTAACTGTTTCTTCACTGATGCTTAAACAGAAATGATACATATAGGCCAGAGAGGCTCCTCCACTATAAGTACAGAAACAACAAGGCAGAACACTCTGCAATTGGAGGTCCAAGAATCATACAACAAAGTGAAATGTAATGGAAGTCATTTGCATATTTACTGACTTTCATTACATTTCACTTTGTTGTATGATTCTTGGACCTCCAATTGCAGAGTGTTCTGCCTTGTTGTTTCTAAATGGAAATGATTACATAGTCTTCCCTCTACTCTTAAAAATCAGTTTCATGCTCTCTTAGAACAATATGGATTTGGGGAGTGGGGGTGGAATTGTTTTGTTTTTGTTTGGCTTTGGCATTCCATTTAAATGTATACTTAGACAATAGGGGAGGCAGAGCTTACAACCTTCGATGGCATCTTTTTGGCAAGGGCAAGCGAGAGCCCTGGGGAGAGGTTGATGTAGTGTGTACACTTGTTTGGATAATAATATTTATGATGAATCCTGGCCTCGGCTGAGCTGGTCTCACCCCCCTGTCTTGTTGAAGGGGCGCGGCTGTATTCCTCAGAAAGGTTTTATGATTTCCTCTAAGTTATGGAAGTCAGGCTGACAAGGCTGAAATTCCTGTTTTTATTTTATTTATTCCAAGGTGTCCAACAGCTTGCCTTGCTCAAAAAGTGTCTCAAGGCAACTCAAGTATATTAAACTGAAAAATAAAATTAGTAATTGTGTAATTTTCAGTGACACAAGTCCCTCTCCAGAACTTAAAAATCCAGCATTTTGAAGCGGTCCTGAAATGGACACTCTGGGACAGTCTTCTGCAGGCTACACAGGTGCCCCTTAGGTGGGATTCATTCAGGCAGGAGTGCCACACTGTTGGGAGCCATTACTGAGAATGCTTTGCTCTGTACTCTACTAGACATGACCAAATGAGGAGATGCTCCATGAAGCAGAACTCTCTCAGAGTTAATTGGGCAGAGTCATATGGGGAGAAACCACCTTGAGCATTTTTTAAAAAAAATGATGGTCCTTGTTTGTGCAAGTCTACCAGGACTATTTCATTTTTTTATATAAGGCAGCCTCATTTTGTAGGGAAAAGGGTAGCAGAAAATTGGACAAATATCATGGATTGTTAAATGCTAGGAACATACGTTCAGCCAGCCCGAGAGTCTCCCTAGCTAGCAGCATGCCGGGTAAACTGATCCTCAGATCATTGCTCGGTTTATTCAGGAACCTTTTAATGAGCTTTTTTCAACTGAACAGAATTCAGACAAGTCCAGGTAGTCAGCATTCCAGATCTTGACATATAAAGGGACCAGATCTGTTACAAAAGCATTGTGCTGTAAATCCAGGGGAGAGGGGAGAAGCAATTCAGCACATGCCATGTTTATACCTTTTGTGACCCTTATTCATAGGCAGTCGCAAAGAACTGTGTACAGGAAGCCTGTTAGAAGTTTTAAAGAACTAAACTCTGTCAAAATTCAGTGCAAGTGATCAACAAAGAATCTGTATAAGAAAGCTCATCTGCATAACTGAATATGTACAAGTTAATAACACTTATTGGCATGTAGATTAATCCATGAACAGCCAAACACTGGCTGTTGTGAGGTCTCACAGTAAGTAATAAATATATACAGGGCAATACCCTGTGCAATTGTTTTCAGTGCACCGGTATAAATTTGTGCATGGTTTGCACTTGTATTTTTGGCAGCATCTCTCGTTTCCCTTTCTGGAAAGCATCACCAGGAAGCTCTTGAGTCCCATAAAAATCTTTGCCTGCCATTCGTTTCACAATCTGGCCCTTCTAGCATCTCTCCTACCCCTCCAATAGTCCTTAACTGAAATATTTCATTTTCTTTTTTTAAAAAGCCACATCTGGCTCTAGAGCCGTATGTCACTGACATGATTAGATATATGAGGCTACATTTTCCTGATTGCATCACAAGAATGTAATCCCATCACAAACCCGTACTATTCTGAGACATGGAGGGTTGTGTTGCTCTGGTTACATGCTCATGCAGAGGCCCATGCACATGGGATTCAGTAGATCGGCCTCTGGCATACATCGCTTGGTGTACCCTAGTTCGATGGCTCTGAGGTCAAATTTGCATGCATAGGAGATGTATCTGGATTTACCTCTTTCATCCTTGTGTGTCTGTGTGCCTTTACATAACAAACTTACTTCACATACAGTGATGGGTGGATGGGTTCACGTTGCTCAAGTGGTTTTTACACTTCCAGAGAATTGGGGGGGGGGGCTTCTCTAGGGGAAAAATACAGCAGTAAAGCTTGCCTATTCATTCATTTAATTTATTAATTTATTTTATTTATGTCATTTACAGCCCACCTTTCTCACTGAAGACTCGAGGTGGATTACATAGTGAGAACAGCAGTCAAGAAGAACAAGGACATTTCAGTAAACAATGTCATAGAGTAAATAAATGCAAGTTCACAAATATATAACATTGACAAAAATCTAATACAAAGTTGAAGAAATGCTGAAACAGAACATAAGAAATTCTTGGACTGACATTAGGCAACACAGTTTAAGTTATACTTAAAGCAACAGGAAGTACAAAGGAGCACATACTTGAGCAATAGATGGTACGTGAGGCAACGTGGTGAAGTCTGTGGTCCTTAACTTGTCAATGAAGCATCTCTGAGATCATCTCCCTACAATACAGCCCTCCTGTGTAAAAAAGCCCTTTAAAAATGCTTTGTTCTAAATCCCTGGAGGAGGAGAATGTGCAATTCTAAGTCCAAATTCCATTGTTAAAGGAAATGAGATATAGCTGCTTGAAAGCCTCACTGAGAGCGTGGCTCCATAATCTCAAACATGTATTCATTTATACCCTCCTTTCCCCCCATGGGGACCCAAAACAACTTTCATCATTTTCCTCCCATTGATTGTATCCTTACAGCAACCACCCTGTGAGATAATTTAGGCTGAAAGTGTTTAAGTGGCCCAAAGTCACACAGCACGCTTCCATGGCAGCGTGGGGATTCCAACCGAGGTCCCAGTTCAATACAAGAATTAGCTTTAATCATGTGGCTAAAGGAAATGTATTCTGTGTGTGTACAGAGGCACTTTGTTATGACCATGTGACAGAACCCTAAGATTTCATATAGCTCAAGTGTGCCACCTAGAGGGTCTGGATTCTTAGACTCTAGTCAGGCTTACATGAGAATAACACTTAATGCTCTATTCTAAGTTGGGGCTACCTGGCCAACTTACCCTTTTGTGACAAAGGGCAACTGGTTTGGGCCAGATTCCCTTTTTGTCATGTTAGTGGAGAGCCATTAAAATGGCAAGACTATCCTGTAATAATTGATTGGTGGAAATAGTCTCTGACATCAGAGATGGAGCTTTGCTTGGGATTGGTTAGATTTGCTAATCAATTTTACTGAGGAGGCTGGCTTAGGTCAGACTCCATTGCCCATAAATGTCTCAGAGCTTTGAAATTTTCTTTGTCCCCACTACTGAACATCTGGAGAACCCAAGACCAGTGTGCTAAGGGTTAGGACTCCTCCGTTATCTTGGTACTTCAAGGAGCTCTCTATATGCTCTGAGGAACCTTCTACAACTTAAAGTGTGCTTAGCTGAGTTAGCTCAACATTGTTTTATTTGAGAGACACTGTGCTGTGAGATAGTGTGTTTTCTCCTATATTTTGTTCTCTTTTGAATCCACCCACCCTTTCTCCCTTTTTTCTGTAACAATCTTTCTATAAAGACATTTTTGGCTTCCTTGGTACAATATGTTTCTCTGGGATATTTCTCTAACTTTCTTCCCTATGTGCCAGACCTTTCGGGCACTACCTAGTTTGCTATAAGGTATTTTTTTCAGAGTTTTTTTCTACCCTATTTGTTATTTTGCTAGGGCTGAGCTGGAACGGCACCTTCTCAGCGGATCAATCGCGCTGTTCTCGGGAGTACCTGAGTGGTAGCCAGTGACTACTAGGTTGCTTTCCAGGGAAACCTTGGTCTAAGGTGGTTCCCAGCAAGGAAAGCCACCTTCCTCCTTTTCCAAACCATAATCGACTACATTACATTTCCCAAGGTAAAACTGAAAACATGTTCCATGTTGAAATCTTGGGTCTACAGTGGGGGAAAAAAATCATCCACTTCAAAATAGCACAAAAGTATACATAACAAACCCAAGACATTCTAAGAGTCTCTTGTGACATTTCCACAGCATGAAAGAGAAATTCTCACTTGAAGCAATAAATGCTCTCTTTGCCGTTTCAAAGTAAGATGAACCTGTCTTGCAGCTAAAATGAATATGAAACAGTTACAGAAATTCAAGATGTAATGGAATGCAAACTATCAAGTCCTGTCTATGAAAACTGAAAATGAACGTTGCCTGTTGCTAAAGAAAAGCCAACAACCAACAAGTCACCCTGGAAAGGGTTACCTAGGAATGCTAACAATCAAGGAGAAGAAAGGGGTTCAGCAGACTATCTCCATTTTGGACTTCTCTGCCATAAGCAAGCTGCAAGCTGGGGAGGATTCCAGAGCATTTCCCTAGATACACAACACACAAGCTCAGCTTGTTTGCCTTTCCACTGTCCTGTATAGGCTACAGAGCACATTATATACATGGCAACAGCACTCCACCAATGCTGCACAGTTGACAAGAACAGCCTGCCTGAGGAAGTCAGGAGAGCTCCTCTCTCCTGGCCTTCTGCAAATGATGCAAAATGGAATTATTCCAAGTTCTGTTGTGTAGGAATTATAAATATTAGCTATATATTCTTGATTTATTGAAATATGACAATTTTAATGGAATGGCAAAAAGGTCATGGGATTCTAGTGCTTATGGATTAATTTTTCACTGTCCTTCCACTCCAATTTGGAATGTTTGTGGAGTTCCTTTGACTTCCCTGCAGGATGTATCATGTGATGACTTAACATGTCTCTGCACAAAGAGAACACAGAAAGAGATGCTTCTGCAAACCTTTCCATCTTCTCAATGGAAGAACTAGAAAGAATTCATCGACTATTGTGTGTGGTAAAGCAACTTTTCTAAAGCTATTTAATGTTTTTTTCTGTGAATTTCGTATACAAAAGAGATTAGTCCTTTTTGGAACAAACTGCTGCAGTTTCAGGCTAGTCTCTAAATTCAGCTGCACAGTGGTGGGAAAATCCAAAGGGATAAAGAGGTTGGAAAATGTTCAACACCATCTTGTTCATTTATGGTGGTAGAAGAGGCATAGTGGCCACCACTGCAGTTGGTGAGACATGGACCTCACCATCTCTATGCAGAACACATTTGCTGCCAAGCCCAAACTGATGTGATCAAGAAATGCCATCTATAAAAAGGCCCAGAAACAATCCAGACATAATATTTAAAGAAGTTGACAAAGGATCAGTTATCATCATGGATAAATCAGACTATATTCAGGAGGTCAAAAGACAGTTCTCCAATACTACCTTCTACAAACAATAATCATCAGACTCCACTCAGGAATACCAAAAAGAACTAAACAGGATTATAAAGGAATTACCCACACACTTATAGGAACAAATCTATGTAGACGCACTATAGGAACCTCAACCAGACACTTTCTGTCTTCTGCCCCAAATATACAAACCCAGCAAACCAGGACATCCCGCTGTCTCAGGCTTAGGCACCGTCACTGATGGAAAGTCTGGAGGGATCCATAGACTCCATTCTCAGACCCTATGCCATCAATGCCCCCAGTTATGTGCGCAATGTCAGGATTTGTCCCGGGCACTGCTGTGCCAGATGCCCGGGTGCCTGACTCTCGCTCTGGGGTGTTGTTAGGGATACTGTGGGGTCCTGCTTTGTGGAAGGAGGGGAGGTATACCTCACCCTTACTCCCTCTCAGTCCACTCGCAGGCCTGCTCAACCTGACCCTGCTCCCTGCTCCCTCACTGACCTTCCTTTCCCTCCTTGCTCGCTCATACTCCTCCTTGCCAACCAACCTCCAACAACTCCTACACAACCCACCACAATCTCTCTCCTAAGACAGCCTTTGTAGGGTTTCCTACAACTTCCCCTGCCCTTCCTCCCAGGTTCCTTCCCACTCCTGACGCTGTCCAGCTGTGTATGCCCCCAGGTGTTTCTTCCCTCGCCCTAGTTTCTCCTTGCATGCCTCTCTTCTCTTGCAGGGCGGGGCTGGATGTGTCCCAGCTGGGACTTTTCTCAGGTGTGCCTCCTTTCTCTCTTCCCTTCTCTCTCATTCTTTCCTGCAGGACAGGGCTGGCAGGGCCCTTCCAGGTGATGCAGCTCGGCCTCCTCTGTCTCTGCTCATGAGGTGCTGTGCTGGTCTCCTGGGGTCCAGGCGGCTCTCCCAGGTGGCTGTTGCTGCTGGTTCCTCCTAGGGCTTCCAGTACCCCCATCCCAGTGTTGGTGTTGCTGGCAGGCTTGTGTGCCTCTTGCCCTTTGGGGCGGGGTTGGGCAGTGCGCACCTGGCTGGTTTCTCCCTCTGGCTCCTTTTTCCCTTCCCTTGCTGCTGTCTGGAGCTGAACCCCCTCCCTGGGGCTTCCTGTGCCTGCAGTCGGGGTTCCATCGGCCGTCAGGTAAGAGGTCTTTGGCAAGTCTGGGGTGCTTGGGGCACTCAACCCCAGACACGCAACACCACAAACTTTCTGAAGAAAATACAAACTGTTGACAACCTTTCAGGTAATTCTACTTTGGCCACTATGGATGTTGAGTCTCTATACACCAACATCCCCCACAAAGATGAACTACAAGCCATTAAGAACATCATCTCTGACAACAACACAGCTGACCTCACTGCCAAGCTCTGCCAGTTCATCCTCACCCATACTTACTTTAGATTTGGTAATGATTTATTCCTTCAGATCATGGCACGGCCATGGGCACCCGCATGGCACCACAATATGCCAGCATTTTCATGACTGAAGTGAGGCAATGCTTCCTCATCTCCCACCTGTATTAAGACCCCTCTTGTTCTTGAAATCTATTAATGACCTTTTTATCATCTGAGCACATGGGAATGAAGCACTGGAGGAATTTCACCAGGCTTTCAGTAATTTCCACCCTACCATCAACCTGACCATGAACCCACAACCCATTTTCTAGATAACACTGTACAAACACATGATTTGTGTTTGTATAACAAACCTGGAACCAGTAATAAATGTCTGCCTCACTTCTATCTCTGTGGTGTCAGAGATATCTTTTAGACCTAGAAAAAGAGAGTTGCATGTATACCTATTTGATTTTCTCAAAGCGAAGATGCTGTTGTCTTTTGCTTTTCACCTGTGTTTTTCCCCCTTTTGTAGCAATTTGTGCTGTATTCTTTAAGAGAAAAACCTTTCCCCCTAAAATTAGAGGCATTTGGTTCTTCCACGATGAACAGCCTCATGCTCTGGGCCATGCTTATCAACATATAGGAGAGAAGCAGGAAGTACCTGCTCAGCTGAGAATTTCCCTAACAAGTGAGATTTTGAAAATCCCCCCCTCTAAGATTCTTATTCTTGTAAAGGGTGTCTGGTAATCAGAATGCAATTCTATTTCTAACTGGATAGTGGGAACAAATAGTAAATCTTGCGAATTTAGAAGAACTGTAAACTGGAAGATATGAAATCCTCATTGGTGTTTAGCAACTTGAGACCTGAACTTAAGCTAAGCCACTCTCTGCAGGCTAAACAAGGGCCTTACCAACAGCATTACGGAGTCTAGGGGGTAAGAGGTATTTGTGATGTCATGGGTACTAGCCAATAGACATCCACCATACCTGCTGGTTCCCTGACATGCTAGGAATCAGCAGAATCCCCTGAACTTACTCCTTAACAAAAGAATGCCATTACGTATCACAGATGGTATGGCATTTCCAAACCACTTCCACTGATCTTTCAGCCAGAGTTGACGGACTTTCTTGGAACTCTCCCAAGGTGTCAGCAGCTCTTCCTTATTAAAGCAATCATCCTCATTCTTTCTGCCTGTCCCTTTGAGCTCCTTCCTTTCACCCTGAGCCCAGGGATTGGAATGATTCTGCAAGACAAGCTTGGAGATGAGATGTGAAAGGAAAAGCTCAGAGGGGCCTGTCTGCAGTTGCAGAACCACAAGGAAAGGAGAGCATGGGTGTATGGTTAGACACTGGAAGAGCTCTGAAGGCCAGACGGAGCAGGACCTTGCCAAGGACAGCAGGAGGAAGAGTGGCGCATTCAGGCTCCAGAATGCCCCTGAATCCACAGGCCCCCCCCCGCACTCCTCTGACTGGTGAGAAGTTCCCAGGGTAGTGCTTTACTTGGGAGAGACTAGGGGGAAAGCTCAAGGTGCTTCAGTACCAAAGCTATGTATTCCCAAAGTCTGAGCTCTTTAATCTCTGATTTGGGAATACTCAGACTCAGCTCTGTAAGAAACACAGTTGTCAGTCCCTGGCAGTTAGGGTCCCCAAGTTCTCCACAGTTAACACACAGGTGTTCCAGTTGAAGTAACTTTATTAGAGATCCATTCAGTACAAGGTGCATAGACAGTGGAAATTGGCAGAAGTGGCATAGGTAGGGCTAGCAATGTTAGTTATAGGGCATATTCCCGCCTTAATTTGGACTGTTAACCTGGGGGGGGACGCGTTTCGGAGTGAGACATTATTTAGAACAAGCAGTGAGAAAGATGGACTTATCTTTGGTTCTCAGGACCAGCACACCATGAGCCAGCTTCGGCTGACTGCCAAGGACACTAGGCATATATGACAGCAGTACTGATGGGAAAAAGAATGTTCCTGAACACATGCCAAAAGTGTTGGTTCTATTCAGAGGCATGTAAATTAGGACAAATAAGGAGTATGAAGATCACTTCACATACTATTATCAAAGAATAATATTTAAAACAGGTTTCTAAACAACTACTGAACTGCATGGCTGTGATGAGGGGGAAAAATTGAGGGGTGGGGGGGAAATGACCATTCTAGGTGTGAAACCGCCTCTATAAAATAACCGAAGCTGCAAGCACTGGAGACGGCTCAGCATTTCCATAGGGGTGGCTAAAGCCAAACCCAACACTCTCTGGCCCAGAAGCACGGGAGACTTCCTTGTGTCCTCCGTAAAGCAAATCACTTAAATAATTCAAGATGAGAACCAACCCCTCCTCAGAGGAGGGCACTTGCTGCATCCTTCAATGATTCACTGCTCTAGGCTTGCCACCTTCTCAACAGCCTCCACTTGACATGGGTTTACTTGTGCCACCCTATCTAATTTGTTTATGATTGGATCATGCAAAGATCCTCATTGCACAGAACTCTCACATAGAGAGAGAGACTGTTGTATCCTTGCAGGAGTTGTTGCTCCTCTTACTCAGGAGGTAAGCCCAGTGTAGCAACTCATGCAGTACAACAGGTGCTCGCTTCTGTGGGGTTTTCAGCAATGGGAAATGACTCGTGCAAGGGGGAAGAGTCTCCTGCGCCTCGGCAATTCTATTTTCAATGCCAAATTGTCTTGATATTTTTTAAATTGAATATCAATATCGGAAGCCGGGACTGTGAACACAAAAATATGGTGTGGAAGTGGCTGCTTAAACCTTTCTCTTGTTGCTGTTTTTCTGCTCAAAATTACTTCCCAAACTGCGGTTGTACTCTTAGTGAAAATCTATCAACTCTGGCTGATCAGTGGAAGTAGTTTGAAAGTACCATTGCCGTCTGTGATATGTACTGACATTCTTTTGTTAAGGAGTAAGTTCAGGGAAGTTTGCAGATTTCTAGCACATCAGGGAACTGCCAGATATGGTGGGTGTCAATTGGCTAGTACGCGTAACACAAATATACCTTAAACTCTGAAAGTTCTCCAACGGTTTTTAACCAAAATTTGTGTGTGTATATGCAAGGTATGTTACAAATGCTTCATGTGATGGGAGAATAATCCTTATGAACACTTTAAAAAAAACTGTATTTTTTTAACCTCAATTATTTTTGGAGGTGGGTCGCATGACTATGCTGGCATCCTGTCAAACTCTACTTAAACTTCAAGTTTCTAGTTCTCAGTTTTTCTGCCCACAATAGGGCTGATTCACATTTGACATTTTATTTAAACAGATTTGAGTATGTTAAGGCAGTCTAGAAACAAAAGCCATGCTATGTTTTTGGTAAAACAACCTCAGGCCTTTTGTTTTGACCACAGAGAATGAGAAATGTATTTAGCTGGTTCGAGTCTCTAGTTGCTAAACCCCAATGAGGATTTTATCTCTTCCAGTTTACAGTTCTTCTCAATTGACTTGTACGTACAGCCGTTACTTTTTACTCCCACCATCCGGTTAGAAATATAATTGCATTCTGGTAGCCAGACACCCTTGACAAGCATCAGAATCTTGGGCGGGGGGGGGGGGGGAATTCTCAAAACTCCACTTGTTAGGGAAGTTCTCAGCTGAACAGACAGACCCTACTTCTCTCCTATATGTTGATAAGTGTAGTCCAGTACATGGGTGCAGGGACTAAATGCATTTAATTTCAGTTTTAAAAGTTTTTCTCTTAAAAATATACAGCATAAATTGCTACATATGGAAAAAAACCCACACAATTAAATAGCAAAAATCTACAGCATCTGAGCATAGAGAAAATCAAATGGGGATCAGGGTGGATAAAAATCAATCATTTAAAAAAATCCAAAAAATTGGATTTTTAAAATTTAAATCAGATTTTTTTTATTTAAATCAGATTTTTAATAAAATATTTTTGAGGAAAAATCTGTCTAAAGATAGTTTACTATTTTAGATACATTATAGTCCAAAGGTTATCATCATGAAATAAGGATTAGTTTTTAATTATGTAGCATGAGGCTGTATATTCATGAAATGTTTAAATTCTTTGGTAAACAAATTCCATTAATACATTCACAATGTCATGCTCTTCCAGAGGTTTCTGTAAGAAAATTGGGCAATTTTTCTATCTAGAAGATATTATGACAGATGCTTGATTTTACAGTTTACAAAACTGTGAATTGGTGTCTGCAGAGATCTCGTCTCTTCTTCACAGCAAAAGGTTATAAAATAAACATACACAGTTGAGAAAAAGACCTTAATCCCATTGTTCCTTTGCAAATCTTTGTACACAGAACCAACGCCTTACCTCTTTAAGTGCTAAGTTTCAACATTCAATGAATAAGATCGTTGGGAGTAGAATAGATCTGCACAAGAAGCTAAGTGTGAGGAGACTTTATGTAAAAAAGAACAAGTCTTTACGTAGAACACGATGATTTAAATCTTGTCTTACTGATTAGTGATTTAAATTGATTTGATTTAAATTAAATCTACCCTGATAGGGATACATGCAACTTACTTTCCCTAGGTCTAACCTCATAAAGATGAGGCAGACATTTATTGGTTCCAGGTTTGTTATGCAGGCTTTGTTCTTTTCAGATCTTTTTTTCTCCATCTGGTGTAAAGCATTCTGGGTGGCTCCCAGAATGGCTTGTCTCCCCTTCTTAAAAGTATAGCTTCCCCCCGCCCCGCCCCAAAGCCCACCTGCAAAATAAACCAAGGCAGGAAAAGGAAAGCTTAAGACGATGGCTGTCATTGCCTGCCTGACCAGGCCAGAATCCCGCCTCCCCTTGCTCAGGTTGTATTAATTGCCAGCTTCTATATTATGGCCTCTTTCTTCAGCATGGAAACTAGAAGGAACCAAGATGGTCGGAGGGTGAGGCTGGAGCTACTCTTCTTTTTGACCAGACTATCCATCAGGGCAGTTTGAGCTTAATCCCTGAGCATTCACACAATGTAAACCCAACACTGAAAGCAAAGTAGACCCCCAAGATCAAGTCATCTCCCCTCCTCCCTTTTAAATATCCAGAATGATGAGAAGTTCTATTGAACACCAAAGCTTGCAGCCCGTTTTCTGTTATTTTGATTGCAGTTTTAATAAACAGTAACATGTGGCTTTGAACGTCAGTTTCAGTTGGTGTGTCATTTCTTTAAAAACCAGTTGGGTTGAACTAATTGATTTGTGAGAAATGGTCTGGTTCACCAAGGTCACAAGAAGAATCAACTTGCATTGGCATCAGCCAAACCTTTTTGTATGTGCCATTTTATTTTCCTTATTACTATGGTTGCTTCCATACAGGTTGCTTCCATTCTGCATTCGTTCCTGCTGTGACTGCAGAGGCATATACATTGGCAGTCGACCATCCACAGGGGAGTTTCCGGCTCACTCGCCTCTCTCAGCTCCGATGTTTCCAGCATTCGCTGACCCTCACCCCATGCCAGCTATGCCACCAGCAGGCTTTTAAAAATCCAAGCAGTGCGATAACACTCTTGCCTGTCCTGTTTCCAAAAAGATTGGGACAAAATAGGTTTGGGATGGGGGAAGTACAATTAGAAAAGGACATGGTGTGGATGCCCCTCATCCCAAATACTGCAGTTTGGAAGCAAAAAAAGAAAAAGAAAAATCTCCATGTGGAAGTGACCTCAGTCTGTAGTTAAGTTTATACACATTATTTCCCCCCAGGAAATTTTTTGAGATGAAAGGTCCCTGTTGTCCTTCTTTCAATATGCCCATAAATATGCTATGGAATGGTGGTAAAGCCCCAGAATGGAGTCTTTCCTTTTACTGTCTGCTTTTCTCTTCCTGGTTTCTATTTTACCAAATGGGGGCACATTTGAAAAAAACAAGTATGGAAGAATCAGAAGATTTCTTCTTGACATGTTGAGAATTCCTCCTTTTTCAAAAGACTCCATCAGGTCTGGTTGGCTCTAATAAAAACTATTACATGACTTTTGTTTCTGGATGCTATAGGAGCTGAAGTAGCCTTGAGAGTGGGTGAACGTCAGTCTGGCTTGCAGTAATGAAATTCTGCCTCCAAACCAATTGCTTCTCAACAGTTAAGTGTGAAAATACAGAGTGCTTTAAAAGTCTAATAAGCAAACATCTTTTAAACTATACCTGCTGGCTTTTAACTGATGTCCTATTAGTCATTGATTGCAAAGGTGACCACATACATTTATAATAATTACTAAAGATGACTTGGGAATGAAAAACATTAGTTCTCGAACTCTGGAACAGGAAAGTGGGTTGGGGCTTATGCAGACAGATTGGGAGACCAGGTGAGAGGAGGACCAGGATGAGCTGAGAATGGTGGTTCTGGGAGACTCGGTGGCAAATGTGGATTTGGCCTGCTTTAGTTAGAGAAGTTATATGCAATGTGCAAAAATGACTGTGCCATGAAAGACAACCTGCTGCTCAATAATGTGATATATTCATAAATATTAAACATGAAAAATAAAATACAAAAACTTACTACATGTTAATAGGTGTGAGATTCCTGCATTTTGGGTTGGGGAGAGGGAAAGTGGTGTAGAATTACTTTGCAAGTCACTCCCGAAAATGATGTTAGAAATGAGTTCCACTTCAAACAGTTTGAGACCTGCTGTTCCGAAGAAAGATGGCCATTTCCCTTAAATGCACCAGAATTACTGCCTCTGGAGTACGGGAGTGGCAAAGGGAGACCTTCAGTTCAAATGGCACCAGCCATCAATACAAATGTGTGTAAGATAAATTCCAAAAAATTATCAGCAACATTAGATTTTGCTAATTAAAAGACAGTTTCAATAAACTACTCATTCTTTAAACAAAGTACATACGCTTTTGAGTATGCAAGATTCAAGTCCAGTGACACCTTAAAGACCAATACAGTTTTCAGAGTATAAGCTTTCAAGAGTCAGAACACCCTTTTTCAGATACAGGTAGGAATGGAGCTACCTGAGCCTTGCAGGTAAGTAACCTTGCTGTCTGCAGTAGAACAGCAGGATTTGAGTCCAGTGGCACCTTAGAGACCAACAAGATTTTCAGGCTGGGCAGCCGTAGCAGGCTAGGGACTCCCCCCCGCCCCAAAGGGAAGCCATCCAATTGAAGAGAGTGTCTGGAAGGAATGGTGCACAATTTCTTGATCCTGTCCATCTTGGTGCAATTCTCCTGTGATCAACTTGTCAACATCCCAGCATTTTTTTTGCACTGTGCCACCTTAGGTTAAATTTGTAATTGCGATAGTGTATAGCACTATAATGCTCTACTGCAATAATGCCATAAGGCTTCTATTATAGTAAGAAATAATAAGTGGCAGTGTATCTTTGTTGCAGTTGGGGTTCCCATTCCTCCAGTGGGGGCGAGGATCCTCCGCTCCCAGCCAACTTGCACTATAATAATTACCACTTATGTTTCTAATTCCAATAGACCTGTTCTAGTGCTTTAATGCATACACAAATAACAAAATAGACCTGGTATTATGTTGTAGTTGTTTCCTTTGATGGACAGTGGAAGTTCTAGGTTGGAAAGGTTTATGAGAAGCACTTTTGGAAGAAAGTTCCCATTCTCCAGTCTTTGCTGCTTCTGGACCAACCCTGAAATTAACATCATCCCACCCGAACCAGTTCTCTAGTCTGTATGCTTATCTAGTTTCCAAACTGCTTATTGTTCCTATTTAGCTGTAACTTTCTGGTACAGAGGCAGCAGAGTTACAGCAACAAGACAGATGCATCAATAACTAAGTTTAACAAAGTTTTTCTGGCAGAACGTTTTGGGCTTTCTTGGTTTGATTTAGAATTTCATCCAGTTTTTCAGGGAGGGGACACTAGAATCTCAGGATAAATCATTGTTCTCAGAAGTCTTTTTTGGCCTAAACGGCAGCTCAGTTGGTGGAGTTAAGAAGTCTTTTGATTTATTCCTAGCAGCTGCTTTCTTGGAATTTCTAGCAAACCGCTGCAACAGAGGCAGGAAATAACCTGGCCCACTTCCAGCTCCCTGTGCAGCATACAGAACCTTGACCTTTCAACTCCATCTTGGGTCTTCAGCAGGGATTTCCCTACTGCTGGACTGGAAGGTGAAACAAAGAGTCCTTTTTGAAGCAGCCACTGGAAGGCCAGCTGTTCTTCTATTAGTGAACTGAACACTGCAGTCACCAAAAACCATCCAACATAAATAGAGACAACTCTGCCTAGTGGCACTACAAGATTAAGCTAATACAGGATCAATTCATTATACAGGTGCTAAGAGATACCCCACATCACAGCCAGCTACAGGGAGTAAACAAGCTACTACTGCCCTGATGTCCAACCTGCAGAGCTGCAAGGAAGGGCCTAGAAGGGAAGCCATACCTGCCTGTAATGGCTTGTCAAACAGGAAGAAGGGGTACAAGCACAAGAGATCCTCTGACCCTACAGCCAGTGAGGCTTCTGTGCTGCTGAGGATATGGACACCTGGCCAACACTGCTTGGCTCCGTTACTTTGCATCATTTGTAGTTTAGGACAGTTGAACCCAACTGTCAGGATGTCTCCTGTCATACTCGGCAAGGTCCCGTGTATTGCCTGTACTCTGCAAGGCCTGTGTACTGTTTGATTCTGATTGACTCTGATGTTAGAAGCTGAAGCTGCCTGGAATGTGCCTGCTGTTCTCTGCTTGAAATGTGAGAGCCTGCAATTATCTGTGCGGTTTCTCTTTCGCCCGGGAAGCTGGGCCTTATGGCCTTGGAGTTTCTAACACGTCATCTCTGCTTTGTCTTGCTGCTCATCTATTGAACTTAGCTGTTTCCTGAAGGGGGTGGGGACTCTGGGGATTAGGCTGTGTTTAGAATCCTATATATGTTATGTGCTTGTAGTGAAACACCATTCCTGGCAAGGAATGTAATAGGGAATGATACTAGTAGCTTATCAATAAAATTGCTTTAACTCATGCAGTTCGTGGATTCATGCAGTGAAGTCATTGAGAGTTACTTGGCAGAACCTTACACCAACTCCAACGTTACTGTAAGCAATTGAGGCCTGAGTGCCCAGCGAATACCATTTACAGCATACACACTCACAGCTCTGCTTTTTTATTAACAATCTTGCTGTGCCAAACCATGAAAAGGAACCAGATAATTGCATAGTGCAGAACACACTCCTGCATTGAAGAAGGGTCTCAAGATCTCTTGCTCCAGGATGAATGCAAGGAGGGGCTTCGTGGAAGCTGGGGGTCAGCCCTGAGGCCAACTAGGGCCAGGTGCAAACCCCCCCCCCCGCCCTTGGACTGCAAAGCGTGGCAAACACATTTGAGAGGCAAACCACAGGGTTTGACAGCCCCAATCACCCACAAGGCTGTCATCATAGTTTGCCTGTCCACTGCCTGCCTCGAATGACTGTCAAAAAGTTGGGGTGCTGGGTTTCCATTTTTTTGCTTTGGGGAGGTCTTTGCATCTGTACAGTAGGCAAGACTACTCAGAGTCAGGTCAGGTCTTTCGATGACATGGATAGGGAATTATGACTTCCGCTTTCAACAGGGTTCAGTTGACCCTTGCAGACTCAGTTAAAAGCCTAGTGGATATACTGAACTGTGGGGGGAGGGGGTGGACAGGGATATAAGATCTGGGGAGGAAAGGAGGAAGGCTTGTTCACGCAAACAAGAGGGCTGTGCGGTAAAGAAATGGTTTGGAGAGATGCATTGGGATAGGTATCGTAGACTATACTATTGTGTATTGTCTGATGCTGCACAGTTCTGCACCATGTAATACGCCATGTCAATTTGCTTAGGTTTTGTTTCAGCATCATCTCCAGCTCTGTACTGGATTTCTGCTCCTTTTCAAATTTCTGCAATCCTTACCTAATTGTACTCTCCTAGCCCCTACACTGCAGAATCTGCCTTGAGCCTCAGCAAGAAAGGCAGACAATAAATAACATGACCAAACAAGGCCGGGCAAAATGGACGTGCATGGAATAATACTAACACGGACTTGAACACCAAACTACAAGCTGTAAGGATTTGTAATCACTGACTGATTTACTCACTATCTATTTGGGGAGGATAATGACTCTGTGGGAGGAGGGAGGAGGGGAAAGAAGACTCCAGTTGGCGTGAGACTGTGCATGCATTAAACACTGACAATTGCACGGCACCATTTTGTCTTGAGTATAAGAAAAGACCCAACAGGTCTGAATCGCTTGACAAAACTAACAGACCATGAGCAGGCGCTTGAGTTTCCTTCATCGCAGCAGTGCGCCTGGGATCACATACAAGGTGCATTTCTCTCCCTGATGAATGAGCACAACCCACCTGAGATGATGTGAGATGATGAGTGAGTGTTCCTAACCTAGAACTAGCACATAGGGTTGAAGCTCGGAAATTCTTTGAGGGAGCAATACCTTTTCTGAGCTGAGCTGCTCGACTGACGGCCCAGACTTTCATATCTTTAGAGTGGAAGAGTCTGGGACAGAGCAGTCGCCGCTCAGGGCAGCTTCTGTTACACTGTAGAGAACCCGGATGCAAGTTCCACTCCAGCAGGAGGTCAGCTTCGCTAAGCATGGTCCGTCTCCGCATGCGTGAGTAAGAACACGCTTCCTCATCAAAAACCTCCTTCACTACCGCACCTGCCACTTTTAAAAATCAATCATTTATTGGATTTTTCCACATGAACACACACACAGCATCAGAATTTAAAAACGAACATCATCTTCTGCCCCCTCCCCCATAAACAGGGGCTCTGATCAGCAGAGAGGAGGGGAGAGAAAAGACTGTGGCTGCCCTGCATGGGGGGCAATACATGCGGAGAAGGTGACACACTGGGAGGTAGCAGGTAATGGTCTTCAACAACTTCCAAGGGCCCCAAGCAGCACCATAGGAGGCTCAGCAGGAGAGACTGTGCCCAGGCGCATACGGGCAAGTAGCCCGCTCCAGATGCCAACCCAGTATCAAATTGATTTTTTTTTTAAAACAGTGCATGAAAAAGTTTGCAAAAAAGCAAAAGAACCAAGGTTAACAGCAGCAAAGCAGAAGACTTGAGCCCACAGAGCTGCCTGGCAGAAACAGGTCAATTTTCTCAGACACCAAAGAGCAGTCTTGATTCTAGTCACAGACTAGTCAGGGCAAAACATTAAGAACAGACTTGTAACTGTAGACAATGCCTGTGCGGAAAAGATGGCTCCCCCTTCCCAACCTGTAGGCCAATGCAGGACAGCAGAAGTCCCACCCTACCCAAGCTGAACAGCAACTTAGCAGAAATTGCTCTCACGTCTTGTGGTCCTCCCCGGAGAAGCACAGCTCACTCCAGCTTGAATCTTGGGGTAAGCACACCCCAAAAGGCACTTCACAGCAATGGGAGTGCTTGTGTGGAGTGCGAGGAGAATATATCGACATCCCAACGGAGCGGCCCATTCCGAAGGCACTGCAACCCTGAGCGGGAGCAGCGGAAGCCAGAGGGACAGCAGTGGCGTTTATCAGAGCAGCAAGATCCCTGGTGGGCGGAGAGAAGAGACGGAGGCAAAAGTTACTTCCTGGAGGAAAGAATTAGGAGTGTGTGAAGTCTGATGGTTTACACATCAAAGGCAAAAGGGTGACTCTTTTATTGAGGGGCACCTGGAAATGTGTCAAATGTCTACCTTGCCATTCTGGCTTACTGGCATCCTTAAAGTGGTTTCCCATTTTTTTAAAAAAAATCCACTGAAACAGAAAAGGTGATCAAGAGGGGGAACAAAACAGCTATAAAACATCTAGCAGATAATATGTGAGGAACAAGGCCGGTTTGGAAGAAAGCGGCCAACACTGCCAAGCCCACATGAGATGTAGGATTCAGTTTTTCAGGGCCAAAAGCAGCAAACCAAAATACAGACACATTTGCCATAATCTTGGATGCTGTACTACTCATTAAGAAACCACTGTAAGACAATCAGCAAAAAGGAGCATTTGGGCCAGTCTAGATTCAGCACCCCACAGCCCACTTTTGCTCAGAGCAAAAGCACAGGAGGGAGCTGACAAGGCGCCAAAGAGCCTCAGAAAGGGACCCCCCTGAACTGGGACCCCCTTGCCAGGGCCACAGTCTGAGGAGGATGCTGATGCCCCACAGAGGCTGGGCTTCCTCCCGTCTCAAAAGCAGACAAGGGATTGTCTTCCGGGTTTGCCCAGTCACCCGCGGGGTCCCAGACAAAGCCCCATTAGAATTGGGGTAACAGTGGTGCTGGTCCAGGAGGGGATGACATACCTTTGGGTGGGGTGACATTATTATGAACTGGCCCTGTCCCTCGCTCGGTGAAGCTAGAACAGGGAGTTCCTGGAATTCCCTCTGCAGATGTGACTTTTGCTCATAAGATCTGGACACTCGTGGGGACCCCTTAGGGCAAATGGGCCATGTACCAGCTCATGAAAGGACAGAGCATCTAATGATAGCATCTGGTTGTGGCCCAAGATGACAGCAAATGAATTTAAAGGAGTTCGTCTGACTGCAAATGGCAGAACTGGCACCAGAGTAGAACCTGCAGGGGACGCCCAGGTGGAAATGCTTTGGTCCTGGGAAGCTGCTCGCAGAATTGCCCACCTTAAACCTTCTTCTAGATTTACAGCCCCTCTTTTTGTTAAGAGATCCATTTGCAGCCTGAAAGCTCCTCCTCTAGTTCTTCTCATAACTCTCAATCTTTTCCTAACTAAATCAGGCCACCCTCCTTTTATCCCAACTCCGGCCCAGCCATCTCCCACCAACCCTCCTCCACAGCCTGGGTACCAACCTTCTTGTAAGGGCAGCACGCCCATCCACTGGAGCTGGTCATGCAACAGGTTTGGCCATCATGGCAGTAGTGCTGAGCATCGCAGGGCACATCGCGGCCGGATGTGGCAGCACGCGAAGGACTCAACGGGACTGAGGACTGCACTCCTTCAGCGGCTAGGGACTGGGGCTGCCGCTTCTCACAAGTCTGGGCTTTCAGGTTGCAAGTGTAGCCCGAAGGGCAGCAGTGTCGGTGGTCCTCACAGCAAACAGCCTGCAGGGGACGAGAACAAGAGAAAAAGAGCCCTAGCTGTTAAAATGAGGGACGTCTGTTTCCAGGCAGTCTCAGCATCCCCCATTCAGAGGCTGCTCTTCCTCAGGAGGCAGCAATTCAAGACAGGCTTTAGGATAACTACGGGATGCATCCTTTGCAAGTCCAATTCCCTGGCCTCTTCGGAAAGCAGCAGAATGAAAATGCTGCTGCCACTCAGGGTAGGTGGTTGTGGGTTACACAGGCAGAGATCCAATGGCCTGAGGAGACTCCAGACACCCACAGCGAGATGCCAGAGGAGGAGCTGGGACTGGAGCCGGAGCGTCTGACTGGAAAAGAACTCGAGCCAGGGCTTTGGCCACAGGGCTCAAACGTGTGTGAGCAAGGCCTGAGGACGTCTCAGAAGGTGGCTTGGCAGGCCTGCAACGATCAGGAAACGGGGCTTTGAAGCATCCGCTTTTGTCCACTGCTATCCAAATGAACGATGAGAAAAGCAACATTACCTTTTCTCGGTGCTAAATGCACACAAAGTTTTAATTGTTTTACTGAAAATAATGAAAGCCCCTTGTGCAGCTGATGTCCTGCGCCCGCTTTCCAGTCAGCCCCACAGCCTGCCTCTTATCAACTGCCATTCCTTTCTCCACGTGGAGGCTGCCACGGGCTCATCTCAAGCAGAAGCCAACAAAGAATACACAGACACCACAGGCCAGCAATGCAGCAGCGCCAAGTGGCACATGCAAGCTTCCCTTGGCTTTCGGACTCAGGGACACACCCGGCATGGAGTTAAGTGTTGCATCATGGCTGCACTCACGTTCGGCAGCTGGCAGCAGCTCCAGGTGCCCGCCACGCTCTTACAGCAGGTCTGCCCTTCCTCACAGCTGGCAGTGTCATTGCAAGGGACATCGTGGCTCCGTGGTGGGTCAGCAGGACGCTTGAATCCCCAAGGAAGGAAGTGCTGGAGCTTGTTGCAGAGTTCGTGGGCTGTGTCACAGGTGTAGCCATTGGGGCAGCAGTGCACATGGTCAGAGCAACAGACAGCCTGCAAGAAAGACAGCCTCAACATCCCAGCGGGTAGGAGCAGGGACTAGGGGGCCTGGGCAACCATGGGCTGAAAAGGTCCGGCTTTATGGTTCAGATCAATACACGGGAATCCGTACTCCCCTCTGCCTATTTGATTCATCAACTCTCTGCCTAGGCTTGCTAGGTGCCTGCTGATGGCGGGAAAACACCCAGTGATTTGCCTCTCTGCCTGCTGATCAGTGATGATCACCAGGAGAAGGCAGGAAGTGCCCCTGCGCCCTGACATCACTTCTTTAAGAACTGGTCCCAAACGGGTGTGAACAGAAGTGCTGCCATCACACCGAAGGATGCACATCTTCCAGTGGCTGCCAGAGGGAGGCTGCCAACCCCGTCTCTGTCCCATGCCCCCCACCCCCACCTGCTTCCAAACCATTCCCTATACCCAGCTGGATACTCTGCATGGGTCTTTAGATCCAAGTACAGAACACTAGAGAGAGCATTCTAGTCCCATCACACCCGCTCAGCAAGACCACCCCCACCCTGCAATTGGCTCACCTGTGCAAAAGGGCAGCACCCCCACTCGCCTGAGGCCTGCCGGCAGCAGGTCTGCCCATCAGGACAGCTGACTCGGTCATCACACCTGACATCCATGCTTGAGGAAGCGACGTGCACAATTGCGGGCCTTTTCTCCAGCCAAGGGATGCTCTCACCATCCTTCACACAGGTACCTGCTTCTGAGCCACAATGGAAGCCACTGGGGCAGCAGTGGAGGTGATCTGAACAGCACACAGCCTGGGAGGCAACAAGGGAAGACACTGGGATGCAAGCTGCCACTGGACTGTAGGGCAACCTCTCTGTCCTACACAGATCTCAGCCAAAGCCCGGCTACTTAAGACTTCTTAATAGGGCGGCCAGCTTGCCTATTGTCCCCTGCTACTCAATAGGGTGCCGGGGGAACCTTCATTGTGCAACATTACTTGTGTCCACATACTCAGAAGCAGGTCACCACTCTAGGAATTTCCCCAATCTATGGTTTTTAACCATAGAATTTCAGAGCAATCTTAGAATGATGTGGTGACATCACTTCCAGGTACTCAGCCAGAAGTGACACTGCAGCATTACACATTGTTTATTTATTTATTTACTTTAGATTTTTTTTTCTGCCCTCCCAGCAAGCAGGCTTAGGGCAGATTACAACAAGTTAAAATCCATCATATAATTTATATATAATATAAAATAATAAACATTTAATAATAATAATTTAATTCAGCAAAGAAAAGTGCAAAAATATGAATAAAAATGTCAACAGTGTGGTTCAACATAAAAAGTACCATGTTTTTAAATGTTTTACATGAAATGTTTTAAATGTTTTAATGTTGTTATCCGCCCTGAGCCTGCTTGCGGGGAGGGCGGAATATAAATACGATGAAAAATAAATAAATAAAATAAATACCCTTATATATACACGTAGGAAGCTCACACATATACAAGTATATTAATACATTTTATCTCCATTTGTATAGAACCAGGCGTGTTTCAGCCCAAAGGCCTTCCTCAGTGGTATATATTCATACAAAAAAGAGAAACGAAAATTTGAATACTTCTGACCTGGCCTAAGGAGTAAATATTTATTCTTCACATTTTTTTCAAATTAAGTACATTTGGAAAAAAAACATTTTGGATTTGGATTCATTTGGCATTATTTTTATGTGCATTTTAGATCTATGTGCAAAGGAAAAATCTTCCATCTGAATGTGTTACCCATACTGCACTTTAAGCTATTTCATGGGAGCAACTGAATACATTTACTCCACAATTTTTTATAAAGCATCCTTGTGCAAGTAATTTTATTTATTATAATCATATGTATTTTACATTTTAATTAGTTTTGATCGCTACAAAATATCTAGACAATAATTATTAAAACAATGTTATTTTTTTCTTATTTTAGGTCAGTTTTGTACAGGGTCAGACACATGTGAGCTTACTAGATGTAGATATACAAGGGTATGCTGCTTTTATGTTTATCCGCCCTGAGCCTGCGAAAGTGGGGAGGGCGGAATAAAAATATAATAAATTAAATTAAATTAATTAAATGTTCAACCCACACTGTTGACATTTTTAATCATATTTTTGCACTTTCATTTGTTGAATTCATTTGTATCACGTTTGGAGTTACATTTAATTCACCTTTTTGTTCCAACTTCTTTCGTTACCCTTCTTCTGCAGGACTTCATTTTTTTCTCCCCTTTACTGTTGTCCCTAACAGGCTTTTTGGAAGGTACACCCCACCCTTGGTAAACCCCTATATAGAGGAAAAGTGGTAAGGCCACCGCTTCCCCTCTATATAGAGCCTGAGGATCATGCTAGACGTGCCAGCAGCAGATCTGGGATCTGCCATAATTATACAGAAAGCTAAGAATGGGGGACCAAATTTAGGGAGCAAAGGGAGTAGATTGCTGAGCACCCAATTCTACAAATAGGAAACTGAGACCAAGAGCAATTTCAGGATAGCTAGGCTTGGATTTGGACCCACCTCCCTCCCCCATCCAAACCCCAGATTAATCCAGAGGAGCCCAACAACAAATATGAGACTAGGCTAGCAAAGTAGGCCACTGGGGGAAGAGAATGTTCCTCACTCACCTTTGGCAGTGGGCAGCACCCCCAAGCACCTGTTGGTAAGCGACAACAGGTCTGCTGATCCGGGCAGGAAGTCTGGGGATCACATGGCACCACAGAGCCCGCAGAGGTTGCTGCAATATGCACAATACTCGCAGAAGATTTTGCCAGCCAAGGGATACTCTTGATGCCCTTATGGCAAGCACCCTCTGCTAGGTCACAGGTGTAACCCTTTGGGCAGCAGTGGATGTGATCTGAGCAGCACACAGCCTGGAAGGGGAAGAACCACCATTAGAAACCTCCTGGAACCACTGGCTTGGACAGCACATATGAAAAGGCCTTATGCCGAGTCAGACCACTTGTGTATTTGAGCTCACTAATATCTGTGGTGAGTGGTAACCGCTTTCCACTGTCAAGCCAAGATCCTTCCCAGCCCTGTGCCACAGACTGAACTTTAGACAATATATGCAAAGTATGTGCTCTATAGCAAGCCCTTGATTGTATTACCCAACTGCCAATGAAAGAGCCTGCATTCCTACCCCCTAGGGGGCAGGTCCTCTCACCTCCTCCAGGGGGCAGCATCCCCAGTCGCCTGAGCGCTTCCGACAGCAGGTGTGGCCATCTGGGCATTTGTGTTTTGCATCACACTGTACATAATGAGCTGCAGGAAGAATAACACCAAGGGTGAAGGAGCAGGCCCTTCCATCATTCCAGCTCTCCCCCTCAAGCGTGCCTTAGCGTACGTAGACCCCCATAAAAGCACCATACACAAGAAGCTGTCTTATACTGAATCAGGCCATTGGTCCATCAAGGTCAGTATCATCTATTCAGACTGGCAGCAACTCTCCAGGATCTCAGGCAGAGGTCTTTCACATTACCTACTGCCTGGTCTTTTTTAACTGGAGATGCTGGGGATTGAACCTAGGACCTTCTGAATGCAAAACAAAGGTTCTTCCACTGAGCCACACCACCTCCCTACTCTAAATGCTGCAGGAAAACTGAGGCATATGATGAGGATGGGAGAAGGGAAAGAAAGATGCTTCACTGCCAGCTAAGGGCTGGTCCAGAATGAAACTTTCCTGGGGAAGGCTACACAATCAACTCCCTTACAGTCGTGTCCTTATTCAGAGATGTACACATCAACACCAGCCAAATTCTGTACTGAGCAAAGCTGAATTCTGCAAGCTGCATAAATTAAGCAAACTTCATCTGAATTTTATTACATTTTTATCCCACTCTTCTTCCAAAGAGCTCAAGGAGGTGTCAGTTATTTCCCCCTTCTCCTGTTTACCACTGCCAGCACTGACAATGATATGCTGCTTCTCCTGGTATGCTGCTTCTCCTATAATATCTATAATATCTAAAGTAATGGACAGATTGCAGAGTTTGGAACATAATTATTTATCCTTCCACAGGGGAGAGGCAAGCAACACAGCAGGCCTATCTGCTGACATCTGGAAATTGTACTTGAGCTACTCTCTCATGCCCGAGACATCACCAGGCATTGTTTGGTGTAGTGGTTAAGAGCGCAGGACTCTAATCTGGAGAGCTGGGTTTGATTCCCCACTCCTCCACTTGAAGCCAGCTGAGTGACCTTGAGCTAGAGATGGGCACAAACTGAAATACGAACCAAAATTAAGCACGAACCAGGCTGGTTTGTGGTTTGCGAACCAGTGGTTCGTCAGATCCCATTTCTGACGAACCGCCACGAACTTTAGGCTAGTTCATTTGGTTCATTTTTTGGTTTGTCACTGCAGACAGCCTGGAGCTAATCAATCAGTTTCCTAGGCAATGGGATGGACTTCCTGCAGACCTTCTGCTGGCCTGGAAGTGAACTTCTGCTGGCCCAGAAGTGACCTTCTGCTGACCTGGAAGTGATGGTTTTCTGACCTGGATGTGCCGTTTTCACGAACCAAACGAACCAGTTCGCAAACCAGGGGCAGGTTCGTGAAAGTTCATGGTTTGTGAAATTTGACAAACCATGAACCACATGGTTTGGGTTTTTTTCGGTTCGTGTCCATCTCATCACAGCTCTCTGGAGCTCTTTCAGACCCACCCACCTCACAGGGTGTTTTGTTGTGGGGATAATAATAACATACTTTGTAAATTACTCTGAGTGGGCATTAAGTTGTCCTGAAGGGCAGTATATAAATCAAATGTTGTTGTTGTTATTATTATTATTATTTTTTCCCAGCACGTTTTGCTGCCTTAAAATTTGAAAAGGTGTTTTTCAGTTGTTTTTGAGTAAAAGGAAATTAAGATTTAAGGAAAATGAATTTTACATCCTGTGGAGAAATGCACTCCACCCTAGAGATCACATTTCTATTATAGTCATTGGGACTCTATCTATGAACTGGAGCCTGGTTGCAGTTTGCAGCTGGCAAAAGAGAAAAGGCATGGGGTGGGTCATCAAACCTAAAGTACCTCCTCCTCACAGGTCAGGAAGATCAGGATTGATGCCAGACGGAGACTATAATGAAGTCACAACAAAGATGGTCTCTTTTCTTTGTTTGTTTCTCTTCCAATGGGTACAAGCCACAAAGAACTAAACCTTTACCTAAGGACTCCATCTTGACATGCATTGAGGGACAATGGGCAGAAGTCCCAGACTCTGAGAACTAAGGTGATTGAGGAATACTGCAATTTTAAAAATTACCAGCCTATCCTAATTTTAACATTGTTTAGGATAGGTATAGTTTAGGCTTTAGAAGATTGTGTATTTTAACCTTTTCTTTATATGCTTGCTTAGCCAGATGCTTGAACATGCCATGTGTACTTTTTAATGTATTCAACTTCCTTATGTTTTGAATACCCAAAGCCTGATTCTCTGTATCCACACCACACCTATGTGATCCCGCTTTCCAAAGAGCAATAATGGGGAAGGGCAGCAGTTGAGTTCACCATTCCTCGAGCACAAAAGTGCAGTAGATTGTCTCCATTCTAGCTAGCAGAAGCAAAACAGGAAGCATGGCGACTAGGCAGAGCCTTTAAACAGCAATACAGATAAAGAGTGCTAGATATCCCCTTTAGCAGGAGATAGTCTTTCATATTGGTTGGTGGCAGCAGCTACTATCCAGAGAAGCTGACATACTTGGGAGCAAGGAAAGGGGCAACCTCACCAGGTGGAGTCCAGGGATGGCTGCGGGAGGCTTCCAGGCTCCCAGACTAAGAAGGGACAGGGCTTGCCAAACCATTTCCTCCAATCCCCATTCTATACTTTTCCACACTTTTCTTGAATCATGGCAGCTTTAAGCAAAAAGCCAAAGTTCTCAGTAGTGCAAAGGAACACCCCTTCCTCTACTGGATGTTGGACAACATGACACAAAGGCCCACACTCCTGGGCTGCTGGTCCTCACTGCCCAAACTGAGTTGTTTTTGCTATATATTCTCACCATATTTGATGCACAAACCCACCTCTGTGATTCCTCCACCTTCCCAGCATATTCCACACCCCCTCTGCCCCTCCCTTTGACCGAGCTTTAAGACCTCCACACCTTTTTGGAGGTCCACAAGAAGGCGGGTGATGGGCCATGACCAACGAGGGGTCAAGGTGCATTTCGAATGTGTCAGGTCGCATGCGGTGCCCTGAGGACAGCAGTGGAGGTGGTCACTGCAGCATACAGCCTAGTAGAAAGAGGGAGAGAGCAGGCATTGTGGATATCCGAGGCAGGACAGATGTGCCAGTGGACACCCAAGCCTAGCACATAAGTGGGATGGCTCAGGCACAGATGGTGGGCAATGCTCCTTGCCAAGGTTTATGGCACACCCTGCAAGATGGGCCACAAGCCCGGAATTTGGAATGTGCTGCACAGGTTCCTGGCAAATGGGGCTGGTGATATTCCAAATCTTTCCAAGATTAAGACAAGAACAATTAAGCGTCTGGTGGCAGTCGTCAGGATCCTAGGATAAAGCTGGAAAAATCTGATGGACAGTCATATATGTCCTAGTAGGAGCCCTAAGTGAAAGGGCAGCTGGGAGATCATTTCTGGGCTCTTTCCCCTCTGCCCTGGTCAGCAACTACCTTTAAAAAATAAACAAACTGGGGCTACATTTTAAACTGGGGAAAAGGCCTCTTCCTTCCCTGCATGGACAGTGACAAGCCTTGGCACAGTGCTGCTTCTGTGAAATAGATCAACTACTCATTGCGAGAAACAAAGGACTCTTCCTTGACTCGGGTCTGTGTGAACAGGAAAATCAGCTCCCACACATTCCCAAAGCCTTCGAGGTACAGGCAGGACGGACAGCTTTTGCTGCTGTATGCTGTGAGGAAGAGGCTCAGAAGAACTATTGCCCACAGCAGAGAATGTGCCAAGAGCGTAAGAAGGATTAAGGAAATATCAGGGGGATGGAGTGAACCCAGGGTCTCCAGTTGCCTGCCCCTGCCTCCCCCTTACCCAAAACTTACGTTCTGTAAGGGGCAGCAGCCATACTGGCCGGTTGCAAGTAGGCAGCAGGTGGCAACGTCTGGACAGGTTGATTCGTTGTTTGGACAGATACTTTTCTGAGGCAGAACTGAGGGGGAAGATGAAGAAAAGTACAGGAAGGGATGAGGATTTCCTACGTGAGCTGCTGGCCTCCAGCCAGCACAGACGAGCCGAACGGGGAAAGAGTTACCCCACCATCACACTCAGGCCCCACTTTGTACCCAGCACTGATGCTCGCTTCCTGGCTGGGAACTTCGTCCGAAGGGGCTCCTCCCCAGAGGCAGACAAGCACCGCGAATGAGCCGTATCACAAGTCGTCGCGTGAGGACAGCAATGAATCTTGTCTGCACAGCAGGATGCCTGCGAGAGAACAAAGTGATTGGCATTCCAACTCTAATCCCACCCCTTGCCAGAGTTAGGCAGGGCCGTGCAATTCTGCAGCTCCATGCTTAACACAGTATGTGACACCAGGCACACAGTTCAGCATCTTGAAAACCCCTGCTTTCTTCATTTTTTAAGCACACCCTCAAGTTGCTAGTCCTTATGCATTCACAGGCAGTACTGACAACTTGTAGAAAATGCCTAGTGAACTGCAGCAGCTAAGTGACATGGCTCCAGGGTTTAAGGAGGGTTTCATTGCCCTGCACAACTTCTACCTATTGATGGCTTAGAAGAAACAAATGAATATATAAATGCACCTAATGTTAAGATTATTGAGCATGAGTTGGAGCCATGTGAGGATCTGGAGGGCTTGCCCCACCTCTGCAAACACTCCATTCCCCTCTTGTTACTGTAGTGGCAAGGAAAGGCACCAGCATAAACAAACCAGGCCCAGAAGTTGCACAGAGTCACCAGGAGCCATTTGTCTGGCATGCCTCTTCCTGTAATGCATCTGCTTTGCACTGCACACAGTCCCCATTGGGGGGGGGGGACTTTATAAGTGGCATGATACACCCAAAACCTGCTCATAGGAGCAGGAGGATTTAGCAAGGGTCTGTTCAAGTGCACCCAATTCAGGTAGCCAACTGGGCCACAGGCTGTCAGGGCTACAAGTGATGCCGCGTGCCCTGAGAAAGCTACCTCCAAAATTTCCTTTAACATACAAATGCTGGAAGCCACCCATTTCCAAGCCTGTCCGTCATTTCACTAGGAGGCAGTGGCTCGAGGCAGGGGGACTTTCCCAGCTCTGCTGCCTGGAGAACCTATGGACCAGAAGTGGGCTCTGCTGGATGCCAGGCAGGCACAACATTTTCAACTGAACTCAGCCTGAAGGCTGGGCACCTTCATGAAGAAGGACAAGACATTAATTCAAACTGATGGGTACTGGCCAGCAAAGAGCTCATGTGGGGCTGATAGCCGGAGAAAGGGCAATCTTTTTCAAGGCCCTTAGCATTGCCTTGGGAGCAGGGAAAGAGTGCAGTGACTCCCCTGGGGCGCAGAATACAGTAACAGGCACTAACCTGAACTTCCTGCAAACCCCAGACTTCGTTATAAAGCACACACACATACACTCATGCTTCTAGTCCTGATTGCTGGAGATCTTTTTCAAGGCCTGTGTGATGACCACGGCAACTGTAGAAGGCAGGATGGGGGCTGGCCAGGAGCTGCAGGTGGGGCTTCAAATGATCCCCCTCACTAGCAGACTCAGGAGGAATTATGCAAACATGAGTTATGCAAATTTGCATATATCATGAATTCTGCTTTTCTTGGCATGGAAGCAGGATTCCCTTCGTAGTGGATTTTAGATGCTTTTATACAGGAAGGACACATTGCAGTACTTCACCTGAGCACCACCAACAAGGCATATCTGAAGCGATTTGCTGGGCAGGTATTGGATTCCTCCAGTGTTCTGCTTTTGAACACTGGGGAAGGGGGAGGGGCTTGAGGCAAGAGGAAGGAGAGGAATTTGGAGGCCTTCAGACCCCTAATCTAGTTATTCCATCCCCCTCCCCTCAAACATGGGACAACTGCCCCTCCCCTTGTCCAGCCACACAACAGACTCCTCGCACCTGAGGAATTGGGCAACAGCCCCAGGACCCATCAGTCATCAAACAGCAGGTGGACTCATTGGGGCACTGCGATTCTCCATCCGGGCACTGAACAGCATCCAGGGTGGCAGGAGGAATGAAATCTACAAGCCAAAGGAGAAAGCAAACACAAAACCCTGTTGGCTCCAGGCATTTGTATGCAGATCAGTTTCCTGCCTCTATGAAGAGTCCCAGTGGTTTAGCTCACTGGCGAAAACAGAAAGCCCCTGTCCAAATCATGGAATGCATTTGAGAGAGTAAATCTAATCAAGTCACTAGTTTGGTGAACACAATACTGGTCTAAAGAAAGGCATCAGCGGTCCATTTGACTCTTGGCTGAGTTCAATGTTGTACTTTACTAGGGTTCAGCACACCTCCCTAAGGCTGCTTCTCTCTTCTACCTGAGCAAACACACATGGCCTCATCCTGCCCAGCCCCAATACCTGCAGAAAAAATGAGCCTTTGCCGTAAGAGCTAGAAAGCAGGGCCTCATTGATATCATGCAAGTCTCTACCAAGAGAAGTCTGCCTTAGTCCAGCCCCAGGGGATTTAAGAAGACCCTTCTTTAGAGCAGAGCTTTTGGCAGACCCTTTTCTGACATTGCTCAGTAGCTGATTTGGTTATTAAAATCACTGAGAGATAACACACTTTTTATTTATTGCAGAATTTCATTTTAATCGTTGCTCCCTCTTCCCGCCATCCTCACCTTGGGTCTGGAAGCAAGATCGTCCATCAGCACTGCAGTGGGAGCCACGGGGGCAGCAGTGGCGGCCATCGGCACAGGAAATGGCCTGTGAGAGACGGGGCAAGGGCAGACACAACCAAGACGCATTCAGTACGGCAGATGGGGTTCAAATTGAAAACCCACATGAGGCACGGCCTTCACCACCCCAAAAAGACATTTCCACCACCCATCATCCTTTCTCCAGGGGTTCATTTCTCACCAAAAGAGGTGTGATGGCTTAAGACTCTTGGTAACCTGTTCTTTAGGTTATTTGAAATGGATGCAGAATAGGCTTTCCCCCCTCCTCTGCTCCACATGGAAGATGGTTCCAGTTAGACACATCCCCCAGGTACAGAATTCAAGCCTCAGGCTCTCTTTTCTTCTCCTTGGCTTTCCAAGGCAGACTAGCCACAAGCTCCTCTTGGGCCTGTTCCTGTGCCTACTACCAGCTTGGCTGGTAGCCATCAGCAGGAAAAGCTCATCACAGCACAGGGATCAGCATTCCTGAGTGCTAAGGCCTGTGGATCAAGTTGCTAATAAAGGCAGAAAAGCAGGGGCCAGGAAAAGGTTGGCAACTCTGCAATTGGCTGAGAAGCGCTGCAGTCACGGTTGGGTAACAAAAAAGCCTTTTGAAATAGTCTGTTCCCTGCAAAACTGATGAAAGGCCCTCGGCCCATCTTCTGGATCCCCCCAAAATAGGTGGGTGTGGGAATGATCCTGGAGCCACCTGCTCCTTGCAAAATCCCCCCTCCTCTTCCATGTCCCAGTTCACCTCGCCCCACGGGCAGCAGCCGTAGGAAGCATCTGGAGTGCGCAGGCAGGAGTACTCCTGTGGACACAGACTGCCATCAGGGCATGTAACACCAGAGTCCTCATTCAGGAAGTTTGGAGGCAGCATGCGCAAGGATACTCCTGGGAACTGGGAACAGAAGAAGGAAGCATGAGAATGGGAGGAATCTCTGCGTGCTTCTTTCACTCCCTACCTAGAATCATGCACACCACAAGCCCCAACACAAAGCCAGAGCTGGAAAAGAAAGAGCAGGGCAGAGCGGTAGTGAGCAACAAAAATGGCTGCCAAGAAGTTGGTATTCAAGTAGCTTAATGTTTCAGATTCTGACTCAACAGGTATAGCACACCACACCAACAGTTTCCCCTTTCACATCGACTGGTCTGCTAAGGACCCTCTGCATATTGTGAAGGATTTCTGGAAAGTTTTGCAGGGCCATGGGTTGAACAAAAGTGGTTATCGAAGGGCAGTCACACATTTATTTCTGGCAATAATCCCGGCACAGACCCACTTTCTTCCCTGGGCTCACCATACGACGCAGGGAACTTGAAGGGTTTCTGCCAGACACGAGACACAAATATAGATTTCAAGGGGAGGAAAGGGCTGGTGTTTTTCTTATACCACTGATCAGAAACAGCAAGGCTCATGTTACTTACAGCTTTGCTACAGAGGGGGGGAGGTGAATGCCGGGAGGAAAATCAGAAAAAATTGGAACACGAACATACCACAGCATTAGATGTTGATAACTCTGATGTAGACATATACATCATATTTTCAAAGATGTATTTATTGTTTAAACGTGAATACTTCTGGCAACAAAATGTTATATTGTGCTTGATAATGACATTGTGAAAGAATCCAGAGTTTTCAGAGTTATAAGATATCATTTGCTATCCAAAATATGCTGGTAATGCTATTTACTGTGATTGTGTGAGACAATTTATGTTCAAATACTAGAATCTTTTTTTGTTTACTATCAAATTTGCATTCTAATTTCAATTTTTATTTTTTTCCTCTCAGATGGCAGAAATTAAGAGATATTTGCTAAGGAAGCACAGGGTGCAGCAGTTTGCACCTCTCTCTCAAGTACCGACTATATTTGCAGTTTTGCTTGTAGAAAACAAAGACATTTATACTTTTAAGTTCCATAAATATGCCAATTAGTACAATTATAAATTATGTATTTTATGTTAAAGTAATAAAATAAATGTAGGCTTGACAGCAAAGCAAGTCCTGCATATATTTCAAGTCTTCTCCTCTCCCAAGATGTCCAAGTTTTATCCCAGAAAATTTGGAAACTTCCCCGTTTTTCCCCCATGGCCTCAAAATTTCTGTAAGTTTTACATCTTTAGCCAGAGGTCAATGGATTCTGGCTGGATTTAGATGCCAGCCCAGATCTGTGCTTATCAATAACCAATTGGCGCTCTCTAGAAGTTTTCTAGAGGAAGCGAAGAGTGCCTAACCACATTAAAAAGATGGGATTGCTTGTGGCATCTGTGGACTTCTAGCTTTTTCCTCAGTGTGAAGTGAGGGACTAACCTTGTAACTTTCCGGAGTTCTTGGCACATGCTAGTGGATTTGGGGGAAGGTTGCCAAGGTTTGTGGATCCAACACTCAGGCCACGTGGAATGCTGTCTAAGCTTTCTGGCTCCACCACCTTGTGGGAAATGTAAGAGTAACCTAACAGCCTCCCAAGACTGGGCACTTCACAGAGCATGCTAGGTAGTGTTTATTGAGGAACCTCTGATAAGTATCAAGGAATGACAGCGAACGAATCCCTCTCACCGAATGACCATGATCACCCAGTCTCAGTGTCGGCTGCTACAGGAACAGTAAACTGAAATATTAAATTTCAGGTTTTAGCTGAACAAAAGACTCCTTTGTGCTTAACGAATAATCCATTGCCAGAGTTGTCTATTAAGGGTCCAATCTAGGGAGGGGCCCACAGGTCAGTGGCAAAGAATCTGCTTTCCATGCAGAAGGCCCCAGGTTCATTCCTCTGGAAGCTGCATGTAATGATTCCAAGTAAATGTGTGCATGTGTCTTTAAATGCTTGGTTTGAGCTAGGTGAAGAGTGGGGGTGAGAGAGGGAAGAGTGAGTGATATGATTGGTTGACGACTGAGAGTGTGGGCGGAGTGAATGCAGTTTAGACTGACAGAGCAGAGAGAAAGGTTTCAGTCAGCAGCCTAGCTGCGTGCTGCCTGAGTATACTGAAGTATTTATGAGAGAAATATAACCTGTGTGGAACCTGAACTGAGCATGTTTGTGAAAGGACACTCAGTCAGGGAAAGAGAGGCCAGCTGTGTGCTGCCTGAGCAGGTTTAATATTTCTGTGAATGAGAGTTAGAGAAAGAGAGGCTAGCTGTGTGCTGCCTGAGTATATTGAAGTATTTGTGAGAGAACTATTGAGTCTAGTGAAAGAGGCTAACTGTGTGTGAAGCCTTAGAAGAGATCTGTGTGAATGAGTTTATAGGAAGTAACTTTAAGAACCGAGAACTACGTTTATGAAACCGATACGCTTCTTGACTAAATAAAAGTTCATTTTGTTTTGTTATATCCCAGTGCAGCTGTCATTGCTATATCCCATTCCTATCCTCAGGGCCACATAGAACCACGAAGGAGCCTGACGCTTAGGAACGTTACCAAAAGGAAAACTTAAATAAAATATATTGGAATATAATATTCCTGGTGGCAGCAAACTACCCAGAGGGTCTTAAGGGAAAGATTAAAAGAAAAATCTATTCAAAATAAAGGTCATAACAAGTGGAGGCACAGCGGTGGGATCTCAAACATCCTGAGGAGAAGAAAATATTTTAAATGGGATATAGTAGCCTGGGAGGAAGGAACATTCTGAGAGAAAGGCATTTTGAAGGGACAGATAGCCAAGGAGACAGAGTGTTCAGTTAAATCCTATGAGGAATATAGAACGGTTATAAAGGAAAGACACAGAAGAACTAGTAGGATTTATAAGAGAACATAATCTGGTGAAGTTTAGTACAATTGTAGAAGGAAATGAAAGTAAAAGAGAGGAAAATGGCAGAGTTTATGGGGATGAAAAAGGAGGCTCTGATTCAGAAGTGCAGAGTTAAATTTACCTCATGAGGGGAAAAGTGTAGAAGAACTGAGAGTTATACTGATACAAAGCAGTGTGGAGCCAAGTAGAACTGCAGAGGAGAGAAACCCTGAGGGAATGTACAACCCTAGCCCAGAATATTTAGAGTTTCTGAGAGAAAAGTTGAAAGCGGAAATAGAACAAAAAGTTTGAAAGGGAAGCCGAAATAGAACAAAAACAGTTTGAAAGGGAAGCCGAAAAAGAACAAAAACAGTTTGAAAGGGAAAAGCGGAGAGTTGAAATAGAACTTAGAACTCAACAAGCTAGTTTGGAAGCAGAAAGATTACAATTAGAAAGAGAGAGACTTAAGATTGAGGACAAAATGGAGGGAAACTCTGAACCCAGAGCTGATTTACCTCGAGTTACCCCAAACGGAGAGCATCTGCCATACAGAGGAGACAAAACTGATCTTGGTAGACTCTCAGTGCAATTTTACTTTGGATTGTACTACCACATGGTTCTAACTGAATATAAGGCAAGTTCACATGCATTCAGTGGATTCGCTAATTTATGATCTAATTCTACTGCAAGAATATTATATTCCACATTCCAATATTACTTTATTGGGATATATCAAGTCCAAATGTCAAAATGATACATCAACGTAATTGGAACTAAATGATAAGAACAATTTTTATGTAGCACAGAAAAAATGTGGGGCAGAACCAGTATGATGGAAATAGTAAGTTTTGTATGTGAGAAAAACTCTTCAGGAAACCTGGATTTGTTCATGCCACCCACTATATACAGAGTGGAAGGGATTCTAAGAGGAATTGGGAATTTCTTTCCCTGAAGAATCGCTCAAGCTGACGCCTGTTCATCTTCCAGAAGGAGCCTGAGATATTTTCTCAAAGGTCTTTTGGTGGCGAGGGTTAGGAAGGAGAGTTAGCATACTATTACCAACCCTGAGCCTTTTAGGATCAAAAAAGCTGTAAAATCAACTAAATAAAAAACAAGCTGTAAAATCAACTAAATAAAAAACACAGACATCAAACTTAAGGATGAGGGAGACACAGTGGTATTTTTCAGTTACCTCAGAAAAACCATTTTTCAATTTAAATAAAAGTGTTTTATTGGGAGTAAACACGACCTCTTTCTCACACTGGGAAATTGCAGGATGGAGTTCTTCACCCCCTCTTTGAACAAACAGCACTAAACCAAGCACAAAAGGTCACTCAGTCATGATTCCCACCTGGGGTTGGTTACAGCAGGCATATCCATCCCCCCCAGGACGCCTGCAGCAGGTGTGGGATCCTTCACATTCGAGTCCATCAGGGCACCGCTGAGAAGAGGCTGCCACACTGAGTGTCAAGCACACCACCAAGAGGATCCACATCCTGGCTAGGAACCTGGAAGAACACAGACACATCTGTGAATTACACACACAAAGAGATGACTTCCTGTGGACCTCCATCCCTACTGTGAAATACTCGAGACCAAAAGCAGACCCTTTCCAAAGTCATTGGTCATAAAAGTGTTTATTTATCCCTTATTCATACCCTGCCTTTCTCCCCAATGGAGACACAAAGCATCTTACATCGTTCTCCTCTCCTCCATTCTACCCCACCCCCAACAACCCTGTGAGGTAGGTTAAGCTGTGTGTGTGTAACTGGCTCAGGGTCTCTCACTAAGCTTCCATGGCAGAACAGGGAATTGAAACTGAGACTCTCAGATCCTAGTCTAAAACTCTTACTATACCACACTGGCTCACAATGTGTCTCTCAGCATGCAGCGCCGGATGCTAACCCACAGCAACCTCTGGTGTCTCAGTTATAAAGATCATCCTGTGGGTGAACTTTGGGTGTGAAGATTGCTGGATAACAGAGGTTTAGAAAGGTGTGTGTGGGGGGGTGTATGAAATCTGTTTGGGGGCAGCCAAGGGACCCACCCCTGGGTTGAAGCCTCCCATCTGCTTAGGAGGAAGCAGCTGGTGTGGTAACTGCTGGGTTTCCTTTTAGACAGAGAGCTTTGCTGCACAGCTGCATAGGAAAATTTTGCAGTCAAAGAGGATGTTCACAGGTGGTGCCCCCAAGCTCAGAGCAGAGATAACTTGACAGGCGGTCACAGCCCCCTGCAAGAGTGCAACCTGTCACATTTTCATGCACCATCTGGAGCAGTTTGTATGGAACCACACACCTTTCTGTCTACAAGGCACTGAGGTCCGACTTGTGTGGTAAGCCTGTGTAGGGACCGACGGAGGAATCTTGCTGCAAGGGTGAAGGGAATGACAGCCTCTCCGACTGACAAGGGATTTCACACATCCATTAGCAAAATCTGTTTCGCTAAACAGCTCAATCTTGATTCTGCACAGGAGCTCACAGTGGGGAAATCCCAGTAGCATCCTTGCCTCAACATACTCACAAAGAGGAACCAGAAAATCAAGAGGGTGTGCCAAGGTAGAACAAAGGCAGTGAGGCAGCATCTTTCACAGTACCGTTCCTCTCTTTAACAGGAAGGAGTGAGAGAGACCAAATGGACAAACGGCTTGCATGGAACCAGAAACTAGACAGGGCTACCAGGTGGGCATCCCGCTGCCTGAACACAGGCTCTCCTACCCCAACTTTCTCCTGGCTCAACATCCCTTAGAAAGGATTACAGAAAGAGGGGTCTCTGAAGGAGAAAGACAGAGACCCCAAAATCAGGCAGGACAAAAGCTAGCCCACCCAGCTATTCCTTCAGAGGAAACTACTAGCAGACACAGCACTTCCATCCTGATGTGTTCAGGGCAAGAGAGTTTCAGGGCATCACCCACGTACTCTTCAATACAGAAATTAACATCCAAGTTAAAAACAGTGTCTGAATTGACACTGCTCTCATCCAGTCTTTAACTGGTTCTGCTCTCTAGTTCCAAAGCCTCTTCTAGTCTTCCCACCTCCAGGGACATAAAAAACATCTCTTGAGACTGAAGCACCTTCCCTATGAAAAAAGGCTAAAGAGACTGGGGCACTTTGGCTTAGAAGAAAGATACTGGAGAAGGCCTTAGCTACTGGGGGCAAAAAACAGCCCGTTTCAGTTTTCCTGCACAAAGCCAAGATTGGACAAAGAGCCATCTGCCCACGACAGAGCAGAATCTGGCCCTCAGTCCCCCAGTTCCTTTAAAGGTACAGATCAATCTTGAGAACATCCCTGGGGTTTGAATGCATGAGGTGCCCTGAAAGAGACTTCGGACCTCCCCAACCCATTTATATCCACACAGCCAGATATCCTACCCCAAAATCCAGCTGTGTACAACCTGCTCCTGAACCTTGCACTTGAAGGACAGCCATAAATAAAGGAACTGAGACTGCCCACTTCAAGTTCTCCACAGAGGGGGATGTGGGCAAGTTGGTTTGACTGTGTGTTTCACAATGTTACGGTGGCGGGTGGAAGGTGAGAGAAAGCAAAATCCGCCACCCCTCAGTAAGAGCCGCTGTTGCAAAATACCCAAATCAAAGCAATCACATGCTTACCAGTTCCTCTTACTCAACAAAGGAGCTGCCCTGTGGCCAAACAGTGGCCGAAGCGCAGCCAAAAAGCAGGAAGAGTTGGTGCTTCAAAGTGGACCCTTCACTGGACGCCCCAAGAGTGAAATTCAGCCTCCCCCTCTGCCCTCAAAGTTTGGCAAAGCAAAGGCAACCAAGGTGGAGAAATTGACTAGAGCTGCTGTGGAGGGGCAGCCTCTCCTCCCCAGAACCCAGCCAGAAAGCAGCCGCTGGGAGCAGGAAGCCATGAGCTGAGCAGATGCTGCGGGCTGAAGAGTTCCAAAGCGCAAGAGGAGGTTTGCAAGAGCTTCTCTGGGCACAAGAAGCTCAAAGGAGACCCAAATCTTTTGGATGACAGTCAGCTACATGGCAGCAGGAAAGGGACAAGGAAGACGCCTGCTAGAAACAGACACCAAAGACTGCCTGGCCAGTAAAGCAATGCCAGCTAACCCCACAAGCCAAACTCAGCCCCCAAGGAGGGCTGTCTGCCCCTCATCTCACTGCCCTTAAGCATTCCCCCTCCTCCTTCTAATGCTCTGAGCTTCTGTCTTGGGAAACTGGAGGGAGACTGAGAAAGGCAATTTTTTAAAAAAATTCTTTATTTTTGAAGTTTTTAACAAATACAACACGTACAGGAAGTGAACAATAAACTTTGATGACTGAAACAATGGGGGTGTAAAATTTTCAATGACAAAGAAGATTGTCCAACAATGTTTAATAACTTGTATATTGCTATCACTCTAAGGTTATCAGGAACTAGTTTTAATTGACTATTATTTTGTCGCACGAATTCCAGAAATGGATGCTATTTCTCAAAAAAGTCTGAGCGAAAATAAGGATTTTCTGAGAGTGAGACACAATCAGGTATTTTGTCCATGATAAAATACTCCTATACTTTATTAACCCAGGACTGAATGGGTGGTAGAGCTTTTGCTTTAAAAATTTTGAGATGATGGCTTTAGCTGCTATTATCATAATTGAAATAAGCTCTTTGTGGATCGCCAGAATCTGAGAATCTTCCCATAAATTGAGGAAAATTATTTCGGGGCATAGTGGAACACAGTGTCCTGTGATTTTAGTAATCATTTTGAGTATCTTTGACCAGTATTGAGCAAGGGGAAAGGCAATTCTTGACCCTGGCCATTCTCTCCCCCCTCCCCCTGCCAGCAAGACTGGCTGGACTTGCCATACTCCTTCGTTGGGTCTATCTTTCTTACAAAAAGGCACACAAGTAAAAATTATTTGCCAGTTTCACACCCCATCATACCCTGCACATTTAAGCAAACACATGTGCACATATGTATATGCTTCACATTATACCTGCAAAAATATTTTATGTATGCACTGAAAAACGTAAGTTGTGAACATCTCCAAACATGTATTTTGTGTGCCTCATTCAAGTGTAGTTCCTAAGGAAGCTGGGACTGACTGCAGCTTACAACTCCATACAGGCTCATTCTCTCTTTCGTTCTCTCTTTTCTCTGGCTGGGTTCAGACCAGTAGCTAAGGTGCTGGAGTGACCAGAGAATGTGCTGGCTTGGTCTAGCAGCTGTTTGTGTAAATTCCTCTGGCTCACCTCAGGCACCTTCATCCAGGCTCACCCACCTTTTCCAGAGGAATTCCAGGACAGCAGGAGTTAGCCAGAGCATTTGTGCAAACCACAAAAAGAGGGGACCAGGGAATGGGGTGAAATGGCTTTCATGCAAAAAGCTGAGATGCCTTAGGACTTCTGAAGGACCACTGGAGATGGCCCCCAAAAGCACCCACACATGGGCACAGAGCAAACAAAGGCTCAGAGGAGGAAGAGAACTCAAAAGTAATTCAGATCCAGAGAAAAGAGACTACTCAGCCGTTTCACGAGAAAAGAAGTCTTTGGGTCCAATGTCTGAGCACATGAGGAAGTGAAGATGAAAAAGAAGCAGTTGTACAAGAGCCTGAAAGGGTGGGGAGCAACCATTTCAGGAAATCACGAGGCTTAAATGGGGCGCCACTGGGCCAAAAGTACACAGAGCCCTTAGGCAACCACCCCTCCCCCAAGGCAGACCAGAGCTCATTCTCTTTCACCAGCACAAAAGTTTTTAATTACTTTCAACACAGCCAACCTAAGGACATGCCTGCTCGCTCACCTCAGAGAGCTGGAAGAAAGGAGACCCTCTGGGTATGATCCCTTCCATTTCAGCCAGTTGATGGGGCCAAATCTGACTTCATTTACAACTTGTGTGTATGTCTTTAACTCGTATTTCATGGGGGAGGGCAATGCCCACCACTGAAAACCGCAGCTAGGGCCAGGTCCTGCCTTAACTGCCAGGTGGAAAAGAATGGAGAAGAGACTAACACCTTGCATGCCCTTCAGCCAAATGTGTGTGTGCAGGAGGCGTGCATATGGGGAGATCAGTACACCAAAGATTTGCTGCCTCAGACCACGAGCAGCTCAGCCTCCTGCTTCCAGCGGGGTCCAGCCAGAGGGGTCTACTAAGCGGGACACGGGAGCAGCAGCTGCGCCATTTTGCTTGCCAACAGCCCGGTGCAGACTGCTGCTGAACCTGGAGGCTCCACTGAGCTCCCGGGAGGAGGGAAAGAACCTTTCCTCCTCTCCCCCCGCAGCAGCTCTAACCCCGTATCTCCTCCTCGGGCAGCCGGCTCCCTCCCCGCACAGGGACCCCCAAAGCAACCCACTCACCCACGCAGCAGCATCTCCTTCTGCCTGCACAAGAACATCCACACCGCGCTTCCTCGCAGCCGGGACAGCCCTGTCTAAGCGCAAGCTGCGCCCCCTCGGACAAGGATTGGTCGAACCCTTCTTCCTGCCGCCACACGATTGGCTAGTTTTGCTCACAGGGGCTGTAGAACGTCGGGGGGGGGGGGGTTGATCCGTTCGTTTCTTCGCCGTGCCGCTCTCCCCTCCCCTCCAGTTTCCTTTGGTCACGTGGCTGAGGTCATATGATCGCCCCGTGAGTCAGTTGCCCAAGCACTCACATGATCCCAAACCTCCTTTGCTGCAAATTTTTGCAAAGATCATAGTAAAGCCTGTATGGCTGCCATGTGGATAGGAAAGTTTGAGTTTTTCCAATCGTGCCCCCGAGGCAGCCATTTCTCTGTTTAGGGTGCCAACCTCCAGAGGGGGCCTGGAGTTCTCCAGAATTACAACTGATCTACAGAGATCCATGCTGCTGGGGGGAAATGGCAGCTTCAGAGGGTGGACTCTATGGCATCTGAGCTCCCTCCCCTCCCCAAACTTTAACTCCCCCCTGCTCCACCTCCAAATCTTCAGGAATTTGCCAAGCCAGAACAGGGACCTGTAGTGGGCCTTTCCTTCCCCCACCACTGGGGGCTTTTGTTTTATTATCAGAAATTTAATATTATATCAATATAACAATCTGTATACTAGGTTCTCTGGATTCCCATCTTTCACTTTTTAAAAAAGTACGTCTCTATCCCCTTTCATTACAGAGATATAAATGGAAAGGCATATCTCTGCTATGAAAGGGGATAGAGGGGGTTCCCTGATGCACAGACTGTGACATCATTATAACAATATTCGGTTGACAAGTTTTGAAAATAAAACTGAAAACACCCTGATAGATGGGGGGGGGGCACACCTGCTGCTAGGGGACTGCGCTGTGGAAGTCCCCACTGCCCTTTGTTGTATTGCAACCGCAGCCTCAATCCTCCTGTGAAAAACCACCCTTTGTTTTCTTCAACTGCCAAAAACCTTCTGGCTGATTAACTGGAGGCTATGCTGCTGCTGGCCACTAGAGGGAAGATGCAACTTGAGTCATGCCAAGGCTGGAGCTAAGTGAGGCAGAGTCCTTCTGATGCTGCTGTGTTGCACCAGTAAGGAAGACATCCCCCAGAGGCAGGGGAAGACTTTCCCATTAGGGCTAACCTACTAAACATAACACCATTTTCTGCATTGTTTAGCATACCAGGTCTAATGGAGGAAAGTACTCTCAAGTCACAGCCAATTTATGGTGGATCCCCCCAGCAAGGGGTTTCAGTGAGAAACAGTTGGTTTGCTATTGCCTTCCTCTATAAAGCAACCCCAATCTTTCTTGGTGGTCTCCCACTAACCAGGGCTAACCTTTCTTAGCTACTGGTATCTGATGGCTAGCCTGGGCCATCCAACGCAGGGCACCATGTCCAACACCTTTTAAATTGTCCCAAATTTCTGTAATCGCACTTTACCTCTCCCATTATGAACCCCCCCCCCCCCACCTGCTTCATTCATCTTCACAGTGCTTGCTGGTGGTTCCCGGCTCCGAGGTGATATGACTTTCTTCCACCAGGAAGAGGGCCTTTACAATTTACAAAGCCAGGATAATGCAAATCACCACTTTGCAGTCAGGAAGCAATTATCCCTAGGACATTTTGGCTAGGGATCCTGATGGTGTTTTGCCATCTTCTGGGCATGGAGCAGGGGTCACTGCTGGTGTGTGTGCGGAAGATAGTTGTGAATTTCCTGCATTGTGCAGGGGGTTGGACTAGATGACTCTGGAGGTACCTTCCAATCCTATGATTCTATGATTGTCGTGTCCTCCCTTTGGAATGCACTGTCAGAAGGCACTCATGCCCAGCAGGACCTGTTGATGTTTTCGAAACTCTGTAAGGCAGAACTATTCCAGCATGCCTTTGCTAACTAATATGAGGCAAATAGCTATGCATTTTTATCTACCTGCAATTTCTATGTTATTTGCCAGGTTTTATAGGCTGGGGTTGAGACTAGTTTTTAATCATTGTATTAGGCTGTCTTATTGTGATTTTATTGCATATTATATTTTGTATTCTTTAAAATTGTTGTTATAGTTGTGAACTGCTTTGAGATCTTCTGAAGTGGTATAAAAACTGAATAAATAACAAACAGAAAATGTGCAACTTGGAGGACAAACCTAGGCGACCACCCTTTTCATTGCCATTTTTTCATTGTCTGTTTGCAGGGACTCTGTTTGTTTGACTGGAGGAGCATTTAGCCACCTTGCATTGGAGTGGTACAGGCAGCCCTGATGTGGGTTGACCTTCCTGCCAAGCACTTGGTACTTCTCTTTGAAGAGCTTCCTGCTAATAGGAACTCTGATTCAGCCATCAGAAAATACACTTTCAAAAACTAACAGGAAGAACAAAGCAAATCAGTTCAATTTCCAACAACAGTGCCGAGGACTGATAACTTGGGATGAGTTACTTTTTCCTTGACTGCCCCACAGAGAAGCCAGGGTTTATTTTCTTTGTAGGTACACTCAGATGCTCTTGTTAGTACATTTTTGCAGTCTAATATTTTATATTTTGTGAATTTATTTGTAAGAAATAAGAAGTGAGAGAATGTGCTTGTTCAATACTAAGCATAGGTTTTGCCAGCTTGAACTTGGGAAATTCCAGGAGATTTGGAGGTGGAGTCTGAGTTTGGGTGGGGAGGGAGTTTGGCAGGGATAGAATTCAATGGAGTCTAACTCTGTAGCTGCTGTTTCCTCCAGGGGAACTGATCTTTGAAGTCTGAAGATCAGTTGTAATTCCAGAACTCTGGATGCCAACAACATATGAAAAAGATTAAAGCAAAACCAGAAAAACCGTCAAAAGGTTTCAAAATGAGCAGGTCACTGGTGTTCCTTAAATGATTCTAATTTTGTGTTGGGTTTTGGTACCATATGCTATGGTGATTCCCCCCCCCCCTTCATAATGGCTATGGGCCTCTGCTCAGCAATGTTTAAGCCTTCCTTTGGCCTAAGAAGCCATCTGCTGATGGTGGAAGAGCTATCTAAGGAAGGCTCCTTGGCTTCAGGGAAGCTCCGAACTGTGCAGAGTGAAATGGCAGCATACCGTTCACAGCAGGCTGGGTTCAATGATTTCATAACTGAGAACCTGAAATTATACCTAATGGGTGAACAGCAGGATTATCTTTCCCAGCCATTGCCCTCCCTCTCCCCATTGGCTAGCCTAGAGGTTAGGGCTCTCCTGAGATACAGGGGTACAGACTAGGAACTAAGGGAGTGGAGCCAAGTGGAGTACAGGAAGAGGTCTAGTAGCATGTTCGAGAAGGGGGCAGAGCCAGGTGAATGAGGGATGGAGCCCAACAGACCTCGGGCAGAGAATGAAGCCAATACCAGAATCTCAGGCTCAACAGGAAATAATCTCTTCCTTTGATTCTGCATTTTAGTCACCCCCTAAAGATGCTAAGTAGGAAGCAAATACCCTGAAACTGCAGGGCTCACCCCCCTCCGGCTGATTCAGCAGCTGAACTAATTGTTGGGAGCAATCCAAGAAAAGTTGGACATGGTTAGAGGAGCTGCTTGGCCCAATCATCTTCTTCTAAATCCTCCAGCTGACCAGGCAAACTCCAACCCTACCATCAAGGAGTTTATGAATTGGGTATACATAAAATACCTGGAACTCCTCAGTAGAACAGTCAGGGTAAAACATTAATTAGCAAAAGCAACGTTTTCTTTCAGGGCTCAGTAGGTGGTATGAAGTTGTTGATCTGGCTTTCACCTTCTGATCTAAAAAGGAACGTAAGAAACGTCAACATTTTTATTTAGGCTGTTTTTGGCACCAGGTAACAGCCAGGTCTGGAATACTAATGATAGTCATAAAGAACTGAACTTCTGAGTATTGCCAGAGTGCCTTTCCTTCCCCCTCCAAATACTGGCAAAAAGCAGGGCTTCCCATGATCAGGCATAGCGTCCGAACAAGGTTGATGCCACCAAACCCTTCTTCGTAGAAGTTAGTCTTGATTTAAATGCTATGCTTGCAGTCAGGGGTTGGGGGAACGCTGTTTATCTCTGTTATTTGCTGGGTCATCAGTGTATTCAGTGGTAGGTTTTGTGCCTGCACTGCAATTTGGAAGCTCCAGGGCTATTTTTAAGGTGCAAAAATCCTCTACCTCCAGGCTCACACTCCACTGCACACAGGGAGGCGTTGCATCCGTTCTTCCAAAAAAGTAACATCACAAGTTAAAAGCAACTGTTGCATTACACTGAAGGGAAAGTGCTAACAAGCTGATGTATCTGGAGGTGGGTAGATAGGTGGCAAGTGTGTGAGTATAGACCTTCTGAGCAATGCATCTGCTCCAGCACTGACATCTGGGGGCAGACCTTGGTGGCTGCTCTGCCGAGATCAGGCAGGGGCACCCCTTTACTGCAGACTTAAGAATTGGCTGCAACTCCTGTGGTGAGAGCTCTGATTTGTTCATTTTTCATTTGTCATGCAGTTTCTTTTTGGATACTGCAGTTTGACTCAATTCTTCACACATCCTCCTTGAAAAATCTGATTCAAGGACAAGCGTCTGCCCAATTCCTTTGACAAATTTATCCACGATTTTCCTATCACCAAAAACAAGAGGCTAAGAAAGATGGGGAAACTGGAGAAAAGGAAAAATGGACAGCATGTGTGTACTGTGTGATATTTTTGAGAAAAACTAGCCTACAGAGAAGCATCTGAAGAGTTTACTCAACTGAAACAGGAATGAGTAAGAAAATGAGACACCTTCCCCCTTGGCAGTCATGTCTATAGCCCTAGACACAACTTTTCCTAATGCTGACTGAATGTGCAGGGAGGGAAACGGGGCATGAGAACTCTGGTCCATCCCCCGTGTGATCACCAGCTCATGAATAAGGCACCCTCACATGGAACACATGTATATTTCCTGCCTGTGATCAACAACATTCAGAAAGCAGCATCCCTGTTTTCAGTCTATGCACAGTGGGGGCTGGATGTACAAGCCTTGTACATCTGAGGGGGAGATACAAATGTCTGAAATCAATCTTCGCATACGCCCAAAGCCCATTAGTGTGATACACAGAGAACTTGAAGATGAACTAGCCCACGTGACTTCGCCCATGGCCAGTGCCTCATTTAAACTGGGCTGCTACCTGGGCAAAGCAGCTCAGCATGCAGTATCAGCATGCCAGTGCATTATGCTTCTGAGCTATGGCTCTCTGGCATCACTTGAGGACCCAATGTGCTGTCTCTTGCCTGCCTGTGGCAGAGTTAAATTGGGTCTTCTTAATAGTAAGACACAGTGAAAGCATTTGGAGTGGACAGTGCATCAATCACAAATCCAAGCTATAAAAGAAAAATTGAGGGCAAAAGAATGCAACTGAACTAGGGTTGCCAGGTGCCTGCTAAGGGTGGGTAACTCACACCCTTGCCCTTCATTCGCCATCTTCACTCAGGTGAGTGGTGGGGTGGGAGGAACGGAGGGGCTGGAATGGTGTCCTGCAATGTCCTTTCCAGCAGCAGAAATGGAAGTGACATCACTGCAACAAAGAATCTCTAAGATTTCTCCAAACTTTCATGGTTTTTACCATAGCATCAGGGAAATTCTAGTGTGCAGTGCACTGCAGTGACATTGTGTCATTATACAACCAGGAATGACATTGTGGGATGCTGTTGCAGTGTCTGTTCCCCCCCCATGGTTGGCAACACTAAACTGAACTTAGAGGGGGGGGGGAGATCTCCCTCTTCCTTGGAAGGACATGAGCTATCTGACCACAGCATTCAGGGGCAGATGGGTGGGACTGGACTCAATGACCGACTACCTCCTCTGCCACACCCACTCCTGGCTCTGCCAATGTGGATGCAAATGATTGAAAAATCCCACCCTCTCTATAATTAGAATTCAATTAAGATTGGCTTTAATAAAAATTGGATTATGGATGACTGTTTCTCTTTGTCGTCATTTGGGCTTCAGTGTCCTGGGTAGGGGGGCAGGCAAACTTGGCAAGCTGCATTTCAGTAGCTCATTTTACAGTAAGCCCGTGTGTTCAACTCCCATAGGAAAATTTGGCTGCTGTCCTTACCTGACTAGCAGCCTCCCCAACAGGCCCGCTTTTAGTCCCCAGTGACATTTTCCCTTCACTGTGCTTTTTGGCCCCTCTAACACACCTGCAAACTTCCTCCTTTAAAGCCCTGTCCATCTTCTTCCAATCTCCTGTCCTCATTTCCAGGATATTATGAAGCATCTTCCCTCCTCCCCTTCACAAAGCAGAATTTTTGTGAACAGCCTGTAACGCCACAGCAGTGAGAACAATTGCCTAGAAGGGGTTTCACAGAGACCAAACTCATTTCTTCTTTTTGTATGAGCACAGCCCATCCCAGAGTTTAAAAAACTTCTGTGGCTTAGTGCTTGAGCATCACACAGGCACAGGCACTATCGCCCCCATTGCTGGAGTCTGCTCTCTTTCCCAATATAGCTCTGCTTTCATGCCCAGGATTGGTTCAAGGTCTTTTGGCACCCCAGCGAAGCTATGCCCATCCCCTCCAGGGCTCAAGAGGCAGCTGGCCAAGTCCCTGCAGCAACAGCTGGTGCTCACCTGGGCTCAAGAGGAAATGCTGCTGATGCCTCAGAGCAACCCAACCTCTGCGTGGTTCAACGCCCTCCTTGCTGTCTGACTCCCAGCGGACACTTGAGTGATGTGGCCAGAAAAGTGGTCCTGTGAATGCTTCATACAGTGTAGAAATTAGAAATTGTGTGTGTGTGGGGGGGGAACACCCATTCCCAGGAAAAGCTGCAGCTGCTGGAATTCCTCTCATGCCCTTGCTAAAGCAACACACAAGCTCCGCAAAAAGGACTGTTGACCCACAAACTGAACAAATAAGCCCAGGGGGGTTCCCTCTCTTGGGTCAGGAGGAAGGGCCGCTTCTCCTCCTGCCCACCCACCCCCCTCACTTAAACAAGCTTGGATGAAAAGCGAAGGCTACCCTAGGAAGTCAAACAACTTCTGCACAAAGACACCTTGGTAAAGTCAGAGTTTTTTATATATTAAGACCATTCTAAAGAACAGGTATGAGGCTTCAAAAACTGTAAACGCCAAGTCTCCAGTTTTGCCAACCTTCCCCCAATTTTAATTTTTTTTTTAAAAAAAAAAACGCCCGATGTTGATTTCACAGACGGTTTGGGGTCCTTGCAGAAAGAATGGTGTAACAGTATCACAGAGACTATCCCGACCCCACCCCCACGAACACCCTGCCCTGTTGTATGCATGAGGTTCTCTTGACTATAAAAAAAGAGTAGAAATCTGCGCTGAGAACTGGAGGTGGAGAGGTATCCCTGTTTTGGAGTCCTGCTTGTGTGTGGTTCTGCCACTGCCTCCCTGGGCCTGACCAGAGCACTAAGAACATAAGAACATAAGCAAAGCCATGTTGGATCAGGCCAGTGGCCCATCCAGTCCAACATTCTGTCACACACAGTGGCTAGAAATCCAGTGCCATCTAAAGGACTGTCAGTGAGGCCAGGACACCAGATGCCCTCCCACTGCCTTCCTTCCAGCACCAAGACTGCACTGCCACTTTCACATAAAGCTGCTTTTTAGCAGGCATGCCTCATCCTTAGATACTTCACATTGCAACAGTGGTAAATTCAAACTGCTTTGGGAACAGGTTCTCTAGTATAGATCAGTGACTCAAAGTGACCTGAATTTGGGCCCTTGGCCCTGCACACAGTGAAAGTGGTGTGTCTTTCTGCAGTGGTGGTGAAATGGACCTACCACCTCCCCATTCCCAATACGCCCCTGAAAACATATGCTACATGATCTTTAGGCATGCAACACATTGGGCATGATGTATGCAAATCTGAAATACTTCGGAGTGACCATGGGATGATTAAGGTTAGTAAAAATTCACACTGCAGACCGTTCATTATGGCTCAGTGGACTCCCTTCTGTATGCATCAGGCCTGTATGGACCATCACCAGCTCCTGCTGTGCTGAGCTGGTCCCAAGCATACGGGGCATGTTCACTGCCCACCAACACACACAGCCTAGCTGGGGAACAGCTTCCCATACGGAAGTCTCTGCATGCACATGTTGTGAAAGAGAGTAACACAGTTCATCACAAGTGTGGACACCTGACACATGGGATTTTTCCAGTTTTCTATGCAGACTTCCATGCTGGAAATGTCAGGCTGCTTCATGGGACTCTTGGTGCCCCATTGATCCCCACTCTTGGAACATGTTGATCTTGCCACCAATCACATCAAGTAGCAGGGAATTATACAGTCCTCTCTAAAGCTGTTAATTCAAGGAGGGCAGGGGATGCCACAAGCCTATAAAGTACGGAAGGCAGCAAGAAATGGGAACAATGGCACCAATGTGGGTGAGACCTGCAAAAATGCACACTTTTCTGTCCACACAGAATTCAAAAGTGCTTTGACTGCAATAATCATAAAAAGGCCCTCTCAAGTGCAACAGAGGCCAGGGCTTCTAAACTGGAGCATGCGAGGCCTGATTGGGGGGGCGGGGCGTTCCTTGAGATGGTTTATGTAGTTTTCAGTGGCTCAGGGATAAGGTGTGTGTGGGGGGGGAATTACCCCTGCGTCATAAAACTTTCTGACCTAGTCAAACTCCTCCTCCCCGGGCTAAAAATGTTTGGGTTCAATTCAGTGGTTTTCTACAGAAGTTCTACCATCTGTTAAAAAAAAAATCTAGAGACATTTACATTAATCTTTGCAGTTGACAGCCAGGTCTCGGTCTCCTCCCATGTTCATGGTAGGCCTGAGCCACACTGTGTGGGGAGGGCCAGTGATTCCTCTTCTGCACCCCCAAACAAAACCCGCAGGTAGGGCCCCCAATGGAATGGCCCAAGACACCTCCAAAAATGCCTTCCTTAAATCTATTTGGGACTCTCTAGGGGGCACTTCTCCACTCCTAGCGTCTATAGGTCAACACCCCCCTCCAGGAATGGTTTAATCCCCTCCCCCCACACACTGAGCACTCTTTGTCTGGGAGGGCTGCCACCACAGCTGGCTTAAGAGCATCTCCTCAGACACTGTCTGCCGATGGCTTATCGGGGGGGGGGAGCTGGGATGCAATGCTGACCGACTTTTCCTCTGGCACACCCCCATTCCACCCCCACCACAGGAAAGGGATTAGAGAGCAAGGAGGATTTTTCTTCTGTATTCCCCCCACCCCAGCTATAGCAATTCTGAGCAGATGGTACGTCTGTACCCCTCCACGGACACCCAAGTTGCATTCACAGCTGCCAGGGAGGGGCAGCAGGGCCATGTTGGGACAGGAAGGCACTTGGAGGAGACGGAGGAGTTGCAGGCACGAGGGAAAAAAGGGGGGGCAGAGCACAGAGGTGACTCCACAACGGAGCTGGTTTGGCAGTGAGGTCAGACACAACTGACACATCCTACCCACACATACACACCCATGGCTCAGACTCCCAGCCCCGCCCCCAACACACACATGCATGCACACACCTATGTACAAATAGTCACACCAGTGCCCCCACCCCTACCCCAAACCCACCATACTTGCCTGGGATCTATGCTGTCACCTAGGTTGTTGGGGCATTGAGGCACGACAGGCAAAAAAAAGGTATCAGCCTACAGCCCTTGGGCACTTGACCCTTCCCCACCCCCCACCCCAAACTGTGCCACAGCTTGGAAAATCCACAGAACTGAATTTTTAAAAAGGAACTGTACAAACCCCCACAAGGGTACAGGAGATGAGAAGTCCCAGTAATGCCTTCAATTTCACTTCCCAGAGTGCCAGGGCAAGAAGCCATAGTTCTGGCCATGCCAAGCTTGGTGGGGAGCAAGGGATTCTGGGAAGTGGATCTGCAACCACATAGGCTAATCTGTGTCCTCCTCCTGGCCATGGGCTAGAGTCACACTCTTGGCAATCCCTGTGCCCCACATTGCCTGGCTCAGACTGGCTGGTGTCAGTGAGAAAAGGGGAAATGGTCAAACTTTTAGGCAGCTGGCACGGTGCTTCTTAACCTGCTTTAGGCATGACAAGTGTAGTGAGCAAGCGCACGGCATGCTGGGACAACAGTGAATGGCTGGGCCACATTCTCCATCCTGTTTTCTTGTTTTGTCTGTTTTTCTCTGCTGTCAGATGTCCTGGTTTTTGCTCTGCCAAGCCTTGACCAGATGAAGGAAAGAGGAGGCACGCCGGACTCATAAGTGAACTCTGTCCTCCACAAGCCCCACAACCTCTAACTCCCCCCACCCCCTCACCACACAATGAAGGTGAACCCTGTTTGCCTGCTGGCTATTTCACATTGAAGACCATAAGGGGCCGCTCCTCACGCTTCTGCCAAGGGCTCTTCTTGTCACCCTGGTCATCCGTCCCTTCGGAGGGCTCGTTGCTGTCGTCTTCGGGGCTGGTCATGGAGTCACGCCGCAGCTCACTATTACTGTTACTGCTGCGAGAGCTGTTGCCGCGACTGCGCCCACGTCGGGGAATGGTAGCAGCACGGTGGTCGGTGTTCTCATCCAGCAGAGGGGTCAGCGAGTTGTCCTCGGGAGAGCAGATGGCAGTGCGGCTCTCGCTGCTGCTTTGCTCTGTGTCAGCATCGGCAAAGACCAGTTTGGAGTAGGCAGGGGCCATTGCAGATGCCATGCGCTCCTCCTTGAGGCGCTTAGGCGGCTTGGCTTCGTTGACATCCACGCCTGAGTCAAGGCTTGCATCATTGCTCCGGCTCCTCTCGTTGCCCTGGAGGTCAATGTACGAATGGCGGACCTGTGAGGAACGCCCGTCCAAGGACACGAACCATGCTCGTGGGTGTGGCTTCACCCCCAGCTCCAGCAGCTTCTTCTCAGTCAGTGCCTGCAGTTCCCCGTTCAGCTGGGCCATGGTGGACTCGTTCAGCAATACTGGGATGGTGACAGAGCCGCTGACGGACTGGGTGTGGGGGCCCCAACCCTTACCCTCCACCTCTTCCGATGAGTGCTGCTGCAGCTGGAACTGTGGGTGCTGCAGTTGCTGTTGCAGGAGCTGTTGCCGCTGCTGCTCCTGAGGCCCAAACTGGTGAGGCAGCCCCAGGCTAGCTGGGTCCATGTCTGGCTGGTTTTCGGAGCTCCCTGGAGGCTGCTCTGATGGCGCCAAGCGCATGTAGTGGGCAGGAATGACGAGGGTTGGCATGACGTTACGATACATGGTGTCCTTCATGTGGTCGATGGAACCGCAGAAAATTAATTGCCCAGGCTGGCTCAGGGAGGTGGGGCGAGCAAGGTGGTCTACAGACTGGGACAGCATGTAGTCAGGGGGCTTGGTATCCCCTTTGTGGCCCACATAGTGGTCAAAGGGTGGTGGAAGAGGGGGTGGCGAGGGGGGCTCCTGGACATAGGCCTTGCCGTCACTGCGCCCTTGCTTGCGCTGTGTCTCGGTGCATTTGTCTTCCATGCGCTGGTGTGAATAGCTGCGCTTGTAGTCCTCCAGAAGTGGGGGCTCAAGTGGGCCAGGGACATCCATAGAGCGTGCTGCTTTGAGTGAGTATCCCTCCGTCACTCGAGGATAATCATCCTTGGAGGTCCCCCGCTGGCTCAGTGTGTCTGCTGTGGAGGCCTTGCTGGCATGGCGCGTCTTCTGGCTAGATACTTGCTTGAAGAACTCCTCGCGAGAGCTCTCAAATTCACGTGAGGAGGAGAAAGCTGACTTGAGGACAGGTGTGTGAACGTCCATGTCCCCATTGGACGAGGCTGTCTCCATGTGGCTCGTGCAGATGAGGTTGATCTGGGACATAGATGTGGCCTGGTCTTTCTTGGAGGCGTCCAGCGCACCAGAGAGTTGAAGCTTCCGATGCTGCTGCCGTGGCTTCAGACACAGTCTCCTGGAATAGGAGGGAAGGTAGAAAGTAAACACAGAAATCTAGAGGGGAAGCAGAACTACCATATTGTAATGGTAAATGCAAACGCCTTGGATTCATTCCTCAGCTGAAGGCTCTAACGTACAAACTACCTGATACAGTTGGACATGAGCTGGGTTGGGGTTTTCCTAACCTGATTTGTATTCCCTGCAGGCAGGTAACAGCTGTGGGGAACTTATTTCCCCAGGATCTGACTCGGACCAGGTCTGTGGTGCTGGGAGAGGTGCTTCAGCCCCCACCCGCAATGTTTTCCTGAGCAGAAACAGCCTCAAGGAGGCATTGGCATTAATGCACATGAAGTAATCAAGGCATGTGCAACCTCCCCAAGGGGGCTTTTTTGAGTTGAGAAAATGTTGCTGGGAGGGAGGCTGGCTATCCCCTCTCCCGCCATGGTCCCAATCTGAAGCAGGCCCTAGAGGGCCTGGGAAATATGTTCCCCACAGCTGGTATCTGGCTGTAGGGAATGAGTCGGGTCACTGTCTAGATTTGCATTGTGTAATAGTGGTGTTTGGACCTCAGGCAGCAGAGCTGGAAAGTTTCTGCCTGCCTCTCTCAGGCCTTAACGAATTATTGCCTGCCAGATCTGACAACACTGGCCTACCCAGAACAGTGGCTGGGTGAAGTGTAAGCATTGAAGAGGGCTGCACCAGGTATGGAGCATGAAACAAAGAAACAGTGGTACAGAAAGAAAATAGTTTTGCTCCTATATATTGCCCAACATGTTTTGCTGATGCTTCTTCAGGGGTCTGTATAATAATGTCAGGTGCCTTAATATTATCTTCTACAACGTGCCCCTTGTAGAAGTGTCAGTAAAATGCACAGGAGCATTATATCTGAATAAAACCACCTTTCTCACTGCACCACTGCTTTTTTGTTTCTTGAGCAAAGTGTAAAACAAGCAGAGACCCTTAATAGTATCTTAGATGAAGGATAGGCAAGTTGGAGCCCAGAGATCCTAGCCCAGCTCCTGGAGCCCCGAGGATTCTCCTCCTTCCCCTGCCCATCAGTCTTTATACACGTCAATTGTTTCCAGGATGGAAGGAAGGGCTCTTCATTCAGCCGGTCCAATCTCATGTGAACAGCAACAGATGAGTTGTTCTCCTTGGTTGCACTCTCAGCTGCTTACTCCCTCCTAGCTGAGGTGCACAGGAAAAGTGCTCTGCCCAACCTTCCCTTATGGCTCATGCAGGACTGAGTCAGTGGGTGGGATCCTAGCTCTTGCTCCATTAATAGCATGGCCCCTATCAAAACATTAGTTGACAGCCCAGGATGTGTGGTCTATTTAGATGCCTGCTGGTCCATCATCCTCTCACTTCTTGTGAACTATTATTTTTCCTGTTTGCCTCGTCTTCTGGAGCACCAGGGATACAGGATTTTGGGGACAACAGTTATGGCTGAATGACTGGCCAACCTTCTCTGACTGATCACTGTGTTCTGTGTTTGGGAAGGAATCGTCTGTGTTACTCAGTGTGCCTTGCTTCCATGAATTGAGCAGACCTGTTCTTGGTGGCACTCGGGAGCCTGGACTGGGTGGACCACACAGTGAGGTTGATCTAGCTGGTCTGGGTAGCCTTTTCTGATACTATGATTCTGTGAAGGAAGAGAGCAAGGATACTGCCTCCACAGTATTAAATCCCACACAATATTCTGTTCAGGAAACTTACAACTGAGGGAAATAAACCCTTTCTTGGGATGCAAGCAAACTGTGCTTGAGCCCTGCCATTAGTCATGGGGTCACCTTTAATTTTCAAATCATAAAAGCTACTGTGCTAAAGTATTCCTGGAAGGAAGAGCTTCTGACTTCAGACACGCTGCCACCCATCCATGGCTGAGTGCATGGCTGCTTCCCAGAGTGGTGAAGGCACTCTGAGCATGCTTAAGGGTTCTGTCCTCTTGATTACACAGAAATGCCCACTGAGGTGTGGCAGAGGGCAAAAGAGAAGAGGCACTGGGAGAGGAGGGGACAGGAACAGATCCGTTACTAATCAACCACATTTGGCAATGGCTGGTTTAAAAATGCTTGCAACAGCTGTCAAATTCCAGGGATGATCCCTGCAATCTTTTGCTCAGCTGCCTTTCCTCATGCAGAGCCCCTGCTACAGCTGAGCATTTGGAAGAACGCTGACATTTGTACGGTGCAATTCATGTCCCGTCATCCCCAGTTCGGCTTCCACTGCTCCCTTCTGAATGGTGCAAATGCTGGTTAAAATGGAGTCTGTGACATAGCTGAGCCCCGAAGCCAAGTCTCCCAAATCCAAGACCACTCTGTGATCATTCCACTGAAGAACATGTGGGCGAACCACAATGTGGATTGTAAAAAAATGGACTGTAAACAAAATGAAGCTTTTGCAAAGGCAATGAGGGAGAAATAGAAAGATGTTCAAGAGATGGAATGGGGGAAGACAGATCTGGGGGAGCAGCACTCACCTGCAATAGTAAATAAGGAGGCAGAGAAGAATGAGGACCAGCAATGCCAGGGCACCAAGGATAGTCAGCAGAATGAGAGTGTGGTAAGTGACAAGGTCCTTCATGCCTGCTGCTCCACTGGCCAGCCCTGCAAAGAAGGCAGCTCTTACCATCTTATGGACAATCACCATTTCCCTCCCCTGGAGCCTATAGCCTCTGCCCCAGACAATCACCTATTCTGCAGTCGCTCCATTGATTAACGTTACCAGGTACTAGTTCAAGGTCCTGATTCTTACCTACAAAGCCCTTTATGGCCTTGGGCCCACATATCTGCAGAACCGCCTTTTCCAAACTGCTCTGCTGTGACAGCTTCACTCATCTGAGCAATGCGTCCCTCCTGCAAATGGGTAGGATTCACAGCTGCCTGTACTGGAGCATTCTCTGCGGTGGCTCCTTCCTTTTGGAATCCTCTGCCAGAGGAGGTCAGGAAGGCTCCCACATGATCGTTTCACAGAATATGTAAAATGGAATTATTTGGAGAGGGCATTTTTATTAAAAGGGCTATGGTTTTAACGATTGAATATCTTTGGAATTTTTCATTACATTTTTAAATGGATTACACTGTTTTATGGCACTGGCCTCCAATTTTGCAACTCTTGTTTTATTGTACTGTTTGTTGTATGCATTATACTGCCATTTTTGCATTTTTTCTTAATTTTGCAATCCAGTTTTAACATGTTGCTTGTATGTATTATTTTATTGCATTGATTTTTAAATTGTGCAATGCACCTTGAATGCAGTGTCCTAAAGTGGGGGGGGGGAGTCCTCAGGGAGTTGACAAACTACTATGCCAGCATATCCCCCGAGATATGCTGGTGTAAGTAGGAGTTGCTCTGGTGTAGTGCCCTGGCGCTGCCATGCCAGTCCCGGTCACCACTGCAGCTCCACAGCAGGCGCCTGCCAGTGGGACACAAGTATCAGGCCTTGTGCCAGCGCTGGAAGGGATGGACTTAGCACCTGGCTGATGTTAGTTGGCTCCTTAAGTGGCTCCAGCCTGGGAATGCCCTCCAGCAGCAGCAGAAAGTTATGCCGTCAAAAAAGATGGTGTAGCCCATAGGCAACCATTCAACAGAAAAGGCCAAGCACCCCTGCCCCCCCCCCGGCATGGCCCCTCCCAGAGGCCTCGGTGGAGCACAGGATGCCAACTATAACCACAGCCAATCACCTCCCCCCTAGCCACAACCAAACCCCCTCTCCAGCACCCAATTTCTGACACCCCCCCCGCCCTACATAAACCCCTGCCAGAACTCAACGCGGCAACCATGTATAGACAGGTAAGCAAGGACTGGGAATCAGGCTGCTCCAGCATGGCTGTCCAGTGTCTACACCCACCTCCTCTGTTCCCTTTACCTGGGGCTGTGTGCGGCCCCCACAATCCTGGCTTCCACAACAAGTTGATGTGGAGGTGGCCTGAACCAGCCCCTTCCAACGCCATAGCTCATATCATGCAATGGGGCAAGCCCACAGCCAAAGAGATGGCTCTCCAGGTCTCCCTTTTGCCATTTGCAAGGGTGAACAGTCAGCCTCAGGGCTTTTGCCTGCCTCTCCCTTCTCCCCATGTGGGGATGGAACCAGAAGCCACAGCCGTGCTATCCCAGTGGCTTTCTATTGGCCTGTGTCTGTCTGTGCCATATTCCCTGCCTGGCCCCATGTGGTGCATAGTGATGTCAGGGTTGCAGCGGGGTCTCTACTGCTTGCTGTCATCTCTCTTTGGAACTAACCATTCTGGCACTGCAGTCAAGGGACTGCGGGTTTGCACTTGGCCTATATCTTTTTTTTCTCTTTTACTTTTCTGGGGGAAGGGTGCCTGTGGCTCAGAGTGGAGATGTTTGCATGAGGGTAACACCTTTGCTGCCAGCCAGACCCTTGCCAGGGAAGGGATGGGCATCACATATGGGCTGGGGAAGGGGCCTCTCGGGCCATGTACCTCTGTTGGGGTTTGCTGTTGCAAGGTCTTCCCTCCCTGTCTGCTGGCTCTCCATGGGGGGGGGATTGGGGGGGCAGTGGCCAGTTCAGCAGGCAGTCATTTGCTGAGCCTGTGTGCTCCACTCATAAGGGTGTCATTGGCTGCCATTGTCTGACTGGCAGATACTGCCAGGGTTGCTATGGACTCTGGCAAGCTTAATATTTTATTTTTTATTTTTTTACTTCATTTATACCTCGCCTTTCTCATTCTCCTCTACTCACAACAGCCCTGGGAGGTAGGTTAGGCTGAGACAGAAAGTGCCCATGGCAGAGCAGGGATTTGACTCTGGGTTGCCCAGATCCTAGTCCAACGCTCTACCCCCTGTGCATGTCTGCCTGTGCTTGGCAGGGGGCTGTGCGTCATTTCCCCCATGGAATATCCATAGGAGATGGACTAACAGCATCATGATTACACCGATGGCGAGACGCCCCCAACTCAGTGGCCTTCAGTATTGGGCTGCCGTTCTTAGCAAGAAAAGTGGGCAATCGATAAGTAAATAAATGAATCTGGATGGCTTATGATGGCAAAAAGGTGAGAACGGACTTGTGGACCAACCTAGCAGGACAATTCTCTTCCAATCTTTTGCAAATCTGAAATCTGACTATTTTTTTAATTCTATTCCAAAACTTTCAAATTTACTTATAAGAGGGCTGTTAAAATGTTTATGATTGTGCCTTAAAAAAGTGAAGTATTAAGGCAATGTAAAGTTCATTAAACCACTAAATATTTTGCATGCTGTTTGCTTTTATTAAAACCACAAAAGAGTGAAGGATGGGGAGGGGATCACATATAAATTCAAATTTTTGCAAACAATGCTGCTTCCACGCCAGAGTGATTTTCTGCCATAGTCTAGGTTGCCGATACAATTTTGAGTGAAATCGCCCTCGCAACAGAGATTCCAGACAGCCAGGGCAATCCATTTTCTCTCCATTTTTAGCTGTGGTTTTCCTTTCACAGAAAACTTGAGGCCAAGCTACAAGTGACAAATGACACTTGAACGGCAAGTGAACAGACTCACGTGTATTCCTCCCTGTTCACCTGTGCTCCACTTGCGCTCGCAAATGGAACGCAAGTGAACAGGGGGGGAATACACGTGAGTCTGTTCACTTGCCGTTCAAGTGTCATTCGTCACTTGTAGCTTGGCTCATAGATAGCACCCTGTCCAGGAAACACTGGGTTTTTTATGAGTTTAAAATAAAGCAGATTTTTCTGTGGAAAAGAACAGGCTGTTAACAGTTTGTGCAAAGAGGATACCTGAAAACATGAAGAAAAAATCCCCAGCACCAATGGGGTAGCTGAAATGTGAGATATCCTTGATGTGGAAGCACTCATATTTCAGCAAGGAGGATTTTATTCCCCACGTTCATTTTGCTTCTCTCCAAAAACACTTCTCCCTAATCTGAGACCTATTACCAAAACCAGGCCACTCATAGACAACGCTGGGATTTCTACATATTCGAGGGATATTCAAACAGGCAGAAAGCATACAGTAAGTTAACCAAAATATACAGACACCAAAACATTAATCTGGTGAGGACTGAGCAAGACACAGGATTATGAAAGTGGGCTGAAGGGGAAAAGTCTGAGAGGAGGTAGGTAGGAGAATCAGTCCATTCAAGATCCTGAGAACTTACAGGATCCTACAGGTGGAGATTGGGGAGGGAGCAAGAGTGTGAGTGCTGCTTCATTGTCCTTGGGCTTCTAATGACAAATCTCTTGGTAAATTGCCTATCACAAAGCAGGGAAGGGGGCCCAATGGGAGACATGGAGGGTTCCCCAAGGATGTAGTAAATTATACATTTTAAAAAAAAGATATTCCTCTTGCTCCTGCAATGAAGACTGATAAGAACTAAGCATGATCTTAGTCCTCAGAATGTTGAGAGCAGTTCTTTAAAAAAAAATGAGGAGATGGGGAGGGGCCACAGGTCAGTGGTAAGAGCATCTGCTTTGCATGCAGAAGGTCCCAAGTTCAATCCCTAGCATCTCCAGCTGAAAGGACCAGTTAGTAGGTGATGTGAAAGACTTCTAAGGAGCCACTGCCAATCAGAGTAGACAATACTGATCTTGACGGACCAAGGGTCTGATTTAGTATAAAGCAGATTTGTGTGTGTTCATGAGCGTTCAAAAACTCAAGGCCCGAAAAGCTAAAAGGAACTAGAGGAGGTAAGCTTGGACCAGAGGGAGATTCCTCAGTGTCCTATCCCTCGATTCTTCTCTGGCTTTCCAGCTGGTTTTTGCCCATTTTTTTTTTAAAAAATGGTGTCCAGTTTTTCCTAATATGCTGCCCACAGCAGTTCAGATTTTTATTCAGGCCATATACTGAAGAGATGCTAGGGGTGTTGTAACTGGATCTTCCCAGCATAGGACTCCATTTTGGACCAGAACTCAGGGTGGGAGGTTAGCTCTTTTACCCCTGCACAGTTTAAGAGGGGGAGACAGTTGCCACTGCAGATCTCTCCAAGATCTCTTGTTTGATTAGATCCTCACAGAGAAAGTACGCCCCGCATATTGAGAAGCACTCATTTCTTAAGTAGTCAGGATTCTTGGGATACCAGACTCCCAACAATTCTTGCTGAGATGTGGAGAATTTGTTCCTTAACTAACTCAAAGGACTTTTCTGACGATTCCTCAGCTTTTGCCGATGGTGATCTTACCTGCTGATGGGGACAGCGTAGCAGCTGCCCAGTAGCCCAGTTGTGGAGAAGAGAATGTCCAGTAAGGCTGGTTCCCTTCCTTGCGAATGAGACCAGTCCCATTTCGAACCCACAAACCTAAGAAAATGGTTGAAATGGACATGATCAGAAAGGCCTGTCTAGACAAACCCTCTGCCAAAAGTGACACCCAAACAGTCTTTTCCTCAGAACAATCCACACAATCCTCTTTGGCCATTGAGGGAAAGAGGATGCTGGACTAGAAGGACCCTGGATCTGATCAAACCAGGTTCTCCTTATTTTTATTCAGAGCACCAGAAAAACAGAAAGAGAAAACACACTGCTTAAAAAGCAGCTGCAGATCAGAGAGCTCCTGGCCAGGTTTGTTATGCAGGAGAAACTCAAGAGGAGGCCTAAAGCTCATTTTGGCCCCCAGAACATTCCCCACCCCTCCATTATGCACCCCTCACACCAAAGTTGACACACAGACTGAGGGCTCTCTATCTAGCCTATCCATCCCAGTATGGACAGTAACAGAGGCTCTGACAGAGTATTCCCTTTATGCACGTGCAGATGGGAACAAGCAGTGTAGGCAAATGGGAGTTTTTATTCAACACTGAAGAGATCTTAAAAATAAATACATGCTAATAATAATAGTAACATCCCCATCTCTTTTAACTAGGTTGCTGGAGGGGGTGTTTGACAGGCAGTCTCTAAATTGGAACGGCTGATGGGAGGAGAGGGGAGCATCAAGAACAGGACCAGAAATTAACTCAAAATGCTTTCACCATTATCAAGAACTTTTCCTAGGAACACAAGTCCCTCTGTATCAGGCTTCCATTAAAAGAAAATACATGATTCCAGTTCCCCCACATACAACATCAGTTCTAATCATTTATTTACTTTGTTTATACCCCAACGGGGACCCAAAACAGCTTACGCTATTCTCCTCTGTTTTATCCTCACAACAGCCTCGGAGGTAGATTAAGCCGAGTGTGTATGACTGGCCCAAGGTAACCCACCAAGCTGCCATGGTAGAGCAGGGATTCGAACCTGGGTCTCCCAGATCCTAGTCTGACAATCTAACCACTATATCACAGGGGTCCTCGATAACCTCTTAGGCAGCTTAATGAGACCACGCAGTGTTTGGATCCACAAGCAGAGGTGGTGGTGCTTGCAAAGTGCCTCCACCCAAAGACCCTCGTTTGCCCAGAAGTCAACGTTGAGCACTCCCACCTACACCCCTGCCTTGTCCAATTATAAATATGCGATACAATGCAAAGAAAAATGCAGGACTCACCACTCTTGAGGTCAAAGCGCCAGGCTGGCACACTGGGGACTGCTGCAGCACCTGAATCAGGCGGGAGTGGAATAGATAGCTGGACAGGGCCTGACAGCTGGACTTCTGTTCCATTGCCAGTGAAGAGGTGGACACTGACAGCAACAATGGGCACCAGCTCTAGCCAGGGATTGTTGGCTGCAGGGAAACAAGGAATTAGAATGAGAACACCCTGCCTCTGGAGATAGCGCCTGCCATTTTGGCACCACGGTTGCCAGCTAGCCTGGAGAAAAGCATCCTTTCCCTTTAACTGAGGCTTAATAGGTTGTGATGTTACTTACATCCATGCCATGATAAGTGTCAGCTGCTCATTTTCATACATTAAACATCTATTTAAAAGACAGGATGTTTTTTCACCAGGCCTGTTGGCAACTCTACTTAGTGCCCAAGGCAAAACCTCCAAATGGCATTCTCTCCCCTATGAACATCAAATAGCAACAATGGCAACTAGATAATTAACAAGGTGACGCTACTTCTACTTTGCACAATGCCAGGCCCAGCTCTGGTCCCCCAATCTACACCTGCTCTGAACTCCACCCATACGCTGATCCCAACCCATAGCCTCTTACCACTGCCGTTGCTTTCCATCCCAATAAAGGACGGGAAACCCCTCATGTCTGGCCCGCTGCTGGCAGCAGTCAGAGAGGCTGAGAGCTGGCTGTATGTCGAGTTGCGGGGCAAGCGGGCAGATTTGCGTGGAAACTGCGCCCATGGCTGGTTCTTCGCTCCTGCAATAATAAACCATCTCACTTCTTGGCAGGACCAAGACAAGACCACAGGGCCAGCTCAACCCATCAGTGGTTTGATATAAGCCCCAAAGATGTGACACAGAAATATAGGAAAGCATATTCTGAGCATGCGCACATGGTTTTCTGCAAATCATAGAATCACAGAGCTGAAGGGACCCTAAGGATCATTTACTCCAAACCCACTGCATAATGCACAATGCAGGAAACTTACAGCTACCCCCCCACTCCCTCAGTGACCCCTGCTCAATGCCCAAAGGAAGACAAAAAACTTCCAGCAATCTGGCATGCAGGAAAATTCCTTCCTGACCTCAAAGTGGTAATTGGCATTACCCTGGACACATAATAAAGGACCACAAGAGCTGAGCATTGGCTCATCCCCTCCTGCCCTCCCGCTCACAATCTGCCTAAGTTCATACTTAGTCATAGAATCAGCATTGCTGACAGATGGCCATCTAGTCTCTGCTTAAAAACCTCCAAAGGAGCACTTACCACCTCCCAAGGAAGCCTCTTGCACTGAGTTACTACTCTAGTCGTCAGGAAGTTCTTCCTAATATTTAGCCAAAACCTCTTTTGATTTAATTTTAACCCACTGGTTCTGGTCCAACCCTCTGGGGCAACAGAAAACAACTCTGCTCCATCCTTTATGTGCCAGTCCTTTAAATACTTGAAGATAGCTATCGTATCACCTCTCAGTCATCTCCTCTCCAGGCTAAACATACCCAAATGATTCAGCAACTGCAGGCAACTGCTTGCTGTATGTTCACCCGGTAACAGAATTTGTCCCTCAAAACAAACCCCTCTCATTTTAACCCTTTTACCAGCTTTAACGGGTTAAACCTGTGTGATATCTGGACTTCTGGAATCCTGCACAACCTTGTGTGTGCACACACAAAGGTAGAAGGTGGTCTTCAGTTCAGAATACATAGAGAGGCTCAAAGCCCGTAAGAGCTAGAGGCAAGGCTCACAAGAAAAAACTAGTGAGGAAAGGGAGGGCTCTTGTGTGTCCTCCAAGCTAGCAGAAACTAATTGGAAATGAGCAAAATGGGGCAAATTTGTTTCATTTGGCCCATCGGAACAGTACCTCCAACGCCTACCAATTAAACCACTAGAATGGAGGCCAGTGGCAATCAGCCCCTAGAGACAGTTCAAAGCCAAATACATGGGGAGGGGGGACAGGCCCTCCTAGTTTTCACATGCACCACTTGAGAGCCCAGTACACCATTTCTGCCCTCTTGACTCTTGTAGCACCTTTGCTTACAAACTTGAGAAAAGACTCAGGAGTGGACATTGGCCTATCCAGCCTCCTCTGATTCAATAATTCTGTGCTATCCTGAGGGCATCTTTCTCAACTGCCACTTTCAAATCAGTAAGGTGCATCTTTGTGCAAACAACCATCTTCCCTGCACCATTCCCAAGAGGTCCACACAGAAGTGTAGCATTTGCAGGAACCAGACTGGCCTCCACACTAGCCTCTCTGGCCAGAGGAGTGTTCTGGTGTGTGTGGGTGCAGGTGTGTCTGCACATACAATCTGAGGGGGCGGGGGGAAGGCAAAGGCATGAATGACTGCATGTAGCTCACATGCCCAGAGTGCTCACAGCACTCTAACTTTGTAGCTGACTCTTGGGCACCAGCCACAAGTCCTCCATTCCCTGGGAAGTGGGCTGTGGGACTTACCTGGAGAGCTGAGAAGGATTTGCACCACATCGTCATACAGGATGAGTGTTGCAGGCCGCTCTGGAAGCAGGTAGAGGCTGACAGAGGCATAGACTGCTCAGAAATGGGGGGGGGGAGGGAGGAGAGAAAAATCCTAGTTACTTGAAGCCCTTTTTACCTAGAAGTGAATATTTTATTATATTGGAGGGTGAACCTGCCTTTGAAATAGAACTCTAGAAGTCGGGGGTATGTGCTTCTGAAATGGAAGTGGGGAGAAAAATTTGGTCAGGCTGTGGTCTCTTACAGTGGATCAATCCAGACATCGGCCGTTTTCACACATCTTACCTGCCGCCGGAACATCGTGGAAAACACCTGGAAGACAGCATCTTCTTGCGCGAAATCATGCCAGGAAGACGTGATTTTGTGCAAAACTCCTGGATGACAGCGTCTTCCTGGCACGATTTCACACGAGAAGACGCTGTCTTCCGCGTGTTTTGGGCGATGTTCCAGCGGCAGGTAAGACATGTGAAAACTGCCATTATTAGAGGTAACCCTAGTTTAGCATCCAAGCCATAGTTTGAGCTTTTAAGGACACAACAGGCAAGCCAAAGTTTAAAGCTTCTTTCAGCAACAAATCAGTGGTTTGTTAACTCAGAAATCCTATTAACCCGTAGCAAGAAAAACCCACTATTTCTGATTCTGATTTACCAGTAAACCATGGTGTGAAATGTTAATGATACAATGGATAATTCATATCTGCAATTTTCTTGTCCCAACGTAGCAATTTCATCACAAGTCTCTGCGTTTTATTTATTCAAAATAGTTCTACTTCACAACCAAGGTTCTCAAGGCAGCTTACAACGTTATTTAAAAAAATAGTATTTCACAAAACAGAAACAAACAATTTAATCAAAAAGTAAAATACAGGAATGCTCAATCAGCAATAATTTAAAACAGCTGCAGAATTCAACTGACAAATTCACATGGAAGATCCAGGTCAACAAAACAGGATTTTTAACTAGTTCCTAACTGGATGCTGTTTGAACAGAAACAGGATACCACCATGGAGAAGGACCTCTCTCTGGCCAACTACGCTTAGTGACAGCATTAATGCTACATGCAGATGTAATGCTTAACACGAATACATTACAGCATGTTATCTCACCTGTGGGGGGGTGCATTCCCTTCAAAACAGACATGGGAAAATGATGAGTCTCTTTGTCTATTTCAAAGCAACTATCTAACCACTAAACCACAGGGCTGTATTGAAATGGCTGTTCTCTCCCACAACCTCTCTTACAGGCTAACAGCCTTCTGACTGGATACAAATCAGAAGTCTGCATTATTCCTGGTATCAACTGAAAACCTTGTATCCCAGCGAATAATTACTCAATGTAGTCTTTTAAAACTTTTATTTAAAACCAGTCTTATCACTCTTGAAATTATCATATATAAAAAGTTCCCAATGATACAGAAAACCCTTGTATATGTCAAAGATATCAGAAATAAGTTTATATGTCATCTCTTATCTTACCTATATTAAATCTAAAAAACAAAATACAATTTCTGTGATTCTCATGAAAGCACTTTCAGAATAATTAGGGTTTCATGCAACCCAAGTCTGAGACATTCAGGGGTAATTTGGGTGTGACTATCTTATATGGGCTCAATTTTGTGACATCCTCATGACTATACTAAAACCTTCCAATTTGTCACTTGATGGTATGAGGTGAGTACTTCTCTCAGCCTAGAAGAAATTTCCCATAGAAATATATGTATCAAAACTGTATACTGTAAGCTTAATTTGTTCAAAGATTTTTCTAGGCAAGCATCCATCTCTCTCTCTCCCAAGAAAGAAACAAGGACAACATTTGCTGAGACAATAAACTTTCCAAATGAATATTTGGAAACAAAAGCAAATGGTCAAGCCTGCTTTACCTTCAATCAATACCTTTAACAGACATCGGTCTGCGATAGACAGAGTTGGGAAAAGGGGAGCACTGAAGCAAGAGACAGGAGGAGTGATTGAGATGGAGAGAGTGTGCCTGAAGAGATTCTGATCTCTTAGCCATGGCTTAGCAATCAGGAGCTGTTGCATCTGCACCAGGCCAAACATTACTAATTGCTTAAGCAATCAGATACGGGCCACGGCATCACACACACACTCCCCCTCTCTTCTAGATCACCACTTTCCACCACCAAGTACAACTGTGGCTAGCTGTTTCATTATTGGTGGTTACAGAGTCCTCAAAGCTTTAGTAGATAAGCTGCTTGCAGCCCTGTTGGTCCAAAACTAAAAGCCAAAAACACCATTCACATAATATCTTTAGTAGGACTAACCCAATGATCCATAATGGTGTACAAGCTTTTGAGTTCCCCAGAACTCTTCATCAGGCCAGATGCTACAGAATTAAAAAAAGAGGGGGGGGGAAGCAGATTTTAAGCAGATTCTTCAGGAATCTGCCTTAATTGCTGTTTCCCAGGTATGGGGTTTCTCCACATACCCCTTCAGTTAGATATAATACTGCCCATTTGGCTTCCATCAACCCTTTTCATGAGGCATCATTTCACATTAATCTCCACTATTGACAAGATAATTGCTTCCATTGTCAATATAACTACTGCTCTCATCAGCATCTTAAGGGGTGCGTGTTCCACTTGAAAGAAGAGAGGCGTATGATCAATTCCTTATTTTTTATATTTTCAGCTGGAAGCTGCTGTTCTCCCTTCTCATTTCCAGAAAGAAATGGAGCAGCCTGATACCACCTCCACCCACCATGCGCCATCATATCTCTTGGCCCCAGCATTCTACACAGGATGCTAATAGGAATTTCAGATCAGGGCCGGAAGCATCTTGTTTTTCTACTCACCCACCCCCTTTTAATATCTGTTGTTCTACAGAACTCAAAAGTCTACACACTGTTTTGTACTCTTTTGGGGGGCTTTAATAAAAGATATGACATGGCTTGTGTTTTTGGATGTTTTAGTATAGTTGCAGGAACAAAACTGAGACAAGTAAGCTGGAATCCCAGAAGCATAATCTTCCACTTCTTTAGATTTCCAGAAGGTGGAATTTCAAACCTCCTATTTTTAGTACTTCAATCCCTCAGACTCACCAAATGTTTTCCCAACCATATCCTGGAGAAGCCAAAGCCCAGGGCAAGAAACGCTTTCTCTAAAGAAAGACAACTGGCTGAGATTGAGGAAATGGTGGAGCGATAGACAGATGGTTCTGCCAGGTGCTTCTGTCATGGCCTGCCCACTCCCACCCCTCCCCTCCCTCCCCACGATGGCAGCCGGACTACAACTGCAGCCAAATCTCAGCCTTCCAATCTGTCTTCAGTTTGAGAGCTCCACACTAGAACATGAGAACTCTTAACAATAGTCCACAGAATAAAAACAGCACTGCTGGACATGTGCTAAGTGCTTTTCCTTGCTGAAACACAACTAGCTCCATTCATGTCCAGGGTTTGTGCATGTGTGTGTCTTCTACATTAAGGAGTTATACTTCCAGTCTGGTACTCTTTTTACAGGGATGAAAACGCTGATGACAAATTGGCAACTTGTGATGGTAGCAAGACAGCAGGCTTCCTCAGAAAAACAAGGCCCCAAATGAGAGTGGGGTGTATGTGGAAGTAGCAGGGTGAAAGGGCAGCTGATTTTTTTAAAATCCCAGACAGATCTTATATTTTATTTTTTGGCCTATCAACTTGAGAAATTATTGGGGTTTTTTTTTAGCTCAGATGCAATGGATAATTCTAAATACATATATATTAAAATACAGTTTGGTCAAAGCAGTTTTTTTATTGCTCAGTCTTCTATTAACATAAATAATATAAATAATATGAAGGGCAAACAGGCTCTCAGCCTCAGTTTCTCTTTCCATAAAATGGATTTTAAAAAAGCTACGCTCCCCCCTGCCCAAGATCACTATCGAACTCAGAAGCCTGTTCATTTTCCCTGTTCCCCCCAAAGTGTACACACACATACAAACTCTCCCCCAAGCTTGATGTGTGTTTTCTCTCTATCCATTGGTTACTTGCTTGCAGGCAGAAATTACTGACAGCTTTAATATGCCAACTAGGACTTTTGGTTCTGATCCTCGGTATAAGTCAATGATGTGATCTTATTATTAGCGCTGCTCTGTGTGTCAGCGCATGCAATGGTGTGTAGGAATTCTTGCCCCTCATTAAAGGTAAAGGTAGTCCCCTGTGCAAGCACCAAGTCATTACTGACCCATGGGGGGAATTGCATCACGGCGTTTTCTTGGCAGAATTTTTGTTACAGGGTGGTTTGCCACTGCCTTCCCCAGTCATCTACATTTTACCCCCAGAAACCTGGGTGCTCATTTTACCGACCTCGGAAGGGATGGAAGGCCGAGTCAACCTTGAGCTGGCTACCTGAACCCAGCTTCTGCCAGGAATTCTCCCCTCGGCGGCCATATTATTTTCTTTATGTTGGGCAACATTTTTGAAGCAACTAAGAACTGATATCTATGTGGGTTGAAAGATGTCCCTTCATCGGCCCAGCCGACCCCTTTCGGAAAGTAATAATCTAGTTGAACCCCCCCTCCTTTGAAGCACCCTTGATTCTGGAGCACAGAGATCACCCTATACAACCCTTTCTCTCAAACTGATTAAACCACTTAGTAGTCAGACCTCTGAGAGTTCATTTTTGGCTTTAAAGGTAGGAAGTTCAGAGTAAAATCGATTTTTTTACTGTCCGAGACAAGCATCTTGTTAGAGTGTGATACTTTTAATTCTGTCCATTGCGTATATATTCACCAGGTTTAGACAATAAAAAAAGATACATTCATTTGACATTAAACAAATCTGAGGTTCACCATCTCTAACAGTGGTGGACAGCATTCTTGTTACGGATCAAAAAATTCACAAGCCGGCACCCGCAGTTGAGGTTTGAAAACATTTTCTTAAAAAAACAGCAAACATATAGGCAGAGATTCCTGCACATGTGTAGATATTATAAAGTGACCTACAATAAAACCACCAGCCCATGCAAAGACATTTTTTTAAAAATTAAAAAGAGAGAGATTCATCCAGAGAGTAGAGACGCCGGGAGAGCTGGTCATAGCAGATGGGAAAACCTGCAACTGTGTTGGCAGCCAGGGATGAGAAAAAACAGGGAGACTGGTTGACTGGGCATGGGGAAAGAGAAAAAGACCCCAGCAAGAAGAGAGGAGGGAGGAGAATGGCGTCTCCCTGTAAAATTATAATGAGCAAGCCAGGTGAGTCAGCAATTTTCTTGGAATCTAATAGTTTCCATCCCCAAACAATTTTGGAAATAATTCACTTCAAAATACTCTGCTATGTAGTGCCACAAATGAACAAAGTCATACTCTGATGCCAGGCAGTCTATTTTCATAGTTGTACTATATGTTTTGCTTCCTAAAAATCTTCCATTTTTAAATGGGGCTGAGCTTTAACATAAAATACTCTCCTCTCTCACTCATCCATATTAGAGTTCTGTAATTTGAGTCTGAGTACATTTGCACTGCATTATGGAAAGAGGCTGGATTCGCTTCCAGCTCACATATAGGACACTCTCCCACCACAAAAGCCTTTCTCCCATTTTTGAAGGTATGGTTTAGTTGCATTCCCACACTGTTGGGAGAATGGCAACAAAACCATTTAAAACAATTAAACATTGGGCATAAAGATCACTGAAGGAATGTCAAACAAAACAACAAAGTCTTCACTCACTTGCAGACGGCAACAGAAGGGTACAGACAATCGTCTCTGGGGAGAGAGTTCTAGAGTTAGTGCCACAACCAAGAAGGCCCTCTCCTGGTTTGCCACCTGCCTAACCTCAGAAGGCACGGCTACTCAAAGCAGGGTCTCCAAATTTGATATAGAGCTTTGTCTGGAGGCGGAGCCCCTGCCCTGCCTGGACGAAGTGCCCACCCCATTTGATGCTCACTGGTATTCCCTGACCAGCAAGCACCTCAGTAATGGAGTGTGGGGAAAGAAGGTGCAGGGGAAGAAGATGACGAAGTTCACAGCCAGGACGGGCAAGTGAAGCAATGGACAAAGTGGCGTCTCCCATGAAAATTGAGGCAGGCACAGCAGGTGAGATGGCACAGAGGGAGAGTCACGCCCACACGAAGACCCAGCAGACAGCCAAGCCAGTGGGCAAGCAGAGCCACACCCCCAGGAAGATGCAGGCTACACAGGCGCAGACAGAGCCTCCCTGACCCAGTCCAACCGAGGAAGCAAGGGCCATAAATGGAATCAGCTGGACAGGGGAAGGAGGCAAGCAGCTCTGGCTGCAGCTAGCACAGGTGGTGAGCATCGCACTAAGGGCAGGAGGGTGGGGCAACCAGGGGTGGAAGTGGTGAGGACTGGGAGGTATAAAGGAAGGGATGTCAGGCTCAGGAAGGGGGGAGGAGAAGAAAGGGAGGAGAGCGGGAGAGAGAAGCAGCGGAGGGAGTGATAAAGAGAAGAAAAAAGGAGAGGCTGGCCCAAAGTGGAAGGGAAGCAGCGCTCTCAGGGGCTGACCACCCGGCCTTGCCAACCCCCGCACAGATGACTGTCCTGAAGGCTTGAAGGCAGCCCTTCAATGGGAACGCAGGACCCCGATGGAAGAGGGTGACCCCACTGGGGTGGACAACAGAGTCGAGAGGTGATCAACCTGGGTGGGTATGGAGGAGCGTGACAAGCTTTAAAGGCCAACATCAGTACATTGAATTGCCCCTGGAAACAATCTGGGAGCCAGTATAGATGGGCCAAGAATGGATTGTTATGGTCCTTGTGACCCACTCCAGTCAACATCCTGGCAGCAATGCTCTACACCAACTGGAATTTCTGAACCCTTCTCATGGGCAGGACTATGTAGAGTGTATGACACTAGATATAACTGTTTTTAGCTGACATGTATGTTTTGTACACTTGTGATGACCTATGGCTATTGACAATAAAATGTAGAGTGTATTGCAGTGATCTAATCTAGATATAACCTGGGGATACACTACAGGGGCCACCTCTTTTCTTCCCAGGAAAAGGCCACAGCTGGCTAACCAGACAAAGCTGGTAAAAGGCACTCTGGGCCACAGCTGCCACCCGCTTATCCAGCAGTAGGCTCGCATGTCTTCCTTTTTTACCAACTGAAGTTGTTTATTTTATTTTCACTTACTTCATTTATACCCCACTTTTCCCCCACCAGGGACCCAACGTTTCTTACAACAATCTCTCCTTCTCCATTCACTCCTCAAAACAAACCTGCGCAGTAGGTTAGGCTGTGTGTGTGTGACTGGCACAAGCGAGCTTCCATGGCAAAGCGAGGATTCGAACCTAGATCTTCCAGTCCACCATCAACCATTCCATCATGCTAGCAAATAAGAGACTCTAACTTCTCCCCTGACATTGTGTGTTATTCAAAATTTTGTATGACCCTACAGCAGCAGCAATTACCCTCATTAAAAGTTACATTTCTTTTGCCTGCCGGCTCCTCTGAAGTGCCTGCTGTGCCTCTATTCTCCTGCCCTCTCAACCTACCCTTAACTTATGGAGACCAGCAACTCACGTGGCAACTTGCTGACGCGCCAAGGAACAGAGTTTGTGACGAAGCCACGCTTGGAGGCTGTGACGAGGACCCAGGTTCCCAGACGATAGCTGATGGGCAGCATGCTGACTCCCTCTTGGTCTGTTGCACCTGAAGCCAGCGAGGTCTGGTTCCCATACACTTCCACGGAAGCCTGAGGAAGTGGGGACAAGTCGCCATTCTCATACACCTGGACTTTGATCACCACCTCTGTAGGAGTAAAAAAACATGGAGAGGTGAGTGAATAGAGAGGACATCTTGCCCAATTCAGCTGTTTCTCCATCTGGAAGTGATTCACTTGGTTCTTCCATGCTTTCTCAACTATGTTGGTATAAAATCCTCCAAATTCAATTCAACTAAAGAAAAACATAACTGATTCATACCAGAATTCATTCCACCCCTACGTCCTTCACACCCAACTTTTCCCCAGCCACCCCTGTCTCTTTGGTGTCTTCCTATCTGACTTTCCAGCCCTTGGCCTTCCTCTCCCTGTTTGGTTCCTCATCTCTTCCACCAGATCTTGACAACCACCACACAACCTCCTATCAATCCCTAAGCCCATTTTTTTCTCAGCCAAGCTAAACCTCTCATTCCCTCTCTAAAGCCACATGGTCAGCCAAGATTGTGTGACTGACAGTTCTCCTTTGTACAATCAGTAGAAAACATCCCAACAGCTAAGAAATGAGGATCTTACAACCATCAAGCCAACTTTATATGCAAGACAGGCAAGACTCCACAAATCCAGTTGCCAGTGGTGACTGCCCCTCTACCAATGGCAACACGCCTCCCCCCATGCCTAGCACAAAACATCCTCTCCTCTCCCCTGATTTCTCTACAGACGGAAGGTGGCTTGTTATGACAGAGGCAATTTCTTTTACTTTCCACAGGGGGGTTGGAGATGGTCAGAACCATGCTTCTTGGAAATGTTACACCTAAATTGTGTTTTTCTCGTTAGTCCAAATAAAACAGCACACAGGACTAGGGATAGAAGGTTGCTTAAATCATTTAATTAAATGGGAGGAAGCCTGGTCATTCAGAGGACCCAAGTCCCCCTTTGACCCAAGGCTCATCAAGATTACAAAGCTTGTGCAAGACATTTTATACCCCTTGGTTCATCAAAATATTAGGCTTTTAAATGGTTTAAGTCTTCTCTCCTCTTTTGCTGACTTAACACTTATAACATATTTTCCAAAGCTACTTGTATCACGTAGGTTAAAACTGCTTTCTGCAAGCTTTGTGGGGCAAAATACTTTCCCTCTCTTAAGTATGCGAAAGGTCACTTACTTTCACTATCTGGGCTCTTTATTCACTGTCCTGGATTGCTCTGCATATCTAAGCCAATTCTATGAGCTCTTCTCTTTCTCCCTCTCTACTATGTAGAGACAGGTGCTTTCAACTTTCTTTTGCACCTGCTCCTTCCCTTTTCTTTGGGTTAGTATCGTGGCTACATCTATTGTGTAAAATACATCTATTAGTAAAAGAATTATTTCCATTTGTTTTAAGCATATAATTATGTGTCTATGTATGCAGTACAAATGCATTCTTCTAGTAGCAAGCTTCCATAGTAAACATGTCTCTTCTCTTGCAACATTTTTGCAGGCACATCTTTAGGACTCCTAGTTTCAAGTACCAGTGTTCCAAGAAATGTTGTGCATCTGTTAGTGCTTATACCTTGCTTTTAGCTGCATATCACTCATAAAATTGCATAGTGTTAATAGAGGCACTTAAAATATCCTGTTCCATTACATTCATCCACATCAGAAAGGACATCTGCTATTTGTGGCCTGCTTCAAAACCCTACCTCTCCACAAAACTGACTGATGAGGGAGCTGGTGGTGGCCACAGATAATAGGTAGTTAGTAAACCCAGCCAAAGTTTATGGGTCCCATAATGCAAGTTAGGCCATATTATGAAAATTGTTGTAGCTTTTAATGTTGTTACTATGAAAGCTACAACAAGCTATTATGAAAGCTAGGAGAGACCCCACTCTCCTAGCTTTCTGCAAACAATGCAAAACCAAATTATTCAAAAAGGCTTTTGTACTGTAGGGAGGGGCTCTCCGATGCTTTGCTAATGAGTTAAGGACCATAGACTTCACCACTGTGTTGCCTTACATACTACCTGTTGTCTTCAACATGTGCTCTAATCTCAGGCCATGTTCCGTTTCAACATTTTTTCAACTCTGTATGGATTCTTACTAATGCTATGTCTTTGTAAACTGGGTTTATTTACTCCATGGCATTGCTTATGGAAATGTCCTTGAAACTGACTGTACTAATCTCACACTGTGTAATCCACCTTGAGACTCAGTGAGAAAAGGTGGACAATAAATGACAAATAAATAAATAAATAAAATGACAATTGAAACGATTGTTTTCTCAAAGAGTAATGAGCTAGTATTGTCAAGCTTTCTAAAGGCCCCCTTTTGTGCCAAAGCTTGAAAGATTTGTGTAATTCAACGCCCTTTGACAGAAAATGCTGTTTTGATGTGGGGGAAGTGGGAAAGCAGAGCTGAACCAGCAAGGAAGGGCCATAAGAAACCAAGGGAAAAACTTCATTAGGCCTTATCTGATCCTTAGCGGCTCAGGAAGGGGATGGGTGCATTCTTTCTTTCCCCCCAGAGCCGTCTTACTGCATCTGCCAGTTCTTCTCTTGCCACAACTCAAGCACCATGCAAGCTAGGCAGAGCTGACTCCCACCAACTTCATTCATTCCAGCAACATGCAAACATGAGTATCAGCCATATCTACTGGTTGCTTGCCTTCCATATTCTTTCCATCGTGAATGCAGACGGAAGGAAGGCTTGGATGCATTCAACTCTATCTAATGCCAGAACTCAATTCCCTACTGGAGAGGGTGCTCTGGCTGGATGAGGGCCACTGCCTCCATCGAGAGTTATCCCCTCTCCTCCTTCAAGGTAGCACCCCACTACCAAAACTGAGAAGGACAACCAGAACAACAATAAAATGCCACAAACCCTAGAAAAGCACCAAGCAGATAAAGGTTATAGGAAGCAATAAAACAGTAAGGATACTGAAGGCAAAGTCGACAAGAGTAACAACTGAAAATGGCCAACAAAAGGGATATTGAAAAAAGAGACAGGAGGACTTATATTAGCCGCACAATAACAACAACAACATTCGATTTATATACTGCCCTTCAGGATGACTTAACACCCACTCAGAGCGGTTTACAAAGTATGTTATTATTATCCCCACAACAAAACAAAACAAGAACAGGCATTATGAACAAGCAAAAATTGAAAAGACCACGAATGACAGCAAATGATACCTCACTGACTTCTAGATTCTTTGACAAAATCTGAGTCGGTGAAGGACCAAAAATGTCCAGCCCAAACATCAAATAATAAGCAGCAACTACATATACTGGCTTTATTTGCTGCAGAGTCATGGTGGCTGAGGATTGTTACAAGTAAAACAAATAGAAGAAGAAAGTGTGCTGAATGATTACAGCAAGAGCAAAAAAGAGAAGATGCTGGCTGATGTTTATAGAGAAAGCTAAGAGTACAAAAGATGAATTTAGGAAAGAAATGTTGGGAGGGAAAGACACAAAGAGGCATGACAAAGTAAATCACTGCACTGCTGATATATGAAAAGGTACCAAAAATTCAGTGTAGGACCCAAAATTCCAGCCCATACATCTGGTGGACTGTGAGAGAAATCCTAAGTATCCAATTACTTTCTGGACTATGATACTTATTCCCAGGAAAGAGACTTTAGGATTTCACCGTAATTTCCCCTTAATGGGAGTCCGCTGTCGTAATCCTAATCTGGGCCCTGCATGCCTGAAAATTCTTTTTAAAATAGCAGAGTTCCATACTTAGGCCTCCTAGTGGAGAACAGATCCCAAGAGGAAGAACAAAGGAGAAGCCGGGCCACAGACCTCACGCTGTGGCATTCTGGAGTCTGACTGGATCTGCATGGGCCAAAGCAGATAATCTTAGCCTGTTCCGTCAGGCATATGGCTGAGGCTGGGCTAGGCATCTGCCGGCCTTGTAGGGGGAGGTGAATGATTAATATATAAATTCCCCCATCAGACCTGCCTACCACCCTGTTTTTACTGTTCAGTTGTTGGTGAATATAGCCAAACAGTGACTGCTGCCATCTTGGAAACTTTTTTTATTACTGTCATAAATTGAGCATGAATTATACTGTGTTTTTAAGGAACTTTTTATGGATGTTGTGAAATTATGTTTATTGTTTTTGTTTTCAAATGATGTGATCTGCCTTGAGCCCACTTGCAGGGAAGGTGGAATAGAAGTTTAACAAAATAAATAAAAATCATCCCTAAGAGCAATTCTGAACTTCAGGCAAAAACAAGCAAAAAAACCCCCTGCAACCCTGTTGGCATTTCTGTGCAGCACTTTTTACTCTGTGGTTCTGACTGATGGTGAATTGCTGTCAGCTCAGCAGGGATGGAAAAAGGAGGTTGGGAGCCTTTTTTTTTTTTTTTGCTGCGCACAAGGCAGAGGACTGGAAGTGCAAGGCCTGGATATAGCATTGTCTGCCATGAATTTCTTCAACCTGGAGTTGACAGCCCTAGGGGTAAATCTGGCTTCCAGAACACCTTATGATCTCCTTACACACACTCATGCTGCCACTTCCTCTTAGGTAACACTGCCAAGCTCTGAAATCCAGAATTTTGGTAGCTGGGCAGGGCCTGGTTTTTTTTAAAAAAAGTAAATAAATAAGGCAAGTCTAGGGAGGAACCCAGTGCAAAATCTGTCTGTGCCACATGCAGAGCTTTATTATCTATAAATTTGAGAGGTGGGGAGAAAGAGGAAGAGGAGAAGAAATAATTGGCAATGAACAGTTTAGGTGCTTAAGGGAAAGGTTGTTGCTGACCATGCTGGGGGGGGGGGGTGGCTAAGGTTGCCAACTCCAGGTTTGGAAAGTCCTAGAAATGTTGGGATGGGGGAGCCTGGAGAGCACAGGGTTTAGGGAGGGGATTGACCTCTGTGAGGTATAGTGCCATGGAGTCCACCCTCCGTACAGCCATTTTCTCCAGAGAAACTTATCTATATCATCTGGAGATTCGTTGTAATTTCAGAAGATCTGGAGGTTTTCAATCCCCTCGGGGAGGTCATTTATTTATTTAAAATATTTCTAGTCTGCTTTTCTGTTGCACACACAAAGGGGCCCAAGAGCCCCTTGCCTACATCTCAGTTTGTGTGGCTCACTCGTCTCCCAGTTCTTAGCTCAATAAGCATCAACTGCCACCCTCAGTTAAAAAAAAAGCCGACCCTGGAACGAAGAGCAACCAGCAACTCATACATCCCCAACGGCAAGGCTTTCCTTTTGTTTCTTTTTACTTCTCAGCACATTCACCTGACATAACCCTCCCCCCCCAAAAAAAACCCTGGTGATTTTCTGCCGTATAGGCCCCAGGCCTTCCCCATTTCTGGGAGAGCTGGCCAGTCACCGGGGCAACGGCCTTATTTGTCCCACAAAGTCCCCTCCCCCCTCCAAGCTCCACTTAGGCCTATAAAGAGGCATAAACATTTTCTCTACCAAAGCAGATGTAGACACCTCCTGAGTAACCCCCCTCCCAGTTTGTTACCATGGGGACCATCTACAGCGCAAAGCCTGGGCCACATCCTTCAGCAGGCCCTGGGTTGCCAGGGCAACTGTGCTGACCAGAACTCACACACAGACACCAACTACGACTTAATTTTAGTGATCTTTTAACACATTTTTAACCTTCTTGTACTCACAACTAGGTGCCAAAGGGGGTATATTCCACCACCACCACCTCACAATATAGTATCACCGTGGTTCAACAGTATGGTATCTAGGCAAGTTTGAATTCAGTATCATCCCCCCCCCCTAGAAAAAATTCAAATCTCATGCGAGAAAACGCAATCTTCCGCGTTTTTTGCGCGATGTTCTGGGTTGTTCCGAGGGAAGGTAAGCAGTGTGGAAATGGCCAATGTCTCCATTATACATGGACGTGTCTGGAATTAAGGGGGCAGAGTTTCTGGAAGAGAGTGGAGCTTCTAGCCACTGTTCACAAATTCGGGGGTGGTGGTGGATGGGGTGGAAGGGAATCTCACCACTTGGAACTGAAAGGCTGGGACCAAAAAAGCTGTGAGCTGTGCTACCTCAGGACCTATTCAATTTTCCACAGCTGTATACTTGCACCTTTTCTCCTTGCTTTGGGTATGGCTTTCCTGCCAAGGAACTCAAAGAGGCCCATGGAGGGTGCCTGTCTTTCCTTTCCTAACAGCATCTTGCAGGGGGAGAAGTCCTGATTGGGGGGACCATGCAAGGAAAAGAGCTCGTCAGTCCCCTCCCCTGCTGCTGATGGCTGGGAGCCAGCTGAGCCCCTCCCCGTGGAGCATCAGCAGCCTCCTCGCTGGGCTGCCCCAAGTGGTTGCCTGGGTGGCTTAGCCAGAGAATCAGTTGTGGCCTTGATCCAAGCCAGGCCCTTAGCAGCTGCCTTTTAAGGCTAAATTCCACACACGCATTCTGGGAGATCAGATCATGGAACCCTGGAGTAAAGTGAAGTTTTGCCTGCAGCTGCCTCAGAGAGGAGCATGAGGGGATAAACAGAAGACGTCAAGCAACTTTGCAAATTCTTTATTTAATGACAATAAGAAATCCTCAGCACCCTCACAGACAGATCCTTGCAACAAAACAATGGCATTACAGCTTTCTACTATTCCTGTGCAGCTAGGGAAAACGTCACGTATCACAGCTCCTGCGGCAGGAACAACAGAACCAAATCTAAGAGGTCACCCCTCCTCACAGACTACTCAGTACATGGATTCTTTGCAGGCAGCTGAGGAATGTTGTTGGATCCAGATGCTTACCAGATGTTCATCCCACTCCCACCCTCTACACAGGGACGGCTGAGAGTGAGCAAAAAAATGGGCATACAGCCTGCTCCCTGTTCCAGGCTCTGGAGAGGCCCCACCCTGGGTGGGATGGAGGACACTCACTTCCCCCTCACATTCTGAGGCCAAGTACAAGGCCAGCAGGGAAACAAGGAACAGTCAAGAGTTGAATACCACATACAAAGCAGCTGTTGCCATGTAGGTCTGATCCCTGGCACTGTCCATCAGACATTGTGTGTGCCCACAGCAAGAGCTCTCTTTTTGGTGGGACTGCACAGAACTTTCAAGAAAGGCCTCTCTCTTCCACCCTCCTCGTTTGCCTAGGAATAAAGGAAGGCTGCATACATGACCTGTGAACTTTTGACCCACCAAACTGAATGCACAGAGCACAGCCAACAGACTCACTGTACACCACTGTGGTGTAGAGGCTAGAGTGACAGACTAGGATCTGGGTGACCCAGGTTTGATTCCTTGCCCTGCCATAGAATCTCGCTGGGTGACCTTGGGCCAGTCACGTATTCTCAGCCTAACCTACCTCACAAGGTTGTTGTGAGGATAAAATGGAGGACAGGAGAATGATGTAAGACGCTTTGGGTTCCCAGGGGAGAAATACAGGATATAAATAAAGTAAAATAAAAAATAAACAGTTCTCAGTTTTGTTACTGACTACAAAAATGGGGCTGAGATCAAGCTACCAATAAATCATCTACAATACAATGCTGGTTGGAGGCATTCCATTAAGTGGATCACAAGTTCTGCAACCTTCATATAAAGGGAGGAATGGGATTTGCCAGCAACCAGCCCTGGTATGGACACATCACCTTCTTAAAACAGCTCTTTGGCAAGATGAGGTAACTATCAGGATCTCCAACCCATCTCATCTGCTAGAGGAAATCTTGTCGAACTTGCTGGCCGTCTTAAGAATCCAGACACAGCTGTGAACAAAGTTGCCTCCTAAAACTACAGCTGTTAACTGGCTGAATGTTCAGGAATTCACTAGTACCCTGAGCCACACAGCCACAGAGAGACAAGGCTTCAATATTGTTTGAACTGCACTTTCCTCCTGTTCTTCTCAATTCCATCTCAGGAACTACTGAATGCTTATACATTCCCTGAGGTCTCATTCACAAAGGTTACCAACAGTTTAGCAAAACCTGAGTTATTAAAACAAAGCACAACTCCTTGTATGAATCGGCTACTCTGCAATCTGAGGTGTGTAGAACAAATCTTCCAAAAAGTCAATTACATTATCATATTCCATAGGCAATGCTCCTTCCCTTTCCAAAGGCTGGAGCCAGGCTACACTCCATTTTAGTTTCAGGGAGAACTTGAAATAGTGACAAAATCATTAGTATTCTGAACAAGTGCAGAGCACTTCTCAATCTCTCTATAAAATTACTCCAAACGCCTCCAGTGCAAAGACAGAGAGAAGACTTAAGTCCTCAGGGGAGAGGTAGGGTCAGTGGTAAGTACTAATACTAGGGGTTAGTAAGGCTACTCAAAATGCATGGACTCCTAACTCAGAGTAACGTCAGAACGCATCTAATTCGAGCAATCACGTGGCAAAGCGTGGAGCTTCCAAGGTCCAGCATCTGTAAACTAGACAGACTTGACCATTTGGAAGTTGGCACTTTTGACCCACCAAACTGAATGCACAGAGCATTCAGTTTGAAAGCAAGTCAAATCATTTTTATTTATGAACATTTATTGTGGGGCTTGTGTTTAAAAGCATACACACACCCCTGAGATTTTAGGTTCAGGATGGATTAAAAATGTCAGACACATTTTTAAAATTAAGCCCTGATTATCCAACCTCAGCGCACACAGACAGCAAATGACCAGTTGGGTATCTCCAGGCCATCCACATAGCCCATAACCATGCAGTCAATAGATAATTGCTTATACTACTTCTCTGCCTACAGCAACTGTGGCCTAAATTTGCTAAATAGTTTGTATGCATGTTTATGGCAGCCAGCCTGGATTGGAAGAAGGCTGGCTGGATGAGTTCTGGGTTCCTTGCAATGTTCCATCACAAGGCCAAAAGGTCACATGCAGTGATTGTACAACCTCTGCTTCTAAAATCTCCTCACTATTCCCAGCCACATCCCACTGGGCAGAAGAGCAGTCAGCTAGTAGTACAGTGGTTTGCTGCAAGCAACTTTGTACTTAGCAGACCAACAAGAGCAAATTGTGCAAAGCTAAATCAGGGCCAGGCCAAATGTGTGCTGGCAACTTCACAATCAGTGTTAGCTTAGGTTTCAAGAGTACAGGGCTTCCAGCATGTGTCTGGTGGGCCCCTCAGGTCCATGAACTGGGTCCAGAGATAATCAGGAGAAAGGCAGACAAATATTTTAAATAAAACTTATATAAAATATATAAAACCACAGCAGAATGCGTGAAACTTAAAAGACAGAATCTCTTCAAATCCAGAAACTAAAAGTTTCTCCGAACAGATCTGGGGGACGTTTGGAAGTCGTCTGGGGGCCAGCTATAGGTAAAGCAGAGAAAGGTCTGTCTTCAAAGGCCGAGCATAAATCTCCACGTTTAACAAGGGCCAAGATGAAGTCAGAGGATGATTTGAAAAAAGCCGGATGTAGCTAAGCTGGCTTCGGCCTGGCCTGGCCAGTGCCTGGCTTGGGAGACTGCCCGGGAACCTCGTGCTAACTGACTGCTCCTTGGAAACCCGCCAAACAAAAGGAAAATATAAGTAGAACCAGAGTTTCATTTTCAGTAAGAGATACTGAAACAAAAATGTGTCAAAGCCACACCCCCTTCAGCAGCTCCCCCCGCCCCACACTTTGCCACAAAGGCTGTAGTTGCTTGAAGGGAAAAGTAGGAAGGGTAAAAACGCATCCTTTCAAAACCACCCGTTATTACTCCAGCATGGCCCAGGTCTGAACCCTGGTACAAAAAGCATATTCAAGAAAGGGGCACAAATAAATACCTGGACAAAACTACGCCTGATCTAAGAGAGGAGAGGGATCAGCAGATGTGGCGATATCTCTGTGGAGAGCCACTTTGGCATAGTAAAGAGTGCAGGACTCTAATCTGGAGAGCCGGATCCCTCACTCCTCCACTTGAAGCCAGCTGGGTGACCTTGGGCTAGTCACAGCTCTCTGGAGCTCTCTCAGCCCCACCCACCTTACAGGGTGTTTGTTCTGGGGATAATAACATACTTTGTAAACCGCTCTGAGTGGGCATTAAGTTGTCCTGAAGGGCGGTATATAAATGGAATGTTGTTGTTTTGTTGTTGTTGTTGTTATTAGATCCCCCCTCAACCCAGCTCACTCTTCAGGGTGGAATCTGTCCTTTGGGGACCCAGTAGTGACTCCAGCATGTAGCTTTGATATGAATGCTAAAGACTTGCTGCTCTCTTCACCTTCTCCATAAGCCTAGGAAGAAATTTCTTCACTGTACACCCACCATCCCAAGGATTCCACATTTTCCAACTTGGAAACCTAAATCCTGCAGTCAACCGAAATTGCTACAAATCGATTTTTACAAACACTTTTAATTGACAATTTTGCAATGTCCACCACCAACAGTTAGAGATGTTTTCCAGGCAGAGAATCTGGAGTTGGGGCAGACCATCCCACCAAAACACATCTTTATGGGAGAGCTGAGCAGTTCTAAAATATGCTTTTAGTTCCTAGAATGAGTCTCAGCTGGACAGTTACAAAAAAGAAAAAGATTCCCCACATCACCAAGTCCACCTATGTAGGGCTAAGGTCCAAGACTTTCAAGATGGACGGCAAAGGTCCCAAATTTCCTAACCTCTCCTTGAAAACAGAGGAAGGTGAACCAGAGGTCAGAAGGGACAAAGAATGAGCCACACAAAACAGGACAGAAACGTGGCCTTTAGAAGCAAAATTTAATTTAATTTGAAACTACGATCAACAGAACAGTCTTCAGAAGAAGAAACGATGGTGGGCAGCATTGCTAGGTGTTACCAGATTAGGAGGTAAAAAACTTGGGCCACAATGTGCCAAACTGTATTTTCTTCTTTTTTTAAAGGCTTAATTTAAAGTGAAACGCACAGCAATATCTCAAGCGTCAAAGAGGCAATTATACAACCAAAGGATATAGGTATTAGGAATATGATGATGTTCTAAACACAAAGACAACATAGTAATCCATCCTGTTAGCCTTCCTATTTTAAATGTGACCAGCACAGCAAGAGTCGCCACCACACCTGGCCTTCTTCCCTGTGGCCCCCATACAAAGTGGCCTAGTACAATCCATGAGGTTTTTACCTACCTTACTGACTGGATAGTGTCATTAAAGATGCCTCCAGTATGTTGACCTGTTGAAGAGGCTACTTAGACCGGCAGGTGCATGGGATAGGCAGATCTCCTCCCACCCCCACCCTAAAAAAGTGCACAAAAGGGCCTTTGGCCTTCTGTGCCAAGCCAATCCCTGTCCAGTGTCTACCCTTCCTCTTCAGTTTCTATTTTCTGCCCGTTCATGCAAAAGTTTACAAAGACAAAAGGCTGCAAAAATGCCTCCCCCCACCCCTGGCCGAGCAGGACAAAGTTAACCCCAGAATGAACGTTCCAGGAGAGACAGTCAAGTTTCACAGTCCACCCAACCTTAAGGGAAGATGAATGAAGAGAGATCCCTGCAACAGACAGGGAGGGGCTGCTGCTTCAAACCTTCTCTCACCACAATCCAGCCCAAGAATTCTCTGCCACCTTTCGACAATCACGCAGGACAAAGAAACCCACTGTGTCCATTCTGCAGTGCAGACCCAGGAAGAAAAACAACAAGAACCGGCGAAAAATTCAGACAGGGTGGAGGAAGATCTATTGTGAAAAACAGAGCTGGAGAAGGAGGCACCTGCCTGGCACATCCTCGCACCAGCACAGGCCCACCTCTCCCTAGGCACCCTCGCTGCCATCAGCCACCACCAGAGGGAGATGCCTCCCTGCTGAGAGTTTGCTGCTTTGGTATTCTCGAGGGCCCACATCATGCTCCAGCCCAGGTTCCTTGGGGAAGGTGCATGGCGCCAAGAAGGTGCTGAGGATGGAGAATTAAGTCATTGTGGAAAAATACAGCAGCAGGTACAGGGGAGGCCTAGATTAAGGCTCATGGAATGGGGAAAGGACAAATACAGAGGGCAACGGATGGGCAGAATACATAAGAAAGAGACGGGTAAAAGTTTGGGCCAGATTGTGTGTGACCTGGGAGATCCATCATCCAGATCTGCCATCTTTTCTTTGTTTGCAAAGCACTGGAGGAGGGGAGGGATCAGACAAGGCAAAGGGTTTTTTGCCTTCCTGGCAGCACCACTTCCCCTAAACTAAATCACACACCCTCCAAAGCGGCTGCAAGCAGGGATACACACACACACAACTGTCTCTACCTAGGCTTTTTCCTCTCCAGCAAACAGCACTTTGGGTGGAAAAGAGATATAGATTGGAGATACTGTAAGGTGGGTGCAAGGAGTTCACTATTTCCATCCTTATCATTGGATCATTCCTCTGATCCAGTTCAGGGGCCTCCTTTGACTATTTTTTTTAAAGCAGAAAATCCTGAATAGAGATCTCCAGCCTGACCCTATAACAGAGAATATATAGACCCCGCCAGGATGGAGACCTAAAAGAGGTCTCACTTACCAAACGTTACAGCGAACGATTTTGTGCCCCCCTCCCTCAAATGCCACACTTCATAACGTTTGGGTGCCAGTCACCGGGCGAATGACGTTATATGCACGTATGAACTCATGCTGGCAAATCTCGCACATTTGCAGAGCAAAAGCCTTCAAGACAGAGGGGAGGGGAGCACCGAACAGGGGCGTCAAGGAGGAAGACCAAAACCAGAGCGCCATCCTAAGCGGCGTCACACCCATCCAAACCTCCTGTCTTCAACGGCCTTCGAAGGCGTAACTTGGCCAAGGATTGCGCTTGCGAGCCTGTGGACCGTTCCATTGTGCACAGAATAGACGCAAAGGGCTACCGATCCATTCTAGAGGGCGTAAAGAGAGGAAGCCGGACGGAGAGCCCGGGAAAGGGACGGGGAGCGGGGCGGCGGCAACAGCCAAGCCCCGCAGAAAAGGGAGGCCAGAATCCCGGCCAACGCCCCCTCCGACCCGAGGCCAGCAGAAGAGCGCGGGAGCCTCGAGCGCGACGGGCCACCTCCAGCCTGCTCCCCAGGAGCTGCCGGGCGGGAGGCTGCCGGGCGGGGGGGGGGCGCCCTCCAAGCAGACAATGAGCGTCGGCGGCGGCAAGGAGAAGCCGAGCCAGCCGGCTCCCCTCCCCCGCGGGCGCCGCAGCCCCCCGCCAGGCCCCCTCCCCATCTTGGGAGCCCTCATCGGAGACCCAAAGCTGCCAAGATGGCCAAGGGAGGGAGGGGGGAAGAAATGCTGTCACGGTGCAGCGATCCCCCCGGCCGCCCGCCCACCCGCCTGCCCAAGGGCGCCCCGAGCCTCTTGCCCCGCCGCCCGCCCCGGGGCTCCCTGCAGCCTTCCCGGTGCTGCGCCCGGCGCTTCACTCACCCTGCGGGCTGGGAGGCTCCCCCGGCTGCGCCTTGCCTCGAGCCTGCCAGCCGGAGCCGACGAGCAGCGGCAAGAGCAGGGCGAAGCGCATCGCCAGAGCCGGCGCCCGCAGCATCCTGGCCGGCTCCCGCTAGCCGCCCATGGCGCGCCCGCGGAAACGCTCGGCTCGGCGGCTGGCTGGCTGGCTGGCCGCGGCGAGGGTGGCGCCCACTCCCCGCCAGCCCCTCCAGGCCGGCTCGCAGACCCGGAGAAGCTGCGACGGCTCCACCTGCAGGAGCAAGCCGGCACCTCGGCTCGGCTTCCCGGCACCTCCTTCTTCTGCTCCAGGGCGACGCCCTCCGCCTGGCAACCGGGCGCCAATCTGCACGGCCGGGGCTCGAACCTGCTTTGGCCGCGCTGGGCGCAACCGCTGACTACCAAGGCCCGCTCTTCGGACCTACGTGGGCTGGCACAAGCAGGCGGGAGCCGATGCCCAGCGGGGGCTCAGCACAGCGCCACAAGAGCCAGCTGGCATCGGCTCCTGGGCCGGCACCACCGCCACCTGGGCCCAAGCCAAAGCTCAAGCTGGCAGCGGCTGCAGCCTGGCTTAGAGAGAGAAAATCCCTTGACCTGTTGTTGCTGCTGGGCACAACTCATTGCTTCCCCCAGCATATTCTGGTTATCTCCCCCCACCCAATTGTCGTTGATTAAGAGTTACAGACAGCTTTCATAACTTTTGTGTTGCTACAAACATTGACCCTCCACTGAGGATGAGAATTTGGTGGAGGCTTCCTCCTGCCAGTACCTGCAGTTCACCTAGCCTCAGTATTGCCCCATTGAGGAGCTGGCCTCCTGGCAGCCTGCAGTGTCCTTCCTCCCCAGCCCTCTCTCCTCTCTGGGTTTTAAAATACCGCCATTCCAGAGGTCACTCTTGAGGCCATTTCCATCCCCCATCGCTGCCTGGCATGAGTGTTCAAATAGCCATTGGTTCTGCTCACCCATCACAAAACTGTTTTTAAAAAATCAAGCAGTTCCACTGTTGGCAGGCAACTTAAAGCTGTTGCATGGGTTACTTTCCAGAATTCAAACTGTACAATACAATTGGCATTTCACACCTCCTGATACTCACACAGCCCAAATGGAAGTCCTAGCGCCTCCCTCCAATCTATTGTTACGGTGCAGTGTTCAACATTTGTTTAAATAAAGACTAGGCAAAACAGTCGGTGAAAAATGAACACGTTTTTAAAAAAAATCTTACTGGTTGGTGTTAGTTATCAACATGATTTTGAACATGCGTGTTTTTTCAGAGCCTTGTGGGAGTCATAGTTCCCATTCCCCAGATCATTTAGTTCTGACCCAGCCATCCATGATTTGGGGACAAAAATTGCTGTGAAATTCACAGCGCCTGTGCACTGCACCTGTGCAACAGTTAGGAACTATTGCTTTCCATATATTGCCTGCTGACAAAAAACCAAAAAGCCTGACATGACCCATAGGTGATGTTGGAAAACACCCACCTTCTGAAGATGTCTGAAGAAGGGAGCTCTGACGTTCGAAAGCTTACATTATGAAAATCTTACTGGTCTCTAAGGTGCCACTGGACTCATATCCTGTAGCACAGTGGTTAAGTGGTTCGGCTGCGAATCAGCACTCTACTGGTTCAGATCCCACTACTGCCATGAGCTCAGTAGGTGGCCTTGGGTAAGCCACACCTCTCAACCCCAGCTCCCCAGCTGTATTGTGGGAATAATAACACTAACTTGTTCACCGCTCTGGGTGAGGCACTAATCTGTCTAGAAGAGCGATATATAAGCACAGTTATTATTTATTATTATTCAAAGATCAGTCATATTCATCTGGATAGAAACTTTGGTGCTACATTGGCTGTGGTCAGGATTTACTCTGATAAACCATGGTCACAAGAAAATGGAAAAGCCTTCAAAAAGCAACAAGGGCTTGGCAGGGAATGGTCAAATGTATAAGCCAGAGAGGAGGCCTGGAAACGGCCCCAGAGAGAAAAGCACCTCTGAGTATATGCTGAGTTTGGAGTTCTGTTGGAACAAGGACTTGCTGGGGGGTCCCCCCCCCCCCAGAAATGACATTTAGCTCTGGTGCTCATGAAACAATCTTAAAATGTGCCTATTAAAGCAGTCTGTCTCAGCTTTTCGCTGCTGGCTGCCATGCTGTGTGCACATGGCAGAAGGGCTCTAAACACATACGAAATATACATACCCCACCTCGTAGTCACAACTAATTTCTCAGGGAGCTGAGAAGACTTCTAATGAATAAAAGCGGCTTATAAAGAAAATGCTTGTGCATTCATTTAGCTTATTTCCTGTTTGCCTTTCTCACTGTGACTCAAGGCGGAATTCAGAGAATCAAAAGCAGGTGGATGGAAATACAATCCTAGAGCATAAGACAGCCAGAGAACAATGCAATAGGATGGGGCATACAAAAATTAAAAGACAATGTGAGCAAACTGCCTAAGGCAAAGAGCTGTGTGAGCAATGCAGAACGTGGGATTACAACATGGAAGACAATACAGAAAAAGCCAGGTGACACCTACAATAATAGATGACCCCAACAGTAAGCAGGATAGAGAGATGGAGATGTCCTTCTGGGCATGATCTTGCTCATGTTCTAATTCAGTTATTAGAATGCCGTCCTAAACATTTTTGCACATATTATAGAATGATGGTACCACGGGAGCCTTCCTGGCCTCCTCGGGTAGGCCCCATTCCAAAAGGAGCTACCACGGAGAATGCATGCGAGTGGGAAGTTGCCGATAGCAGGGGAGGCGGGCCTGCAGGTATGTGGGTCCCAGGCCATGGGATTTGTAAGTGATTATCAGTCCCTTAAACTGAACCCAGTAACTAAATGGTAGCCAATGGAGCGACTACAGATGGGCCTGTAGATGCAGGTGGTCACCTGGGGGCATCATACTTCTCCAAGACAGCAGTTTCAACGTGGTGTTCTTGAGGACTGTTAGGAGTTTCATCCTGCATTGGGCAGGGAGTTGGACTAGAAAGTCTGTATGGCCCCTTCCAGCTCTGTGATTCTGTGTTTTACAGAGGCAGGGCTGGTTCTAGGTATTTCTTGCCCCCGAGCAAAGTATACCCACACTTCTAGGAGGACCCACACTGCCATAGGCGGGCAGCAGATGTGGGCCCTGGAGGGGTGTCAGTCACCTCCTATGTTACCAATGATGGGAAATGAGTCCATTCCTTGCAGGGCATCGGTACCCTCTTCATTGCGGTACCCACCTCAAGCACTCATTGGAGAACCGGTCCACTTCAGTAGATTTGTAAATGAGAAAATTAGCTATGGTGGGCAAATTTCTCAGCAAGGCAGTTTGTCCAATACCACTGTCCTCTGCAACTGATCCTCACAGGCTGTTGTAGAGGCCTGCATTCGGTCTACATGGTCAGTAGGGCCACTCAACAATCATGTGTGTGCCATAGAACAGGACCGCAATTCTCTGCCCTGCTCAAGGCTTCCTTGGAAATAGGGGAGAGAAATATTGGGATTCTGCTGCCCATGTTCATGTGTGCAGTGTTCAAAATGTGACATTGGAAAGCAAAACCCAAGTATTTTGTTCATGAAAGCTCTGGGATCCTGCAGATTATGCATCTCCTGAATAACCACTCAGCCGGCTCCAGCATCCTCATTCTCCCTCTCCAATCTGCCATCATGCATAAAAGATGCTGCCTCTTGAATACTAACAAATGCCAGCAAACGTGAACTGCCTACTACATGCACTGGAGGGCCCAGAAGTGCAGTATTCTCCCCCCCCACACACACACACACACCGCCTTTCCCAGAGAAGAAAAAAATAGGGTAAATGTTCATGTACATATGTTTACCTATTCAAATAAAAGCTGCAAGCTTAATTCAGCAAACTAATGCAACTGGTGAAGAAAGCTTTGGTCATAAAGTAATGGACTTCACCACATTTGTGGGGTTGACAGCAAAGGCTTCAGAAAGACCCTCATGCTTTTTAAGACACACGGAGCTGCAGCTCCCTCCTCCCCTTCCCATTTCAGGTTTGTAAGAAAAGAAGATTTTTAAAAAGATAATGTTTCCTTGTAGCTTATGTCCAGTTTGCCTTCTGGCCTGAAACGGCTGTGGTTTTTCTGCTCAAAATAAGCAACTGAGGTAAACCAAAATCTGCACCTTTCGCAATACTGATGGGCCTTGAACTTAACGTTTTAAAGCCATTTTGGCTCCCTGTGTTGAAGAATTCAGAATAATAGTACAGTAAAATCAGTGGCTTCTTTCAACAGCAAATGGTAGCTTCTGTTTATTAAACAGCAAAACACTTCATCATCAAGGTGAGATGGCCTTCTGTAGTCCCAACAAGGAACCAACACTCAAGATGGACTCAGCAGCGCCCCCCTCCGCTAACTTGCACAAGTAATGAGCCGATTCTTCCAACCCCCCTTCCTAGCTTGGGCGTGAGCCCCAAAATGATTCCCATCTCCCTTGGCCAGGTATAGCTGTAGACATGCTCAGATGTTTGTAGGAGACACCACTGAACATCTGCAGAAAATTCAATCTTATTGGAGAGCATTCAAAACCAAAAATGTCTAACTGTGGAAGGAAGATCGATTCAGAATCGCTCTGAACACTGAAGGAAATCCTCACAGCCGGGGAACTGTTTGGATATGAATCAGGAATAAATGCACTTTCTGAATTGCAGGAGACCACGAACTGTCTCCAGGAGAGCTCACACCCTTATGACTTACATTTAAGGGATAATTTTGAAATGGCTGAAGGGAGCAGCTTGCCATATTTATTTATTTAAAATGTTATAATCTGCCTTTGCAAAGTTGAAATAGCATGAACTGGCCAAATGAGAACAAATAAAACAAAAGACTGAAAACGTGTAAGGCGTGAAGGATGCAACAATCCAATATTTAGATTTTCTTCTACTCTGTTGCTGATGATTTAATGGTTGTGTGAGATTACTTTATATGTGTCTGGTGTACATGGCATGGTTTTACAGATGTACTATCTGTTTCTACTAGGGTTGCCAGCTCCAAGTTTGGAAATTCCTGGAGATCTGGGGGGTGAAACCTGGAGAAACCTGGAGAAAGTGGGATTTGGGGAGGGAAAGGACCTTGGCATGGCATAATTCCATACAGTCCACCCTCCAAAGTAGCCATTTTCTCTAGGTGGACTGATCTCTGTGGCCTGAAGACCAGTTGTAATTCCAGGAGATCTCCAGCCACTACCTGGAGGCTGGCAACCCTAGTTTCTACAAACTGTGGTTTACAGTCCATTATAGCCCATTTTCCCCCTGCTTTGTGAAAATCAGTAAGACTGGCTGGGAGGTGTTTAAGGAAGTCAAACACCTCCCAGTTAGGGATGATTTTTTAGGGTGGGGGTAAAAAGGAATCACCCTACTGTTCTCGGGTTGGGTGCTGGAATTATCATCTCCCCCTCCTAGATGTAGCTGTTGCTAGGAGGGGGAGATGATAATTCCAGCATCCAACCTGAGAACAGTAGAGTGATTCCTTTTTATCCCCACTCTAAAAAATCATCCCTAACTGGGAGGTGTTTGACTTCCTTACCAAGAGATATCAAGAGATGAAGGCCTGAAAAAAGATAGTATGGCCAAGAACAGAGGACAGGCAACTGGTTGGCATCTTCCTGGCACTACTGCTCCTGCCCCACAGGTTGTGCTTGGGGGTCTTTTGTCAACTCCTCCTCATCGTCTGTGGGGGGGCGTGTTCTCTTGAAAAACCCAGTCTGCAAAGAAGCAAAAAAAAAAGTGGTAGGTGTAAGAAAAAGAAGTCAGCAGAAGTCACATACAGATTACTGTCCCTGATGCCAGCAAAAGCATCTAAAAGACACAGCAATTTATGCTTCTGCAGCAACTGCATATACATTTAGGCAGCTGCAGATGTGTTGGAAAACATCTCCCACTGCCATCCATCCAAATGTACCCCAGCACATCTGGCTATCAAAACATTACCAAAACTAGGGCTGGAAGAGATGGGGCAGGCACAAATTTGGTAATCTGAATTTGCGTGCCAAAAAAAAGGTAGATTTTTAGCCACCTGGCTTTTTAATGAAGCTCAACAATACTTTACCAGATTTTTTTTTTGAAACACATACACAAGAAAAAAGGGCTGTGAAATACTGATTTGGAAGGAGCTCATACCTAATATTGTTACCTGGAAGCATGTCAAAATTTTAGTTAAACAAGATTTAGCAAGATTTTAGTTAAACTGTTCCTCAAAAGTCAAAGCTGGAATATGAAAACTCGACAAACTTAGTTTTTTAAATCAAAATTCTAAAACCCTGTACAAATTTCAAATGTGTACAATATTTTGATTTCAGCTCCCGAAGAGACATGCCTTCTGACCTTGTCTTAAAGATGGATGTGTGAATGAATTGACTAGCAAACCCTATCCCTTAAAGCCAAGCTACAAGTGACAAATTACACTTGAATGGCAAGTAAACAGACTCACGTGTATTCCTCCCTGTTCACTTGCGCTCCACTCGATCGCTACGTGAGTCTGTTCACTTGCCATTCAAGTGTAATTCATCACTTGTAGCTTGGCTCTTAGCGTTCCCTGGACTTTCAAAAACCTTTGACCGTCCCAAATCTCTGCTTGGTGGACTCTGCCACATTCCATTACTCCTGAGAGGGGTACAAGATTGAACTGGGTAATAACTGCTGCCACCAGCAAATCTGAGAGTATTTCCAGCTGGACAGATTTGAACAACCAGCTCTCTGTACCTGCGCTGCAATTAAGAGACTCACCTAGTTGCTGCATATCCTACTTCCTCCTACCAACTTAGCATGGGAATGATCAATTGCACCTTCAAACTTAGCTATCGCATTCATGGGATGGTGAACTTACCTGCTGCTCCTTGCCTTTACTACTCTTTAGATAGCAAGCCTGTACAAATGTAGTAGGTTTACAGCAAACAGGCTTCAAGCATTCAAAATATAAAGAAATGTAATGCACAAAAATAAAAAGTACACACAGTCTGTTCAAACATCAAGCTGAGCAAGGATAAAAGGCGAAAACACACATCCCTCCCCCTCTCCCTGAACTCAGTACTTCTTCTAGCTATGTTGTTGCTGGTTATTGAAACTTGAAGTTGCAGCATTTAAAAGTTCACCATTACATTAGCTCTCAGAGTTAGGATTTCTCCCTGGCCATATCGACAAGGTAGAGTTCCCAGTTACTAATTTAGGTCTTCATGGCCAAAAGATAAAAGACAGGTTTTTCCTTGTGCCCCAAGAATTTAGAATCTCCCTTCTGATCGTCCTGCCTCAAGAGGAAGGAATTACTATCTAGTAGTAATTTGGCTGTCTGTGTCTCTGTCCCTTGATTGTGACATTCTAGCAAGATGGTAACCCCGATGTTTTACTTCAGCCAGTGCCATTAGCATCTGTAAGTGCTAACGTGCTTTGGCTTGATGACTCCTTCCCTGTCTCTCTCCTTCGTTGTTATGAGTCTGCAACCACTTACGGATGGTGTATAGTCCTAATGATTGAATTATTGGGGTGAATTCAGAATTTAGAGTAATACAGCATGTAAGAAAAGCAACATTGAAAGTGACCTTCCAGACACGGAACACAAAACATGAATGTGGCTGGCCCCAAATATGTGCTGTGTTTCCACCTTCCCCACTCAAATGCCACACTGCCTCTTAGATGGACAGATGCGCACAGCATGGCTTAGCCAGAAATTTACTCTGGTCTGGACTCACACAGTGTACGTGTGGAGGGGTGGGGAGAGACAATACCCTAGCTTAACCACTGACTGGACTGGATAATTATTAAGAGTGTTGAAAGCCACAAAAGAGGTCAGCCTACCCAATGAAAAGCAGAAGACTGCAGACAAGACAAGACTAGGTGTGTGAATTCAGCACCTCAAGCAAACAAACCGAGCCACAAGCAGCAGCCGCTTTAAAAGCAATTCCCTGTTCTGGTCTCATTCTTTCTCTCATATTTCTGTCCTTCTCTGATCCAATGAGCTCAGCACAGAGCAATTCCATTTCAGTCCTCACCACAATACAATGAGGTCACTCAAGAAGCAGGCAGGCAACCTGTCTGGGGCTATCCAGGAACCTGCATGGCTGCACAGGGCTCCCTGTAGGGTTGACAGGTTCAGGTTGGGAAATTCCTGGAGATCTGGGGGGTGGAACCTAGAGAGGGTGGGGTTTGGGGAGGGGAGGGGCCTCAGTGGGATATAACGCCATAGAGTTCACCCTTCAGAGTAGCCATTTTCTTCAGGGAAACTGATCTCTTTGGCCGGGAGATCAGTTGTAATTCCAGGAGATCTCCAGCTACCACCTGGAGGCTGGCAACCCTAGCTCCCTGTCCAACTCTGTACATTAATTACCCTCTACCGACTCTCCATGCGGAGTGACTCAGAGTCAGGGCTAATATACCTGTCACAGCAGTCTTCTGGACTCCTGGTTCCAGGCAGGAGCCTCAACGAGCCATGCCACTTACCACACAGAGCCTCTGCAACTTGTGGCGGATCTCTATGCCATCACTAGCTGTTGCCAGGAGCCAGAGGATCCACTGCAGCTAGTGCTACGGCCCCTGCATGCAGTCCCCCCAGCCCAGGCAGAACATTTCCCAGCAGCAACTCCCCACTCCAAGGGTGTAATTCCCTGAGATTTTGGCCGTGATCAAGGTCTTTTACAGGGGTCCCCAGCCTTGTACCCATCAACAATTTTTCTGGTGCCTGCCAAGTGTTTATAGAAATTGGGTTCAGTCACATGGGGCTCTTGCCCTCCAGAGCTTCTGATTGTTTGTGCAAATTAAAATGATGTTTCAGCAGCAGCTGTAGAGTCGCCAGGACCCCTTACCCTCCCAGCAGGGGGAACCCGGCACTTACCTTTGCAATTTCCTGGGGGTCCTTCTCACGTGCGCATGATGGCATCGCTTTCCAGAAGTGATGTCATTATCACAAGGACACAGGGGCATGCGCAACCGCTTTGCAGTGGGGCAATTTGAGCCCCAAATGGGCCTGATCTGGCCCGTTTGGGGCTCAAATGGGCCTGCTGCAAAGTGCGGGAGCACTCTTGGGGTGGCACGATGACATCACTCCTGGGAAGTGACATCATTGCGTTGCTCCAGGAGCATGCCCGGGAGGCCCATTCCCGTGCCTATCCCCCTGCCAGCCAGGTGGCGGGGGGCAGAGGGTAGAATCAGGATCCCTGCCCCCACCAGGGGACCTGAGATCCCCAAGCGCCTGCCACCACAGCATTTTTTTCTCTTACTTCTTTTTCCAAGTGTATTTTTCAGTTCCCTCTCTTTCCTTCTGCGCTTCAGCTTCCTGTGTGTGTGTGGCACTACCTCTTATGGCAGCCATTTTGTGCATGCACCCATCTTCCTGTGTCGGAATTCCAGAGGTAGCCATGGATTCAAAAAGGTTGGGGACCCGTGGTCTACTTAATGCTTAAGGTTGGGAGAGGCATCTTCCCCACTCACATTCATTTATTTTACTTTATTTACATCCAGCAATGTGGCTTACATCGTTCTACTCTCATTCATTTTATGTTCACAACAACCCTCTGAGGTAGGCTAGGTTGAGTGTATACAACTAGCTCAAGGTCATCCAGCAAGCTTTCATGGCAGGGTAGGGATTCAAGCCTGGGTCTCTCAGATCCTAGACTGACATTCTAACCACTACACCCCATTTGACTCCCTGAAAAGATGTGGTGGTCTAAGAGTGGAACTACAAGTGACAAAAGGCACAGGTTGGACACTTATCAGCTTCCCTCAAGTTTTGATGGGAAATGTAGGCAGCTTAGCAGAATGTTGGACAAGTGACAGTTGAAAAGTCCATTGGACAGCAGTCAGAGAGCCAAGCTGCAAGACTAGGATGCCTACATTTCCCATCAAAACTTGAGGGAAGCTGACAAGTGTCCAACCTGTGCCTTTTGTCACTTGTAGTTCCGCTCTAACTTCCTGCTTTTCTTAGACTGCTTTCATAGATACTCAGTAATGTACTTTCAATCCACTTTCTATGCCCTTATTGATCATTTGCAAGTGGATTTTCCCCAATTCACACCATAAAATCCAGCAGCAAAGTGGATGAAAGTGCATTATTCCGCATGTGTGAAAGCAGCCATAGTCAAGAATGGGTCCACTACCAAACCATCCAAGGTCAGTGCCAGTCCAATTTTTCTGCTGACTTTGGCAAACTAAAGGGAGGGAGGGGGCTGTGCCAGCCAGCAGCACACGAAATAGCAGATCTCCCCCTGCCCATTACTACTGTGATCTCCTGAGTAGCCAATGATGCTCAGAAGGCTCTACCCTGTCTCCGGAAATGTGGAGGCAGGGGGCTTTACCAACCATGGAGCTACTAGGAGGCCTGCCTCCCCCACCAGACAGGCAGAATGGTGCGCTGTCTCTCTCCAAGGGCTTGCCACTGGCATAGCTGAGTCAAGTCGCCCTTGGGGGTCTGGCATCCCACTTTGCCTCTGTGCTCGGCCAACCCAGCTCACTCACCTTCCAAAACAGGACAATGAGGGCAGCAAGGAGAAAAAGGCCGGCCAGCACAGCTGTTACAATCCACCAGACAGGGATGTTCTCGGCAGTAGGATCCAGCCTCTCCACCAATGTCTCTGCCTGAGGATGAGGGAAGCGGTGAGATGCTGCCAGGAACTGACCTCTCTTGAAGCAATCCTCTGCATCTGTTCCTGAGGACTGGAAGGTAGCTAATGTTGTCCCCATCTTTAAAAAAGGTTCCAGGGGAGATCCGGGAAATTACAGGCCAGTCAGCCTGACGTCAATACCGGGTAAGTTGGTGGAAACTATTATCAAAAATAAAATTAGTGGGCACATTGATGACCAAAAGCTGATGAGGAAAACTCAGCATGGGTTCTGTAAGGGAAGATCTTGTCTCACCAATCTGTTAGAGTTCTTTGAGGGAGTGAACAAACAAGTGGACAAGGGAGACCCGATAGATATTGTTTATCTTGACTTCCAGAAAGCTTTTGACAAAGTTCCTCATCAAAGGCTCCTAAGTAAGCTCAGTAGCTATGGGATAAAGGGCCAAGTCCTCTTGTGGATCGAAAACTGGCTAATTAATAGGAAACAGAGAGTGAGTATAAACGGGCACTTCTCACAGTGGAGGGTGGTGAGCAGTGGGGTGCCACAGGGGTCGGTATTGGGTCCAATGCTTTTTAACTTGTTTATTAATGATTTGGAATTGGGATTAAGCAGTGAAGTGGCTAAATTTGCAGATGACACGAAATTGTTCAGGGTGGTGAAAGCCAGAGAGGATTGTGAGGCACTCCAAAGGGATCTGTCGAGGCTAGAAGAGTGGGCATCCATGTGGCAAATGAGGTTCAATGTAGCCAAGTGCAAAGTAATGCACATTGGAACCAAAAATCCAAAATATAAATACAAGTTGATGGGGTCTGAACTGGCGGAGACTGACCAAGAGAGAGATCTTGGAGTCATGATAGATAACTCACTAAAAACGTCAGCACAGTGTGCGACTGCCATAAAAAAAGCTAATGCTATGCTAGGGGTTATTAGGAAAGGGATTGAAAACAAATCAGCCGGTATCATAATGCCTCTGTATAAATCGATGGTGAGGCCTCATTTGGAGTACTGTGTACAGTTCTGGTCGCCACACCTTAAAAAAGATATCATAGCACTGGAAAAAGTACAGAGAAGGGCAACTAAAATGATTAAAGGGTTGGAACACTTTCCCTATGAGGAAAGATTGAGGCGCTTGGGGCTCTTTAGCCTGGAGAAAAGACGACTGAGGGGAGACATGATAGAGGTTTACAAGATAATGCACGGGTTAGAGAAGGTAGAGAAAGATGTGTTTTTCTCCCTTTCTCACAATTCAAGAACTCGTGGGCACTCTATGAAATTATTGAGCAGTCGGGTTAGAACAGATAGAAGAAAATACTACTTTACACAAAGGGTGATAAACACATGGAATTCGTTGCCACAGGAGGTGGTGGCAGCTACAAGCATTGCCAGCTTCAAGAGGGGACTGGACAAATATATGGAGCAGAGGTCCATCAGTGGCTATTAGCCACAGGAGATAGATGGTATTCTCTTTGTGGGGAGGTGGTGCTCTGTTGTCTTGGTGCTGGAAGGAAGGCAGTGGGAGGGCATCTGGTGTCCTGGCCTCACTGACAGTCCTTTAGATGGCACTGGATTTCTAGCCACTGTGTGTGACAGAATGTTGGACTGGATGGGCCACTGGCCTGATCCAACATGGCTTTGCTTATGTTCTTATGCTTATGTTATGTTCTTAATCCTGACAACAAGACAGTCCATGGCTGTGCTTTACATCCAAGGCAGAGTATTAAAATCCTGCTCGGGCTTCCTTTCCCAGATTCCAGGAGACAAAATGCCAAGGAAATCAGGAGTCCAGCGGCTCCTTAAAGGCTAACAAAACTTATTCTAACATAAGCTTCTGCGAGTCAGAATTTATTTCTGCAGATGCATTGGAGTGAGCCTTGATTCAAGAAAGCTGCTGCTGGAATAAATGTTGCCTGTCTTTAAGGAGCCACTGGGCCCATGGTTTATTTTTGCTGCAACAGACTCACACAGCAACCCCAATGAAAATGTCAAGTACTTATCTTCTTCCCATCTGGTCTATTTCGCCTCAGTCAGATCTGGCAGCCAGTGGTGTAGCATGGGTGGGCCAGAGGGGTGGCCGCCACGGGCACAAAATTATTAGGGGGCACCAGCCGCCGAGGAGAGCCTGCGTCATGTCTGTGGGGGCCGGGAGGCCACTCGTGCCGCCTCGGCCCCCTGCTGCACCAATGGGATGGCTGGCCCACTGAGCACCGAGCTGGCCCAGAGCACGCCGAGCGAGTGGTGGCAGCGCAGGCAGCTGCAACAAGTGGCTGCAGTGGAGGGGTAAGGGACAGGGAGGCAAGTGGCCCCGAATCGCGGGAGCACTCCTGGGGGGGAGGCAGCTGCGGTGGAGAGGTAAGGGCTAGGGAGGCAAGCGGTCCCGAATTAGGGGAGCTCTCTTGGGGGGTGATCGCACCCTATGTGATGCCATCACTTCCTGGAAGTGATATTATTGCACAGGGGTCCGGGAGTGCGTGTGTGCTTTGCGTGCATGCGTGGTGCCACAGGCACCACCTCCTGCCAGGAGTTGCCCTGGGTGCTCGCAACCCACGCTACGCCACTGCTGGCAGCTGGTTTGGTTGACCAGAATGAGTCTTCTGAGCTAGCAGGCTTTGGTCCCTGAAACAGCAAAGCCTGCCCTATGCCTTTCCCACCACAAAGTCACCAGCCTACCAGCACCCACCCTCAGCCCCTGCCATCCTACTACCATTCAGGGTAGGTTTTCCTCAGCTTCTCCTTTTTTTAATTAGAATATTTTATAAATGAAAGAATAACGCATAGCAGAGAAGTTACAAAACAAAGGAAAGAGAGGGAAACTATATAAACTAAACAGAAGCTTCCAATTTTCTCTGTGACAAACATAATTACAAAGTCTTCTCTTACTCTAAGTTTACAAAGTAAAACTCTCTGTTTTCTAGTGTCCAAATTTCTTATTCCCCAAACCCATAAATCATTATTATAATTATTATCATCATCATGAAACATTTGTTTCATGCAAAAAGTCTATAACGGGTTTCCAGTCAGCAATAACAACGAACTTTTGTCTTTCCTCTAATCAATTAAGTAAGTTTACCCATCGCTGTGAGCTCCAGCACTTTCACCAACCATTCCTCTATCATAGGCAATATTGAGCTCTTCCACTTTTGCACATATAATAATCTTGCTGCTGTTGTCATCATAGATAAAAACAAAGTCCCATGACTTCTTTCCAGCTGAGTGTCCATTAATCCCAAAAGGAAAGACCCTGGTTTCAACTGTATATTTATCTTTAAAACCTGAATTAATAAATTGTATTTGTGTCCAATTAATAAATTGTATTTGCTTTCTTACATGTCCACTACATATGGTAAAATGTTCCTGATTTTCCTTAACTTCTCAGTGCAAACTTATGAGTGAATTGGAACTCTTAATCCATGTAAGCAGTTCTATAGATATAAATACAGAACTAGGCCAGGGGAAGAAGGCTGGTTATCCAAGATTAATTCATACCAAATTAGAGGGCTCCCATTATCTTTCAAGAATGCCTCTCTCTCTCTCTCCAATAGATCAAAACTTTAACAGGCCACTGCTCTCATAATGTGCAGTGGGGAAGCTTGTGGTGGGTCTGTACTGCTTCCTGCCCACCGCACATGGCCAAGAACAAAAGGGTTGCCAACCTTCAGGTGGGGCCAGGAGATCTCCCAGAATTACAACTGATCTCCAGACTACAGAGATTAGTTCCCCTTGAGAAAAGGCTGCTTTGGAGGCATTATACTGCTTGGGCATTATATTGCTCTGAGGTCCCTGCCCAAGCTCTTCCTTCCATAGAGACAGATCAAGATGGGTAGCCATGTTAGTCTGTCTGTGGCAGTAGAAAAGAGCAAGAGTCCAGCAGTACCTATAAGACTAAAAAAATTGTAGTAGGTTATGAGCTTTTGTGTGAGACAGCTCTCATTTCTTCAGATACAGCTGTATCTGTATCTGAAGCTATATCTGAAGAAGTAAGCTGTGGCTCATGAAAGCTCATACCCTACCACAAATTTTGTTAGTCTTATAGGTGCTACTAGACTCTTGCTCTTTTCTACCTTCCCTAGGCATTGCCCCCCAAATCTCCTGGGGCTGGAGCTGGCAACCCTAACCAGATCAGCTGTCATCAGCCAGGAATTTCAGGATGTTACGAATACTATAGGTCTTCCATCTCAGATTTAAATACCTGCATTTACCAGCATTCACACTGCCACGCAAGTAAAGGAGTGAGGACGTTCATAATCAATCTTTGATTAATGAAACAGATTCCTGAAGGTGAAAGAAATCTAGGGGAACAGAGTTCTCTGTGAGCAAATATTATCCGCCCCCCACCCCAGCCACTTTCTCACGGCTGCTGGTGGATTCAGGTATTCTAGAAACAAACAACAAACTATAAAAATATTACATTAATATTAATTTAAGGAAACTAGAATGTGCCATATTTAAGTATCCCTCAAGTTTACATTTCAAAATCAAAATCTGAAAAATTAAAAACAATGCATTCTAACACTTTTGGAAGCTGTATAAAAATTCCTTGCAGCAGCACAAATTTCCAGACGTACCAGGAAGGTCCCGCTTGGTAGAGTTTCTGGCTGTATGCTGTACGGCATTCCTAAGGCACTGAACAAGGCCTGGGATTGGATGAGGAACTGCTCCAGGGGATGCTGTAATAGGAAGGGGGGAGGGCACAAACATCACATGAGTCGCATTAGGGCAGGGATCCCCAACCCTTTTGAGCCAGTGGGCACGTTTGGAATTCTGACACAGTGTGGTAGGTGTAGCCACAAATGGCTGCTACAGGAGGCACAACCAGCCACAAAATGGCTGTCTCACAGTGAAGATCCTTGTGCTGTGGAAGCAGCTTCTACCTAAGCAATGTTTTAAAAAATCTGCACAGCCAATCAAATCTCTAATGGCCAATCGGAAACCATGCTTGGCAAAAGTCCCACTTGGCCCCAGCCACTTTTTAAAAACACTTGACAGGTGCCAGGAAAAATGTTGGTGGGTGCAATGGTGCCATGGGCACCATGTTTGGGACCCCTGCGTTAAGAGATACAAAGGGGAAGGGGAAATGGTGGCTCTGCCCTGCGGCTCACAGAAACCCCTCACACTTAAGTGGAAGGCCAACTTCTTGATGCGACACCTCCACACCTACCTCAGAGAATACCCGCCCTCTGCAGGTGTCCCCATAAAGTAATGCATACAACAGCTAGTTAGTTTCTGCTGTGTAAAACACTTTCAAACAAACGCTAATCCTTCACGAAAACAAACAAGGCTAACACATGAATTCAGACACTCCCCTCTTATTCTTCCAGCTACAGCTATTGCTCAGACTTTGTGGGAGGCAGCTGGAGTTCAGACACACACACACACACCCCATTCCAGTGCCTACACCACAACGGTTCCATCCTTCCATTGTCTTTAGCAGTCCTTGAAGTCAACTGGAGAAATGGTGTAGGGAGGAAGGAAGGAAGATCAAAGGTGACAAAAGTAGAAAAGGCAGGAGGGGGAACAGGATACAGGAAGCATTGCTCGATCCCTTCTGCTTGGCAGATCATTAGTGAACTCACAGCAAAGGTAGCAGAGCCATGTATGTGGCCCAGAGTGCCAAAGCATCATTGTAGGAGTGCTTTAATTTGGGCACACTCCTGGAGGAGGAGAGAAGCAGACGGAGCCGTGGCAGCCCCTCCCCACTGCTGCCACCCCATCCTTACCTCCTGGAAACTCTGCAGCCACAGCACTGCATGGATGGTGACAGAAGCTCCCTGACCTCTCTCCAGCGCCCCCACCTGGCAGTGGATGGTAGCACAAGCCTGATTGCTACAGTTCTGCAGGAAGATTTTAAAATTGTTTTTTAATTATAGTAATTTATAGTCTACCTTTCTCACTGACGTTCAAGGTTGATTACGTAGTGCAAGTCAATATGGTCAGTGGCTGGGACATTCAACAAACAATACAATAGGGTATGAATTGCAGAATTTGAAAAAAAAAAGCAGAAATCTGATACAGAGCTGACACAATGCTGAAACAAAACACAAGCAATTTAACATGATACATTAAATGACGTGGAAGCTACTCAATAGGTGCATGTTTACAGTGACACACAGTAGTACAGAGCTTCTTGAATAATTATATTTTGCACAAAGCTGGGGGGAGCTGCGGGGGGAGCTCTCCTAACTTCTTTTGGTAGGCCATTCCATAAGGTGGTGGCCACCACAAAGAACGCATGTGTACAGGCAATTGTTGATTTTGTCCATTGCAGGGTGACACTTATTGAAGGCAGTGTGCAGATGAGCAAAGCTGACGTGATGGAGCATAGGGAGAGAGGCCGTTCTATAGACATGAGGGACCAAGGCCTTGAAGGGCTTTGTATGGGATAGTCAACACCTTGAATTGAGTCTGGTAGCTGACGGGTAGCCAATGGAGTGACTGCAGGATGTTCCATCTAGCTCCTGATAATAATCGAACTGTGGTATTCCACACCATCAGGAGTCTCTGAAATTGACTTTGAGGAGATACCTGTGTAAATTGCGTTACAATAGTCTAACCTCAATGTTACCGTGGTATGAATCCAGGGGGCCAGATCAGCCATGTCAAGTAGGGGGCCCATCTTCCGGGCTAGTCTGAGTTGGGAGGAGGACTTACTTGCTTCTCTAGTAGTAGTGCTGGATCCAGTAGAACCCCTAGACTCTGCAACAATCAACTGAACCCTGTCGAAAGCGAGAAGCAAAATATCCTACAAGATCTTCGCCTTCCCAACCAGCATCACTTCTGTCTTGTCTAGGTTCAGTTTCAATTTGTTTCCTTTCAGCCACTTGACCGCAGCTCTCAGACAATGACTGAAAACCTCTGTTGCATCACCAGGGATTTGAATAGTGAGATATAGAGTTGGGTGTTATTTGCATATTGATGACATCCAGTTCCACAGCTATGAATGATTCCTCCTAGAGGCTTTACACGGAAGTTGAATAACATGGGGGATAAGATTGTGTCTTGTGGTATCTTGCGAGAGTTCTCAAACTGAAGATAGCTTGTCTCCAACAGCAACCGTTTTGAGTCTGTTCCATGAGGAGTAATTTAAACCAGTCCAAGACACATCCCATGATACTTACTTCTGCCGCTAAACACCTCAACAGGATGACATGACCTACTGTGCCAAAGGTTGCAGATAGATTCAGAAGGAGCAACAAAGAAGTATGGCCTTTGCCAACATTCAGAAGGAATTCATCAGCTACAGCCACCAGAGCCATCTCCATCCCATAGTGCAACCTGATCCCAGACTGAAAAGGGTCCAGAGCACCAGAGTTACCCAAGAAGACCTGGGGTTGGTCTGTTAGTGTCTAGAAAGGGCAGATTAGAGACTAGGTGAATTGGCCACATTATTTTTGTCTAGAGATTCTTTAGCGGGCTGATAATCGTCTCTTTGAGCGGTTGAAGAAGATGCTTTGAGTTAGATTTGTAACAGACATCAAGGGCTCGTTAAATGGTCCTTACATGAATTTAGCAGCCAAGATGGGCAAGGATCCTGCGTACCACTAGTGGTCTTCACAACTGCCAGGATCCTGTCAATATGCATAACTGTAACTGGGTCAAAGTGGTCCATAAGGGGACCAGATGGTGTACTAAACATTTCTTCTTCCTCGCATATATTATAGCTGGCATCCAGAAGGGAGCATTTTTGTGCTATTTTGTCAGCAAAAATGCTTGCAAAATTGTCACAACTAATTGACTATTCCTGAGTCATTACAGGTACTGATTTAGGAGACAGAAGATGTAGAAGTACCTTAAACAATTAGAATGGTTGCAAATCTTGCTGATGTAATAGTAGTAGAGAAATAATGTTTCTTTGCCACTATTACTGTCACTTCATAGGTGTTCCAAAGGGCTCTGCAGCATGTTCTATCAGATTCAGCATGAGTTTTCTCCCAGTGTCTTTACAGACATATTCCAGCCCTCTTTAGGTCACCCAGCTCCATAGTAAACCACAGGGATGGCTTCTACTGCAAGGACAGGAGAGATCGACGAGGAGCAATCTTGTAAACGGCTTCAAGGAGCTTCATGTTCCAACCTTCCACTGCAGCCTCAATGGAGAATGTGTTGGGAATGCTAAAATCCCGCAGAGCATTTTGGAATCTAGAAGGATGCATGAGCCTTCATGGGGGGGGGGGGGGTTATTTTAATGGATCCTTCCTTTTTTTCATAGTGTTGGGGCCATAATCATCCTTGCCTTCAGCAGATAATGGTCAGACCATGGTTCAGGCTGAATTTCCAGTCCTGAAAGAAGACCTCTCCTCAAAGGCTCAGTGCAAAATAATAAGTTCTCTTTCATGTGTGGGGCTTGCCATCATTTGAAAGAGCCTCAAGGCAGCCAGAGAAGCTATAAAATCCTGGGCTAGCCCTAATGAGGAGCATTCGGCATGAATGTTGAAGTCACCCAGAACAATCAGCTTAGGTGTTTCTAGCACCATGTCCAAGAGTACCTCTGACAACTCAGGAAGGGTGCCTACTGGGGAACTAGATGGCCAGCAAAACAGCACAATTATCTAGGGATCCCAGGTCCCTTGGTGGGGGGGATCTCCCGCTTCCACCCTCCATCCCCTGCCACTGCTCACCTGGCCGAGGGGGAGAAGGCCTCCCGAGTGTGTCATCATGCCGCCCCAAGAGCACTCCCATGCTTTGCACGGGGAAGTGATATCATCGCACAGGCGTGGGGGGCGCACCTGTGCTTCGCACCTGGCCAATGAGGGTGGTGCAAAGGTGAGTGCCAGGTTCCCCCCTCCCATTGGGAGAGTAAGGGGACCTGGTAATGCTATACCTAATGTATCCTGCATACAGTCATACAGTTATGCAGTCATACAGCTATACCAGGAGTCTGTATAAATTGAAGAACTCATGGTGGATTTAAAAATGTTATGCCGGGGAGGGGGGCACATTCCAGTTTCTTGTTTCTTGTTTTGTTAGTTCCCTCAAAGACCTTTATGAGATATAAATATTTTCATAAATTAATAGATATTTTGTATGAAGGCTCCAGTTGGTACAGAATGCCATGGCTTGATTATTATCAGCAGCTAGGCAAAGCATACATATTACTCCCATTCTGCAGTCACTCCATTGGCCACCCAACAGTTACCAGACTCAGTATCGGCTATCACACAAAGCCTTGGTCTCTCATATGTGCAGCACCACTTCTTTCCTTACGTGCCAGCTTTCTATTATATAGGGTAATAGAATGTGCTATAAGGAAATGGTTCAGGGAGATGAAATGGTACAGAGATAGGGACTATAGAGTATACTACTGCATACAGTCTGTTGCTGTAAGTATGCTCCTACTGGATAGTTCTGCACTGCTTAATATGTCACATCAATCTGCTTATGTTTTGTTTCAGCACTGTTTTTCGGCTCTGCATTGAATTTTGGCTTGTTTTCAAATTTCTGCTTGCTCTATTATATTTTTTTAAAATATCCCAGCTGTTGATCATATTGACTTATACAATGTAATTCGCCTTGAGTCTGAGAGTCTCTCTGCATGAGACATCTGACACATGAAGAACACGTGTCAGGAGATGCAATGTTAGCTGGGAAGGGTAGTTTTAAAAGACAGAGCTGGCAGCAGGGCAAAGGCTTTGCTATACGCAGGAGCTGTGTGAAGGGGCTGTGAAATGCCAGAAGGGAAATTTCAACACCTATAACCTCTCCTCTCAAGGTCAAAGCCTGGCTCTGTAAGGCAGCTCCAGCCTCCAGCCCATTTCAATTCCTCGCTGCCCTCTAGTTCCAATCTCACAGTTTTAGACTGGAGAGGTGAAATTGACAGAGCCTTCCAGGTGAAGATGAAATTAACAAATCCTCTGAGGAGTGATCTCTGCCAGCTCTGCTTTTTTAAACAACCCTTCCCAGCTAACATTCTATCTCCCTACAGTTGATGAACACATGCCAAGGTGTCTCGTGTAGAGAGACTCTAAGTGAGAATGGCGGACTATAAATACCACAAAATACTATAAAAATAAACAAATAAGTAAATGAAATAGCTTGGCTCTCCCCTTCCAACTCTTTAACTAAGGAATTCTGGGTCATTAAGCATTTTAAAATGAGCAAGTTTATAGACCTCATGGGTACAAGGAAAGTATCTAGATGGTCATTTCATCCTTTTTAAAAAAAAAACAATTCTGCAACATGTATCACTTGTCTTACTTACAATTCAGGCAAGGAATTTAAAACCAGTGGGCAATTCTATGCCAGATTACTCCAGTGTACATCCAGTAAAACCAATGGGCCTAGACTGGAGAAACTGTATCAAACTGAACTGTAAATCTAGTAGCTTTTGATGGACTACACTATCAAGTTTGCCAGATTCCACCAGAAATCTCACCACCACTACAGGTCCCTGCAATGTTGCTGAGTCAGCCTCCACCATCACATCACGTTTCTCACGCCACCGTTGCAGCTGAACAGTCCCACTTTGATTGTAGGCAGCTGTGGGCTCCAGAACCTCAAGCTACAATGGAAGAACAAAGCTCAGATGAAATGCAATTTGCTACATCTCCTGGGGATTAGATCAGTTTCCCTACAAAGAAAGTTTTTTAAAAAAAATATGTGGAGTGGAGAGAGAACATTCTCTCTCCCTCCTGTAATTTTATAATTCAAGTTCCCGGAAAGAGATAATGGCAGGGCAAACTAAAGCAAGAACTTTTTTCAAACAATGTATAACAAATTTACGGGAGACACTCCCACAAGATGTGACGGTCATGGGCTTGGATGGACTTTTTAAAAAGGATGGGTAAGTATCATGAAAGATAGATCTATCAACTGCTGATACAGAACTTCCATGTCGAGAGACAGTTTATTACTGGGTACCAGTTACCAAGGGCAACGGTGAGGAAGGGATCTTGCCTTAATGGACTTCTTGTGGGTTTCCTGGAGGCATGAGGTTAGCCAATGCAGGGGACACATAGATCTTGTAACACTGGCACTGCCTGCCAGTTTGTTTCTAAGCTCAGCTTAAGCAGCTGGTTTTATTTTTTCAAGGCTAACCTGCCCTGCGGCCCACATACCTAAAGGACTGCCCCCCACTATACCAGCCTGCATTTCAACTGCATTAATTGTACCAACTTCTCCCCTCCATCCCCTCCTATAGGAAAGGGAGGGCCAGGATTTAGAACAGAGGATCTGGAACAGGAATGCACCAGGGGAGATGCTGGCCACACTCTCTCTCCAGGTTTTCTGCCAGTGATGTAAATGGCCTTGTTGTGAAAAGGCCTTTAATCTAAATTCACATCAGCCAATTAGCTACCATTCAGGTTTAGTGGTCCACTGTCTTTAGAATGTTGTCTTTTATATTTTGGGTATTTAAAAGTTCACCCTGACCTGGATAGGCCAGGACACCCTGATCTTGTCAGATCTCAGAAGCTAAGCAGGGTCAGCCTTGATTAGTAATTGGGTGGGAGACCTCCAATGAAGACCAGGGTTGCAGAGGCAGGCAATGGCAAACCATTTCTGTTAGTCTCTTGCCATGAAAACCCCACCAGGGATCGCCATAAGTCAATTCTGAATTGAGGGCTGGATTTCATTTCATTTAAAGGTTCAGGTGCCATTTTATATTGGTGGAGTAAGACATTTTAAAGTTTACTGCAAGATGGAGAAAGGCAGCTGATCTGGGAGACAATCAGGTGCAATTTATTTAAAACATTTCTACCCTGCCTCATCTCCTTAGACTCAAGGTGGCGAACAATGCAGAAACCAAGCTGCAAGGACGTGAATAATAGTGAACAAAATTAAAACACATTAAAACACACAAGTTGCCAATTTAAAAGCAAATGTATTGTCGAAGCAAATCTCCATTCTGCCATGGAAGCTAGCTGGGAACCCTTGGCCCAGTTCTCTCTGCCTAACCTACCTGGCAGGTCAAAGGCTTTCACGGATGGAGAACGATGGTTGTTGTCAGGGCTTTTTTCCTGGGAAAAGAGGTGGTGGAACTCAGGACCACACAATGATGTCACTTTGGGTCAGCTGGAACAAGGGGAGAGTTTTTTAAAGTTTAAATTACCCTCCGCGAAAATGGTCACATGGCTGGTAGCCCCGCCCCTGATCTTCAGACAGGGGGGAGTTTAGATTGCCCTCCGCGCTGCTCCAGCGGCGCGGAGGGCAATCTAAACTCCCCTCTGTCTGGAGATCAGGGGTGGGACCACCACCCATGTGACCATTTTCAAGAGGTGCCAGAACTCCGTTCCACCGCATTCCAGCTGAAAAAAAGCCCTGGTTGTTGTAGATTTTCTGGGTTGTATGGCCGTGGTCTTGGCATTGTAGTTCCTGACATTTCACCAGCAGCGGTGACTGGCATCTTCAGAGGTGTATCACTGAAAGACAGAGATCTCTCAGTGCCAATGTGTGGAGAAATTACCTGCTAACATCTTCTCTACACATTGACACTGAGAGATCTCTGTCTTTTGGTGCTACACCTCTGAAGATGCCAGTCACAGCTGCTGGTGAAACGCCAGGAACTACAATGCCAAGACCACGGCCATACAGCCTGGAAAATCTACAACAACCTACCTGGCAGGGTTGTTGTTGTGAAGATAAAATGGAGGAGAGGGAATGAAGTTTTAAACGGCTGTGGGTTCTCATTGGGGAGAAAGGCATGGTATATAATTCTAAAAATAAATGCATAAGAAACAGGATTCAGGACTGGATTGTCCTTTGGCCTGATTCAGTTGGGCTGCTCTTACCTTCAGGGGGTTGGTCTCATTGGAGGGAGAGCAGCTGATGCTGCCTTCAGTGGTCACCCTTGAGATGTAGAGTAAGAAGCTTCCCCGAAAGCGGTTGGGAAAGTTCACAAGAAGCTCAGATTTGGAAACAGAGCTTGGGCCATCATTCTGCAACTGAGGCAGGCAAAGGGGAAGAAGAAGGGGTCAGCAAGTGATAAGTCAGGGACATGGCCTCCCTCCTCCCTGTTATACCCAACCCCAAGAGGAGCATCTCTGTACCTGATAAATGTGCTCCACTCGGGGCCCATAGTCCTCCACTTTCTTGCTCTCATTCTTGGGCTCCCCAGAGACCAGGGGGAGCAGAACGCTGGCTGGGGCAGAATTCCTAGGGGAGACCAGAAAGTAAGTGGGCATCCAAGGCTCCCCCCTCCCCTCTTGCCTTGGGACATGGTTTTCTCCAGGGGAAATACCTTCCTCACAGTTCTCTCCTGCAGCCGCTTTCCCCACTGACCTATTTGGCACATAAGACCATACCAACTGAGCCCACTTTGCAGGGTTCATGTCTTACGCATTGGCTGAACCACAAGGAAGAGCTTTTCACAGATCGCAGGCTGCATGTGCACCTCTCAGGGCAGTAATGTCTGAATGCTTTCCCCATGAAAAAACATGGGGAAACAGCACCTCCAAAAAGGAGGCTCAAGCCAAACCCCTTACTCACCCCCAAAGCTCCATCCTTGCAGCAACCTTGACAGGCACCTGCAGCACCTCCATGTTGCTGTTGGGGTTATCTCTGTTCTTGCTGCAGGAAAAATTGGAAGTAAAATCCAGGGTGCCAAGAGAGCGCCTTAGTCAGCCAGCTGCTCTTTCCAGCATCAGGGGCCCAGCCCTGGAGCTTGGAAATCTCAACAGAGGAGCAGCACAGAGGTGTGGTAGAGAAGCTGGTTACACCAGCCAGTCAGTTGTGCACAGCAATCCCACCAGGAAAAAAAGCTGGCAACTCACACAGGAGGAAAGGGTTTGCATATATGGGACAGATTCTCCTCCAGATTAATAAAGATCCCCTTCCCACCAATGGTGGGCATGCCCACAGGCACAGCAATACTTATAGAGTTACTGAGATTTCAGGGTGAACCATCCCTCAGCTTTGTGGAGGGGGGTGTTTCAGGGAGGGATGGGTTTGAGGGGCCTGCCACAGCAGTGAGATCCAATTTCATGGACTGGATCCAGGGGACTTTGGCAGTGAGGCAGTGTTGACCATTACCTCTTCAGCTGTACTGTGAAATTGATGTGGTCACCAGCCTCTTCCAGCTGGCTAACACTTACTTCCATGTCCACCTTGATCTGTAAGCAAAGGTGGGGTGGGAAAGAAGGAATGATAGAAAGAGAAGTGGGGATAGGCTCGGGACAGAAGCGGAGTCCAGGATCAGCAGTTATGCCACCTGTCTTATGAGTTGACTTGTTTCCAATAGGCTCTGCTTGAACACGTATAAATAAACAGATTTTACAAAAGAACCCTAAAATCTCAGTGCACCCTTTCATTACAGAGCAACTGCAAAGAGATGTACCCCTAGAACTTCTCATCATATGGGGAAGTGGTGCAAGCCCCTCATTTTGTAACCAAGACTCTCTCCCTTTGTCTGTTCCTGCCTCCTTTCCGAACTCTCTTTTCCCAAATGGTCTTTCATGAACCCCACCCTCTGTTCCATATTCACTACTCCTTTTCCTTTAGGTTAGGCCAGAACAGAACTGGGGAGAGGGCTTGCTTGCCCTCTGAACATGCAGTTACCTCTTGCCACCTGTAGCTACATGAAGCTTTCTAAGCAAGGCTTACCTCTGGGCCATTCCAGCATCACCCCCTCTTCCAGTCAGAGCTGAGGGTCTCTTGACCCATCATCCCATAACCAAACCTTGCCTTTATTCTCCTGGCGCATTTTGGCACTAGCTACAACTGACGTCTATCTCGCCCCTCTGCATTGTGCAGTGCCGAGTCTCCAATTTAGTAAAAGCAACTGACATAATCATCCTTCTTCCATAAAGGGCAGGATGGATTTGGGCAAATGTGGGGGGAGTCGTCTGAAGAAGGGAGCTCTCGCTCTTGAAAGCTTACATTTTGAAAATCTTGTTGGTCTCTAAAGTGCCACTAGACACAAATCCTGCTATGGGGGAAAGGTTAACGTTGGGAAAAGAGAAAGAATGAACCACATGCTGAGAGTTTTAAAGAAAGAGGAAATCCTGTTCTAGGAGCAGTTGAAGCCTGAAAAACAAGGCCCCAGAGTGCCCTCTGCTCATTGCTGAATAACCACTGCTAGGCCTCCCTCCAAACCTGGGGCAGATCTCAAGGACCAGGCAGTGCAGCTCCCTGGCACGTGTAAGCCCACAGCTCTCCTTACCTCTGTGTTGGGTTTCATAGGGTTGCCCATTTCGCAAGCCACCAGGCGGGTCTCATTTTCCTTGTGGGAACTGCAAATCAGCTTCTACAGTCAAGACAGTGAGGGGAGGGGAGCAGGGAGGGGATCATTGTTGTTGGAAAGGGAATAAAAATCAGGAGGCATTGTGGGCGGCCACCTGTGCTGCAAATGTAAAACTTGCTCCAGGGCTGCTTATACAGATGTTCATACCCATAATGGAACTATGAAAAAAGGCACTTCTTGCTGCGGTTTGGTGAGCCAGTTTGGTGTAGTGGTTAACTTAAGAGCATGGGACTCTAATCTGGAGAGCCGGGTTTGATTCTCCGCTCCTCCAGTTCAAGACAGCTGGGTGACTTTGGGTGAGTCACAGCTCTCTGGAGCTCTCTCAGCCCCACCCACCTCACAGGGTGTTTTGTTGTGAGGATACTTTGTGTGGCATACTTTGTAAACCGCTCTGAGTGGGCATTAAGTTGTCCTGAAGGGCGTATATAAATCAAATGTTATTATTATTACTATTTGAGTTGTGAAATCAGTCTAGTATTCAATGGATATGGCACAGTCCAAATCATTTCCAGGATAGCCCAATTCTGAGCCAGAGTTCCTTTACCAGCTAGTTAAGATAAATGCTGTTAAACAAGGCAGCAGACCTTACAGGAGTGCCACATTGGCCAGAAAAAAATTCAAATCTGCCTTAAAGTAGGACAATACCACACACACACACACACTTCACAGCATGCTTTAGAAAACAGATGACTGTACAGATGAAACAATCTGCCCAGTTTTTCCTGACTCAATTCTGTTCAGCAGCAGCGACTGGAAAACTTCAAGTTCACTGTGTGGGGATCTCTCTCTGGATTCCAGGGCCCCATTACCTGAGAGTTGCTGCGAGCTGTTTGGAAGTATGCTCCACTTGGCAGCTCTACTACCAGCTCAGCCTCGTAGGCCCCTTCGCCAGCATTCACTGCAGTTGCCTGAATGAGGACCACGTTCTCCTCCCCGATAAAGAGAGAGCCTTCTTTCCTAAGACACAGCCCATAAGAGTGCCTCAAGCCTTGCAGTCACAATGAGGAAACATTTATTTTACTTATGTCATTTATAGTCCACCTTTCTCACTGAGACTCAAGGCGGATTACACAGTGTGTGATTAGTACAGTCACCATTCCATTTCCATAGACAATGCCATAGGGTAAATAGACACAAATTCACAAGGATATAGCATTAGTGGGGATCTAGTACAATATAGTGGTGAAGTCTATGGGTCCTAACTCATTAGCGGATCATCTGAGGTCTCCTTCCCTACAATACAGTCGTCCTATCTGAGTAAAAAGCCTTATTGAATAATTTGGTTTTGCATCGTTTGCAAAAAGCCAGGAGATTGGGGACTCTCCTGACCTCCTGAGGCAGGCCGTTCCACAGGGTAAGGGCCACCACAGCGATAGCCTGCGTACAGCTGCTGTTGATTTCACCCATGAGCAGGCTGGGACCTGCAGGAGACCCTGTTTGGAAGAGTGAAGCTGCCGTAGAGGAGCATAGGAAGGGAGGCGGTCCCATAGGTTTGTCGGAACAAGGCTATGAAGAGCTTTGTAAGTGATAACCAATACCTTGAACTGAGCATGGTAACTAATAGGTAGTCAATAAAGTGATTGCAGGATGGGAGTAATGTGCATTAATGGGATCAGGGCTTTTTTTCTGGGAAAAGAGGTGGCGGAACTCAGTGGGTTGCCCTCGGAAAAATGGTCACATGGCTGGTGGCCCCGCCCCCTGATCTCCAGACAGAGGGGAGTTGAGATGGCCCTCTGTGCTGCTTGGTGGCGCAGAGGGCCATCTAAACTCCCCTCTGTCTGGAGTTCAGGGGGCGGGGCCACCAGCCATGTGACCGTTTTCAAGAGGTTCCGGAATTCCGTTCCCCCACATTCCTGCTGAAAAAAAGCCCTGAGTGGGATACCATCCATTGAATGCCAAGACAAGACTGATGGCTCCAGACCATAATCAGAGCTGCAGTACTCCAGAGGAGCATGGGAGGCAGAGAAACCAACCCCTGGTCTAGCACCGGACCACAAGAGAGCTCTCCCCTACTCAATGGCACCACTCTAGGAGCCAAGAGAGTGACATCCCCTCCTTTGAGTCGTATGAATAATGGACGGGCCACTCTGCATAGTCACCCTTAAAGATTCCATTTGATTTTGTCACCAGCCAAAGAGCTATGCAAGTCATTAAAAAGTATAATTAAAAACTGCATGAAGACTTGGTTTATTTCTGATGTAGCCTTACTCCCTGTTTCAGCCAAATGGGCTTATAATATTACAGTTTTTTAAAAAATTAAACAGAACAGCAAGGGGGACAACAAGTCCTAAGAGTCCTGGAAAGATCATATCCCTTCTAATATTTATAATATTCGTTTTAATTTAAAGTGCTGGTGCAAAAGTGTACAGATAACTTTAGTTCAACTGTTCTCTCAAAGAACCCCAAAATAACTATTAACAAATCAGACAGTATTATAAATCAGTCCAAACCAATGCATAGTCCACAATAAATATCACAATTCATCAGATGAGTGCAAGAGTACATCCAAAATTTTTGCTTTGCTTTTTCTTTTCCTTTCTTTGTAGGCAGAAACCCATCGTGAGAAGTCTATGACGGGGAGCAGAGTCTCCGGGAAGTTGTTGGGGGGGGGGGAAGCTCCTGGGCATTTGGCAACGGGTGCACCAGCCCTAGTACATCCCGTTTCGAGTTGCTTTCGCAAGCCGATCTTTATAACTGCTCATATACACAAAACAAATCCTAGTGTGCACTGGTGTTCCTTCCAGTGAAATCATTCCAGATGTTGGTCCGTTACTGTCACCTCCACCATTCTATACAATATTAATAGACTATAAACCACTAAAGAGTCAGACTCTCATGTTGGATTGCCTTCATCTCCCTTATGACCACTTTCAGCGCAAAACCCCAGGGCCCTGGTTCAGAACGACTGCCAAGATAGACCATTGCAGCTGCTGTTTGTGCAACAATCTTGTACTCATATTAGGTGGAAAGGTCTGCATGCTCGCCTTATGGCATACAATAGGACATGGTTTTTAGTAGGGCCCAGCCTCGGAGCATGTGAAGGAAAGCGCACCTCAGCATGGCCAGAGTGCCTTGCCATCGCACCTCACAGTAACCCCAGGCAGACCCACATTGATTCTCTTCATTTTTGAATTTTTGTTATTTTTCTTAGCTATTTTTAAAAGGTGATGGTTGCTTTGGGCTGGGTTCTGTTTCTTTGTTTTGCATGATTATGATGTTGTATCAGTTGCTGCTGGGTATTGTTTAAAACTTGGGGTAGAAATGTTTCAACAAGCAACAATTTCTGGAATTATTGGACTGAGGCCCAAGGGAGATTTCAACACAGGAGCCTCTCTTTGGGGACAGCGGCCACAGCTGAGACCACCAGGACTGTTTTCTGTATGAGACTAGAACAGCATGCCGCTGGAGAGACAAAGGAACAGGCGCTTACATGCAAGCAAAGAGCTTGAGGTCCGGGATACAAACGCTGTCCTCTCCACACTCCAAAACAATACGGGTCTGCAGATTGAAACAAACACGCAAAGCTGTAACTGGAGGAACATGGCTTGGATCCTGCAGGTACCTCAGCAGATTCATGCTTACAGTGCAGAGAGCTCGCTAAAATCCAGAAAAGCACCCTGGCCTCATGATATGAATCTAGAGGGGAAGCAGCACAGAACTTGGAGCCTGAATGATCTTTTCACTGGTCCCGGTTAACCTCATACAGAAACCTCCGCCACAATTACCCACATCCTTTTCATTGGAGAACTCCTTGGAGCTGAGATCCAAGCTACAAGTGACGAATGTCACTTGCCTGGCAAGTGAACAGACTCACGTGTATTCCTCCCTATTCACTTGCCCTCCACTTGTGCTCCACTTGATCACATAGTCTGTTCACTTGCCAGGCAAGTGTCATTTGTCACTTGCAGCTTGGCTCTGAGTTAAGGAAAGGGCTCCCCCTACAGACAACTGCCAGAGGAAAAAAACACATAGTGCATTTCAATGCACAACAATGTTGTTTGATTACCTTTACTTCATTATGAAAAAGTAGCATTTTCTTGTCACTGGTCATGGGGTGTCTAACAGCAGCCAGAGCTGGGAATAGGGGAAATGAAACCCACTCCCCACGCCCACTGTGCCCACTTGCCTACCTTTCCTCTGTTACTAAATTCAGAGGTCTCAAAATCATAAAGGAGAGACGCCTCTGAGCATGAGTAGAATGAGAATGCAATTCTCGGCGCTAGCTCGCATTCCAGGGATCAGCCCTGATTAAAATTTGATGCTGCCTGAGACAAAAGCACTCTCTGCCAGGATTTTGTACCCTTAGACTGTGCAGCTGCTGTGCATGAGTAGCAGCTTGCTTTTACAGAAAGAACACAAGGCTCCCAGGGGAGTCTTTTGGCCTTTCCAGCAGCACCTTGAAATCAAGCCCAAGACACGGAACTGCTAGTCCAGGGTTCATGGCTTGGCTGCCAACCTCTCTCTTTCTCATGTTTTGCACATGGTGCACCCAGATGACAGTACAGTGCCCCTTTAGAGGACAGCAGGGAATCTTACCTGCTCCCGGATCACTGTTTGGCCAGACAGCACGGGCAGTAGCTCCCCAGCTCCCGATGCAGATCCCAAACTAAAGTTGAAGCTCACAACAATGGGGCTCAGTTTGTCCTTGAAGTCGGCCTCATCCTGCAGGGCAGGGAAGATATTTCTCAGTGCACCCCCTCCCCCTCCCCCGGGTGGCCTGCTTTTCTTTCCTGCGCAGCATAACAAGGAGACATTCAAGAGTTTTCCCAGAGAGAGGCAAAGCATGTGTGTGTGTGTGGGGGGGGGGTATAGCTGCGCTGGCACCTGTTCAATTGCTGCCTGTTGTGCTGTGGCTAAAGGCACAGGTGCCTCCCCTTTCTCCTCCCCCCATCCTGCTATCCCACAGCTGGCATCCAGCCACTCATACACATGCTGACAACAGCCATCCGTTCTCCATGGGGAAGTTTTGAGAAAACATATTTTGAAGTCTGTCTAACCCATCTAGAAGCCACCGAATGTAATTCAACAATACCTTAAATAACACACAAATGAACATGGAACAATAGAATTTTAATTTCAACTTCAGAGGCCTGCCCAGAGCTCAGACTGATGCACGTTCACGTCCACTTTGCTGTCTCTGATCCTAGGATCCCCCAATGCCCCCCTTTTCATGTCATTCCTTAGGCTGTTGCAAAGTTCAAATGTAAGAGGGAGAAAGCAGGTGCATGCACCACCCTGAGCAGATCTTTACTAGTAGATGCAAACAGGCACTCCTACAGCAGGCAGAAAAGCTAGTGACCAACTCTCAGGGTCCTTTGCGCCTACCCCATCTGCTTCCATTCCAGTGTCAGCATCTCATAAGAAGAGCCTGGCTGGATCAGACCAGTGGTCTGTCGTGGGAATCATGGAGTTTGGTTCTGAAAATCCCAGAGGTTTCCATCCTGGAAGCCTCTCAGCCAGGCTAAGCTCAGTCCAAGGGACCCTTGCTTTTGTCATGACTTAGGTTAAGTATTATAGCGTTAAGTGTGCCTTATATCCATAAGTTTAAAGTGTTAAGTTGTATTCTGACTTAGAGTATAATGTTAAGTGTTCATCTTTGTATAGAATTGCTTTGTGGTCTTAGCCTCTGTAGAGAATGTAAAACTCAGTCCTTTAAGCATTATATTAAGTGTGTAGTCTTAACTTTCTTAAGAGGAGAGTGAAGGGCACCCGTCCGGGGTCACCCGTGCTGGGGAGCCACGGAATGAACCAAGAATCAACAGGATGTGACATGGTCTGCAGCTGCTAGAGGAGGTAAGGGCTTTTTGCCTTTCTTGGCTGTGGTGGGTTAAGCTGAGAAGCTAAGGGTGGTCCTCTCTAGCTTTGGGGCTTTTTGTGTGTAGTTTTGTGTTGATTTGAATGTAGTTTTGAGGCTGAGTGTGTTTGGGCTTGATTGTGTTTGAGGGTGAGTGTGTTTGTAAGGCTGCTGGGGGTTGCTGGAGTACAAGCCACACACCCCCTTTGTGCTCACCTCCTGTGCTTAGCAGGAAGTGACCTTTTGCATTGAAAAGGCAACTGCTGGGCAGGGGCGCGAGCCTTTGGCGCGAGCCGAAGGGCGAGAGCTAAAGGGCTCTTGGCCTGTGGCTCTTAGCCGGGGGATCATAGCCGTTTTCTTTCCTCTTAGTGTGTTATTCCTAAAACAGATTAATGAAGTCAGAATGCCAGCAGGGGGTTGGGGGCTTTCCAGTGTATTGCACTGAGTGTCACATGTATGACTATCTGCCTTCTGGTCAGAAGTCCTGGATGTGTGCTCGCTGCAAGGAGCTCCTGGTTCTCAGGGAACGAGTACGTACCCTTGAGGCCAAGGTGGCTGACCTGGAGAAGCGGAGACAGTTAGATAGGCACGAGGACAAGATTCTCAGGGACAGGATAGATGTGTCCCACTCTAAAAATGGCAGCGTTCTTGTTGTCAAGGAGAATGAGGATCTTGTGGAATCAGGGCACCGTACTGAGGATAAGGGGAACATGCCCTCAGAAGGGACCTCTTCTTCAGTTGGTGAGCAGGTTTCCCTTCGCATCAAGGAACCATCCCTGGGTGGGGCGGGAGGGAGGCTCTTGGTAGTTGGTGATTCGATCCTTAGACAAGTAGATAGCTGGGTGGCACAACCGCGTTCTGACCGTATGGTGACTTGCCTGCCTGGTGCGAAGGTAGTGGACATTACGCGTGTTATAGATAGGCTGGTAGATAGTGCTGGGGAAGAGTCAGCGGTCGTGGTCCATGTTGGAACCAACGATGTTGGGAAATGCAGTCGTGAGGTCTTGGAACAAAAATTTAGGCTGTTAGGCAGGAGACTCAAGGCCAGGACCTCCAAGGTAGCCTTCTCAGAAGTGCTACCTGTTCCACGCGCAGGGCCAGAGAGACAAACGCAGATCAGGAGTCTCAATGCGTGGATGAGACGATGGTGTAGGGAGGAAGGGTTCAAGTTTGTTAGGCACTGGGATTCTTTTTGGGACAAGCGGGAGCTGTACAAGAGAGACGGTCTCCACTTGTCCTGAGAAGGAACCCGGCTGCTGGCACTTAAAATCAAAAAGGTGGCAGAGCAGTTTTTAAACTAAATGCTAGGGGAAAGCCGACAAGAGATAAAGTGTCTCTGGTTCAGGATGGTTCATCTCAGAGAGATGAACGGCTAGGTATAACACTTCTACAGGGAGATAGATTAGAGTTGTCAACTGAGATGGAGACAAACAGTGCAGATGACCTAACTACGTCTCGAGGCAAAGTGTGCCGGGGAAGTTACAGGTGTTTATATACAAATGCTAGAAGTGCCCGAGGTAAAATTGGGGAGCTGGAATGTTTAGTGTTGGGCGAATCCATAGACATTGTGGGCATATCAGAAACTTGGTGGGATGAGGAAAATCAGTGGGACACGGTGATTCCTGGATATAAATTATATCGGAAGGATAGGGAGGGAAGGGTTGGTGGTGGGGTGGCTCTATATGTCAGAGAAGGTATACATTCCAGTAAGATTGAGAAGGTAACTGAATTAGATTCGCTTCTGGAAATGCTATGGGTTGAAATTACGGGCCCAAATGGAAACTTAACTGTGGGAGTTTGTTATCGCCCTCCAGATCAGAAAATAGAGGAGGATTATAAAATGATGACAGGATTAAAGATGGCTGCTAAACAAAAAAACTGTGTTATAATGGGTGATTTTAACTACCCACACATTGACTGGGCCAATGGGTGTTCGAATCGGGGGAGAGAAAGTGAGTTTCTAGACTGTCTCAATGACTGTGCTATGGAACAGATGGTTACAGAACCTACTAGGGGAGAGGTGATCCTGGATTTGGTCCTCAGTAATGCTGAAGACCTGGTGAGAGACGTAAATGTGATTGCACCACTTGGGAACAGTGACCATAATGTTATTGAGTACAACATATGTATAAATAGGAAATTGCCAAATAAGACCAACACAGCCATGTTTAACTTCAAAAGGGGTAACTTTTCTGAGATGAGAGGGTACGTGAAGAAGAAACTGAAAGGGAAAGTTAAAAAGGTCAAAACACTTGGGGAATCTTGGAGACTATTTAAAACTACAATCCTGGAAGCTCAAATTAAATATATACCGCTGGTTAGGAAAGGCACAAATAGGTTTAGGAAAAGGCCAGCATGGTTAACAAGCAATGTAATAGAAGCTGTAAAAGGTAAAAAGGATTCTTTTAGGCAGTGGAAAACTAGTCGGAGTGAGGTTGATAAAAAGGAGCATAAGCTGTGGCAAAAAAAGTGCAAGTCTGTGATCAGACAGGCAAAAAGGGAATATGAGGAGCATATTGCAAAGAACATAAAGAAAAACAATAAACAATTCTTTAAATATATTAGAAGTAGGAAACCAGCTAGGGAGGCAGTGGGGCCCTTGGATGACCAAGGCGTAAAAGGATTACTAAAGGGTGATAGGGAAATGGCCGAGAAGCTGAATGCGTTCTTTGCTTCTGTCTTCACTGTGGAAGATAAGAAGTGCATGCCCACTCCGGAAGCACTGACTTTGGGAGGGGTTTTGAAAGACCTGAGTCACATTGAGGTGACGAGAGAGGAGGTTATGCGACTGCTAGATAATTTAAAAACTGATAAATCACCGGGCCCAGATGGCATACATCCAAGAGTTCTGAAAGAACTCAAGTGTGAACTTGTAGATCTCCTCACAAAAATATGTAATCTGTCATTAAACTCTGCATCTGTTCCTGAGGACTGGAAGGTAGCTAATGTTGTCCCCATCTTTAAAAAAGGTTCCAGGGGAGATCCGGGAAATTACAGGCCAGTCAGCCTGACGTCAATACCGGGTAAGTTGGTGGAAACTATTATCAAAAATAAAATTAGTAGGCACATTGATGACCAAAAGCTGATGAGGAAAACTCAGCATGGGTTCTATAAGGGAAGATCTTGTCTCACCAATCTGTTAGAGTTCTTTGAGGGAGTGAACAAACAAGTGGACAAGGGAGACCCGATAGATATTGTTTATCTTGACTTCCAGAAAGCTTTTGACAAGTTCCTCATCAAAGGCTCCTAAGTAAGCTCAGTAGCTATGGGATAAAGGGCCAAGTCCTCTTGTGGATCGAAAACTGGCTAATTAATAGGAAACAGAGAGTGAGTATAAATGGGCACTTCTCACAGTGGAGGGTGGTGAGGAGTGGGGTGCCACAGGGGTCGGTATTGGGTCCAATGCTTTTTAACTTGTTTATTAATGATTTGGAATTGGGATTAAGCAGTGAAGTGGCTAAATTTGCAGATGACACGAAATTGTTCAGGGTGGTGAAAGCCAGAGAGGATTGTGAGGCACTCCAAAGGGATCTGTCGAGGCTAGAAGAGTGGGCATCCATGTGGCAAATGAGGTTCAATGTAGCCAAGTGCAAAGTAATGCACATTGGAACCAAAAATCCAAAATATAAATACAAGTTGATGGGGTCTGAACTGGCGGAGACTGACCAAGAGAGAGATCTTGGAGTCATGATAGATAACTCACTAAAAACGTCAGCACAGTGTGCGACTGCCATAAAAAAAGCTAATGCTATGCTAGGGGTTATTAGGAAAGGGATTGAAAACAAATCAGCCGGTATCATAATGCCTCTGTATAAATCGATGGTGAGGCCTCATTTGGAGTACTGTGTACAGTTCTGGTCGCCACACCTTAAAAAAGATATCATAGCACTGGAAAAAGTAGAGAAGGGCAACTAAAATGATTAAAGGGTTGGAACACTTTCCCTATGAGGAAAGATTGAGGCGCTTGGGGCTCTTTAGCCTGGAGAAAAGACGACTGAGGGGAGACATGATAGAGGTTTACAAGATAATGCACGGGTTAGAGAAGGTAGAGAAAGATGTGTTTTTCTCCCTTTCTCACAATACAAGAACTCGTGGGCACTCTATGAAATTATTGAGCAGTCGGGTTAGAACAGATAGAAGAAAATACTACTTTACACAAAGGGTGATAAACACATGGAATTCGTTGCCACAGGAGGTGGTGGCAGCTACAAGCATTGCCAGCTTCAAGAGGAGACTGGACAAATATATGGAGCAGAGGTCCATTAGTGGCTATTAGCCACAGGAGATAGATGGTATTCTCTTTGTGGGGAGGTGGTGTTCTGTTGTCTTGGTGCTGGAAGGAAGGCAGTGGGAGGGCTTCTGGTGTCCTGGCCTCACTGACAGTCCTTTAGATGGCACTGGATTTCTAGCCACTGTGTGTGACAGAATGTTGGACTGGATGGGCCACTGGCCTGATCCAACATGGCTTTGTTTATGTTCTTATGTGGTTGGGAAATAGGCTATGTCCGCTTGCCCAACAGTGGTGTGCAGGGCTTTTTTTCTGGGAAAAGAGGTGGTGGAACTCAGTGGGTTGCCCTCAGAGAAAATGGTCACATGGCTGGTGTGCCCCGCCCCCTGATCTCCAGACAGAGGGGAGTTTAGATTGCCCTCCCATCTAAGCTCCGCTCTGTCTGGAGATCAGGGGGCGGGGCCACCAGCCATGTGACCATTTTCAAGAGGTTCCGGAACTCCGTTCCCCCTGGAAAAAAGCCCTGGTGGTGTGGGAATCAACACTTGCCCCCAATAAAATTCATCCCAACCCATCGGTGAAGCCTATAAAAATTCACGCCACATAGTCCATCGAGTCCAGCATCCTGCTCCACACTGTGGCCAACCAGTTGCTGTGGAGGGCCAACAACAGGGCATAGAGGCCTTCCCCTGAGGTTGCCTCCTGGCACAGATACTCAAAGGCTGACTGCCTCTGAAGACAGAGATTCCCTTTAGTCACCATGGCCAGTAGCCACTGATAGACAGATTCATAGAGGAGAGGTCTATTCTTTTAAAGCTGTCTGTGCTGGTGGTCATCACTACGTCTGGAAGAGAATTCCACATCTTGACCACTCATTGTGTAACAAAGTATTTCCTTTTGTCTGTCCTGAATCTACTGCCCATTAAGTACATTGGATGCCCTCGACTCGACTTCCAGTATTACAGGAGAGGGAGAAGAAGGTCCCTTAGTCGCCTCTTTTCTAAACTGAAAAGTCCCAGACTCATCAGCCTTTCCTCAGAGGAAAGGCGTCCCGACCTCCTAATCATTCTGGTTGCCCTCTTCTGTACTTTTTCCAGCTCTGCAATGTCTCCCAGATCCTAGTGCGACACTCTAACCACTACACCATGCCACTGGTCCTTGTTAACATCAAAGCACGGTTTGTAATCTGAGAGGTGCTGGGGCTGAGGCCTCTGAGCAGCTGTGTTCTGTGACTTGTGTGTCCAAACTGAGTGCAAGCTGGTTGAGCCCTCAGTGCAGAGGGAGAGGAAGGGCAGGCACTCTGCTTACACTCTTAACTACCCTTCCTTTGTCTGCACAGGCATTCAGCACAGCTTCCACCAACTCTTCCCCTGCAGTCTCATACCCGCAGATAGGCAGTGAAGTTTCGACAGGTTTGGGGCACTTTTTCTGACAGTTCCAGGGGAAACACCTGGCTGGACTGGCTGGTTTGCTCCAGGAAAACTCGTCGCCAAAATTTCTGCTTCATGCGGTCTAGCTGCAGTTCTGCTTCCAGGCCTAGCAGAGCCAGAGAAAAGGGGAAGAAAGCAATGGGCGAACAGTGAAGACCCAATTCAGGTTCATTTGGTCCCTTTAGCTGAGCCAACTCCCACTCGATCCTGATCCTTCCATTGATTGTAAAACATTGAAGCCCTCTGAAGCTTACTAACTTTACTTTGTTCTATACAGCCTCTTAATTTATTGCTCGCAAGGGCTGCTTCTAGAAATAGAGAAGAAATAAACAGACTCATATGTGTTAAAATTCTTTTAGGCACTAGAAGACTGCAAATTCCTATCCTATTGAAAGGGCTTTCTCTAAACAAGTCAGAAGACCCGTGAAATCAACTAAACCAGGCACTGCTGGTCTAGTTTATTTCACTCCTAAAGAGGGGGAGGGGAGAGAGAGAGAGAGAGAGAGAGAGAGAGAGAGAGAGATCTTCTTGCATGCCAAGATGTTATGATAGATTGAAATATCACTTTGCAGCCTACATCGGCAGATAAGTGGATGTGTGTGTGTTTTCATATACTTAAAAATGCAACTTTTTAAAAAGTAAAAGAGTCCTTCAAAAACATTTCTGGACATAGGGGCATCTGTCCCGTTCTGGACAGAGACGGGTGCATTATCCAATTAAACCTATGATGCTTACACCAAAAATTACATTCACATTTACTATTATAGTGCTGGTTGCACTGGTAGAGTTATCTTTAGTTGGATGCTGTTGAGAAGTGTTTTTTTCCTTGCTTCCTCTCAGCATCATTGTGCTTCCAAGCATATCCAGAGTTTTCTGGTCTTTCCGGCAATCTTTCTGCTTTGCTGAAATGTTTGGGGAAAGATAATAGCAAAGCCATGGTGATGCTGGCTACCATGTGGATGGGAGAGTCTAGATCTTCTATGTTCTGCCCACATTGACCCCATTTTCCCCATCCCAGGTCCATGCAGGACCCATTTAACTCCTGCCCTTTTGTTGCAGAAGTATGCCTTTCCCCTTATATCTCCACAACAAACTTAGGTTTTTTTTTTAAAAAAAAATGAAAGTTGAAAATCAGAGAACCCAGTAAGCAAGTTGTTAGAATATTATAACACTACAATAATATTCAAGTGCTGACCTTAAAAAAATAAATTAAAAGCCCTCAGTTGAACAAGAGGAAGCAATGACAACTGCTAGGGGACTGAGGCACAAAAAATGTGAAACGTGGCATGTGGAAACACCATTGCTACTGTGCTGAATTGGTAGCCACATCAGCAAAGGGGACGCTTGGGCCAGACCAATCAGCCAGTGCTCTGCAAGGAAATCTGGCTCTACAATCCTCACACTATGAAACGGCTTTGTTCTAGGAATGTCTGAGTCCTTAATATAAAGGATCTCACTATTGGTAAACTTTGCCTCCACCTCATCCATCCCAATATGGTAGCCACTTGACCTCTCTCTCTCTCCCAGCAACAAGGGCAACACTCACCCATTTTCTTCGGAATGTTTTTCCCTGACACTCCAACACACATCTGGAAAGTGAAGCTGTTGTAAGGAACAGGAAGGCAATTAGGGTCATTTCACACATTAAGAGGCATCAAGCTTGGGTGTATCAATCTGTGTACACTTGGAAAGGGAATGACAGCTCCCTGATGGTGTACTTGATCGATACACATGTTTACAAACACTCATTGGTTGCATTTGCACATTTTGCTTTACAGCAGAATTTGAAGTGGCCCTAAGTGATCTTGGGGAAAAGAGAGTAGGGGATGGATTCAGGCAGGGAGGATTTTTCAAAGTAGCAACTGGACCCTCCATGTCATCCGGTAACTTTTGTCTGTTCCTGCCCCTTAGTACAGACCACTCCCTGCTCCTGGCCCTGCACTTTCTTCCCCACTGCCCCAAGTTCATCCTTCCACATAACTGAGAATTTCAGTCGTGTTCTTTAAAAGCAGCATGTCTCCAAGTCTCCTGCCCAGGGAGGTTCCTGGATCAATGCAACTAAACAGCCTGGTGGTTCTTACTTTAAACTTGACAGGCAGGAGCAGTTCAAAGGACTTGGTTGCCCCAGAAAGGTGTAACCAGTCCATACCACCGCCAACCAGGTCCATGTCACCCTTTGGAATTCTGACACTGATGGCTGGGGCAGCACTCTGCGTTGTGCCACCCCAAGCAGGCGCTTGGCCAGAGAACCAGGCCTGCGATGTCAGGGTCTCAAGTGGCACACAGTCAACACGTCTATTATCTTCAAACGTCAAGTTTGAAAAACTGAACATGCTGGTGTGTAGGGGCGGGGTAGGGTTGTCAGCTTCAAGTTGGGAAATTCCTGGAGATCTGGGGGGGGGCGTGAAACCTGGAGAAACCTGGAGAAAGTGGGGTTTGGGGAGGGAAAGGACCTTGGCATGGCATAATTCCATAGTCCACCCCAAAAGTAACCATTTTCTTCAGGTGAACTGATCTCTGTGGCCTGGAGACCAGTTGTAATTCTGGGAGATCTCCAGCCACTACCTGGAGGCTGGCAACCCTAGGGTGGAGGGAACCCGAACGGCCAGAAAGACAACTAATCAAACCAACTGCATGTCTCTGGGATATAATTCACTTCCTGCTCAACCTGTAAATAAATCTTATTACTACAAAGATTTTAGTCTCACCCAAGCCTCTCCTCCTTAACTACCCTTTACTTGGAGAAGGAGGGGCCGGAAAGCAAATCAAAGTATCATTCATTTTACTGACATGCTGGACTGATTTTAACCAAAGGACTGGGTTCTCCTTGGCAGGGGCTGGAAGACTGATTATTTGCTTTTAAATTAAGGAAAGGTTGTTCCCACCAGCTCACCAGCTGACTTTCATTTTTGACACGGTGCACCTTTTCTCTTCTGGGTTCAGCGCATCTGGCACAACCACTTGGGCTTTGATTACCACCACAGGCCTGGCCCTGAAGGGAACCAAAAGAAGGACAGGTGAAATAAGCAGCAAGCAGGCTGGACACATCAACACAGAGCAGGGAAAGGAGATGGCCTTGGCTAGTTCTTTTGTGATTGTTTCATGATTTTAACCCAGGTGCTGATGGATGGGCTATTACCCCACAAGAACATCAGATCAACCACAGGTGAACCACCCAGCTGAAAACTCACGAGCCCTTGAAAGACAGAACTTGAGGGGCGGGAGAGTCCAGAAGAGGGCATGCAAGATGACTCAAGTGGTGGAGCACCTTTCTAAGCAGAAAAGGCCAAAGTCTTCTTGGACTGTCAGTTTAGAAAAAAGGTGACTAACTGGGGACATGATGAAGGTTTATTAAATTGTGCATGGAGTGGAAAACGTGGTTAGAGGGGGCTGTTTCTTTCTTTCCAATAATACTAGAACTCGGGGCACCCAATAAAGTTGATGGGCAACAGACAAAAGGAAGTCCTTCTTTACTGAGCAAGTAACTAAATCTTCTGGCAGCGGGTGGCTGTGATGGCTGTGAGCAGAGTAAGCTTTAAAAGGAGTCAAGATCACAGGGATGATGCCAAAGGAATGTTTGGGTGGCATTTGTGTTTTCCAAATATTTTATCTTATTCTCTCATTTTAAAAGACTCCAGGTTTCAGTAGTCCTGGGTTCCCCAGGAAAGGAAGAGAGAGAGAGAGAGAGAGAAAGCAATGCTGAAGCCTTGAGCTGACTGGCAGGAGAACTTCTAGACAGCCGGGTGATGGACTGACCGTACAACAGGAGTACAATTGCTTCCCTGCTTGCGTGTGTCCTGTATCCCCAACCTGTATTTACATTGTAATAACAGAGCATGCACCCTGAGTGTCCCGTACTAGACAAGTGACCCTATAACTCGAGTTTCCTTCGCTCAGCAGGGACATGTGGGAAACCCACCAAGCTGCTAACATTAAATCACCCCAATTGAGAACCAATTTGCCTCTTGGACGGTCCATCCCCCACCCATCCACCTAATTTTCTCAAATTCAAGAGTAATAAATTAGGAAATAAAAAGCCCCGTGGCGCAGAGTGGTAAGCTGCAGTACTGCAGCCCAAGCTTTGCTCACGATCTGAGTTCAATCCTGGCAGAAGCTGAGTTCACGTAGCCGGCTCAAGGTTGACTCAGCCTTCCAACCTTCCGAGGTCAGTAAAATGACTACCCAGTTTCCTGGGGGTAAAGTGTAGATGACTGGGGAAGGCAATGGCAAACCACCCTGTAAAAAGTCTGCCAAGAAAATGTCATGATGCAACGTCCCCCCACGGGTCAGTAATGACTCGGTGCTTTACCTTTATCTAAATTAGGAAATAAAAATGAGCAAGTGGCCATCTCTCATGGTCTGCCTGGGACCTCTAATGATGGCATAGCACAGAGTGAATTACCAATTCCTTGTTCCCAGTATTTTGGCTGAAGGGGGAGATTATGGGGACTCCCTTTAGTGCCAGCTAAAATGGTGTCTGAAATGGAACCCAGAGGGTGGGGCAACCCCTCCTCACTCCAGAGGAGCAGGGGCACACGGGAGCGCAGCCTGGCCCTCCTGTGCCCAAGATTGTTCTGAATCCCAGTGAAAAGAGATTTTTAAGCACTGCTTGTGCAATAGAGGGAATACCTCCCCCTCGGTCTGGGTCTGTTTCTCTCACCTGTACACAGCCACCTTACTGGCCTCAAAAGCCCCAACCAACACATCTGTGAGAGAACAAGCAGAGAGAGTTATTAGAATCAAGTGGGTAGCTTTGGTCCCCCGGTTCTACCCACTCACCCAGTGTTATTAAGGTAAATCCTGCAAAACCTGAGCTTCTTTTCATGAAAGCAAAACCCACAACATAACTTCACATCTTTTTGCAAGCTACTTAAAACAAGTCTTGCGAAATCTGATCACAGCTCAGCTGAAAACTTTAGCGTCTGCGCAAGATCTCTGAAATAGGCAGTGGGGAATATGAATAGTGTTACCAGAACTGCTCTTTATTATAATGGGGAATTAGCTGTAGCAGTCTGTAACTTAAAATTAGCGCGGATCTTAACCTATGTCTACGGAGGTCCCGATCCCAGACACTCTAGTGAAAAAGAGGCAGACTACAAATAGGTTCCAAACACGTGTATTCAGTGTGGCGTAAGCCTAAACTTGCACAAGCATACAAAGAACATACAAGACCTAAGAAATACAGAGTAGGAAATATAGAGACTTTCGCATTAGCAGGTTCCCAACGATGATAAGGGAAATACTCACAATCCTGGAGCGAAGCAGAGACACAGCAGCGAGGGTGGCCCAATGCCAGCACTGGGACCACAGACGGACAGCAAGGAATTCTGGATAGGAATGGCCTAAGCACCGAGTGGTCTGGGAGACCAGCTTAAATACCCCAAAACGTACCCTGGGGCTGGTGCTGTACTTGGTGGTTCTCACAGATTAGGACAAAGGGTCTAATGGGCTACTGAATGGCTTGGATGGGCCACTTTAGTAATCAGATTGTGATAAGTGACACCTCAGGAAGAGGGGACAAAAGAGGGAGGGGGAAATCCAAGCGGGCTGAAAGGATGTTCCAGCGGACAGGGCTTGTCCTGATGTCATCAGCTCTGGAATGCGGAGGTTTCTTTGAGATGCATTCTCTAAGTGCTTGGGATGGTCGGCACTTAGTTCTTCTCCTGGGCGGCTCCTAAGATATGCAGAGCGGGGCGAGGTACTCTCGCTGCGGACGTGGTGTGCCCGCTTCGCCGAAATGGCTTCCCAAAGCAGTCTTTTCCTCTGGGTCTTCTGGTTGCCTAAGAACATGGATGCCAGCTGGGCATAGCTGGGCTGGATAGCAGGCTGCCCGGTAGCGAGGGCAAGCTTGGGGACCGACCCGCGGGAGACTCCAGGCGGGAACTGACCAGGGAGCGCCTAGCCAGGCTCGCTGGAGGTTTCCCCGGCAGGCGCCCGGCTGCTAGCAGCGGCTTGGGTCCATATGAGGCAGGCTTCCATGGAGGCAGGGGGAACAACACTTTAAAACACAGTCCAAAGCAGGGAACAGGCACGGTCCGTGGCAGATGGCAGTGCAGGCACGGGGCACACTTGTAACACAGTCCAAACACACACTAGGAAGTCCAGATACAAGTCAGGGCAGGGCTGCCCAGAAATAGAGTCCTTTGTATAGTTATCCAAACATGGAGTCAGGGAACTGCACAGTCTATTGCAGCAGCAAGGTAATTGACACGCAGGCAGGAAACTGACACGTGTATTAACACACACACACCTGCAAAGCAATCTTTGTGCAGCAGTGAAACAGTAATGCAGGAAACTTTAACACAGTTCATGGCAGGCCTTAAAGCAGGGGAGGGGGCCTACTTGGCAACAATAGGCAGATAGCTCAATCATGTATTACCAGAGTAGCCATTGGCATCAATGTCTGAGGCTCCACGCACGGCAAAACCAAAGCCAGCGGGTCCAGTGAAGGGATTCTCAAGGATCTGGTCAGGAGATGCACTCAGACCACTGCTCTGCCCACGATAGATGTACACACGGCCACCTCCATCCTGGCCAGCGAAGGGCGCTCCTATAGCTATATCTGCAGAGGCAACGTGCAGGGACAAGTCAAAAACAATCCATTTGGTCAAAAGGAGCGTGAGGGGCAGGGATCCGAAGACAAGCGATGGAGACACACAGGAATGGGAGCGGGGCTAGGATCTCTTCTGCTGGGCCAAGGCAAACTTCCAAAAGCAGAGAGATGATGAGGGGTTCACAGGGAGAGGCATGCAGGTGGCAAGTGAAACTGAGCCCTGCCCAGTCAGTATGGTGAGGAGAATGTTTTCTAACAGGGTCAATAAAGATGGCTCATATAGAAGGAGGGGGGCAGTTAGGGTCTGAGGAAGATGAAGTGGAAGAATGCCATCCTGTCCCTGGACAGAAAAGGGTCCTGCTTGGCAGTCGCCCATCAACAACCTTTGTGAACCAGGACTCTACCTTGAAAGTCATCATTTGGGCATAATAAAAAGGGCATCTGACCATGTCCAGAGGCCATTTCCATCTCCCATAAGAACTCTCTATGACCACCACCTTCTGTGCTGAAAGGCTGAGCCTGCCGGCACCGGCTACGCAGGGCGGTTCCAATTACTATGCTGCCAAGCGCACTCCTCATCTCCAGAGCCCACGCTGCTGCAGGACGGGTCCAAGGTGTCCCAGTGGCATGGGCACAGGAGGGCATGCCAGTCACCCCCTATGCGGGTACTCCACACCTTCCTCATTGTGCTGCCCCAAGCAGCTGTTTAGGGTGCTTGGCTGGAGAACTGGCCCTGCAGCCATGGAAACGCCCCCCCCCCCTTCATTGCTCCTTCAGGGACAGTTAACAGGAAGGAGGAGGAAGGGAGAGGACACAAGAAAAGCAAACTGGGATTTTGCAGAAAGTCTAACACACTCCCTCCACTTACCAGAGTATCCATCCTGGTCCATATCGCCCAGGGGTGCAATTGCCATGCCAAAGCGTCCATAGACATCCGTGCCAGTCAGTTTCTGCCAGGGGACGCTGAAAGCATGGGAGGTCTTCCGCTGCAGGTACAAGTAAGCTCTTCCCACTTCATACAGTTTGCCATCCGAGTGGCGCTCCATGAAGAGGGGGGCCCCTACAAGAATATCGTCTTTCCTGGGGGTGAAGGAAGGATTGATTTAGGAGAAGCTTAACACAGCAGGGTCTCAAATTCCTCCCAAATGCACATGGAGAGTTTGGTGTCCACTGCTTTGATTCTCGAAAGCTCATATCTTGGAAATCTAGTTGGTCTTTAAGGTACGATTGGACCTGGATCTTGCTCAGACCAACACAGCTACCCACCTGAAACTATCTGAATTTTAAGTGTTCATACAGAGTGATTTGTAGAGCTTCAAATGGGATTGTAACACAGACTATGAATGCATAGATTGGCACGGTGCTATTATCTTGCCTTCCACAGTGGGGGTGGGCAATGATGTGGCTGGAGATCAGAGGACCAGTTGAAGGCATTGGGTCACCCACCCCCTCCCTCCCGGGCTTGAGCTATCTTTAGTCAGTGGCTTTAGCTGGCATCTGGCCAACAGTGACACAGGCCCAGGAGGGAATGCCAGACTCCTCCTGTGGTGTGTATAGCTGAAAACAAGCCAAAAATTTGATGGTGGCTGGCTGTGCAGAAGCTGGGTGCCTCAGCACCTGCCTGACTGTGCTGCTTTGGTGGCTTGGCCAGAAAACCACCTGGGGTATCATCGTCTCCCACGCATCTTTCTGCATCCAAGTTGCATGACGTTGGGACCTGCACCTTTGCTATCACCTTGCTCTCTGTGAGGTCCCTTCTACCACCATTCATGTCAGGTCAAATTGATCCTAATCAAAATATGGTGGGAGTTCACTGAGGCAACTCCCTGGCACTCCACTTCCATAACTCCAGAGCTCCTTCTGATCTCTGCAATAAGGCCATTCCGCTCTGCCGGAACAGAATTCCTGCCAGCGCTAGCTTTTTTTGGAAAAGCAGAACAGTGTAAAGGCAGACTGTTAATACTTGTCTGCTGAGTTGTGGTGCTTCTTCACACAAAAAGGTATGTGGTAGAAAGACAAGGGAGCATTGCAAATTCTCAGCAGCATGTATTGTCGAAGGCTTTCACGGCCGGAGAACGATGGTTGTTGTGGGTTTTCCGGGCTGTATTGCCGTGGTCTTGGCATTGTAGTTCCTGATGTTTTGCCAGCAGCTGTGGCTGGCGAAACGTCAGGAACTACAATGCCAAGACCACAGCAATACAGCCCGGAAAACCCGCAACAACCATCTCAGCAGCATCTTTCTGCTTTTTTAATCATGCAGAACAACATTGTATGGAAGCATTTTTGTCCATACTTTAGGGCAAGGAAAAAAAATACAGGGTTGGTGTGCCCTTGTGCGGCCTCTAATATGCCCACCAGGAGCGTGACCTCTGCTGCATGTGTAACGTTGAAAGGGGCTTTGGAATGTTGGCAGGAAAAACAACTTCGCCTCTGGAACCGGAGTTAGAATTCTACTTCAGAGTGAGCTGAGGAAGTGGGCTTTCTGCTTATTGGAATGGGGTGCTAGTGTAGAAGCCGTACAAGGACTGAACTCCTCCATTCCATGAGTGTTTCTATAACATTAAAAAGCAGAGGTGGGGTGGGACCTGGGCCGTTTCCACATGGCTTACCTGTGCTCGTCACATCCCGGTAGATCGTGCAAAAAATGTGGAAGATCCCATTCCCTTGCGCGAGATTTGCATGATAAGCCATGTGGAAAGGGCCCTGGACTGAGGCTGCTGCAGCACAGGGGACAAGGGAGATTAACCCAATCCTCCCACATTATCTGCTGAATAGAAATCACCCCGCACAGATGCTATTTGGCCTAAGAGGGGGAAAACAAGCTTCAACTTGGTGCCTGGATTTCCCCCCTATACTAGGGCTAACAACATTTTGGGTGTGTGTATTAAACTCATTCTCCTCCGGCTGTGGCTGGTTTGTATTTTTTTTTTTTTTAGTATGGTGGGAGTTCATGGAGGTTGCACACAAGGCATGGTTCTCAGACTGTGATTTGAGGGCCCAAAGCAAGGCTGAGTCTCTTGCAGGGAGTCACAAAAGAAGGGAGGAGGAGAACTGGTGATCTGGGAGCACAGAAAGCTCTGGGAGGCTTAACGTTAAAATTTGGGCTTCTCTCAATGCATCTGTGCAATAGCTGTGAAAGGAAATCTGCTGGTCAGTAAATCTATGTATTTATAAAACCTAAACACAAAATAGAATATAATAAACTTGTTTGGAGTTAACTGATGAGAGATTTCTGGGTGGGGGGAGTTGCAGAGTTACTCTGCAAACGGTGTTACGTTTAGAACCGAGTGCCTCTTCCAAACGCTTGGAACGGGGCATTTCAGCCCCAACGTCAGGGCAGAGGCCGGCTTGGTGTTCTGGAATTTCCCCAGGCTGCAGTAACGGCCAGCCGACAGGCGAGGGCAGCAGACGCCAGCGATGGGGAGCTCTGCCGCAGGAGAAAGGAAGCCTGAAATGGGAAGGCAGGGAAGGCCGCCGGTTGGACTGGAGACGCTACAAGCTGCCCCGCCAGAATTCGCGCGTTGATTCGGTACTGTCTAAAGAGAAGCGGAGTGGCTCCCCGTTGGATCTGCGTTGCCGATTCATCCCCAGCTGGGAGTGGTTCGGACTGGACTTCGTTCTCCTCTCTGCTTATATGGCAACGGAACACGCGGCTCTCCAGGACTACTGCGGCTTCTAGCTTCATCTTCTAACTGTTCCTTCCCTCCCCTGCTGCTACCCTTCTGTTTTTGATCTCTTGTCTCCTAACAGTGGATTACAAAAAGATGGGTTCTCTGGCCCATGAAAGCTCAAGCCAGAAAGGTGCCATCACACCTTGTGCTGGATAGCTACAGCAGTATCTTCCAGTATCTAAATAATAACAAATCTTCCAAAATTCTGTTTTGTCAACAAAGCAATGTGCTCGCTTTCAGGTTTACACAGCACTCTTCCTCTAAGGGTGCATTTGTCTTTTCACTAACTCTGACACTATTCAACAACTACTGGATGACAATTTTAAGAAGAGGGTGTCTTTGGATGACTGCTCCGAGTCCCAGCCACCCACTTTGGCCTTTGTTTTAGCATCAGCAGCCCTTTCAGGGTGGAAAAAAATCTCACAACCATGGCATATGCCTTGGTAACATCTAGGTTAGATTACTGCAGTACATGGGGCAGCCCTTGAAGATGGTCTAGAAGCTACAGCTATGCAGCGGCCAGAATGATGACTAGAGTGGGTTGTAGGGACCACACCGCTCCAGTCTTGTCCTATCTACACTGGGTTCTGATAATGCTTCTTGTATGAATGTGTGATGCTGGTGTTGACCTTTAAAGCTCTGTATGGCTTGAGGGCAGAAAACCTAAAGTGTACCTGAAGAATACCTTGGGGTGCTTCTGCCAGCTAAGGCGAGACAGGTGGCAATTCAAGAAAGTTGTGGTACCGAAACAACTCCCTCTGCAGAGGCATTCATGCGTCTCCCTTTATGGTTACCTTTTGCCAGCAAGTGAAGATGTTTATGTTTTGTTTGGCATAACCCTAAATACTTGCTATTCGCCCTCCCTTCCTGGTTGTGTTATGTGTTTGTGTGTTACATGTTTTTATTTAATTGTTTAAATATATAGTTTCAAATGCTTTTCTAATGTCATAGATGTTTTAATGTTGAAATGTTTTAACATTTTGATGTTCTCCACCTGGGGGATTGTGATTGGGTGGGAAGGTGGCATGGAAACGTTTTGAACAAATTAATTACATACATCTGATGCATGTGGGATGGGAATTTTCAGGGTTCCAGTTTGGCCTAAGCCCACCAGTGTATATGCCTCCTAGAACATTTGTCCATGATTTAGGGCAGTGCATAGAATTGAATGCTGAGAACCAGGTCTCGGGTGCCAGGCCTCCGGCGGCCACCGACTGCCTTCTTCCTGCAGCACCCCATGGACTCCTGCCAGGCTCTCTGGCATTGCCTTCATGCTCCCCTTGCTGCTTCCCCTGCCAATTGCTTGCCTACTTAAAATGATTGCTGTGCACAGATTCACAGGGCAAGTGGACCAGAGCTTGTGGAAGTAGGGAGAGGGCAGCTTTAGGCTCCAGGGCCATTTTGAGGTATTTTGTCACCCAACACAAAGTATTTCCCATCCACCCCTGGGCCTGCCCACCAGCACGGCCCTAGCCAAGTTTGGCTAGCAGGTGAGTCCAGGTAGAGATGCCAGTCACCTCACTGGTTACTGATGGCTGGGAGTGAGCTCAGCCCCTGTGCTGGATTGGTCCCCTCCTCAATTTGCCCCACTATCTGTGCCTCAAGCCACAGGCAGAGAAAGGCCAGGTTACTGAATAAAGGCAAAGAGAGGGGGAGGCAAGTCCTCTCACACACACACACAGATTCCCCCCCCCCACCGCCTCCTCTTGGGCAAAGGCAGTGGGGAGGAAAGGGGGAGGGGAATCGCTTTACTTTCACCGGAGCAGGGCCTTCTGCAGATGGGCAAGGATGGCAACTGCCGTACACGTGCCTTCTCTGTAGTGGCCCCCACCCTGTGGAACGGCCTGCCTGAAGAGGTCAGGAGGGCTTTTCGCAAGAGATTGGCCCAGGGAAATACACTGCGTTTCTACATTTAATACCATAACATGCCATATTGAATGCTTTGTTCAGACGAGAGCTCCCTTTCACATTTCTACAATTCATAGTCCTATTATGTTGCTTATTAGATGTATCATCCTCTTTTGGATTGCATCGATTTACATTATTCATCTGCTGTGAGTAAATAAACCTACTCTGAAAGCTACACCAGGTCTAAGCCTGTCAGTCCCGATGCCCCCCTTCTCCACTCCTTACCCATCTCCATTGATATCAGCCACCGCAACAGTGTGCCCAAAATATGAAGCCATCTGCAAGAGGCAAGGGGGTTGAGAATGGGGAGGGAGAAATGTCTGCTTTGCTCAAGTCCAGATGAGGAAGCCCCCAACCACACAGGGGAGGAAGCAGCATCAGGGACAAGTTATCAATATCCACAACATACCAAAGGTCGGCTACTTACTGTGTGCGTGACCCCTGTCTGTCCCAACTTTTGGCACTGTGTCTGGGCCCAGGAAAGCAGGTAGGGTGAGAGAGAGGAGCATGAGGGCATAGTGAGGCTCAGGGGATATTACCTGTTCACTGGGAAGGGTCCACAGGACTTCCTGGAAGGACAAAATTTCTACCTACCATGGGAACAAGGAGAGAGACAGGGAGATTAAAAACTTCCCTTGCATGAAGCACTATGCCTCCTATTTCTCAAGAAGCTGGACTGAAATGGGGAACAGGACATAGGAATTCTGCCAGAAGCATCTACAAGGCAGGGGAAGAACAGCATGGAGGGAGCCCCTAAAATAACAAGGTATCAGCAGATGTGCTCTCAATAGCCAACCCCTATGGCATGGTTGTACCAGGACACGCTTGCATCCACAGAAACTGTTGAGTAATTCATAATACTAATACCCCTCTGAGTGTGCACAGAGGGTGTTGAGCTGCAGTTTAAGACCAGGTGTTGTACCTGGTCTTATTAGTCAGTCTCCGAAACCAAGAGCGCCTCTGAGAATGCACAGCTTGTAGCATTTACTCTGAACCAAGCCTGGATCCAACGCCAGGGTCCTCTCCCTACAAAGCAAGGGCTGTGACATGCAGAAGGCCCCAGGTTCAATACCCAGCACCTCCAATTAAAAGGATCAGGTAGGAACTGATGAAAAACACCTCCAGCTGAGACCCTGAAGACAGTCGTCAGTCTGAGCAGACAATTTTGACCTTGATGGGGAAATGGTCCCATTCAGTATAAAGCAGCTTCAAATGTCCAATGCTAGCTAGTCCGGAATTGGTTGGAGGGCTTCAGTCCATACCCCCCTCTCTCTCTTTAAAGGTTTAACACTGTGCCCCTCCCATCTTCTAGATGCAAACCAGACACCAGGTGTGCTGCCCGCCTTCCAGCCAGCCTCCTGGACGTATCCTGTACTCACCACTCCTTTTGTCAGATTTTTGTTTGGAACGCCCACAACATATTCTGCAAACAGAAGAACCATCTAAGAGGCAGAGGAACCCCCACGAGACCAAGTTCTCAGCTGTTTGGATGTGGGCCCGTGTTGATCCCTACTACGGAATTAACTATTGGTGGGCACCTGAGATTAGGGTACCATGGCTGAAAAGTGTGTGTGTGGGGGGGATCTTAGCATCATAAATATTCATCATGTTGAGAGACTGGAAACTTCACCTTACAGGTAAGCTCTAACGTTTTGGGGAGTCACCGGTTCTTAGAGCAACCCTGCAAAACATGCTGATATCATACTTTCCATTTGATGGAGAGGGTGGGAGGCTCCTCTGGATTAGCAAGAGAAATCTCAGCAAAAGAGCAGCAGGAGGAAGACTCTTGCAAGGGCCTTCCCCAGTCCCCTTGCCTGTGCCCTACCCCAATTTTGCCCTGGCAAAGAGGTCCATTCCCTTACCTGGTGACTGCGAATCTTCATTAAACTCCCCGAAAGCCACTGAATACCCTGGATGGGAGGAAGGACTGGGAATGGCTCCTGTACTTTCCTTATGACATTACGTCTCCCCCTTGATTTCTCCATAGTGCTTGTTTTTGCCTGTCTAGTGAGGACCCGATACAAGCATCAAAGAAAGTTGGCTCTGGTCCATGAACAAAATGTTCAGTCTTTTGACGGTGCCACAAGACTCTTGTTTGTGTTTGTTGCAACAGGCTACAGATCCCCAACCTTGTTGATCCTGTGAGCACTTTGGGAATCTTGGCAGCAGGTAGGGGGCACTACTACAAAACGACTCCTTTGGGGAGGAAGGAAGGGGGTGGTGGGCACCAAGCTGGAGACTGCTGCAATGGACTGAGATAGCATCTTTGCACAGCAGTTAGTGTTTTGGGCTGAAAGTGGCATGTCCCCTTGTGTTCATTTTGTTTCTTATTCAGAATAATAGAATCAGGGTTGGAAGGGATCTCTAGGGTCATCTAGTCCGGCCCCCTGCACAGTGCAGGAAATTGATAACTACCCACACTCTCAGTGACCCCTGCTCCATGCCCAGAAGATAGCAAAACACCGTCAGGATTCCTAGCCAAAGTGGCCTGGAGAAAATTCCATTCCTTGGGAAAGGGGAGCTCAGCTGGGGGTGCCTTTGTCCTGTCTCCCAGATCCAGCACCAAAGGGGCATGGTTGCACGGGCAGAGAGGCGCACAGGCTTTCCTCCTTGCGGAGACTATTCCCTCTGGAGACCCTCTTAGCTAGCACCACCTCTTCCCTCCGCCCCCAGCCCCTTTAGGGTTTGCAGAAGAAAATGACTGCAAACTAACCCCGGTATCCATCCTTGGAACTTTTTTCAGTGTAGTCGGCTGTTGCTTGCTCTCCCCTAACTGTCCACAGCAAACGAGGAAGTTTTGGGAAACTTGTGACCACTGCTGAGAGGTTGACTGAGAAGATCATACCTAGAAGAGAGGTGAGATGTGAATGTACTCCCGGGCCCTGAGGCAATCTGGCTGGGGACAGACGGACAAGCAATCACTTGTGCTCTCTGTGACCCATACATGCCCGATCAGCCCAAGAACAGCTGTCCTTTCACAGAGCACCAGAACATCATCCACTTCACCTGGCATGACTATAGCTTAGAATCAGGCTGAATGCCCATTTGCTTTCCTGTTCCTGCCCCCGCCCCCAGCTCACAGCGTGCTGTAGGAAAATCTAGGGACTTACCTCCAAAGAAATATCCACCAGGTGCCCCAAGCAACAGCCTCCCAGACTGCGAGAAGAAGAGAGGTAGTCAGGGCACAAGGCACTGCCAGGAAGTCACAGGCACCCAGCAGAAAGCCAGCGTGTCTTTCTTGCCTGGGGCATTTTACACAAATGTTGGTGAAACCTAACAGGTCAGCATCTGCCAATGCATGCCAGACCCAAACGCTTTTCCTTCTTGGTTCTGAACTCTCATGGGACTTATGCCAAAAGTAAACGTGCACAGAAATGAATCCTAAGCTGCCCTCCAGCGTACTGCTTTCCTTCCCACAAAGTTTTGGGCAAACCATTATCTCAGGTATATTGTACTTCTGTAAATGGGCATAATCATGATTACCTTGTTGTGATCGTAACCTCCGGGAGTGGCTGTGGCTCAAGGGTAGAGCATTTGCTTTACACGCTGAAGGTCCCAGGTTCAATCCCCAGCAACTCCAGTTAAAAGGGTTATGCGACAGGCAATATGAGAGACCTCTTCCTGGGAAGCTGCTGCCAGTCTTAATAGACAATACTGACCTTGCTGGACCAGCTGGTCTGATTCAGAATAAGGCAGGTTCACATGTTCAAGATGATCAAGCCCATAGCCAGCAATCGTATGGCAAGGGGCATAATGGAATACTGCAGGGTGTGTGTGCGTGCGTGGAGATGTAAATCACTGAAACTGCAAAACACTAAATATAACTCTAAGATGTTTAAAGCTAGCTAATTTATTAATTTAAATTGAATTGTAAGTGTGGTGGTGGGGAGCAGGTACTAACAGAGGACAATGGTTCTAAGATGACCCACTCCCAAACAGCGATTGTGGGCGTTTTCACACGCTCAATGCCTCCGGAAGATCGTGCAAAACTCACGGCATGAAGCCGCACAATCCTGTTTAATTAAAGGGGATTGTGCTGGGAAATCGTGCTAGGAAGACGCTTCATGCTGTGAGTTTCACGTGATCTTCCAGATGCTTGCGGGTCTGTGTGAAAACGGCCTGTATCCATCCTACATAGCATTTTAACACTCCCAGACAAAATACAAATTAATTTGGGTCAGTAAGAATATTTCATCCAGCAACATAGTCAGTAACCGAGGCCGCCATCTTCCATGTACATACATGGGCGTGGGTCTCACATGGGCGCGGGGCTTACTTCTGAATAGACATGCACTGGATTGTGAGAGTAGCCTAAACAGCTAGAAACCTGACAAGGGTAAATGCATCCTAGCCTACAGACACATAACACTATTTCTGCTCCACCCTAGCAAAGCTGAGATGTGATGAGAATTCCATGCCCAGCATTTTTTGGAACTTAATTGTCAGGCACATGGTGGCCCAATTTGGACTGGAACCACATGGTACATGTGGCTTGACCCTAGCACTAGACCGTCCTGGGAATGCCAATATGGTGGTATGTTCATGAATGAAGCAATTGCTATAAGGAAAAGAATGCCTATGAAGAAGAGAAAGGACGAAACGGGACTGGACAACTTATACTGGCAAAACCTGTAGGCGTGGCACTTGTAAGCTTCATGGCTCTACAGACATCTGCAGGCAATCACACAACAAGTCCTATTTGAACTTTATTACTTGGGTCAAGTCATTGTTGGACATTGTGCACTTTAGAGAAGACTTGATATTGTTATGTATTGTAACTGTACTGCTTTATATTGTTTTGATTCTTTCATGAGTGTACATGAGATTCTTTCCCACCAATTGGATTTTTGATATTATATGCTATTGATTATTATTGCTACTGATGACTAATTATTGTGATACAGACTGTTGATTCATATTGATAAAACTGAGCACTGGTTGCACTTTATATAAAGTTTACTCTATTGTAATAATGGTCCTTGTTGAATGGGTACTCCAGAAAAGTGGTTTTGAGTTGGTAGCTTCTGAGATCTGACAAGATTAGGATCTCCTGGTCTATCCAGGTCAGAGATTGGGGCTGATATAGGGAGCCATATTATGCCCCCCGGGGAGCATTCTAAAGCTCCCCCACCTTTCTCCTTGCAAGACTCACCTCTGAGACGGCAGAGCTGAATCCAGCTTCACAGTAGCGCTTATCATCTCCTGAGAAAAAGAAGCAGAGAGGGGGAAAGAAACAAAATGATCAGTCTTGGGGCTGAAGGAAAGGAAGGGAATCCCTGCAGAGACAAAGGGACACTTTATCCAACTAAGGAAAGTGTGGTTGGCTTGCATTCCTTCCTGTTCTCTAAAAGTTACCTCTGATTCTGTTCCTATGGTAACTTTGGAGTGGGGGGGGGATACTTGGCTTTCCGAGCAGGGCATTGTAATTATGTTGGAGAGAGTAAAATATGTGTGCACAGCACACCTCCCCGATTTTGCATAGGCTTAATACAGAATTCTGGGAACTGCTGCCCCACAGCTGTCTGAGCTGGGTTGGCCTTGATGCTAGCCCCAGAACTTGTTTTGAATCCCTGCAGGGTAAGACAGATTCAGTGAAGGAAGACATGGCTCCTGACCCAGGGTTGTGGATTACTTGCACCTGCCTCCTCTTTTCCAAAAAGTTACCAAGAGCCAGGATTTTTGAACCTGCCATTTCAGAGTTTGGGGCTCCTCTTCAAGATCTCCAGGGGAAGGAGTCAAATCTAAATGGAAAGGGTGGTGGCAGCTTTGGCTTGGATGGAGAATATCTGCATTGAAGCTCCTAAATGATTCCCTGAGAATATCTGCTCCTCCCCCATCAGGATTTACTCTCTCCCACTGAGTAGTAAAGCTTTGCCCCCAGAGCCTCAGGAGAACCTCCACATAGCTGTGACTCAGTGACATCCTCTCCACTTTTGTGAGCTACGGCCTTCACACCCTTCCCCTTTTCAACTTATTTCACCTTCTGAATCCCTCTCTACAACTTCTCCACTGGTGAGCATACAGAGAGCCCCAGGCTTATCCTTATACTTGCAGCTTGCTGTTGCGGATCATAAGGATCTATAGACTATGCTGACATGAAACGGTGGCAGGCTTCAGAGGTTTGGAGGAGAATGGGTGCTGTGATTCCACATCAGCCTGCCCATATTACCCACAGCTCACTGGTGAATCAGACGATTAGGATGAGAACCAGTTCAGTTGCATCCACATGGCCATGATTTTTCAGATTCCTTCCACTGCTAGTGTTAGCCACAGAGTATCTACATGAGAGTTTTATCCATAATGTCCTTGCCCCACCTCTTAAAGCCACCACTCCCCACCTTCACCTCATACCACCAGAGGGCTTTTCAAAAAGTCAGTAATTGATATAGCACTATAGCATGGAGCTACCGTGATATTTCTTCTTGATTTTAAGCTATAGCAGTCTGTCAGTGACATAAAGGAAATATCGCCGATGTGGGTGGGACCTGCAAAAATGCACGCTTTCTCGACCATCTAGCATGCAAAGGTGCTTTTTAAACTGCAGTCTTCTCCAGAAGACCATACCAAACCCATTCTGAAAGATCACAGCAAAATGGGGAAAGACATAGAAATTGGAAAACCAGGGCTTTTTTTCTGGGGAAAGAGGTGGTAGAACTCAGTGGGTTGCCCTCAGAGAAAATGGTCACATGGCTGGTGGCCCCGCCCCCTGATCTCCAGACAGAGGGGAGTTGAGATTGCCCTCCGTGCCGCTGAGCGGCGCGGAGGGCAATCTCAACTCCCCTCTGTCTGGAGATCAGGGGGCGGGGCCACCAGCCATGTGACACTTTTCAAGAGGTTCCGTAACTCCATTCCCCCGCATTCCCCCTGAAAAAAAGCCCTGTGGACAACTAAGGGACAATGTTGTGTAGATGCCAGTTTAGACACAGAGCTAGAGCAAAACCTCCATGTGGAAGCAGCTTTCATCAGGACCAGAAGTGGACGACAAACAGCCTAAAGTCATCTTACAAACAAAGCTGATGTGGGAATATGTAATTAGGACCACATTTCTAAGGCAAAAGTTCCAGAGAGCATCTCTCCCTTAAGGCCTGGTGTCCCCCTTCCCTCCCCACACCCATCACTACACTCAAACTGTACTCACCAATTTGTGCATCCCTGTACACTAAGTCCACTTGGGTTCCACGGCATGGGGAATATTCGACGAAGTGCTGGAGGCTCCTTGTGGCTACAAAGCAGCTACCCACAGGGGTCTTGGTGGCCTCGTTATCGCCATCAATGGCATTCCAGTGCAGCAGAGGGGCACAGGCCTGGTAGGGGGGAGCGGAAGCAAGTCGCATCATGTACCATACAGCATCGTTGTCATAGACAAAGATTTCAAAAGCTTGTGAATAAAGTACAAGTCCAATATCCCTACCAATTGACAAATGTTGTCACCTGCTGTCTCCAAACAGGCAAATTTTTGACACAAAGATTTAGATCTTCACAGATATGCATTTTGGCATACAAAATGATCATGCAAAAGGTTAGAACATCCTTGTGTCCCAAGGTCCAGTTTCTCCCATGCCTAGGCTCCTTCCCTGGGATCCAGGCCCTCTGGTTTTGGAGGATATATACAGGCTATGTGTAGACTCCCCCCTTTTATGTGGGGAAGTTAGCACAGGGTCAGACTTAAGCCCTGCCCCTGCATTGGAAAGTGGTTCAAAGGAGCCCAGGAGATACCACCTTTCAAAATACAAGATGAGAAGAGCACACATTCAGAAACAGCTGCCTCCATTGAAGAGGGGTGCTTAGTTTGGAATGTCCCAATAGATCATGGAACCTCCCAACATTATACAATTGGACCAAAAGTACATGGCAGCCATTTTGTGACTGCATCCTCCCCATCAACCATTTTGTGGTGCTCATTCCCTGATCTCAAAATTCTGGAAGTGCTTACAGCCTCTACAAAGTTGGGGGACTCCTCTAGGGAAACATGCCTTATGACATGTTAGCAATAAAAACAGACCTCACAGAATATGCAAAAGAGCAGGCTGTACCCTGCAATGGCCCCTTTATTCAACAAAGTGCTGTAAGGCTCCATGTGTGTTCACTACAGAAGATGTGCTTGCCCCACCTCATTTGCACTTGAACATCTGGAGACCCAAGGGATGGGGGCTGAATCCTAAAGTGAGGCAAAATCTACCAGCTCACAAGGCAAGACTGATAAAAAAGCATTGTCAGTATGTCAATACCCCAAAAAGCAAAACAGGGAGTTTCTCTGGAAAACAAAGTCAGCTGGGTGGTGTGCAAATTCACTGGGAATTTCTCCTGCAAAAACCCATTAAAATGAATGGAAACTGTGCAAAAAAGGCTTAGACGCCAATCCACAGTCTGAATGAGCAGTGGCCCATTCTGGCCTTCTGACCCTTCTTGGTAAGTGTAAATAAATTTGCAAAAGGAAAAATATTCTTATGCAAACTTATGGTTTGAACTTGCTCCTTTCCCACTGCAATGTTCTCCATAATGGACAATGTGGCATTGCAGCTGCAGGCAGATGAACATTTTAAGCATGGTAGGACTTGCTTAATAGCACAATCACCAGCAGCTGGGAACCCTTTTTTTCTTCCAGAGGAGTTAGTCTGTAGTTGCAAAATAGTAAAGAGTTCAGTAGCACCTTTAGGACTAACCGACTTATTTGTAGCATAAGCTTTCGAGAACCACAGCTCTCTTCATCAGATGCATCTGACGAAGAGAGCTGTGGTTCTCGAAAGCTTATGCTACAAATAAATTGGTTAGTCTTAAAGGTGCTACGGGACTCTTTACTGTTTTTTTCTTGCCTTGCTATAGGCACTGATCAAACTAGTTCTGTTTCAAACTGAACTAGGGAAAACTCGATTCCTCCTCTCGGAAGGGGCTGAAAGTTAATTCAACAGTCATATGTGTGGCTGTTGTAGGTGGCTATTGGCTAGTGCCATGGCATCACTTCCCTGTTCTTTCCTCACCACATAACACCACCCCCAAGCAGCCTTTTAAAGGTTTGTAAAAGCTTCGGATCAGGGGTCATTAGTAGAAAAAGAGCTGGAGGAACTCATTAGCATAACTCCTTAGCATATGCCACGCCCCTTGACATCATTGTCAGTGTGTCATTAGCATAACTGATCTGCATATGCCACACACCTTGACATCACCTATCCTAGCTGTTTTGGACCCAATCCTGGCCATTCAGTGCTGAAATTGGGCCCAAAATGGCAAAAAGGGGCTGAAAATGGCTGAAAAGGGGCCCAGAATGGCCAGGATTGGGCTGCTGCTGAGCCGAAATGGGCCCAAAATGGCTGAGAATCAGGTGGCTGGGGCCACCTGTCATGTGACCTCTTTGGGGAACTTCCCGAACTGCGTTCCTGCGCATTCCCCCTCAAAATGAGCCCTGCTTTGGATATTCTTTTTGTAAATGCATATGCACCTTGAAACCCAATTAAACAATTTAAGATAATTTAAATATGTTCAATGGAAATTATCAATTGGCTCAACCGTTTATTTCAAGGAAACTTCTGGAACAACAGAAGTGGGGGAGTGGGCCAACGTGCTCTATTGAAGAATCCTCAGCATCTCTTCAAACTTCAGTTCTCAATCAAATATGCCAGTAGCATAGTGGTTAAAGTGTTGGTCTAGGATCTGGGATAGCCAAGTTCAAAACTTCACTCTGCATGGAAGTCCACTGGGTGGTTCTTCTTCACTTAATAATTGTTCTCCTTCATCTAGCACTACTGCCAATACAAGTGTCAAGAAAAAAGGCTCCCTTCCCCAGAGCCCAGCTTCCCCTCCTCCTTCATTATGCTGTGGGACAGGATTTATTACAAGAATATTACATCAGCAGTTACCCTTAGAGCACGCATCCTTTCTCCAAACCAGATAAGAATGTCCAAACGGACCCATCAAAAACCTTTCAAAGGCAGATTTTCATCTCTTTTCAGAACATTCAGGTGAATTTCTGATTTGTGGCAAACTTTTTCTCTCTCCTTAATGTCACAGTTTCTTGGAACTGACCAGTTTGTAATACCCACCAAGATGTTGTCTTTCCAGGTGCTCACAGATGCGCCAAACCACTGCTTGGATTTGAATGTTTTCACAGTAATGATTCTACTCATTGCCTCGGTCTGGTCACCTAGTTATCAGCGGCAGCATAGAAGCGGCAAAAAATGAATAAGGGAAGGCAGACCAACAGACCCCATGCCCTTTTCTCTCAGAAGTGGCCCATTCATGGACGTTCTGAGTGACCCAAGAATGCAGAACCATGTGACCCGCCCCCGTCATTTACCTATCCAGCCCCCCCTGCACATCCTCATGTCTACTTCTCATTTGTTCTTCCGCCCCCCCACACGAAATAAATCCAACCTAGAAGCTTTTTAAATTCAACACAGAACAGTAACAATCTTTAAATAGTAACAGTAATAAAAATCCAACAAGAAAGTCCCCAAAAGATAATTTCAGACAACACACTATGGGCTTGGATCCAGCCAGTTTTTCCACTGGAGATAGAGGAAGGAGGGGATCCGCTTTGACCACCCAGAGCTTACGCTGCAGCTCACAGGACCTGTGCAGTCCAGAGCCACATAGGAGGGAAGCTATAACAAGGAAGGGAACTGGGCAAGATGGGGAGGAAGCTGGCTAGACCCAACCCACATGCTGCAAATGCTGAGATTAACAAGGGACACTAGAATTATGACAAATATACCATCTACTGGAATACTTCAGATATACTAACTCAACTAAATGACTCTTGCATTTTGTCAGCATGTTCCTGGAAGTACTTTCTTCCCTAAATTCAAGTCTGAAGAAGGGAGTGAAATTCTCAGAAGCCTGACATTCTGTTGCTTCCAGGCCTTTGCCATACTGGGATGCTAGCCTTTTATGAGGTCAGCTTAATAGACTGCTTTGAGTAAACTGGCTTATTTCTAGACTTCTAGTATTCAGTATGTTTGGAGTTTGTGGCACATCACACCTCAACTTTTAGGGTGACTTGGAAATCCTTTGGCTATTTTGAAGGTGCACTTTACATCCTGTTTTGAGCAAGAACTGTACACATGCCCTAAGGCCAGGTTTTTCAAGTAATCTGGGAGTTGTGGGTTACATGTGTACCAGCTTTCATCTTCTGCTCATGTAGGATGACTCTGAACCATTTATGGGCATCCTTTGAATCTCCTCTTTTGGGAGAGAAATGCACAAAAGTCTTCATTTCAGAATTTGACTACTGGGGGATGGGTGAGTCTTGGATTACATGAGCACTAAAATTCAGGTCTCTGCACCATTGAACAGTGCCCCAACATTTTTCATACCTGATCAGTTACTAGAAGCTCATTGTCTTTGTCTAGATGCACGAATGCAACAATAATTTGCAGATAAGGGGACTTGGAGCCCTCGATTAGTTTCTACTAAGATAGGAATTTTCTGTGGGAGGAAGGAGTTGTTATTCCAGCAGATGATTCTTTTCTTAGGGGAAGGAAACTACTAAATCCAACCCGAATTTCTTAATGTTTCTCAAAAATAATACCTAACTTTTAATCAACTACATAAACAAATTAAAGACAATTTGAGAGTGGTAATTAATGCAGTAGAGTATTATGAAAAACATCCAGAGAAGGAGGCTGGCTTTTTTTTTTGTGGACCCAGAGAAGGCATTTGATAATTTGAACTGGGACTTTATGACTGCAATTATGGAAAAAATGCAGATGAGCAAGGAATTCATTTATGCAGTGAAAGCAATATATAAAGATCAATGTGCAGCAATTGTGGTAAATAACGAATTAACAAAAAAATTGGAGATAAGAAAAGGCACGAGACAAGGATGTCCACTATCGCCATTGTTGTTTGTAATGGTATTAGAAATTCTATTAAGGCAAATACGGGACGATGACAATATAAGAGGCATGAAAATTAAAGGTTTCTCATATAAAGTAAGAGCATTTGCTGATGACGTGATGGTCATAATTGAAGATCCAATTCAAAATATGCCGAAGTTGCTAAACAAGATAAAAGAATTTGGAGATCTTGCTGGGTTCTACATTAATAGAAACAAATCTAAGTTGCTATGTAAAAATATGACTAAGCAAAAACAACAAGAATTAATGAAAATTACAAATTGTGAGGTAGTACATAAAGTAAAGTATTTGGGGACTGAGCTCATGGCGAAGAATATTGATTTGTTTAAGAATAACTATGACAAGTTGTGGCAGCAGATAGATCATGATATGATTAAATGGAACAAATTAAACTTGTCATGGTTAGGTCGAATTGCGGTGATTAAAATGAATGTGCTGCCAAGGATGATGTTTTTGCTGCAAACAATACCAATAGTAAAAGATAAAAAGCAATTTGAAAAATGGCAGAGGAAGATATTAAATTTTGTGTGGGCAGGCAAGAAACCAAGAGTGAAAATGAAGATCTTGTATGATGTCAAGGAAAGAGGTGGACTACAATTGCCTAACTTGAGACTATATCATGAAGCAATTTGTTTAGTTTGGTTAAAGGAGTGGATGACATTAAAGAATCATAAACTACTGGCGTTGGAAGGTTATAGAAAAATATTTGGATGGCATGCGTATTTATGGTATGACAAAGTCAAGGCAGATGCTATGTTTTTGCATCGTTATGTGAGACGGAATTTATTCATTGTTTGGCAAAAATATAAGAGGTACTTAAATGAAGAAACCCCATTGTGGATTGGACCAGCTGAAGTTGTTAACTCGAAAATGGCGAGGAGTGGTTGACTTATAAAGAAATCTTGAAATTGGAGCAAAAAGTAGTTATAATTAAAGCAAATGAGGAACTACCATTTTGTTATGGGTGGTTCCAATATAGACAAATTAAAGATTTATATGACTCTGATCGCAGGAAATCAGGATTCAGAACAAAAAACTCGGAACTAGAAGAGTGTTTATTACAAGAGGGGAAAAATGATATCTAAAATGTATAAAATTTTGTTAAAGTGGTTTACTGAGGATGAAACAGTTAAAGTGCAAATGGTAAAGTGGGCTATAAATTGTAATAGAGACATCACAATGGATACATGGGAGTAGTTGTGGAAAAATACATTAAAAATATCAACATGTACTAATATAAAGGAGAATGTATATAAAATTATATATAGATGGTATTTAATGCCTAAGAAATTAGCTTATGGGAATAGGCAAATGTCAGAAATGTTAAAAACAAGAAGGTTTGTTTTATCATATGTGGTGGACTTGTGAACTGGCTAAACAATTCTGGGGAAATATTGTTGAGGTTATGTCAGAAATATTGCAGAAAAAAGTGAACAAAAACCCAGAGTTGTTGTTGCTAACGCTAAGCATAAGTATAGAAGAGTTTGCGATCCAAGATAGAACACTAATGTTTTACATGACGACGGCGGCAAGGATGGTATATGCACAATTATTGAAGACTCAAGAAATACCAACAATAGAAAATTGGATCCAAAAATTGTTGTATATGGCTGAGATGGACAAGCTGACAAAGAAAATGAGAGAACAAGAGTCTGAAGAATTCTTTATTAACTGGGGGAAATTTTAATTGTATTTGGAAAAGAAGCGGGATGTCAAAGGGAAATTATGTATATTGGAGAATTTTTAAAGGGGGGGGGGGTAAAGTGATCTTTACGGAGGGAATATATATTTGCGAGTTTAAGATAAGAGAATGGTATTAAGAAATAACATTCTATTTTAAATAATATAACAATATATAGTAGATATAATTAGATAAGGGTTGGAAAACTGTTGGAAGTCTACAAAGAAAAAGGGGGAGGAGTGGTTGGGGGAAACTAGGATATGGGGGATAACAGATTATGTATGAAATGACTTATGTATTAACTCACCCAATAAAAATTTATCAAAAAAACCCCTACATAAACAAACATGAATCACACAAGAATAAAAACTGGCCAGGGGAATCTCTGCTCCTGGGTTTTCTGTCCAAAGCTCTCACACACCTTCCATTCCTTGTGGGGAGGCTGTTGTGAGGCCAGGGCACAGTGTGGTGGCATGTACACACGCTTTGACCAAGTGCACATGTGCTGTGTTTGGGCCCCTCTCTGATCACTGCAGTGTTTGGTGAACTTTTCTGTCTATGATCACTGTGCATGTGAATATGGTTTATTTCCTTGATCCCAATTCCTTCCCTCTTTTAAATTTGTATTTATTTATTGCAAATGGCCACATTCTCACATACAGTGATCACTCAATGCCCACCACAAGGCTCCCTTGCAATCTCAGGATCCGGGGATAGCTCATCCCTGCCCATACATTGGGAGCCTTGCTGATGCCACCCGAGAGAGCCGCTTCTTGTCGTCTGTTTTGGCCTTATCATTACTGGAAAGCATCCGTCTTTTCTCCTGAGATCACTCACCTTTGGCATCAAACTGAATGGGGGTGCAGAGGCTGCCACTGGCCTTCCAGGGACACAGGTAGACAGCACCTGCCTCCAACACTCCAGGCTGCGACGTGTTGGCCCGAGGGGCCCCCACAACTACATTCATGCTAGAACAAAAAGACAGACCAGCATTGGACTGCAGTTCATCTCCTCTTTTGCTCAACTGGCCATAAAGCTTCAACAGATCTGGACCCGTTGCAAGAGGTTTGCATTAGAAAACAGGTCAAATTCTAGAGGAAAGCTGTGCTGCTTTCCTCCAAAGTTGAAGAACTTTGGTCTTCCGAAGTAGATTCCTTTCACAGAATTCTCCTCTCCTAGAAAATACCTGGTGGTTCAAATGGAAATAAGCATAATCTTTTTTATTGAAAATTTTATATAGCAGATTAATTTTTTTTTTTTTAAAGCAAGCTGTGAATTTGTCCACATCAGTTGGGACTGTCCGCTGGTTCCTTTTTCTTGATTGAGATGGCATGTAATCCACTGGGCCATAGCACTTTGTAAGTCACTTGCCTCTGGGAGGAAATTTGAGGGGTCTGCAGTTTATCAATGTATTTTATGCAGTTTATCAATGTATTATCTGATAAATAAATCGTTATCTAGGCCCCAGAAACCTAATTAAAGGATTCCAAGTTTGGGCCGTTAGTAGAGTCTATTGTTAGGCATAGGAAGTGTGATTAAAGGTGGTTGTGAGCTCGTTCTGCTGGCTGGTGTGTGTGCAGGAATGAAATTAATAAAAGCAGGGCTTTTTTTCAGCTGGAACGCAGTGGAACAGAGTTCCAGCACCTCTTGAAAATGGTCACATGGCCGGTGGCCCACCCCTGATCTCCAGACAGAGGGAAGTTTAGATTGCCCTCCACGCAGTGACATGGAGGGCAATCTAAACTCCCCTCTGTCTAGAGATCAGGGGGCGGGGCCACCGGCCATGTGACCACTTTCGCCAAGGGCAATTTAAACTTTAAAAAACTACCCCCTTGTTCCAGCTGACCCAGTGATGTCATTGTGTGGTCCTGAGTTCCACCACTGAGTTCCACCACCTCTTTTCCAAGAAATAAAGCCCTGAATAAAAGCATACACTTGGTTTATATGTAAGAAAGAAATAAGAGTTCTTTATTGCAGGAACTCCATACTCTGATAGGAAAGGAGGAGAGATAGATCCTAACTACCTATCTAGTCTAAGGATGGACATGGATGGCAGGGCAAGGCCTGCATCCATGCTGCCAAGATGGAGAGAGGAGGAGAGATGTTGCCTGGAACAAAGGCAGGAAGAGAAGGAGAGAGAGGGAGGAAGTCAGGAGGAGGAAATCCTGAGAATAGCAATCTACATATTAAAGGACAGTCAGAGCAGTAAACAATAGTAAATTGCAAACAGGGTGCCCTGACCTCTCTATCTTTCTAACTCTTTGGTTTGTCCCCTCTGGAATCTGAGAAGAGGGACAGCGCTGGATCCTTCTCTTCCAACATTATCTCCCTCATGAGAGGGAGAACAATTTGTCTTTTCTTCCTCAGACACCAAAATATCTTGGGCCATCTCTGACCAGCTATTGGAGAGAAAATGAACTAATGCATTCACCAGGCAGCCTCGCCCACTGACGGAACACCTTGCGTTGCTTGCTACGCCCAAGCCTCAAGGAGCCATGCTGAGGCAGTGAGAGCAAGTCCCTAGAGAACATTGTCAAAATGATCTGCAGCTAAACAGTCCCAGGGACTGATGAGGCATGTGGTAGCTTTATAGACGCACGTGTGGCCAGGGCTTTTTTTTCTGGGAAAAGAGGTGGTGGAACTCAGTGGGTTGCCCTCGGAGAAAATAGTCACATGGCTGGTGGCCCTGCCCTCTCATCTCCAGACAGAGGGGTTTTTAGATTGTCCTCCGTGCCGCCAAGTGGTGCGGAGGGCAATCTAAACTTCCCTCTGTCTGGAGATCAGGGGGCGGGGCCACCAGCCATGTGAGCATTTTCAAGAGGTTCCGGAACTCCGTTCCACTGCGTTCCTGCTGAAAAAAAGCCCTGCGTGTGGCTATATTAATTACAAACACACCTAAAAAGTCAAGTGATTGTGTCTAGCACGAGAAAGGCTTTTATAGCTGTCTATACTTTGGAAAAAGAGAGTGGGTCCTAATTTTAAAAAACATTTAAATCAATACATAAAATGTAAAAACTCTGAAAATACTGTAATGAAGTTGTTAGTAGCCATTAAGAGGAAGTGAATGTTAAATGAAAAATGTAATAATGCGATCTTCTGCATACATCACACCTCATTGAAATCCAAGGGACCTAATCCTGAGTAAACATGCATAGGATTGGGCCTGCATACCTAATAAACAGAATAAATTATTAAATATATTTTTATCTTGCTGTGTCTAGAAACCAGACCCAAAAGCAGTGTACATAGCGTCTCAAAACAATTCCACTAATGTACAATATAAACATTAAAAATCAAGGGAATCAGCCCACAAACAATAAACCAACTAACCCAGGGTACAGTGAGTTTCAAAAACTTGGTTATACAGCTCTGGAGGAAGTTGTGTAAAGAAGTGCTGCTAATTAAAAATCTCTCTTATTCGCCAGATCACGCTGTTAGAAAACACTGGAGCAGTCAGAGAAATGGCCAATGCTGAGGCAGATCTTGATTAGAAAGCATTGCTAAGAGGGCCAGGAGGTGGTCTAGCACAGCATTCTGTCTCTAACGGGGCTGAGAAAGATTATCAGTGAAGTAGGAAAGCTCACACTTGGAGGGATCAGTCGGTCTGAGGTAGAGAATTAAGGGGGGAAGAAGGAGGGGGGACCCTGTGGACTCCCTTGAGGTGCTGGAAGAATGGCAGGATATAAAGAAACTCAATAGGACAGAACTGAAGAATAAGCCAAACAGAGAATCTTATTCAGGGGATGTTGCAAACGTAAACACCTAAAATCAAGGCTGGTTCTCTAGCCAGGCCACCCAAGCAACAGTGAGAAGGGTGCCAATGACGCAGGGGGCTGGGCTCTCTCCCTGTTGTATGTGGTCTATTATTCCCTCCTGGGCCCACATCACCACCATCTAGGTCCAAGCTCTTGCTGTGTTGCCACAACGATAACAGTTGAGCAAGCCTGGGAACGGATGGGACCTTGCTTGGGGAACAAAATGCCTTGAATCAGCCTCGCCTAAAAGTTGAGGCATTTTAGTGTGCAAAAAAGATCGTATGTATTTGCATGTATTTATTTATCTCCCACTTTTCTCCTCAGTTGGGAACTCAAAGTAGCTTAGAACATCCTTCTCCCCTACATTCACTCACAACAATCACCCTGTGAGGTAGGTCAGGCTGTGTGTGTGACAGGCCCAAGATCACCCACCAAGTTTCCGTGGCAGAAGTGAGAATTTGACCCTGGGAAGTCATGGGAACAGAACTTGTTCACACAATGAGTCAGGAGGCAGAACACAGATCTCAGTGGCCTACTCTATCCCAAGTTGTTTCTTCTTCTTTGGAGGTTCCCAAATTCCAAACGGAACATTTAAAGTGAATTTTGCATCAGGCCTACCCCGATCTCCATTACTGCTCGTACCTGCCTCTGTTGTCCTGATAGAAGTCCAAGGCAAACCCAAAATAGCTTCTGCTGGGTCCAGAGAAGACTGTGGGATTATCTGTGTGCAGGTTGAAGGTCCATATAGGGGAACTGAGGAGCAAGACCCCCACCAGACAGAGCCAGAAAGGGGCAAGAAGTCCCAGGCAATCATGACCTGCAGTCATCTTCAAATGACTCCTCCACCAGGCGTTCCACTCCCAGCACTAACACAGGCTACCACACCTATTTAAAAACCACCATCATGACACACTTCCTAAATGCCTTCCTGTTCACCACGACTGCTGAAAGCCATATATCTTATCAATAAATGCACAAGTTTCCGGGCAGGCCTCCCCTCCCTCAACCAACATGCATCAATTACATGTCAGTTGCCACCCAGCAGGGTCAGGCATAGATGCACATGTTACTTTTCCCTGCTATTACACATCTGTGATCTCCCATGTACACTAAGAGCATGAGTGACAGGCACAAGTTTCGCAAGTATTTGTGGGCAAGGGCTACTAGGGCTTAACTGCTTTTGCTTTGGCAGCCTCCTTCCCCTAAAGACAGATATTTTGAAGTTGGGTGTTAATGCAGTGAAAGGGGGAAGCAAATCTGTACATTATTTTTTCCTATGCTGAAGGGCAAAACGTGACAAAACAGCTCCCTGGCCCTCTACCTTATGGAACAGCTTGTTTGAAGAAGTCAGGGAAGCTCCCACTTTCCTAACTTTCCACAAACTATACAGTTATTCAGGAGGGCTTTCATACACAGGTAATAGGACTGCACTAAAGAGGTTTAGATTCAGATTTTTGTATCCAAGCTCTATTGCACTATTTTATTGAATATCCCATGCTGTTGATCGTATTTGATATACACTATGTAATCCACCTTGAGTCTCAGTGAGAAGAGTATAACATAAATAAGTACAGGAACCTCGTGGCACAGAGTGGTAAGCTACAGTACTGCAACCCAAGCTCTGCTCACGACCTGATTTCGATCCTGGTGGAAGCCGGGTTCAGGTAGCCGACTCAAGGCTGACTCAGCCTGCCATCCTTCCGAGGTCGGTAAAATGAGTACCCAGTTTCCTGGGGGTAAAGTGTAGTTGACTGGGGAAGGCAATGGCAAGCCACCCCGTAACAAAAGCCTGCCAAGAAAACATCGGGATGCGACATCCCCCCATGGGTCAGTAATGACTCAGTGCTTGCACAGGGGACCTTTACCTTTTTAACAGAATCCTTAGCCCTCATTGGAACCAGTTTCTCAGGAAATGCCCATAATGCTGGGCACAACTCTGCCTCACCAGTGAGCACTAGAAATCCTTAGCACCCACCCCCTGCTTTGTACTGGTCTAGAACCAAGCCTGGCTCGGCTCTCCTTACATGTCCAACGAAGTGGGCCCATGCACACAGGAGTTCACCTTACAGTGCATTTTTAAAGAAGGGGCCACAAGACTTTCCCTGTGCTTTTGTCACGAGGCTGGCTCTTTTCACGCCTAACCTTCATAGCCTCAAAGGATAGAAATGTATCTGGATCTTCTAAACAAAAGCTCAGATGCTGGATGCTGAATTCTGCAGCCAACAACCCTAGTTTGAGAGATTATGCAGACAGGAAACAGCACAAGGACCTTTTTAAATTCTTGACATCCCGGAAAGTTCTCTGAACTCATTTTAACACTGAAACCGCCAAATATGCAACTGCTCTTGAGAGTAATGCTTAAATGTAATTCTGTGTTTTTGAGTTAGGTTAGTGGACGTTCAGGAATTAAACAGATCCTGCATTTTTGCTTACTGTGGTTTTCTGTCCTCCAAGAAAATGCAGCTGCATTCCTAAACAAAACTTCTCATAATCACATCTCGTAATATTTACAGACTGTCTTCTGAGCAAATGTACAGGACAATGCCTTATACTGAGTCAGACTATTGGTCCATCAAGGTCAGTATTATTTTTTCCCATACTGCTGAAGGGGAAGTTGAGTGAAACAGTGCCAGGTGTATTGACAAATGCGAAAGGTGGTTCAATTTATCTGTAAATTCTATTTCTAGCTCACAAATGAAGAAAAATCTTGTATCACCACTCTGAAGGAAAACCAATACTATCACACATTGAAGGCAATGCAATCAGTTTCCATGGAATTCCAAGAGAGGCCTGGGACAGTAGATAGATGTCAGCTATGAAGCTCCTAGTTCTAATCTCTGCCATGAATTTGCTAGGTGGCTTTAAGAGATTGACTGTTCTCTCAAACTAAGATTCTTTACCTGCAACACAGGAGCATCAATAATAATGATGCATTTTCTTGGTGGAAAGAAAAGTGAAGTGGGCCATGATTGCAGTTAGTTTACAAGCAACGAAATGTTTACAATAAAATCCTACAGAGTTACATCCTTCGAAGTCCATTCAAACGGGCTTAGAGGAGTGTAAACCAATCTAGGATTGGACTATCAAACTACCAAATAGTTCCAGCCAACCAATTTACTTGAACAGACCTCCCCCACTCCACACACGTCATCAAGCAAAAGAGAGGATCACCTTGAATTATTACAATTATGACCAACAGTAAAAAAACCCCCAGTGTGTGTATCTCTTTTGTTATTGTTGAGAAATCATCTGACATTCAGAATCGACTTCCTTTGGGGTGAACGTATTTCAATATAGAAGGCCGAAGAGATGCCTTTTCCCACAGGACGTGTGTGTGGAGACGTTAAGCAAAGTGGTGGATGCTCCATGTGTGTTTTATTTAATAAGCAAGTATAGGAGAGCACGCTCCACCTAAAAGTTAAAACATCCCCCCAGATAGTTTTTTTCCCTGTTAATACCTGAAAACAGTTTTTAAGGACTCAGTATCCCAGTCCTATGGAATGAAACAGAGAAATTATTCCTCTAAGCAAGCACAGAATTCTTCTCAGCCCATTTAGGTTTATATACAAAAAAGGTTACCAAGGACCTTCTGCCAGTCTTGGTTACTCTGCAGGAGGGCATTAAGATCATTTCCGGCTTCACATAAATTAAGAGAAGCACCTCTTATCAGTCCGATTCAGCTGCCTCATCCCTGGATGCTGAGGAAACCAAACAGGTCTATATCAGGAAACACAAGAACAGCCACAGCACTGGGAGTGGAGATGGCAACAAGACGGGCAAGAGGGTCAGATCCTCCCTTCGGACCCGTTTCTTCCATAGCCCCACTCGCGCCCTTTCAACCATCATGGGATAGAGAAAGAACCTTCAGCAGGCCTTTAAAGGGCAACTAACAGCATCAGAGCAGGTACCCTGCTTATAAACGTTTCTCTTGCCATATCATTCTTTCAGAAGCCACAGGGAAAGGCTAAAGGGGCAGCAGCACATGTGCAATCACTCAGGAGCCACTGAATGGGCAGAATTTTTTCCTCCAATCATGAAGGACCGAAGCAGATGGGTCAGGAGAACTTGCCGTATCTCACAAGATGTCAATGATAGTTTTGCTCAACCAAAGTTGCCATTCATGCGTACCAAGGTCCAGGAGCATGATGGGAAAAATCAGAGCCACGAGAAGCCAAGAGAAGATCAAGTCACAGTACACATGGGAGTTGGGGGATAGATGGGAGGCCTTTTCCGGACGCAAGGAGAGGCCTGGAGGGGAGTGAGCAGAACAAGGGAGGGGGAGAGAGAAGCAAGTTGAGCATGTCCTGAAAAGCAAGTCCATGGGCCGGAGGGGGGGAGGCAGACTAAGAGGACTAGAAACTTGACACTGATGCTTTGGGAAAGAGACACATACAAGCTTGCCCCCAAATTACTAGTTTATTAGAAAGTTTATTTTCCTTATTTTTACAGCATATATAGATATATTTATATATATACTTTTATGTGACAGTTAAATACAGTCTGCAGATACTGAAGGAATAGTGTGTTCTCTTTGCTGTAAGCATTCTTGTAGAAGTCCATTCTCATGAGCCCCAGCAGGATGCTGCATAAGCCGCTTAAACCTCAAGGCTAAGGAATGAAGCACTGGGACATTAATACTGTTATTTGTTGTATATCTACAAGCAGCTAAACACAACAGAGTCCCCTTCTTGGAACACTAATTTCCAGTGCTAATTCATCTGCCTCTCTGTAGCAAAGGGGGAAGTTTACAGCAGTTTAGAGCCTAGGTCTCTCATTTCAGGGCAACCAGGACAGGAAGAAAGAGGACGGGGATTCTTTAGTTTTTTAAATTTGGGAGATGTAACAGGTTGTAATGCTAGCTAATGACGCCCAGACCAGAGCAGCACTACTGAGACCCTCTGCACAAAACTGGCTTCTGTTTGCATACTCTCCATTTAGACGTCCTAACACAGGGTATGATAAAGGCTAAAGGGGACAGCTACAAAGTGAGGGTAACTCATTAGGAAAAAAAAAAGCACAGAGAGCTCAGAAAAACACACCACTCAAAACCTCTCTCCCGAAACAGAAGGCACGTATGAAAATAAGCTTTTAAAAGAAAAGAAAACCAAACACAGCACACAACTAGAATTTATGTCACAGCAATGTCTCAGAACAAGTGGGTGAACATAAGGAAAAAACAGCTGGGATCTCTTCTGTGGGTCTCACCCTTTCTGACTGGCAATTGACTTCTTACCTGCCGTGCCAAGCAGCCATTGCTCCCCAAGTGGTGGCCTAGTGACTGGTATCACACATACAATGCCTCACTAACCCTCTTTTCACAGAAGCTGTTTAGGGGGTGCTATTCCATGGGGTGGAATTCATTAGCTGCAGGTCAGGGAGAAGGGAGAAGAGGATGCACGTGTCTAGATCACTGACCCTTAATTTAAAACCTTCTCATCTTTTCTTGTCAGATGAAAAAGTCTTCTTTTGTTTTTACATTTCATAGTACATAAACACCCCATTCTGCAAAAATACATGAGCTCAATAAAATATACATGCTTGAAGTCATCTTGCACCCCAGCTGAAGCTAGGGATGTTGAGCCTCTGACAAGAGTCTTCTTTCCCACTAAATCAAAACATATGGATAACCAAAGCCACTGGAACGAGAACCACTCAAACAACGGCTGTCAAAAGTGTTATTGCAGTATATACGACCTATGTGGAACAAGTGTCAGAGAAGCTGCAAAAAGCAGCATTTTGACATATAGAGTTCAGTGCAATTTTTTAAAACTTTTTTTCTTCTTCTAAAAAAAAAATCATAAGTTAATAAGGAACCATCAATATTACAGAGGAAAAAGTACAATTTACAGAGTCGTGTTTAGGACATTCACAGGGCTCCAGTCCACTATATTGCTTCAAGGACTGAGAGGGACGCACTCTCTGTTCTCTCTCAGCAGCGTCATGGAGTGTGTCTGAAAGGACAGTACCACCAAGCTTGTCTGACACTGGGAATGAGCCGTCTGCAAGCAATTCTGGCGATATGACGATCGGCACGCAGCTCTCTAAATGGGAGTGGGCCGCAAAAGAGGGATGGTCCAAGAACTGAACTTCTAGATTTTGCTCAGCTTAACCTTTAAGGTGGCCCCAAATGATTACTTTCACTCTTTATATTAAACACAGGTAACAAAGTCAACGTAAGTTAGGTTTTATCTGCTTAGTTTTTCAGAGTGGATTTAAAAAGTGAGCGAGCATCAGAAGTTATGGGTGGGGACAGGAGCACACCTCGCAAAGAACCTTACACCCAGAGAAGGCACCCACACAGATGCAAGAGACGCTCTCGACAACAGGGCTTTCCCTTCTCCCAAAAAGCTGCTTCACTTGCGTTCCTTGAGCCTCTCTTGCCCTGCCCAGTCTGGCCCTTCTTTGGCTATTCTCAGGTCTTGTCCCTCTCAGTGACTTTCCAGAGTTAGAGACAGACCAACATCCCCTCACAACCACTCTTATTCCCTCCCCCCACCCCTGACTGAGGCAGCCTCTCTCTTGCTCTCTCATGTGCCGTGGCTTGGGGGATGCTGCAAGTCCTGTCCTGAGAAAATGGGGTGCAGGAGGGGGTGGAGGTGTAATGCTGTGGCAGCCGCTGCTGTAGCTGGCCGAGGTGCTAAAAGGGTCGGGTAGAGGGCAGCATGAGGGACGGGATGAAAAGTGAAGGGGCCAGGGTGGATGGCAGAGGCAGGAATGATATGGATGGGGTGGCTGGCCAGGAAGGTGGCAGGATGCCCTGGGATGATGGAGTGGGTCAGGTGGGACAGCGAAATGGGAGTCAGATGGGGCTGGGGGATGTGATGCACTTGAGCGAGGGGCTGGGGGTGAGGGTGTGGGTGGATTCCGATGGCTGCAGCAGCAGCGGCGGCGTGATGTTGAAGGATGGCGTGCTGTACAGTGGTAATGGACGTGGCGGCGGCAGCTGCCGGCTGCTGGATGTGGATGGGCTGCAGGGCAGGGGCTGCCGCAGGAGCCAGAGCGGCAGAGGCAGGGAAGGCCTTGACCTGCTTGGCCAGGAGCTGCTGCTGGATGTGCTGCTGAGCTGCCTGCTGAAGCTTGCTGTACTTCTCCATCTCCTCAGGGGTGAAAGTAATGGGCTGGCTCTCTAGCGGGGCCAAGGAAGAGTCCTCAGTGCCCTCCAGCTCTCCACTGATAGCCGATTCCCCGCTCTGTGGCATGTAGCTGGGGAAGTGCTCGACGTCAGGCACTAAGGGCACTATCCTATTCTCTATGGAGACAGGCTGGTTTCCGCTGTCCAGAGACTCCAATGCTTCATTTGTGCTGGGATCAGAGAGGAGGCTTTGTGACACAACCAGCTCACCCGATCCGTAGGGCTCTGGGAGCCCTGGGGGCTCAAGGGGAACAGGGGCCATCTCTGTGGCTGCTTCCTCCAAGGGCTGGTCTCCAGGAAGGTTATCCTGAACCCCCCTCACTGTGGCCTCTTCCAGTGGGGGCTGGCTTGTTAGGACCGTCTCCCCCGCACCATCAGGAGTGGCATCTTCTGGCTCTGACAGTTCTGCTTCCTCTCCTCTTTCTATCCCAGACTCCTCACATCTCTTGGCATTTGGTTTTCGGACTGTGGGAAGCTTTCCGATTAACGGAAGGACAGGCTTGTTGCCTAGTGAAGGCGGGAGCTTTGGACCAAAATAACCTTGGGGGGGATCCTTCAGCTTTATCCCAACCTTGTGGGGCCCTGGGGTATCCTCATTCCCACCAGCCTTCTTCTCCACTTTCCTGGACTGAACCTTTTCCAGAAGCAGCTTGGCTGTAGCAGAGTTCTTCTCCTCAGAGTTACAATTGCTTCCCAAGTTGGAGCTCCCACTATTCTGGAAGAGACTGCTGGTCCCTGAAACTTCATCTCCTCTCACTTCCTCCTTTCTCAGAGGCCCCTCCCCTTGTCTGGCTCTAAAGTAGTGAGGAGACTGTGAACGATAGATCTTGGACCGGATGAAATCTCGCCGTCCAGATCGCCTCTCACCAGGGCTCTCGTGGCCTCGGGACCCCTTCCTGGAGAGGGATCTCTGTGAAAGGCTTCTTGTGCTCCGGCTGCGCTCCCGGCTGTAGCTCCGGCTTCTCTTCCAACTGTGCCCTGTTCGGCTGCGGCTCCTGCGTTTACTTCGGCTGCGGCTGCAGCTGCTGCTGCGCGTCCTGCCCCGACTTCTTGTCCTTGACCTTCCCCTGGTGTGGGTTCGACTCCTGCTTCGGCTCCGGGTCCGGGTCCTGCTCCTGCTGTAGTCATCTTCTGAAGAGGAATATTTGTGCCGTTTAGACCTGCGCTTGGAACGTGTATAGTCTGAATCATCCTCCGAGTCATGGGAGCGTTTGGTGCAACTCCGTGACCGGTCACTGTAGTCACTATAGCTGTCCTCTGAGTAGCTCCGCCGCCGGCTATACCGACTGTGGTCTGAGGAGGCATAGGAACTTGTTGAGTATGACCTCTGCGATGACCGTCGGGAGGAATGCCTCCGACCTGACCGGGAGCGGCTCCGTGAACAGTCACTGCCAGAGTCGTCATCACTGTAGTGCAATGCTGATTTCTGTCTGAAGTGCTTGCGGCAGAAGTCCTCATCGCTTTCATAGCAGCCACTGCTCTGTCGGGCTTTATGGCTGAGGCGGCCTACAGTCAAGGCAGATGGCCGCCTCTTGGTGGTGGGCAACACCTGCTGTGGGTCCCCTTTATGTTTTTTGCTGCTGTGCTCTTGGGATGAGGTGCCACTGTCCTCTTTCTTGCTGCTGCTTCCACCTTCTTCAGTAGAGACAGACTTCCGCTGAGAGTCCTGAGGGCACCACTTTCTTTTCTTGGGGTGGCCAACATCTTCGATCCCTTGTACCCGCTCACCCTCAGTGGGAAAGGAAGACTTGCTCTTTTTGTGTTTACGTTTCTTTCGCTTCTTGGATCTCTCTTCTGCCAGGTCCCCTTCCCGGCTTTTCTCTTCTGCCTCATCCTTGTGTCGACGTTTGTGTTTGGTGGATTTCTTGTGCTTTTTCTTCTTTTTGTGTTTGTGGGATTTCCCCAGCTTGTCTTTGTGGCTAACAAGGTTGCTTTTACTGCCATCTTCTGCACCTTCACTCCTGTTGGTGCTCATAGGGCTGGATTCCTGCTTACTGCATGCTGGCAGGGACTTGCTTTCTGGCATGGTGGATGAGCTGCCAGGGAGGAGGGCTGGTTCTCTGCTCTTACTTGCATCCCCACCTTCAGCAGACGGTACATTTTCTTTTGAAAGACTGGCTGCAGCTTTCGGTTTTTCTGCCCCTTTCACTTTATTGTCTTTGTTTCGAGACAACTTAAAGTCAAAATACAAGGGATTGCAGCTGTATGAAACTGAAGGCTCTGCTTTGGTAAAGATCAGCAATTCTGAAGGCCACTGGAGGGTGGTGCTCTCATCTTTACTTAGCACAGGGAAGAAAGGCCCTGTTAAATGTTTAGGCCCATCTGTGGCATCTTTACTAGCTGGTGTCGGGTGAGGAAGGTCTTTCAGGGCATCCAACTCTGTAGCGCTGCCTTCCCGGGCCTGTTTGCCTTCCAGTCCACTTGCATCCTCCAGAATTTCTTTGTCTTCCATTTTGTTGCTTTTGTTGATGGGACTGGTGGGGCTGGATTCTTTCAGTTGGTTAGCACACTCAGTAACTGCCACTTTATCACCATTCTTTGCTACTCTGGGCTTGGGGGAATTACTCTGCTTCCTTTCACATGCCACTTTCTTGCTCACAGCTGCTGCTTCCACTTGCTCCGTGGCCCTCATAAATAGCAGGAACTGGAAGTTGGGTTTCACCTTGCAGTGGGCTGGTGGGATATAGTGGTAATACTCTGGTTCTACGGCCATTGGCCCATCCTCTCGTTTTACCTTTTTCAGTTTTGACAGTGGGGTGCTTGCCCCTGCCCCATCTTTCTCGTGCTGTTGCTCCTCCTCATCTCCTTTGCTGTCAGGGCTATTTGTCTCTTCTGCTTCCCCAATTTTCCCTAGTGCTCCAGAGTCTGCATGGGCTCTATCATCAGGTTTGATTTCTTCAGGAGAACCAGTCTCATCCACATGGTCTTTGAAGACAGAGGCGATGGACTCTAGCTTCATTGGGGCCTTTTTGGCAAACGAGAAAGACACCCCTATCTTCTGAAGAGGGTTGACTCCAAGTCCAATGGCTTGCGGCGTCTGTACAGGAATTTGCCCAAGGCCTGTGTTGCTACTGGCCTGCCCACTGGAATAAACAGTGCTCTTGTCTATGGTCACGTTGATGGACTGTCCAGAAGCTGGAGAGATGGAAGAACAGCTACTGGGAGCTGCCACATCTGCCTCCTCCTCCCCTCCTTCCTCGTCTACAGCCACAGTGGTGGTTCTGAACATCGGCCCACTTCCTGGAGCACTGTGGGGTTTGGGGAGGTGGGAGAGAGAGAGAATGTGCTAGTTACAACTTTTGAGATATTCTTTTACATTCACCTTGCATTCAAGTGCCTCTTTCCACCCCTTTTAATTTTCTAGAATTACTTTGAGAGCCTGGGACTTTTTAGTGAACAACTACGTAAATACCATGAAATCTGGAAATGGCTGCTGTGATCTAACCAGTATATCCTTGAAAAATGAATATATGTTAATTTTTAAAAAACAGATGTCTAAAAGATTCTAACCATCATGGTTGCAGAGAAATAAAAAACAGTTGCTGGAATCCAGAGCTTCACAAGGCTTTTGATGCAAACAGAGCTTCCAGTGAGGGCTATTTTGCTCCCCTCTGACACACCAAATTGAGTGACAGCGATCCTACTCACATAGATTCAACAAAATACTTCCCTTCTGAAATCTGTTCTGGAAAGGAGGATGAAGAAAAAAACTTGGATTGGCAACTGCTTGGATCAGGGAAGTCTTCCTTTTGGGACAAGATATGTCTCAGGGTTACCAGCGGCCCAATCCCAAACAGGAGCAGAGCATTGCAAGGTGTGACTCGGACATAAAAGGGACAATGACTGCACACCACCTGTTTATCTGCAAGGTGAAAGACTAAACGGCTAGAAGCGGCCTGGCACTCCCCTACTGTGCCTGGACCCAAGTGCCAACTGACAATCCCTTCCCAAGGAACAGTTACATTGAGTGCTACTGTTACTAGAATGTGTGTTTTATTCCTGTGATCAGATTTGGGAGCCAATTTTGCCTGAAACCTAAAATGAAAGTATAATGAAATACTTAAGATCACCATGTATACCATTCAGGCTGCTTTCTTTGCTCAGCCAGCTCATGCAGACGCCGGAGGGCTTTCTCTTGCTTTCGTTCATCTTTCCGGGATCTTGATGAAACATTACGAGCAAACTCTCTTTGCTTGAGATCCTTCAACCTCTAAAGAGAAAAAGAGTAGAAATGTGATTATTTTTTTTAACAAAACCGTTACACAACTCACCTTCCCTAACATATTCCACACTTAGCCATTAGACAATTAAGGGAAGGCCCCTTCATCTCAGGTGAAAGGTGCAAGACCACAACTGAGATGTTAGAGCTGCTGCCAATTACAGTAGCCAGATAAATCAGATTTGGTATAAGGCTTTGCCAGGTAGACTCCCCAAACCGCTTATCCCCCAATAAAATTCCAATGGCATAACAATTTTGTCCCACAGATAGACAGTATTATGGCTCTTTCAAACAGGACAATCCCCATCTAAAAAGCTACAAATTGCAAACAAAGAAGCTGGAATATACATGAATTAAGAGAAGGAGTTATTGCATCCTTAGGCAATCCCTCTCTGATCTCAGTGACGTGAAATTCATAACCCAGTCCTAGATGTGCTTATCTGGAGCTGCTTCCTAGCAATGATGCCTAAAATTACAGGGAAGACTTAAATACAGTGTAACCAGGACAAAAGGCTACAGAGCTGAATTTGTTAAACCTGACCCCAAATTTCCAGGATCTGAACAAATATTAGATGTAGCATTCTGGCTACAGAAAGAAGCAACCTATTAGAATACGTCTTATATTTAGCAGCACAGCAATTGTTTAAATTCTATATTATGTCAAGGTGTAGCACAGCACAGCCATCAAGATGTGCTCTTTGCATTCTCATCAACATTAGTAGTTACCCCCCACTATAACTTGACTCACATAAGAATATATTTAGGAATGCATGACGCACTGCTAGCATTGCCTTCAGCATGTGATTATTAGAGCAAATCTATTAACAATCCATTCTGAACTTCAAACAAATGGCAGCACGCTTGGAGCTCAACTAGCCCCGAACAGAAAACACTGTTGTCATCCCAAGAGGCACGCTGGTTTGGCTTTTCATTCTACACTTCTCCCAGCTTGCTGGAGTACAGTATAACAAGCAAAATACATTCAAGGAGATAAGCAAGGAAAACCATATGAAAGAACAATTTAAAGAAATGTGCATGATGAAGTCTGAATTATTCCATGGTCCCAACAACAGAGTTCAGTTGGTGTAGGAATTAACCACGATCAGAATCAGTATGTCTTCTACAGAATGGAGGGCATCGCCTCTGAAGTGAAACAAAGGGATTTCCCCTTTTAGAATTTTCCAGAAACTTTCCTTTCAGAGAGCTTTCCAATTAGCAAGACACTGAAATTGCAACAGTCTTGTAAGTTAAATGAAACGTTGGGGGAAATAACCGTGCTTACGAAGCGGCATGGATCTGACAGTGGAGGGGATGTAGAAAAGGTCTAGCATGGACTGCCTTCATGCTTGGTCCTTTCACAACAGAATCACCACAGCTCACCACCACCAATTCATTGTAAATTTAGAGAGCAAGAGCACATATTCAGGATCTCTTAAGGAATATCTAATTCATGTTCAGTGATCCTCTGTCTTATGCTCTAGATTAAGAACACCATCAGACCAGGATCCACCAAAAGTCAAGTAGTGGTCCAACCATTGGCAAGCTTCAAATGACCTTGACTACCCTACTCAAAGTAGCAGAGTATTTTATTCCTGAACTAGGCAGTAGTTGTTGGGCTGGCCAAGACACAGAATAGTTAAGGTGCTATCTGTCACTTTAGACCAACTTTGTGTTCCTGTGACATGACCAGAGCATTTAAATCTTGCTCAGGTAGGCCAAGGCCTGCGTAAATTTGATTACAGGTTGGTCTGACAGATACATCACCCAATACCAATGTCCCTACATGAAAACTTAAAAAGAAATTACTACACAGCAAGGCAGTTCCAGTGTTTTTACCGACAGGGAGGCTCGGGGAACTAAACATCCGACCTGGGAAAAAGGCAAGAGGAATTCAAATCTAAATCCACCTCCATGATGATCCCACTGGAATGGGAATGGGAAGAGTCAGAGAGAGAGATTAGATAAAGTAGAGAACGACACACCATGCGTCAGAGGGAAACCCACAGAAACAGCCAAATGAAGCTACAGAATCCTGTTGTGTAATATAATGTATGTAGGGTGTTGTTCTAACGTTAACTTAACTTTCCTTATTGTAGGGGTGGGAGAGGGCCAATGATGAAGGCTGCTGCAGAGAGAGGATTACTTGGGTTTCCCAAGTATCTCATTGTCAGTTTCAGCCTGAGGCCACATGGGTAGGATCCATTTTGTGCCTGTTTGCCATTGCCTTGAGCTTGTGGATGAGGACTGCTTGGTTCTGCTCTGTGATGTATGTTCCCCTCCTGGCTGAACCCACTTCTTGGCTGCTGTGAACGACACTGGTTCTGTTGGGCTAAGTTGCAAGAGTATCCCTTGCTTCAACTTCGTTTGGTTGAAATGGACGTGATTCTCTGGTGTGAAGTTTGTCCCCTTGCTTCACTTTGGTTCTGAGGGGATTCCATTCCCTTGTTTCAGCTTTGGACCATGTGTTTCTGCAGTGGAAGTCAGCTTGGAGATTTTCCCCCACAATAGAAACAAACGGACTGGCTGGGAACACTGTGTTCAGGAACCCATAGAATTGGACCCTGAGGTCTAATCTCCATGAAACTTGGGGGGGGGGGGGGTATTAGAGGACAGTCAGGAGTAGGTCTCCTGAAACTTTGGTGGATTTTGCTTACAAAATGTCACACACACCCCAGCCCCTTGGATAGCCTCCAGATAGTTTTCCCCTTAGGGTTGCTGGGGGCACCTTCTTTGGGGGGGCATAAAATGGCCTCCTGGGATCCAATCTTTATGAAACATGGGGGGGGGGCACTAGAGGACTGTTAGGAGTAGGTTCACTGCAAATTTAGTAAAATTCAGTCAAAAAATGACCCCCTCCCCCACAAGCCACTAGAAAAAAACCAAATTAAGTTTCCCATAGGAAACAATGGCCGAATCTTTCTGAAGTCGCTCTGTAATACCTAATCGAACTAGAGAATCGATTTGGTATTCAGGGAATACCAAATTTTTTTTCGAGGTCGGTATTACCAAACTGAATTTACCAATATTTTTCCTGTGTACACCCCTATTTCTCTACACTGGAGGTGTCACTCAAGTGAAAGTGGAAGCACAGGTTAATTGAGCTCTGCAGAAGTAACCAGAGAGAGGAAAATAAAAAAGATGAGAGAAAAACAAGATTCAAATCCAGTAGCACCTTAAAGACCAACAAGATTTTGGATGAGCTTTTGAGAGTCAAAAGCTCCTGATTGTATCTGAAGACAGGAACTTTGATTCTTGAAAGCTTATATCCTGAAAGTCTTGTTGGTCTTTAATGTGCTACTGGATCAGAATCTTGCTGTTCTACTTCAGACTAACATGGCTACACACCCAAAACTCTCTTCAAGAAAGAAAAAGACAACACTCAGCCATCTAGATGGAATCTCAACTGCCCATTTCCCTGTCAAGTTCCAAAATCTTAACCTGAACTAGAACTTGCTTTCAAGGGTTAAGGGTCACCCTGAAACACTCCAGGCTTCAGATTATAAGGATGCCTCTTCCTCTATGAACTTTCCCACTCATGGAGATCTTCAGGAAGGGCTCTGCTCAAGATGCTTTCCCTACCAAAAGAGAAACTGCCTTCTCTGCAGTGGCACCCATGCTGCCCTGGACATTCTGCACAGCTAATTCCCTCCTGCTTTTTAGAAAGCCATGCACGGCTTGGGACTCACTCTGCCCTTCAGACCACTAAGTGCATTCCTTAGTAGCTCAAACCATTGAGTTAGTTACCAGTCCTTCCTGGGAAGCTTTTAAAGAGATGGCCCCAACATGGTATAGTGGTCAGAGAACTGGGGAGGTTCAAATTTCTATGAAGCTGTGGTCAGGGGGGAGTAGCATTCTCTCAGTCTAACTTGCTGTACAAGATTGTTGTGAGGATGATGTTGGAACTGAGAGGAGATTGAGGGGGAACATTATTGCTCTTTAAATATTTGAAAGGTTGTCATTTAGAGGAGGGCAAAGAGCTGTTCCAGTTGGCAGCAGATGATAGGACTGGAAGCAATGGGCTTAAATTACATGCAGAAAGGTACCGGCTGGATATTAGGAAAACCCTTTTCTTGGTCAGAGTAATTCAAAGGTGGAATCAGCTGCCTAGGGAGGTGGTGAGCTCCCCTTCACTGGCAGTTTTCAAGAGGCTGAATGAATATTTGGTCAGAGATGCTTTAGGCTCATCCTGCATTGGGCAGGGGGTTGGACTAGAAGGTCTGTATGGCCTTCCAACTCTGTGATTCTGGAATCATTTACACTTCTCTAGGTTCCTTGGAGAAGAGGTAGCAAAAAAGTTCAAACAAGTACATTTTATACTCACTGCCGGTCTTCAGCAAACCTGCAAGTTCCAACTCTTCACAGCCTTCTTAAAGAAGCTGCCATTTTTAAGCCTTGTTTTCTATACAGTCCTACACTTTTTCAAAGAGTGAACCAATTTTGCATCAGCCTTTTGGAACCAATGAGCCACAACACTGTGCAGATTAACAAGGTTGCCCAGATGGAGTATAAAGAGTTGGGCAAGGAAAGCCACTGTATTATTTTCTGTCCCCTGGCATGGCTACAGTTAGTTAAGTGCTTGGGAAGAAATCTGCTCCTGGCTTCTTCTGTGGTTACTGCTGCATTCTGGAATTCCCAAGCCAAAAATGTACACAGAAATTTGTTTTGGGTTGTTACTGTGTTTCCATTAAACAGATCCAGAATTCTTAGGCACTCCCTGAGCCCCCTCCTACAAATTCCATGTAGTCTTTTGTGTTTGGGTGCTTATCATCATCAGGAGCAGGAATTTTTTTCTCTTTGATTTCTCAGGCAGTGGAATTTCTCCCTTCTAATCCGTGTCACCCAGCCCAGAGAGGGCACTGCAAGGCAGGAGCAGGGCTTGACTGAGCTACAAATCTGGCTGGCTCCTTCTCCTTCCCTCCCTCCTTTGTGGGGGCAAAGCCCTTTTCCAGGGCTGTTTTTTTCCTTCCCAGTTTGCACCTCTGCAAGTAGAATGGCTGGAGCACCTTGCTCGGGGGCCCACAGAACTGGACCCCTTGCTTGAAACTCTTGACAGTCTTCAGTGCACAGGCAGCACTAGCTCCCCTGCAATTTCTCTTCCTCCCCCCAGGAATAATGGAACCTGAATAATTCTGGCATCCTGAAACAGTACTAGGGGACCCCAATACCACTGTGTCATGGAAATATGGATTAGAGCACATTATACTTAGCAATACATATGTATTCTAGTGAACTCTGTATGAACTTTACTGTAGTTGTTTTCTAGCATGCTGTATAACTACACAAGTGCTCCTTCATCTTTGACAGCCAATTAAAAATAGTGGAAAGTAGCAGATAAATGTTCTCTAATTGTAGAACAGACCAATGATGATCTGCTCACTTAACTTTTCCTGTCATCTTTACTGATTTATATATCTTACCTTGTAGCTGGACAGTGTCACTTTTTGTCTACGTAGAATGTCACATAAAGTACCAATCGTACTTTATCTGTTTTCACATGAAAAAGATCTTAGATTTCTGCATAACATATAAAAGTGCAAACCCAGATAGCAGATCAGGGTTTGGGCTGATCTGAAAGAAATCTCACAAAGATCTAGGTGAGAAACTTACCTTTATAATGTGTTATCCTGCAGAGGAATTTCAAAGGGAGATTAGAAAGAGAGACTGCTGAATTGCAACTGACAACAAAGCTGAAGACAATGGATCCACCTAGACTGAATCTTGACATAGGCTTTCTGTCTCATTACCAAAGATGATTTCTCCACACCCACTACCCCTCTGCATACCACACCCTATTTAATCACAGCAGCTATTGTCATTTACTGGCTATTATCATTCAGCCTCTGTAATCACTCCACTCTCCAAGATATAAGGACGGATGGACTCACATTTTAACTGTATCTGAAGAAGTGAGTTGTAACTCAATAAAGCTCATACCCTACCACAAATTGTTAGTCTTATAGATGCTACTGGACTCTTGCTCTTTTGTAATGTGTTATGAGGACCTTAATGCATTTCATAGTAAATCTGATTGATTTAAACTTAGGTTTAATTGATAAATGTTAGGAAACTTAGTTTTTGTTGCCTTTATCTGTTCCATCTTTGTAGGTTTTATCTTAAAACGCATTTATTTTGATATCTTGCTTTATTTAAAAGATTAGAGTTTATTTTAATAAAAGAAATTATTACACTCTTAAGAGGAGTCTCTGTGTCTTGATGGGGAGAGTATGACAAGAATAGCCCTATAAATTATTTTGTGCTGACAAACAGTTTTTCTAAAAGGAGTAAAGGCTGTTTTCAGGTCTCACATCACGGTCTTAAGCTATTCAGGATTTATGATAAAATCTTCAGTCTGAGCAGATAGAAGCCTTAATGAGACACAGATAAGCAATCCATTACAACTGAACACCGATATTTATGCCATTTCCAAAATCCAAACCTGAAAAATACCATTCTTTTTTCCAAGTATTTAACTTTTAAGGGATTTTTTTTCCTTCACGTTTTCAAGTTACTTAGTAGTTGAGAATATTTTGGGTACAAAGGTTACAATTTTAAAAAGTCAAAAGTAAACAGAAGTCTCCTAGGGTTGAGAGGGGTCTACCGTTTGGGAGGAACACTTAAACACCCTTAGAAAGGCCCGAGGGAGAGGGAGAGAGACAGTTGATGGGACAATCGTTAGGAACATCCACATAGCTCTCAACTGAGGTGAGTGGTACCCTTCCCAAGCTTCAATATCAAGGGGTTCTTCAGAAGCTACTAATGAAGCTAGGCCAATTTTATAACATATATGAACCTGAATGATATGCTGGGTTCTTTTCGACTAAGCCTGTGAACTACTTGCAGATGAGACTGGACAATATACTCTTCCTGGTGTCTACAGACCCTTTGCTTTCAGGCTGGCTGGGCTATGCGACAAGGACTGCCCTGCCCTGATGACCTCGATCTGAATATGGAGAAAGGCCATTTTATTTATCTACTTATTTAAAACACTTTCTTCCAATTCTGTTTAGCCCAGAATATGGTTCCTTACCTGAACGTGGCCAATCTGAGTTGTCAGAGTTGTCTATGTCACACATCAGGACTAGACTATTGTAATTTACTCTACATAGGTCTCCTGTCAAAGTCAACTTGGAGACTCTGGTTAGTGCAGAATGTCATAGTACGATTATTATCAGGATCTAGGCAGAGCATGTATATTACTCCCATTCTGCAGTCACTCAATTGGTTGCCCATTAGTTACAAGGCTCAATTCATGGTACTGGTTATCATAAGGTCATTTATGGCCTTTAATTCTCATATCTGCAAGATTGCCTCTCCTCCTATTCCCTGCCAGCTTTGCTCATCTGAGCAAGGCCTTCTGCAGGCACCATCAAACAAATAGGTAAGATCAACAACTGCCCATACATGTGCATTTTTTGTAGTGGCCCTCTCCTTGTGGAATGGCCTGCCTATGTAAAACAATTGTTCAGGAGGCCATTTTTATCAAAGACAATTAAGGCTCTATTATGATGCAGTGGTTCCAAAAAGATATTTAATAAAGAGAATGAGACTGTGGGCTACATCAATACCTTGTGTACAGTATAAATTATCTATTTACCACTCTCACACTACATCTACCAATGTAATTCCACTTTTGGGCACTGTTAAATATATCATGTCTAATGCTTATGCTTTGTTTTCAGGTTTCTATAATCTTAGTCCTACTGCTTTGCTTATCATATATTTTTCTGTGGACTGCACTGACTTACATTGTTTAATCCTTCTTGAGTCTCAATGAGAAAGGCTTACTATAAATAAAATAAATTAAATAAATACAGCTAGTTATCCAAATCTGGCCAGGCTCCCCTCCTCCAGTACTTTGCACAAGAAAGCCTGAGCTTGCCAATTAGACATGCTGAAGAAACAGCCTATCTCCTACGACTTCAAGGCTTCCAAACCACATTCTGACAGATGTGCAACAAAGGAGTAAGGGGTAGATCTCCCAAAAAACTTCTCTCATTAATGAAAACCTCAAAAGAGCTGGGTTGATGCACGATTGCACGATTTTTAATCTGGTTAGCTCTAAGGAAGGCCTAATATTGACTTAGTTCAACTACATTGTACCCTGACTGGATAGCCCAGGCAAGCTTACTCTCGTCACATTTTGGAAGTGAAGCAGGGCCAGTCTTTATTAGTAATTGGATAGGAGACCTCCAACAAAGATCAGGGTTGTAGAGGCTGGCAATGGCAAACCACCTTTGTTAGTCTTGTGCCATGAAAACCTCACCAGAGGTTGTCTTAAGTTAGCTATGACTTGATGGCACTCTCCACCACCACAATGAACTCATAGACCAGTTAAGTTCTCTCATTCCTATTTTGAAGTGTAGCACCTTCATATTCTGTATTAAAAGCAAAGCAAAATACAACAAATATATCTAGGAAAGCTCTACCTTCCCAAGTATGAAAAAATGCAAGTGTGTGGGAAAACGGCATCGAAATGTGCAGCACCATCTACAGCTGTAAGGCTCTTGCAATAAAGTCTGACAGCTACTACAACAGCTACTACATGAGAGGGGCTGAACCCGCCAATGTAACTATTCTCAGCACTCTACTATTAAAGAAATTATAGTCCACTGTTAATGATGGGCCACAAAGACAACTTCTGGTTTAAGTGCTTAGACGAACTGTGGGAAGTGTTGCAAAATGTGCTCATCCTTAAAGGATGGGCATGAATTGTGGCATGATTTAAAGGCTGTGCTTGTGATATTGGATGACAGAAGAGGGTTTCTGTGGGGGTTTGTTTTGAGTTGGCAAGCCTAGGGTGTCCAGGATGCCTTCAGCTACACAATTAGCTCTGTCAGCATGGTACATTTTCGTTTGATGCACTTAAGACCTTGTTATTGCTAGGAGTGCTATGCATACTCTCAATAAAACAAGCCCTAAACGTGGGCATTTCTTCATGGCATACTGCTAACTGCTCTGTTCAGAAACATTGCCAATTATTTATTTCCTGCTTCATGTAATGATCTTGAGATATTTGATGACTGACTTATTCCTAAGAGGACACAGATGCGTTTCCACCTTTCCTGAACCTGAACCCAAGGTAACACTGTGGATGTGTTTTACATACTGAAGTAACTGGCAAGCACACACTCAAGTCACACAGTCTTATTGCACTGAGAATCCAAATCAGAAGGGGGGGGCATGTATGAAGGAGGTTCTCTCAATTTTTTGCTTGTTTCCACTTGCTTCCTTTGGCGTTAACTAGTTTAGTAGTAGCAAGTGGGGGACTCTGGACAAATTCAGAGGCAATCCTGGATGGAATTGCTGTCAAGAGCACTTGAATATATGAAAGCTGAATGTGTTGGAGATACTAGTTTGGCTTGAAAACAAGCCTTTACATGCAGTCTGCCAATGAACAGATGATGTGGGGGACAATTTCCCCCAAGGAAAATATTTTTGCTTATTAAAATACACTCTTCTTATACAGAAGCTGCCCTTCAGAACAGGAGAGAAACTGTCATGGGCCAGTCTGGGCTCACTGAGAGTGAGGACTCCTCAGGAGGAGAGGAGCCTCATGTAGCCAGCCCTGACTCAGCAGAAGCCAGTGATCAGGAAGAACAGCTGCTGGCTAATCAGAGTCCACAGCCAGCAGCTGAGCCAGCTCCAACACCACCAACACCGGTAAAGCCCAGCCACCAGTTGCCCAAAGTCCTCAGTTAGCAGCTGAGTCAGAGGCACCAATGCCTTCTAGCTCCAACACCACTGGTGAAGCACAGCCAAAGATGCCCAAACCTCCAGCCTCCCCCAGAGAGTGCTGCAGACAAAAGCAGCATGTGAAACTACAGGAAAGGCGGCAAAGTGCATGCCTCCTGGCCTGACGCCAGCTGCCTGTTGGGAGCGATGACAGCTCCCAAGCAGCTGGCTGCAAGCCCAGCCTGTCTATAAAACCCAGGCACAGAAGACCAGGAGGTGTGGAAGCAACATGTCAGAATCCTGCTCTGACCGCGACCACTCTGCTGAACCTCGCCTTGCTCTTGCCTTGCCATGTGACCTGTGGACTGCACCTTGACCTTGTTTCTGGATCACCCTTGCTCTGATTGGTAACTGACCTATGGACCTCTTGACTTGGCTCGCGGATTCTGGACTTTGAACTTGGTATTCACTCCTGGCTTTGAACCTGTGCTCTGACCTCAGACTGGACTTGGACAACTCTGCTTGGGCTGTCCTAGCTCATGACAGAAACATTGTCACAGTGGAATCAGAGAAATGGGGAATGTAGTTTCCAATGCACATTCTTAAGCAGCTTAGCTTTCAAGTTTCTACTGAGTAACTGAAGAGAAAAACCTGTTATAACTGTCATGAAAATTCTCTCTGACCTTTGATTAGAAGGACAATTAGAACAAGAGTTTGCAAAAGTTGATATCAGTAATATGGGTGACTTAGCAAATTCAAATTTATTACAGTCAAATGGGGGGAGTTTTCGGGATCAATTTTTTTTCCTATACAACAAGCAGCAGAGGGAGGTGGTGATTTTCAGAGGTGGAGTAGCCAACTTTCCTTGCTTGGGGAACTGGTCACATCCCCCAATTTCCTCGTAATGATACTTCTGACTAGCCTTTTGACTAACCCACCATTAGTCCAGCAACTATTCTTTGAATCTGAAATGTACATTCCAGTCCAAATACAAGGGTTTTTTTTAAAGTTCAGAAGCTTTAACCCACTTATTACAAATGCCTTCCTCAAATAACTGAGGCTGGTCTTTGCTGACTCGCTTTCAGCAAGCCTATCTCAAAGGAGATTTTTAAAAAATTGTATTGAACAGTCAAATGACCAGCAAGAAAAAGATCACATAAAAAGACCACCGTTCCTATTTACATAAAAAGAGAGAACAGATTTAGTTAAAACTGTTATTATACTCTGCAGATAATAAATCCTGAAAAGTAAAACTATCTTCAATCTCTCCTTTTATTAAAAACTTCCGCTTGTTTATGACCAAAAACCAGTATTTTGCTACTGTCAAGGATACAGTTTTCTTAGTATCTTCCAACAAATATTTCAGTAGCACAGTATCTGCAGATTCCAAATGATTATCCAAAGATTTAAACTTGGAGAGTAATGGATTTGCTAACTGCTGCCTCTCTTCGGAATACAACTTACAATGTAAGAGAATATGAGCAACGGTTTCAACTTTCTTCTCTGGGCACATGCAACATCTTTGATGAACAGGCCTGCGAAGAAACCTTCCCTGCAACACATTAGAAGGGAAGGCATCAAAACGTGCTCTAGAAAAGGCCCATCTGTACTTTTGGTGCATAATGTTAGAGAGAGATATGGGGCTGCTGCAAATCCAGACCATGATTTAAGATTACTGTACATACTAGGTAAGAGTGCTCCATCTGTTTGGACCTCTATGTCAACCAAACGTTGTTGTACCATAGATTTGGGTTTACTTAGACCCATTTCCAAAAGATTTTCTGGGGATAGCCCAATTGTTCTCAATTTATCCATTATCCTAATGGACCAATCAGGATATGGAGAGGAAGTTAAGAATAGAGGGATCAGTCCCGTAGGCTTTAGGTGGATTCTTAACCAACAACATATTACAGCTTTCCAGATATTCAATTCTACTCTTGGTATCCCTGCCTCTTATCTTAGGACCACATTAGGCATACATTTTGGTGCAGAAAACAGTGCCATGAGAAATCTGGATTGTACCTTCTCTAGCTCTGTAAAGTTGTTGTCGCTACTTAGAATTACTTGCATCCTGTAAGTAAGTTGGGTCAGTACTTTAGCGGAGAAGAGCTTTAAAGCTGCCGGAACTAAACCTCCACCTTCAGTTCTAATGAATCTGAGGATAGCGTTGGCGCTTCTCTCTGCTGTGTTGGTTATAGAGGTTATATGGGCTGATGGACTGCCATTATATGTATAGGCTACCCCCAAATATTTATAAGCTTTAACTTGTTCGATGTTCTGGCCATTGATTTTCCAACTGTGTTTCTTATATGCTCTACTAAAGTGTATAATCTTTGTTTTTGAAAAATTTACATTTAGTAATTCATCATCACCTTGTTTTATAAATGTCTTCAAAGCACGTTTTAACCCAATTCTAGTTTGTGAGATGAGAATGGCGTCATCTGCATACGTAAGTATTGGTACAGGTCTCCCTCCCGCAAGGTTAGGGGCATGAACATCTATCCCTTGTAGACTCTGTATCAATGAGTTTAAATAAATATTAAATAAAAAGGGGGCCAGAAGATAGCCTTGTCTAACTCCTTTTTGTGAAGGGATGCATCTAGTTAGCTTACCGTCACTGCTATATCTAATCTGCAATTGAGTATTCTCATGTAATTTAATTATCAGAAGTAGGAGCCTTTTATCTATGGTTGAACTTCCTAATTTTGCCCAGAGCCTGTCCTGTGACACCATATTGAAGGCCGCCTTAAGGTCAACAAATGCGACAAAAAGAGATCTCTTAGCTGATCTTACATACTTTTGGATGAAATAGTCTAAAATCAAGCAGTGGTCCAAAGTTGAGCGCCCTTGTATGAACCCTGCTTGCACCATTTCTAAATACTTCTCTTGATCTAACCAACTACATAATTTCGTACAGAGATGTTTCATATACAGTTTACAAATAATATTTAGGAGACTGACTGGTCTGTAATTATTTGGATCAGCTGTGCTATTTTTCTTATATATGGGTACAATGATTGCCAAACCCCAATCTTTTGGAATTTGGGCAGTTTGATCAATATAAGAAAAGAGGTTAGCCAGGATTGGAGCCCACCAATCTATGTTTGCTTTTAACAATTCAGGTGGAATAAAATCACTCCCCGGGGCCTTGCCATTTTTTAAATGATTGATCAGGAGAGTGACCTCTCCAGCTGTAGTAGGAGGCCATAAGGGAACGCTTTCCGGTGGGATCTCTATCGGTGATATAGGTCGCGGGTCGTTATATAATGCTGCAAAATGTTTCTCCCAAATCTCTGCAGAGATAGTGGATGCCATTGCTTTAGTTTTATTTCCATACTTTCCAGATAGCAGTTTCTAAAACCCCACATTATCATTGTTCTTTGTAATCTCAATGAGGGTCTGCCACTTAGAACGCGTACAGGCTCTCTTTTTTAGCTTTAATAACGCTTTATAAGCTTTTTTTCTTGTCCTGCATTTCGACTAATGTTTTACTATTTGAATTTTTTTTGAATGCTTTAAAGCTCTCAATAAGTTTTTGCTTAGCCTGGACGCATTCCCGATCAAACCACCTTTGATTGGGTACTTTCCCACTTGGTTGGGCTTTACCAGATCTTGTTAACAGTGGTTTGAGTTGTGAGATAAGACGATTATAAGAATTTAGGGGGGCATCCTCTTCCTCTAGCAAATTTGTTATCTTATAGTAGAAAGCCTTACCCTCTCTTGATTGTGTGGGTGACTTAGCATTATAACACTACCATCTCAGAAGCTTAATGTTCATGTTGTGATGAACAAGCAAATATTTAGATTATGAACTGTTACTGTAAATTTATGCTTAGGATCGCATCTGTTTTTTTAAAAAATCATGCTACCTAATCTTGTGAATCTGAAATATACTCGTATGAGACCCTATCTGAATAAACCTGCCACCTTCAGGCTTTTCCACCCTTCATGCACTGATAAGGCACTAAAACTAGATGATTCCAAATATCCGAAGTGCTTTTCGCCTTCTTTCTTATAAAGGCCTTGGATCATCAGAATGAGTTCCACTGGCCTGAAGTTGTATAATGTGTAGCTAGGAACAGTCATATTTGTAACTTAATCCAAAGTATCATTCCCCTTTTCTTGGTCATAGTACCACATTTCTATAGACTCAAAAGATCTGAGAGATCTAGTTCAATAATCTAACTCAGGGATAATCAAACCACTGAAGTGAGCTTTAGCAGATTGAAGTAGACTGAGTTTCTACACATCCTTCTGTTCACAAACTATACTACAATCAGCTCCTTTATTCTGATTTTTATACTACTTATTTCACACTTAGTTATGGAGGTGCCACTTTAAGATATTAAACTTTCCTTCTGATTGCATACTTTTTGGCATAAAGGAGAGCATAAAGGAGAGCTCCTCTCTAGCACAACACAAATTTTGCAGTTTAGGAATACATTGAATCTCTCTTCTGAATGTGAACATCAATTCAATTGTTACTTGAGGAAGAAGCATCTATGTATGATGTGGAAGGCTCATAAAGCATGCTACAGACATAAATCTTGCAAAGAAAGGAAACCTATAGTAGAGACACTCCACAGGGACACTTTAAAGCAGTTATAGTAATGACTAGAAGGGAGGTGGAGCTCAGTGCAACATAGCAAGACAGATAATATATTGTCAGCGTCCACATCATTGTTTTGCCAAAGCTCCCAAAGGTATAAATAGCTGAACCATGACATTTACAGCCACCCACCTCTTGGGAAAGCTGTAGCAGTTATAAATGTTGCAACAATATCCTCCCATTGCCTTCTTTATAAAGTGACACTAGAATCAAAACCAGATGAGAAGTACTACTAATGGTATGATGGGCTTTCCCCAAGTTTGAAAGTCTCCCTTGATATGTAAAATATCATTTTAAAATTTGTCATCATATTAAAGCACAATGTGTTCTACCTTTGATTAAGTACTACACCCCATAACAATTATTATCTTTGAGTTTTCTGGAAGAATTTAACACTGTAACCATCGTGGTGAAGTGCTGTCAGGTCACGGCTGATTTATAGTGAGCCCTGCTGGGATTTTCAAGGCAAGGGACTAATAGAGGTGGTTTGCCATTGTTAAGCTCTGCAGCCCTCATCTTCTTTGGAGGTCTCCCATTCAATTACTAACCAACGTCAACCCTGCTTAGCATCCGAAATCTGACAAGATCAGGCTTGCCTGGACTATCCAGGTCAAGATACTGTAAGCTGTGATCTCTAGGAAAAATAGAGTCTGTGACCATATAACTCAGAGATGCACTTTAAACATAGTGTTGGAATTTTTAAAAAACACTTTTTTACAGAATGATATAACCCAGTCTTCAAAATACCAATAAACTTTTGAAATCACAATTCTTTGATCAAAAATGGTTCTTTACATCGTGAAACAACGCACCCAAGAACTAGAGCACTTCTAAAAAAAATCCCTGCTGAATCCCCTTCTTTTCTCTGATAACTGCTGTCTGCCTCTGACTCAACTTTGCTTTCCCTAAACTGAACTTGCAACCAATTCCTTCAGCTTTCCATAGCACTGCCTTGTCCCTATGATCCTCAGTTGGTTTTCTCCAGAAATCCTTCCAATGACATGCTCAGCTAAGAACAGGATGGATTTATTTGCAACATCTACGTTAAATGTAAGAAGTCATTGGGGATGCTGGGGGAGGGGGGAGACTTAGCTTGCAAAATGTCATTTTGGGTAATCCTGTTTTGAGTGCTATGGCATTCACTGTACTTCTTAAATTAAAAAAAATCAGACATTTCAAGGAGTTCCTTGTTGACAGTTACACTATTAAAAGGATGATGGTGGACCTGGACTTAAATGAAGGGGTGAATGAAACTGGCCTAGAATTCCCGTTTTGCAATAACCAAGAGGTTCCTCCTACAATACAAGGAAGTATTCTTCATACTGTAAGAGTAGAAGTGGGTTTCTGGGATAGTAAAACTACCTTATACTGGGGACTAGTGGTCTTGAACAACAGAGTGGTCATACTGGTATGTTCTCCCATACTAGTACCTCTCACAAGCCAAGACGAGTAAAGGCCAGTCTTTTTATGACTGTAAAGTGGGTCTTCACCCGCTCATGAGCCAAAACTGTGAGGCAGTATCTAACCTACACGCCTGCTGCTTCTGGTGGCTTTATTGTGTATGTGCACCTGCAGAGGATGCAACATTAATGGGTAGGGATAGAGGCTTAGCAGGCTGATATGGCACATCTGAGCAACAAATAGAGATACTAGGAATACTACTCAAATGGTATTTTTTTTAATGAACCAATGTTAAAGTTAAGGTGCACCTGAGGTTTACAGGCACACAAATTCTTGAAACAGGCAGAGAACACAGTAGTGCCCTGTGTGGTAGCAGGGGTCCAGGAATCACCTTTGGCCACGAGCTTGCCAAGAACTGCTAAAACAAACCAAAACACCACCATATCTAAAAGGAAGGCATTCACAAAACACAAAGATTTTTTTTTTAAAAAAGAGAGGAATTGCAGGTACATAATTGCCCTATAACCATTACACTGGAACCATTCTGGCAGCGCTGGCTTTTTGCCCATATTTGTATGGCATATTAGTATGCCCACTAATATTGGTCCAATTAAAAGCAGCCCATCTGTCATTTTTAAAGTACCCTCAAAAGAGCAATCAGTCTAGTGATCAGACTGTAGGACAAGCAGTAAACATGAGGGGGGAAAGCATGGCTGAACAACTGGTGTAAATCAGGTCTCCATCTCTAGTTTCAGTCTTTATCAAGATTACTATATATTCAGAAGTCTCCTACAGGTATGCAGCTGAAATGAATAATGGGGTACTGCAGAGAAGGCCAATGGCTGTAATGCACAGTTTCCACTTGGTGAGTGGCTGAAGATTCAAGAATCCCTGAGCAGGAGTGCTCATTGTGTTTAGCCCCACTCTCTTAAATGCCAAGATCCTTTAAGCAGCCCTGAACATAACTTACTTATATATGAACTCCTTTTCCTTTCCTTTCCTTCTTGAGGCAGCTGTACTATATTGCAGAAAAGCCTACAAAGTGTTGCACCTGTGATCAATTAATCTCCACCTAGCCTAGCAGTCCTCTCAAGGCCAGCTTATCTGGCTAATAATAACCAAGGTCATTACTGCACATTCCAAAAGGGGATTTGCCTGGATGCCTGAGCATGCTTGCCTAACAGATCAAGGATGGCTAGCCCAAAACTGAATCCCAAAGCAGGTATATATCACCTTATTTATTATGAAATGTGTGCTCTGAGTGGCTAGAGTTGAATTCAGTTAAAAAGCAGGTAGCTAACAATTCATTCGTTTGTCAGTTTGTTAAACCATCCATCACATATAACTATCCTTTAAAGCACTTTGGTGGCTCTTCAGCTAAAGAATTTGGGGGGAGGGAATTTTAAATAAACACACAAATAAATGTTCCACAGCAACAGATCAGAACCCCTCTAAACTACTGTGGTCCAAATTAAGCATTGGCAAATTAAGTTTTATTTTGTTTTTTTGGTGAATAGGGTAGGTGTTGTGGCAGAAAGGGATATAAGGGGTAAGTGTTGCATCTATGTTGAGTAGTGGCACAATAAATACTATCACCACTAGATCACACTGTCAGTACAACCGAGAATGCTATCCAAAATGATCTTCAGCTCTGCTAATGCAGAGTAACAAGTTGGCCATTGCTTTTCTCTACCTTACAAATGCCCTGTAAAGCCAAAAAGGAAGGATGGCAGCAAAATGCATCAACATGCTCAATAGTTCCTGTTCATACCATAAAAACTTAACAAGACAAACTGTTACCATCTTGCTTTATTTTTGTTTAAACTTCTGCTCTGAATTGCACAGACTGAGGTTTCAAGTCAACTAAAAAAGGGTGTTTCTAGTGATTCACTATTAGGCCTAACAGAGATGCTGTCTCATTTGTTTTGTTTCATATTCATAATTTAGTCCTGACTGAAATATTTTCCACATGCAGAAGCCTAAGAGGAGCATTGCTATTGCCACTGATACAGGGAGATTAAACACCAGCATGGTCCAATCTCGCCATGTACCCATGTCTTAAGACAAAACAGGGACTCATCCTATTGCAAATACATGCACAAAGCCAGCCTTTCTGAATAAGTATAAGCAAGTTGGCTGCCAGTGTGAACACGAACCCTGGCAGGAGGTTTGCTTGAAAAGATCGATGCTGCACAACAAACATGCATTTCACCTGCCATTTCAGGGACCAAGTTACTTGGTTGTCGAGATCCTGTAACTTCAATAGATATTCCCTTCCCAAACATTTTTATATTATTGACACATTTCCAAACACATAGCTTAGGCATTACTATGAATGTAGGCCTCAAGTTCTGAATACATTCTTATGCCATATAGCTAATTTACAAACAGGCTACATTATAGCTACATTTACATACAAAATGTATGGAGGTATTCCATACATGCAGCAGTCATTACATGAGAAATGGCATGTAGACCAAAACTTGAAATTATGTCAAATTTCAGCTCCTATACTATAGGAAGTAAGCCAGAACTGGAATAGGCCATTCAATATCCAAATTAAGAAAACTACATGGCAAGAAATATTGTATAATGTTAAACTTCTGCAGGCAGATTTCAATTAATACAAAAAAAAAACCTTTCTGAAATTATTGGACACCTAGTAGATTCCTTAAAGTAGGATTCTCAGGCTGGGATAGGTGAAGATGTAAGCAGCCAAGACCAAATTTGACACATGTTGTGGGTATGTCCGAGTATTATACCATTTAGTTAGAAATTAATTTTATGCTAAAATATTTATTTATTCTTAATCTACATTGGAACCTCTCAAAAGGACAAACGCTCTGGATTTTATACACTTGGTAAAAGCTAAACAAGTAATTCATCAAACGTGGAAAGCAAGAGTTATGCCGCATATTGAAATATGAAGTGAAATAATGTTAGATGTTTCAGTCAACGAAAGAGTTGCTTTTAACAGATGAGAAACAAATGGGGCAGAATGTGGACAGAATATGAGGATTTGGATATTAACATGTGTGCGCATTAGGTTTTTTGCAGTATGAAATTAGCTGTTTGCTTCAGGGCCAAGCTTTGTGCTGTACCAGCAGGCTTATGCTTATTTAAGTAGATCTGGTTAGAGTAGGCTAATAAGGTCCTACTCTCGGGTGTCAGGTGTGAAGCTGGCAGTAGAACTGGCTCAGGTTCTGAACCAGGGTGGATTCATCCCAAGTTTTGGTTACCACTTACTAGAGCCAATTTGTATCAGAGTTAGGGTTCTTTATTTGAAAATAAATGAATAAATAAAAACTTAGACTAAGATGGGTAGCCATGTTAGTCTGTCTATAGCGGTAGGAAAAAAGCAAGAGTCCAGTCGTATCTGTAAGACTAACAAAATTTGCAGTACGATATAAGCTTTCATGAGTCACAGCTCACTTCTTCAATCTGAAGAAGCTGTGACTCACGAAAGCTCATACCACAAATTTTGTTGGTCTTATAGGTGCTACTGGACTCTTGCTCTTTTCTGCTGCAAATAAAAACTTATCTTTGGTTATTTTTTAAAAGTAGTTTTAAAATATATGAAATTTAAAAAAATTAGGCAGGAAAACCTGTGGAACACCTTGTGGTATCTACTGATGAAGGGCATTCTCCTAAGCCAGCTGTTTGACTATATGGCCAGGGGGGGCGGGGGGAGGGGACTCTCTTGGTGCTGGGCAGCATTCAATTGAAACCTAGCTGCTGTACAGCATAGGGGGGGGGTGCTATTGGAGCTCAGCACCTCTTCGTCGTGGAAATATGGATTAGAGCACAATATTCCTTAGTGATACACATGTATATTTGAGTGAACTTTGCATGAACTTAATGTAGTTTTTTCTAACAGGCTGTAGAACCACACCGATGTTCTTTTCATCATTGACAGCCAATTAAAAATAGTGGAAAGTTGCATATAAATGGTTCTTTACCTGTTAGAATGGACTAATGATTATCTGTTCACTTAACTTTTCTGGTCATCTTTAATGATTTATATAACTTTATCTTGCATCTGGACACAGCATCACTTTTTGGCTAAGTAGAATGTCATATGATTGAAAATCTGAATAATTACCTAAATCTTGAATCAATCTTAATTTTATATTGTCATGTGTAAAAGAGCTTTCTTCACAAGATATCATGTGTCAATTACTATAAAAGATGCTACATGGGTAAGGAATTAGGATCTTGCTGGAAGAAATCTCATGAAGATATAGGCGAGAACATTGTAATTGTCTTTCTATGCTGATGGAAATTCAATGCATTTCATAGTAAACTTGAATTTGAATCAATCTTAGATTTAACTGAGAGATGTTAAGTGAATTAATCTTTGTTGCTTGTACCTGTTTCATTTTTATTGGTTCTATCTTAATAGTACTTTATAGTTTGATATTCTTGATTTATTAAAAAGATTAGTTTATTTCAATAAAGAATAAATAAAACTAACTAGAAGTCTGTGTGTCTTGGTGGGGAGATTACAAGCAAGAAGAACCCATATAAATCATTTGTACTAATTAACAGGTTCTCACAAAGAGATCTCTGTTTTAGGTCTCAGTTCATAGGGCCTTGAAAATTGTTCAGTTATGATATAAATCTTGACACTGAACAGTTAGCAAGCCCTAATGAGATGCCAGCTAAGCATTCTGTTACATCTCAGTACAAATCTGTACAAGAAATGAACTCCTGAACTGTTTAAAAATGAATAAAGAACAGTGAGGGAGACTGGACAGTCATTTTTTAAAAAAACTCAGCTTGTTGTTTTCCAACTCAAGTTTCCTAAGGATTGAGATATGTACCTTCCCCCTCACTATGTACGTACATGTTATTTAAAATGAAGCCTCAGTCCTGGGACTTATTTATAATGACAGTACTTGGAACAATTTGAGTGCCTTTTAGTATGTACAGAGTTTGGATCTCTCCCCGCTACATCTCAGCCTTATTTCTCAATACTTGTCAGAAATTTAAGGTTTAAAACAACATTTTAGCCGCAACACTTCTTTTTAAACTTATCCAAGGAATGTACTTAGCAAAAAAAGCCCTACTGGGGCACTCTACCTGTTAAACAGCCTGTTGGCTTTTCAGAAACAATCAAAATGTATTCAGTATTCTAAGGAGGAACTCTTCTCATTCTACTTGAGGAATTCTCCTAAGCAAATGCAAAGCTTTTGAATGATTTCTCTCTCACATGTGAATTGGAGGAATCAACCATTCAAGGATTTTTTAACTGCGAGGCTGTGATATCTTCCAAAAATTAAAAACCTACTATTCCATTTTCTAGCTAATTAACAGGCAAATAAGACACCTTCAAGTCCTAAAAACCAGCAAAACTCCTTTATCATCCGGACAAAAACTTCTCACTTGGGTTAAGTGCAATAGCTATCAGCAAATACAACCAGACGAAGGGGCTCCAAGATATTGTTGCTGGAGGCAAGGGGGGAGGGATAGATGAATATGGTAGAGCAGACTGAAGAACAGCCACTGTATGGAGAAAACCACACAACAGCAAAGGAGATAACATGCAACACTGCCTTTTTACCTGTTTGTGGGCGTGGTCATAGGAATTTATGTGGTTGTCAAATTCTTGATGCTTCTGGTACTGTTTATCACAGAGTTCACAGTAGAAGTTAGCTCGAAGGTCTTCAAGGGCCTTAGCAATTGCTTTTTCTTTGTCCACGTAATCCTGCAGCAGCAAAAGGAGCCAAGATTGCTAAACCTTTGAAAAACTTTTTTTGGAAGGGCAAGGACTTATGCTTTTACCTTTATTTGAATCAAACAATCTACTCAGTGTTATTGCTAGTATTTCCCAACAGCTGGACAGGCACAATACCAAAGTGATTCAGTGCCAGCTCAGGAGACTTTCCCAAGGCAGAAAACAAGGGGGCATGGCACACAACTGGGACTAATTAGAAATGATAGTTGGCACTGAGGAAACTGGTGGCAACTGAGAAGCAAGCAAGGTACCTCTAGTGGGAAAGGCTTTCCTCAGAATGCAAGGACTAAGAGGGAAACTACATGGGATGCCCAACACATGTTCTTCACATGTCAGTTTCCTGCAAGTTTCCATGGCAAGTATAGTGAGAAAGAACGCCCACTCTATGCGATTCTCTGCCAGGGAAGAGGAAGAGAATCCCTCCTACTGCCTGAGGATCATACTGAGGAGGGCAGCCCAGGAAGCCAGCAGCCAGCCTCCCGCATGCCTGCCTCACCATGTGGCAGTGGTGGCCAGCGCTCCCTCCTCCTCCTGCCCCAGCCAGGAGCACTTGTGGCAGCCCCAGCCACCAGCTCCTGCTCAGGGACCAAGCAAACACCATGAAATGCTCTGCCGCCTCCCTAGGACTGAGGGCTGGAGCATAGTCCGCTCAGCTCCCTCTGGCTGCTGCTGGTGTGCTCCCCTTGCTCCCTTAAATACACTCCAAGCTCTGCAAGGAGAAAGAGCACCACTGGCAGCTAGAGGATCTGGCTGGCAGGAAGAAGTGGGCTGTTCAGGGGCCTGCTATGACACTTTTGTTCAGCATTTTGCAGATTAGATCTCTCATATCTGTTTTGACTTGGAATCTAACATTAGCAGTGATAGAGTCAGACAGTGCCTGGGTGCCAAACTATTCAGTTATTTGGGATAATTTTCAGTTTATTCAGTCTGAGGATATGGACAGGATGCTTGGAGATCTGAGGCCTACCACTGCTTGTCTATCCCTTGCCCTTCCAAACTACTTAATTCTGCAATGAGAGGCTGACTGCCTGGGTCCAAGGAGTAGCTAAAGTCTCTTTGAGAAATGGGGTGGTTGCCCCAGCCTTGAAACAGGCTGTGGGGCATCTGCTTCTTAAGAAGCCTACTCTGGACCCAGGAGATCAACTATCAACTGGTCTAAAATGTTCCATTCTTGAGCGAGGTGACTGAATAGGTGGTGGCTGGATAACTATTTAAATTTTTTAAGTTTTGGGGGAGGAGTGTCCTTCACTGATCCCTCCTTCCTGCCCAGCGTTTTATTAGTTGTTTTTAATGTTTTTGTATGCATTTTACTGCTGGTTTTAATTGTTTTAATGATGTGCTTTTGTTGGTTTTAATGGCTTTTAAGATAATAATTTTATTATGTAAGTTTAATTGGCTCACTGCCTTGGTGGGGTATACATTTTGTAAAATAAATAAAATAAACTGCAGCACAGGGACAGAGTTCATTTGGTACCTTGTATTTCTGCCTCAGCTCTTCCGTATCTTCCTTCTCCACTTCCAAGACCCTCCTCCGTTCTGTAGCATCTTCAGCATAATCAAGCTAAACAACCAAAGCAAACAGAAACCAGTCAGCCAGACATTCTGGGCATTACACAGCTGGTAAGAAAATGTCACACAAAGCAAGCCATCATCTAATCTCTCAGATGCTCAGTTCATTCCATCACTAAGAACTAATTTGCTAATTTCCATGATGTGAAGTTCCCAGCAGGGACAACCAAGTAAATGCCACGTAAAAAGTTTTATATGGGGGAAACAGGATGCATGATACATACATATGTGCAACCACAGATGCATACAACACAACATACAATGAACAACCTGCTTACCTCCATTTCCATCCGTCCCATGCCCATGACGTCATACTTGACAACGATGGGAATAGGATCTGTCCTACCTACAAGAGAAGCAGACCAACTAGATGAGTGGGGGAGCAGAGAAATAATCAACTGTGGCAGGTTGCTTGTACACATTGGGTTGGTTAGAGATCTTGCCTTGAAGTGCAGAGACCAGAAAGCTACAGAGAACCAAACACAAGCCATTCTCACAGCTTACAACATAAGGTAGCACATCTTGAGCACCAGACTTGCCTTTGGCGCCCTGTATCTCTCAGCACAGATACTTTAACAGGTTAATATTATACTCAGAAACATTCTAATGCCAGAAGCTAGAAATATTTTTTAGTTGCAAAAACAGTTTCCTTGAGACCACAAAAATGGAATTAGGAACTAAAGGGGAATATTAGGCATTCATGATCCACATTGGCAGATGATCAGAAATAGCACAGTCCTTACAAATGAAAGGCTTAAACTCCCAATAAGGCCAAATTTGCTTGTTGTCACAGGAAGCTGGAATTCGCCTGTCTGCAAAGCTAGGCTTTAAGACTTAGCCCTAAAATATGACTCCTGGATGCTGCCAGTCTGACTGCCCTATTCTTGTAAGCTGTGAAAAGGACTAGTTGCGAAGAAAACTGACTTTGAAACTAATCAAACTATGCTGAAGATTCCGTACATATTTTTAATCCACTCATAACCAGCCAAACAAAGCAAAATGGGGCAGACAAGCACTTTGACTACCACAGCCTTTGGGTGTTGTTTATTTTTACATCACAACATGCACTGTGAGTTGTGATGTAAGGCCACTGGGGGAAAAAAGGAATTACTTACCTTATCCGATGCATACCTTGAGTGAGAAAACAGAATGTTTACTTCCCTTATTATTGGTCTTGAGGGGGTTGGTGTCAACATTTTTTTCTCTGTTACACACATACACACATACATTATACCCTTGGGCCAAAAGATGTCCACTTTTGATTATGCCAAAGTAAAAACACTGGATTTATAAATGGTTCACATGGCACAGGAGGTATTGAATGTCTCGATATTTTACAACTCTTTAACATTTTGGAAAGAGAGTGTTGTCCAAGTGATAGGGCACCCACTTGGAGACCTGGGCTTAAAACTCTGTCAAGGATTCCACTGGCCTTGCCTTTGTTCTCTGAGAAATTGAAGTAATTATAACCTTCCTCACACTAATGTGAGGGTCAAAAAAATGCAGTGTTATTTGCATTCCAAGTGTCATCAACATAAAGAAAACCAATTCTAGACACTTGCAGGCATCAGCTGAACTTGAGAATAAATTTTAAAATTATTCCAAATCATACAAGAATTTGGAAACCTAAGCCAAAAGATGCAAAGTTCGGCACACCGACTATCTTCCTGATAGCAATGTTTTCTAATGCAACTTTTACCTAGGTATATACATTTTCATTATGAAGGAGGAGGGAAAGAAAGGACCTTATGCCCAATGGTATAAGAAGCAGTGACTGCAGTTTTGAGCAAAAGGACCAAATTCACAATAACGTTGTAAAAATGATGCTAATCAATTCCCCCCCACCACCAATTTTGAGGTTTGACTTTTTCAAGAGTTCATAATTGTTGTGCCTGGCTTTTTGATAGTGGCAAACTCTGCAATACTAAACATGCATCAGTACTTTTGCTTTCTAAGGCAGTCAAAGTTTTCAGTTAACTATAAAAATTGCAGTAGCAACTGCTAACACCCACCATGTGCTTTGGGGGGGAGGAGGAAGGAGGGGGAATCATGTTTGGACAATATTAAAAATTTTATATTTGAAGTGATTCTCCACAAATTTTTGGTAGTTCTAACACAAACATCCCTTCTGAGCATTAAACCCTCAATGAACAAGGATCAGACATGGAAGAGTGCATGAAGAAACAGAAAGGAAAAAAAGGGAAATGAAAAGACCAAGCAGAAAGGATGAAGGCTACAACAGAGAAAAGTAAGCCTAACATATTTGGTGCTCTGATGACAAAAAAAGGAGTAAATTCAGTCTGAAAATTAAAAATTACCACTAAGTTTACCATCACCACAACAAGTCCCGGTTCATTATGCTGTAAAAAAGAAACACCATTTGTTAGGCAGAAAACCGTCAGGGGCAGAAAACAGGCCCTATGTAGCAGGCAGGTAGGGATGGGGAGGAATGGCACCTAATTTCTGCCCCCACCCACTAGAAATAATGGGCAAGCAACTATGGCTTTTCCCCACCACAGCTACATAAACTGACAATGAAATGAGGCTGGCTGGGAGTCCTCAAAGATGAAGCTTGCAAATTTATTCTGGGGGGAAATTCATAAGCTAGGATTGACCTGCAAATGAACTAAGGAGTGAGGAACAGGCCTTGCATGCAGCACTTCCCAAACTTCTGACAGCAAAGATCTAATTCTCAGCGAGGCAGGGAACTTACATCTGGGCTTTGTCATTTCCAGCTGCAGATGCAGGCACACGATGGAATATTACAGCAAAAAAACCACACCTACAATTACATAAATTTGCATCAGAAGCAGAAGGCTCAGCAAGCCCTTCTTCTTGATACGTTAGTTTTCTATAACCAGGATATCATTTTCCACTATATGGAAGAATATTCAATTATGTAGGCCTGCATCTGCATTCTGAAGAGGCACTGTCCAAAGACAGGCATTCCACTTCAGTGATGGCCAAACTAGACAAGATGTTATTTGTCCTGAATAACAACTTCTCTCCTGGGGCTGGTCTCACTTGGAAAAATAGCATGGAGGATTAGGGAGACCCTCCACAGTCCCCAGCACTGCAGCCTTGAGCTAAACTGGGCCCTAGAGTGCTTGCAAACCAAGTAACTTTTAGCACTGACTGGAGTCCAGATGAGGGAACAAAGACCTGACTTGCAGCCAAATATCTTGTTTAGTTTGGCCCTAATTGAGCAATTAGCTAAAGGCACACTATTTTTCTGAACTCAAACAGGATAAATACCACTCTTGACCCTCCTCCCCCACCCATGACTGGAAGGAGACAAACCCAGAACAGAGACTCATGCAGAGAGTCAGTAAGCATCGTTCTCTGGTGCGTGTCTGCACCAGGTGTGACAGGATCATTCCATGACTACTGATACAGAAACAAAGCAGGACTCCTTGCCCTCAAGGCAGGCTCAACAGAAAGAGGCTCGTCTAGAGAGACAGGCCAAGTTTTGATTTCATTCATTTCTCAAGACCTACTAGTGGCTCAAACTCATCAGCATGAGTTCAGGGAACCATCTGGAAATGACTTCTCCATGCAAGAGATACTAAGAACCTGGAACTTCTATTAAAAGAGAGATGTTTCCTGCCCTCAATGTCATGAATGTGTGTAATTTATTCAGCTTTTCATAGCATTACAAATCTGCCGAAGTTGTAATGCATAGTACACACACTTTTGGTTATATCCACTTTGCTTGTAACAGCTGTGTTGGGTAAATATCCTATCAAGGACTGGGACACTATCGTACTTAGCAGGATAAATTATTAATGCAAATATATGAATATATGACGTTGCAAAGTCCCTGCCCCAAAATGAACCATGGGTTATACTGCCATGTGTGACTAGAAAAAAGAGACCATAATGGTTAACCATAACACTAAACCACCTCCATAAAAACCCCATCCAGTAATCAAACTGTAAACTGTTGCATAAAAAAGAAAGACCACAGAAAATTAATTCATTACAAAGATTTATATGCCAAATTCTTATTGAATTTAGTACTTCAGGAGGCTTAGCAGAATACTGTCAAGGTAAGATATGCAATGTGTTTTAATTCCAAACCTATTCCTAGAGTGTAGATAAAAAAAAAAACACAGAAAAGAGAGATATTTCTGCAAATCTGGGGAGAAACCCAAGTCTGCAGAAAAAATCTCAAAAGTAAAAAAAAGAAAAATGAAGAAAAAGGGAAGAGGAATAACCTCCCAAACAGAGGAACAATGAACACACATCATACTTTAAATAAAAATAAGAACTAAGATCTCATGGGATCACACTTGTCATGCTGGGGCTGCCTAACTCCCTAAATAAATATTTAAAGAGCAGCTAAGGAAAGGGGGACAAAGCAGAGGCAGGAGGGTCGGGGGAGGGAGAGAGAAAGTGGCAGCAGGGCAGGAACTAGACAGTGGTGGTTAGGGGGGCAACAATGGGGGAGCAGAACATGGGGAGCCAGCAAGAGGAGAGGAAGCAGGGACCAATAGGAGGCTAGGATTTTCTTCCCCATCATAAGTTTGTCTCTGTTCTCTCCACAAGTAAAAACCTAACAACAAAAAAATATGCAAAGGCCTTAAAAATAACAGCAGTCAGCATCATTCAAATACTGTCATGTCACCACAACTCATCCTTTGGGTCCTATCTACTCTTGGCTTAACTTCTGGGGTAAGTTTTGACATAGCAAGAATGCCATGACAAGAATGCCAAGAGCTCTTGGTACAGGATGGGACTCCACTAGCTTGCAGGAGGAGTTAATTCTATTGTATTTAAAAAAACATGATGCTTGTCTCTTAAAACAATGTATGCAGTATTTTTACAATGTGATGTTCTGAACTTTAAATACTTACAAAACCACAACATTCATGACTAAAGCAGTAGAAAGAGCAAGACTCCAGTAGCACCTATAAGACTTACACAATTTGTGGAAGGTATGAGCTTTTGTGAGCTGCAGCTCACTTCTTCAGATACTTCTTCGGTATCTGAAGAAGTAAGCTGTAGCTCACGAAAGCTCATGCCCTACCACAAATTTTGTTAGTCTTATAGGTGCTACTGGACTCTTGCTCTTTTCTATGGCTACAGACTAACATGGCTACTCACGATGTCTAAGGCAGATGCTTAACCTTTACACTATATCTACAAGCTGCGTATCAAGAAATATGGAGGTTGGAAAGCCAAAGCAGACTGGAATGAGGCCTACATCTCAATCCCAGCAGGTGTCAGTTCTTCTCTCACTTTTCTTTCACATATATGGGGATTTTAAAAAGAGAGAACATGGTGCCTTTCTAACATATAAGCTTCATGACTGGGAAGGGGGATGTGGGCACATTGTTAATTATAGGTGGAACAGGGTCCCTGCCAGACTCTGAAAATGCTCAGCATGGAAGCCTTAAACTGTGGTGTGTATGTTGCAGCTTCACAGAAGTCCAGTAGTGCCATGCTGACATCGCATCCATATGCTCACTAATATGCACCAAACACTATTTTATTAATTTATTTATTTTATTCGGCTTCTATTCCCCCCTCCCCGCAAGAGGGCTCGGGGCAGATCACACCATTTAAAACACAATACATAATTAAATATGGTTCCATAAAAGCACCTAAAAGCATTATAAAAACATCCAGTCTGATACAAAAATTACAATAGATAGCTTCCCCAGTGGCAGCCGTCGCTGCTTAATGAATTTTAAAAACACCCGCACAACAGGGTGGTGGACAGATCTGATAAGGAGGTTAACTCATTCACCTCCTCCTCCTACACCGTCAGAGGAGGCCTGGCCCAGCCTCAACCATATGCCTGGTGGAACATCTGTCTTAACAGGCCCAGCGGAAAGATAACAAATCCTGCCGAGCTCTGGTTTCAACAGACAGAAAGTTCCACCAGGTCAGAGCCAGGACCAAAAAGGCTCTGGCTCTGGTGGAGGCCAGGCAGGCCTCCCTGGGGCCAGGGACCACCAATAGTTGTTTCTCTGCTGACTGAAGCATCCTCCAGGGTATATATAGGGAGAGGCAGTCCCGCAGATACGCTGGTCCCAGTCCGCATAGGGCTTCATAGGTTAATACCAAAACCTTGAACCTGATCAATACTCCACTGGCAATCAGTGCAGCTGTGCCCCATTCGGGACTCCCGCAATAACACGCGCGGCTGTATTCTGAACCAGCTGTAACTTCCGGACCAGGATCAAGAGAAGCCCTGCGTAGAGCGAGTTACAGAAATCCAATCTAGAGGTGACCGTTGCTTGGATCACTGAAGTGATCCAAGCTAAATGATCCACTACCCCAAGCACCAACAGAAGGGGGGTGAATCAGAGACACTGATGCTGTAAAACACCGTGACTGGGCTGGAGGGGAGCAGGGGGAGAAAAGGAATCTGTATGATGGGTCGAAGAATGGGAATGAACGTCAACCTCAAAGACAGCTGCTGAGCCCGATTTCCTTCATGTTATATTTTGAAACAAGCAAAATGTGCTTTAAAAATGCAGATAATCTTGTCCAGCAAGTTTTAAAAACTTGCATTTTAGCTAGCAGCAAGATCCAGTACTATGGTCTGTACAGGTTCCAGTTTACTCACTGAATGACTCTGAGCAATTCATTCGTTGTTTATTTACTGATCTATGGTCTGCTTTTCTCACAGAAGTTCAACCTGGTCTCCGGGCATTTCACATATCCCTAGATGTCACACCATTGTCAGGCTCTAACAATCATTCACCTCCTGAGCTGTCTTGTCCACACACAAAAATCCAGTTGTGAATGACTGTTACAGCACAATGATAGTACAATATCCAACAATGTGAGGATGTAGCCTCAGTTCTCTCATCTTTAAAATTAACAATGTCTTTCACAGAGTGGTGCAAGGCAGAGATCAGAAGAATCAGCGAGTATCTCTGGCATATTTCAAGTACAACAGAAATGCTGTGTTATCAGTACAGGCTTTACTGCCTACTGAAAGCTCACAGCTTTAGCATGGACAGCGTCTTGCTTCAATGTTTCAATCACCTGGGGAGTTAGACATATTCATAAACTCAAGATGACCTGGCCTTGCGATGCACAAATTAGTACAATCTGCAGCTGCCCTGGTCTTCTCTCACCAGAATAAACCTGACTGAATAGGATAGGACAACACAGTTCTTGGCTGTGTATGCTGAACAGATTAGAGTGTGGGTTGACTCAACAGAGGGAAGTTATCAGAGCAGCCAAGTTTCTAGTATAAGAATTTCATTCAAACATTTAAATGAGGATTATGAAAGGAAAGAGATACTGCTAAATTCCTCATGCTACATGCCAGGAGAACAATGATACAGAGAAAGCATTGTCCGCTGGGAACAAAGGTCACACATGTGAGTCCTTCAACAGCAGCTCAGTTGGAATCAGGGGTGTTCAGTCTCAAATACGGACTTTTGTTCTCACTACAAAAAGAGGTGTGTGTCCACAAGAGACAAGCCATTTTGGAACTGGTTTGCTGGCCCATAAATCTGATACAGCAATGCTAAGCCCACATAGGAAGACAAGATCCTCTAAGAGAGCAGTTCAGGATCAGTTATGTGTACCAAGCCTTGAACAGACTCATCATGTATCTCTCCCAGCTAAATGCCTTTCATTTAAAGAATTCCCTAATAAATGCTTGACTAACCGTTTTCTTTAAAGTTTCCAAGGAAGAGCCATTCCCCAGCTCCCCCAGGAAACTTGTTCCAGTTTGTTTCACCCACACTTTCCAACTATTCTTGGAATTTCTACAGTGTTAGAGCCAAACTAAATGCTACCAAGGTGATATATGGCTTGATCTAAGGTTTTCCCCCACCCCCACACCATTAGCTACAAAGGAAGAAGAGGACAGAATTAGATTTGAATTACAGCACTGGATTTACTCTGGCACACTTATGTAACCAAGAGACAGGGGGAACAGAAGAGATTTTGAAAAGTTTATGCTTCAAGCATTTTGAATGTTAGCTGCTTCAAGTAACAGATCACTCCACTGACAGTTTCTTGTAAAAAAGGGGGAAATACAGTAACTTCTGTAACCGGGTCCCTGTTAACCATCATGCATCTGAGTTTAGGAACTGCATGTAAGCAAAGTCTTGCCCACTAGAGAAAATGCTACCCTACTGATAAAACAACACTGTTCCTCCCTAGTGAAAGTATTTGCCTGGATGCTATTCCTTTCACTCTCTTGAGCTGCCACTTCTCCCAGGTCTTATTAACCCTTTCTTGCATGTGTTTGCTTCATTATGAATAATGTACCTGCTTCTTGCACAGGGGGTTCCATATATGAATATGATGCCAATCATACGCCCTTTTCATACATCTGTATTTTGTTGTTCTTCTAAACTATACCTAACAAATGGTAAGACTGAACCCAGTTCACTTTCCTGTGCCCCACTTGAGACAAATTCACCACCCAGCAGAAACTGAATTAGATTTTTCTTAACAGTCCTTACTTCTGTTCTTCCCGTTTAAATGAGACTTTCAGCTGTCTTCACATGGGACTTCCTCCCTAAGGTATGCTCACTTACACTTCATGAAACTCATTCTAAATGCTACTTGTTAAAAGAAGTTTCTATTCCCTCCTGCGTATAAATTATAGGAGCATATTGCAGTGTTCTAAGTTCTGTTTCAGCTACTCCTTTTTCCTTTACAGCTGAAAAAAGAACTTCACAAGATACAAGTGACACCCCCCACAACATAAATGGTATATTGCAGGAGTCCCCAACTTTTTTGAGCCTACAGGCACATTTGGAGCTCTGATAGTGTGGTGGGCAGAGCCACAAAATGGCTGCTGCAAAATGGCTACCGCAGGAGGCAGAACCAGCCATAAAATGGCTGCTACAGCTTACCTTCAGTCACATAGTGAAGATCCTTGTGCTGTGGAAGTAGCTTCTGCCAAAGTAGTGTTTTTAAAAACCTGCACAGCCAATCAAATCTCCCAAAAGTCAACCAGAAGCCATGTTCAGCAAAAACCCCACCTTCCACACACATTTCTAAAGACATTTGGCAGGCACCAGGAAATGGCAGTGGGTGTAATGGTGCCCACAGACACCATGTTGGGGACCCCTGGTATATTGAATTCAGTAGTACTCTTCAGCAGAAGAAAACTCTACGCCTTAACCAGTCTCTGATAGCACAAGTTGGCCCTGTTAAGGAATGTCATTCCAGTCATCCACAGCGCATTCTCAACTGCTAACTTGAAGTAACTGGGTCAAAGGTGTGTGTGTTCATTTTTGCAAATCAAACTCCAAATCCTTTAATGTTCCCTTCTTAGAGAAAAGGGGTTGTGGACACTGAACCAGCTATCCATTACTTACAAAGTCATCACCTACCTATGCTCTCTAGAAAGCAGTTTTGCTACAACTTTAGTTAACAAGGACAAAATGTTGCTAAGCTACTAAAATGGCTCTATCTGGCTTTCCAGAAAAAGTTGCGTCACTGTTTCACCATGTAACATTACAAGAAAGGAAGACAAAGAAAGCACTCTGTGATGTATATGCATGTACATGTACAAGTGCAGAGAGGAAAAATGCACCCAATCTTTCACAGCCCTGCTCTGCTGGCCTATTATTTCTGAACTCAGTTCTGCTGAAATGGAGCAACACTTGCCACTCTATGTGACACTGTGGGGGTTTTCTGCACAGGTTTTTCCTGTCAGTTTTGGCCCCATACGGCTTCGATTTATCCCCGATATATTTTTTTTGCCTTTATAATTTTCATTTCAGGCTTCTTTGGTCCCCCACTCCTCTTTTTTTCATTCTTTTGATACTTATCCCAATCTTTTTCTAGTAGCTGATTTTTTTCTCATGAATAATGTTTCTTTTGGGGTTTTTAGGTCCTGCCCCCTCCCATCTACCTCCAGTCTACCTTTTGATGACTGGACCTTTGTCATTGTTAAACCACTCCTTCCACCCACCTAGTTTTGATTTCTTTAAAAAAAAAATCATTTTCATAGTGCTGTATCAACCTACCATTGTAATAATACATGCAGCAGATGCTCTGAATCCCAGGTTTTCATTTTTTAAAAAGAGTCTCTAGCCCAGTCCATTGCAGAGATATGCCCCTTTCTTTATATCTCTGCAAGAGAAGGGACAAGAGGCTTATTTTTTTTTAAATGAAAGGTAGGAATTCAGAGAATCTGCTGCATCTATGATTACAATGATAGGTCAATATAACACTACAAAAAATTTTTTGTAAAAAAATGTGAAAGCCCTGGGGGCCCAGGGGAAGGGGGAATGGCCACATCCGGTGCCAGAAAAAGCAGCACAGTTTGAAAAGCACATAGCTGCTGCTGCTCCATCCCAAGAAAGATCAGTTTGCCCTGTGAGTGCCAGCCTCCACCCCCTGGCTCTGGATCTGCCCAGGCAGGGCACTCTGGTTGGGACTGCGGGGGTGGGGGTGGGGGCACTTAGGTATGAGTGATGGAGCTGTTCCTCTTTTAAGTTTCCCCATGCAAAGACTTTCTCATTTGCAATCTTTTTTTTTTAAAAAAACAGCCCTTATATTGATATAATTTTATAAACATGCACAAAAAATAAAGGGGGGGGGGAACGATGCCACCAATGGCAACAGCACCCTTGTTTGAAAATCTTGGATTATTTAAGGCAAGTGCAGAACAAAATAACTTCCACAACTGTAAAAATGCAGAGGACAGACATACAGAAAAACTGTATCCGCACTGATTCCAATCCTTGGGGACTGACTAACAACAACAACAACAACAACATTCAATTTATATATCGCCCTTCAGGATGACTTAACACCCACTCAGAGCGGTTTACAAAGTATGTTATCATTATCCACACAACAACAATCACCCTGTGAGGTGGGTGGGGCTGAGAGAGCTCTTAGAAGCTGTGACTGACCCAAGGTCACCCAGTTGGCTTCAAGTGGAGGAGTGGGGAATCAAACCCAGTTCTCCAGATTAGAGTCCCACACTCTTAACCACTACACCAAACTGGCTCTCTAAGAAAATCTGGAGTAAATAAAGTGTGTGGAAAAGCCTTGTACAAGCACGACAGTGCTTTTGCCACTGCAATGCTCAAAAGCACAATATAACAGTGGGTGCAGAATGCAGCACCCTGAGAAGTACATCTTTCATCTGCAGAAGTCTTGGATTGAAGATTTCTTCCTAAAATATTTCTTTAACGGCCAGGCTGATAGTAGACCTTTATACCTTGCCACAACATGCAGGAAGCAATTTAGAAAAATGTTTTAATTTTCCAAACAATTTCAGTTGTTTAAAATACTAAGTTCAAATAACCTGTACTTTCTCTCGATCTTTCTACATGGAGAAGGTCAGGAGATTAGTCATATGCCAATGTTTAAAAAGAAATATATACACTTTTAAGTTCTAAATATTTAATTTGGATAACCAACCTCTTGCAAAGCTTACCTTAAAGGTATAAAACTCAATCCTGCTTAATTAAAGGTAAAAGCAGCTATTCAAACAGTGTCAGACAATCAGACATGCTTTGCTGCAAATTCTAAAGATTTAATTAACCTGTTTTAAAGGAGGTCAACTTACTGCATAGGTCAGTCTTAACCAGGCTTACTCAAATAATAAACTTAACTCCCATTCTCTCTTACCAACGTGTGTCATTTTATGTCTCCTGCACATTGTTTCCTCACTACATCCTAACATATGCCACTCTCTCTAACTCAAAGGAGAACAAAAAGGAAAGCCTGGGGGACATCTAGCAGACTACTGCATTCACAGTAACTTGAGCTGGGGACAATCCAGGAAATCAGAGTAACTAGTGTGTCTCCTCTTGGATAGAAAGAGTCGGGCAAAAGTCCACTTTTCAACTGGCAATTCCATATTCTCCAAATCAATGCAAATGAGTATCTTGGGACACTTGCTCCAATGTGTGCCTAAAGCATGGTACAAAGCAAAGGGAAAACAGCAGTAATTTAACCCTTATTCAAGCAACCACCTGAACACAGTGCAGAAGCTAAAGAGCTGAAGCTAAAGAGCAAGTAGAATAGTGCTGCTTGAACAGAAAGTGTAAATACACCCTAAATTAAGTAGCTTGGGAAATTCTCCCCCTACAATCTACCTACAAGCATCCTACGCTATCAAACTGGAGCCCCAATTCTCCCCTACTTCCGACTGATGGGTGATTTAAGTTACACTCACTGAGCTCCTGGAAAATGTGCAAAAATTGGCCTAGGATAAAAGAATGTGAGAGGGGAAGGTTCTCTGTCGTCCATTACTGCTAACTCTACACAACAAGCCTGAATATTTCAAAATCCTTGGTCATCAACATCAAGATTTAAGAACAAATCAGAAAAATCTCAAAAGTGTGTGACTCTCACAAGAGTGTAGACACAATGTGACTTTTAAAGGGATCTGGTAGTTATTGTTAAATTCCGATGACAATCAGTTTATATGGCTATTGTATTCATGAATACAATAATACAATGAGTACAATAATGAATATATAATACAATGCATTAATCAATGAAAATCATAATTAAAAGCAGACTCCCTAAAAGACATCAAATTCCCAAAAGCCAGCTAAAATATAAAATTGTGTGTATGCCAGCAGGATAAAGCAGGGTTACGATATAAAGAAGAGAATAAAAGCATAATCAAAATAAAGACAATAGAAAACGTCTGGACAAGGTAAAATATTCAGCTACACTCCACTTGACCTCAATGCACATCCAGGAAAGTGGTATTCAGATGCTGCAGGACAGACAACAAAGAAGGGGACGTGCAGACATCTATGCTCCATATGTGGTGGCTCTGCTGAGAAAGCCCTGGTATAGTTGCTCACCAGTCTCACTTCTGATCGTACCAGTTCCTGCAGCACAGTTGCACCGCCTGATCTCAACAACCAGGCTGCTACATGCAGGTGGTCCTTCAGGTAATTTGCATATCATCTATTTAGATCAACTTCATGAGAGCCCAGAAGGAAACTGGGAGCTGCTACCCTTTACAGAGCATCAGTGACACATGTTTAAACATGCAGCAACCAGTTAAAATTCTGACTGTTGTATTTTTCACTAATGAAGTTACTAAGTCTTCAAGGGTAGCTCCTTGTAGAGTGTGTTATAGTAGTCTTGATGCTACCACAGCATGTGTGACCATAGCCAGGTCTGCTTTTCACCGAAAATTTTGCAGTTGATGAAAAAAACCTCTGATGGCAAAAGGCACTCATGCCCACCTTCATTGCCTGCTTATGCACAGCAAAGAATCCAGAAGCACCCTGCAGCTGGTCTAATCAAGTGGTACAGGCACACTGGAGCCCCACACTGCTGGGATGCCAGTTATTAACTATTACAAAAGTGCCCTTATCCTTGATCTTCAGGGTATATTGGGCAGAAGAAGTCAACTCAGTATGCAAGAAGTAATAAAGAGAATTTTTTCAAGTCCTTTCATACAAGTGGCCATTCAAAAAGCACACAAGGAAAAGAAGATTACTCAAAGCCTTGCTGGGAATGCCAGAAAGCTCCTAACAAGAGGCCATGAAGTAAACATTGTTTACCAGCACTGTCACATTCCTTTTACTACAACCTCCCTTCCAAATGTCTAAAATACGAAGAGAGGAAACCTAATGAGGTCTACTCAGAATCTCATGAGGTTTATTCAATGGGGCTTAGTCCCACGGAAGGGTTCTTAGGAGTGCACTGTAATGCTCTTTGTCATATTAATGGAATCAAACTGCAGTACTGATCACACTTACTGCCACATACTTTAATTTTTCACTCTCCACAAAAGACTGGGGGATACAAAGAAACATTCTTCAACTGGTCTTTATTACAACAGAATGTGTGCCTTCTAGGGAAAGATCCAGCAGAAGAGACCAGAATATTTTACATGACAAACAAAGCTTTGGTTTGTACTTTCCAACAAAAGAGATATATAAATACTGTAAATTAAGACAGCGTGGGATTTCAAGATATGTTAATGGGTGTGTGTGTACAAAACTGTAGTCTGGCAAATGAGATGAGGGCCTTACAAACCTGGGGTGTTAAGTGGCCACAGTGCCTAGAAATTTCACTGTGACCAATCACAGTGGTTGGCCAATCAAGCCAACCTGCCTGACTATCCTCAATTCCTTCAGCACTACCAGAGAATACTCAGCTAGCCCCATCCTGACTGTCAGAGGCAAGGTGCTTTCTGAAGCCAGCCGTTCCCCCTCTGATTATAGTTGGGGAAGAGAGTGGGCAAGAGCTGTTAGGAGCAAGCTAAGAGATAGTTTGCATTTTAAAAACCCTTCATCACTTAACTTGGCAGCTGCTGCTCCTGCTGTTACCCATTCTCCACCCCCCACCCCAGCGATAGCACAGCTTTCTGTAGGTATAAGAGTCACTCTGAGTATGGCTTGGAGGAGGGAGTAGACAAGAGCTTGAGCAGCCGCCGCCAAGGTAAGAGATAAAGGGTTTTTTAAATGCAATCACTTTGTCTCTTAGCTTGGCTGTTTGCAGAGTCCAGGGTGGCAAGGACAGCTATTCATGCTGGCCCTCTGCAAGCAGCCATTGCAGGAGAATGTGAAGTTTAGTCATTGAGGCTGGCTCCAAAGGATGGCAAGACTGGGTCCTGAAGGGGCAGAAGGCCCACTACGAAGATCTATGGAAGAACAACAAATAAAATATATTACATGGCCTTCATTTTATTACTAGCACTGTTGACATCAAGGGCATTAATGGTATGGATAATGGTAATGTTGCTGACAAGCAGATTAGCTGCTTGCGTAAGTCATTTGGCAGAGCCAATACACTCTGTTCATATGCCCTGTCCCCTTTGCTCCTTGCTGCTTAATGGTCTCTTGAAGGAGAGCCAACCTTGTTTCCCCACGGTAAATGCTGTCTTATTCCGCATTTCAGCAGAGTGCCTTATAGGCACGAGGTACAACTGTTTTTTTTAACACCATGCTTTCAGCAATAGCCAGATACACAACTGCTCTGCAGGGCTTCTATCAATAGTTGCCTCTAGCTTGGAAGTCTGTAAATTTTGCATGAGAGAGACTGGATGAAAGGGCAAAGCATAGCATGGCTGGTCTGGGCTATGTGCTTGGAAGCCACTGCATCATGTACCTGTCCTGCAGTCCCACATGCAGTAGGCAGGCTATTATTTATTTAAAGGACACAGGAAAAACTAGGTCCAAATGACAAGCAAGAATAAGCTAAATGTTGTTGATCATACCAGCCTAAACTTTGTCCTAGATTTCCAATTTGTTTTTGGAATTATTTTCTTAATTGCTGTTCACAATGGTATATATTCAATAGAACCAGAGAAGCGCATCCCTAGGAGACCAGTTTCCTTCTCAGCATCCTGCTTCCTTGCTTGAGAAAAAAAAACTGCCTCCTACTAAAGGGCAGAATAGAAATCCAAAGTACATAAGTAAAAAAATAAATACTTGGGTCAGCGTTTAGATCCAAAGAAAATTTGTTAATGCCTGTGATAATTAAAATTACGTAGCAAAAAATTTAAATGGAAAGTTCTCAAACAGTTGAGTGGGTGGGAGAACTATACATAGTTTGGGGAATGAGCAGGTTCTGTAACAGACAGAACCTGAAAGACTTTCTTTCCAGAAGCTAATAAACCTCAGCTATCAGAACTGCCACACTAACAGAAGAAGCTGAAGAAATGCATGGAAAATACAGACATTTGGGGCATAACAGTTCTTCCCTATCATTTTAGAGAAAGAGGCTCTGTTCTTCTAATGCCAGTTGGGGTTAACACATCAGAAAATCTTCATGCTATTCCCCTGTAGACATGGGCATGGAACAGAAAAAGACCAAAATGAGAGTTTCATGTTTCATTGCCATCCACGAATTGCAAATCATGAAACTTCACGAAATTGACACATTTGCCAAAATGATTAGTTAGATTCGTGATTTGTCAGAACCCTGGGCATTTCAACAGTCCCCTTCATACCCGGAGATGCCAAACTCACAGGGAGACTTCAGCAGGCTCTCCTCCACCCACCCTCCCAGTTTACAATACGTTGATCGGGAAGGGAAGTGCTGCCAGAGTGCATGACTGAAACAGGGACCGGGAGTTGCTGGATCAGAGGAGGACGAAGGACCAGCCGTGGTGGAGCTGGGCCGGGAAGACAGAATGAGAGGTGGGGTGGGGTGGAGGAAAAAAGGCACCTTCACCCAAACACCTTCCCACAGCAAGGCCAACAGCTGGAAATAAGAGGCTTCTTTCAGTCTCTTTAAAGCAGCAGCAGCCAAAAGCACAATTCCAAATCCTTCCATACACTCTCCCCACTCCAATCCCAGCAAAACGCTGACATAGATCAGAACAGGAGGTCTGTGGTTGGCTGACAGACCTGCCTAACAGGGTTGGGAGGAGTAAGATTGGTGTGCCCATGGCTACAGAAAGGCCACCTCTTTGGTTGCCTAGGGGATTGACCCCCAGCTCCTGGCTGTATAGGGCAGAATGGAAGCTCTCTAGATGGCTAGGAGAGCTGCCAATCAAGGGTAAGTGGGATATGATTGGGGTTTCCAATGGCAACAAAAGGTGTGGGCCCATTGTTGCCTAGGGAATCAATGGATTGGCGCCAGCCTGTCTGCAATTACAAATCGTTCATGAAGCTAACGAAACAGGCCAAAAAGTAATGAATTTCGTGATAATTTCATAACTGCGGCCCCACAAAACGCTGTTTCGCAACACATGAAATGGCTCATTTTGTGACGAAGTTTGCTTTGTATTTCGATTCGTGCCCATGTCTATTCCCCTGTAGACTCTGGCTGACCTTTCAATTCAGGCATTATGTGGAGAAGGGGCCACATAAAAGCAAGGGGAAGGCTGATGAGGGCAAGGCCACGCGCAAATTCTAGTGAGTCTGGGCTTCCCCTTGTCTTGAAGTGAGTGGTATTAAATTGGGGGAACACTGCAATAGTAGTTGTCTATAGAAAGCACCCACCCAGTAAGAGGGAAATGGATCACTGTCGTATGTCGCTGACTGATAGTGAGCCAGACGACAGGTCTATAAAGGTCAGTATTGTCAACCCTGTTCTCCAGAATCTCAGGCAGAGGTCTTTCACATTATACACCACCTGATCCTTCTAACTGAAGGTGCCAGGGATTTAGCCTGGGACCTTCTGCATGCAAAACAGTTGCTCTACCACAGACCCATGGACCCATTCCATGGACTGAGAAAACAGTGACTCTTCACTTGCAACTGCTGCATGGATTCTGCTTTCAGAATGACCCTGCTCTTTGATCTTTCTTGCTGCCTGTATCATTCTCTGCAGCTGAAATGCCCCACTGTGCAATAATAATTAAATTACTAAGAATTTGGAATCCAAACATGATGCTTCAAAGCTCAAATACACTACAAACACACACACCACATAGACATTTTAAAATGGAAGGAAAACAAACTTCCTTAGATTCATAGAAAAAAAACCCTTTTATTATTCTAATAAAGTTTTTTTACACATCTCAAGAGGCAATTATCAGCAACTAACCACATTACAGCAGGATCCTTTTACATATGCAAACCATATATGCAGTCTTGAAGCATAATGTTGAGAGTGGCATCCTTTAGGCAGAAGAACCATTCTCTGGCTAATTGATACAGGTTGTCATCTTTCCCATCTGCTTTTTAGCTGTGTTTTCATCCACAAACCAAAATCACAGTGGCCCTACATCCCCGCAGCTGAGGTCAACAAGGTGATGCACAAAACGCCCATGATGAGTATGTTCCACTTGTCCTGCCTGCTTCAGTTTAACACCCAGCCTTCAGCCTTCCTTAAATAAGACCTGGCGTACAGCCACCTTTACCATCAAACACCCCATGCTGGACCTGTATGTATCAATAGAGACTGAGTGTGTTATGATGAATGTAAAACTCAATAGGTACAATAGGACATGACGGGGTTGGAGGAGAGGAGGAATCTGAGCTAGAAACATAATAAATAAAATGAGCATTTTAATGGATGAGCTTCTTACTTACCCTGGAGAGATTTCCCCAAACCCTGGCCCAGCTTCCAACCATGCTTCTGTAGCAGGCGGTGTCCAATATTATCCTGACAGACAGAACAGAGAAACAAACCAAAAATATTCCAATAATATATTCTTCCCTTCCCAAAGACATTTAAACACATGAACAAGAAAATTTTCTACATATATGCATGCAAAAATAAAATAAGCTACTGATGGGCAATATATGCCCAAAGGGGGAAATACTGATATAAATAAAAAGGAAAGAAGCAAAAAACAAAAAAACAGCTGGCAAGATTTTTCCATAGTAACAGGGTTTCAGGGAGGGTCATCACACTTTCTGATGGTGTGCTGGGCAACTTTTATGCGTAACGGGGAAAAAAGCAATGTGGGGAAAAAAAATGACATTTGAAAAGCATGAAATCAAAACTACTTATACAATCATATCCATCACCTAAAGAGCACCACTTGATTTGTGCAAAGAAAAACAGTGAGTTTAGTCTATAATTTTACTTGCTTGTGCATCAGACTTTGAGAAGATCAAGTTAAGTTGTTAAGTGTCAGACTTGCCCCCACCACTAGAAACCAAAACACAATCAGAGCAAAATCCAGGCTAGACTTGATTGGGTTTTTGTTTTGTTTGTTTGTTGTTTTAATATAAATAAATATATATATAAAATATATATAAACGAGCATGCAGCCAATTAAACTAAAAAGGTACAGTGAGGTTAGTAAAAACACAAATTTAAAATATAAACCAATTAAAAGAAACCAAGAAATTAAAAGTAAAAATGAGCTCAAGCACAGACTGAGTGATGCATTTCACATATAAGCTAACAGAAATACTAAGATGTTAGAATGGAACAAGCCTAGCAAAAGGTTAAAACAGCAAGGAACCATTAGTGCATGTAGGGAGAAAACACAACAAGCATAATGTCTCATCTCCCAAAAGGAAAATCAAAATGGACCAAAATGAATGCAAGTAGAGGGGAAGTGATGCAGCAACTGAGTGTCAGCTTTTGCATAAGAGTTAAATAAAATAAGGTTCTAAACTTATTAAGGGCTGGATTTATAAACACAAAGGTACTGGGTTTCAGGTGTGACTAGGAGCCATGCTGCTAAACTCAGATACAGGGGAGTTGTTTCACCAGTTTAGTGGTGAGAAAACTGCACTCTGCTCATGGTAGGATTTGCTCCTTTTCAACTAGTCCACAAGCATAGCATTAAAACATCCCCAGATAATCTAGGATATTGTAACTCGCACTTATAGAGGAAAATTAGGAAAGAACTAGAAATTCTGAGGGGAAAAAATGCCCACTTCATGTTTCCACTCTGTTAAAATGGGGGGGGGGGGAGACCTGGAAGAAAAAATTAGTGAAGGAAATCTTAACCTTTCCAATGCTTGTCTATTCTCCCTCCCTGCCCCCTTGCTGCCATGGAATTCTTTCTCCAAATACGTCCCACAGCTTGAAGTAGGCTCAAATACCTAGATAAAGAGTGCAGAATTTTCCAGCAGTTTTATTTTTCCATGGAAAACTTTTCCATTTCTAAAAAGAAATTGGTGGTTTTATAAAATTAACAGCAATGAATGGATGCCCTGGCCAACACAGTATTAGGCAAATGTAGCAGTTTCAAAGTTGTAATTAATATTTTTCAGGTGAGTACCCCTGAATTGTGCAAGAAGCAACATCGTTCAGTTCTGCCAAAGGAACGGGACATGGCTTTAATCCTTATACCTGTTGCTTCTGTGAATCTTAAGCAGTGATTTATTCAGCAAAACATTATGTTTAGAGTATATAGGACATCACAACACCTTATTAGTAAAAGATTAAGTACATTGTCCCATTGTTGGTGTTGTAACTTGCAAGATGCATCTCTTAAGCATATGCTTTGGACATGTCCAGTTACTCAGTCCTTTAGGGAGCAAGTCTTTAGTCATATTAATTTTGTATTAGCATACTCGTTTATTTTTGAGGCTGTTTATGTACTTTTAAACTATTTACCTATCTCATGGAACCCAATTGTCCATGTCCTTACAGTCAGTAAAAGACTTAAACTACAGCATTTGAAAGACAAAAGTCCACTTCCTGTAATTCATTAAATTCAGGATTTATAAACTCCTCAATGTTTGAACCTACTGCATATAGATTACAACTGTTCATGAACTTATTTTTAGTTATCTAGAGACTTTTTATAGAAGCCTATATATAGATCTGCCACCATATTTTATTTTTGTTCTTTTTTTTCCTTTTTGCTTTGCACAAATAAATATTTTTATTTTTAAAAAAATATGTTTTCTTGGTTTTTTTAATCGAGGGGGGATAAAACCATAAATACATAGAATAATCCATATTAAAAATCAGACTGAGTTTTATCTGATTAGCTGTGCAGGGTAAGCCAAAACTAAAATTATTTTTATGTCTTCTTTTGCATGGTGGATATTGTAATCACTAATTTGATATGGAACTAATGCAAGTGTGAAAAGAGACAATGTGAAACTAAGTTTCCGCAGTGACTTCTGTAGAACTGGAATATAATGAGGCTATATATTTTATTGTCTATATACAGATTTTTTATTTGTGCATAGATAATGCTCTTAAATTGATGTTGGCTGATCTTTGATTGCAATAACTGAAACTGACTTCCATGGAAGAGTTAAATTCTGATCAAAGATGAGTGAGCAACCACATCCATGGCATATTATGCACAATTCTTTGGATATGCTAAAATCACAGTGCAATCCTAGTCCGAGTTCGTCCAGTTTAACCCACTGATTTCAATGGATTTACAGTGGAGTAGCTCAACATAGGATCGTGTCGTTAGTGTACTAACATTTTTTCAGTAGATTTGTTTTTTCCTTAAATTAGCAATATCAGGGAAATACATTGTCTTCAAATTTTACAAATATTATTATAACAAAATAATTTCCACATAAAGCTTTGAAGTTGTTTGAATTTAACAGTCAAACCACACTTGACTAACTTTTTAAAAACAAATCTTTCAACTCAAATATTTCTTGAAATTGGGACATAAAATTAACACGGGCACTTTTAAATGATTGTTCACTAAACAGAAGTCACAATAAACATTCTAAAATCAGATCAAGATTTATTTAGGGCATTTTCAATTCAGTTTTTCCCAGAACAACCACATCAGTGCCCAGGCAAGGGAAAGAAAAATGGCTTGGGAAGGCAAGAGAAAAGGGGGCATTTTGAGGGAAGTATCAGTGGCACTTGAGAGGCTGACCACCAACAACTTCAGATGTTCCTCCCCACTGCATCCCCATTATCTCAGCAATCAGAGACCTTGGAACATGCCTATGCTGAAGCAACATATAAATTCACTCTCAGTCCTAGCACAGACCTAAGCAATGAATCTGATCATGAATATATCTGCAAAATAATTTATAGAAAGGTGGTAAGTTGACAGCTGTGGAAATTTGTCTCTTTAGACAGGAAAAAAAGGAGATTGGTATAATCTCTCATACATTTTGGAATTTAGCAACAGCTGTAATTCAGCTTCATGTAGCTTATAATTCTCACCCAAAATAGAGAGGGGGAAAGGTACTCAACCAGTGAAGTTATCTTCAGATCAGTATTTACACCCCCTATCAGGAGGAAGTTTCCAGAAGTGCTGTGGCTGCAACAGAACTGCAATATGGCAAATTATACTTCTGTGTGTCAGTCTATGAAATACTATTTTAAGCATTGGTCAAGCTATTGGAAGATGTGAGGGAGAGGCAGAGATCTGAGGCCCGAATAAAGAAAAAGTGTTTTGTGCAGGGCTTATTATACAGCTTATGCAGACCATGGACTCTTATTACAGCTTGGCCACAGAACTAGTCTTAATAAACAGAACAAAAACTGGTGCTGTCCTTAAAGGCAGAATTAAGCTACAACTACTCAAGTATCATATTAAGCCAAATAAAACCTGCAAATTGTGCCACTGACATTTTGTTTAGGTTACAGAATGTGGTTTTCCCCAGAAATTGTATGCCAAATGACAGATTAAAAATAAAATTAATTCCTAAAGGCCTTACCTGGCATTCTGATTAGGTTTCATTTTATTATTAAAATCGCAAAAAGTAATTCATTTGGTGGAAAGACAAGTTTAGCTTTCTTAAATAACAGTTTTAGAAGAATGTTTATATTAATAGGAAAAGATAATAATCTATTCTAGTTCTAAAGCATGATTATCTTGAAGGTACTTGCTTCTTTTTTCTGATGACAGAGCATTAATGTCAAGTTGTATATTTCTGTTGTTATCCAAGTACAAATGCCAACTGGTTGGAGCCTGGAGAAGGCTCCATTAAAAAAATTAAAATTAGTTTAAAAAATATAAATAAGCTTCTTTTATTTAAAAAAATGTTTTCCTAGCAGCACTAAGTGGAATTTAATTTTTTTTGCTATAGGTTTCAGTCCCACCAGCGATTTACTTGTTCACTGCACCAGCTATTTTGTTAAGTGTCCCCACTATACAAAACCTTCCTTGTGGGTTGTTTTATTCCAGATCTTCAATCAGACTTACTATTCAAAGGCTCAGATTTTTCCTGAAAGGAAGGGAATCCAGCCCATTCTGCATCCAACAGATAATTCCCAAAGTATTAGCTGTCTGACAGAGGCAGAAAATGTTGAGAACCTTAATGCCATTATATAATTTTTGATAATAAACCTCATTTTATGGAATGTCAGTTCTTACAATTGTCAGACATTTGAATTGGGGTTAAATTCCAGGTTCTCCTGAAATATGAGCCATGACTCAGTAACAGACCACAAGCATCTCCAGCAAAGAGAGTATCAGGAAGCAGGGCTGGGAACAACCTCGGAGACCTTGGAAAACAATTGTCAGACTACGTAAAACACAGCTGGGTGGGCCAACAGTTTCACTAAGTATAATGCAGCTCCATGTGCAAGTGCAGGAATGGTACATATATACTGTAATATAGTAATTTTTGACAGGACTTGCTATTATTCAGATTGTAATCACGGAAGTTTGCTTTTTTATTTGTCATAGACGTTAATATTACAAAACGCAGCAGCCTTTGGCTAAGCTGTTGAGTAGTTAGTTGACAAGAAATGCTGGCCGAAAACAGCTGCGTTTATATCCCGCCCTCCCCGCCAAAGGATAGCTACTACTCAGATGAGACATTGTGCTAACTGTGTTGTGTTATGAATGCACTAAAAGAAAACAGACAAATGAAGCCATTATGCTATTTCCAAAAGCGGTGCAGGTGGAGTGAAAGCATTTCCATACGAACCTGGCTTTAAAAACTGGGCTGTCAAAAGAACAGTTAAATGTAACACAAAGTAAGAAACTGTCCAACCAACTAACGGTAGTTTGTTTTTTTTAATTTGTTTGCTGTGTTTTCAATTCACTACTTGCAAGTAATGTATTTATTAAAGAACAGAAAGCATAAAATAAATGCAAGACCAGCGGGGAGTTGTAAGAGTGCTGTGACTGACCGGGGGGAGGAGCTAATGTTAAAGAGAGGCAAAGGGAGAGAAAAAACAATGAGGGTAATACACATTAGCACCACGCTTACCAAGCCACTCAAGAGGCTGTGCATGCTTCATATATACGAAGCTAAAGCATCAGCTCCCAGCCAGCAGCATCCCATTTCCAAGGTGTCTCTCTCTCTTTAAGGAAGTATCAGGCACACAAGGTATTGGGCACTAAAGTAGCAAAAGGGAAAACTCACTGTCTTGCAACTGCTACCTTCCCCATCTTTCAAGACCATTGCCAAGGTTTTTTGAAAAGCAACTTTCTCTTAATATTTATGGAGGATCATCTGCCTCTTGTGAGGTCAAACAAGAGAGGCCGGACGTGTCATATACTCAATTACACCAGGATACCCATGTGGGTGGGTCTCTTCTAGGGGCATAGTAATGGGCTAATCAAGAAGGGCTATCCAGTGATGAACAAGCCTTCACGTAGTAAGAGGAGAGAAAGCTACTGTGGTTTTTACAGAAAAGGCTGTAAGCATGGTGGCTTAATTAACACTTTCTTAAGACAGTGGTGAGTGGCTCCCCACTTTCAGTTAGGTACCTAAGGGGAAAGGGGGAGAAGGAGGAAGGCACATGAATGCAATTGATCAAACTGATTCAGATCAGGATCAGCAGGCTATATCATTATCCCTTGAGTGGCTCCATAAGGGATGCTGACTGTGCATCAAGGAATCCACAAGCAGAAAGACGAGGTGCTACAGAGGGTGATACCATGCGAAACAAGAGACCCAAAAATATATATATAAATAAAAAAAAGATTTCCCCCAAATCTAGAGCTTACTGTAGATGACACAGTGAAGGCAAGAGAGAAAAGCCCAAGAGTAGTGCTACACCATTCAGTGTCTCTACATTGCACAGTATTTATAGTGTTCAACCACATCCAGGCTGCTGCTAAATGTCAAACTGGCAGCAGAGTCAAGTTACACACTTTGGAAACAGGGGAGTCCACAGATCGGTATAGATATGCAATGTGTCAAAAAGCCAAGACTCTTCATCTATTACAGACTCCCTCTTTTGCTCTTGCTCCTATGCAGGGTTGAAAGGAACACATTCTGACCAGCATTAACTTGCCCGCAACACTCAAAGATACAGCACTGGGGCATCTTAATGGGGTGGGGGAGAATGGAACTAGAAAACTTCAACTAGTGGGCAACAAATCAAACCATTTTTCCCACCTGAGAAGGTGGGAGCCTGTTTTAATCTTTGTGGTATAGCAAATAGAATGTTCAGAAACAGTTTTTATCCAATTACTCTAGGCTTTTACTATTCGATATTGTCATGACTATACTGCTGCAAAGTGCAGAAAACTGGAACCTGGTTTGGGGCCAAGTCAGAGTTTTAGATAAGATCTGAGAATCCTAACAAGCTTTCATTGCTGGGTCATAGCTGTTGTGGTACAATGCTTGCAACCTGCTGGCAGGTCAGGAAATAACTCAGAGGATATTCATAGCCAGACACAGCAGGACACAAAGTGAAAAGGACAGGGAAGGAAGGGAGGTAATGGAAATAATGGTCATTTCTTCTACAAGGGGGTGGCAGAAACTGCTCTTGTAATCTATATCTCAATCTAATGGAGAAGGTAAAACTAACAGTTGAAGACAGTGCAGTAACTGGAGCAAAATTTGCCATCTGCCAATGACACTGGGTGTGTTCATCTCTAAGAGGAATCCATGGGCCTTACAATATATGGGTCCTACCATGCAGCTCTCCCAGTTGGGATCGGTTCGGAGGACCACCAGACATAATTCTGTCTGTGCCCTACACCATGACAGCCAGTGTGGCATGGTGATAAGTGTTACACTAGAATCTGCGTAGCCAAGGTTCTAATCCCTACTCTGCCATGGAAGTTTGCTGGGTGACCTTGGGCCACTCATACCCTCTCAGCCTGACCTATCTCACAGGACTGATGGGAGAATAAAATGGAGAACAATGCCAGCTGCTTTGGGTGCCCGCAGGAGAAAAAGGTGGGGTACAAATTAAGTATATAAAATAAAATAAATGTGGCACTGAATGACCCCTGAATAGCTTCTAAGTCAGCCCTGAGCAAGACTCTACTGCCATGTTCTCCATGACAGCCCACCAGTATTTTATCATTGTTTCATACCCTGAGTGATATATCCTACGCATCGCTTCCCCCACTGATGGGCATTTTCCAAGTTTGATTCTTGCAAATGTGCTGAGGCCTTTACTGTTTTGACCTGACCTCACAACTCTGGTCACAATTAATTCCATTTTATAAGGGGATGCAAGTGAAATGTGAAAGGCTATCCACAAAATCTGGGGGTGAGCCTGGTTCCTAGAAGCCTTGATGCCCTAACAAACATATCCCAAATGCAGGGGGGAATTCATTCCACAGTAAAGTAACTGTTGAAAGATCAATCACTTAGCAGCAGATGAGACAATGGTGGTGTAGCACATTAGGTAAGAGGATGAGCCAAGATCCAAGAGGTCATTGGTTCAAATCTCATCTTAGCCACAAATTCAACACATGTCCTTAGACAAGCTACTCTTTCTCAGTCATGCATCTACAATGCAAGTTTAACAACACTGACCTATCTTACAGGGATAAAGTAAAAATTACTGCAATCGACTGTGAAGTCCTTTAAACAATGATATACAAAATCTAAGTATTATGATGATGATGATGAGGGCCCCCTCCACACTCCTTTAGGCAATTCTTGAGAAGTGTGTCCCAACAACTGAAGGACAGCCCTTGGGGGCTTTTAGGGAGTGGGGAGGCTCCAAACTGCATTTAGGATGCAGCAGTGTAACAACAAAGATAGGGCTTTCTGCCAGAAACAGCAAAGGTTTGCTATAAGCTAGCAGCAGACCCATAAGCCTGACAGAACTAGAATCAGTCCCAAGTGGAAATCCCAAGTGGAGAGTTGCTCTCTCCTGTTCTAGCCACTAAAATAATATTCTCAACTAGTGTAATGATCTGTAGACTCCCAAACAACATTTTCTTTGTCATCACCAAGTTCCATGTTGTAGCAATACAAGTCAGCATCCCCTCAATAGATAATGCTGCAGAGCCATGCGTGAATTCAGCTGTGTTCCCAAGCAAAGCCATTCCCCAGAGAGGTTTCAAGGAGAATCTGTGCTTCCTCTTGGGCATTTTATAGGTTTTGGAGCCTAACCCCCCTCCCCACCCCCAAGGCCTCAACAGCTTTTTAGAAACTTAAATCCAGTTATGTTTTAGTACGCTTTACTTACTACAATTAAGCCCTTACGAGAAATCCATTTTACATTTCCAGCTGAAAATTGGATTTTATTTGCTGCTGGAAAGAAAAAAAATGAGTTTTCAACATTCAACAATAAGAGGCAACATTCTGTCCTTAGCTGCTTTCCTGAAGGTGAGCAGAAATTCTTAAAGCATCATTTTCTTTAATTTAAGAGCATTAGGGCAAACTTTATAATTGCAGCTGCAATTAGAGCATATTCTAATACTAAGCCTTTGAAAATGTTTAATTTCTCCAGAGTTATAGTTGTGCTGGAAGACTAAAAATTACTCAGTACACTGTCCAGAGGAGCTGAGAGATAACTGTCAAACATACCTGGCTAATAAATACTTTGAGAGCGTAAAGACCAAACTAGATGTTACAGCAGCCACAGTTCCGACTTGTGGCCACCAAACCTATTTTAGAGAAAAATTTAGCCATTTAAAAATGCTGTCGGGGAAGGGGGCTGTTTCAACACTTGAAAGGGTGCAAGAGTGGACAAGATCACCTAGTCCCTTTATGTCAGGCCCAATTCCTCACAGTATTTTTAAATGGTAAAATTCTTCTCTAAAATTACATCAGAGGCCATGGATCAGACCAGCGGCTGCCATAACGTCTAGTTTGGCGCCGAGATTTCCCACTTTAATTGAAAAAACTGCATGTTCAATTACAGTAGAGAAATCTGAGCACCCAGGCGTCTGTAGGCATCATCACTGGGATTCTGTAGGTCATTGCCACTGGGAGCCTGGAAGTTCTCTGAATTAATTGCATATTTTATCTCTTCCCTTTGCAATGTCCAAAAAATTTATCTTGAGACTTCTCGCAAATGTTTGCAATTGTTCCTGAGGTACACAATAGTTCTAAGATAACCCAATGGTAGCCTTCACCCCCTTTCCCCCCAATAAAATCCAGTTATCATCATGTTATGACATCAACAGAGTTTCGCTCCCAGAAATAGGTGAAGCAAGATTATGGGCAGCAAAAGAATCCAATATAATCCCATGGCTAAAGTAGGCTAGAACTGAATTCATACTCCTTGGACTCTCTGGACAGCCTTGAGCAATTCACACTCCGTTCCAAAGATGAGAATCTATTATATTTTGGGGACAAAAAATCTAGGTTGCTGCTCTAAAAATCAGCAAAGCTAAAACATGTTGCACACTGAAAGGACTACATGATGATTTTCAAGTCTCTGCCCATAGGCATGTCATTAATAAAACTGAGATATCTGGTCTATTATGCAGACCAACGATCAAAAGATCAAACAAAATCAAACATATAAGCAGCTGGGATTTTTCCACGGCTGCTGTGCACACTGACTGCAATGCAATGAGACACCCTACAAGGGCTAATTTGCTTGTGTTGATTACAGAAGGGGACTATCATTCACAGTCCCTTCTGCCAATAGGTAGTAGTCGATGCACCATAAACATGTAAGATGTGAATCATAGAGTAACTGTATTAACATCTCCAGCATGGCATACAATAGCACTCCGATTCGAACTATTCCATGTGACATTTGTTTAGAGGGGATCTGGCTTGGTATTTCTATTCACATATATATTTTTGGCAAAAAAAGCTGAATAATTCTACAGAATCAAATGCAGCTTCATCACCACCACCCATCCTGCCCCCTCTGCAGCATTATTTCATGCGTCATCAATGACCGCCATGCCTATAGCTTCATGCCAGCACATTGACAGATACTAAAATGCAGTGTTCACTGGACCAGAAGAACAGAAATAAGAAGGGAGGGGAGCAGGAGGAAGGAGGAGGAGAGAGGAAATCCTAGAAAAGAAATTAAAAATGCAGACCATGCAAATACAAACCAGGTCATGGCTGCTTAGCTAATTTGGGCCAACTGCTGTGGAAGAAAAAATGTCGAACACCCCAAGTTGTGTAAATTTCTGTGAACATCTTAACACGCACACAAATACGTACGCAAACACACCAACCTGTGTAGAAACACAGGAAAGCATATATATATATATATTCTTTCCTACTGCCACAGGTTTAAAAAGCAATCATAAGCACAATGGGAATCAAAACTGTTTATATTCAGAAGTCTTCAAGCAAAGCATTAACAGGGCTGGATTAATGGCACAACTAAGAATTCTCTAGAGCAGAGCCAGAGCTGTGTGAGTTGATGATTCAAGAGTGACCCAAGTGACCCTGTTTGGAAAACAAGCTAAATAAGGACATAGCGGGCCTTTCCCTAATAAAGGGCACAGGAGCAAGAGCTGAGTCGTGGGTGGTACCAACTCCTAGGATTAGAAACACTACTGGAGATGGGTCCCCTGGATGCCAAAGTCCTACATCTTCCAACCCCTAAGGAGAAGCTTTTAGACAAACTGGCTTTGCCACAGCCGAGAATGGGGAGGAAGAATACTGCTTTCAGACATCCACAGTTCCCAAGCAGCTTAACAAGAATTCTAAGATGTAGAGATGTTGCTTTTTTGTACGTTCTCCTAAGATTTTTCAACAGTTATGCTTTCCCAGTTATATACAGCACTCCTAGCAAGCACCAAAGAAAACAGGAGGATTGTAAGCACTCTCTCAGTGCAGGATTAGGTCAACATTGTTCAAGTTATGGAAGGGGTTTTACTCAGCCTCTAACACACTATCCAATAGCCTGCCCTTGTTCTATTGCACCTGCTGCTCACCACAGTGGTCAGCAGTGCAGTCTCAGCTGCCTTGCCTGTCTACAATACAGCTCATGCCCTGACTACAGCTGCAAACTACAAGAGTGATAACAACAGAGTGGGGGAGTGGAAAAGCATGATTCTGCCTAGAGGCATTTTTATAAGGACAAATGCAAGGAAGCAAAGGGCCTCTGCAGTCCCTTGAGACAGGAGTGTAGCATATGATTCAGGGGATGGAGCAGAACCAAGGGATGGGTTCAGAGACAGGGCATATCCATTAATCCAGCCATGAAAATGTTGTTTGTTTTCATTTCCACAGCCTTACTCATGATACTTGGTGTGCATCCATCCCATTTCTTTTCAAACTGGTGTTCCAATGAGATTATTGCCAAATGTAAATTTTAAATACTGAGCCTTGAAGAGGCATTTGGGCAGCAAGCAAAACAACAACTGCTGTAGGCCTGCCACCACCACACCAATGTGGCCTGGAGCCTGGATATTCTTAAAAGGAAAAGGGAGCAAAAAATTATTGCTTTCTTTTCCTATTTCCAGCCTCTCATCAGTTGATTCAGATAGAAGAGGAATCAACCAAAGTTTTTGATATCTCATCACCACCACCAATCTTACTCCCACCTCCTTAGAGTGAATTCTTTCTAATGCTGCCTTGTCTCTTTGTTCTAAACTTAACTTCATACCAAGGAATATTTAAACAAAGGAGAATCAAATCCCATTTCCCTCTTTAGCTCCTTTCAGGGCCATAAATCAATTTTCTTTTTTCCCCTCTTTTTTAAAGTACTCAATATTTAGCAATAATTGTCTGCTACATCAAGAGTTTAGATTTCTCTTTTTCAAAAAATGCTTCTTGGATGATATAGATTAGTATCTTTTCTCACATCAATTTTAGCACAAGACATGCAAATATACTAGAAAACACTCCTAATCTGCTTTGTCTACAGTAAGAGTCTAAACTTGTCTTGCGAAGCTGCACTCATTGCCGTAGACCAGCGGTGAGATACTTGGCCTGTAGCGGATGCTGAAAGCAACAAGTGATTTCTTACCGATTCTATAGGCTTGTCTAAGGATGCCTGCTCAATCTCCAAGTGGCCTTCTTCATACTGATCAAAGTGATTTCCCTGCAAAAGAAGACACACACATTATTTTCTTATGGAGGCAAAACTTATTGCTAAAAGGATGCATTACAAGTTAGGAGCAATGCTCTGTAGGCACATAGCAGGGAGGGGGAGAATCATGTACACCATTCTGAACTGACAAAAAAAGTAATAGATACAGAATCCTAATCATGCTATATTTTGATATTTGCTCCACATTACTACTATTTTTTATTTTCATTTAACTCCAAGGGCATCAGTTGGAGATACCAAAAGAGAAGAATGGAAGAGGTCCTAGCATCAAGGGGGGGGAAAACTCACCTTGTCAGCTAGTCTATGATGAGAAGACTGCTTACACTCATTTAGAAGTCTTCAAGGACGTATGTCTTCTAGACCCTGAATGCTAGTACTGTAGAAACAAAACTTCCCCTACCTCAGCCCCTACTTTTTATTTTAAAAATGTATATTCTGCCTTTAGCGTATAAACTCTCTTAAGTATTATGTAGATTTTCAAGGCAGCAGTCATGAAGGGACCCCCCCCCCCAAATATGTTATCAGGCCTACCCTCCAAAGCTAGATGTTTTCATTCTCTGCTAGGCTGGGGTTTCTTGTGCTGCTTTTGAATAATTTTAGCAATAACACCTAACCGTGTATCTGATGAAGGAGGCTTATGACTATAAAAGCTCAGGCTACGATAATCTAATCAGTTTAAATTGCATGTTGGTTTTAATAGTCAAGAGTATTACTGCATTTATAAAATGCTTATAAAAAAGAAAAAAAGAGGCAACAATTCTGCAGAGCCTGCAAGGACTGAAGATATATCCACTAAAAGCCTTGAATGGTTTGCCATTACCAAGCAAGCTTATTTTGGCATGACTGGTCTTATTAATGGGGAAACTAGCCTGAAGCTCCAAGAATTTTACCAACTGTTCAGATCTAAAGTGCTGGAGGGAGACTTCAGAATAGAATTCTTCATGTAATATGCAAGCAACATGCTTTCTGAATTCCAGGAAGTTACATGTGCATGCTGCTTATGCCACAGAAAGCTAAAGAAAGACAAGGTCAACCACTTGGCTAGCTTGGGGCAAGTAAGACCTCCCTACAAAGAATGCCCATTCTCCCTCAAGCCTTAAAATGCAGCTGGCCCTGCATTTTAATGATAGCAGGAAGAGAAAGGTAGTAATCATCACACAGCCTTACTCAATATTAAGCTGCTTTCTCCCCTATTCAGACTCACAGAGCAGCTGCTATAAGCACTCTCTGTGGAAACACAGCATAATGCTAGTGGCATTTCGCTCATCTCATCTCCCACCCTGCCTTTTGGGAGCACAGGGTGAGTAGCAGAGGCTTAGGCAAATGATGGGAGGAGGAGGGGATCCCCTGAACTGTTATTTACAAACTGAAACAATGCTAAGCAAGTGCTTCAAAGCTTCACACTTTTACTTACTGGACACTGGGAAGGGAAGAGCTGCTAAACAAAATTAGGAAGAATATCAAAAGGGAACAGGATACTGCACTGAAACAAAACCGCTTCAGGAAGTAAGATACAAACTTATGAAGCACCATGCACCTGTGGTTAAAAATTGGATCAAGCAATGGGAAAACAAAATATGGCAGGGTTAAGAAAAAACAGAACCAAAACCCAACTGGAGCCTCTGGCTAAACTTTCGGCCTACTAGCTTCCATGTTTAATTCAACAGCCAGTAAAGTAAGTCATCTTGTCCTTGCTTGCATCCCTGTCGAGCATCATGGTTAATCTGACCTGTCCGCCACTTGTCAGTGCCAACTTCACAAGGAAAAAATGCTTACATGATAGGCTCCTTAACAATGATTTGCAAATTAGACAAATTTAAGCAAAATAGCATACGCACTGAATGCGATTTCAGTTCTCAACAAAGCACAACACAAAACCAATCCTCAAACCACAAACAACATCTGGCTACTAAATTCATTTAGCTGCCAATCTGTTAAGAAAATAAAACAGTTCAAACTTATAATGGGATTCATTCTTTTGCGCAGTACTTACCATAACAAGAGTGCTTATTACTACATGCAGTTTACATACAAAAAATAAAGAGTGCACATGGTTTGTAAAACAGAAATCGAACACTACCCATGGCCCTGTTGAAAATTATTTTTACCAGGGACAGGCCAGATGCTAGGGCCTTGTAATATGATCGCTATAGGGACTTGAAGCAAAACGGCAGCTCCAAGTTACTTGTGAACCCAATTCTGAAGTCCCACAGGGGCCTGACTCAGATCACCACTGCATTTGGGGGGGGGGCCTTCAGCCTTCCTCCCTGTGTAGCTTTCCTGACCCAAAACAGCACAGAGGCTATTATTTGTTAGGGGAGGCAGCACATGTAAGTATTCTGTGCAAATAATGCCTCCCCAACCTGCCACAGATATAAGGATTATAGTATACTAGGAACAAAGCGCGTTGTGGGGAAACAATACAATGGGCTCTAGAAAGAGCAGAGTGAAGATTTGTTTTCCCTCACAGAAAAATTAGCTTATGCACTGATCAAAGACTCCTTGACATCGAGATTCAGAATCTCAGGAGTCTTGCAATAGGCAGATGTTCACCCCTAGGTTTGGGGGTTTTACCCCATGAGTATAGGGCAGAATATCTCACTTGTTTAGTGGCCCCACATTATTGCAGAGCTTATTCGTTAGCTTGGTTTAATGTGCTACCTTATGCGATACTTTATGGGAGATTCCATAAAACGCCATATGCTAACAGGTTATGCACTTGTGTTCAGCGAGACACAGAAACCCTGGAACATGTGTTTTTGTATTGTACTTATTACTGTGATATACAACCCACACTCATTGACCTGCTGTTGAGAGAGCAAATTGGAAAATATGATAAACGTAAAGTTATTTTCCTATTGGCTACTCAGAACCAAAAAGTTATCGAAACTGTAGCTAAATTTTTGTATCTTGCATCTATGAGGTGAGTTGTGCATTTGTAGACTGAGTTCTGGTTGCGTCTCGTGTTTTTGTTAACATGGATGTAATGCCAATAAAGGTTGCTGCTGCTGCCAAAGAAAGGGCAGGGTAAGCAGGCAAGACATTGCCCCCTCTGCCATGCCCTGATCAGGGTGAGGAGGGCAGGGAAGCTGGGCCAGGCACTGCCCCCTCCCTAGTGCCCCGATTGGGGGAGGGCAGGGTGGCTGGAACTGGCACTGCCGCCTTCCCAGCACCGCGATGGGGGAGCAGGCAAACCTGGCAGCCACCTGATTCGGCCTGTTCAGGGGGAGGGGAGCAGGCAGTGGGGTACTGCTGTGCCTGCCAGCCAGTAACCCGGTGAGGCCCCATTCAGGATCGGACTGGAAGCATGGGGGGGGGGGGGAGGAAGCAGACAGCTGGGCGCTGATGCACCTGCCAGCCACCCCGAGCGGCCCCATTTGGGGTCGGACTGGGCAGGCAGGCTAGAGGTGCAGGGAGTGTTGCGGGGAGGAGAGGAGCTGTCAGCGGGGCGCACTCCTGTGCCTGCCCACCGCTAGGTTCAGCCCCTATGGGGCTGAACTGCTCAGCTGGAGGGGGGAGGGGAGCAGGCAGTGTGGTGTGCTGTTGCGCCAGCCTCCTGGGCAAGCTGTTTCCAAGGACTTGCCTCTTATCCCTGCTGGGGGCGTGCAGTGGAATAGAGGTGAATCGTCTTGAACACGCTTACCCATTTATGTAGTAAGATTAAAGTGAGCAATACACATGCACTCTAGTGAACTTTCTGAACTCTGCATGAATTCTGGTAGTTTTTTCTTACTTCTTGAAAAACAACATAGGTGTACTTTCATCTTTGATAGCTAATTAAAAGTAATGGACAGTATCTAGATTAATGTCCTCAAATTATACAATGGACCAGTGCTGATCTACTCTTGTCTTCCTGTCATTTTTCACAGATGTATAGTTTTATTTTGCAAGTTGTATAGCATGTCACTTTTTGGCTCATTAAAATGTTATACAGTAGAAAATATGAATAATTATTAAACCAATCATTGTTTATCTATGCTATCACATGAAAAAGATCTTAGATTTTTGCATACCATAACCTATAAAAGTGCCAACTCAGATAATATGTCTGGGTTCTGACTGAATGAAATCACATGAAGACCTAGATGAGAATCTTACCTTTGTATTGTATGCTATGAGGATGCACTTCATAGAGGCTTTGATTGTTTTAAACTTAAGAGTCAATTAGGAAATGTTAGCAAACCTTATTCTTATTGCTTTTCTGTGTTCCATCTTTGTAGGATTTATATTAATAATCATATATGTTTTGATAACTTGCTTCTTCAAAAAGATTAGACTGTATTTCAATAAATGAAATATTTAAACTCTAAAAGAAGTCTCTGTGTCTTGGGCAGGGAGGGGAATAGCAAGAAGAACCCTATAAATAATTTGTAGTGATAAGCACCCTTGTTTAAAAAGCAAATACTGTTTTGCAGGATGGCAGCTGTGAGTTCCCTGTAGAAACTTAATTCTGAATTGTCATATTGTCCTGATTTGGATCAGAAGAAGGGGCTTCAACTGCCCTCCCCTCACCCTGGAGCTGTTTTCTCAACTTGAAATGGGTTTGTAACGGATTTTTATCTGCGTCTAATTAAAGCTTTCACTGTCTCTGACTTTTCTTTACTCTTGGACAGCTTTCAGCACTTAAGACCTGATTCGGGTTCCAGAGATCGCTTCGGTATGCTCCGTGAAGATCTGGAGCATACTGAAGCAAGGGGGGAACTCCCCACCACCACCACCCACCCCCCTGGGGAGACCCCTCCACCCCCCCACCCAACCCTGGGGAGACCCCTCCACCCCCACCCACTTACCTGGTAGTGGGAGGGTTATCAGCTGGGCGGCAGCGGCGGCAGCACAAGGCTGCACGGCCTGGAGCCAGCTGGCTCCTCTGCTGCCACCCGAGCCTGCGGGGTGGTGGGAAATGCCGGAGCCTCCTCCTCTGGCCCTTCCTGCCCCTCAAATGGCCATGGCGTGCCAGCACCGCGGCAGCCATTTGAGGGGCAGGAAGGGCTTTCTCCACTTCCTCCGGCCCTTCCTGCCCCTCAAATGGCCGCTGCGGCACCAGCACGCCGCGGCCATTTGAGGGGCAGGAAGGGCTGGAGGAGGAGGAGGCTCTGACCTTCCCCACCACCCCGCAGGCTCGTGTGGTGGCGGCGGCGGCAGAGGAGCTGACCCAGAGCCACCACAAGGTAGGTGGGGGGGAGGTGGGGGGTTGGTGTTTAAAGGGCTTGCAAGCAGCGGCAGGGCCCCTTAAACAAGCCCCGAAGCTTTGCTTCAGTATTCTGATTCAGGTTACCAGGGTTAACCGAATTGGGTCTGCTTTGGGTATTTTTACCTGAAGCAAAACCCGAATAGCACAGCCCTACTCAAATCCCATCATCCTCTCAGTTCCACCTACCTCACAAGGGTGTTGCAAAGTGTGGGGAAGGAGGGGTGAGTAGAGAAGAGAACTGTACAAGTTGATCTCTGGAAAGGAAGATCAGGCTATAAGATACCAAAGGTTTTACTTTGAACATCTTGTGTTTTGTAGACTGAAAAACGGGTGCTCTGTAGGCTGAAAAAAATTTTTCCCAAAACTTTTGCATCAGAACTTTAATGCAAGCTGCTGTTTTGGCTCATGGAATGTATTTTTGGCTCACAACACTGCACAGCTTAGAGGGCACATTGGTTATCACTGAATATGTTGCTGCTCTATGTTTTTATAACAAGACAATCCATCGATCTTCAAAGGTTACATCTTTAAGGGTACATCTCAGGGGTGCACATCTGAAAGGGCTCAAGCAAGTCTGAACAAATACTTTCAGATTCCTAGGCATTGGCTTAAATTGTTGTACACCTCAATAAGCCAGCACCTGGGATTTTTCCAGTTCTCACAATCCTGTTTTACTACTCTGTATCACACAGTAACTATCTCAGGAAAAAGCGAATGTCCCCTTTCCCTAGTATGCCTCACAGGAAGTATTTAAAACCAGACATATAGATTTAACTGGTCCTAGGATGGTCCCTTTCAGCGACAGAGAGTTGTGGGGACCAGCAGAGACTACATATCCAGACTAGAATCTTATACACATGAAGCTGCCTTATACTGCATCAGACCACTGATCCATCAAGGTCAGTACTACCTACTCTGGTAGAGGCTCAGGTAGAGGTCTTTCACACCACCTACTGCCTAATCCTCTGAACTAGAGACGCTGGGGAGTGAATCTGGGATCTTCTGCACGCCAAGCAGCTGCTCTACCATTGAGCCATAGCCCCTCTACTTCTACAGGCATTGTCCCTTCACTGCCTTAGAACTGGGATCCCGAGTTTCCTGGATGGAAAGAGACAACACATCTAAACAATCAGAAGTACCACTAGCTTCAGTAAGACAGTTTCCCATCAGTTCTCTGATGGATAGCATTTACTAATAACAAGCTCAGTTAGTTGAAAAGTTATTCAGAGTAAAAAGGTTCTGTTAGGCAATAGCACCCAATATCCAGGACGTATTCCTTTTAGAAACAATAGAATAACACAAAAGTTGTTGAATGTTTCAGTTTACAATCCCTGTGGGAATCAAAAAGATCTAACACTGCATTCCATGATCCGAAAGATTAGAGACAGTCAAAACAACCTGAAAAACACTTTGTGAATGAAAAATCAAGCAAAAAAAGTCCAACAAATCTGCTCCTTTCTGCATTCATATTTGGAGAGCTCTTTAGAAGGTTTGTTGTTTCTCATGCAATTTATGGAGAGTCTGTCCAGCTGAGAAACTGCTGAAACCTGGAAATGGTTTCCCAAAAGCGAAGAGACAACATTGTTTTCCATTAGTCTCAAAATCCTGTAAGCATTGCATACGACTTAAGAGAGAGCCACATGGGAACTAGCCCTCCCAACCACCAATTGCTGCTAATGTATACTGCCTCAGACCCCGAGGAAGAAGGCTGGGGAGGGGCCTTCTTCCATCTCATAACTCCCCAAAGCTGAGTCAATGTCCTTATTTAGAACAGCTCTGGATTCTCTGCAGTATGTATACAGCACTGTATACCTACGGTGCAGAAACATATCTGAAACGAGCAAGTTTCCCAAGGCAGAATTTAGTAGCTGCCATAGAGTCATGAGAATCAAATTTCAGATTATCTCAAAAAGCTTCAATTCCACCTGAATACGCTGAACAAAAATGAAAGCTATGTACAGGTATATACATAATTTGTTAGAAATGAAGGATATAGTGCAGCGATTGGCATCCTAATGGAATACAACCTATCCAAAGAGTCATATAATTTCCCACATGCTAATAACATTGTAAGATGGGTCCTGTCAAGCTCACAAATTCATAAAGATAAATTTATTAGTTTCACAGAACCTTATGAATGCTTGCTTAATATATTATTACTAGCAGGGTTCCCAGGACTTACAGGGCCCACTTCCCCCCTGTATCCTTTCCTCTCTATCCTCCTGGTGGCTCTGATTTCATGCCCCATTCCCCTGCTTCCTTCTCTACTTCCTGCTCAAACAGCCTTTCTTTTATCAGACCCCTGCTTTCTCACAGCTTGAGGTATGCTAGTTGTTTCTATGTAACACTAATTCATGACCTAAAACAGGTGAATCATTGGGGCAGGAGACTGTATGCAGCTTAAGAGTCTGCTACCAATTTTAGGATATTTATTAGTAGCCTCTGGACAAGATATGACCCTTTCCAATACTTTAACTGCAGAATTTGGTCTTTCTGGTCACATGAAATTTCAGTTCTCCAAGATACAGACTATCTACAGCTATACCAACAGAAAAAGAATTCTCTCAAATTCGCTAAAAATGGAGCATCCATTTATTCCCCAGTCTGTATACTTCCTGGGGAAAAGACTGATATTCCAGCTTGTTTGTGGACAGTCACAACTTGCTTAAGCATCTTGAAAGGCCAAAAGTATTTGCTTTGCTCAGCACTGTTTCCATGAAGTAATATAACTCTGGTTTCTGACAACCACATCCCAGAAGGAGAAATTAATATCCAAAGGCAACAGCATCCAGGAGGGAAAAACAACAACTGACTTCACTATTTTAGCAAAGTCTCTTGCATGCATAGAAAACTATCAATTTCAAATAGCAGACAACATTCTTCTGCATACACAGAAAATCATCAAGTGAGGGAGTTGACACATTCTGTTCTCCAATTGTACATGAAATCTATTTTCTTACAGATAAAGTTATATCTTAGCATATGTGACATAAAAAGAAGCAGCTGAACTCACCAGATTCCCACAAAAATGTTAATAAACAGTTCAGATTAAGGGGAAATATTTGATTGTATTCTGCAGAACTATTTAGTTTCCTCCAACAGAACACAGGAAGGAATGGATCTACATTGTCACCTGTACTACACAAACAATACAATAGTGTAGCCTACTGCAAGATCATTTTACATTTCTTAGAACACAAGAAGAGAACAGATATTACAAGCTGAAATTTAGTAAAACCAAGCACAGGGTGGAAGGGAGAGTAAGAAGAGATAGGCAACCTGCCCAGCATACTGCCACTTAGTTGAAAAATGAAGTCAATCAAAATATACTCAACTTCAGTTTCTCACCAGAATAATATTTCAAATGCCTAGGTAAGGACATCAGATCTTGGCAAAGAGATTTCCCCCCACACTGTATACTGGTAATTCCTAAATCGTGAGCTTGGAGAAGACACATTGGAGTGTTGCAAGAAATAAATTTAAAAGCTCTTATGAGCCAAAAACACTCAACCCTAGAAGAGGCAGACCAATCCATCACCATACAACCAAGTGCTCTGATTTGCCGTCTTCCAATTACTCACTGGGGGTGGGTAATCCTGCCATGCCTTAATTGAGCGCACCAGATCAATCAACCAATCTCAATCAAAATAACTGCCCTCCAAGGAAGTTGCCCATTGTTCTTTTCCACTTCTTTTTGCCTGCTCACAGAAAAATAAATATTTTTAAGCGATGGGGTAAAACATGCCTCCAATTTAAATGCAGAAGAATGTATGCTTCAACTATCAGATGTGTATGAAACAGTCTTTTACCCTATTAGTAATGATAAGCAGGAAACCTGAGACACTCATGGGGGAGGAGGATTCCACCCCACCCGTTCACTGAACCGCCCAATTGCCAGGCAGCCCACATGCCTGCAATGCGGCTGCTTCTGCCTGCCTGGCTCATGCAGTGGGGGCATCTTCTCTCCTCCCCTTGCAGTGCCTGGCTCACATGGCAGCCACAAAATAGGCTACTGCTACCTCCTCCCAGTAGCATCCCCACAGGGATTTGAAAGAAACTCACAGGGGAATCCCTGTGACAACAGTGCCCCACTCGCTCATTCATTCACCTGCCCCTTCCCACCACTCTGCCTGGCTGTCTCCCCCGCTACTCATGGTACCTTTATGTTTTCATTTTTTTAAAAGTTCTCATTTTTCTGCAGACCTGGGGAACTCCCATTAATCTGAAGGAAGATGACCCCCCCCCCCGCCCCAGGTCTGCAGAAAAATTGCCTCTCTCAGTACACGGCACCACAACTGGAGTCATGTTGAGAATTAGAAATAACAAGCAGGGAATCACAAAATTAATGAAGGGAATCCCATCCTCTTCAGACTTATCCCCCCTTCACCACCTACTTGCAAACTAGCCTGCCCAGGTTTGTGTGGTGGTGGCTCCTACTGTCCTCCTCTCCCCCATCTCCATGCAGTATGGTTTCTGGGGAGGCGACAACAGCACCATCACCTCTGGCTGCCTGGCTCACATTGTGTTCAGGAGCTGGCTCCTGCTCTCCCCTTCCCCCACATATCTGCCGCTCTGGGAATGCCACAGGCATCCCTGGACTTAATGGCTGATTGGAAAAGAAGAGGAGCCAGCAGGAGCCCCACAGTAGCAGCCAGTCCAGCTTTCATTCTCCTGGGGGGCAGCTCAAGGACAGGCAGAGCAATGCCCACGAGAGGCCTAGAGAGGGAAGACTGGCTCGTGCACCTGCCACCACCCTTGAGCAGCCCCGGCTGGTCACTTCTTCATTCCAGCTGCCACAGGACCAGTGCCAAATCTGGCTGTTTAAAAGGATACTGCAGCACCAGTGGCCAACCCTGGGCCATGTTCTGCCCCTCTTTTGGCACTCCTGCTACCACTGCTGTCTGTGAGGAGAGCAAGGGATTGTTGGAGCCTGCTGCTCCTCTAAGCATGCATACAAAGCAAGGGAGGAGCACAGCACCTTTGCCCTCTGGAGTGTGCACTAGCAGCAGGACCTTCAGAAAAGCAGCAAAATATCTCACCTTTACAGCGGCTTGCTACAACCTTCGGGTCCAAACTACCCTGCTGAAAACTACTGATAAAAGGGTTGATGATCTAACAGGAGGCTGAATTAAAAAGTCATTTTTTCATGTGTAAGCAAACCTATGAATTTTACAACTGCCCTTTTTGACTGTAAGCAGATAGGGCATGGACTACACAACCAATTTAAATTAAGCTCTAAGGTCTTATTTGCAAACAAGGCTGGCCCAGGGTATTTTGCTGCTTCACACACGTATACTGCCTGTCACGGGGGTGAGTCAAGACCAGCACTACTAGCAAGGCAGTAGGACTCAGATTATACCCAAACAGAAGCTAAAGGTGCTGGCTACAACTGTTATCTGGTCCCATGCCAATGGTGTCCAGGAAGAAGATAGGGCCTCAGTTTGCCACTGAGTGGCACAAATCCAGCAGGTCTCAATGGCACAAGCCATGTCCCTTGTTGTCTCTTTCTACATTGCCAACAGCCAGAAGGAGACTGAGTCCTAGCAGCACTGCCAATGCCTCTGGAGTTCACCTCTGTGTATTTCTACAGAGGTAAATTAGTTAAAGCAACTGCTTAAACTATCAAAAATCTTATCGTGTAAACATTAACAGGCTGACAATGTTCTTATATATTACAAACTCAGTTCACAATCCTAGAACGTACAGGTAAACCTCTGCCAGTTTTCTTATCTTATATATATTTATTCAAAAGTCCCTTTTTATTCAATGGGGCTTACTCTCAGGGAACTATTCATAGGAACCCACCCTGAGTTACAAGTTACTTCATAAAAACTGCACTCCCATTAAACATATTTTGACAAAAAAATATGCTCTACTTTTGAATAACGAAAATTATTTGGGTAACAGTTTTATGGGGAGGTGGAATACAATATTGAATAGAACAATTATTTTTACAACCAACATCTTCCTCATGTATTAATCTGAAGGAATTTTTACATGAATTACTTCACTGCTAGCATTTCACAACTTTATCAGTAAAATGTAAGACTAACAATGGTACATTATGAAATTAATGCTAGTGATTTTGGGACAGATGCTGCTGCTCACATGACTATGTCCCTTTGTGACTTTGGCAATGATCTGAGGAGTTGTGAACAAAGACGGAAAGGTAACTCTTTCCTTCCTTTCCTCAGGTAGCAATACTGAATGGTTTGACAGGCATATCTGAATGTTTAAAATAAAAGTTTATAGGCAAAAGGGAGGAAACACAGGAGGGATCTGTAATAAGTTAAATCATAACTGAGGATTTGACTCAAGCAAAATACAAAGGCAAAAACCCAGAAATATACCAGCCCGGATATACCAGCCAGTTTGGTGTAGTGGTTAAGAGCGCGGGACTCTAATCTGGAAAACCAGGTTTGCTTCCCCACTCTTCCACTTGAAGCCAGCTAGGTGACTTTGGGTCAGCCACAGCTTCTAGGAGCTCTCTCAGCCCCACCCACCTCACAGGGTGATTATTGTTGTGAGGATAATAATAATATACTTTGTAAACCGCTCTGAGTGGGCATTAAGTTGTCCTAAATGGCGGCATATAAATCAAATGTTGTTGTTGTTAGCATAATTTTAAAACCTAGTGACTGCTGGTATAAAAATGGGTTGTCCAGTTTTCCCGCTTGCTCTGCCTTTGTGGATAGGGAAAAAATAAAGAATCAACATCTGAGAGGACCTTTTTATAGATTATTTGAATTCTAGAGCCCAGTAATCCCAGTGGCTTATTTCCAGTGAAAAACTGGGGACTCATTCCCTCACCTAGATTCAGGCAGGACTCCATATTCACAACAAGATGTGTGTTGTGGAGCATATGCAGGATGTTCATGTTAGCTGGCCAAGGGTATTGTGCTGACTGGATGTGACTGACTTCTGGGCAGTTACACCATCCATGGATGGCCCATCCACTTACACATTCAACACCTATGGATAAGAGGGGGCGTGGCTCTGCTTCGGATGAAGACAGTTGCAGAAACCTGAGCTCTGCTCCCCCCTCGAGCAAATTAGAAAAAGAAAGCAACTCATTTAAGCAAGAACGCTCAAATAATGGGCAAGAACAATGCAGAAAAGAAAAATGCAAATGGCAAGTCAGCTAAAAAGCTCCAGGATTACTTTCCCGTGCCTTTGCAGCCTGAGACTCAAAATGACGCTGGAGAAGAAGCACTCAAAATGGCGCCTGAGGCAAATGCAACAGGTAAAACTTTGTCTGAAACTAATTTGCCCTTGTTGCTGCAAAAAATGGATCAAAGAATCTTGTATAAAATTTCAAATTTAACTGACCAGATCTCAGATATAAAATTGGACATTACTAGAGCCATTCATAAGGCCGATTGTGCAATGGATCTGAGTACTTCATTGCAAAACGAAATCCAAGCCTTGCAAAAGGACAATGACTTAATGAAAAGCAAAATTCGATCCCTAGAACTTTCAAATCGCAAGCTTCATCTTAAATTTAGAGGGATTGAAGAAAATGAAGCAATAAATGAAGATCCTGCAGCTTTTTTGAACAAATGGCTAACAAAAATTCTAAACCTCAGAGATCATACTGCCCCTCTAATCACCACAGCACATCGGCTTGGTTTGCCAAATAATCCACGAAGGAAAAGCCCCAGGGACATTTTAGCAACTTTTTCAGATGGGAGTTCAAGAAAAAAGATCTTAGAAATGGCCAGACAACAGAACTCACTTACTTATAATGGGTCTTATATTGCTGTCTTTGTTGATCTACCAAAAGAAATCCTCAACAAAAGAAGAGAACTTAAACTGATCACAGGAACTCTTAGAGAAGCAGGAATTGAATACAGATGGTCAAGCTTTACAAAGCTCCAGGTCACACACAAAGGGAACACTTATCTGGCAGAAGACCAAGATTCAGGTTTGACCCTGCTGAAGAATATGGATCTGGAGATACCCAGAGACCCAGAGACTATATCTCTTAAAAGGAAAAGATCTCAGCCTCCTACCCCACAAAAGGGTAGTAAAATTCCAATCAGACATACTTAATAGTCATTTTCCTCATTGTAGCCTGCTTATAATTCTAACTTTTCTGCATAGAAGCAGCTATATATATTCTAACAAATACAATGTTCTAGTTTACTAATTAAGGTTCGGGGGTGGGAAAAGTTAAAGCATTATGTCATTTCAGGTTCAGCTCCAGGAAGTATTACGGCTCTTCTACCTTGGTAAGTGATACCAAGTACCTGAGTGGGGTATATACCCACAAGGTACAGAGAGCTGTTTAAATAACATAATCAAGTGATTTAACTGTAATTCTGCTCTTTTTTTGTTTAGTGCATAACACTTGATTAGTGAATCTAGCAATTTGTATTTATCTTTGCAGGGGGAGGGGGAGGTTAGGGAGGGAAGGTTTGTTAAGGATGGAGGGGTGGGCAATTTCAGCAGGAGGGAGGGTAGATAACTGTTTACGTAAATGTTAAGGCATGTTGGTAAAATTTTCCAAATTATTATTTTTCATAGCTCTAACTATAATCACTTTTAGATGTAGAATCCTTGTGATAATGTAACGCTAAAAATCTTTGTACAATATCTTATTTTGCTATTGAATATCTTCCCTTTTGTTGTTATTGAAAAAGTTAAAAATAAATTTAAAAAAAACCTATGGATAATGTGAAATCCATAATGTGAAATCCATAACATTTCATGTTCTCCACCGGCACATCTGCAGTGAAGAATAATAAATTTTATTTAAATAGTTTTAAGATTGTCATAATCATTTCTTAAAATTAACATAGCTTACATGGTATCTGAATGTAACAGAAATACTGACATCCACAACAAAATCTTAAAAGTGAATTCATGACTCTCTAACCAACATACTGTAAGCAATGACCTACAGGAGGAGGTGGACTGCTCTGCAGCCCATTGCAATAATTTTGCTCAACACTTTGTAGACAAAATCTTTCACATGGACAGAGACCAGAACTTGGTAGAGTACTAACTCAGTACTCCATTTTTAGGAGTCCTAGTACTTCTTTAACACAGTACATGGTGGGAGCTACTGATTGTGTACTCTGAGAGCCAGTTTGGTGCCGCGATTAAGAGTGCGGGACTCTAATCTGGAGAGCCAGGTTTGATTCCCCACTCCTCCACTTGAAGCCAGCTGGGTCACCTTGGGTCAGTCACAGCTTCTAGGAGCTCTCTCAGCCCCACCCACTGCACAGGGTGATTGTTGTTGTGAAGATAATAATGGCATACTTTGTAAACCACTCTGAGCAGGCATTAAGTTGTCCTGAAGGGTGGTGTATAAATCGAATGTTATTAGTAGTAGTATTATTATGAAGTGAATTTGGTCCAGTGGTAATGCTGCAGCACGTAGTTACCTACATAACCTAATTTCCCATGTGATCCCCTGCTTTTGCAAGTGCTGAAGTAATGGAAGAGTTAGGGAGTCTCCGAAGGCACCGGGCACATCACAGTTCCAGTACTATCTCAAGGACCTCCTCCTTCTCTATGGGCTTCTTCAGGCACTTCAGTCATCAGAGGCATTTCTGCAAATACCTCCACTGTGACAAGAGTGGGCCTGTGCAGTAGCAGTGCTGTACTTACAGTATGACTTTCTAATAAATGTTTATCTTTCCCTCTCATTATTGGTGTCAAAGTTAACAGTGTACTCGTCCAAAAGGTTTGTGAAGCTTGAACTTGCTGATTTATTTGATGTAATTATATTTTTCTCTGATCCTTTATGGAGGTTGCTGCTCCCCTCCTCCAGTACATTTCTGTGGCACTTACTTTTTTTTTTAATGTAAGCTATCCCACGGATCCTTTGATGGATGCAAAGGCAGAATACAAATATTTCAAATGACACACCAAGTCACCTTTTATGGCCTTCCAAGGTAAAACAAATGCAAATACAATAGGATGTTCCAGTATTAAACCAGAACGTGCTTTTCCTTGGCTAGAGTAAATCTATGACCTTATGCAAGTACACTGAAAAAGAATATACAATGTTCTTGGGACGTGTGCCTATGTGCACTGATGCTCGACTTACATTTAAAATTTACACTGCTGCAGCTTCCTACAGAGTTCAAAGTGTTCCTCTGCCAAAAAAAGGCTTACCACACGAGGAAGAGGGATGGTGGTAAAACTTCTCCAAAGACAGAGGGCAAGATCCTCAACTACCCTAACCTCCAACAGCACTGCATCAAAATGTGGTAATAACCTCAAATTTGCCTGGAATATAATTAAAAAAAAAGTTTCCTAGATAACAGGAGGAAAAACACCATTGCAAGAAGCTTGAAGTTTAATTTGAAGTATGAGAATGAGTAGTTGGTGCTCCTTTATATCATCACTAGTATTACAGTTTCTGCTTGCTCTAGAAAAAAGAGCACAATAAGGCCTAACACTGCAGCACTTTAAACAAAGAAGCGTTCCCCTGCAAGTTATTAGGACATAAAACCTACAAGCAGATCCTCTGGGAGCCAGCCTGCAATTTTCAATCTGAATATACAGATCAATGTCACCGTAAAAGAGTGTAACTCCTCTCTCCCCACCTTCAGCTGAGTTTAGAAGCTCAACGAACAGCAGGGAGAAGGCACAAAAGGAGCAGTGGCAGGAAGCAACTTAGTCCTGAGTGCTTGCACACCAGAAAGGGAGATGAGATGAAGGATAGTTTAAATGAGAATTGACCTTGATTGAGTAAACAAATATCAAAATGTAGGTAAGTGGTTGTATATTTTTGTTTAAACACTGATTGCTTACAAGAGTGGTTTACTTATAAGCTGCTTTGCATCCCGTGTGGGAGAAAATTGAGATAAAATATTTAAGTGTAATTCTAGCCAGACATCACAAATAGTTTGACATTTATTCATGATGAATACAACCCTTATTTATTTCCAGGATTACATACACACTCTTCCTTCTCATCTCGTCACACACAGAATCATGACTGAAGACATCCTGGTTTAGAAAGTCTTCAACCAAACTTTAATTTGTTATGTCCAAATATGCACACCTTAAGTTTCTTCATCATAACCAGATCCCTAAATTATGGTTTAATGTCTGTTCAGACCCAGTTAATGGAAAAAGAAACAAGATCCTTCAGACACCATAAGAAACTGGCATTAAACTGAAACTAGGAAGTCTTCAATCATGGCTCTGCATATGAGGGGAGTAGGGAATGCATGAGCCCAAAAATCAAATCATGATGGTGAATGCAACCTAGTTATGACACAAACTGGAAGATTCCCATGGCTCTGAATTGAGAAACCCCCAGAACAAATGTTTGTGCATCATTTTTGCAAAGGAAATCAAAGAATCCTTGCTACATTGGCAAGGGGTGTGTGCGTGAGTGAGTGTGTGTGTGTTTTTTTACATGATGGCATCTAAGTCCCTCCCTACAGGAGGTCTTGAGATTCTTCCTCACATAAAAAGCAGAAAGCTGAGGCACTGGCAGCCAGTACAAGCAATCACACAATTCAGATAACCCAGCCACAAGGCAAACCAAGCAGTGGAATTCTATACAGGTATAATCGACTAAACCGACTGAAATGAATGGGTTTAACTTGGAATAACTTGGCACAGGACTGGCACTTTAAAAAAAATAAGTAAAAAGCAGGCTAGCAGACCTCTAACTGCCTGCTCAGCTCACAAAGGAAGTTGTTCTGTTTTTCACTTTTAGGCCACTAATGTGAACTCTGGTATGCCAGGGCAGGCAAAATATTCAATTTCATTTACTTATTTTTGTAAGATTCATAAAAAGCCACATTTAAAAGAGAGATCTTTCGGAGGCAGCAGACATTTTCAAATTAGGCAACAGACTGCCAAAATAATGACCACAATAATATTATAACTCAGAAAAATGTTCAGAATTGATGGGCATGCCTGGTGAACTATGCCGAAACAACTGACTTTTGCAACTGTAGGAGAGGGCAGCTAATACTTCTGGCCCTAAAACAAGTACTTGCAATATTTTAGGCCTACCAGCTAGGGTTGACACCAGAGCTGGACAAATATCTTTTTTTTAAATGTTCTAATAATGCTTTAGAAAGAATTGACAAAAATCTTTGACCAGTCAAATGTTTTGTCCAAGCAGGAGAACCACAAACTTTATCGTTATTTACATGGCATGCTCAATGTTCTTTACACAATAAAATAAGCCAAAGGGACAAGTAACTTGCAATGTGTACTTCAAGAAACAATGGGGAAGAAAATAGAGAGACTGAAAGGGAAAAAATCATGTATGCAAGTAAACGCTATTAGACATAAGCATTTAGTTGTCATGAAAAAGTCAGATTTTAAAGATGAATGAAGAGAAACCGCAGAATTTAAGCATCCAAGGCAGAGTTCCAGGCATAAAGGAAAGTCAGAGAGAACAAGGAGGGCTATTTGGTATGAGGTGGTACATTTGGAAAACACATATACTGAGCATGTTGAAGCTTAAACAGATTTGAGTCCTGTTCATGTTTGATAGAAGACTCCTAGGAAACCTGCATTACGCCACGTTGAGTTCCATAGGAAAAAGGGTGGAATATAAATATAATAAACACACAGCATGAGGCCTCCGGACAATTTAAAGTGGAAAAGATGAAGAAGTAAAGATCATGGACAGAAATACTGAAAAAATGAAGGAGGACCTGGAGGACAAGGCTGAGAGGAGCTTTGTAAATAAGCAAGAGGCATCTGAGCTGGGTGAGCAGATGGGATGGCCAACTGTACTTGGACTCCACATACTACTTGGGGATCTCATTTTTTAAAAAAATGTATACATTTTTATCTCACACTTCCTTCAGGGAGTTCTGGATGGTCTCCCCTCTTCCGTTTTACCATCACAACCCTGTAAGGTAGGTTGGGCTAAGAGATGGTGGTTAGCCCAAAATTACTCAGCAAGTTTCATAGCAGTGTAGGGATCTGAACTTAGTCTCTCAGTTCAACATTCCTGAACACTACACCATGTTTTCAGATGGTATTCCTCACTCCATTTACTACCCTCTGTCTTCAGACATCTGTTCATGCAGCTTCATTCTTAAAAGTATAAAAGTGACTCATTATTTTCTTTTCCAAGTCACACAATCCTACTGTAGGTTTCTGTTAGCTTGGTTTGCCAATCCTTCTTCTTCTCTCTTTAAAAAAAAAAGAAGTAAGATTGTATTTTACAGTGTACTATTTTAAAGCTGAATACCTGAAGCAGGAATCTACATGAAATGGAGACGAGTGCACAGGACGTATTATGTTAAGCGTGATTAACATTTCAAACCAGATTACACTAAGTCTCAGGAACAATTCGTTAACACACACACACACACACAGAGTACATCCTCTGTGCATCCACACACTCCATTTCCATGCTAGGTGCACACAATCATGAGCCTGAAGACTCACAAAACACCATTTTCCAGGTCTGACTCTGCTGTCTTCTCCATCACTATTTGCAATTCCCTTTTAAGCCCCTTTTATTGCGGATTTTTCAACAGCCACTAGTAGGCCCACTTGTTTTCTGCTGGAAGGATTCATGGCCAAACATAGACCAGTAAATGCTTTAATGGGTTAGCAAAAGTTTTAAACCACAGAATCCCTGCCAAGGTAACAGCTAATCTACACACATTCATCATTTGGAAGTAGCAGCATATTTTAATCAAGTTTCCAACCAGTAAGAAGGGGGCAAGTCTCTATGCTTCCTTCTCAATTCTCCCATCTGTTACATAAGAATAATGACAGTCTCAAGGACACACAAAACAGAAATGTACTTTGCACCTTAAGTCCTACGCAAGTTCCCTTTTAAACTACAATTATTTCCTTGATTGCATCTAGCAAGCACAAGTCATAACAATGGTCATACAAGATCACATCAATGGTATTTCTGGTCTAGCATCCTGTCACAAAGCAGTCACCCAGTTACTCTGGAGGGCCAACAACAGGGCATAGAAGCTAAGGCCTCTCCCTGATGTTGTCTCTGGCTCTCAGTTACAGAGGTTTACCTCTTCTGCATGTGGAGTTTCCCTTTAGTCACCATGGCTAGTAGCCACTGATAAGACTCCATGAATGTGTCTAATCCCGTTTTAAAGCCTGTGGCCATCACTACATCGTCTGGCAGCAAATTCCACATTTTAATAACTTGCTGTGTAAAGAAGCTTTTCCTTTTGACTGTCCTGAATCCACTGCCCATCAGCTTCATTGGATGCCCTTATGTTCTATTATGACAGGAGGTGGAGAAAAGCTCTCTCTCCCACCATCCACTGTCTCTACCCTATCCTTGTAGTTTACAAAATGAACTTTTAAAAAAATAACCGCTGATTGAAATTTCATTTTTTAAAACGTATTGTCTGTATTACTTTTATTGTATATGAATGATAATGTTGTTTATGTAAGAAATTCTAATTGCACTTTGTTATTGTTTGTATGTTTGGTTGATTGTTGGTTAAAATTTATATTTAATAAAATGTATTATTAAAAAAACTTATTGTCATCCCAGGACCCTGTATTATATCGCTCCAAAATAAGGGTGTGTGTGTGTGAAATGTCAAGCCTATTCAAGCAGACCAAACCATAAATAAAACCAAGCTGTTGTGGCACCTTAAAAATTAACACATTTGCAGTGCAATCCTATGGAGAGTTACTCCAGTCTAATCCCATTGACTTCAATAGGCTTAGACTGGAGTAACTCTCCATAGGATTGCACTGTTATTGTAACCTAAGCTCACAGAGGCTAGATAGAGCCCATTTCATACCCAACAGAAATAAACAACAGATCAGAAATGAAGCTGCTATCCATTTCACTGCTAAAAGGGGTCTGAGGGACTACTACAGAGGAAGAGCATCGTGTCTTATTTTACAATTATCCATGCTACCTACATTTTTCCATGTACTGCTCCAGTTACCTAGAACAGCCACAAATCCCTCTTAATTGGGTTGCTAGAAAGACTGCTATTTTCATAGAATTCCAAAGAATTAAAAAATCCATATGTATCAGTATTCATCTCCTGACCCAAATTTCTCTTGCCAGAATGTGCAACAGTAATGCAGCACTCTCTTTCTATACTGTAAAATGGTTTGGTTTTGTCCAGGGAGCAGAGAAAAAATTACTTATTATTCAATGTTTTTCCACATGCTAATATATTAAAGTAAAGATGCTCACAACTAGCAAATGCCAACAGGCAGAAATCTGAAAGGAATGACCAGCTGAAACAATTTTGTACTGAGTACTTTTTTCAAATGAGCTGATTTTGTTTATTTACTATGACCTTTTTTGGCAGCCTATCAGGAAGTAATTTGCAAGGCCCTTTGGCAAGACTGAAATCATCAACACCAGCAGCCTGCAACTCTGATTATGATTTCCCTATAAAACAGGCTATCAACTTCAATGACCTTAAGCATTTGAAAAGGTCAACTATCACCAAAAGTGCAAGCTAAATGCAATACATTTAGTAAGCAGAAAGGAACACATCATCCAACCTGGACAGGCACACTTAGCAAATATACCTTAAAATCAATTCAATTATTCTGTCTAGCCAGACAACGAATGCATAGGCAGACACCTTCATAGAGATACCCTGGGAAGGAAGTTGGGCAAGCACAGCCCATCCTAGATAACCTGTAGCAATCTACTATTCTGTGCTAAGACAACAAGAACTAGAAAGGGATGTTACATTCTTTGGAGCACAAAATTATCAAAACAGTAATGTGAATAACAATTCCTCTCACTCTTAGCTAACCAATATGATGGAGACTTTTTCACTTATTTGTTTGTACATGCCCATCTCATTCCATACACTGAGGGGAAGAAATAAGAGACTTTAGAAATTATACTTTCAACGTTCCTTCCTCTGCCTCCAGATTATTTTGAATTGCTTCCTCTCTCCAACCCAACACAATGATTTAGACCAGGGATAGGCAACCCTCAGCACAAGTGTCAAATAGTGACACACAAGACTACGCACTTGATTTTAGCCAAAAGATTGAGAAGCGATTTCTTTAAAAAGAAATTGAAGTACTTGACCCTTCCCAGTTCTTTATGAGTAAGACTTCTGCTGAGTAGCCTTTGCAAAAACTGCATTGTGGACGTGGCAAACTTTTGTTTTACAGTTATTTTTAATTCTTAAATTTTGTTTTAGTGTATGGCCTATGGGCTGTTAAACTTGAATAAAGAGCCAGTTTGGTATAGTGGTTAAGAACAGCGGGATTCTAACCTGGAGAACCTGATTCCCTGCTCCTCCACTTGAAGCAAGTGGGATGACCTTGGGTCACTCATAGCTAGGGTTGCCAGCCTCCAGGGCTGAACATTTCTCGGAATTAGAACTGATTTCCAGGTGACAGAGATCAATTCCCCTGGAGAAAATGGCTGCTTTGGAGGGTGGACTCTACGGCATTATACCCCACTGAGGCCCCTCCCCAAATCCTACCCTCTCCAGGCTCCACCTCCCAAATCACCAGGAATTTCCCAAGCTGGACCTGGCAACCCTAAGTCACAGCTCTTCCAGAGCTCTTTCAGCCCCACCAACCTCACAGGGTGATTGTTGTTGGGATAATAATAACATACTTTGTAAACCACTCTGAGTGGGTGTTAAGTTGTCCTAAAGGGCAGTATATAAATCGAGTATTATTATTATTATTATTAAACTGAACTGAAGACCACACCATGTGTGGGCAAAGCAGCTTCCTTGCTTCACTCCAAATGTGCCAGAGCAGAGTCCTAGGACACTTTTTTGAGGGACTACTGATGGCATTACGAAACAAAACTCTTGGTCCCACCTCAAGTGGGTACCACCAACCCCTCGTTATTGGTGGGTGCTGTACTGCACAGGGATGCAGTGCTGGAATTAAATATGACATATGCCTTGTAAGTAGCCAGCTGCATATGTCAGCTGAGAAGCAGAATCCATCATTGCTGCTACCCCCACTCAAGTAAAGCCACCTCAGTGGTCATTAGGGTCCAGTACTCCCTAGAGCAGCAAGAGAGGAGGCCATTTCCCACCCTCCTCAAGCCCTTCCTGGCCATCACTATGGCTCCATTTGGTCACCTGGTACAATTCCGCTGGACCACTAGAGAAAAAGGAGGAAGCAAGTCTATCACAGCCTCACCATCATTCAGTGCTCCTTTCCATAAGATTTGGGCAGCTAGTGGGAATTGGGGGGGTGGGCAGGCCAAGTCTAGTCTTACATCACTGCTAGGAGGCAGAAGGCAGGAGTGGAAGCCAACAGAATCAAGAGAAGGGGCCCCCTTCACATAGAACAGCAGTTGTTTAATACTGTGTTTTGACTGTAGCAGTCCTGAGAGTGAAAGCTGGACTGTAAACTCTCTCACTGGCGCCCCCATATCCCCTTAGGATGCTGCTCACAAAGCATCTTTTATAATCAGACATTATGCAAATTGTATACTCATCCACGGCAATCATATTTTAACTGTGTGTAATATAAGCAAATCTGCTAATAATTCATATACCAACATGTCTATATTACTCTTATTCTAGTCCCGTCCAAAAATAAAACCAGCCGTATATCCAATAGAACGTCTCTGAAAATATGGCAATGGCAAAGGATGGGGAAGTTAAACGAAGTGCTCTCATCTCCCCCACCCCTCACGCTCCGTTCAAGTAACCAGAAGGCGAGAGTGCCCGAGTTGTGTTAGGGGGGGTGGGTGGACCCAATTTGTTTGGGACAAACGGGGCGGGGGAGTGAGAAGCTAGTGAGCATCTCCCACCCGTGGAATAAACCTGAAGGCAACGGAGGCAAAGCCCCGCCCCTTCCAACAAGGAGACAAATTGGGGGGAAGCCCAAATGGAGAAAAGGCCTTCGTAACCCTGAGGAAGAAATTAAAGGGGGGCGCCGGACACCCCCACTCGGACTGGAAGCGAGCAAACGGCATTCACGACCCCAACAAACCCCCGCAGGCCGCCAGTCTCGAGCTCGCTCCCTGACGTGGACTGCGACGGTTACCTGGAAGTCCCTGTCCTCGTTAAAGCGGGAGAACCTGTCCGCCATTTTCCTTCGCTTCGCCTCGGCCTCAATCCGTCAAGCAGGAGGCGGCGACGAGGGTGGGCCCGATGCGATTTACGCATGCGCGCGCTCCAGACCCTGCCCATTACTAGAGAGGTCGCAAGAATGGGCCGTACGTACTTTACGCGTGCGTCCTCATTTCTACGAAAGAGCCGTTCGTGCTCGACGTGCGCGCACCCGACGGGTTCGGCCCCTTCTCCCAAGCGTTTGTCATTCGACCAGAGGATGCGGCAGGAGCGCGCATGCGCACCTTCTTCCTCACCTCCCTTACGCCTGTCAATCACCAAAGCGCGCAGAGGCAGCCGCGGCTCCTCTTCCTTTGGTCCTAGCTGGTCACTCGGCCGCTAGAGGTCGCCCAAGAGACAGTAGGGATGCTCTTGTACAGATGCCCCCGGAGCCTGACTGTGGCTGGTCCGTGTGTTATACACGCATGCGCACTCCGCCTTAGCCCCGCACGGTGTGTAGCCCCCCTCCATGGCTCTTTCTAGGAAGGAGTCCTCCCGGAGCCTAAAATGACTGTAGGGTTGGGTTGAGCAGGAGGCAACTTGGGGATTTGATGAAGAGAGCTGGAGAAAGGCAGGTTGCAACTTTCATTTGCATACCAATCAAAATAATGAGGACGAAAGTAAGCATATACTTGTGGGTGACATCAAGGGAATTTTAAGTGCTTATTTTTTTCATTATTAGAGTGTGCAAAATATTTTCCCCAATTAAATAAGGCCGTTGACTGTATGAATTTTGTTAGTTGATCAAATCTTCATAAAGGGGCACATGAATGAAAATGATGCTTTGGACGTAAATGGTGCACTTTTTTTACAAGAATGCCCTTCAAAGCTCTCTTTTTATTCACATAGGACAAAATCTGCAGACAGTCACTTTTCTGTGTGTGTGTGTGTGTGTGTGTGAGAGAGAGAGAGAGAGAGAGAGAGAGAAGAAGGACAGTAACATTTATTTAGTTTCAGGTGAGGTAGCAGTATTGGTCTGTAGTGGAAGAGCAAGATTTGGGTCCAGTAGCATCTTAAAGCCCAACTAGATTTCAAGAGTGAGCGTTTGAGAGTCAAAGCTCCCTTCATTGGGTATCTGACAAAAGGAGCGTTGACTCTCAAAAGCTCATACACTGGAAATCTAGTTGGGGTTTAAGGTGCTACTGGACCTGACTCTTGCTCATTTATCTATCTGACTTACTTACAGACTGCCTTTCTCACTGAGGCTCAAGGCAGAATGGTGGTGCAGAGTGCCCTCAAGTCAGAGTTGACTTATGACAACCCCTGCTGGGGTTTTCATGGCAAGAGACTAACAGAGGTGGTGTGCCATTGCCTGTCTCTGCAACCCTGGTCTTTGTTGGAGGTCTCCCATCCAATTACTAACCAAGGCCAACCCTGCGTAGCTTTTGAGATCTCATATGAACAGGCTCACCCAGGATATCCAGATCAGGGCCAAGGCAGAATACAGAGTACAGAAGGGGGGGCAGGATACAGTCATAAGAGGTGGCACCTGTATGACTGCCTGATTTATTAGCAGTACCTTTTAGAAAAAGTTTTTTAACCAGTTCGGGGTTGGAGCCCCACTTTTGCCCTTATGGCATGTATTGATTTATATTTGCTGCCCATGCCATGCCAAAGCACCTCCAACATAACAAAACATAGAACAATTAAAGTTGGAAGAGCCAAAAAAAAGTTAAAATAGCTCCTTGTACGCAAAGACCCAGAATCATGATGGAATCAACGAAAGGTGAAAAGTGGGTCATGGTGTGCATTGCATTGCATTGCACCAATTATGTTTCGTACGTGGCAGTCCTCTAGTCCATGCTGGGCTTTGATGTCTGATGTTCTCCTTGCAGTGAAATCAAAAGTGCAATAAGTAACAGTAAAAACAAGAACAAACACAGGATGGCAACAATCAGTATGCGATGGTGGTGACATCATTATTTATGCTGTTTCATACCCTCTTCCCCTCAAAAGGTGGCAGCATATCCCAGGAGGGACAAGCAGTTCCTCCTCCAGCCCACCTGCACAGCCCACACTATATCTCTGTAGTTAGGATGGCAGCTGTGCCCACACAAGCACTCTTTCAGCTGGATTTAAACCTTGGCAACCATGCTACAAAGAGCCAGCTTCTTTTGCTAGGGACATTACCAGGGAAACAATAAAAAGGAAGGGGCTGCCACAAGAAAGCCTTATACTCTGACTAGGAGTTATGTCCTTTGGCTCCCCAGCAACAAGGATCAAGTCCTGCTGTGAGACGGCGCACCTGAACACTCCATACAATACACATCAACCGATGCTTAGGAGAAGAGAGCACACTTTTGCAGAGTGGAGAGGCAAAGCAAGAACAGCAAGCTGCCTGAATGCTGGGGGCAAGGTCTGAATTCTGCCCAATGAGCATTGTGATAGGTGACTCAGCATGCCTTGGACACTGGGGGACACAACATTGGGTGTACATTTTACTCTCTGGATAAGTAAGCTGTTTCTCATTGTATAAGGTAGGAATGCCTCTTGAATCCTCCTCTCTCTTTCTGTTTCCTTTGAGAAATTCTCTCTTGTTGCCTCATAACCTTCCAAGGGGAAGGAAGGGCCTTTTCAGAGCTCCTACAGGGAAGGCTTCATCCACATATCTGCCTACAGCCTTGATGCTGAACTAGTCAGCCATGGTTACAGGGAAAATAATGGTTTAGACCAGGACTCTCTTTCTTCTACAAGAAAAATTGCTGTGAATGGAATCTGCTTCAATAAATGTAACTTCTATCTTTTCTACAATTTAATTGCCTGAAGATTAATTACTGCACATTGGGGAAAATGCTTCTGACTGGGTGACTGCTACTAAATGAAATATGATTATTTCTATTAAGAAGATGGAACCCTGACCTTGCCCCAGTCTGACAGACAGTTTTAGATGGGAAAGGGAGATACAGCAGGAAAGAAAAGTTAGCTTTATTGTAATGTTTCTTTCTTTCCAGCTCTGTGGAACACAGCTGGAAAAAGCAAAAAGCTTCCCTCTGCACTGCAAAAAGCCAGGCCAATAAAATCTTTCAGGAGCAAGAAAAGCCTTCGGAGTCTCATGGCTTGCCAACAGCTCCATAGGAAGAAAATTGCCCTAAGCAAGAAACTGCCATGTAAACTAGTTCCTGTGTGGGACTCTGAGGGGTGAGGAAGACAGAGAAACAGATTATTCTGGACCAGACCAGTAAAGAGGGGGAACATTTTACAGCCTCTCAAAAGGAACATAAACCCAGCCTGCTCACTCTCTCAGCTCACGTGGCTGAACTGAAAGGAACTTCCTATCAGAATGTGGGTGGCTGCAAAGGGAAATCAAAAAACAGTAACCTCTCACACACTGCCTTAACCCCAGTGAACCGAATCTGCTGCAGCCCCTGAGGGCTGTCATCTGGGGAAAAGGAGTCCCTCTTCTCAAGGTGGATTGAGGGGGCAGGTAGTAGACTGGTGCTGAACACAGCAAAATAATAATGATAATAACAACAACATTTGATTTATATACTGCCCTTCAGGGCAACGTAACACCCACTCAGAGAAGTTTACAAATTACGTTATTATCCCCACAACAAACACCCTGTGAGGGGTGGGGCTAAGAGAGCTCCTCGAAGCTGTGACTGACCCAAGGTCAACCAGCTGGCTTGAAGTGGAGGAGTAGGAAATCAAACCCAGTTCCCACCGCTCTTAACCACTACACCAAACTGTACTCTCCGTACCCAAAAGAGCTGTGATCTGGCCAATAGGAATGTTAGGCCAAGGCACTACGCTCTGTGATCCACCAGCCTAATGGCCATCTTTAAATAAAATATTAGATATTGGATAACCTAGTATTTTGGAGACTCGCAGGTTGATCTTGAGAACATGATGGGCATTGAGTTTAAGCTATCACCTGCCTAGACTGAGGTGACTTAAACTGAGTAACCCAATTTCTGGACTACAGTGGAGAAAAAGAAAGGATTCACTAAAGGTAGGAAGGAAGGTCCAGTGCCTGCAACAATACAGCTGTGGTAAAATCATGTCTGCCTTTCCTTATCCCTTAAGCTGCCTAGCCTAGGTCAGAGTTACAAGGAAAATCACCCCCAAATGAGTTCCTGAAGGGGAATAGAATGAAGTGGTTCAAAGGGCAAGTCTCAAGATGGAGGAAAAGCTATGGACAAGAGGAGGACAGATTAAAGAGGGAAGAGCTTTGCACTCTGCTGCTTATACTGTGCAGTAGCCCATGCACTTGCACTCTGGAATGCTTTCCCATCTCCCACCTTGCAGATTTTGTTGGAAAATCTGCAAGAAGCTAGTAAGGTCTTAACAGCTTCTGAAGATTCTCCTTTTTTCTTTTACTTGTTCAGTTATTTTACTGTCTTTTACTTCTTCAATCCCCAGGTATTGTTCTGGATAACTCTGGTAGCTTTCCTACATCAAATAATTTTACTCTGGGCAAGAGGTATGTCACAAATAACATTTTAAGTTTGTTACTCGATATAGTACATGAGTACCTAGCCAAACTGGCCTGGGGAAAATTACTACCTGACCCCAAGCTGGTGATCAGCATTACCCTGGGCATGTAAGAAGGGCCACAAGAACTAAGCACTGATGTAACCCTTCCTGCCCTCCCTCTCCTGATCTGCCGAGGTTCATGGAATAGGGATGAGTACAATGGCTTCTCCTGTAACAGCTCTGTAGTGCAAATAGAGTAGAACTCCCAGAAGAAAAAAAGGCACACTCTTACAAATTATCAAAAAGTATTTTCAAAGTGCAATGTGCTACTAGTTTGTGACAACAGTGCAAATCAACAATTCCACATATGAATGAATGACCAAACCGGGAAAGAACAGAGTCCCAGAACAGAGTCTCTCCCCATGGGTATGTAAACAATATTGTATCTTCTTCTGTCTTTTTGTTCTCCTTGTTAGCAGCGAAAAGCAGAACGGATGGAAAACAGTTCCACGCCCAATTCAATTCCACGCCCTATCTGGGGCCGGCTCATAAGCTCAGATTTCGTCTGTCACTTCCTCAGGGGCATTGTTTTCCACTGTAGTCCTAATGGAGACATTCATATTTCCAGAAACCTGGACAGTGGCGGCTGTACATTCTCTCACGCCAATTTGCACTGATTTGCACTGTTGTATAATTGTCACAAACTAGTAGCACATTGCACTTTGAAAATACTTTTTGATAATTGTAAGAGTGTGCCTTTTTTTCTCCCATAGGTTCATGGAATAAGCATTGCTGTCAGACGGCCGTCTAGCCCCTGCTTTAAAACTTCCAGCCTATCAAGATTATCCTGTATCCTGACTCTGTCTTCAGCCATATTTGCTACCCCTCCCAATTTAGTATCATCTGCAAATTTAACAAGCATTCTCTCTATTCCTTCATCCAAATCATTTATAAAAATGTTGGACAGAACAGGTCCCAGGACCGATCCCTGAGGAACCCTTGGGTGCAATTCATCTGACCCTGAGAACTTAGAGCCAAGCTACAAGTGACTTTTTTCATGTGGAGAACACTTGATTGTTTTTGCAAATTTTCCTGAGAACTGAAGTCCCAGTGTCCTTCCCTTCTCTGTTAGAATCGCTGCCTGAAGAGCTAGAGAAAGCCACCGGCGGCAGCAGCTTTTGCAAATCGTTTCTCCAGTCACAAGCCTGCTGCTCTGGAGAAAGCCGCTGTGTCAGTGAAGCTCCCTGGGAGCAGGATGCCCAGGAAGAAAGTAGCAGCTGCCCACTCCCAAACGATCGTTGAGAGCCCTCTTGTCCAGCAGGCTTGTGACTGGAGGAACGATTTGCAAAAAGGAAGGACACTTGGACTTCAGTTCCCAGGAAAATTTGCGAAAACCATCAAGTGTTCTCTACGTGAAAAAAGTCACGTAGCTTGGCTCTTAGTTTCATTTAAAGAAATTAACAGTGCAATCCTAAGAAGAGTTACTCCAGCCTAAGATCATTGATTTCAATGGGCTTAGACTGGAGTAACTCTTTTTAGGATTGCACTGTAAGTGTTTATGTGCTACCTCTATGCTGATCCTAGGCGGTAACTCTCTTCCCCTTTCATGTGTTCTGTCTTGTCTCAGGTGCTCTACCACTGAGCCACAGCTCTTCCCACCAATGTGATGTGAACCAACAGTGGTCTTCAATCTCCACATAGGGCAGACAGGTCAGTCCTAACATTAAAAAAAAATCAGTCCACACAAATCTGACAGCAAAATTGTAATATGCAGTTGGAGACCAATCTTCTGTGACACACTGTTGCTGATCTCAAGTCCCTGTTCTTCAACAAAAGAATTTCAAAGGGCAGCTCCAGTGTGAAATTTCTGAATTAGAATGCCTCAAGAAATTTGACAGCATTTTCTGAAGCCTTATCAGGGGGCTGAGATTCCTTAGCCATTTCGGGGGTTGAATGAGTTGTTTTATTGCCTATTGGTGCCATTGTGAAGAGTCTCAACTTTTCTAGAGGACATTTGAATTTGACGTATTAGGAGCATGCCCAGTACTGCCTGCATTTCATGGCTCTCTGACCCTGTCTTGGACACCTATTTCTTCATTGCATCTTTTGTGTCTGTGCCCTCACACTGACCCCTGGTGGCCAGAAGAAGCCCCCAAAGTGAGCTCTACATCACAGGAAAGACCATTCAAAGCCTTGATGTACTGGTGGTTTCCCTTGATGAGGAAGAGTACTCGGTTTCAGGAGCTGACTGGTCAGTTAACTTACAGGGAAATTTCTTTGGGACGGCGGCCACTACCTTTGAATGCTATTTTCCCGGTCAGTATGTTCCTGCCTGGTTTCTTTGTTTATTCTGTTTCTCTTTCCACTTTACTGCCAACCAGGGCCGGAGCCACCATTGAGGCACTGAGGCAGGCACCGCGGGGTTGGAGGGGGTGCCAGAGGGGGTGCTGGGGGTGGAGACGTGCACCACGGAGCTGGCGTGCCTGGCCCGTGGCTGCTACAGCCGGCCAGCCCCACGTTGCTGCTGCCGCCGCCGCCACCACCACATGCCCCTGGCTGGGTGCAGCAGCTATGGGCCAGGCACGGCAGGCGGCCAGGGTGGCGTGCGGAGCACGGGCAGCCTCCGCGCACCACCCCAGCCACCCACCAGCCAATGGGCCCGGCTTTTGCTGCGTGATGATGTCATCACATGATGACGTTATCACGCAGTCTGGGGCACGCGCGCAGTGCATATGGGGACCGCCGCAGGCACCAGAAACCCTAGAGCCAGCGGTGCTGCCAATAGACACTCAGTGCAGCATTACAGTCCAACATTTTCAGTATCCGTGATGTCCACAACAAACTGCAACATGAAAACAACTGTCCAGACAATCTCAAGATGTGCATCAGATCATGTTAAAGACTTGGCAAAAGAACAAAGTCTTCCAATGCCTTCATGGAAATTCAAAGGGTTTGGGCCAGGCAGGCAGCCCTGGGATGGGAGCACAACCAAAGAAGCCCTTCTTGGCACAGATGCCATTCTAGCCTCTGATTTCAAAAGCACAGGGAGCAAGGCATCTCAGGGAAATCGACACGGCTGTGAGAGGAGCAACTCCTTCTGATGCCTTTCTCCAAAGTCATCCAGGACTTTAAGGACTGAAACCAACACTTTGAAGTGGCCCTAGGAGCTAACTTGCAAGCCATGTGCCTCTCCGGGATGGGTATGACATGTTTCCCAACAGCAAGCATCAATTTCCAAGGCAGCCATATTTTGACCCAGTGGCAGCTTCTGAATAGTTTTCAGTGGTAGCACACACACTGCATTGGGCTTAACAGTGTTTTAAAATCAAAAAGCCAAGCGATGTCAAAATTCAGAGCAAGGGAGCTGTAAGCCGTCAGCTCGGCCTCCACCATTTTAATAGCAGTTTTATATATGGCTGCTTGTGATATTGAAGATGTTCAGGCCTCTGGGATTAAAATGGCTGCGGTATTGCCACTAGAGAGCTTCTAATAGTTGCTGAGTCCCACCCAGGAGAACCAGGCATGCATGGAATGCTGCACAGGAATGCGGAGTGACCGAGAGGCGATTGAATTTACTATCCTTCTAGCCCCAAAGGAATCCAGTGCAACAAAGGTCTCGCAGAGTCATCCCCACTTAGCACATTCCTTTCCCTCCTTCTGTGATGAGATCTCCTGTCCTTGATTGAGGAGCTAATCAAATGACATTCGTAAGTATATACAGTTGTTCCTGAGAAAGTACATTCCCCACATACATTCATCAACTCAGCAACTACATTCCCCACCAACATTCATCAACTCCAGTGAACTTCATTAATAAACGACCCCTTTTGTGCAGTGCTAGAACAAGTTTTACATTTCCTTTCACACACCCCAGCAGCTACCCATCAAGGCAATCAAACCTTTTGTTAAACCCAGGAATCGACCGTTGGAGACTTTGTTCTAACGGCTAGGTGGGCTATCCCACCTCAGGGCACATTTTACCTATAAAAGTAGAGCCCTGGCCTCATTCAAATTGTGCGTGCTTCCTGAGTCCAAGCGCTGCTCCCTTAGGGTCACTTTCCTAAGCCTCTCTCTCATTGTACATGCTTCCGTATCCATAAGCGCTGTTCCCTTGAGGTTTGCCCAAGCCTCTTGCTCTCTTTGCCGAGGATGCTGGCCGTTCGAAGCTACTCTCTTCTCCCACGGACTGGACTCCTCTTCAGGATAGGTAGATATATTTGCTCCCCCTCTGTATTCCCAATTTCTGACTGAGCTTCCTAGGACTCTGTGTGTACAAGAGATTATTTTTACCTCTTAATTGTGAGTGTACGTGCATGTCATTTGTTCTTAATAAAAGTTATTGTTGTACCTTAAGAACCAGCCTCGTTTGCTGTCTTGAGAAGGGACCTGGTAGAAACTGGTGACAGACTCCTGCAGTTACCGGCCTCCTGCATAGCCATTCTCCTTGCTCGCTTAATTCCCCCACAAATCTTTTTAATGCATGGAGACCAGTTCCGGTAACAGAGCAACAAGCAACTGGTATAAGAAACAGGAAAATACAACTTACTATTATTGATATATGTTGATCAACATTCTATAAAATTTGTGCAGCCCAAACACTGGTTGTTACACCTTTTTGACCATTTGGTCCTGGCTGACCACCTAACCTCACTGGAGAAAAGAGCCACCACCTTACAATGGTTTGCCTCTTTCTTCCAGGGACACTCAATGAAGGCAGTCATTGGGGATGATAGTTCATCCCAATGGGAACTACACTGAGGGGTCCCACAGAGGCCGATGCGCACCGTCTACTGGATGTTGTTAGGTTTGGGGCTGGATGCCAACAGCATGCTGATGACACCCAACTCTACCTTCTACTTGATAAGCAACCAGAAGCGGATCTCTCTTTCTTGGTCCAATGCCTGGATGCCATAATGGAATGGTGAGGGGTAGCTTGCTGAAGTTAAATCCTTTGAAAACAGAGGTCCTGTGGCTGGGAAGGACTTCAGCTGTGGGGAATTTGTCACTCCCATTACTCTATAGAGCCCAGCTTTCTGCTGCAGGCTCCGTGAAGTTTTTTTGGGGGGGGGGTTGACTTGTTTCTAAGCTTTCCACAGACAAACAGGTGTCCATGGTGGCTAGAACAGCATTTTCCCATCTTCTCCAGGGCCGACGACTTTCCCCATACCTATCTCAATCTGACCTTGCCACATTGATCCAGGCAAGTCACCTCTTGTTTAGACTACTACAACTTGCTGTACCTAGGGCTACCCTTGAAGATGCTCCGGAGACTTCAGGTGATGCAGAATGCGGCTGCTCAGTTGTTGACCAAGTCACAATGGTCAGCTCATATAACACTGATTTTGAAGCAGTTGCACGGGTTACCTATTAGCGTCCAGATCCAATTCAAGATGTTGGTCCTCACCTTTAAAGCTCTTCACAGTCTGTGACCCTCATACCTTTAAGTCTGCCTCCCATTATGAACCCCCACACCAGCTTTGTTCATCTTTGCAGGGCTGGCTGGTGGTTCCTGGCCCTGTGGTTGCACAACGTTCTTCCACCAAGAATAGGGTCTTTACAACTGTGGTGCCCTCCCTCTGGAATGTGCTGTACTGTTGGAAGGCACTCATGCTCAGCAGGACCTGTTGATGTTTTGGAAACTATAAGAAAGAACTATTCCAGTGTGCTTTTGCTATCTACTTGCAAGTTTTATGTTATTTGCAGGGTTTTATAGACTGAGGTTGGTACTAGAATGGTTTTTAATTATTATATTAGGCTGTTTTATTGTGATTTTATTGAATATTATATTTTTGTATTGTTTTTAACCATTGTAATTGTGGTGAACCGTTTCGAGATCTTAACAGAAGCGTTTATAAAAATTGAATAAATAAATTTTATTAGGAAGTAGCACAACCAAGGCCTCACAGTACGTACTAATAATACAGTGTGCACCTTGCACAATTTATTGCATAGACTGACATGGCTCACACTTGGGTGACTGGTGATTGCTCAGTAAAGCACCTGTAAACCATCTCTTTAGACACATAACCATCTGTGCCGGTTAAACCCAAGACCATCTGCATGCCAAGTAGAGGCTCTTCCACTGAGCCTTGTCCCCTTCCCTCTCCACCTACCCCTCCGAGACTCTTTAAAGTGAAGATTACATTTTCTTTATCAAAGGGACATTATTGGGTTTTTATACTGAGCCATAGGTTGCAGATCTCCATGATGGTTAGGGACGTCAGCTGGTTGTTTGGGAAGCACCTAAAAAATATGAGTTTTGACCCCTGCTTTGATCATCCTCCACTGTAATTCATTTTTTAAAAAATTAAAAATGCAAAAATATGCTCTGTGCACATGGGCATGAGGAGGGTCCAAAACTTTTGGGAAGTGTGTACATGTGTGTGTACAATGCTAAGCATAAAACAATGTGAACAACTGCTTCTTCCACTTGAGAAGGAGCCCACTGGATTGCTCAGCTGCTCCTCTTTGGTGCCAACCTCCCTCCCATTATAGGACAGAAGTGGTGGGGAGCAGCGCGAAAGCTGTGGGAAGAGAGGAAGGAGAAGTGTTTTGTAACATGATGTGCTCCCCTCCCCACCCTTACCAGCCATTCTAGACATCAACCACCAGGGGGCTGCATTCACCCATCATGGAAAGCCCACGCCTCTTCAAAGCTGCCACCACTCTCAACCCCTTGTTTTGAGTGAGGATGGATTGGTGTGCTAAAGACTCAGGGCAAATTCGGTGACTCTTTTCCTCATAACTGTCTGCAGAAACAAGGTGAGGCAGTCCCCTTCCTGGGTAGACTTTGGGTGCCCACAAGGGCAGCAGAATGAGACACAGACGGATCTGAGAGGGGCAGGGTCATGGCTCAGTGGCTGCCCCTCTGCTTGGCATGCAGAAGGTCCCAGGTTCAACCCCAACGTCTCCACTTAAAAGTGGGAAATGATGTGAAAGGCCTCTGCCTGAGACCCTGGAGAGCTGCTGCTGGTCAGGGTGGGCAATACTTGGATGGGCCAGTGGCCTGATTCGGCCACTGGCCCATTTCATCAGACATTTCATCAGGAAATTCTTCCTGTTGAATTGACCAGGAGCTACACCTGAGTACAAGACTCCTTACAGTAGATTGTGACCCATTCTAATTCACAGAAAGAAGGCTATTTGATTTGGTGCACCAGGCACTAAGATATCCTGTGAGCGAGATGTGATGGGCAATCTCCTTTTAGGTCTTCCTCTTGTCCTATTACCTTCCACTTTTCCTAGCATTATTGACTGTTCCAGAGAATCTTTTCTTCTCATGATGTGACCAAAGTATGATAGCTCAGTTTTGTCCTTTCAGCTTCTAGGGAGAATTCAGGCTTAATTTGATCTAGTAACCCACTTATTTGTCTTTTGAGCTGTCTATGGTATCTGCAAAACTCTCATCCAGCACCACATTTCAGGATATGAGCAAGTCTGTTAATAATAGGACATTTTGGAGGTCTTTCATTCATAGGGTCACCATAGGTCGGAGGCAACTTGGCGGCACATCACACACACATACACACACACACACAGATGTGATGGGATAGCTGTGTGATCCTCCTCACCATGTACACATCTTGCAACACAACCTTGGTTTACTTTGCTGAAAGGAGGGTGGGCAGTGGGAGTCAGGCATAGAAAACTAGCTTTGATGTACAGGACGCATGTTGACTGGCCGCTTTACTGCACACCAAGGTGAGTACAGATTTGCAACACACCATTTGGCCACCTTCAAAATGCTCTGGATAAGCATTGGTGGATTGGACAGATAACAGCTACCCTCCTGCCATTCACATCCAGCTTCACCTGTTGGTTTATGTTTTTTGTAGAGTTGTTAACCACACTGGAACTGATGGCAAACACATGGCAGCTCAGAGCTTCTGGCCAGCCATATCAGACAAGATCCTAAGAGGAGATGCTTAGACTGCTGTCAGAGGGCCTCGTAAATCAACATGCTCATTTGAAGTTCCCTTTTCTTACACAGCTGTTCCTCAGGTTGCTCTCTGCCCCATGTCCACTGTGTTATAGCATGTTTAGTGTCAGACTAATGGCTAAGCTACAAGAGACGAATTACATGAGGACTCACATATGAAGGGAGTCACCATGCTAGTCGGGAAGCTGAATTTTAAAAGAGATCGGAAGGCTTTGTCAATTTCCCCTCTCTACAGAGCCTGCAAAGATGGCTCCTCTGAGGGTTTATTTCCTCTTCACCACCTAGAAGGGGAGGTGAAACTGATAGAGCTTTCTGGAGGTGAAGAGGAAATTAACAAACCCTCAGAGGAGCCATCTTTGCAGGCTCTGTAGAGAGGGGAAATTGACAAAACCTTATGATCTCTTTTAAAACTCAGCTTCCTGGCTAACATTGCAACTCCCTTAACTGGAGCGTCCTGGTGTAATTCGTCTCTTGTAGTTTAGCTCTAAGTTCTGGGAGACCAGATTCAAACCCTATGCTGATGTAGAAGCTTGGTGGCTGACTTTGGGCCAGTCACACACTCTCCGTGTCACCTACCTCACAGGATTGGTGTGAAGATAAAGTGGAGGAGAGGAGAATCAAGTAAGCGGCTTTGGGCCCCCACTGGGATGTCCACTGCAGGAGCTGTCTGCCAGACACATGCTGGGAGTTCTGCACTCAGAACTTGAATTTGGGGGTAAACAGGAGCCCATTTTGAATTAGGACAGCTGAGCACAGGCAGAGGAGGTTTAAGCAGCGTTTTTGCCACCTGAAATAGCTGGGGAGCCATTATTTGCTCACATGGAGGTGACATGCATACTACTAGGTCACATGTCAATTCCCCAGTGACTCGAAGAACCATGAAATAGCAGCTCCTTGGGACAATTTCAGGTTGGGGCAACCCACTCTCTGAACTGGATTCCTGCACACCTAAGAATCTCATTGCAGTTGGGAACTCCCAGCACAATTTGGTGAATAGGACCCATGGCTAAGGGGGAGGGGTCGAGGACAATATCTTCTGCGGTTAGGTCCCCAGCTGTGGTGGGAGATACAAATGGCTCCTCTTTGCTGTGTTTCTGTTGGAAGAAGGTAATATTTCTCCTGCAGACAGACAGGAAGACACACACAGTTGGAGGTAGCCTGCCTCTGAATATTGGTGTTCATTTTTAGCAATCTCCTTGGAGTGTGCTTCCCCTTGGATTTATCCCCTTCTTCCTTAAAGTCAGTTGAGCTAATGACCTTATAAGAGGAGCCTTTTTTTCCTGCCCTAGACAGTCAGTTTCGTTGGGTTCCTTAACACCCTGATTGTGGGTCAGCCTTTATGAACTGGATTCTAACCCACAGAGGGGAACACATTAAGAAATCTGTTTCTTTTTCAAGTGACGCAAGAAGTGTTGCTCCCTTTCTAGTAGCAGCAGAAGCTAAGAGGCCAGGCTGCTCTTTAGGATGCTGTGAGGGCAGCAGCCATCCACCAGGCAGGAGGGTTTTAAGGACAAGGCAGGCAGGAGGAGCAGCAGTGGGTGCCCTGACAGTCCTTGATACGATTTGTTCCACAACTGGGCAGAATGAGAGGGACTAAGCTAGGTGGGAATTGGGCCAACTGCAAGTCTGGATCCAGCCTGCAGTGGCGCACAGTCAGGAAGGGCTGCCAGTCTGTGATGCACCAGCACTCCAATCAGTGGTTTGGGCAGCTTGGTTGTAAACCAGGCCCAATGGCATGCCTCAATCCTTTGACCGCCCCCCTCCAAGACGGGGGGGGGGACCCCTCTGGAGCCTTTCCCAACCCCAAGTCTCCCTGCCCCCAGGAGAGATGTCCCTCCTGTACGTGTCCCCAACAGCAGCCTCCCTTCCAGAATGGTCCTTAGGGCTGCCATCCTCCAGGTGTTGCCTTGGAGATCTGGAATTACAACCGATCTCCTGGCCACAGAGATCAATTCCATGGAGCAAACGGCCGCTTTGCACCCTCTTTGATATTATACCGGCTGAGGTCCCGCCCCGCCCTCTCCAGGCTCCGCCCCCAAATTCCCAGGAATTCCCCAACCTGGAGCTGGCAACTGTCGCTCTTGGCCGGCCCACGTGGCTGGCAAGCGCGCCTCCGTGCGCCGTCCTCCGACGGCCCCTCCTGCCTAATCCCCGGCTCTTCGCCGCAGGAGGCCCTAAGCTGCCTTTTCAGGCGGCGGCGGCGGCGCGCTCTGGCGCGGGCGCTTTCAATGGCCGGCCCTGGCGGGAGCCGTGTCGGACAAGCGGCGGGCTCCGTCCCCTGCCAGCAAGGTCAAGGTGCGCGCGACGGAGCCAGGCCGCCGCATCCTCGCGCGCCTCGCCCGGGCACCTGCCTGCTCTTCTCCGGCAGCGCTTGGAGCCAGGCCGCCGCCAGCCGCGGGGTTCCGACGGCTGCCGAGCCATCGCTGGACGGCCGCGGTCTTTCCCCCGCGGGCAGCAGCAGAACTGGCGTGGATTTGCTGCACCGTCGGAATCGCGACGCGCGGTGGCCTTGGAATGGCTGCGAAAATGGCTGCGCGCCGTGCGATACGTGTGCGCACACGCCTCCGGCTCGCGGTCATTTTTGAAGACCCCCGCCCCTGCGTGTGTCAGTCAAAAGCAAAGCTTGGTGTGTCCTGACCGAACCAGGGAGGCGCTCTTAACCACCTTCCCCCCATATCCTTGTAACTGGTTTGCAGCACTACTCGGCAAAACTAAGAGGAAACAGTGTCACGGGGAAACACCAAAGCCCCCCCCCCTCCGCCCATGCTCTCGGTGGTGGAGGAAAGTACCATCAAGTCATCGCTGATTTATGGCGACCCCTGCTGTTGTTTTCAAGGCAAGAGACTAACCGGTGGTTTGCCATTGCCTGCCTCTGCATAGCAACCCAGTGGTTTAACAGAATTAAATGCTGTACATATTTAGCAGTGGAACAATATCCTGGTGGAACAAGAGGTCACAGGAGAGAGGATGTCCCCCTAAAGAAGAGCCTCCTCTTCCTCCCTCTGTCTGCGGTGGGAGCAGGATGGCTGGCTGCTTCCACACTGGGTATTCTCTGCTGTTATCACTGCTGCACATGCAGAGGCATGCAGCATGCACGCTGGAAACAGAGTGCCATAGGTGGAATTTTCTGCTCATTTTCCTCTACCTGTTTCCAACTTTTCCCTTCCGTACAAGCTCCGCTGCAACTCCTTGTTGGCTCCTGGAGGTGCAGTTGTCAGGGCTGCCACTGTAACTCACCACTCTGCTGTTTTTCACGCATGCACTATAGTAGCCATATTAAGATTAGGAACAGAAATAGGTGAGTGGAAGCAGGTCATTTTTGCGTTATACTACTATAACACCATGGCAGTTACCTTTTAAAAAATTCTCAAAAAGCCATCTGCACAGCTGGGAAAAAATGCTGGGAAAATGACACACAAGGCCAGGGAGACGGGAAGAGGTGGCAGAGGGGTTTTGCCTTTGGCAGCCACAGGGGGTATGCACAAATTACCATTGCATGCCATTGTGCAGTTCCAAATTTCCCCAGAAAAAAATGTCTGCTCTTAGCCATCCTATTACAATTGCTCCCAGTAAGCCGTAGAGTGGATCGTCACTGCTGAGCTTCTAAGGACTGCTGAATTGAACGATGAAAACAGAAAACAGACAGCATCTTTTGCTTGAATACCTTTGCCAGTACTCTACCCTCAGTGATAAATGTGGGTGAAATTTCAAGTTCCACTCAGTTCCCTGTGCATCCATGCACATGAACATCCAATGCCCATCTGCCCTGTGCCAGTAAAGCCACCCTCTCCTTTCTGATGTGTGGGAAGGGGGTGGCCTACCCCCTCCCCAAGGCTAGGCTGGTAATCCATCCTCTCCCATTCATTCCCATAGCAATGAGCCTCTCTTTCTCCTGGCAGGAGCTAGCCAAGCCTTTTTGAGGCTGGTTTTAATTAAAGGGTGAGACAAAGACAAGGCTGAAGGGGGTCTGCGCTGGAGAAAATGGGGACGGGGTTCTCCTTTCTTCTAGCCTGGCATGCAACCAGTAGCCTTAACCCCTGCCCCAAACCACTGGCCATTACTATGCCTCTCCAAACGAGGACACAACAGTGCTCTCAGGCCTAGTTGCGTGCCATGGATGGCGCTGGTGGAGTTGCTGACCAAGTGGGGAAAAGAGAGCAGTGAATGGTGGGGGGTGGGATTACGCTTTGAAGCATCTTTTCATGCAACAGCCCAGCCCAACTGTGTGCGTCAATGGAACCGTCTCCCCATCTTTCTTGAAAGAAAATCTAAGGGTGTGGGGTTTTTTTTGCAATTAGAGCCAGACACATTTGCATGCGAACCCTTTACTCTGTGCTGAGTTCTCAGCTCTGGGCCAGGTGTCACATGAAAGTCCATCATCACCAAAGCACTTTGTATACCTGTTCTCTTTTTAAAGTGGAGAATGCCCTGAGACTGCGTAAATCCATTTGCTCAGCCCCAATATGGTGTATTGGTTAGACCATTGGACCTGGGTTCAGTTCCCCACATTGCCATAAAGTTCACTTGGGGACAGTTATACACTCCCAGCCTAGCCTACCTCACAGGGTTATTGTGAAGATAAAATGGGGACGAGTCCCCCTGAGCTTGTTGGAGGCATAGACAGGGCACAACTCAGCACATTTAAGCCTTAGTACTTAACTGTTTTTCCTGTTGAAATCAATGAGACCTGAAAACATTTGAATTCGTTGACATCATCCTGTTAAAAGTTGCATACCATTTTATAAGGTTGGTTCCATTCATAAAAGCACTATCTATTAAAATATATGTTACACAAACAGTCACGGCATACTTTACTGAAGGATGGGAAATCAATGCCTAATCTTATAGTTTTCGAGGCTGGAGCATGAAGCAGGCAAGAAGAGCATTCAGATCATAGAAGAGAAGCACGGCTATCCACCGACACCCGCCCCCCTCCCCAGAGCTGTATCCTCATCTACTATGTGAAAATAGAATATCATACTGAAAAGATGGATGGAGTATGCTTGGAAGTTTCATGACCCAAGCAGAGAGGCCCAGGCACTCTTGAATAGGGCAGGGTAGCAGGACAGGGTGCATAGCCCCTTGACAAGTCAAAAGGAGCCTGAAGCCTCTTGCTTGATGGAAGGTGGGTGCCAGCAGCCCCCCACCTCCCTACCTCTTCTTAAGGGGGTGATCCTTGGACTGCGCAGTGGCTTTCCTTCCTTCTCTAGCCCAAGCATTCCTGATAAGGCTCAGACTCCTTGAGATGCCTTAAGACTGTTATGGACAGCAGAAGGGGAACTTTCCATCATGCCCTAAAATAGCTGTTTCCCTTCCCACATTTTTTACTGATCACTCTGATAAAGAGTTCTAGAAAATGTGGAAGGAGTGCACTGCTTACTACCTTGTGGTGGTCCTGATAAAAGAGCCAGCATGGCTACCTGAAAATCTGTGATGAATTTAGTGAATTCCCATTGCAACTAAATTAGCAAAATTGACAAGTTTGATTAAGATATGGGAAGGTCTAGAAATTCTGACTTGCAGGAATATGTTAACAGTCTTACTTTTGACTTGAATGCGATGTTGCCTTAAAATTCTACTTGAATTATGTGTGTAATAAATGCTTTGTTCTCCTTCATTTGCTTTAATCATGTAAGAACTGTTTATTCTTTGGGAATCAAATCAGGAATCCCACTGTGATTTTTTTTTTCAATCTCATCCTATTTAGGGGCTAGGGGACCATTTCACAACAGAAAACTGGAGGATAAAAAAAAATATTTACATTCTCCCAGCTGAACCCACCCACTCCCAGTCACCAAGATTTGTTTCTTTCATGCATGGCAACCAGAGTTTGCTACCAAATGCATATTTAGAGATAGGCCAGTCTCTGGCACTGTGCCATTGTGATGCCTGTATTTGCATGTGTATGCATCAGTCAATTATTATTTTGTTATGCGTGTAATTCATCATAGGTGAAATTTGGACACCCAAGGATACAATATATAATGAGAGAGCCAGTATCCAACAAGACCAGGGTCCAAATCCTCGCTCTGCAATAAAGCGTACTAGGGGATCTTGGGCCCAGGAGTGAACCGCGAAAGTGACTTCAGTTTCTTGCAGGTGCAGTATCTTTCAGAGAGTTTGAAGTAGAAAGTGGAAGGGACCACACCTACCATTTTGTTAGGGATTATGCTCAGTACTGGCTTGTACCAGTCTAGTTTCACCCCTGCTTGGGTCAGACCTTCTCACCCACAGAATTCTTCACAAAGACAAAAAATGGGGAGGGGGAGAGAACCACATATATCACCCTTCTGAACTCCTTTGAGGAACACTGGAAATTGGCACGCATCACAACAGATGCTTTAGGACTCAGCTGTGGCAAGGCAGCCCTCTTTGTCCATCCACCTTGCCGGGCATCCCTTGAGTAAAGCAGCAATCACTCATATGGCGAGCTACATTTAAACACATCCACAGTGTTGGCATGAGCAACAGGAGGAAACAACATTGTGTATCCTATTACACAAGTCCCAGTGATATCCACAGGAAATTAACTGTGCATATCTGGGCACAAGCCTGTGTCTAAAGATGGTAGATGGAACGTAAGGAAGGAACACTTGGAGCTTGCTGGGGATATCAGCGGTCAGAGCAATGCTGAGTCATCTTCAGTTGCAATAAGATAAGTCTTGTTTCCTGTATTCCTTGGGAAGCTCAATAACAGCCATTCTCCTCAGCACTTTAAGAAAAGCATCTTCAGCTCTGGACTGTGGCATTTGACAAGGATGGTTAGTGACAAATGGCTAGTAGCCGCGGAGAGCCCTATCCCCCACCAATCTATGTGTGTCTGAAGTGCTGTCAAGTCACAGCTGACTTAAGTGCCCCCCCACCCACCCCGTGGGATTTTCAAGTAAAGAGACATTCAGAAGTTGTTTGCCATTGCCTGTTTCTGAGTTGTGAGTGACCCTGGACTTCCTTGATGGTTCCCCATCCAATTACTAACCAGGGCTGACCCTGCTTAGCTTCTGAGATCTGATGAGTTTGGGCTAAACTAGGCCATCCAGATCAGGGCCCATGAATCTACAGGGACCATTTATGTATGTACTGAAGTGGATTTTTAATTTTTAAAAAATGTTCGTCATCTTGAGAGCCCAAATCAGGCAGAAAGGCAGGATTCAAATATTTTAAATAAATACATAAATAAAATAATATATGCATCTGTCCAATCTCTTTTTAAAACCGTCTATGCTCATGGCCGTCACTACAAACCTGGTCCCAGTTTCGTAGAGCAGGGGCCCCCAGCCTTTCTGATCCTATCACCACCTTTGGAATTTTGAGGGGATGATGAGCGGCCCTCTCAAATGGCTGCCGCAGGAGATGAAACCCAACCCCAAATGGCTGCTGCAGGAGGTGAAGCTGAATGCAATAGCTCACTTAGCAAAAGAATCACAGGATGAAAAGAAATGAAGGAAAGCTGGATGGAGGCAGGGAGAAAGGGGAACAAAAAGAAAGGAAGAGGGAGGCAAGGGGGAAAGAGATTGGGGAATAAAAAGAAATGAAGGAGGGAAGGCTGCACACAGGTGAAGTCAGCAGCAGCCCGTACACGGACTTTCTCTGTGGTGTCCCGTATCCTGTGGAATGACCTGCCTGAGGAAGTCAGAAGAGCCCCCACTCTCCTGGCTTTCTGTAAATGATGCAAAACCAAACTATTCAAAAAGGCTTTTTACTCAAATGGGAGGGCTGCATTGTAGGGATGGGGTTTCAGGTGCTTCACTAGCAAGTTGGGGATCATAGACTTCATCACCATTTTTGCCTCATATATTATCTGCTGCTTTAAATATGTACTCCTATGTACAACCATCGCTCCATGCTATCTAATGTTAGTCCTAGAACTGATGATGTTTTGCTTCAGTATCTCTACTATGTCTTGGAGCCTTGCTAATGCTATGTCTTTAAACTTGTATATGTTTACCTCATGGTATTGTATTGAAATGTACTTACTTGATACTGATTGTATTAACCTCATACTGTGTAATCCGCCTTGAGTCTCAGTGAGAAAGGCGGATTATAAATAAATAAATAAATAAATAAATAAATAAATAAATAAATAAATAAATAAATAAATAAATAAATAAATAAATAAGGTTGTTGTGGATTTTCCGGGCTGTATAGCTGTGGTCTTGGCATTGTAGTTCCTGACGTTTCGCCAGCAGCTGTGGCTGGCATCTTCAGAGGTGTAGCACCAAAAGACAGAGATCTCTCAGTGACACTGAGAGATCTCTGAGTGACACTGTCTTTTGGTGCTACACCTCTGAAGATGCCAGCCACAGCTGCTGGCGAAACGTCAGGAACTACAATGCCAAGACCATGGCTATACAGCCCGGAAAATCCACAACAACCATCGTTCTCCAGCCGTGAAAGCCTTCGACAATATAAATAAATAAATAAATACATACATACATACATACATACATAAATACATAAATAAATAAATAAATAAATAAATAAATAAATAAATAAATAAATAAATAAATAAATAAATAAATAAATAAATAAATAAATAAATAAAGAGAAGGGAGAATGGAACCATGTATTGTCTAAGAGCAGAACCACAAGTGACAAAAGGCACAGATTGGACACTTGTCTGCTTCCCTCAAGTTTTGATGGGAAATGTAGGCAGCTTGGCGGAATGTTGGACAAGTGACAGTTGAAAAGTCCATTGGACAGCAGTCGGAGAGCCAATCTGCAAGACCAGGACGCCTACATTTCCCATCAAAACTTGAGGGAAGCTGACTAGTGTCCAATCTGTGCCTTTTGTCACTTGTGGCTCTGCTCTAAGAAAAGCCTGGGTGCTTAGCAGTCCTCCTGATCATTCCTTTGAATACTAATACTAATACTAATACTAATACTAATACTAATACTAATACTAATACTAATACTAATACTAATACTAATACTAATACTAATACTAATACTAATACTAATACTAATAACCACACATATATACCACTCTTCTATATAGATTAATGCCCACTCAGAGCAGTGAACAAAATCAGTGTTATTATTAACCCCACAATACAGCTGGGGCTGAGAGGGCTTAGCCAAGGCCACTTGCTGAGCTCATGGCAGGAGTGGGATTCAAACCAGCAGAGTGCCGATTGGCAACTTGACCACTTTGCCACTATCCTACAGCAGCTCTGTAACCAATAACAAGCCCTTCCTTGCAGTGTCCCCATCTACTTTCCAAAAAGCTCGATGGGCGCCAGGGAAAGTATTGGTGGGTGCCATGGTGCACCTGGGAGCCACACTGGGGAATCCTGGGCTAGAGCTTGATGAATAATAACCAGCCCTTTTGAATGTGGCCCATCAGCAAACCAGGAGCCAGCAAAGATCTTTTAAAACCACTGAGATGTGCTCCTTAGAGCTTACCACTGCGGGGAGCACAGTTACATTCTGAATCACTGGAAGCTTCCAAAAATTTTCAACAGCAGCTCCATGCAGTGGTGCAGTTATGTAATTTTAGACCCTGGATTTAATGGTCTCATAGGGCACCCTTGGATGTTAATACATACTTCAAATGCAAAGCTGCAGCCTGCTGGCAAAGGGGTGCTGCTTAGCTGTGTGAGCCAGGGTCCCAGACTTCTTCCCCACAGTCCAGCCTTCACAGCTCCATTGGCTCCATTTGGTCTGCACCAGGATATTCCAATCAGTGCATGGATAACTGGGATCATATCGTAGCTCTTGAAGAAGGAAGGGCTGTACTGGTAAAAGGCACCACAAACCCATAAAGCTGCATTTCTTAACTTCTGGGTACCAATCCAAAATCAGGTCCCAAACCTGCAAAAGCGAGTTCCAAACTTTTGCAGTTTTATTGTGCATGCTCTGTTTTTTAAGCTATTCACTTATGGTTGCCAACCTCCTGGGGATCTTCTGGAACTACAACCAATGTCCCGACTAGAGACATCAATTCCCCTGGAAAAAATGTCAGTGTTGAAGATAGCCTCTATTGTGCTCATCCCTGCTGAGCTCCTTCCACTCCCAAACTTCACTTTTCCCAGGCTCCATCCCCAAATCTCCCAGAATTTCCCAAGCCGGAGTTGGCAACCTTAGCATACCAAGTACATTTGGACTTGTGGGCCACTAGGAATGTATGGAACAATGGGAACAGATAGGAGATTTGCACCACCATCTGCAAGTCCAGTTCTAATAATATCTCTCACACAGAGAGACAACAAACTTGCACCTTAAGCAGGAGAGCAGGCCTGCCTGGAGCGAGCTGACTTGGCCGTCCTTGTTGGCCTTATTATCTATGGACTCACTTATCTGAAGTGAGTGTCAGTTTATTGGCCCTAATCCTTTTCTGACTCCAGCCATTCCCTCACCCATTGGAATTGACTGGAGGACCTCTTTGCACTTCAGAAGGGTTGTTCTCCAGCTCTAAAACCAAGATCCTTACCAGCCTAGGTGGACGCGGATGGTTAAGAGCAACCTAGAAAGATTGGGACTCTCACCTGCCGACCTACTGACTCAGGGCAGTGACCAGACAAAAAATATTGCTAAACAAAGGGTGAGAGACATAGAGCGCCAACGAGATTTAGCTCAATCTCCTCATTTTATGGCCCCTAGGGAATCTAGATATGTTATGGGCATGGCCAGATATCTCACTCATTTGGATGTCCCATCTTATAGAAGAGCTTTCACCCTGGCCCGATGTGAAGTTATCCCCTCAATGGTCATTGAAGGGAAATATAGAAAGATCCCATATGAGGACAGACGCGGCCATTGCACCATTGGTGAAGTGGGATCACTTATTCATATGTTCTTTCGTTGTCCTTTCCATCAATTCTATAGGGACAAGTTTATTTCCCCACTCTTAGACACACCAATTGCAGACGCAAATAAGGCCTGCCTGGAGAAACTCTTAATTGATGAAAACCCAACTATCTCCAGGCAAATAGCCAAATTCTATCTCTATTTGGTTAAATTCCATAATAAAAAGAATAGCCATACATAGTCTCCTGCTCTTTTTACGATTTTAACTATTTTAATGTCAATGTTTTAAATATTAGAATTCCTGCGGTTCCCAGAGAACTATATACATTTTAAGATAAGATTTTAAATGCTAAATGTATTTTTATGTCCTTTACATTTTTACGCTGGGTTTATTTTATTGATTGATAAGGATGGATTGTCATTGTTATGGTCTCTGACCGCAAATAAATTCATTCAGTTCTCCAGCTCTAATGTCAAAGCAAGTTGACGGCAGTATTTCCATGCTGTGGGTGAGACATTCCTCCACTAATATTTCACAATTCTGTATCCCACAAACCTGGCAGTGCATTTTCAATCGGCAGGATCTCCGATGTCCCTCAACCAGGTAATTTTTTAAAAAGCTATTCAGTTGCATGACCACCAACAAATATTCTCTTTGGATTTGGATCCCTGTCCAAATATCCATATGCAGATGCTCACAACACAACCACACCCGCTTAACTGCCTCTTCCATACACAGGGGCTGGGCTAGAAAGTCTCTGGACTGGAAGCAAGAAGGACAAATGGGGGGATTCCAATTTGGTGGCCAGTTCCAAAGGGAGCTGGTCCAGAGATTGTCATTCCATAGACTGCACTTGACATTTCTCTTCACTCCGATTTGCTTCTCTTCTCTTTCATCTGCTTTGATATGAACTCTCCGCACACAAATATCAGCCCCAAGATATGTGCCCTGATTGCATGATGGTCTTACTTTACTCAGCTTTGGTTAGAATTCATTGAGTTTTGGGCACTGCAGTCTAAGAAGGATGTTGACAAGCTGGGACATGTCCAAAGGAGGGCTACAAAGATGGTGAGGGGGTCTGGAGACCAAGTTCTACAATGAAAGGTTCAAGGACTTGAGCATATTTAGCCTGGAGAGGAGATATGATAGCACTCTTCAAATTTTTGAAGAGCTGTCAGATAGAGGAGGGAGTTTTCTGTTGCTCCAGGGGGTCAGACCAGAACAAATGGGTTAAAATTAAACCAAAAGAGTTTTCGGCAAAACCTTAGGAAGAACTTCCTAATAGTTAGAGCCATTCCTCAGTGCAACAGGCTTCCTCAGGAGGTGGTGAGCTCTCCATTGGAGGTTTCTAAACAGAGGCTAGATGGCCATCTGTCAGCAATGCTGATTCTATGACTCAGTATAAATTTGGGCAAATCGTGGGAGGGAGGGCAGGAAGTGGTGAGACAGGACTCAGCTCTTGTGGCCCTTGCATATATGCCCAGGGAAACAGGGCCAGTTCCAGGATCTGGGCCCCCCCTGGTCACAGAGTGCTTAGCCTGCCTCCCCCCACTACTAGGCTCCCCCCCTTCTTGCTCTCCCATCAGCATGCTCCTACCTGCTCATGTGTCCATCTTTTGCCCACTCACAAGCTCTCCCACCACTACTATTCACAGCTGCCCATACTACATGCACATCCTTTCCCTGATGGTGCTGGGTGGTGGGTGCAGCTAGGAGTGCCACTGCCATGGCCATCAGGAACGGTGATGCTTTGTGCTCCACCCCCATGCCCTTCTCCAGCAGCACTAGGCAGCATATGCAGCTGGGAGCAGAGGTGAGAAAGCACTCGTAGTGAAAGGATGTAACTGCAGGCATCAGAGAAGATGAGTGAGTAGGGTGTCAGCAGCAGTGGGCCCCACCAGAAGCCAGGAGCCCTGGCAGCTGCCCCACCTTGCCATGTGTTGACGCCGGCCCTGGGGGGTCAGGGGGGATTTTCCTCCAGGCCAAACTGGCCAGAGATCCTGGAGGTTTTTTTGCCTTCCTCTGGGCATTGAACAGGGATCACTGGGGGAATGGGGGGGGGGTCACTGTAAATTTCCTTCAACGTTCAGGGGGTTGGACTAAATGTCCCTTGGGGACCCTTCCAGCTTTGTTTCTATGTTTCTGTTTCTCACAGAGTGCCACATCTGCAATTACCATTAACCCAAAGAGCTGCATGACTAATGTATGCCCCTGTGCATCACCCCACCAAACAATATGATAAGATGTATTAAGTATACAACTATAACCTTTTAAATTACCAAATTACTTCTGAGGATTGGGGAGGATTGTGTCTCCCGGTTGCTGTTGAACCTTAGCCAGCCCTTGTGTATCTGGAGTGAGGGGAAGGGCCTCCCCCTCCCTGCCTTCCCACTCTCTCCTCCGCATGAGGCAATGCAGGTCAGGCAAGACACTGATTGCCAAGGCGCCTGGAAGAGGGCTGGCTGGTCCTGGAGAAAGCGGGGCAAAACACCAGCCCCACAGTGGCTCTCTTGCTCTGTTCTTTTCCCAGGTGTTTGCCATGGTGGTGGTAGGTTTTCCTTTCCTTCTCTGTGGCCAGTTTGCTCTCCTTCCAGTAGCTACCTGGGTGCTGAGAAGAGACTGCAGAGGCTGTCAAGAAAGGTAGAGGGCTGTTTTAGAGAGTGGGCACTTTACTGCCATCCGGCAAACAGCTCAGGGAGGCTCTCAGCTTTCCTGTCCTCTGGTGGTGGCAGTTTCAAGGTACGGACTGTCTGCTAACCAGAAATCCTACAGGGCAATGGCCTCGCCCCCTTCCCTAGAAAATGGGATAGGTGCCACACTGGGAAACAGTGCCCAGAAGGACCACAGCAGGCATGTCAAAGAGCCACTTTAAGAAACTAAGCTCTGCCTCCACCTCCTTGGCCAGCTTAATCTACATAAAACCTCCTTTTCCTCCCCAGAAGCCTAACCCTGGATTTCCTCCTACCCCCTAGCAAAGTGGCTGCCCCTCACCTCCCAACTGGCAAACCCCTCCATTCTTGGCCTCTGTGTCTCCACTCACGGATCTGTTTTCAATATCAGAACTGAATATAGATGGAGAGCCTAGAAAAAGTCACCTCTGCGGTCCCCTTCCTCCACACCTTTCCAGCCAGAGGAGGAATCCTCAAAATAGGAAGCAGAAGAATGGCTTGGTAGATATTGGATAAGAACTTTGGCTGTTTCCTCTGCCCCCCCTCCTCCAACACACATGCATGCACATACCCTGTGTCCTTGGAGGCAGTAAGCAGAGTCAGGCTCTGGGGCCACACACACAAGGCTCCACGCTTTCATCGGTAAGCACCACCCCCTGGCTGCTGGTCTCTACATGTGCACACAGCATGCCAACCTTCAGGTGGTACTCAGAGAGCTTCCTGAATTACAACTGATCTCCAGATCACAGAGATCAGTTCCCCTGGAGAAAGGGGCTGGTTTGGAAGGTGGAACGTATAGCATTATGCCCAACTGAGTCCCCTCCTTTCCCCAAGTAGGGTTGCCAGCTCCAAGTTGGGAAATTCCTGGAGATCTAGGGGGTGAAACCTGGAGAAACCTGGAGAAAGTGGGGTTTGGGGAGGGAAAGGACCTTGGCATGGCAGAATTCCATAGAGTCCACCCTCCAAAGTAGCCATTTTCTCCAGGTGAACTGATCTCTGTGGCCTGGAGACCAGTTGTAATTCCGGGAGATCTCCAGCCACTACCTGGAGGCAGGCAACCCTATCCCCAAGCCCATTCCTTCCCAGACTCCACCTCCAAATCTCCAGGAGTTTCCTAACCCAGAGTTGGCAACCATAACACATGCTCCCCATCCATTAGCCTACTAATCAGGAGTTGACCTGACTCCCCCATCTCCCTCCTTGACACTCAGTAAACTGTTTATGGAGTCACTTCCCTCCCACAGGGACATAACTCTATGAACTACACTGGCTTACTTTATATGGCTGTTGTTTATATGGAGATAACAAAGGTGAAGGAGTGTAAAACGCTGTACATGTATTTTTATTCACATATCCTCTTGCTATTTCTGGATCCTGCAGCAATTAGATCTTCTGGGTTAGGCTTCTGGGGAGGAAAAGGAGGTTCTAGTGCAATGCTGTACACTTTGCAGATAATAAGAAAAGAAAATCCTTGCCAGGTAGCAATGTATAGAATTTGATTAAGAAGAGGAGTTTGCTTATACCTCTATAAATTGTTTCATCAAATAAACAAATAAAAAGCAATAATAAAGAAAGACTAAGCTCTGAAAGGAGGGAAGATAAAAGACATATGGGGGGGAGCTGACTTTGCAGCCAATTAGCTGGAAAAGAGTGCCTCTAAGCCTGTGCAGAGTGTTTTTCATTCACCATTGAGTAACTAAACCAGCTTTGATGCTTCTAAAATTCCAGTTCTGACGCTTCCTAACTCTGGATTAAAAAGTGTCAGCACTACAATATTAAGCAGAACTATAAGAGGCAGAGAGGAGCATAGCAAGTAAAGGAGGAAGGAGTGGAAATTGCTGCCTCCAGGGTGTAGAACACAGCTAATTATTTCCCAGGCAGCAAAGCTCTTACATGGCATAAAATTTGTTGCAGCAATCCAGGAAGATCCCAAGCTCTATCAATAGCTGTCCCCTTTGGCATTGTTCTTGCCATCTGCACATTTGAGGGGGTGGAGGGGAATTGAAGGGGAGCTCTAGCACAAGGCATTCTCCCCTATGCTATTGAGCATTCTTTTTGCCCCCTTCTTTGTGCACCATGCTTCTCCCATAGAAATCTGGGCTTGTTTCCAGCTGCCCCATCCATTGGGCACATTTCTCTAAAATTTGTGGAATCCTATTGGATTTGATTTATCAGGCTTCCCATGATCAACTGCAGGGATCAGAAACTGAATCCTGCCACTCCAGCAAACACACACACCGCAGAGTCAGGAGGCTTAAAGGGATCAGGTTACAGAGTATTTGATGTTGTTGTGACTGAGCTTGAGCCTGGAGCCTCCTGTTCTCCTTTCAGTACCAGGGCTCAGGCCTGGAACATGAGGAGACATAATTCAAAGGGTGCCTTTGAGCATGTGCCAAGTGCACCACCCTGACCATGGAGTAAGCTCGTATCTGGAAAGGAGACTTTATCGGCCCTACACTGCCGAACCTAGACACGTTGTTTGTTTTGCACCAAACACAAACTCCCCAAAAGGAGAACTAATTTAAAAAATGACTGTGTGATCTGGCCATCAGGCTTGGGTTGCCAGATCCAGGTCGGGAAATTCCTGGAGATTTGGGGGGCGGGGTTGGAACCTAGGGAGGGCAAGGTTTGGGCAGGGAAGCAACCTCAGCAGGATCTCTTTGGCATGGAGATCAGTTGTAATTTTGAGAGATCTCCAACCACATCAGGCTCTAAAAAAAAAGGTGCACATTTTGTGGAACCAGCCTATGGACTTCATGGTTGTGTCTCTGGATTGCCAACTCTGGACTGGGAAATTCCTGGAAGTTTGGGGGTGGAGCCTGGGGGGAGCGGAGCTTGGGGAGACCAGGGACCTCAGTGGGATGTACCATAAAGCCCACCTTCCAAAGCAGCCATTTCTTCCAGGGGAAGTGATCTCTGTCATCTGGCTATCAGTTGTAATCCTGAGAGATCTCCATTCTCCATGTCTCACCTGGAGGGTAGCAACTTTATCACATTTGCTCATTAGCAAGATTGGCTCGGAAGGAGCATGAGAGGCGGCCTGTAAGACTGGTCTCTTCGATGAACTGACAACTGACAGGTCTCTTTGATGGAAGGACAATCAGATTTGGTTTTTGGAAATCTCTCAGACAAAGCCAATGTGTTGTGCAGCCAAAGCAACCTGTGTTCTGTTAAAACAATTTTCAGGTGTGCAGAGCTCGCCTGAGGGGTTGGGGGTTGACATGGGGAAAACACTGGACATGCCCCTGTCAGGAACAGAGTGCAGAACTAGGTGGGCCTTTTGCACATGACAGTTCACATCTGGGTGGTTGGATTCTCCAGAGAGATCGTGGAGATGGCCAAGGATCAGAGAGCAAAATCCTTAAAAGGCAGAAGAAAGATGCTTCACTTGGGGAGGCTGGGCTTTCCTGGACACTCATTTCCATTTTGCTGCATACCAATCCAGCCATTCCCCCTTAGAACCTGCCCACTATATCCACCATGCATCACGGAGGACGGGTAAACAAGGTCCCTTGCCGGCAGTCTGTCTGCCATTGCTGACCTGCTGACACCTCCCTCCTCCAAGCTTCCAAGAAATCCTTCTGTGGAACAAAGGCTTTAAAGCACTGGAGCAGGTGACCGCTTTCCAGTTCCAAGGGCCTACAAAGAGACGCTTTGGACAGCTGGAGAGTCAGTGAGCTTCTGGGCCTATGCTGAGCACTCTCCCGAGCACAGCAGCTTAATGGTAAATCCCAGTCATATGAGAGTGCGAGAGAGAGACTTTGCCTCTTTTAAGGAGCAGCAGACCACAGCAGGCCGAGACCCCTGCTTGTCCTTTCAATTAGTCCTCTCCAGGCCCCTCCTTTCCCTGCAGCTTTGGCTTGCTTCTAAGGAAGCTCCCCCTCCTCCCCTGGAACGAGTGAGGATTCCAGGAAGGTCTAGGCTGACACGCACAGCTGCAGGAGCCAGACCCAGAGCTGCTATCTGCTGGACTTTCCTTTGGGCAGCCCCCCTCCAACTGGGTCATATGAGGGCCGTCAGCTGTTCTTCCTAAGCAAGGGGACAGCTGGAGGGGGGTGGTGGAGAAGGCTGAGGCAGGATGGTTTTGTCCACCAAGTGTGTGGTGGTCAATCTCCCCCCGCCCCATGAGTCACAGTCTCGGAAGTCAAGGCAGGAATCAGGTTTGTGTCTTGCCCCCCCCCCCAGCCGCCAGCTCTGCACGAGGGCTTCTCCAAGGATGTCTGCCAGGTTCCTTAAGGGCACCACAGGAGTCACCAAAGCAAGGGCATGAAAAATATGCCCAGTAGAGCTTGGACTAAAGGCAGAAGACCGCAATCCCACGCAGATCCCCTAGCTGCCCCCACCCCTGCTCCCCACTACGCTTTTCACTCCCTTTCACTTCCTCCAGACTTTTCAAGCTTGGCCATCAGCCTTACCGTGCTAAAAGCAAAAGGAACTGTAACATCTTGGTCCGCATTATCTCAAGTAACCAGACACCCCCCCCACGCTATCTGCAACAGAAGCTAAGGTTCCTTGCCTGGGGCAGGCAAAACTCATCAGAAAATGAAGCTAGGAGTTTCCAGAAGAGCCACCAGCTTCAAGGTGATGATGAGAGTTACAGTGCCAAAAATGAAGGAAATCGGAACATCCTGGCACAGATTAGCTACCCAGCACACCCTCGTATTTGCAATGGGAGCAAAGGTTTACTCATGAGAGGCCAGAAAGGGCAGGCAGCACAGACAGGGAAATATCCCCTCTGTTATAAAACAAAGTGGGGGGGGGGGTAACAACTTTCCTCACCTATCAGTGTCTGCTTGGTGTAGTGGTTAGAGTGGGTGACTAGGATCGAAGAGACCCGGGTTTGAATCCCCAGTCTTCCAGAAAGCTTGCTGGGTGACCTTGGGTCAGTCACACATTCTCACAAGGTTCTTGTTGTGAGGATAAAATGGAGGAGAATGATGTGAGCCACTTTGGGTCCATATTGGAAAGAAAGGCAGCTCAGACAGGGAAATATCTCCTCCTTTACAAGAGAAAGGGAGTTTAAGAACCTTCCTGAGCTCTGAGAGTCTCTCTACACAAGACATCTTACACGGGATGCTCAAGTGAAAGATCTTACATTTGTTCTCCCATTGTGAATAAACACGCACTGCTACAGAGTACACTTGAATATAAGAGTCTCTCTATACGAGAGTTCATCAAGCATAGGGAGATGCAATGTCAGACGGGAAGCGTAGTTTAAAAAGACCGAGCAGGTGAGATCGCTCCTTAGAGGGTCAGTTAATTTCATCTTTGCCTCCCTGAAGGCTCTGTCAATTTCATTTTTCCACTCTAAAACTGTGAGGGATCATAACCAAAGGGCACTGAGGAATGGAAATGGGATGGAGCTGCCTTCCACAGCCAGGCTTGGACCTGGAGAGGTTATCAGTAAGTCTCTTGAGTGTCCCCACGTAAGATGTCTTGTGTAGAGAAACTCTCAGAGACAGTTTTGTCTAGTGGTCAGAATTATTATTATTTATTACATTTCTAACCCGCCCTTCCCACAAGTGGGCTCAGGGCGAGGTACAGCAGTTATAAAAATATAATACAAATATTAAAAAAATAGTTCATCATAAAATCAACAGATAATAACTGTCCCAAGATGGGGTCAGTTCCAGATTCCTGCCCATCAACATACAGGGGAAGGGAAGCAGACAGATAATGTACTGCAACCCATAAGTGGGTCAGCAAATGAATGGGCACTACATAGCCCTGTGCTGTATCCATATGTTAGGCAGCCAGCCGGTGGACACTGTATAACCCCACACTTAGTGGGAGGCCGGTGGGAGGCTCAGTGAGGATCTCATGCTGGCCTCAACCATACGCCTGGTGGAACATCTCTGTCTAATGATAGAAGATCCTGACGGTCCCAGGTGTCCTCAGACATAGAGTTCCACCAGGGCCGTTCCCACACGGCTTACCTGAACCTGGAACACTGCGCAGCATGCTGAAAAAAACACGGAAGATCGCATTTTCTTTCGCAAGTTTTGCGCGATGTTGTGCAAAACTTGCAAGAGAAAAAGCGATCTTCCACATTTTTTTTCGGCACGCTGCGCAGCGTTCTGGGTTCAGGTAAGCCATGTGGGAACAGCCCTGGTTGGGGCCAGGACTGAAAAGGCCCGGGCCCTGGTTGAGGCTAACCAAGCCTCCGAGGCCAGGGACCACCAGCAGATGTTTTCCAGCTGATCGGAGTGTTCTCCAGGGCACATACGGAGAGAGGTGGTCCCTTAGGTATGAACTACAGACTAGGGTCAAGGAAGTCCAGGTTTGATTCACTACTCTACTACTGAAGGTTGCTGGCTGGACTTGGGCCAATCATACACTCTCAGCCAAATCTGCACAATGGTTGTGGTGAAATAGAGGGGAGAAGAATGGACGTATGCTGCTTTGGGTTCCCATTATGGAGAAAGGCAGCACAGACAGGGAAGATAGAACATATCCCTTCCCAGGGCTTTTTATCTGGGAAAAGAGGTGGCAGAACTCAGTGGGTTGCCCTCGGAAAAAATGGTCACATGGCTGGTGGCCCCGCCCCCTGATCTCCAGACAGAAAGGAGTTGAGATTACCCTACGTGCCGCTGAGTGGCGCGGAGGGCAATCTAAACTCCCCTCTGTCTGGAGATCAGGGGGCGGGGCCACCAGTCATGTGACCATTTTCAAGAGGTTCTGGAATTCCATTCCACCGCGTTCCTGCTGGAAAAAAGCCCAGTCCCTTCCTTTACGGAACAAAGGGAGTTTAAGAGACTCCCTGAGCTATCACAGCCAGTGTCTGACTAGGATCTATTAGACCTAGGTTTCAATCCCACCTCTGCCCTGGAAACTTACTGGGTGACCTTTGGCCAGTCCTGCACTCTCAACTACAACTTGACATGGTTGTGGTGAGGAAAAAATGGAGGAAAGAACAGCGTAAGCCACTTAGGGTCCCCGCTGGGGTGAAAGGTAAGATATATTTGTTATGAATCTTGTTGCATCGTCAAGGATTGCTGCAGCTGTTTTGGCAGGAGGCAGAAGAACTGCTCATTCGGCATTCAAAGTACCATGAAGTATCATGAGTGCAGCAAGCTACAGGGTTGGTAAGCAGAGCTAGCGGGCACGGTTCTAGTAAATAAATAAATGGCGCCTGCAGGGAGTGTCTTTGGCAAGAGGAGAAGTATGTATATGGTCAGTCAGGATCAAGAGGAGCCTGAGCAACTCACTTTCCCTGTGGCTATCAGTCCTTTTTAACATCCATGAACAGCACACAACTTTTGTGTGACTTAAAGTTTTGAACTGCTCAGATCTTCATTTGGGAGTCGGACACCACATGCTCCCCCCTCCCATTGTTGCACATCTTTTTAAAAAAGCCCTGATTGGCAGGGGCTGCACTGATTCTCAGCTTTACATGATGGATGCTTCCTGCTGAGATTAATTTGTAAATATTTGGTAGATCTTCAGTTACTGAACCGCTAGGTGGGAAGCAAATTCAGGACTCACACCTCCAACTGCCCTTTTCACTTCCTTGACCCATCGACCCCCCACAGACCTCCAAAGTCTAGTCTCTCCCTGGCAGCAGCTTAGTGCACCTCCCACACCTAAGTCCTATGTGCCTTTTTCTCCCCATCCACTTTCTCCTTGGCCCCTAGTTCCTACCTCTCTGCACCTACTGCATCCCTCTTTCCCTTCACTCCCTGCTTCTGAGGTTGCTGCCTCATCTGTCCCACGTCCTTTTATAATCACTGCAGCAGAGCCTCTCCTGTGGTGGCTCCCCAGCACACAGCTCTGGAGTAGCCAGAGTGCTTGTGCCCCATGTGGAAGCTTTGGGTATTGAGCTACCACTACATATGCACTAATAAAAGAACTTCCAAGGAGCTCTGGAAAGAGGCAATTCTAGGGGCAATTCCAGAGATGAATGACAGAGGGAAGCATGGGGGAAAGGATTCTGTTGCCCCTACCAATGCCTTTGCATTGCAGCCCCAAGGAGCGTGTAACAGAGAACTGTTGCCCTGTGAAAGAACTGGAAAGAATGGAAGCAAACAGGGAACAGGCATTCAGCATCTTGCCCAGAGGGCAGAAGGTGAAAACGTAAGAATATCTAAATGGCCCTGCTGGATCAGACCAGTAGTTCATCTAGTCCAGCATCCTGTCTTACACAGTGGCCAAGCAGTTACTATGGAGGGCCAACAACAGGACATAGAGGCCGAGGCCTGATGTTGCCACCTGGCACTGGGTTTTGCGCCTGAGCGTGGAGGTTCCCTTTAATCACCACAGCTAGGAGCCGCTATCCTCCATGAATCTGTCTAATCCCCCTTTAAAGCTGTCTTTAAATTCCACGGCCAAAGCCCATCATGGGAAAGAGAAAGGGTGAAGATGCGAACTAACGTGCGGCATGAATTTCTGTCTGCGAAAGGCACAGGAAGCTTGTCAGGAAAAGGGTGGCCATTGGAACAAGCACACAAAGGCCTGCGGGATTGCTCTCCCTCTCTGCTGCCCGGGGTTAGGTTGGGGGAAGCAGATCGGCTGTCTGGTGGGCAAGAGGACCACAAATCAAAGTTTTCTGGAAGGGTCAAGTGATTCCCGCAGCCGCCCGGGCGGTCTTTGATTCCGGCGCCCCCTCCCCTCCTGACAGCGCGATGGTTTCAATTACGCCCTGAAAGGCAGCCGGGCCTCTCTGCGACGCGGCCGGCCCTTCTCTACTCTCAACAAAAGCTTAAGTTACAGGAAAAGGGGCGAGCGAGCGAGCGAGGGAAAGAAGTGCACAGAGAGAGGGGGGGGGCCGGGATGGGGGCGGTGGGGACTGGGAAGAGAACCCCCAATGGGGGGAGGGAGCAAGGCAGGGAGAAAGCAGCCGGGTGGGGCGAAGGGGGCTTGACAAGGCCGGACGTCGAGCAAAGACCAGGCGTAGCTCTCTGCCAGCAGGGCCTCTTGGCCGGCGCATCTTCGACGGGGCGAGCCGCAGTTCTTTATCTCCGAGCGCGCACGATCCCCGCCTGCCTTCTCGGCAAAAGCGAAGCGCCGCGCTGCAGGGCGGCTCATTGAAAGCGGGTTGCTCCCTGAGAGGGGCTGTGCGAGGTGCCCCGAGGAAGCGCCTTTTGCCTCGCCGGAGACACGCTGAACTCAAGCCCCCCACCCCGGGGAATCGCATTCATTTGCAGCCAGGCACGTTTCACGAATCGCAGAATCCTCGCATTTCCCTCCCCCCCCCCCAAAGTCCGGCAATAGGAGGGGCCCAAGTTTTGCAGCCGGAGTGAAAGTTTGCAAACTGGTTACATATGCACATTTACTATTTTACAGCATGAGATTCCTTGGTTTTATTTGTACTCAACATACTAGGCACTGAGGCGCTGCTGCTTCCCAGAAATCCGACCTCTAAGATTCACTTGTCCTTGCTTGCAAATGTTGGAAGCCTACCGTTACAATCTTGCAAACCAGAAATGTAGCAAATGTCTGCAATTGCGGCTTTGGAAAGGGGGGGGGGGGCGGGAAGGGATTGTGCGGTGCGGCATTACACTTGACAGCTCCTGAGGAATCTGGGTGGGGTGTGCAGACAGAGCTGGGGAGGGCAGGGTGAAGCCCAGCAAAAAAAATGGTCGGAGGCCTTCGAAAACGCTTTCAGCATCCAAAATAAAACACCTGTCTCAGGTGCTTTTCAGGGGTCCTGCCACTAAGCAGCTCCAGCACTAAGCACCGTCTAAATGCCCAGCTCAAGCAAGTGAGCCCAGCAGTAAATGTATCATCTATGAATCTGCCCAGTATTTCCGGAAGTCCACTCTAAAGGACTGCCTTTGGGTCCCTCAGCATCTGAGATCACAGCTCTGACTGGACAGGGAGGCCTTTTCAGTAATGATAATGATACCTCAGTTGCAGGCAGAACTGTGAGGCACAGCCAAATTCAGGCCATTTTCTTTTATGCTTTGTTCTTCAATGGAAGTTTTACTGTTTTTCTGATTTCAGCTAATTTGATGCTCCCGATTAATAATTTTATTGCTCTTCTGCTGCTTCATTTAGTTTTTGGTTCCGCTCTCAGCCATCTGGTGAACTTTTAACGGAAAAACAAGCAAGGCATTTTCTTTAAAAAAAAATAAACAGATATCTATAGAATATAGTTTCAGGTGGGTAGCTGTTCTGGTCTGCACTCCATTGGCTCCCCTTGCTTACTTAACTCATATTGAGGACCATAAGCTCAGGAGAGTTTTCACAATAGCTAGGTGCTCAGCACTTCCCTCGGCAGTGCTAGAGGGTCGGTATAAGGGGATCCCACTGGCACAGAGGATGTGCCAGTGTGACGCAGGGGAAGTCGAAACCATAGAGCACATGTTTTTTAGGTGCCACTGGTGCCAGTCTGCTCGTGTCAAATATATTTCACTGCTAACAAAGGCATGGCCAGGCTGGCCAGAATCAAACTGTATCAATTATTTGTTATTTGATGAATCTCAGACTATTACTGTCAATGTAGCCAAATTCTATGCTGCTCATTACATAACTCAAAAAGATCATGTAAATTCCCTCATGTTTGCTAATGGATGAGGCCTGGTTGCAAGTCTCTTTGGGGTATTTTAACAACAGCACCTTTTGTCAGATACTTTTAGAAAATATTTACACATTTCACAGACTGGGGACTGCAGGTTCATGGCTGGAATGAGTCGGCGATTCCCTCCTTACAGCACAAGTATTCTGTCCATACCTTCATCTGTCCTAGGGCCCCCTCCCCAGCAGGACAGTGGTTTTCGGTGGCCCCTAGGGCACTTTACTGGCCTCTGAGAACCCCTGAGTCTCCATGGGAGGAAGAGCCAAGGGCCAAGGATGGCTGCCTAACACTGGCTCTTTCTTCCCATCTCCTGTCCTCATCCCTGCTCCTTAGCAGTCTGCCTTCTTTCTTTCTCCCTTCTGCCACCTCCTCTCCCCCTAATATCTCCTCTTCTTCCTGCTGCTCCCCAACTCTCACCTCTCCTGCTCCTGCCCTTTAAATCTCTGGCCTCCTTTGCCTCCTCAACCTCTACCCACAGGCAAGGGTCATCTGCTTCCTCTGGCTATGATTGATGGGTGGCCCCGCCATGGGCCACCTGGGTGGTGGCTTGTGGCAGTGCCCTTCCGGTGCTGCCACCCACTCTGCCCCTTTGCAGTTGCCGGCCTCCCCATTTCCACCTGGGGCAGCTCCTTCCAGGTGAACTGGAAGACCCCAGGAAGGCCAGAGTCTCTTGCCCAAGGACAGTGAAGGAATCTATGGCAGAGAACTCACATATGCGGAACAGATGTCTGGCAGAGCGCGTAGCTCAGGAAAGGGAGCCAAGCCACAGGCTACAGACTGAGTAACACGCATGCATTCTATCTTGAAGGAGATTGTTTATATTTTATTTATTATTTAAAACATTTGTATGTCACCTTTCTATCCAAAAACGGATCCCCAAATTTAAACAGTTTAAATTTAAAACAATGTTTAAAATCGTATTTTAAAAAAGAGAGAGAAGGTAAGCCTCCGGGAAACAGTTCCCTAAAATGGGAAATAGTGAGATCAAGATGATCCACTCTCTCAGGCTGCAGAATCCACAGCAGAACATTCAAGCCCAGCCACCCCCAAAGTCGGCTACAGTTGGACAGAGCATTGCCACAGAGGCAAGAAGGCAGGTCAGGGAAGGACCCCACACGACAGTCACCACCAACAGGGAAGGAGTCGCCGTTCTTCAGCCTCCCTCTTCCACTGAGGTGCCTCCTGATGCTGTACCACCCTGAGCACTCCAGCCTGGCCAGAGTGGCAGCCCTTAAGCCAAGCCAGCCCAAAGAGCAACAGGAAGGGCCCTGCTGCCGGTATCCTGGGAGGAGGGTGAGAATGAGATTGGCCCGCTTCTGCTTCAAGCCCCAAGCAAGCAATGCCCATCACCTCCTGGGTCTGCAGTGCTGCCACTGGCTGGATCAGTTTGGCAGTGCATAGGACCAGGAGAGGCTGTCCATCTCCTTCTGTGCCACTGACAGCTGTGAGCAAGCACAGCTCTTGTGGTGCCACAGCACCCTCTGCACTGGGCCACCCCAAGCAGTTCCTCATGTGGTTTGTCCAGAGAACCAGCCTCAGATTGTCCTCAGTCTTCCTGCTGCTGAGCTTTGCTGTCTGTCTGGACATCACCTCCACCCTATAAGTTGTATTTAAACAGCCACCTGCTTTCTCCAACTCCTCCTCCTCTCTGGCCTCTTCTCCTCCCTGCCACTGTAGGCCCAGTTGCCACCAGCCTCATTCCACAGTGGTGCCAGGAACAAGTGACCAAGAGCTGGCTTCTGCTCACGCTTCCTTGGGGAAACCAGGCTGTGGGCTAGTTTAAATTCTGCACACACAAAAGCCCCATCTTCCAGAAATTTGGACTGACCTCCCTCATGCTCTGTAATTTTTTAAAAAAGCAATGGTGGAGGAAACCAGAGCAGGAAACAAAATCTGGCTTTGCCTCTCAGAGAGACCACTCCCCCAGTTGGCAGCTGGCCCAGGCAGACCAAAACCGGACTGTTTGGCAGTCCTTTTTTTCTAGCTTCAGTGTTTGTGCACAAATACACAAAACCACAGAAACACAACACAAGAAGTTGCTTAAAGCCTGGCATGTAAAGGCTGGATGTTAAAACTAGTCGTGAATGTGGTGCAGTGCTCAGAGCCGCTCACTCAATGGTCTCGAATGGCACAAAATTTTCCTGACATTATAGAGATGCTTTTTATTAAAACTCCAGCAAGAACAGGGAAAGCCCCAAACCAAAGTGCAATAGAAAGGAATGTACATTAAATTTCAATACCAGATTCATAACTGCTTCCCAGCAGTCTGTAGATCAGAGCCTGGCTGCATTAAATTGCAACGCTTTTGTTATTTAGGATTTAATGTCTAGAAGTTTTAATTAGTCTTTAAAAGTTACTGTTTCTTTTGTTCTGTAAAAATAGAATAGCTCCATGTTTTATCTTCTGGGAAGGAAGATAAAAACAGCAAAGAAAGAAGAGAATTTTAACCCCCCACACATCCCTTCAATTCCAGAAATATTCAGTTGCCTTCACCCAAGAGGCGGGAATACCGTAGAGCAGGGCCCACAGAACGGCTATGTTTTTAGGGTGATTAGCCAGCCTATAAATTTACATGAACAGCCACAAGGATCTATTGCAAAATATTTCAGAGGCACCTAATAAAGAAAGTGAAGTGTGAACCTTCACATGTGGCTGCGTTGATTTCTCTCTTTGCCCTGGGAACGTTGAAAGATGAGAAAGCAAAGTACCTGGGTCAGATATGAGACTTGATAGAAGATTCCCATCCAGTCCTCACTCAGAGAATTCTGCAGTTTCCAAGGCTCAGGAAAATTAGAGCCTGCACTTATCCTAAGGGACAACTCTTTCCCACAATGTGAATCAGCTTCCAAATCGCATCTGGTTAGACTGTAAGATAAGGCTTTGTACTTTGCAAAACAGTAGGAACTTTTGGCTCTAGATATGATACAGAATAAAAGGGAAGCTCTGTGTACAAGGGGGAAGGGGCAGGGAATTGCAACCACCTGCAAGAAAACAGGACATCCCAGGCGGAGGGAAATCACCAACCTTTGTGTTTCTGAGTATGGAGTTCCAGTGTAACTTGCAAACCCCAAAGAATCATAGACGCTTAAATGCTTTACAAAACCAGTTCATTATTTTTAACAATACCAACCCTATAGATCAAGATAAGTCATCCCCAAATGCAACATTGGATAGCCCGGGCTTGCTTTCATTTAGAAAAAAATATCAGAGATGGCCTAAAACAGAGGAATCAAAGAGTATTCTGGGATGGGGCAGTCGTTGCAGCAGGGACAAAAGCCCAGCTCTGGGCTAGGTATCAGAGAAAACTTGGAAGGGGAGGGAGGGAAAGCAGAGAGGGGAAGGGATAGGGGGAGAAATGCTTTAAAAGGGTCAGATTGCATGGAGGGGGAAAATGGGCTCAGATGAAAGGCCAGAGTCAGGCAGGAGAGAACTAGGAAGGGGGGGGAGTGTTTAGAAATATGGCAGGAAAAGAATTACAGCCACTAGGAGAGAAGCTGCAAAGGGTAAGTGGAGATGGTAGTGGTGAGTGGGGGAAGGAAGGAGAAGGGAAGCAAGTGGTGGTAGTGCGGGGGGGGGGGGTAGGGTCACTTGTTTAGAGAGAAAGGCCACCTCCAGGCAGCAAAGCAGATGGCTGGTTCCTCTTGCACATGCTGGATTCCTCTGTAGTGTGTGAGTGTGTGTGTATTGGTGGGGGAGGATTCCTTAGGGCAAGAAAAAGACAGAAACTGAACTTGAAATAAAGAAAAATGAATGCATGAGATGTTAATTGCATGGGCTGATTTGGGTCGGGGAGGGGGGATAGCTGGTTTTGGGTTCCGGAGACACAAGCTTTGCTCTGAGGGTCACTTTCATGATTCCTTTGCAGATGTGACAAACTGCATGCACACAGGCACACAGGCGCACACAGGCGCGCGCGCACACACACACACACACGGCCTGAGCTCCTTGAATGTAGAAAACGAGCACATCCAAGAGAAGGGCTTGCCTTTTGTTCTGCTGTTCTGTCTTCCTATGTACTTTTTTGGTTTGTTTTTTGTTTCCTCATGGGAAACCAGTCAAACACACACAAAGCATGAAGACGTTCCTGGCAAGTAGCATAAATGACTCCAAATTCTAGAATTCAGGTAAAACAGGGAGTGTGGGGGAGGGGTAGGATGTGCAAATCTGGAGGCTTGTATCTGCCCCAGATGTGCAGTCTGAGGGCATCTGTGCAGCATGTTGTCACTGTGGCAGGATGAATCAAAGGAGCTGCCCAACCAACCCCAAAGCCTCCTGGGATGCTGAAGCCCTGCCAGCCGGTCAGCGGCAAAAGCAGCCAGCAGTGAAACCTCTGAATGCATCTCCATGGGGTCAGGATTAGAGAATGCATTCCTCTTGTACCGGATGCATCGGTTCATTCTTATTTTGCTCCATATAAAAAGAGGATGATGGATTCATTTATTTCAACAGCGTTTACACAAGAGATCATGCCCCAATCTATATCACAAGGAGCCATTTAAAGAGATTGTGTCATGCTAATGACCGTCTTGATGATTTGATCTCTCTGTCATTTGAAAGAAAACAAAGTTAAAGAATTGCCTTCAAAGAAAATAAAAACTTCTCCGCATCTTTTCAAATGTCACAGTTTCAGTATAGACAAGAACAAACAGAACTGAATCAAGATTCATGAAAGAAATGTTTAGTCTTTTATTTTAAATTGTGGTTTTTCAGTTCAAAATTCTTCTCCTACCATACCTGGTTTAGTATTTGAATCTGCCCGGCCCCTCTCCATAAAACACTATAAGACCACAAGATCTAATTGTTCTAAACAATTACAATGTCATTAGCTTTGCTTTAAAATCTCCTTGTTAATGGCCAACACATTTTGCATAATTAAGATCTCTCCTCCAGCTTCTCCTCTTCCCATCCCATCCTAAATCTTTCTCTCCCAAATAAACCCTCACAGCAACACGTGAAAGACTTTTCTCGCTTTGAGGTGCCACTGAGGGAAAAAAGGGGTCATAATGGATTTCTTTGTTAGTGAAAAGGGGCAATTATATGCAAGGAGCAACCTAGCCATTAAAGAGACCTCTTAAAGGGACAGCCCAGCTCACCGAAGGGCGGAGGCTACACACTTCTAAGTTGATCTTTATCAGGTTTGAAAAGAAATGCCCCTACAATGATGAGCTCTTTGAAAATAAACCCAGAGGGAATGAGAAGCATAAATCAAGAGAAATACCATTTCCTGGACCAGCCAGTCTTTAAAACATTGGAAGCAAGATTAGAAGGAGTACAAAATCTCATCTGCAGACTCTTGCTGTTCCCTGACAAGCAACTGTGACAGCAGGTTAACCATCAGCTTGGCAGTGTGATATGCGTATTTTCTGATGCTCTTTGCATTTTTAGAATTGGGAGAGTAGTCTCCAGATGCTGTGCTCTTTCCTTCTGCCTTTTTGGGGAGAGCCAACACCATTATAAACCTATGCACAGTGTTGGAGACCCAAGTTCGAATCCTCCCTGTCATGGAAGTTCTCAAGGTGACCTTTTTGAGATGGGGTGACCTGTAGACATTATTTCAAATGTGACCACCCCCTAGATGTAGACGTTATTGGTTATTTTGTTTCTTAAAACCTCTCCTAATACTAAAGTTTGCCTTTTTCACCACTGCTGTGTGATCCTAACGAAGGCTGCAGGAAGTTCTTCCAGCCTGATAAAGCCTCCCTCCAACTTAACTGGCTCTTCCTCCAACCTCTCCTTCCAGCGTTGCTCCATGGAGTGGTGGGCTCCAAGCTTGGCATCTGCCACAGCCCCAAGATCACTTTCCTGCTCAGTCTTCCATTGGACCCCATCAGCATATGCATGAAGTGAAGATGTTGTGCTGCAGACAGTGTCTCTTCATGGTGACTCCCATGCGCCAGGCTGTTGTTGACGCACCATGTCTGACAAGACTCTCTTGGTGTTATGACGAACCTGCCTTGGCTTTCACCTTTTTTCCAAGTCCTCACTGGCAGAGACTGTGCTGCAAGTGGCTTGCTCAGAGCCACACAGAGCAAGGACTTGAACCCGGGTCCCTCATTTCTGCAAACTCCCTACACTTGACCACATGAGACTACATTATCTTATAAGATCGTGTAAAATAACTGAAACTAAATTGGTATCATGCCAACACGCTACAGCTTCACTAGGCCAGCCATTTTGCAAACTAAACACTGGAAATTCACAGGACAGCGTACTATTCCTTCCAGCGCTACCAAAGCCAGAAACATACCCCAGAGGAAGACCACCCACTCACCAGCATTCCAGGCATCAATCAAATCAGTCCTCCACAGAGATGATGGGAACTCTCACTTCAACATGATTCCCACCTTGATCAAATGCTCTCGGTTCCATGCAAAACAAACCCCTGAATGGATTGCTTCAACATTGTCTCAAGCGCTGTGCCAAGGAACTTTGTATCTGCACAGACTGTGCCTTAGTAACAGGTAACAACAACTAAGCATCACCCCTTGAGGGCCACTTTTACACTTGCGCAGCCTTGATCACTAAAGAAGAGCACATTTTCCTCAGGGTCATGGTTGGGTCATTAAAGTGACCTTCTTGTCCAGGTGTAACTCGAAGCATCCTTCAAAGGATGCTTATTGTATATGGAATAGTGTTTTAATGTTTATTTATAATGTTTTAATTGTTTTTAAACTGTATGTTATTAATTGTATGTTGTCACACCACCCTGAGCCCGTCTGATAGGGAGGGTGGTTTAGAAATGCAATAAATAAATAAATAAATAAATGGACCTCTGGAGAGGATACATGGTCTGTTTTTGGCGCCTGTGCAGTCAGCAGCATCTAGCTTGGTAAAATGGCAAGAACAGACTGTGAGGTCACTGAGAGATGGTGAAGAGGAATTCCAAAATAACAAGCCTCAGTGCAAAAATCTCAAATGCAATCTTTTCCTGTTAACTATGTGTCTTTTAACAGTGTAAGAAGATTTAAGGTGATAAGGCAGGCTACAAATCTTTTAAATAAACAATTGGAGATGGGGGCTGCTGCACAAAAGCAGCCTGTAATCATACACATTCTGAACTGTTGGGGTGCAGACAAAGAGCCCCTGGAACAACCGTTTCACTGATTGTGGCTGGCAAACAGGATGTGAGCTGAGCTGGCAGGCAGGTAACCAAGTATCCCCGGTCTTCCATGTGCCACGAGAAGCGAACAGGCACCCTGCAGAACCCTGGGGGCAGAGCAAATGGCACCAGGTGACTCACACGAGCAAGCAAACCAGCCAGCCAAGCCCTACCCTGAAGAGGAAGGGTGAACATTTCCATGGCTACCAAACCAGCCTAACCATGGAGAAAATTCTTGGGGTACAATTAAGTATCTGTTGGTGTTATTCAGAGTCTCAAAGCCAGGGCTTTTTTTCAGGGGGAATGGAGTTCCGGCACCTCTTGAAAATACTCGGCAATAGTGCTTGAAAATAATATGATGTCAAAGAATCCCGTGTGTTTCTTCCTCATTTCCCTCTTGAGAGTTCCGCCACCTCTTTTCCCAGAAAAAAAACCCAGCTCAAAGCCATTCCCAGTTTTTGTCCCTGACCAAAGATCACCAGTTATGGTAGAAAATTCCTTCCTATAGGAGGAAATGAAGTAGCAGATGAACTGTTAAGAGTGCCTCTGAGTCTAAGTAGAGTGCATTCCCCTCAACATCTATGCTTCCAGGAGACTTAAAATCTCTCTCACCTTTCTTTTCAAATTAGGAATTGAAGGGGGGGGGATTTTTTTGGACACATTTTCATTGGGTTTGAAAAAAAGTAACAGACTCGAAAATGGGTATTCATTCACATAAAACTCCCTCTGCTGAGCAGCAGGCAGTTGCATTTTACTTGGAAATTGTTTGCATGGAGTAGAGAGAAGCAGCGCCTTGTGCTTTGTCTGTTAGAACTTGGAAAAGCGGGAGGGGGTTCTGCTGCCCACACAGTCAAGGTAATCGGGCTGCTAATAATTATAATAGGGCTGGCGGTGAATAATCATCATCCAAAGTAAATTATTTCTCTTTAAAAGCAGCCACAGGCTGGGAGGGGGAGGTGGCCTCTGATTCCCGATGTCGGTTTTTTTCCCTCTTGGGTGGCTGACCAATCCCTGGGAGGGGGAGGAGGGCTGGTCCCTGGGTTTGAATCTGATTGGGCAAAAGCAAATTTTGGGAAGGGGCTTAGTCCAGGATTCTTTGGCGGAGGTGGGGGTGGGGGGAGGCGGCCTGGAATTGATTAAGTTGGGAGGAGAAAGAAGGGAAGGCTGGGCGAAGCTCGCCTCAGCCCGGGGGCCCTCCTTTGAAACCGACTAATTGGGGAGGGAAGACACAAAGGGAGGCGAAGGGCGCTCCGGAGAGGCGAGCGAGGCAGAGTGGCTGGCGGGTGAGTGGAGTCGCCTCCCGCGGATCACCGGGGCCGATCCCCCCCGCGCCAAGCTCGCAAACTTTTGCCAGGACTCGGGGCGCCGAGGGGAGGAAGCGATCCCCGGCCAGCCTCGGGGAGGGGACCAGGCGGCCGGGCGCCCGCCAGAGCGGCGGCGGCGGGGAGGGAGGCGAGCACCATGCGCCGCGCCGCCGCGTCCTGGGCCCTGCCGCTGCTGCTCGCGCTGGGGGGCTGGGGCCGGGCCCAGTTCCACGGGGAGAAGGGCATCTCCATCCCGGACCATGGCTTCTGCCAGCCCATCTCCATCCCGCTGTGCACGGACATCGCCTACAACCAGACCATCATGCCCAACCTACTGGGGCACACCAGCCAGGAGGACGCCGGCCTGGAGGTGCACCAGTTCTACCCGCTGGTGAAGGTGCAGTGCTCGCCGGAGCTCAAGTTCTTCCTGTGCTCCATGTACGCGCCGGTGTGCACCGTGCTGGAGCAGGCCATCCCGCCGTGCCGCTCCATCTGCGAGCGGGCGCGCCAGGGCTGCGAGGCCCTCATGAACAAGTTCGGCTTCCAATGGCCCGAGCGCCTGCGCTGCGAGAACTTTCCCCGCCACGGGGCCGAGCAGATCTGCGTGGGGCAGAACCACTCGGAGGAGGGCGGCTCGCCGGCGCTGCTCACCAGCGCGCCCCCCGCGGCCGGCCACGGCACGGCCGGCCCGCCGCGCTACGCCACGCCGGAGCACCCCTTCCACTGCCCGCGCGTGCTGAAGGTGCCCAGCTACCTCAACTACCAGTTCCTGGGCGAGAAGGACTGCGCGGCGCCCTGCGAGCCGGCGCGCCCGGAGGGCCACATGTTCTTCAACCCGGAGGAGCTGCGCTTCGCGCGCCTCTGGATCCTGGTGTGGTCGGTGCTGTGCTGCGCCTCCACCTTCTTCACCGTCACCACCTACCTGGTGGACATGCAGCGCTTCCGCTACCCTGAGCGGCCCATCATCTTCCTCTCGGGCTGCTACACCATGGTGTCGGTGGCATACATCGCCGGCTTCGTGCTGGAGGAGCGCGTGGTGTGCAACGATCGCTTCCAGGAGGACGGCTTCCGGACGGTGGTGCAGGGCACCAAGAAGGAGGGCTGCACCATCCTCTTCATGATGCTCTACTTCTTCAGCATGGCCAGCTCCATCTGGTGGGTCATCCTCTCGCTCACCTGGTTCCTGGCGGCCGGTATGAAGTGGGGCCACGAGGCCATCGAGGCCAACTCGCAGTACTTCCACCTGGCCGCCTGGGCCGTGCCGGCCGTCAAGACCATCACCATCCTGGCCATGGGGCAGATCGACGGCGACCTGCTGAGCGGCGTCTGCTTCGTGGGCCTCAACAGCCTGGACCCGCTGCGGGGCTTCGTGCTGGCGCCGCTCTTCGTCTACCTCTTCATCGGCACCTCCTTCCTGCTGGCCGGCTTCGTCTCGCTCTTCCGCATCCGCACCATCATGAAGCACGGCGGCACCAAGACCGAGAAGCTGGAGCGCCTGATGGTGCGCATCGGCGTCTTCAGCGTGCTCTACACCGTGCCGGCCACCATCGTCATCGCCTGCTACTTCTACGAGCAGGCCTTCCGGCAGCACTGGGAGCGCAGCTGGGTCAGCCAGCACTGCAAGAGCCTGGCCATCCCCTGCCCGCTGCAGTACGCGCCGCGCATGAGCCCGGACTTCACCGTCTACATGATCAAGTACCTCATGACCCTCATCGTCGGCATCACCTCCGGCTTCTGGATCTGGTCCGGCAAGACCCTCCACTCCTGGAGGAAGTTCTACACCCGCCTCACCAACAGCAAGCACGGCGAGACCACCGTCTGAAGCCGAGGAGCCTCGCCAGATCGGGGCCTTGGGGGTTTCGCCCGGCTGGGACCGCCTGACAATCAGAGATCGAAGCACGGGGCACTGGAGAGAGAGGCCCCTGGAGGAAAACCGAAGTATTTAAAACTCTTCTAATTAAAAATCTAATTTTTTTTGCTCTAGGTTTTTTTAATTAACTATTAAAGGGTGACTTTTGTAATTAAAATTGTAAATAGTATTTGTAAATTGAATTATATATTTCTATTTAAAAGAGAGAGAGAGAAGAGAACACCAGCAATGATCCCCAAACTTATGGAGAGAGTCGGGAAAGAGGGGAAAAAATTCCCCTCCCCCTCCTTTGGATACTATTTTTTTTCTTTACCTCTACCCTCCCTTCTCCGTGGAGCCCGGGGGACTTCGTGCTGTTTGGCTTGGCCCTTAATGGGACATTTTTGCCTGAACTTTTCATAAGAGCCAGGTTTGTAATCACTCCTCTACCCCCCTCCACACACCTCCCACCAATCCCTCCTTTGAAGACCACAGATACTGGTCTAGTTCCAGGAAGATTTCTTCACGGCTCCTCAAATTTTCCCTCTGCACTTTGGAAGGTTTGCAAGTAATTTTCAGTAATCTACAAAATGGGGAAGAGAGGCTGGGAGCCTCCCCCACTTGCTAAAATTTGGGCCCTGGCTGTGAGGATCTACTTATGATGGTTAGTTGTCCTAAAGAAACTTCTCCTCCAAGGAAGATTTTCCTGCCTTAAGCTGCAGAGTTCTCTTTGTTCCATTTGTACATTTATATTTTTTCCCAAAAGTTTTGTACAAAAGATTTCTTTTTAAAACTACATTTCCTTTATTAAACAGACTTGTTCTTTGCACATTCAGTTTGAGCTTTTTTGTTTTTTAAAACAGCAGCAGCTTCAGATTTCTTTGAGAGGCGCCCCTCAGTCAAATCAAGCAGTTTGATTTGCCAAAGGGATGGACATTTGGGGGGAAGAAAGAAAAGAAAGAGTGCCTACCCCGTCACTCCACACACATGCACAGATAAGAGCTTTTGGTGTCACTTTAGTAAGATGTTAGGGATAAGTATTTTTTCAAGACTGAATAAGTTATTTATGTTTCAGAAGAACTGAAATTTTATTTTACAAAGAGGTTTTTCTTCTTGAACAAGTAAGATACAGAGAGAGGTGTTTTTTTTTAAAAAAATCTGCTTTCAAGGGAAAAGCCCCCTAACTCTTTTTCTACCTCCCATTTTAGCTGTTCTAGTGCTACTGAGTAATTTCAAAAATATTGAGGGGGAATCTTAAATGCCTTTCAGCAGCTTTAATTTCATTTTATTCGATTTTTTTTAAAGCAACACAATGGCAAAAGAGCATTTGTATCCTAACACTGAATTCTAATTTTTATTTGGAAGCCAGTTCCATTGATTTCAATTAACCCAGATTCCGAAAAGTTGAGTGAAATGTCTTTGACCAAATAAGAAGATCAAAATTAATGTGCAGATCTTCCTATGTGGTAATAGCTATGCTTTCCCCTAACACACACTGTTTGCTGAGGAGCTACTGCTACTGGTGCTGTATTTCCTTTGTTTCTTAGCAAGTAAACCTGTTGCAAATTCTGTAGCTTCACTTGGGGAAATGGAAATACCTGATTCTGTGCTTTTTAAAAGAATTCCGACATGAGTGCCATTAAACTTACTGGATCTTATTCCCAAACAGAGGAGAGCAGCTTACTTTAAGAAAGTGCTCCATTGTGAGAAACCAATTTCTTGTATAAAATTTTCAAACCAGTGATTTTTTTTAAAAAAGTTGCAAATTTGTAAATTTGCGATAATTTTTTTAAATGACTTATTAATATCACTCTTTTCTAGCCTTATCCCTCCTCTTTTAAAGGGCTTCATGGAATTTTGATAATTTGATTGATCAGAATTAAGCCACAAACAGAGACACTACTCAACGCCTCCTCAAATTTTTGCGTTAGTGTCTAAAACAGTTTTACTAAGCTCGCTCCAATCCTAGCCAGAAATTAACTAGAAAATTCCATCCATTCTTGTGGGATGGTAACAACTCTGGTGATGTGCCTCTTTAAAGCTGGGGCAGACTGCTGAAGGGTCAGTCTTGGAGTGGGTGGGAGAGACAGCAGAGATTAAGAAAAGAGGGAAGGGGAAATGGCCATTCTAACTTTGCAGTGTTGTCTATATATTTTACACACACACACCCTGCAGCCAAGTTTCTTGCTTCTGGCAGAATGATGCCTGGGAAGTGATACGGTGGCATTTGTTTTGCTTTTGATTCAGTAGATTTTGAAAACTTTGGTGGGGGAGAGAGTGCAAGAGAGCATTGTTGGTGGCAGAAGCATCTTGCAATGCTAGCATGGAACAAAGAGGAGATGACAAAGAAAGGGCATCTTAAAGTATTGTGGAAGTGGGGAGGAGAAAGGGGGTACAGCTGCAGATTCTCTATTTTTTACCTGCTTAATGGAATGAAGGTGAAAAAGGCAATTGCCAGTCCCCCCTCCCCGCAATCTTCTGCTTCTGAGAAGGGAGTGTGGTTGAATGCCAAAAGTCGGAGGGTGACTAAAGCAAACCAGATGGACCCTGCAAGGCTACAATCGTGGGTCTGGTATCAAAGCGGTTCCGCTAGAGAGAGGAGGAGCAAATTCCATCTGGTCTCTTGCGGGGGGGGGGGAGATACACAGTTGAATGGGATGCCACTCTCTGGATTTTCCCTTGGTGTCTGGATGCTTCCTGCCATGCAAGCAGGGACCACTAACGACCTGTGTCAGGCCAGAGAAATCCCTCTACTCCAAATCCACATTCTAGTGTCCTCCCCACACAAATAAATGGTGGTTTGGGGAAAGTCTGAACATTGGGGTGTTTCTCACAACATTTTAAAAAAAGCAGCCCAGTACTTTTGGCTACATAGGCCCTTTATCCAACCCCCCACCCCACCCCCACCCCACAGAAAAGGGTGTGTGTGAGTATGTCTATCCCAGTATTTATTTACGTGACCCAGTTTTGGGATTCCTCCTTCCTTTCTTGTTTGACATCAGCGCCACAAACATCACCCTCCAGAGGAGCAGAGTGTCATCAGACCAAAGGATCAAGGCCTCGAATCCTCTGCTGCTTTTTATCCCCTTCATTTATTGAACAAGAATGGTGTGGACTCTCTTCTGAACCGCTCCTCTTCGAGTGCTTTTACAAACCCAGCCAGAGCGTGGACAGATGGATCTCATTAGTTTCCTTTCTGGCAAAGGCATTTCAGCCGCTCGCCCCACACAAGAAGGGACTACACCCAAACTTTTTGTACACCGCCCCCCCCCTTTCTGGGGCCTGTGCACAGAACGCTTCAGCACAGACCCAAGGGGAGGGAGAAGGGACTTCCTTTGCCAAGGAATGTGGGGGCCATGGTTTGGGCTCCCCTCCCCCTAGTTGGTTGTTAATTCAATCCTTCTGGTTCTGCACGCTTAGAAAAACAAGACCATCTCATGTCAAGACAGTTTATATCAGGCGGGTGCCTGGGTGCCGGTGTTTTTTTAACAAAGGCCTAAAAACATTCCCTCCTGCCCAGCACTGTATGTGTAGCAGCCCACCCCTCCCCTCGCTCCCCCTGGCAAGTGTGGCTCTCGCTGCCAATTTTGAAAAAATGCCTGCAGGGATCTAGTTGGGAAGAAAATAGCTAACTGTCCTCTCTTTAGGACCGATTGAGATTTTTGCCAGATGGCTAAATTTTTAAAAGCGTTTGTATCGTTTTCTTCAAGTTAAAATGGAATGGTGGCAAAACAAGAGAGTAGTTGGGGTGGGGGCATTCTTGCTTAAAGTTGACACCCAGGCTTTGAAATGGAGATTTCTCCCCAGCAAAGAAGCAGCATGCTTAACACATTAAGAAGCCCAGCTGCCGGTAGAAGGGAGAAAAGCTTGGGCAATTTGCAGAGGATTTCTCTACTCCTTTGCCCCCGCCCAGTTCCCCTCGTCCTCCATTTGTGGAAGACAAGAGTGTGTAGCTGTCCATGCAGTAAACTGTTGCAGACCTGGAGCTATTTGGAGGTGGGGGAGGAATATGAAATTCCTCTGCAGCAGACGGGAAGGCTGTCCAGCCCCGCAGACAAAAAAGCCCTTCTTTAAATGACTCACAGTTGCAAAGAGTCCACCAGAGCCTTTTAATGAAAGAGCATAAGGGAGGGGGCGGCTGGGGAGCAACTGGATTCCCAGCCAGGCCTTTTCTTCCAACTCCCTTCTGGGGCTGGAGGTGCTCTTGATTTTACCTCCACATCCTCAGCAGCCACTTCTGCAAAGCCTCCACAGCGTGCAGGACCCCCTCCCTGCAAGAGACCCTGAAGGCTCCTTCGGGGGGGTACTCGACATTCAGGCATGGGCCCCAAGAGCAAGAGACCAAATCTGTCCCAGCAGGGGAGAGACCAGAATAGCACCTCCGCCTCACAGCTGCCAGGCTGGATCCCACCCCTTCAGCACTTGAGATGGGGGAAGTGAACATTTCCAGTGCCTGGGTTCAACCCTGGAATGTATGAAGGGATTGGGGAAGGTGATGACAGACAGAGGAGAAAGAGGAGAAAGTGCTCAGAGGGAGGGCTTCTCCCTCCCGTCCTTGAGGGCAGAGTGATGGGCAGCAGTATTAGCCAATCCAAGGCTGCTTCGGCTGCCAGGCTTGGCCCCTCCTAGGTTTCAGGTGGGCTATCCACCTTCTTGGGTGTTTTAAAAGCACCACAAGAACATTTCTCTGTTTACCCACTCATTCATTGCTTATTTGGAAAATCAAAGGGAACTTATTTTTCAAAGGAAAATTGCTCCAGGGCTTTGGAGCAGGGGAGGTGTCTGGGTGACCTCAGAGGGGATTAGCCAACCAGCTCTGTGCATAGCTGGCCCTCCTGTCATGCTCGCAGAACTGCACCTCCCACCCTCCACCCCCCCATGCTCAACTATAGGGAGGAATCAAGCAATGAAGGGCAGCTTCCTTGCTCCAAAAATGTCACCTCCCCTTTCATCCAAGGAGTTGTCTTTCCACTCACTGCTCATTAACCATAGCAAATACCCAAACATCAAGACCTCACCCCCTGAAACTTAAGCGGAAAATCTACTCTTTGCATTTTAATGTAGCTGTTCCTTTTGGGAAAGTGTGTGTTTAAAAAGTAACATTCACAGAGCGATCATATCCTTGGGTTACACTCACTGGATTGTTTCTCAACTCCCTTGTGGCAGCCTTCAGAACGCTGCGCTGGTGGGACAAAATGACACCAACCCTCATGCAGCCAGGAGGCTTCACTGGTGAATCAGGAAACTTGGCAGAGCTGGGGGCGTGCAAATGAGTCGCTCACAGGTCAGTCCTGCCCCTGATGGTGGTGCAACAATGTACCTGCTAAAGAGATGACACGGGCGGGGGGGGGGGACACCCATAGAAAGCAATGGAGAACTTCAACCTCTGTCCCACTTCTACCCCGCAAACAGAGCAGAGGATTGGACTCTAACCAATTCTACAGCTATCACTGGCAACTCCACCAGCGGTAATGGTGAAATCAAACTTTGTACAATCAGGAAAGCTTGAGGGGGTTAAAGGCAAAGAGTTTTCTTCCCAAACACCCAGGGTTTTTTTCCAGCTGGAAAGCGGTGGAACGGAGTTCTGGAACCTCTTGAAAATGGTCACATGGCTGGTGGCCCCGCCCCCTGATCTCCAGGCAGAGGGGAGTTTAGATGGCCCTCTGCGCCACCGAGCAGCACAGAGGGCAATCTAAACTCCCCTCTGTCTGGAGATCAGGGGGCGGGGCCACCAGCCATGTGACCATTTTCTCCGAGGGCAACCCAATGAGTTCCGCCACCTCTTTTCCCAGAAAAAAAGCCCTGCAAACACCTAACAAGTATTCCTATCTCAAGGCCCCGGCTACAAACACCAAGAAGAAGCTGAACTGCTTTGCTGCAAGTGCAACTAGAATAGCAAGAAGACAACACCCCAGAGAGCTAAGGAAAGGGAGGGACACACAAGCAAAGGGTAGGCTGGGCCTCAAACCACTTCTTCTATCCTCTCCCCCAAAATCCCTCAAAAAAACGAGACGGGAGAACACTCAGCTGCTCATAGACATCCGGTGACTACACTGGTGGGAACTTCATAGTGTGTGGTTCCTTAGGAGAAGATGCTGGTGTCTGTGCCAAACAACTTGCCCAACGCTCATTGAGAGATGCCTCTGAAGTTCAGGGCAGTGCTTGCATGCAGAATTTAGGAGCACACATAGACAGACAGACAGAAATACTAAAGTTGCAGTTAACCATTCTCACCCTGGTAAGCTTAAAGGGAAGCTGTCTCCCAGAAGGAAGACAGTTAATTTGGGCTGCCATCCGAGTAGTTGGGCGGGAATCTTTTAATCTTGTTTAGCTGATCATTTGGAATTTCTATCTTATTGTTATTGGGATTGAGTCAAGGAATGCCACTCCCTCTGCATTCTGAGACTTCTGGGTGATCAGTTGTTTTCATCCTATTAAAATGGAAGCCTGACCTTGAACTCAATTGGTGAGGACCTGAATTCCCCCCATTCCTGGTCTTTTCATGGGTCTCCTTGGGGGCTGCACAAGCTACTTTTTAGCAGCTGGTGAGCTACCAATAGCTCTCAATCTACTTGCTGGAGACTTCTCGTCTATTTTATAATATCATCTCTCTTACCAGGTATCCTGTGTATTAACTTTTGAGGATTTGTCCTGGGTCATGAGGATCTCAGGTCATCCAACCTGTTGCCCCCTAACACACTTGAACACATGAAGCTGCCTTATAATGAATCAGGTCATTGGTCCATCAAAGTCACTCTTGGCTACTCAGACTTCCAGCTGCTCTCCAGGGTCTCAGGCTGAGGTCTTTCTCATCACCTGCTTCCTGGCCCTTTTAAGTGGAGGTGCTGGGGATTAAACCTGGGGCCTTTTGCATGCCAAGCAGAGGTTCTACCATCAAGCCAACCATCTCCCTTCCTGAGTTGTCTTTGCTGGTCTTAGCATCGATGCTTGAGACCCCTAGGTTCTTGGTCCTGGGGGACTTTAATATCCATGGGGAGGTGCTGCTATTGGGTACAGTTTATGACTTCAAGCCTGGAGGAAAAACCCTGGCCAAGAACAACGGAACATAAGTTGCAGCTCATTGGAAGGCCTAATCTGTGGTAATGATGTCAGCAAAGAAACAATACTTTTCAACCACCATCATGTTGGCACAGACCCATCCAACAATGCTGTTTGGGGTGGTCAGTGGCCTTTTGCATGCTCAGCCCCAGGAGCAGGAGCAGAAGCAGAAAAAGCAGAAGCAGAAAAAGCAGAAGCAGAAGAAGCAGCAAAAGCAGAAGAAGCAGAAGCAGAAGCCTTACAGCTTCTGAGCAATTGACTAGGCACCTTGTGGATAGGATTATCCAATCCTTTTTTATTTTGTTTATTCTCTCCTTCTTACTGTCTTCTATTCCTTTTTCAATTTTTGTTTTTAAAAATCTTACAACAAAATCCAGTTTAAAAAAAGATAAAATTATCTAATCCAATGTGGATTCCATATTAATGAGAGTTACGATGCATTTTCCTGAATTTTCCATTTGCCTGGTGGTGGCCAAACAACTCCAGGCATTCTTGGAGGAATTTGAGTATTTAGATTCAGACCAAGCGATGGCCCAGAAATTGGCTTGGCTGCCGTGTCGGATGCCCTGATAGACTGACAGAAGATCATGGGCTTGTTGGTTCTCTAGGACACCTCAGTGGGCTTTGATACCATTGACTCTGGTATTTTTCCCAAATGGTCTGGCTGGTCTAGGCCAGGATGATTTAGTGCCACACTGCTTCTACTCCTTTCTTGAGGGCATGAAAGAACTTCTGCTCAATCCTGTGACTGTAAACCTATGGGGGTGCCACAAGGATTATCTTGTCTTTGATGCTTTTTAACATCTATAGAAAGCCACTGGGGGAGATTATCTAGAGATCTGAGGCATGGCACCATTGGTAATGCGCAGCTCAATCTCTCTCTATCTCTCCGTTCCAAGAAAACTCAGGGAGAGAATAAAAATGCTAAACCAATATTTGGAAATGGACTGGATGTAGGTTCTAATTAAAAAGGTAAAGGTAGTCCCCTGTGCAAGCACTGAGTCATTACTGACCCATGGGGGGGGGGGGGAACGTTGCATCATGGCGTTTTCTTGGCAGACTTTTTGTTACGGGGTGGTTTGCCATTTTTATTTTATTTATTTTTATTTACGTCATTTATTAGTCTGCCTTTCTCACTGAGACTCAAGGCGGATTACACAGTATGAGGTTAATAAAGTCAGTATCATAAGTACATTTCAATACAATACCATAAGGTAAACATATACAAGTTTAAAGACATAGCATTAGCAAGGATCCAAGACCTTCCCCAGTCATCTACAGTTTACCCGCAGGAAACTGGGTACTCATTTTACTGACCTCGGAAGGATGGAAGGCTGAGTCAACCTTGAGCCGGCTACTTGGACCCAGTTTCCGTCAGGATCGAACTCAGGTCGTGAGCAGAGCTTGGGCTGCAGTACTGCAGCTTACCACCCTGCTCCACAGGGCTCTTTTAATAAATTGAATTGAATCTTAATCCAGACAAGACAGGAGTATTTTGGGGTGAGCACTATGGTTGATCCAGGAACAGTTCTCCTAATCCTGGATCAGGTTGTGCTCTTCTTGAAAGATCAGGTATGTGATTTGGGTGTAGACTCAGTGCTATGTTTGGTCAAATGTCGGAATGTGGCTAGAACACATTTTGTCAGCCAAGTCTTGTTTGTCAGTTTTGACTGAACATTTTGAGGAAGGCTGGCTTGGTTGCATTCATACAGGCATTCATTAGCGTACAGACTTGACTACTCTAACACGTCCTAAGTGGGGCTGCCTTTGGCAACAGTTCAGAAACTTCAGTTTGTTGAAAATGCAGCAGTTACGGTCCTTATGGGATTGCAGTGATCTTATCAAGCAGGGATTGCAGTGATCCTATCAAGCAGTGATCCTATCAAGCACAATTGATCCTATCAAGCTGCACTAGATTCCAGTTTTTTCTGTACTCAATACAAACTGCTGGCTTTGACTCTTAAAGCCCTACATGGCTTTGGCCCACAGTACCTAAAGGACCACTTCCATCCATATTATCCAATCCAAAATTTGAGGTCTGCACAGGGTGGGGTGGGAGGTTTCCTCTGGAAACCAATGCAAATTTATCTGATAAGGAACTACGGGAGGAGGGCCTTCTCAGTTGCTGCCTCCCAACGATGTTCTGACAACAACTACATTTCTGCAGGCTTCCGGCAGGATCTGAGGACCTGGCTTTTCCAGAGGGCCAGTGAGTTAAATGAATTTGTCAGATGGCCTTGAAGGAGGGGGAATTGAATGCAGACCCTAGGGTCTTTATACTGTTGCTTTTATTTTACACTTTAGCAAAGTGATTTCACTTTGGTTCTGTGGTTTTAGAATATTTTGTAAGCCTCGCTGAGGACCATTTGGTTGAAAGGTGGTCTGTAAGCACCACTGATGTTTGCCTGATCTGCCTGCTGGTGGGGCTTGCTCTGTTCCCATCTTCACAGAAACATTCTTGGTGCAGCCAGCCACAAAGGGTGGTGCATGGACCATGCATTATTGGTTGTATGCCTATACAATCACCTGTGGCCACAGTGTGTCTCCTTTTCTTCCCTTGCAATCAGGGATAACTGACCAACCATCTGGTACTCATCCTGGTACTCATCCATGGTAGCAGTAGTAGGTAACAGTGTCCCCCATACAGGATGAGGATCAATTGTGCCAAACTTCCCCCCCCCCAGCCTGAAATGAGGAATGGCAGGAAAGGTGGGTAAGAAAGTGGCCTGAAAAAATAACCAGATGGGGCAGTTGTGCCAGCCACTTCAGCACTTTCTTGGGTGTGTGTATGACCAAACTGCCACACTCCTTGGGACAGAGGGGCAAACACTGGACCTCTTACATGCTCCACATGAGCAGCTTCATAATGCCCCATGAGTGAACCATATAGTGTTAGGGTTGCCAGCCTCCAGGTAGTGGCTGGAGATCTCCTGGAATTACAACTGGTCTCCAGACCACAGAGATCAGTTCACCTGGAGAAAATGGCTACTTTTGGGGGTGGACTCTATGGAATTGTGCCATGCCAAGGTCCTTTCCCTCCCCAAACCCCACTTTCTCCAGGTTTCTCCAGGTTTCACCCCTACAGATCTCCAGGAATTTCCCAACTTGAAGCTGGCAACCCTATATATTGTCCCCGTATCATTTGCCTGTTGCTGCATGGAGTAGGAGCCTTGGATCCTGGCATGGCTGCTGACATCTTTTCCCTCCTGTTATTCACAGGACATCTGCATGCAGTAGGCAGTACCCTGTGGAGGTTACCTACACATTTCCCAGGAGAGGCTGAAAAACCACCTCCTATTTTTCCCTTTCCTTTTCCACTGCAAACTCACAGGGCTGATGGTTTGCGGGTTCATTCTTCCTTGTGCTCTTACTCTCTTCCCACTTGGCCACAAAACTCACCGGGTGACCCAGGGGCCACTCACATGTCAAATGCTTACCTTGGAGGATTGTTGTGAGGATAATATGGAGGGAAGACTGTGTATAGTGGCACCTGGAGCTCTTTGGAGAAAGGGCAGGAGTAAACTTTTTTTCTTTAGCTGCTTGCTTGCTTTTGGCATTTGGAAGTTTTCATCTTATCCACCCCTCAGCTAACCATTTTTAATCTTATTGATCTTCTTAACCCTGCCTCTTGTATGCAGCCACATTTTAATCCATTAGCTGACTGCTTACCAACTGTACTACATGTGAAGGAAACAAACTAAATATAGTACAAAATGAGAAAGAAATTTAACTATTGTAATGAAACTTGCTTTAGGCACAGTGAAAGGACATCAATGGATTCAAAATGTAAGTAATAATAAACAATAAAGCAAACGTTGCAACAACTCAAGCCGCTGTTGTAAATCAACAAAGTATGAAGTCCTTATGGTCAAAATAATTCACAACACCAAAGTCCACGTGGACCTGATTGTTGGATGGATGGGTTATGTCCTTAGGGGTGTCCCGACTTTCTCTGCACCACTTGTAAAAGAATAAATAGAACAGGAAGAAATTATCAATCAATGTATGGATTTGATGGTTACTTACCTTGGAGACTTACCTGTGGGATGTTCTTAGGGTTGCCAGCTCTAAGTTGGGAAATTCCTGGAGATCTGGGGGGCGAAACCTGGAGAAAGTGGGGATTGGGGAAGGAAAGGACCTTGGCATGGCATAATTCCATAGAGTCCACCATCCAAAGTAGCCATTTTCTCCAGGTGAACTGATCTCTGTGACCTGGAGACCAGTTGTAATTCTGGGAGATCTCCAGCCACCACCTGGAGGCTGGCAACCCTAGATGTTCTCCTCATGTGGACTTTACCGCTGTGAATTATTTTGACCGTAAGGACTTCATACTTTGTTGCTTTACAACACCTTCTTGAGTTGTTGCAACGTTTGCTTTATTGTTTATTATTACTTACATTTTGAATCCATTCATGTCTTTTCACTGTGCCTAAGCAAGTTTCATTACAATAGTTGAATTTCTTTCTCATTGTGTACTATATTTAGCTTAATTTGTTTCCTTCATGTGTAGTACTCTACTCATTTGTATACTTGCTGTGGGTGAAGGTGCCTCTCTTTTTTGTTTGCTTACAAACCATGCCTTGCTTTAAGACTCTATATGCAGAGTGGGTGAAGTTTTGCAAGGAATCTGGATTTAAAAAAAAAATATTTTATATAGTGTAATCAGGGACGATGCTTTGAATTATTGTTCTTAAAGTGATACATCACTGTATCTTAAAAAAAATTGAAATTTTAATTGAAAAGAAAAAAAGCCTTGTAAACAATAAAAATAAACATATGATAACAATAGTGTCTTATATGGTGTGGGGGGACACCACTGAAGGAGGGTTGGGGTGGGGAGGAAAGGAAACGTGATCTTTCTTTCTCCATAGTGGGCAGGGGGCTGTTAAGGAAATGCTGGCCTTGCCTGGCTTGGGATTTAGGTGAGGTGACTGGGCTTTGATGTGAACAAATTCCCCCTGCTATGTTTTCCCAGCTGGCCTGGCCTGGCTTCTGGGAGAAGTCAATTAAAATGCAGAAACTGTCTCCCCTTGCTCCTGCTGCCACTATCAAATCACTGCTCCACCCTCTGTCCAACGCCCAATGTGTCATTTCTCAAGACTGGCAAAGTAGTGAGAAATGTCCAGTTCATCACACTTTTGGCCCTGCATAAAAAATGTCAAGTAGGGCGAGTCAGAGAAGATGCAACTGGTTTTGCACAACTGAATATTTCCCTGATGAATGCTAATTTGGGAAGGAGAGAGAGGGTATGAGAAGGGGAATCAGGGTGTTCTGCTAGATGGGGTCACAAAGTGCAGCAGAGCAAAAATCACCAGGCAATGTAGACACCACCCAAGGGCTGCAGTTTCTCAACAGAAGCTTTCCAGTCACCCTTTTGTTGTGGTCAGAAGTCATGTGTGATTCCCTCTCCCTCCTTCCTCTTCTAAAAAGAAAGAGGAAGAAAGAGAAGATAATGACAGTACAATTTATGTTAAAAAATACAGGCTGCTAGCATCCTGGGTATACTGCTATGATCCACCTCTTCCCTGAACAGGCTATGGGCAAGCGGTCTCAACTTCAGTTTTCCATCTGGAATATGAAGATAATGATATTGTATGGATTTACAACAAAAGTACAAATATTAGTAACTTTGAATATAGGAAAGCATAATATAAGTAAATATTATTTAGCACCTTATTTTTGTTATGATATTATAGAGCTGAGCAATAGATTTAAATCTTTATAGTTTTGTCTTGGGGATTTTCTGTTTCACTTGCTATGAAGAACTTACTAGAAATGAATGAAAAAAAGTTGCTAAAATTGAAGGACCATATTACTCCAATTTAAGATCTTGGAAGCAGAGATTACGAGGCAGTAGAGATTGTGTGGCTAGATTTAGGCAAGGCAACTCATTTGCAGAGGAGTCCAGCAGTCTTGCCTGGTTGCAGAGGAGTCCAGCAGCGTTGCAGTGTGCTGTGTTTTCTGAGCTCTTTACTGCCACTTTAGAAAACGAAGATAACATCAACAAAAGGGCAGATTGAAAAGGTGGAATGGGGGAAGAAGTCAGTGTTAAAACTGGTGCCTCCAGTTCAGTACAGAAAGGTTAGCACGTGGGGATGTGGGAACTAGTCTGCATTTGTATATCAGAAACTGAAAGAACGGCTATGAACAGGCCCACAATGAGGTGAAAGAGAATGACTCAGCAAGCATGGAAGACTCAGAGCCAGACTACAAGTGATGCCTGACATAGGTTGGACACTTGTCAGCTTCCCTCAAGTTTTGATGGGAAATGTAGGCAGCTGGGCGGAATGTTGGACAAGTGACAGTTGAAAAGTCCATTGGACAGCAGTTGGAGAGCCAAGCTGCAAGACCAGGACACCTACATTTCCCATCAAAAATTGAGGGAAGCTAACACGTGTCCAATCTGTGTCAGGCGTCACTTGCAGCTTGGCTCTCAGTGTTAATGGATGTCTAATGTCTAATGGATGGAAAGCTGGACTGTGGTTCCAGCCTCACCACTGCCTGTATCCACAGAGCAATCTGGGCCACTGTTTCTCAGCCTCAGAGAGCTAGCCAGTAAAATGGCAAGCACAGGGCCCTGCTACACTGCATTCTGGAGAGGGCAAAGCAGAGACAAGAAGAGAAAGTCTACAAAACAAAAGCAAATGGAAACGGCTCTGAAAACAAAGGATATCTCCCTGAGTTCTTTAATGGAAGAGCAGGATAATATAAGTGCAACACAAACCTCTTCTTGCCTTCTGTTCTGTCAAATCCCATCAAGCTGTTCCTTCCAGGTACTATTTGCAGGGGACAAGGGCCCTAGAGAGGCCTGCGGAATGACGTCCTTCCTGTGGAGGCTTGTAGAACTCCATCTTGGTTAGGCTACCTTTCAACTGGTTAAGGAGATGTGGGGACCCTTTTGGTCCATTTTGATCTAGCATATTGTTTTAATCATGTAGGTATGAACACCACACTTGGGATAGAGCGAGGTACCAGACTGAAGGTTTGGCAGGAGCTCTGTTCATAAACTGAATGAGAAGTTGCTGTTCCATAAATTTCGAATGGGATTGCACTCCCTCTGAAAAATGAGTTTTGCAACATCAAGATACTGTTAGATCCAACCTTGCAATGGCATGTCCCAACAGCATCCACAGCTCAAAGCTTTTGCAGTTTTGCCAGACTCGTGGCCCTTCCTAGTGGCCTTGTTCTAGCCAAGTGCTTTTCAGATTAGACTGTTGCAGTGTGTTACACATGGGGCTGCCCATGAAGACTGGAAATTTTCATGGATAAAGAATTTGGGTGTCCAAATCTGCACTGGCTACTGGTTTTGGACATGATTATAAATGCTAGATTTGATCTTTAAAGCCCTACATTTATTTTTCTAAAGCATTTGTATGTCAACTTCCCACCCAACTTAGGGTACTGTGGGAATCCTGTTGATGTTACAAATCACCTGTTCCCATATTATCCTTCCTCCACATTAAGCCCATTCCCTGAGGCCCTTCTAAGTGTGTCCTCCTTAGTGGGTGGGGGAGGGAATGGCTGAAACAGCTAGACCAGTGGTACTCACCTGGCACCTCACAGAGAGCCACATTCACAATGGTCATTGACCAAAACAGCCATAGTTACTCCCATCCTTGGCATGAATCCTGCCCCTCAGGTAGGCTGGCAGCTTACCCCTTCCTCTGGCTGCAGTAGTTTCAAGGTGAGACCCACCTGCCAATCAGAATCCCTACCAGGCAAGGGCCTTTCCCACTTTCTTGAAACACTGGCTAGGTATCACACTGGGGAACAGTGCTCAGAAGAGCCACAAGTGGCATGTCAAAGAGCCTCATGTGGTTCCTGAGCCACCAAAAGAGTATAATCAAGCTAGACCATTTGACTTCATTCCAAACACTGTCTCCCAGGCCCCTGGACTGTTATTTTTGGCATCCCTTATAAAAAATTGTTCTTTAGCCAGGTCCATTTGATTTAACTTCTATCTTTTCATTTGCCTTGCTGAAAATTCTTGATAATCCTTATGTTGCTTTTTATTCTTATGTTTTTTTTTAACTTGGTAAGCCATTTTGAGTAGGTGTTTGGAGAGGCAGCATATGCATTTTCCAAATGTATAAAAGTAGCTTGATAATGGGGTGGATCTATCTACGTTTTAGTTTTTTTGGGGGGGTGAGGGATTTGTTATAGGTTGTTCTTAAACTATTTTATGAACCTTCTTGGAATTCAGGTTTGATAGAGAGGCAGGATATAAATGTGGGGGGAGTAGATAAAAGACCCCCCTCCCTTTGGGGTTTGCAGAATGTGAAGATACTCCAGTTGCCAGAATAGATATGCAGAGAAATCTGGCGTCTCCCAGGAAAAGGTCATGACCGATAACAAAAGGGCAACGAGGCCAGTTCCACCCCACAGCCAGGGTGGAGAGGGGGCTTGAGACAAGCCTTCAGGACTGGCTGTCCCCCCCTCACCTAGAAACAATGTGGGGGCTGCTGTGTCAAGCAATTATCACCCCCAGGCCCAGGCAGTGTGATAAAAACTGAAGCAAGTGGGAGAGCAGAAAGGCAGCATCCACTGCCCTTGGTCTCCCATCCAGACTGCAGCGGCTGCCCTGCTCCCCCTCAGCTGAAGGAGGTTGCAAAGAGAAGAGGAGCCGCTGAAGGCAAGACTCCATGGCAATGAGATCAGTCCTGCCCAGGGCTTTTTTTCAGCTGGAACATGGTGGAACGGAGTTCTAGAACCTCCTGAAAATGGTCACATGGCTTGTGGCCCCGCCCCCTGATCTCCAGACAGAGGGGAGTTTAGACTGCCCTCCGCGCCGCCGAGCGGCATGGAGGGCAATCTAAACTCCCCTCTGTCTGGAGATCAGGGGCAGGGCCACCAGCCATGTGACCATTTTCAACGAGGGCATCCCTCTGAGTTCCACCACCTCTTTTTCCGAAACCCCCCCCCCCTGATCCTGCCCCTCTGCTAGGTCAAGCTGGAAGCCGTTCTTCTTCTAAGTCAGTGAGTCCCAACTATATGGGTATGGTGGTGACCCACATTAAAAACCCTGCACAAATAAAACTGCAGAAATGTGTAACCCACTTTCATAAGGTTATTATGACCAACTTTTGGTTTAGGAAACACTAAGTGGCTCGAAGAGGTGGAAGAAGGTTTCCAACTTGGCTGGGAAGAGTGGTAGGCAGTTACTCAGCTCCCCTTTCCAGTATTGTGGTGCCAGATCCAACACATAATTTTGGACTGACCATACAGCCATGAACTAGGATGTTAGACAACTAAAACTTGATTGTTGGATGCATGTAGCACACAACCAGGGCTCATTTTGAGGGGGAGCGCACAGGAACGCAGTTCCCGTAGTTCCCCCAAAAGGTCACATGTCAGGTGGCCCTGCTTACCTGACTCTCAGCCATTTGGGGCCTGTTTCGGCCTGGATTAGGCCTCTGATGGGTGGTGGTGGATCACTCTCCCATTCAGCAGCGGCTGGATCCTGACCATTTTGGGCCCCTTTTTGGCCATTTTCATCTCCTTTTTGCTATTTTGGGCCCAATTTCGGCCCTGAATGGCCAGGATTGGGTCCAAAACAGCCAGGATAGGTGATGCCAGGGGGTGTGGCATATGCAAATCAGTTATGCTCATGACACATTTCCGGTGATGTCAAGGGGTGTGGCACATGATAATGAGTTATGCTAATGAGTTCCTCCCGCACTTTTTCTATGAAATGACCCCTGCACACAACACATAAGTAAGCTATTCCAACATACCAAGGCAGATTCCTTCCCCTTCTCAATAACTTGAAAAAAAAAACAAAAAACTATTCATACATAGTATGATCCATCATGGGGCGAATCCACATTACTCATTCTAAGTCGCATGTTCCCCACATTCCCCACGCAATCCCGAGTGCCGGTCACATTACCTCATTAAACAGACGCATTTCATTCGCATTTCTTCCGAATATGTGGTCACAGGTTTTCAACGGGAGTTTCACGGTGGCCGTGAATGGGCCAATGCGCAATTTACGCGGTTTTTTTAAAAACCACCCCCCTTCCTGTCTCTCCGGCCGTTCCGAGAGTTCCTATTGGCTGATTCAACTTGCAAGTGCTCCGTAGTCTGCAAAAGACGGTTTTTGACTTCATAGCATTGGATTTATGGATTATGCTGTTTCTGAATCAAATCTGGTAGTTTGAAAAATCATTTTGGGGTGAATCCATCCTCAGAATGGACTCGCGAAACTTCCTTTTTAACTGTTTTTTATTTTTTTTAATTTTATATTACTGTAATATCGAAATTACAATATCCTTATAAGGAAATACAATATCCTTATAAGGCAAGATCAAAATAACGGAAAAGTAATTTAAAAAAAAAAGGCAGGAAGATTTGTTCCCTCCCTCAAAAGCGGAAAATGCGGGTGTGAGGTGAATGCGGATTCGGCCAGTGACTATTGGGAACATAATGACACTCCAAGGAAGTGAAACGTCAGTAAAATTCAGGCACTGAACTGTCCTGCATAGGAAATGCCCACGAAAGCTTCCTACATGCTTCCAAATTTCCAAAAAAGAAACGGGAGAGAGCCATCAGTGCTGTCAGTGGGGGAAAGAGAGGCATCATTATCTTCAATGATGTTTCTTTATAAGGCAAGATCAAAATAACGGAAAAGTGCGCTCAAAAAAATTTAAAAAAATGGGCGGGGGAAAAAAGGTCCCGCCCAAAAAAGTGGTTTTCGAGCGGCCGTGTGACCGGAGGGACGCGCGAGAAAGATGGATTGGAAGCAGGAATGTGAACGAAGAGGAAAAAATCGCGGATTGGAGGCAAACGGAAGATATTCGATAAACATGCGGGTAATGGGTGAATGTGGATTCGACCATGGTGTCCTGGTTAAAGGAATTAGGACTAGGGAGACTCAGGTTCAAATCTCTCCTCTGTCGTGAGGATTGCTGGATTGTCCTGAGAAGAATAAGCAGGAAGGGAGACCCAGGCATGCCCAAGTTGCTTAAAGGACTGGCAAAAGAGAGAGAGAGAGAGAGAAAGATTGTACCATATCCTGATACAGTAGACCAATCGTAGGCTGATGGAATGGATTAGGCATGTAAAATCACCTTTTTTCCAGGCTAGCATTTTAGTATTTTAGCTGTGTTGTGCCATGTTAGGGATGGCACAACACATAGGGAATGTTATTGTTTGCAAATCCTCTTTGAATTTTTAGGAAAGGGCAAGATATAAATTCTCTTAAAACAAAGAATGAGTACTAAAAGAAACTGGTATTTCTATGGAAATGGAGAATGTTTTGACTATTTAAAATAACCTTATATAGCCAAGCCACAATTCTTCCTAGCTCCCTCTGGGCCAAAAAGCATGAGGGTGTTAAGGAAGGTTGATTTACGCTACACCCCAGGAAAGGAAGGCCAATCCAAGAACTGTTGAGACTGCAGCAAGCACCCCAAGAGAGGGGTGTGGACATTGACTGTGTCTCTGAAAGTGGGGGCAGCAGTGATGGACTATTGGATTCCTGTCCAGCGCCTTGCTCTTCTTTTTATTCCCTGTCCTCCCCCAATTTCTTTTAACCAGCTCCCCTCCTTCTCCATCAATTCCTTCCCCCCTTTCTGCTGCACCCCTCAGTGCCAAGACAACAGGGGAGAGGGAAGAAGGGAGAGGCGGGCTGAAGTCCTAGAGAACAAAGCTCTTGTAAGGGGGGGGGTCTATTTCCTCTCTTCAAACAACTCCAGATGCGGGGAGACAGACTGGGCCAACAGCTGAGGCCTGGGAGGAGGCCAGGAAAGGGGGGGAGGGTGCTGGTGTGCGTGTTTGGGGCGGGAGAGATGTGCAGGTGAAAATGAAAAAAAAAAGAGCAAGCAAGGAAAAAAAGTGTAAGATGACGGAAGAAGGAAAGAGTTTAAAAAAAAAACAGAAACAGCAGAGGGAACAAAGACAAAGAGCCAATCCAGAAAGAAAAGGGGGGAAAGGCCCAGGTCTGTGGGGAAATGAAGCTATTGGTGGGGGGGAGCGTGAGAGGGAAGCTAGAAAGGGGAGGAGGAGTGAGAGAGGGAAATGTGGTGCTATGTATAGAAAGGGGTGATTGATGAGTGCCCAGCATCGGAATATGTGTCTACATTCCACAACATTTTCCTCAGGCGAGGAGAAGCCCGGAGGGAGGGAGGGAGGAGGGGGCTGTGGCACATGCAGCTCTCCCAGAGACGTTTACAGCAGGAAGGGAGCCTAGGCTGCCAGCACACGCTCACACACAGACACACAGCTCACGCACAGGAGGCCACAGGGCATGTGGGCACCTCATGGGGGGGACACACAGGCCAAGCTAGGATAGACCAAGAATCCTTACTATTCAGAGTGGCATTAATTTTAAATTGTAAGCCCCCAAGCCAGTCTTTTGACTGTGGTTGGGGAATAAATACAGAGCAGACAACTCCTCTGATCCGGCAGCAGAAATGACAACAAAACACAACAAAACACTCTTAGGCTCAGGACAGGCCAAAGGCACAGGAAGCTACACCAGGTCACAGAATTTGTTTCGAATCAAAGATGGGCGACAAGGTAGCCCTATTGTCCACTTAAGATGGCAGCAGCCCCCACCCCTGACCCTGACAATTCCATCACTATCCAAAAGTCACAAAGATGCTCCTGATGAGTCCATATTATTGGCTGCCAGGAAAAGCCTACCAATCAGGTTGCCAGCTCCAGGTTGGGAAAGTCCTGCACCATTGGGGGTGGAGCCTGGGGAGGGTGTGGTTTGGGGAAGGGAAGGACTTTAGCAGGTTATAATGCCAGAGTTCACCCTCCAAAATAGCCATTTTTCCCAGGGGATCTGATCTCTGTGGTCTGGAAATCAATTGAAATTCCAGGAGATTTCCAGGCTCCACCTAGACAATGGCAACCCTTGAGTGCCAGCTCTACCACCACAGGCTTCCATAGTTCAGTCATAAAGGAAGAGAGTTCCCAGGTCCCTATACCTTCCAAGGGAAACAAGGTACAAGGTGGGATCAAGAGCTTCCAGGCACAGAGGCACAGGTCACAGGGAGTGGCGAGCTAGGTTGCTTCCATGCGTCTTCCTTTTATCCTTGCACTCAGGTAATAGGCTGCGATGCAGGTATTCCCTCTTCGCCTGATGGCAGTGCCTCGCTCTCAGACCTCAGTCCTGCCTGGTGCTGAGCTTGCAAGCGTGCACTCCTACGTCTTTCCCAAACAGCTGCCCTTGCTCGGTTCCTCTGTCTTGTGGCTGACTTGCGGGGGCTCAGGCCTCCCAGGTACCAGTTTCTCCTCTGCTAGTGCGAGCCCTCATCCAACGGCTTCCTCAGAGATCTCTGGCTGTGTTACTTGCCGCTCCATCGAAAGCTCTTCTGGAGCCGCGGCAGGCTCCGTTGCAGGCTTCTCTGGTATAGAGGCTGGCTCTGCCAGCTCCTCTAGCTCCTCGTCTTCCGAAAAGGACTCAACCATGGGTGGTAAGGCGATGGGCCGAGGCTGGCCCATGACACCATGTAGGATTGCCAGGTCCCCTTACCCTCCTGACGGAGGGTAAAATGTTCTACTGTTTTACTTTGGGAGCAATCCTGCTCAAGCAGATCTCTGGAGAGGCAGCCTTAAACATGTTCTAAATAAATATATCGAGCCCCATTCCACACCCTCTGGCATCCAAGATACAGTTTCCATGGCTAGAACTTGTATCTTGCTTGAGGTAGGCTATAAAGGCTGTAGATTTCATGAGGTTATTAGTCTCTGACTTAGCTGAGAAGAAAAGATTAGGATGTCCCAGTTATCTTGGGCTCACCATTCACTCCAAAGAGTGCACATTTAGTTACTAGAGCTACTTTGCAGGCATGACTTAATAAAAATAAGAACGTAAGAAAAGTCTTGCTTTCGGATCAGACCAACAGTTGTCTAGTCCAGCATCCTGTTCCATATAGCAGCCCACTAGTTGCCCTAAAGGGCCAACATCCAAAACACATAGGCCAAGGCCTTCTGCTGCTGCCGCCTCCCACAACTGGTATTCAGAATTTGACTGTCTCTGAATAAGGAGGTTCTCTTAATTCACCATGGCCAATTTGGTGTAGTGGTTAATAGCAGCAGGACTCTAATCTGGAGAAGCAGGTTTGATTCTCCACTCCTCTACTTGAAGCCAGCTGGGTGACCTTGGGTCAGTCACAGCTCTCTCAGAGCTCTCCCAGCCCCACCCACCTTACAGGATGATTGTCATGAAAATAACAACAAATTTTGTAAACCACTCTGGGTGTGGCATTAAGTTGTCCTGAAGGACAAAATATAAATCGAATATTGATGTTGTTGTTATTATTCCACATTTTAATCACTCCTTTTTGCCAATAGAAGAGGAGGGACAAGCCCTGGGAGGATGGCAGCTAGGCGGGGCATTCTTTTGCTGCTCCTTCTCCTGACACGCACCCTGAGCTCTTGAATCCCAGATGCCATCATACTTATAACTGCCTTATATTTAACATACAGTTCTGAAGTCAAAGCCCCCCTACCTCCCTTTCACTCTGTGGGTGCTGCTTGGCCTTGCTGCATCTTGATGACCTAAGGGCATGTCTGGTTCTCCTTGCATCCTTTCTGGGCCCACTGCAAGGCATTTTCCCAAGACTTGATTTACATGTTCTGCGCTTGAAGCTCAAGTCGGAAAAATAGTGCAGTGGGGAAGTTGAAGCCCCCAGCTCATGTGCTGTGGTCGGTCCCCAAACGGGCCCCACATGTTTGGGCATTGACTCCCGCATACAAAATCTGTATAACATGTTTGATCAAAATTCTCCTTGGCAGACCTGGGGAGGATGCAAGGATAATGGAATATATAATTAGGTCCTGAGTTGCAATGCTCCCCAAGGGTTTTTTGGTTCATTTGATTGTCTTTTTGCATGCAGGCTAGAAAGGAGATCTAAAGTTTTGAATACATTTTGCGATGGGTACATGTCCTACACTGCATGCCAAGGAGAGGGACCCACCCACAAAGTTAAGAAACATTGAAATGTACATCCAAATCAGAGCTAGAAAGGCATACTTAAAAAGAAAAAGAAAGCTAGGACACCAAGGAGCAGTTTCTGGCCTTCTCCAAGGCATGCAGCTAGTGCTTAATTGACATGGGCCAATGCTTAGTCTCCAAGAGTCCTTGGGAGCAGTCCTTGGCTATTGAGACATAAGCTCCTGAGCCTGTGCTATGCTTGTGACACTTGCCAGTTTGGTGTAGTGGTTAAGAGCACGGGACTCTAATCTGGAGAGCCGGGTTTGATTCCCCACTCCTCTACAAAGCCAGCTGGGTGACCTTGGGCGAGTCACAGTTCTCTTGAGCTCTTTTAGCCCCACCCACCTCACAGGGTGATTGTTGTGGGGTAATAATAACACTTTGTAAACCACTCTGAGTGGGCATTAAGTTGTCCTGAAGGGCAGTATATAAATCGAATGTTATTATTATGTTATTATTGCCAGTATAGGCCACAAAGACAAAGCTCAGACAAAAAGCTCTCTTGCTCCCATCCAAAATGTTTCCATCCTGGGGTTCAGTAGGTCATGCGAACACCTTTTTACCCTCCACCCCCACCTTCCACATGTTTCTTAGCATTGGATAAGAATCTGTTTGAAAGCTTTTCAAGTTCCTGGACAAATCCCAGAAGAGATAAAGAAATTTGCTGGCTGAAAGCAGCTTGGAGGAGGAAGGCAGAGTGGGGAGGAACCAGGATAGGGATGGAAATCCTTCTCTTTGGGCTCATTTTTGGACTTGATTTTCCTTTCTGCCATCTATCTGAACAGAGAGGGCATCTCCCATGCCTGAGGAAGGCTGATGAAGTTGTAAAAGCATGTCCCTGCCAAGACAGCAGCAGCAAGGGGTGTGGGTGCAGGTTTGAAGGCTGTCTATGCACACTGTTCCTTCACCCTTTGCTGCTGACACCAACCCAAACTTCTCCCCTCCTGCCTTGTTGAGCCTGCACAAAAGCAGACACAACACCAGTTTTGCAGGCACCCCTGTGGCCTAGGAACCACCACCCCTTCCCCAGTGCCCAATGCTGTAATGTTTCAGCACAGCTCAGCAGGGAAATGATAAAAATAGCCCTTTAAAGGAGTAATGGGGGATGATACATGGCAAAGAGGAGTCCCACCATGCCATTTTGAAAGCAAAGCTTAGCCCTCTCCTTCCCCAGGGCGCCTGGTGGTGAATCATCCATCTAAACAGACCACCTAAAGCCATCTTGCAGTTCCACCTTTACACCAGGAAAAAAAACACCCAGTTTTAGTTCTTCTTCATCTTAAAAGTAAAAGATCCGTGATGTCATACTTGAATTAGCGGGACATCATGTGACTGCACACCTTTAATCCAGGTGCTTCCATACAGAGGGGAGTCCCCCTAAGGAAGCAGCCTGGGAGATGTTAAATGGGGAAAGAAGTACTTAATTGTGGGAGGCTAATATGGCTGGGTGTCACACTCTGTGTAATCCCAGATTGACAGAGTCTGTTATGAAATGGGGAAGGAAAGGCACTCTACATATGCTTCAAATACCTTTATGTTGTCACTTGTCACTATCTACATATGGCTGGAAAGAGCACTGCCAATGAAGCCAGGTTCCAGCGTTAAACCATCTCCAAACCTGACAGAAAAACTGACACAAAACCAGAACACTTTGGGAAAAGTTATTCTTTTTCCACAATAAGCTGCAAGCAGAACTGGAATTTTGCACTGATCTTAGTGTTTTTAACATATTTCCCATAAAAACCCAGCAATGCCTGCCCCCATCAGCAAGATCGTACAATTACATCATCTTGAAAGTAAATTCTATTGGCAAAGATTCTGCTTTTCTGTACAATTCTTGTTTTGCCTAATTCATTACTTCCTGGTGTTTCTCTGGCCACTCCTGAATTAATTGTTCATTAGGAGGGTGGAGAGTGGATTAAGTACTTCACGTTGTAATCACAGCTCATACTACTATTATTATATTATCTCTATTTTCCACAGTCCACTAGATGTTTGGGCTGGAATTTTTGGTTCCTCACTGACTCCGACTTTATCCAAGAATCTAGCAGTCAGTGAGGTATCACCCGAGTATGTGGTATGCTCCAAGAAGTGTAGCTGTTTGCAACTGGCCAGTTGTCCATGCTGATATTGCCTAAGTGTTTAGTTCTTTTGGAATCGCACCTAGCACTCCTGGATGTTTCCCCCAGAGACGCTGAACTTCGAATCTTAGCTCTTGATATTTTGTTATCTTTTCACTCTCTTTTTCCTCAATTCGACTGTCAACTGGGATTGTTACTTCAACCAGTTTGACTGTGGGCTCTTCCACATGGTGAACTTTACATCAAGCTTTCTGCGCATTCAACCCATAAGGATTGGCTTGGCTTTATTCATCATTTCTGGCCCCATACTGCTTCGATTCTTTAATTCTACACTTTGAGGGAGTTGAACTGGGCTCTGTCTGTTTTTTTATTTCTGCACTAGAAAAATGCCCTGATTCTGCAGTAGGCTTTGAGGACTCCTCAGTTTCCTCAGCAGATTGGCTGAGGAAATTTACAAAGGTTTTTTTGGGGGGAGGGGTCTTTTTAATGGCACCAGTCTTGCAACCTTGCCATTTAATTTTTTAAAAAATCAGGAAAAAATTGATTGGTTGCTGTCCAGCCAATCAGGATGCAGGGGGATAAAGGGGAGGGCAGAAGGCAGGACCAGGGCCAGGCCTCACACCAAAGAAAGCATTCTGCACTTCAAAAAAGCTACAGTTTGACTTTTCTGGGGGGGGGGGGAATTGGGTACGTGAGCAGGGAGAAAAGCTGCCGAAAATCCAGAGAAAGATTGATTCTGTGGTAGCTGCAGCCATTCTCTGTGCAAAAAAGGCTGAGAAGCAGTTTGAAGACTGAATCCGGGTATTTTGACTGTGCATGCAGAAGGCTGGAGAGAATCAATGCAGCATGGGGCCATAACCAATGAAAAAGCCCTGTGCAGAGAGACTCTTTTTAGTTTCAACCATATTACTATCTGGAGTATTATGTTCTAGCTTCTTATCTGTTTGGATTCTGAAATCCCACAAGATCTTAAACTTTCTCATTTTCAACAACTTTCTCAGGCTAGATTCCCACCAGTATTTCATGGACAGTAGCTTGTACTTTCTGCAAAGATTCCAGTGCTGCATTGCAGCTACTTTCGGTCCTTTGCCTTTATCTTACATAATTAACCCTGTTTTACCAGCTATCATCTGGTTGTCAATTGGCTGATTGCAGCATGGTGATAAACTGCTGGGCTAATCATGGGTGTAAGTTGGTTAATTTTTTTTTAGTCAAAACCGATCTCATTCATCTTTTCTTGTGGCTTTCCAATTTTACCTCTCTTTGCTTGCTTTGCCACAATTTCTGTGGTAATTATCAAATCCTGCATATTCCTAGACTTCAAGTCATTCTGAACTTGATCAATCCATGGTACTTGTGCATAATGCTTCTTTGGATTGTCTCCTAAGCCTCGTCAAAAACACAATGGTGTCTTTTTTCTCAGGAAGCATACTACTGCTACTACTACATATTTCTGCTACTACTACCAGTCAGAGCTTTGTAGAATTGCCTTTATTACGTCTAAGTTGAGTGTTCAGAATGTACTGCCTTATATGGGCCTTGGACCTGGATGTCTTTCACAACAGCAGTTATCTTCAGTATCTCCAGCACTCCATTGTTCTTGATTTCAGCAGGTATTTTTCTTCCAACATCTTGATTTTTTTGCTTTAATTTTTCATGTTTCAAACTTTTCAAGGAATGTAAGTATGCCGGCTTTGGTCCGGCATACCTACGGGACCACCTCCCTCCCTATGTTCCTCCACAGCGGTTTCGATCATCTGAATAGGATCTCCTGCAGGTGCCAGACTGCACACAGGTGAAGTCAGCAGCAGCCCGTACATGGACTTTCTCTGTGGTGGCCCCTATCCTGTGGAATGACCTGCCTGAGGAAGTCAGAAGAGCCTCCACTCTCCTGGCTTTTCGTAAATAATGCAAAACCGAACTATTCAAAAAGGCTCTTTACTCAAATGGGAGGGCTGTATTGTAGGGAAGGGGTCTCAGATGCTTCACTAATGAGTTAGGGACCATAGACTTCACCACTATATTGCCTTACATATTGGCTGCTTCCACACACATTGGATAATGCACTTTCAATGCTCTTTAATGATAATTTGGAACTGGGTTTTCATGTGTGAAACACAAAATCCACTTCTAAAGGATTACTAAAGTGCATTGAAAGTGCATTATTCAACGTGTGTGGAAATGGCCATTATCTGCTGCTTTAAATATGTATTCCTATGTACCACCAGTGCTCCATGTTGTCTAAAGTTAGTCCTAGAATTGATTATGTTCTGCTTCAGTATTTTTTCTACTCTGTATTGGATTCTTGCTAATACTATGTCTTTTAAACTTGTATCTATTTACCCTATGGAATTGTTTATGAAATGTCCTTGATACTGATTATACTAATCTCATACGGTGTAATCTGCCTTGAGTTTCAGTGAGAAAGGCGGGCGATAAATGACAAATAAATAAAAATAAATAAAATAAATAAACGTGCTGCCTTCCAAATTTCATTGAGCTTTAGATCAAGGCAAAGTTTTTATTTCAGTATCTTTCCCAATATGTTTTCATTTGTCAATGTCATACCCAAACTCTCTTGTTATATGACCATGGCTGAATTGTATTGCAACTGGTTTGTTTGCTGGGTGGTGGTTGGTGGTATTGCAACAACAGCAGAGTTGATATGGTTGATGATTTCCTTTATTTTTCGGGACAAGCGTCAAACATCTTTGCCTACTCATGCTTGCCATTGTTTCAAGGATTCTCCTTCTTAAGTCTTCTTTCTTCCTTGTTAAAACTGGATGTCCTTCCACCATGTTATGAATATTGGCTTGATGGCGAGGCATTGGTCTCACTGTTTCAGTTCCTACTGTTTCACCTTGAACTTCCTCCATTTCTTCATGTTTTTCATTTATGTTTTGGTCTTCTGGCTCAGTTGTTTTTCTTCAATATCTGAAGATATCAATATCTTCTCGTTTCTTATTATGAAGCATTTTTGGTCACCCAAGCTCTGCTCCATTAATTAAGTCAGGAAACCTCTGTTTCCAGATAGCAAACATTCATTTTCGGTGGCCTCAAACTGAAGGATTTGCTCTGTAATAACATTCCATTATTGCCTTATTTTTCGATGTCAATTTCTTTCTCTATGGTTGTTCTTCCAGTAGCCTTACGGTGCCCTGCCCAAGTTGCCTAGCAGAGGTCACTTACCCACCTGATGTCCAGGAGCTGCAACATCCAACATGGTCCTTGTTGACCTGGGCAACGACTGATCCAGTATGGATTTATTTTTTGAACCTTTCACCGTATTGAATGGGCTTTGGACACTTTTAGGCCTTTTTTGCACGGGCAATTTTTGCTATGTTTGGCCTCATATTTCTTCAGGTTTTCTTCCGAATTCTGGATGATGAAATCTCCCTTCAAATTTCAATGCAGTGTTTCAAGGGTTCTTTTCCAAGTTTCTCCCTGCACAGAAAAAGCACAGGCAGAAAACTCAGAAGAGAACCCCTGGAACGCCACATTGAAATCTGAAAGGGGAGTTAATCATTCAGAATTTGGAAGAAAACCCAAAGAGGTATGGGGCCAAACATGGCAAAAATAGCCCATGCAAAAAGACCTTAGTCTTGATCTTCAGCCTGGCTTGGGTGACTCTACCAGTAGCCATGCGACCATCAGCATTGTCTTTTGCCTCACAGAAGCACACAATCCCCACCACAACAAAAAGGTTGTGTCCCATATTATTATGTGATGTTATCAAGTCCACCAGATGTGTCGGCTGGAATTTTTTGATCCTTCACCGACTTGGATTTTATCCAAGAATCTAGGAATCAGTGAATCCTTAGTAGGTGACATGTTCCAAGTAGTACAGCTGTTTGCAACCAGCCAACTATTATCCCACCTATACCAATATCGCCTAAGTGTTTAGTTAGCCCTTTTGGAATCGCCACTAGAGCTCTTACGACGATTGGAATAACTGTTGTATGTTTTTCCCAATGACACTGAACTTCAAATTTTAGATCTTTTGTTTATCTTTTCAATCTCTTTTTCTTCTGACTGTCTCCTGTGATTTCCACATCAATCAGTTCATTGCTGTTGTTGTTTTGGCTGTAAACTGAAGGGGACAAAAATATAAGAGCCCTCCTGGAACAAACCACTGACCCATTTAGTCCAGCATACTGTTTCACACAGTGGCCAAGCAGTTGCTGTGGAGGGCTAAATGAATATGACATAGAGGCCAAGTCTGAGGCTCTCCCCTGCTGCTGCCTCCCATCTAGTACTGTTATTCAGAGTCAAAAAGAGTCCAGTAGCACCTTTAAGACTAACCAATTTTATTGTAGCATAAGCTTTCGAGAATCAAGTTCTCTTCGTCAGATGCCTGATCCAAACTGGCCACATACAGAAGAGGAGGGGAGAGAGGGAAAGAAGGGGACATGTGGCCAGTTTGGATCAGGCATCTGACGAAGAGAACTTGATTCTCGAAAGCTTATGCTCCAATAAAATTGGTTAGTCTTAAAGGTGCTACTGGACTCTTTTTGATTTTGCTACTACAGACTAACACGGCTAACTCCTCTGGATCTGTTATTCAGAGGTTTGCTGTCTCTGGATATGGAGGCTCCCTTTAGTCACCATAGCTAGTAGCCACTGATGGACTTCTCCAATATGAATCTGTCTAACCTTTCATTTTCCACCTTCAAGTTTTGATTATTAACATTTGACTCAATAGCATTGTGTAATACGTTTATTAACACTCATGAAGAACTCCAAAAGATAGGGGAGGTAGGACTTCCCTGTGCAGAAGCTATGCTGGATTTTCCTCAGTTTTTCCTGGTTTTTTTTCCTTTTTAGTGTTGCCAACAGGCCTGGAGAAAAATGTCGGTCTCTTTAAACACCAGCTTAATGTGTGGAAATGGACAGCTGAAGCTTTTCGAGACGCGGAGGTAAATAACACCGCCTGGATAAATAAGAACTCATTAAGCCTCTCTTAAAGGGACAGGACAGCAACCCTATCTTCTGTGCACATAATAATTCTGTCTTTAATAACTGTTCCTACCAATTTACCTAGAACAGATGTTAGGCTAACTGGCCTTTAATTTTCCAGTTCCCTCAAGGATCCCTTTTCAATAATACTTGAATCTGCTATTTTCCAATCTTCTGGTAAGGAACCCAATTTTAGTGACAAGTTTTATATTTTGTTAGGATATCAATAATTTTGCATTGGTCTTGCCTCAGCTTGTGCTCCTCTGTGTTCTTTCAATTTTGAGAAAGAGTTCCATTTTTAAAAAGAAGTCTGTGTGCTTTTAACGGCTGCAGCCACCTAGCAAAGATGCTGCATTTTCCTTGTCACGGCCCCACAAATACAGAGGCATTCACACTGACAATAGAGCACACACATGGAAGAAGATTTGTGTCATTTTCTATTAGAAGCTATCTGCATTTTCCCTTCCCACACCATTGGGCATCTTCCACACCAAGAATTTCCAAAGTTGAGCAGGTGAGCTGGAGTATGGGTGCGCTTCCTGCACAGAAGAGCTCTGCAGAACTTTTTTGCTTCTTTCAAGAAGATCAGGAGAGAGACTACAAAAAGAACAGAAAGAGAAAGAGGAGTTAGCAGCTTCCAGATCAGACAAAAAGAGGCATCTCACAAACGCCCAGTTTGCTTGTAATGTAAAGGGAAACATAGTGCCCCTGCTAGTGTCTAGGCATGTGGAGTTGCTTCTGTTCCAACATTCCTCACCTCCATTTTATCTTCACAGCAACCCTGTGAGAGAGCTTAGGCTCAGATTGTATGACTGGCCCAAGTTCCCCAAGCAAGCTTCCATGGTAGAATGGGGATTTTAACCCGGGTCTCCGAAATCTTAATCAATACTCTAACCACTACACCACACTGGTTCTACAATGAAAAGGGCTAGAGACTTTTAAAAAAACAAAATATGGGAAATCAAAAGAACTAGTAGATTGTGGCAATAGATCAATATGTTGTTGTACTATAGCTCAACAACAATTGCCAATTTTAAAAGCCCCCAAATGCCTCCTAGTAAAGTGAGGGGGGAAAACGGCAGCCATGAAGGGCCAACAGATGGAAAATGGTGCCAGTAAGTGTGGGACCATCCAAACTGTGCATCTTCCTGTGCAAACGGCTTGCTAATGGGGTTGGACTGCATTATTTCCAAAAAGATCATACCAAACCAGATTTGAAGAACATACCAAGGACAGCGAAAGCTTGGAATTTAGACAATTAGAGCAAGACTACATCGTGTGGGTGCTCAAAAAAAACCCAAAGCAAAATACAATGCTGCAGATTGGAAGCCAAGGTGAAGGAAAAACTCCACGTGGGTGGAGCCTGTGTCTTTGTCTAAGGGTGACCTGCTGTGCAGGGCTATTGTGAGGAAATATGCAGTCAAGATTCTAAGGCACTTTACTCATTTTGCAAAGCTGCTCTGCAGCTGAGAAAGGAATGGAAGAGGGGAATGGAGGTCCAGGATGCCTCAATAGGAGTGTCAGCAGCACATCTCTTGATCCAGTTGGATGTCAACATTCCAGCTCCTCCACTTGCATCTAGTATTCTTTCCCCACCCCACAGCCACTCCTTACGGGTCAGTGCATGACCTCTCCTTCCACCCCAGCCATATCAACTTCAGGTTGGGGCCAGCTTCACTCTCGCCATCCCATTAGCACTAGCAGACACAGCCATGCCTCCTGCCCTGATTCCTGCAGCGCCGCCTGTTGTAAGAGGGCAGAAGCGGAGCAGCCCACCCAACGTCACTGCTTGCCCTCTAAGCCCATACAGCGTAAGCATTCCTGCCTGCCGCTTGTAGCCGTCCAAGGAAGCTGAAAGAGCTACTTCTAAAAGCCTTCCCCAAGACCTGAAGGGGAGCAGCCAGAGGCCCAATCAGCTTGCAGACGGTGGTTTTGGCAGGCGCGAGGCCCAGCTCCCCTTTCCCAGCATGCACCTCTTCCTCCCATGGGCTCTCACCTTAAGCAAACAATGTCCTAATGGAAAGTGAACCTCTCCAGGCTCACAGACTTGGTGGAGGGAAGTTCCGGAGCAGCTGTCACTGAGTTTGTGGCAGGGGTGGGGGTGGGGAAGGTGGAATTTGCCTTGATTTGAGTGTTTGGGAGGGAGGAGGCTTCTGGAGACAGGGCTGGCTATGAATTCTGGGAATGTTTATGCAGCTGGAGTCTATTAAGGGAGGAGGGAATCTTTCCTTTTATTAATCCCAGCCTTACTGCTCAAAAGGAGCCGGAGTCTCCGAAAGGCAGGCATGCATGCATGCGCTTGCTTGCTTACCCACGTGTGTGCTTGGGTGCATAACGGATATATGGGGATCTATGGGGCACACACTGCATGTGTTTATACAGCCATCTTGAGGTGTAGCTGGCTGACCCTTCATTTCGGAAAGGATTGGAGCCTCAGCCTTGAAGCCCTGACTTTGAATTCCACATGTTTTGGATGGATCTATTTCCGTGGCTGAGTAGAGAAGGAAGGCACACACCCCATGCTTAAAAGCAATCTTTGTTCTTATTCACAAGTGGAGGCCAGTCATTGGGGGCATAAAAACAAAGGCTTCTGTGCCTGAACTGAAGTTAAACAGTAGACTCAAAGTAGTTTTACTTCATCACTTGGAAATGAGAACCAGCCATCAAAAACGGGCAAAGAGTGATGGCCCCAGTACCACTAGCTGTGGCAACAAGTGGTCATTCCCATGCAGACTTCAGGATATGAGCAAAAGGAATGCCCACGCCTCCCAGAACTCTCGCCAAATGCATTTCAGCTCCAAGCACAACACACCCAGAATTCTACGCAGCAGCAGCAGCAGCAACAGCAGCTTGTGCCATTTGGAAAGGGCAGGGACCGCCAGCCAAGATATACCCCAGACACGCCTGCAGTCAAAGTCCAAAGAGCAGGCTGCAGAGACCCTCCCTGCTTTGCCTGCTGCCGGGGCATGCCCTTCCCCTGTGCCTCAGCAGGGACTGGATCCCTCACATTGCTGCCTTTCCTTCTTTCAGACTTTCCACGTGGAGCCCAGCTGTTGTACCAAGGCTTTCTCTCGGGCCCAGAGGCCCCTAGCGGCAGGACTTTGTCATGGCTGGAGCTGTGGGCATTCAGAAATTTAGCACTAGTTTAGAGTGTAGGAATTAGTATTCTGCAAATATCACTCCTCTTCCTTCAAAATCAAAAGGGCTTTCCAGCCCTTATGGGCTTCCTGACACTGACCACTAGCGATGGTGTGGAGGCTGTCAGGCTTTTTACGGAGACGTTTTGCGATCCGAATTAGATGCCATTAGCAGTGCTTAAGCAGTGCTTAGCAGAGCCCAAACCGGAGCCCAGGCTGGAATCTTCTTGGAATAACAAGAGCTCTTCTCTGGAATATCTAGGGGGAGTAGTAAGGAAGAATGTCTTGTAGGGAGTGAAAAATGCGTTTCCTTTACAACTGAGGGATAAATGGGATTGAAGAAGAAGCTCCTGGAAGTCAGCCACTGGTTTATTGCCTTTCAAAACGAAGCCCACCTACCAGAAGATGTTTGCATTTCATCTTTAAACTTTTATATCCATGCCACATGACAGATAACAATTAAAACAATGTACAACAGCAAAGCCTACAAAATACAGTAAACCAATCCAGACCCCACCCCCAAAACTTGGCATCAATCAACACTGAAAAAAATTCAGCAGATCCAAGAGGGCTAAGAAAAATAAACAGCTTGCCCCATTTTCTTGGATGTTGATAACAACAGCATCCCTCTGATCGCTCCCGGGCCCACCACTCAAAATGCCTGTGGCCAAGCCAAGGACGAGCACAACAGCACACTAAGAAGACAAAGGGACTCATCTCACAAGAGACACATGTATAGGTCGTAAACAGCTGTACAGTTAAGAACCAACTCCTTGAACTACAGCTGTTTCAGAAGAGGTATGCTATCTTCGTAGAAGAAGATGAGGAGCTGCTATCGGTATTAACCAAAGTCTCCGAGCTGTCTTTAAGGGCAGCCTCACGCAGAGTATGTTACAACAGTCCAACCTAGAAGTTACATTAGCATGAATTCATTGACTAGGAAAGGCTGTCTAGTTTTTATTCTCCATGCACAGTATATTGTTTACTGGAGAGTAGCAAGACACCACTCTCCCTTAGAGAGGAGCAGAAAGAAACAATCATCATCATTTTCATTCATGGAAAATTTGGCATGGCCACGAAGTCTTTAAGTCAAAGGCATTTTCAGTCCAGTGCACTGAGTGGATTAAAGGATAACTCTACTAAAACTAGTCCAGAAGATGCTGTTTGAGCAGCACTGGCCATCAAAGAACCGATGCAGACTATCATGTGACCCTCAGGGAGTTTTCTTGGTCACCCATATCATCCTGGCAAGGAACCTGGAAGATTTCACATACAGAGGTGTGGCAAGATTACTGTTTTATCTACAAGGAGTGATTTTATACTGGAACACCACTGAGATTTCTTTCTAATTACATGAGACCACTTCTCTCTTGTTTACACATAAACACAGATGTGCCCATATGGAACCTGGGCAGCCTGGCAGGCTCACCATCTTGACTGCTTTCTATGCTTGCAATTTTTTGGATAACCCACCAAGAACTCTCCCCTGGGGAGATCCGGTCCAGGCTTTGTGGGTACCTCTTTAGGCTGGGTTGTCACGTGAGCTCCCAATGGAAAACAATGTCAGTAGGAAGGGGCCACCATAGTCAGCCAACAGCACTCCAACCTAGTGGATTAGAATTATGTGCACCACGGAAATTGAGAGAAATATTTCAGCTAAGGGCACCAAAATCTAGATATGTACTACATTTCAGGAAACCTGCCACTGCAAAAGATTAGACTAGATCAACGGCCTTCAGCCTTTCTACATCCAAGACCCACTGTCATGTGACAGGAAGAGGGGGAACCAACATTATGACCTCATGAATGTCAGGCCAGGACTGGAGACCGCAGACCAAGAGAACTGGGAAATGGTCTGCTGAACTGCCTGGAAGTGTATGCCACAGTGAGGAATTAGCCAAGAGTCAGAGTCGTGGAAGAAACCTCACTTTGCTGTCCGGCCTCTCCTTTCAGTGTGCATGCAAAGGGGAAGTGGGAGCACCCTTGCTGTCTGTGCAAGCATTCTACCAACAGGTCTTTCCAAAAGGGGCTGGGGGAAAACCTGGTGGCTTGAGGAGAGGCTCCACAACCCACATGAGGATTCTGATCGAAGGCCTGCAGATTGAGGAATCCAGAGGATCTCTGTGGACTATTGTGGTCCAGCCATGGAACCAGCTAATCCTCTTGGGCCAAGCCGCAAGGCACATAAAAGTTATATTTGCATTTGGTTTCCTTTGCTAACCCTTCAGATCTTAAAGGCCCCTATAAAGCTAACATGCAATTATTCTATCAGTGTAATGACTGACAATAGCCAGGTCATTTGCCATTAAACAAGACCCACTACCACCTTGTTACAACCCCAACTTTCCCTTTTTAATAAGTGCCCTGTGGATAGAGTCGCCATGCCGTAAAACCTAAACAGGCACACTTTGCGTCCTTGTAGAAATTCCTTGTTCACCATAAACATTTATATAAATTTGCACTGAGAAAGTCTGCACAGCTTGCAAGGAATGTCTCCCAATTCTTTATAGATCAGGACATGGGAAAGGAGAATAGGAAGACTCGAAGAAAGCAGGTGAAGAGGGAAAACCTGAGTTGCGCAACACAGCCAAGAGAGGGATCAGAGCCAACAATTAAAGCTGGAAGCTCTTCCCTTGGCTGGCAAAGGCATCCGCTCAGAAATGGCCAAGGGGCAAACTGGATGTAGGAAATACACAACTAGGCCGCAGGACTGATAGAACATTTCTCTGTTCAGAATTTCTTTGTAAAGTATGAAGAAAATGCTTTCAAGCCTCACATTAAAAATAAACTTGCCCTAGACAGCATAGGGACTATTCAAGGTATTTTGTCTGTCGCCCCCACCTCCAGCAAGGTGCAGCAATCCCCGGTGCTGGGCTTTGGCTTAGACCCAGCTGGCGATGATACAGGCTCTGGAGGGGATGCCAGTCCTCTCTTATCTGCCAGTTATGGTTAGGAGTGAGATGCAGAGTTCTCTTCACTGATCTGGCCGCAGGGAGGCTTAGCCAGAGAGCTAGTCCTGGTATAGCAAGTAGAGAACTGACCTCGACTTGGGACAGCCAGGTTCAGTCATCATTTCTGCATTGCTGCGAGGTCTTTACAAGTCACTCTGACTCAGTTCCGCAGCCTCTAGTGTTCTTCAAGTGATCAGTAATCTCCTTAAGCTTTACAATAGCCTGGCAAGACAGTAATATGGCCTCAGGCCATATTACCCCATGTTCTAGTGAGGGAGCGCTGAAGTTGAGAGAATAGTGGCTTCCTTAAAGCCATGAAGTGAGGGTGTGACTGAGGAGAGATCTAATGCTTTCTAAGATCTAAGCCAGGGAGTACCTGGCCTATTCTCTTTGTTGCTGTCCTGTTCCCAGAGCCAAAATAATGCTGCCAGATCTTTGTCCCCTTCCCATCACAACTCCTCTATTCTCTCATGTGGTTACTACCAAATATGAGAAGAAGTGGCATCTCATGCTCCCAGGCTCTCCAGTAAATGTATGGATTAATAAAACTGCCCAGCATAAACCTACTTGGCCTCTACAATGTGGTGGCTCACTGCAGCTATTAAACAGCCAAGCAAGTCACTGCAGTACAGATGACTCTGCAAAGGGAGGGACCAGACTGTCCGATCCGTTGAAACTCCAGGAGCAATTTCAGAAGAATGATACTGGTGTATTTGGTGCTTGTCCAAGATGTCCTAAGTGCCAACAAAATGCCTAGGGTACGCAGTGTTCAGCAACACTGGAAAGGGACTGGAGGGAGGACTTCATTGGAACTAGAATTTACTGGGTCTTTACTGGGACTGGAATTTCATGGTCCACTGTGGGTTTCTTGCATGACCCAAATAATCCCATTAAATGCCTTGTGGAGCCTTACTCCATATGTTCTAAGAGCCATCAACTCTTCCAGAGCCAGGAAACACTTTGGCTGCTTCCACATGGGATTTCTTCTCCCGAATGGAAAGCAGCATGCTCCACATTTAAAAGAGCTTCCACATGGCATTGTGCTCATTGCAAGCATCACTGGTGGGACTCCCAGGGCTTTTTCCTTTGAGCCAGATCAAAGGAAAGCCTCCTTTGATGCAGATCAAACAAGCGTGGCTATGGGTGGATCGTCCATGTGGACCCTCTGCCCATAGCCAACAGAGGGAGGCGTGGAGCTAAGTTCAGCGTCCATCTCCACCCTTTGAATGGCTTTTGCACCACAGCTAGCTGGAAAGCGAGGGTGACAGACAGGAAGGGAGGTGTCCCAGCATGATTGACATTGCATTGGCCAGTGCAAGGAAGACAAGGTCAATAGAGAGTAACAATGACAGCAGCAAGCTCAAGGGGGACACCATTCTCACCTGTTTCCTGGCTACTGGCTGCTGCTTCCACAGCAGGGGTATCTTTGCCCACCCCTGTGTGGAAGTAACCCCAGTTAACCTCAAATTTTAGCTCTTCACACCCCCTTTTAAACTTCAAGACTGCATCTGCCCAGGACTTCCTCCAACAAGCTCAGAGAGCATCCAAAGCCTTCTCCAAACATCTCTATGTCAAGATTCTGCATGTGTCCTGCACCTGGTCAGTTGTCCACCTCTGGAGCCAGTCACTCACTTGGCCAGCTGACCTCAGAGGCACAGAGGGGCTGGAGCTGGGGTTGGATGCTGGGGCACAGGGCTTGGGCCTAGTGGACCAGATGATCCAACACGGCAGCTCTCTCAAGCCTCAGCCCAAATAGACTGAGAGGTGATCTGGCTCAGCAGCATTTGCTGGCAGATGTGGAGCTCCGGAGGCTCTGTTGTGCTCTAGCCAGGATCCCGTGAGGAAGTATCCAACTCAGCAGTCTGTTCTGAGTCTTCGGCAAAATGGTACGTTGCCAGCCCTGCACTTCACCTCCTTTGTGCCACTTCTGCCTGGGCCTTTCACTGATGTTGTTTTTCAGAGGCTATGAGCCCAGCTTTGTGTCCTGCCTGGTGGAGGCCTAGTGGTGATATTTGAGGCAGGTGGCAAAGGCTTGCTTGCAGGCTATGGCAGGATAGTCTTTGGTATTGCAGGGGCACGATCAGCTAGACCCTGCTGGTTCTCAGGCTCTTCCTCTGAGCCCTCCAGGTCTGGGTCTCTGGCCTGGTCAGAGGAGGTCAGGACTGTCCACCTCTGGCCTCCATACATTCAGCATAATGTCTGAACAGAGCTAATGCAAGCTCAAACGAAAAGATGGAAGTCAGTGTCGGGACAGCACCAGGTTTTGAGGTCCCCTTACCCTCCCAGCAAGTGTGTGTGTGGGGGAATCTGGCATTTTCAGGAAACTTGTTCTCGTGTGTGTGCTGTGCACAGGTGCACTCTCCTGGAGGGCACAATGACATCACTTCTGGAAGTGACATCATCGTTCCTGGAGTCAAACATTCTGCCACGCTTCACAGAGGCCAATTTGAGCCTCTGTGAAGGGCAGGACAATGCCCACAGCCAGGCGTGATGTCGCCCCTGGAGGAAGTGACCTTGTCATGCTCGGAAAGAGTACAACTGCTGCATGTTGGCCCAGGAGGTTTTTTATCTCCTGATTCTGTTCCTTGGGCCTTTTCCCAGGTGAGTGGAAGTAGCGGCTGGGAGCAGGGGATCTCGCACCCCCACCAGGGGACCTGGCAGTCCTAGGCAGCATTCACGATTATGACCGCTCCCAGCCCTGCACTCAGTGTTCAGATATATGGTCACAACTATGGGCATTCTTAGTAATTCTGAGGCCATGGGTTGAAGATGGGACCCCAGAATCATGCAAACTGGGGGTCGGGTGTTCAAGTTGCAGTTGCCCCCCCAACAGTTGATTGCGCTCCCACCCCCACACTGCCTGAGCCTCAGGTAGCCCAGGCAATCAGCTGCAGAGCAATGGCGGTTCCCATCAGCTGCCCCAGTTGTCCCATGGCTAAGACTGCCCCTAGTTCGAACGTGGCTTTCTTGGAAGAAAAATGGTGTCACATCTCTGCAGGTCAGAGAAGGTGCAATGCAACCATGGAAGAGCAGAGGGCACTGTGCACCCATCAGCGCTATAGGCCACAGGCAAAGCATTCACAGTCATTCCTACAATTCATCATCTTGACTACTTCACCGACTTTTTTACTTACATCCACAACACAACTCTTCCAGTTTACTTTTATTGTCTGATTACAGATGAAGAAGTAAGGTTTAGGCTTGAGGTTCACTGGAGGTGAGGCCAGAAAACCTATTTTCCACATAGATCTCCATTTGGAGGCTTAGAAACAATGTTTCTGAGCATGTACAGAATGACTTTTCTGTACAGTAGACTTGCCAGTCCCATAGGCTCCCAACAAGAGAGGGCACCTGGTACTTACTGGAGGTTTGTTCTTTGCACACATGTGCTCCCAGCCTTGGAGTGATGATGTCACTTCTAGAAGTGACATCATCCTGCTGGCCTCAGAGTGCTCCCAAGCTTCACATGGGCCCAATTCTTTCAGAATTGGCATGCTTGGGGCCAAAATCAGCCCCCATGAAGTGTGGGAGCATCCCCACGGCCACTGTGATGTCGTTTCTGGAAATGGCCCTGTTGCGCCCCACTAAGAACGCTCCTACCACATGCTGCCCAGGTTGCCTTATAGTTTGTATAAAACAGGTAGCTAACAAACAACTTGACAGCAATCAAAATATATAAATATATAACCAGCAGGTGCCAAAAATCAGCAGGTACATCAAACCTGTTTGTAAACAATTCAAGGTTCATCCTCCCTTTTCAGAATTAGGCTACCTACGTCCAGAAATAGAATAGCATAATGAACCCCTGTTATTGCAGTTGTCTCCTTCAATTAGCAGTGTACAGACATCATCTCCTGCAAGAGCTCTGAAGTGTGCAAACAAAACATTATCTTTTCCAGTGTCTCAGCAGTGAATAAACAAATACTAGCCACCAAGAGACCCACTTGATTCAAAAAATCTGCACAAGTGTTAAGCAATCTAGAAAGCAAGCATATGTGCATAAAAAGTAAGGCTTCTGTTACTACATGATCATACCACCAGTTTAAATTTTCTGCCTTCAATGAACAATATGCTTCTTAAGTCCTTATACTGTCAGAGGATAATTTATAAAATAAGGGAAGGGCTGCCAATAAACGGCACAGCATAGGCACGCTGGACAAAGGTACCCTCTGCCCACTTTTAAAGAAACACAAAATTAAAAGGGAAGAGGAAAGAAAGGAATGAGGGAGAAAAGGTGTGAAACAAGCACCAGTGGAATTCATGATCTTTCACCACTTCCTCTCAACATAAATTAAACCAAAGAGAGGCAGCAGGACACATCAAACCCTTATGGAACAGAGCAGGAAAAATTATCTCTAAGAATCAAGAGTCTCTCACTTGCTCTTAACCCTTTGCTTAACTGGAAAACAGAACGAGCTCTCCCGCTACAGAGCAACAATTATTATGGGCTGTATCCCACCTGTTTTTCCACTAGCTAAAGAGGAAGGAGGGGAGGCCCTTTTTGACCTGGCTACACTAGGAATCTTGGGATCCAAAAGCCATGTGGGTGGTGACTATAGTTAGGAGGGGAATCAGAAGAGATCAAGCAGGAAAGATGGCAAGATCCAATCTGCTGGCTTTCTGAAGAGGCATCTAGCATTTGCTGAATCAGCTGCTCCCTTTCTCTTGTGGGGTCAAGTGGCAGAGCCAAGAGAAAGAAGTGAGGTGGTGGTGGCGGCAGGGGCGGCTGTCTGGACTCCCTGAACAACATGAGGCTGGGAAATTTTGTACCCCAGTCCCATCCTCAGTGGCTGTGCCAAGAGGCTCCAATGCGGCTTGACTGGCCATTCCAGTTTCCAAGCAGCAGCCCCTAGATAAGGCTGCCCGCTACAAAGTGACTCCCCTCCTCCAACTTGTAGCCCTGCCACCTGTTTGTCTGTTTGTTTGTTTGCGATTTTTATTCCACTCTCCCCGCACAGGCAGGCTCAGGGTGGATGGAGCTGTGCATCTCTAGTCTTTTTCTTAAATTGATGCTCAGGGCTCCCTCAAAGTTGCATTTTCTGATACACAGACATACTGCCATGTTTGTTTACATGGAACACTGGTGCTTTTCTTAACCACACATAGACTATTGCACTAATTGCCATATGTAATCGGGGGCTGGAGCACAGGAAAGTCGAAAGTGTCCCTAGAGCACTGGCATTGGAAGGAACTAGGACGTAGGGCAAAACCTTGTGGCCTCATCTGTTGCCCAGACTTTCTCCTGAGTAATAGAAGCAATGAAAGAGATCACTTTGTATCCTTCTGCCAGTGAGGTCAGCTGTACTTCCTTCCTGTACAGATTAGAGAGAAATGCTGGAAGAACTTCAGGCAGGTCTTATTTTCAGCCTGGGTTTAGCTCTATCAAAAGTTGCAGTCCCCAAACAGGTAAAATGACAAGGAAGGAGAAAACCTCTGGGTATGTGCAATGTCGATTTCTTGACTGTTAAAACCATCAAACACAACTGGCTCCCATGTGTGCATGTGGAATGCAGTGCCCAGGAGTGCAACTTCCAGGCAGCCTTTAGTCCAGAAAGTGCGCTGTTTAGAAGGGAAGCAGCAGACACTATGGACACATCTGTTCACTGTGGTGGGTCTCAATGGCTGATCTCCAAGTTCCATCATACAAGCCAGGAACCCAATCCCAAAGACTTACAGGAACAGGAGCCCAGCCTTGAGCCAGATGAAGCCCTGCATACTAGAGGCTCTGCAGGGTCAGTAGCCTGGGAAATCCCATCTTTGAACTTTATCCGATCCTTGCTCAAAATTATTCTCCAGCATCCCTCCTACCATGACTCAGAAGGGATGGTTGCCTCTCATGGGACACAGCGCCTGCCAAGTGTGGGGAAATTGTGGCATTTTTACAAGCTATGTGTTCCAAGACTACAAAGAAGGCACATTCCTATGTATGCTCTTATCACTTGATGCGTAAATAGGGGGAGGGGGTATACAAAACCAGACAGGGAGTCCAAAGTAACTTGAAAGAGAATCAGATGTCTGGCTACAGTCAGGACTTCTTGCATCTTTCACCCCAGGATGTTACCTCAGGAACAAGAGGAGGGTGGCTTGTTCTTCTGAGTGAACTTCACAGTCCCCTAGAGAAGTTCAGTGATCTCTGAATGACCCAAGGAAGACAGCAGGGGTATGGACCAAACCTATTTACATTCAGTAAGATTTCTCATCACATGCTTCCAGGTTACATCCTGGCCCCAGTACCAACCCCCTGCCCAGTGCAGGATCAGCCTAAAGCATCTCTGACAAATATTCATCCAGCCTCTTCTTGAAAACTGTCAGTGAACGGGAGCTCACCACCTCCCTAGGCAGCTGATTCCACTTTTGAACTACTCTGACCCTGGAAAAGTTTTTCCTAATATCCAGCCGGTACCTTTCTGCATGTAATTTAAGCCCATTGCTTTGGATCCTATCCTCTGCTGCCAACGGGAACAGCTCCTTGCCCTCCTCCAAATGACAGCCTTTCAAATACTTAAAGAGAGCAATCATGTCCCCCCTCAATCTCCAAACTAAACATTCCCAAGGCCCTCAGCCTTTCCTCGTAGGGCTCAGTCTCCAGACCCCTGATCATCCTTGTCACTCTCCTCTGCACCCTCTTGATTTTGTCCACATCCTTTTTGAAGTGAGGCCTCCAGAACTGCACACAATACTCCAGGTGCGGCCTGACCAAGGCAGCATAGAGAGGGGCTATGACCTCCTGCGATTTCGATGCTATGGCCCCTTCGATACAACCCAAGATTGAATTGGCCTTTTTTGCCACCACATCACACTGACTGCTCATATTTAGTTTACAGTCCACTCTCACCCCAAGATCTCTTTCACATATATTACTGCCCAGAAGTGTATCCCCCATCCAGTATTTGTGCTTCCCATTTTTGTGGCCCAGATGTAATATTGTGCACTTGTCTTTGTTGAATGGCATCCTATTCAAAAATAAAATGGTGCTGGGGTAAAGCCAACATCCAGTTGCATCTTTGGACTTCTGTGAAGAAAGAAACAAAAAGCAGTATTTTATCATTGCTATCTGAAGAGAAGCTGTATTGTATAAAGTTGTTTTAATGTTATTTGTATACTGTTTTATCTGTTTTTAACTGTATTTATATAATTTGAAATATTGTACTCCGCCCTGAGCCCGCCCGGCAGGGAGGGCGGACTAAAAATTTAATATAACAAATAAATAAATATCTAGCTTCCTTCAGAGTCCAGCTATGGCAGTAGGAGCAGCAGCAGAGAAGGAGCAGCCCTACCATGCTTGGCTGGCTGACTTGTTCTGCCTCAAGCAAACACTATTAGGACAGCCGTCCATTGCTAGTCCAGGCAGTGGGCCCCGATCTGGGGAGCCAGACCAGTCATCTGAGAAGCCAACATAGGTGGCTTCTGGGCTTCTCCCTGGATGGATCCCAGAATTGCCAGTTTTTGGGAAGCAGAAACCTGGCAAGCAGCAAGGCCCAGGTAGCTAGAGACAGAATAGAGGGGTCAAGAAGTAAAGCCAACAGAGGAGATAAATTCCTCCCAGGTGTACAGCTCTCCCTTTGTATGGCTGAGGAGAAATGAGGAGGGGGAATGAAACAGGAAGGGAAGCCAAAGGCAGCTGCAGAAACTGCTTTTGAAGCACAGAACAGCCTGGCCTAAAAAATAAAGTACTGCTGCAGAGGTCTTAAAGGCACAGAGCAGCAAGCTCCTTTGTCTTCAAAGGCAGCAGACAAAACCTGGCCTTTCTCCTATTCCCTCCATAACATGTCCTGGCAAATGGGCAGAATGGGGGGGGGGAACATTTGTGCCAGTGGGGAAATGGCCATTTGACAACACTCTCTGGGTCTCAGGCTCTGCCCCTTGACCCCAGAGGGCTCTGCCTAGGCACTAGAATTCTGTTGTTCAAGCAGCATTGGAAACGCTTTGCTGATGGACCCTCTTCTGCTGCACCAATCACTCCCCCCCCCCATCTGCTATATGATGCAGTCCCTGCCCCACCAGGACCCATCAACGAATTTAGAAGCAGAAATTAGTATATTTAAATGCAGAACAGATAAAACATCACAGAAGATAAATAATCTTGAATTTTAGACTTCAGGAATATTTTCCCCTCAAGCCCATTATTTTTAATTAGTTCATTCTTAAACATAAAAGATTAATCGTGTTGCCGATGACACACATTTTAGCCTGGTGCACCTGCGCAAGAGTACCAGGATAAAAAGTGCATCGTGGCCAATACAACCTCCAGAGGTGGAGGTTGGCGCTGCGGTGGGACGGCCAGGCGAGCCAGCCCATCCCTCCAGAGGCCGCACTGTTTTCTAGGGCCCATTTTTTAAAAAACGGGCTCTGTTGCTAGTATTAAAATAATTGGCATAAATCACCTCCTGGTAAATGAAACACCCTGTTGGGTTGTTCTCTCCTCCATGGGCAAGGTGAACCACTGTCTCCCCCTCATAGCCCGTTAAAGACTCGAGCATTCTCTTCCGCACACTCCCTGCCTGCAGAGAGCCTCTTTGTTCTAGACAGGCTATACACATATCCACTTCCTTCAGTTGGGCATTTCAGAATTTGCACTCAAGACCTTTCTCTGAATTCTTTTAAAATTAATCAGTGTTCTTAAGAGTTCCCCCACCAATAAACAGTAATCACACATATTGCCTCGAAACACCCCAGAGTCTGTGTGTGTACTCTTTAGGGGGAAAAAAAAACCAGGTTCAAATCCCCATCTAGCAGTGTACACTAGCACAGTATTGACCCAACCCATAAGTGACCCTGGTAGAGCCATCAACTGATCTTCACAGGATGCTGTAAATGTAAATTACAGCCACAGGGACCCTGAGTTCAGAAGGCACAGTGGGGGGAAGAGGGGGTTTTAACCCCTCCCCACCCAATGCATTTTGGTGATCAAACCACCACTACTATTACTATTAGCCAGTTGTATGCCTTTATCCCTTCCAGTGTTAATAACAGTTCCATGGAGGTTATTAGTATGAAACCACTTCTTCCCCTGTGCTACAGCCTCAGTTAGAATGCAGAGGAGTTAGCTGTGTTAGTCAGTAGTTGCAAAATAGTAGAGTCCAGTAGCATCTTTAAGAATAACCAACTTTATTGTAGCATAAACTTTCAAGAACCACAGCTCTCTTCGTCAGATGCATCAGTTAGAATGGAAACTCTGCAATTTTCCTTCTAAAAGTGCTGAGGAGAGCAGTTCATAGAACTCTCAGCACTGCATCTTGTTTGATCCACAGCATCTAAGAGGATTCAGCCACAAATCGAGAAGACCTTGGTTCCTATCTTGCATGAATGCACTTGGAGCAAACTGTGCTTTCTCTTCTTCACCCCATTCCCCTCTCTGGAATATGGGGACTGGCCTAAGAACTGGCCCACTTCACGGTGTCGTAGAGTCCAAAATATGGTAAGGCACGTGAAAGCAATTTGAACACTTCAAAGTAGTGTCTAAATGCTAAGTAGAGTTAGTGTGGATTAAAAAAAAATAGCTGCTGAACTATGAATCTGAAAACCATGCTGTTAAATCTATGGTGAGACGTGTTGGGGTTCCCTAGGTTTTACATTTTGTAAGCCACCTGCAGAAAGGTGAGGAAAGACAATATGAGGGATTTGTGGCCAGAATGGTGCTCTTCTTCAGTATAAGTTTGCATACTGTGAAAACCAGTAGAGTTGTGCATAGAGTATTGGGCTAGGAACTGAGCAAATCCATGTTTGACTCCCCATTCTGCCGTGGAAGCTTGCTGGGGGACCTTGCGTCTCACAGTCTCCGCCTTATCCACCTCAAAGGCTTGTTGTGATGATAAACTGGAAGGGACAAGAATGATATAAACCACTTTGGACTCCAATGGGGAGAAAGGCAGGGTATAAATGAAGAAAATAAATTTAAAAATAAATCAATATTCTAGGGACAATTTTGGCAGTGAAAACTAGCTGTGAGGCTTAAATGGAAAACAGACCTCTGTGTATGCTCAGGGATACTCTAGCCTTCTTATTATTGCTTCACACCAGCATGGGAGGTGCAGAGCATTCTAATAGTTGACTTGCCACATTTTCGGAGTGTACAGTTAACAAATTCCTTGTTGAGTTTCAAGCCACCACGGTTTTCTAAGTGGCAGCTTACAGGAAATGGTCCTCTGTATGTAAGTCATGCAACTGGGAGGGGGTCTTTTTCAGCATTGGGGTATCTTTCTTCTCTCTCCACAGTTCTGCAGACTTCCCAGTTGGAGCCAAATGTTTTATTTTTTTTTCTTTTCCCCCTAAAGGCAAGCCAACGGAAAAACCCACAGGGGTGTGAGAAGTGGGAGGGGAGAAGGGAGAGGAGGCCTACCATGGCCTGGACACAGACGTTTTTGTGGGAATTTCCAAGCATCTCCTTCAAAAACACTTCATATATCAAGTGCCCAGGAACAAGGAATCAAAGGCAGCAGTGGGCCAGCAGAGTGGGGTGACCGAGAGGAGCAGGAGTCTTTGACTACCTCCCCCATCTTCCCCTCTCCCCCTTCCTGCCAGTCACAAAACACCCTTTGTTGTAACCTGATACGTCCATACCACAAAAAAGGTGGCTATGGTTCCAATCCTGATGCTTGCTTTCACTGAAGTCAACAGGGCTGAAGGATTGTTTTTGTTTCACTGTAAGGAAACAGGCTATGTATGTTTGCCAAGCTTTGGTACTAGATGACGGATTAAAAGGGTGCATCTCATTCAATGAATCACATACTCCTTTCGAATGAAATCTGACAAAGTCCCAGTGAACTATTTAACAAAGTACAGACTAAAGTTGCTAACTTCAGATTAAAAAAATACCGATACCTGAGTAAGACAGCGAATGGAGCCAAGGGTTCCCCCGGCAGACTTTTGCAGGAGCAGATCTATAAGCCAAAGGGTCTGTGTCCCCTCCTCTGGCTGGTGCCCCCAGACAGGCGGCTCAGCCTGTGTTTGCATGGTAAAAGAGTGATGTAAGCACAGGTGGGTGCAGATCTCTGCTAAGAACTGCAGTGCTGAAGCAGGACCAATCCGTTTGGCTGTCACTGCCAAGTTGTCATATTGTTCTGACATCACCACCTTTCTCGGCTCACTAAAACCTGTAAAGCACATGCATGCGCTCTGCTGTTTCTCTCTCAGCAGTGTGTGACATTGTGTGCTGTGACTGAGCCAAACAACCATTATTTCATGTTGAAGATGTTTTACAAATAGGTTTGTGATCTTATTATTGCAAGATGCCTAGGACATTGTTGAATGGAAAAGCATCCAAATGTAATGCGGCTGTACAGTTCAAGTGTTCACAGTATGATGTCTTTCAGGCAGCCTTATTGCTGCAGTTCTGGTCCTGAACTGAATTTTTTTTCACAAGCTTCCACATGGCTTCATTTCAGTTATGTAACTGTGCCATGTTTTCCTCATGTTTCTCCCAAGGTTTCGCAGATCTCCTTTGCTCCTATGTTTTCCTTGAAAACACTTTCATTGCATTTCCCCCCTTCCATTGAAAAAACTTCCATTGCATTTTCTGCTCCATTTCCAAAGGTTATTTCCTCTCAGTGCCATTCTTTGGTGCCAAGTCACAATTTTTAAAAGTTTGCATTTAAGCAATATATCATGGCCAAGAAATATCATCAGTGGGCAAGTATGTATTTCATTTTGGCTACCGCTTAATTGGTTTTTTTAAAAGGCCACTTTTTGTCAATTGTGTTTTTTTCCTACCTCCATGTTTGAGGTAGGGGTTGGGTGTCGGTCTGTCTTGTGAATTGCTCTTGTCCCCATCCGAGTTGTCAGTTAAGCATTTACACTTCTCAGCTCCCAGGCACCGTTTTTAGGTGCAGAGAGCCTTTCTTTAAAGATTGCATTTTTTCCGCAATATATCGCTGCAGAGAAATAACTAAACATTGCTTTCATCTTTCCAGCATTTTATTTTTTTAAAAGACCATAAAGAGAGAGAGACCAATAGAAATAGGTATGGGCCAGCAGGAAAGGAGACATCCAGTCATTACAGAGACCCATAGACCAGGGAGCGGGCGGGGAGCTGGAAGGAGGTGTTCCTTTGGAGTTCCTTGCTGATGCTATCCTGGCATATTGCTACAGCACATGAGCATTAAACATTTCTTTAAGGGAAATGGTAAAGAGTCCAGTAGCACCTTTTAGACTAACCAACTTTATTGTCGCATAAGCTTTCAAGAGCCACAACTCTCTTCGTCAGATGGGAAATGGCATCAAGTCGGGGATGTGTAATGAAAATGTTGGAAATCACACAGGGTACTACACGTTATGCGGAACTGCTGTCCCTGAAGCACTGCCGAGAGCCACCTCCACAGTGAGCTAAATGCTGAAGAACGCTGCAGTCTGGAAAACACCTAAGACTGTGAAAACGATCCTGCTGCTGAACCAATTGTAGCAACCAGCCCAAAATTCAGGCTTTTATATACAATGTTCAGACAACAAACTCACAGGTCAAAAAAATGGCTGCTCCCTCCCTCCACTTATTTTGCAGACCTATACATAAATACAGCTATTTCTGTTTTATGTGTGCATGTTGTGTTTGTTCCACATACAGAAGAGGCTGGGGAAAAGAATGGCGGTGGAGGAAAGCGCTGTCAAGTCATAGCTGACCCGTGCTGGGGTTTTCGCGGCAAGAAACTAACAGAGGTGGCTTGCCATTGCCTGCCTCTGCATAGCAAACCTGATCTTCCTTCTGACCTCCCAGGACTTGCCAGCTGTTGGGTTTCCTGCCCTGGTCAGTCAGTTGCTTCTTCTGCCTCTTGCTCTGGACTCTCCCCTCTCCCCCTCCCATGCCTATGCCTTGGCTCTCTTGGCCTACACTTGAGTAGGACTTTACTCCCAAGGCAGCCTTTACTCCTGAGGAGGCTGCTACTGGCCATCTTTGCCCTACTTGCTTTTTAGGTGCCGTCAGGGCCCAGTTCCCACCTGATATGGACCTCTGGGTTACAATTTGGCATTTGAACCTGGAGTTCTTTTATTGCAAGCAAAATGCAAAATAATCCACAACCTTAGCTGTCCCCTGGGGGAGGGGAGATGGTGGCTGCCTTTTATTGGAGAAGGATGGAATGCCTGGGCAGAAAAGCAGCCCCTGGCCCTTGGGGTTTGAAAGGGGGTAACACTGGTGTGACATTGCACAGTGTGGTGACATAGTGCCAGCACTTCTGTCTTCTCTGTGTCCCCCAATTTGCTGTCTTCTGCATATGGGCCGAAGGTGTCAGGGAGGCACTGTATCAGTGTGCACTGGCTGGATGTTTCTATCTGCCTGTCACATGGACATCATTGGCATGCTGCTCCATGATTGGTGGGTCAGGTGGGATTACTACGGACTCTGGTCCGACTCCTATGATTCTGTGCCTTGGTAAGGAGTCTTCTTTTCACATATCTCAGGAGCCAATCCTCAGGAGCATTTTGGGATGGAGCCTGATTTGGGGGATGATGTCATGGACATTGTGGAACAGAATTCACATCACAGCAGCTGCAGCACTAGGAATTTCCTCAATCTCTATGTTAAAGACTGTAGAGATTTGAGGATGCTCCTAGAGAGTCTTAGGCACTATGGCTTCTTGGTGCATCCAACCCATTGTCCTCCCATTTTTCTCCTACTGCTCCATCAAGTGAGTATGAGGGACAGGAGCATGAATGTTGGATGTTGCCTGCCACAGGTGGGCAACTGGCAAGACTGTGTGTATAAAGTGCCATCCAGTTGCAACTGCCTTATGGCAAACCCATAGGGTTTTGAAGGCAAGAGACCATCCTGCTTCTGCATAGCAATCCTGGCTTTCTTTAGTTGTCTCCTACGTAATTATTAGCCAGGATCAGCCTTGCTTAGCTTCTGAGATCTGATGAGATCAGACTAGTGTGGGCCATACAGGTCAGGGCAGGGCACTGGCAAGATTAGACAGGAGCAAAGGAATAAATACCAACTAGCAGCATTTAGGGGTTCAGGAGGGGGCTGCTCAAAAAGTATGAAAGCAGCAACATGTTTCCTCAACAAATACTGGTTTCCAATCTTGTTTCTAGGGGAATACAGAGAATGCTTCTGCTTTGTGTTCTTGTTTGCCCTTCAGCTGTGCTCTGAAAGCCTGCCCTCCCGACAGCTGGGGCGGGGGGGGGGGGCATCTGGAGCAGGGAGAAGGAAGCAGCAGTCAGAGGAAGGGTTAACTGATGCCAGCCTGCCTACTCTTTGCTTATCTGAAAATGTTTCCTTCTTCTTGCATTCCTCTTCAGCAACACACAAAAACATGGAATGTGTAGCTTTGACACAAGAGAGATACATGTACTATTATGCACAAATGTGTAACTTACCATTTTTTAAAAAAAAAAACCTGCCACCTAAATTCTTAAACCTGCCCCTCAAACTGTAAAAAATGGCCTGCTGAAACATTATAGGAGAAGGAAAAACAGGCGTTGTACAGACAGAGATCCACACGCAGAACTCACGGCAGGCCAAGAGGGATGATGCATGGGCCAGTCATAAAATACAAGGAAAGAGAACATACTGGAATCGAATCAGTGAGGGCACAGCTTTACGAGAACTGACTAGCACGTTTGCTGGCCATGCTGGAATCCAGCCAGACTTTCTGCAGGTTGCTTAAGAGCAGTCTTTTTGAAGGAGCCCTGTCATTCTGGATTCAGAAACTGAGACCTTTCGGGTTTGGAAGGCAGATTTCTCAGAGGAACAACAGGCAGGAAAAAAGTTCTTTGATTTTTCAGAATGTGAAAAGGAGCCAGCATGCCTTTTGGGTGATTTAGGTTTGGCCTTTCTTCTGAAAGATCCCAGAATAAATTGCTTTGGACACATTGCACAATGTAGGAACTTGGGTATCTGGCATCCTGAATATTGGCAAGGTTACAGTGACAAGCCAGAATTTAAAGGCTAAATCAGAAGCTGGGCCTTCCATCTATAGAGCTTCCAATACGCGTAGGAGCATTTGGACCAGGGAGTTTTAAGCCTCGCCTCACCACCATCCTAAACCCAAAATGACCCTAAGGGGCTGCTATTTGCCTGCTGGAACAAATATAAAGGCCCTGTATTAGCCCAGGTTGTCCCCATATCTCCAGAATAAATATTGTTCAAAAGGGAGATGCCTCAAGGGTATGAAATCATCTAGCAAAGGAAAGAGTAGGAAGTTCAAGTTATGAAAAACCGCCAGAACAGCCAAGTTCTAAAGGAGGGAGAATGAGACTTCTTTATGGGCCAGGGTTCTTACTCTTTGCACAAGGGACATATTTCCACGTGCAAAAACTTGGAAGCAGACTGCTGAAAAGAACCAACAGGAGGCAGATTTCAGGGCACTGCTCCTCCTACATGCAGAGCCCACTGCCAGTCTAAACTCAGCTGCAAGAATCATTGTGCAGGTTAAGCAATAGTATTATTTCCTGATTTTGCACCAACAGAAATTATTTTTAAAACTCCACACATGCAAGCAAAATTAACAACAAAAAATCAAGCATTCACTCCTTCCCCCTATAATCAGCTTTTGATTAAATATTTCCTAATCTTGTTTCCTTTTTGTAATTGCAACTGTGAAAATAAAGGATGTCATCATCCTGACCACACCTGCAGTCAGATGCATCAATAGCATTCTGCCAAGCCACAGCTGGGCAAGCTAGCGCTGCAATTTTGTTCAGTGCCAAAAATCTCACTAAACACACCAGTATGTGACACAAAAAATGCTGTACGCTTGCCTAGATTGTCATACTTACTGCATGAATGAAATTATAGTTATTCCAGACACAATGGTTAGTGTAGGAGTTACCAAATAATGGACAAAAGAGGAAGGAGGAACCAACTGTCAACTTGGCCCCTTTTCTTAGGAAATTCATCTGAAACTTCCAGTACTGGAGCTAACTAGACTTCTCATGCAGAAGCAGGTCTCCAGATCCCACTGAGCCAGCTTCCATGAGATTTATATTTTTCTCTAGTATGCAGACTTTCTAGAGTTTTCACACACACAAGGTACAGCAGGTGTCTGCTCTTACTTTTAAAAAAATCCCTAGTAAAACAAGATCCTATGATGTGCTAGAGGCATAGAACAACAGGTACTTGGTGCTTTTGGGTCTGCCTTGGTCTACTGAGGGAAATTCCAGACACTTTCTTCATTTATTTTAAAAGACTAACTCTTTAAATTATTTATTTGTGGAAATATAAGGAACAGCATATAAGCAAGATTCTGCTCAATGGGAATAAAACCAGTTTCCACTCTCTAGTTTTTCTGTCAAAGGCACTAGAATAACATAGGCATTTATCTGTAAATCTGATATATCTCAGTTTTATTATGTTAATATTTAACTTCAATAAATCCCTGAAAACATATTAAGTTACTAACTATATTTGTGCTCTTTTCTGTATAGACCTCCCACCCCCCAGTGTTAGGCCCTTTATCACAACATTCCTGGCTCCGGAAGTCAGCAACCTGGAGGGAAAAAAATGTCTCTTTCCCTTAACAGAGGCTTCATATGTAGAAATGGGCAACTGAAGTTTTTCATGGCATGGAGGTGCATAACATCACCTCATAAATAACATCCCATTAAGCCTCTCTTAAACAGACATGTCATTTTCTTCTCCAGGTTGTTGGCAACCCTCTATGGGCCTGAAAGTTCTCTGTGCATACAGCAACTCTATGGCATGCAGGAGGCAATCACGGAATTGGGCCCCGGGTCTAAGGATGAGAAGTATCAGTACTGAGAGAGCATCTTAACTGCCCCCCCTTCCTCCCTGCATCTACAGCCACAGCAGTATCTGAATAGTTCCAAGTACCTAACTAGGCTTTGGATTTCACCCTGGCAAGTTGCTCGGTAAACTTGGGGAGTTTAAACAGCAGTTTGCCATAAGGCACAATGGGGAAGGGGTCTCCTGCCCCAATGGAACAGAAGTATAATTGGTGTACAGAATCAGCTCAAGCTGCTTTCTGGGTTGCAGCCAATTAATATTTGCGCATATGAGCGGGCGCAAGATATACTTGTATTTAAATCTGACTGCTAACTTTTCATAGATGAAATTGTAACATTTACTCTTTGGACAGGCAGTTCCAGGGTGTGTGCGTAAAAGTGAAACTGGCATTTTATATCTGTGTGCACATGTTTACAAGTGTGTGCACAAGAGTCAAGATGTATCCCTCCCCCCACTGTGATTTTCCAGAGATCAGATTTGGGGAGTGGGGAGAGTGACGCCTGAAGACTTCTAGAGCATAAGTGTGCATCCACTAAAAATGGTTTTTATCAGGCGCTCCATAAATCTTTCCAAAAGGCAAAAATGGGGCAAAATACTATCAGGGGCAGTATAAAAAAGAAAGGGCTTCCCTAGTCAACAGAGAAAGTTGGAGATATGATATATCATCATGATATTGCTGCCTAGAAATTCCCACAAGGAGGTGATTCTTAAGAGGGAACACTATTTGACAGGACTTGCATTCTGAGAGAACTTGACAAAAGTGTTTAAAAGTTCCTAAAAGCTGCAGCAGATTAGGAACAGAGAGCTCCTCCCACCCCCAAACTAACAATTGTAAGATGGACCCCAGAAAGCTAGGGACATACATGGCAACGATGCAAATACATTTTATATGAGAGGGGAGGGGAGCCACACTTGTAACCAAGCCATTAAACTGCTGGCTTAGGACTGGGGAAAATATTTGTGCGCCTGAGCTCTGATTTGAAAGTTTGGGGGTCATGCAGTGCTGAAGTGATGGAACAAGGCTGGAAGGATTCGACCCAGATCAAACCAATCTGCACCAAAGCCCCAGAATGTAAGCTTGGCTCAAGATGCAACCAGCAACATTACAAAGGAGTGCACTGGGATAACACTTCAAGAGATGGAGGGGCTGGGGAAAGCCTGGAACTCATTAAGGAGAGCTTGAACACAGCATTCCAAGATTACAAGGAAACGAATTGTGAGGGGAAGGGCTGGGAGGAATCAGGCAGGCAACAGGATCCAGGTCAATCTTCCAATAGAGACCGTCTCTAGTGGGCATGCGAGTCCTGAAAGCATCAAAGAGATCTGGGACAGTCAACTGAATGCAATTAAGAGGCTGCATTCTTCAGGATCTAGTAGAGCAAAAATACTATCTGCATCTGCTACTTTACCGTTTCTTTCTAGATTCACTTAACGTGTTATGAGGCAGATATATTGCGATGAGGGGGCAGAGCAACCAGAACCCAGACAAGACAGTAGCCTGATACATCATAAATATTAATATCATGTAATTTTATAAGGTAATATATGTCCCATACATGTTTGGTTATCCCAGTGCCGCTGCATGTAATATTAATAAAATATGGGAAACATGGGGAAATGGGGATTTATGTACTTATTTTATCTATCTATATACCCCCACCTTTCTCCCCAATGGAGATCCAAAGCAGCTTACGTCATTCTCCTGTCCTCCATTTTGTCCTCACAATAATCTTGTAAAGTAGATTAGGCTAAGAGGGTGCGTGGGCTTCTATGGCAGCGGGATTCAAACCTGGGTCTCCAAGATCACAGCCCAACACTTTAACCACTACACCACACTGGGATTGCTTATTAAAAAATTGGATATAATGCAAGCTGCACATTTTCTTTATATCTCTGCAAGTAACTGGGCTAGAGAGTTACTTTGGGGGAAATGAAAACAGAATGTTCGGGGAAGGCTCCTGAACTCTTCCAGAGATTAGACCTCATCTGTTACTCTGGGCAGAAGCAGTGTCTTTAATCCAGTCTGCAGGGGTCATTTCGTAGAAAAAGAGCTGGAGGAACTCATTAGCATAACTCATTAGCATATGCCACACCCCTTGCCATCACTGGAAATGTGTCATGAGCATAACTGATTTGCATATGCCACACCCCTTGGCATCACCTATCCTGGCTGTTTTGCATCCAATCCTGGCCATTCAGGGTCAAAATTGGGCCCAAAATGGCAAAAAGCTGAAAATGGCCAAAAAGGGGACCCAAATGGTCAGGATCGGGCCGCTGCTGAGTGGGAGAGTGATCCTCCACCACCCATCAGAGGCCCAATCCAGGCCGAAACAGGCCCCAACGGCCGAGAGTCAGGGGGGCGGGGCCACCTGATATGTGACCTCTTTGGGGAACTACCAGAACTGCGTTCCTGTGCGTTCCCCCTCAAAAGGAGCCCTGCTTGACACAACCAAAGGTCTATTACCAGAAGCAACATAACTGAATTGGGAAGGTAGAAACATTGCAACATAATGGGCCTTTCAGGGATAGTTCCCTCATTAAGCCAATGGGAACCTACTGATTGAGGTATCCTCCAGGGTAGCTTCACCAAGAGAAAAGGCAGTATCAGTTAGGGTTGCCAACTCTGGGGTGAGAAATACCTGGAGATTTTGAGGGTGGAGCCCGAGAGGTGGGGGTCGGGGAGGGGCAAGAGCTTAGCAGGGTAGAGTCTAGCAACTGAAACAGCCAATTTTATCAGGGGAAATAATTTCTACTGCCTGGTTATTGGTTGTAATTCTATGAACTCTCCAGGCCTCACCTGGAGGTTGGCAACCCTAGTATCAGTTTTCAGACTGACAAAGGAGTAGAGTATGAGGTTTAATTGTAAAGGAGGTGAACCTTAAAAGAAGCTAAATCTGTTCCTTTTAATTTCCTGGGAATGTTGCTGGTGAGCCGCTGGCTAACAGCAAGCCGCCACAAACAGTGCCTCAGCCAGGTCCACTCACCTCCAGACAGCCACTGAGACCACAGCAAAAGCTGTTGGCTGGTCTGCCATGGTCCAGGCCTTAATTGAGCAGCCCCTGTGGAACAGTGAGCAGTGCAGGGCCCATTTGCCCCTGCCCTGTTCTAAGGCCCCAATCTAGCTCTCTTTAAAGTAGTTCTATTTCTTGACTGAAGTACACCAAAAGCCAGTGTGGTGAAATGGCTAGAGTGTTGGACTAGGATCTGGGGACCCAGGTTTGAACCCTGCTCTGCCCTGTAAGTTTGCAGGGTGACCTTGGGCCAGCCACACATATGCAGTCTTACCTACCTTAGATGTGGGTGTGCAGGGGTCATTTCGTAGAAAAAGAGCTGGAGGAACTCATTAGCATAACTCATTAGCATATGCAATGCCCCTTTACAGCACCAGCAGTGTTTTATTAGCATAACTGATTTGCATATGCCACACCCCCTGACATCACCTGTCCTGGCTGTTTTGGACCCAATCCTGGCCATTCAGGGCCGAAATTGGGCCCAAAATGGCAAAAAGGGGCTGAAAATGGCCGAAAAGAGGCCCAAAATGGTCAGGATTGGGCCGCTGCTGAGTGGGAGAGTGATCCACCACCCGTCAGAGGCCTGATCCGGAACCAATCCAGGCCCGAAATGAGCCCCAAATGGCTGAGTCACGTGGGCGGGGCCACTTGTCATGTGACCTCCTTGGGGAACTGCTGGAACTGCGTTCCTGTGCATTCCCCCTCAAAATGAGCCCTCTGTGTGTGTGAGAAAGAGAAGACCAAATGAAGATGAAAACAATGTAAGCTATTTTGGGTCCCCACTGGGGAGAAAAGTGGGGTATAAATGAAGGAAATAAGGATTTTTTTAAAAATCTCATGTAGGGGACATGCAAATCTCATGTAGGGCAGGGCTCTTTTCGAGGGGGAACGCACAGGAACGCAGTTCCAGCAGTTCCTCAAAGAGGTCACATGTCAGCTGGCCCCGCCCTCCTGACTCTCGGCCATTTTGGGCTTGTTTTAGCCTGGATTGGGGCCAAAACAGCCCGGATCGGGCCTCTGACGGGTGGTGGATCACTCTTCCGCTCAGCAGCGGCCCGATCCTGAACATTTTGGGTCTCTTTCGGCCATTTTCAGCCCCTTTTTGCCATTTTGGGCCCAATTTCGGCCCTGAATGGCCAGGATTGGGTCCAAAACAGCCAGGACAGGTGATGTCAGGGGGTGTGGCACATGCAAATCAGGTATGCTAGTGAACCACTCCGGTGATGTCAAGGGGCTTGGCATATGCTAATGAGTTATGCTAATGAATTATGCTAATGAGTTCCTCCAGCTCTTTTTCTACAAAATGACCCCTGATGTAGGGTATATGCAACATGAAAAGAGTGCCAGACAAGGAAACTGGGAGCACTTCAGTGAATAGAGAAAACTACTTTATGCAGCACCTTTGGAGGCTCACCTGTTTAATTTTTATTCAGCAGTGTCAGGTCCCCCTTGCTCACTCTTGGTCATTTTAAGCTAACAGTTGCCGATCTGTAACAGTGAACTGCTGTCCTTGGAGAGATTGCAGTAGTGATGAGAATTAGCCCATTTTATGTACCAAGGTGGCCTAGCATTTATATATTTGATATTTATTTAAGGTAAAAACAACAAATTACTATGCAAAAATAATTTTCTATTTAAAAAATTAAGACACACAATTCAAACAGTAAAGCCAGAGTCCATCTCTATCAGCCTCCATGTGGGGCCTGGAGATCTCCCAGAATTACAACTGATCTCTTTGGAACATGGGCTCGGTATCATTATTTCCCACGGAGGTCCCTCTTCTTCCCAAACCCTGCCTTCCCCAGGCTCCCTTTCAAATTTCCAGGAACGTCCAGCCTTGCTGGAAAGTTCAAAGCACAGGTGCCCACCTCACCCCTTTTGGGAGGCTCTTGGCCCACAGCAAGGCAGTAACAGAAAAGTCTGTCACAGACCATATCCTCCATGGGGAGAGGCCTCCTAGGATCCCTCGGGCTGAGTAGCGCAATCGCTGGGCAGGTTCATATTGGCAGAGAGGGTCCTTCAAGTCTTCCAGCTTCAGGACATGATATGGGAAGGGGAGTGCAAAGAGATGCTGGGCATGCACCCTCCCCCGGGGGCCGTGCAGTTCCTTTCCCGCTTTCTCACATACATCATCTGTCAGAATGTCAAACAGGCTTCTCGGAAAATAATAATAGATAACAGTCTCGTTTTTTATTTCACCCTGTGATAAGTTCTTAATTATTTCACCCCCTGGCAACTTCTGACAATGCACATGCTTGTACACAGCTGATGGTAATTATAGCCAATTTCCTCCCTGAGACGTAAATAAATCTCTCTCCTCCCCCTCCTCCCAGTTTATCTATCATCTTTGCAGATGAAGGGAGTCTCAGTTCTGTCTTCTTATGAAGACAAAAAAATAAATAAATTACAAGTTCATTCTCCCACCCCTTATAACCTGGTCCTAGGCATGTTTCTCAAAAGCAAATGTCACTAAGTTCACTGGGGCTTAATTCAAGGTAAGTATGCAAAGAATTGCGTTGTTAACTTTCTTTCCCCTGACTGGACCATGGCCTATGTGTTTAGCATTCCAAAGTCCTGTATACGGTACACCTCTTGAAAAGGTGCGTTTCTGCTGTGCTGGTACAAGGCATTTTGCATCCATGTGGAACGAGGATCTCTAGAAAGGAGTACCAAGTCCTGTATAATAAAACAATGCCTACTACTGGAAAAGAGCTACAGTTTAGCTAAACTTTAGTGATTTCCTGACCAAAATAATATATTGTGCTTTACATGAAGGTGGCCGAGAAACTGCAGCTCATATAGAATGATGTTGCACAGATATACTTGTTCTGCAACATAAATGTTGGGTACTAGTTTGTTCCCATGGCCAAAGTGTTGTTTTGGACCACTAAAGCCCTATGTGGCCTGGGTCCTAAATACATCTGGGTGCACCTTCCCCTATATGATCCCCTCAGAATTTTAAGATCTGTGAATGAGGACCTGCTTTAGGCTCCAGCTCTTTGGGAAGAAAGAGCATCATCTACCAGGAACAGGGCCTTTTTTGTGGTGGGCCAAGAACTGTGCATTTAAAGTTGCCAGCTGGGCTGGAGATAAATATCTTGTCCTTTTAATTGAGTCTTGTCATATGGAAACAGGCAGTTGAAGTTTTTCATGGAATGGAAATAACTTCATCTGATAAACAGCACCCCATTAAACCTCTGTTAAAGAGGACACAACATTTTTCTCCAGCCCAGTTGGCAACCTCATGTGGAATGCACTCCCATGGGAAATGTACCAGTGTTTTTTTTTTGGCTTGTTTTTCAGGTGGATAAACAAATTATTATTACATCAGCAGGGTTCTGGAAATCAAAGAATATTTTCCCACTGCTGTTTTTATGTTCTTAATTCCTGCATCTAACAGGTGGCCTAGAAATATTACTAATAACAAATGAAACAAGGCAGCAGAGTCTACCAGATAACCACTGTAATACTTACTTGTCAGTCTGGAATGATTTGCTGCAGTATCAAAGCAGGGTGCTAAGACAACTCTTTGGCAACTAGGCACTCGAGAGCCAGTGTGGTCCTCCAGGCCAGGTGTCTGGATCTGGAGTGGACTCCAGTAAGAATGCAGGATTGGTTGGACTGGCTGGGGTTAGGAGGGCGACTCTTTGCCTGGGCCTCCAAAAGGGAGGGGTTACAGTTGCTGATCTTACTACAAGAACATGATTGGTAGCGATGAGGAGGAGGAAAGAGTCCAAGGGGAGGATTTGGAACAGCTGGGGGATAGCCTGGTTAGGGGAAGAGTGACTGAGGAATTTGTGGGCTGACATGATGTGCCTCACACTGCATAAGATTGTGCCTCCAATAAAATCTGCTTTTGACTGTAGTGTCCTCGGAGGCATGATGAGTAAAGGGTAAGCATAACTATCACAGCACCCCTCAGTCTTTCTCAATAGCAAGCACACAGAGGACTGTGGTAGCTTCAATAGCAGGTCCCTTTATTACTTCCATCTGAGAGAGAACACTTGCCTATGGAGAATACTAAAGACAGGCATTGAAAGACTGCACTCACCCAACCAACACACAAAGAACAAGACCTAAGTGAGGTCTTTCCCATACAGGTCTTTGCTGGTGGGGACTCTTAAAAGTATATGCATATAAATACTTCACAGAGAACTCTTCAGAGCTTTTTGCTGTGGCAAAGGAGAGAACAGAAGGTCTGGGACACGTGCTCATTTTTATGCCTACACGTTCCCTTTGCTTCCAGCACCCTCTGCTGTCTCTACCAGTTCACAGCTAGTACATTCACTCCCTCCCCCCAAAAAACATTCCTGGCGTGTGTGTGCACATGCAGAAGGTGCCATCCAATCATAGCTGACTTATGGTGACCCCTTATGGGGTTTTCAAAGCAAAAGATGAACAGAGGTGGTTTGCCATTGCCAGCCTCTGCAAAGTAACTCTCAACTTCCATAGTGGTCTTTCACTCAAGTACTAAGTGGGGCTGACCTGAGGTCTGACAAGAGGAGGTTCAGCTGGGCCATCCAGGGCAGGGTACATTTAAATTTGTTGTTCCACAAGGAAACTGACTTATAGGTGGAGTAGATCCCAGCAGAATTTGTTGTGAATTTACTGGTCAGTGAACATTACTATGCATCAACCGGTCTTTCAAATAAGATGTTTTTTTGAATGAGATGATGGGGGTTTTGTCACATGCAGATATATCATAAAATATGTTCCAATTTCTATTTCATATATTTTGATACAATAGATCATGCCATCCTGTTGAGGTCTTTAGAGGCAGAAGTAGGTGTCAAGGGATATGCCTTACATTGGTTTAAATAGTTTCAGATACAACAAACTCAAAAGGTTGATATTTGGAGACACACTGTGAGAATTATCTTGCGGTGTTCCACAGGGCGCAATCTTATCCACCATGTTATTCAACCTCTGTGTAAAGTCTTTAGGAGAAATAATTTGTAGCTATGGAGTTGGATGTCATCAATTCTACCAGCTCTATATCTCACAATCTAAATCATTGGTTGATGCAATACATATCTTGGGTCACTGCCTGACAGCTGTGGTCAAATGGCTGAAAGCAAACAAACTGAAACTGAACCCAGTGATGCTGGTTGGAAAGGCAGATATATCAAATGGCATTGTGTCCCCACTTTTGATGGGGTTCAGTTGACCCTTGCAGACTCAGTTAAGAGCCTAGGAGTTATAATGGATCCAGCACTACTGCTAGAAAAGCAACACAGCTGCAAAAAATGCCTTCTATAAACTCAGTCTAGCCTGGAAGACGGCCTCCTACTTTGACATGGACCGTCTGGCCACCTAGATCAATGGCATGGAAACATTGAGACTAGACTACTGCAATGCATTCTACATAGGTCTCCCCTCAAAGTCAGCTCAGAGATTCCAGTTGGTGCACAACACCACACTTTGTTATTGTCAAGAGCTAGACAGAGCATGCATATTACTCCCTTTCTGCAGTTACTGACTTGGCTATCCATCAGTTACCATCCTCATTTCAAGATATTGGCTATCACATACAGAGCCCTTCATTGCGCCCTCATATCTGTAGGACTGCCTCTATGCTCCACCATGGGAGTTTCGCTCGTCTGAACAAGATGTTCTGCAGGTGCCACCCTGCAAATGGACAAAACCAACAGCTGCGTGTACATACATGTTCCCTGTAGCGTGGCACTACATAACAGTCTGCCTGAAAAGGCTAGGAAAGCTCCTGCTCTCCTAGCTTTCCATAACTGTGTAAATCAGAATTGTCCAGCAGGGCTTTCTTACACAAGGCTGTGCTGTAAGAAAATGGTTCAGAGAGACGTGGTGGTACAGAGATAGGATCTGTAGATTCTACTGCTGTGTACTGTCTATTGCTGTGAATATGCTCCTACTGGATAGTTCCATGCTATTAATATATGTCATGTCAACCAAATTTCTGCTATCCGTACCCTATTGTATTGTATATTCAATGTCTCAGCCAGGACTTTTTTTCTGAGAAAAGTAGTGGTGGAACTCTCAAGAGGGAAATGAGGGAGAAAACACGGGATTCTTTGAAATAATATTATTTTCATGTGGTATGGACTTATATCAACTTTAAAGCATTTTCCAAACTTTAGACATGTCACCAACTTCCTGAGTTCTTTTTCGGGTCTTGCTTTTGGTGTCTAGTGCTGAATGATGACCTTGAAGCAACCATGTTTTAACATACTTTGTTGGAGCAAACATTGTCAAGGGAGGTCTAACAATTCTTATAAACAATAAAGATGCTATGGTTTTGACTGACAAGGAGGACCTTTCTGGAATGACAATCAGGTTCATCTGGGGAGATCCCCTTTCACACTCACTGGAGGAAATAGCTGTGGTGTTGAGAGTGCGCCGAATCTGAGACAGTTCCTTGGGCATCTCTTCTCTGAGTTTTAGATGTTCTCTGAAGGCTCAAATGGCTTCTCTTTCATTGAGCTGAAATCTTCTTGCCAGTGTGCTTATTTCTTCTTCCCCACAGAGAACGTTGTCCCTTGGGTTTGCTGGCCAATTTTTAGAATCCGGAACTCTTCCACACCTTGACAGTTCTGTGTCTTCCTTTGAAAGCAGTCTTTTCTGAAGAGAAATTTTAAGTTGTTCATAAAATGCAACTGGGGAGATTGGTGGGTCATCGACTCTATTTTTTCTATGCAGTGGGACACCCTTAAATTGCAGATCTTCTGTTGCGTGCTTCCTTATAGTAAGGACCTGGAAAAGTGCCTTTCTTCCCACAAATATCAACAAGACACTCAGTCTTTCAGAGGTTTTTGTAAAGATCATATTTCTCCCCTGCAAATCTAAACTCAACTCTGACAGTTCTTGCAAAGCATCACAAATCAATCCGAGATCCATAATAAATTCAACCAATGTGATCTTTCTATGAAGACCTTCATATGTGCTCTTCTCCTTTCTGTCTTGACCATCTTTTGATCTACCTTTTTCAAAATGAAAGCACTAGGGCTTCATAATCCTGCCAAACAGTCAAAACAGTTCTGTAGCTAGATGCAACCCATCTTGTAGACAGAATCCTTCCAATATTTAAAATGACTTGAGCTGCCTTGCATTTTTGGTAAATGAATGATACATGACATACAGCTTGTCCAAAATACTCTTAAATCTATGGATGCCAGAAACTTCTTTGACAACATCATGTACTGATAACTCCAGCCTATGGCTAGCACAATGCCATACAACAATGGCAGGGAATCTGTCTCTGAAAAGTTTCGAAACTCCTCCACAGGATCCCAGCATCGCTGCAGCACCATCACATGTCAATGAAACTAGATTTTCTTGTAAGAATTCTTCAGTGAACCCTAGTGACTCAATATGAGACATCAAACTTTGGTATGTACCATTTGCTGTTATGTCTTCCAGCTCTATCAAACCACTGAAGAGATTTACAAGCTATTTCCTCAATGTAGGTGCGAATATATACTATCAGTACAGATTTCTGACTCACAGTTGTAGATTCAAGTCTCAGAGCCAAGCTACAAGTGATGAATGACACTTGAACAGCAAGTGGATCGAGTGGAGCGCAAGTGGAGGGCAAGTGAACAGGTAGAAATACACTTGCTGTTCAAGTGTCATTCGTCACTTGTAGTTTGGCCCTCAGTGAGATTTTACTCTTTGAATCAGTAATCTTTCTGATCAATGTGGTTCTCATTTCACTGCCAATGTGATTTATTATATTTACACAGCCATTGGTTGAGCACAAAATTCTCCTCATATCAACATCATTTAATTCCGATAAATCAATTTCAGCTTCAAAATCATTAAAAGACTGGTTCTTTTTAGCCGCCTTATACACAGTACAGAATATCTTGGTAATTTCCTTCTCTTTAGCTAGTGAATTCAGATATACTGTCTTGAATCTTTCCTTTTTTCCTTCTTCATTTATTGTAAGTGGAGCTTTATGATCTGCACTTTCTCTGTGGTCAAAAATCGTTTCCCTCAAAGACATTAGCTGCTGTTTCCTAGCTTCACCATAAGATGTTATCTCACAATTTATCCATTCTCTAGAAAGTCATATGCCCACTGTTAAGCATTGCTTGAGTAGAACTAAGGCTCCTGAGGGTTTGGATACTGGCACGGCCAATCAAAACTGTTGCTTTGTAGTCCAATTGCTGTGCTCAAAAGTAGATACTTGTATATAGTTCATGCAAACGAAGGATTCTAGCTGCTTACATTGTATTGGTTGTTGTAAAAGTGGGAGTGGTTTCTACAAGTATAAATTGGTTACTGTTGAGCCTGAGTCTTCAGTCTGTCTGCTTCCAGTCTCCAATAAAGATGTTTATTATAATAAAGAGCTGTTAATCTCAATATACAATACCCACATGTGTCTGTGTCTAAGCATCCAACATTTTTGCACACTGAGCAACCTAACTTGCCATCATGAAAAAGTAACCAATCATTTTTTTCACACAATCATTCCCCCGTGGATTTCAATCTGCGAGCACAGCAGAAATATTTGTATACTCTCTCCACACACATGCACGCACACACCTGTATTCTAATACCGCAAAGGCCTCCTCCCTCTCTCCCCCACGTTTTCCAAGCTTCCCTCCTTGAGAGAAAGAGCTAGAATTAAAACTGCCCTTTGCCAGCCCACTTGTTTGCAGCTGGGGGAAAACTAGGCATTCAAACAGCCTGGTGGCAACATTGAGTGAAGTCACTATGCACTTATGCAAAATGCCACAGCACCAAGAAAAGGAAAAGGAAAGAGAAACAAGGCAGTGGTGCTTTCTCTCCAGTTGGAGCAGAGCATGAGGTGGAGGCAGTAGAATGGAGAACCAGGGCTGTTGGTGTGGTCTTGCAGGCCAAACCTATGCACACTTCCACGGGAGTAAGCACCATGGAATAAAATGTTGCTTGCTCTCCATAGACATGTGCTGTGGAGACCCAAGATTTGAGTCCAGTAGCATCTGAAAGACCAACAAGATTTCCAGGGTATAAGCTTTTGCGAGTCAAAGCTCCCTTCCTCAGATACAAGTAGGAATGGAGCTCCCTGAGCCCTTATATCCTAGTCAGTGGGAGGGGTGTTGCAAAGAAGGGAGTCAGGATGCAAAGGAGCAAGATTTGGGTCTCTTTGCATCCTGATAGTTTCAGGGTAGCAGTGTTGGTCTGTAGTAGAAGAGCAAGATTCATCCAGTGGCACCTTAAAGACCAACCAGATTCCCAGGGTATGAGCTTTCCAGAGTCAAAGTTCCCTTCCTCAGTTATCCTCAGAAATTGAGTTAGTCTTTAAGGTGCTACTGGATGAATCATGCTCTTCTACTACAGACCAACACTGCTACCCTGAGACTATCAGGATGCAAAGGGACAATGCAAAATGTAATCAGCTTGACTGAAGCAGGGAAGAAATGTCCTGGGATCGGAGACCGGGTCTCTGTTTCTTCAGAGATCTGACTCTGCATGCTGTTCTCTCCCCTTTTCTCCTAGGGTCTGAAAAGCGAAAGGCAGGGCTTTTTTCAGACAGAAAAAAAAGGTCCGGCGAAAGGACTTGGGGGGGGGGATGCGCCAGCTCTGCAAAACACCAGTAAAATTAACAAGCATCCCTGCGTTCACCTTTGGGGCCGGGCTTGTACCTACACTGCCACTTGATTTTTTTTCACACGCTTCTAATCGCATTAGCACACGGTGCGCACCTGCAATAATAGCCTTGGCGGGGGGGGGGGATGCTGTCCCCTTGCGGTGTGTGGGGGGTGTTTTCCTTTTCTGGTAGAGAGAAGGAGTCCCGCTGAGGATCAAAGGAGCGGGTCCCCAGCCCACTTTCTTCAAAGTTGGTGCCTTTGGAATCACTTCCACACTGGGGGATGCAGGGTTGCCAACCCCAGGCTGGGAAATTTGTGGAGATTGGAGGGTAGTGGAGCTGAGAGAGGGCAGGGTTTGGGGGAGGGAGGGACCATACTGGAGTATGATGCAATAGAATCCCCCTTCCAAAATGGCCATTTCCTCTAGGGGAACTGATCTCTGTCTGGAGATCAGTGGGGGCAGAGCCACTAGATACGTATTTTCAAGAGGTGCCAGAATGCCGTTCCACGGCATTCCAGCTGAAAAAAGCCCTGGATTGACTTATACTATGTAATCCACCTTGCATCTCAAGGAGAAAGGTGAACTATAAATAATGTAAATAAAAATGAAATAAAATAAATATTATCTTCTAAAGGCTGACACTGATAGGATTGCAGGTCAGAGGGAAAGTGAGACTTCAAGGACTAAAAGATTGTGATGTATCTATACAAGAGTATCTATACAAGAAACCAATTGATAAAAATTCATTCCTTAGATATGATAGCCACCGTCTACTTTATCTGAAGAATAATCTGCCACATACTCAGTTTTTAAGAATCAGGAAAAATGTAGTAATTTAAAGAATTTTTACTGGGAGGCTACTATTCTAGAACAGAATTTGGTATCCAGAGATGTTGCAATCTGCCTATTCCAAGGCCACTGCTTGAACAAGGAGAGAGATGTTACAAAACAAGAAAAAACTTACCTTGGGAGACTCACAGTCAGTCTGACCTTCAATACATATAAAACTACCACAGTCTATATTCCCATTCAGCCACAAAAGCAAGAATTAAAAGGGCATCTTATTTAACTAAAGGATAGCACTACGGTAACTGATTTACTTACATATATAATACATATATTCAGTATAATTTTAAGGAAATTAGCATCCAGCATTCACAACACATTCTGGAAAACAAATAAACAGAAATCGCTGCCAGGGCAATCCTAAACCTGTTGCCTTCCGTGTATTTAGATGAAACTCTTCTTAAGATTGCACTGTGTTTCAGCATAGCACTCTGATGATATGGACCATCAGGGCCACAAGTTGTGGCTGGGCTCGATAGCCAGTCATGAACTTCTGCAAGCCAGCTGTAAGTTACCACTCTCACCACAATATTACCTATAAGACAATTCTAGACTAATTGGATGTTAGTAAGTGTGGGCCAAATTAGATGTGACGGCATCCTTGTAGCTGCCACAAGGACACCACACCACTGAAATTTTAAAGTGCTTCAAGGTTAGTGCTATGTGGTTAGACATTCTTGTCCCCCCACCTCCTTATCAAGCGCTGAAACAGCTGCACCCCGACCCCGCAGCTGTTTCACCACTTGAAAAGGCATGCCGGGGAGGGGGGGCACAAGAGCACTACAGGCTAACTCAGCATAAGGCAGTCAGAGCATTTTAAAATGACTTTAAAATGGCGGTGGCTTTCTCATTTCTCAAAAGCTTTTGAGAAATAAGAGACTCCTGACACTGGAAGGTCATGACCTGAGATTTGGATGGCATGCCTATTTGTAGTATGACAAAGGTCAATGCAGACTTTAAAAATCTTATCAGGAGAGCCATTTTGAGAACCTGGAACAAATATAAACTGAGACTAACACAGAAGACACCACTTTGGATTTCAACACAGGAAGCATTTTATAGAAGAGAGTTAGATCCAGAGGAGTTAGCCGTGTTAGTCTGTAGTAGCAAAATCAAAAAGAGTCCAGTAGCACCTTTAAGACTAACCAATTTTATTGTAGCATAAGCTTTCGAGAATCACAGTTCTCTTCGTCATGCATCTGACGAAGAGAACTGTGATTCTCGAAAGCTTATGCTACAATAGAATTGGTTAGTCTTAAAGGTGCTACTGGACTCTTTTTGATAGAAGAGAGTTGATTTTCAAACAGGTATGATTGACATGGAGATTTACTAGAATTCTCACAGGGAGATTGCAGATTGAAGGGAGGATTTAATAGCTAAAGGTTATAAATTTCAATGGTTTTCCTATGCTCAACGTTTAGAAAGATTCAAATTTGATAAAAAGTTATGGGGCTTTGAAAAGAACAAGACTGAGTTGGAAAAAGAGCTGTGTTTAAATGATGAACATGTTATTTCTAAAATGTATAAGCTGTTACTGAAATTTGAAACAGAAGAAGAATCTGTGAAAGATTGTATGGTAAAATGGGCTAAAATTTTTGGGTATAATATAATGATGGATCAGTGGGAAAATACATGGATAAAGGGTGTTAAATTTACTTTGAGTGTTAGACTTAAATTTTTATAAAATGATGTAGCACAGGTATATGTCCCCTGACAAATTAGCTAAAATGAGTAAAGGTATGTCAAATAAATGTTGTAAATGTGAGAAACAAGAGGGAATATTCTATCATGTCTAGTGGACTTGCCGTTAGGCTAGGAAATTTTGGGTTCAGAACCATATGATAATACAAAAAAATTCTAAAGACCACTATACAGTTTAAGATAGAAGCCATTTTATTGGGATTAATGGACAAACAGCTGGAAAATCAGCATGGGGGATTAATTTTTGTATATGACTACAGCAGCTAGGCTTTTATATGCACAAAAATGAAAAAGCACAGAATTGCCTTCAACTGAAGATTGGATTATGAAAATGACGTTAGCGGAGATGGCTAAATTTACAGCTTTGATCAGAGATAAAAAATTGTCTACTTTTTTGGCTAACTGGTATCCCCTTATTGACTTTATGCATGAAACAAGGAAAAATGATTTGATGATATGTGGCTTTGATTTTTAAGAATATAAATCTGGGGAAAAACAAATAGAAGGAAGGCAGTAGTGGAAAATAAAATTTTGGAGAGATTAAATATTAAGTATTATGTTTGTTAAAAAAGATAACTGTTGTAGAGAAGAATGAAAATGAAATATGTATTGTTTTCTTTTGTTTCTAAGTTCTGTCTTTTCTTTTTCTCGTAAGCTTTGGGTATTATCCTTTTCTATATTTTTGCTTTCTGCCCTTTTATTGGGCTTTTAATTCTATGAATAAAATAATTTTTTTAAAAAAAAACACAGTTGGAAGTTCCATAAAAAAAAAAAGGTTGGGGTCATTCTCAGCATGTCTAGTTTGCCCATGTTAATAAAAGAATTATTTCACAACCTGTATTTCCAGTTTACCACAAGCACAAAGTATAAGGTTGAACAAAGTCTGCTAGCTATCTTTATTTTTTTCTGATGAACATTTGAAATTATTTTTATATTTAAGCTGTACTTAATTTTGCAACTTTAACGTTTTTGCCCTTTCAGAATTTGACTTTCCCCCAGCAAATGCTGCGTGATTGCATCATTTTATATTCTGCAATCCACTTTGTGTCTCAGTGAGAAAGGCAGGCTACTTATTTCATATTTCTTTCTGGTGTAGATAATTGCTTTAAAAATGTGCAAAGTTTGAACAATCTGTAACATAGATGGGATTTTGTTTTTTTCTACAAAATGTACATGCAGAAATTTGGTATTAAACACATTTGAGTTTTTTATGAGCACGATGTATTTGCTGTAGAAGGGCCAGTACAATGCTTAAATTGCTATCCAAAATAATATACTGTAAACATTTTCCAAGAACAGACTGTGTTGTACGTTAAAGATTATCATGCTTCTGTTGGCAAAAGCTCATTTAACAGAGCCTGCTTTGGTAGAGCACATGCATAGGGTTGCTAGCTCCTGGTTGGGAAATTCCTGGAGATTTCGGGAGTGCAGCCTGGAGAGGAAGGTGTTTAGGGAGGGAAGGGACATCAGAGGGTATAATGCCATAGAGTCCACCCACCAACGCAGCCATTTTCCCCAGGGGAACTGATCTCTGTGGCCTGGAGATTAGTTGTAATTCCAGATCTCCAGCCACCACCTGGAGGCTGGCAACCTTAGCTTTGAATGCAAAGAGTTCTCAAGTTCAGATGCTGGCATGTCCAGGTATGACTGGAATGACCTCTAGTTGAGACACTTAAATCCATTGCCAATCAGAGTAGACAGTGTTGGGCTGGATGAACCAAAGGTCTGACTCAGTATGACAGCTTTGTATGTTATGGCTGCAATAGAGTAAGTCATTATCCCCAGTTAAGGTTACCAGTACCCCGGTGGGAGTAGGGAATGTCTCCACCCCCCCACCCCCCTGGACAGCATGGGGAACAGGCCCAGCAGCTCCCGAGTGCGCTCCTGCACGCTCCAGAGTTCTTCCTTGTCATGTTGGGAAGGACATCCTGGTCATGTGACAAGGAAGAGTTCTGGAGTGTGCATGCGCTTCGCACGCATACGAGGTAAATTCCCCCTGTGTGACCCCCTCTGTTCCCCAGTTTGGGCTACAGGGGTTCTGACAACCCAATCCCAGTGGGACTTCTGAATAATTATGCATAGGATCAGACTGAACATCACTGAAATTCCTTGGCCACTAGGTTCAAATTAGATTTCTGTTTTTTAGAACAACACTCTTCTTACCTGTCAGCCAGCACAAAATCAGGGACAAAACACTGGTCCTGTACTCTCTCCAAATCTTGTTTTAATCTGATACAGAAAATATCTGGAAAAACAGAGCTTACTTTTGAGGCAAAACCTCCAATGAAAAATGAAAGTAAAAAAACCCAAACCCACTTGCAAGGCCAGTTTGCAAAACTCCTAGTGGCAGAGTGCAGCAAATTCCTGTGTGTTCAAAGTCACTGAACAGTTAAAAACTGGTCCCACTTTTTTTCTCAGTGTCCGATCCCCTGGAGCCCAAACCGGGAGACAGAGGGGGTGATATGAAAAAAATTCATCTGGCAACCAACTAGAAAAGGCAAAGTCTAGTCCTGTCAATGGAAAACTGTACAATTGGCAGCACAATATTTGAACAGTATAAATAATCATTGGAGCCATTTGAGCATTCCTTGGCAAAGTGTTCCAGAGGTTTGGTGCTCAATGCAACTGGAGTGGGGCCTTTGCATAAGATTCGGGAAGGCTGTCAGGGAAAGAAGGGAACTTCAAATACCTTACTGCCAGGGCACCAAGAACTTTATGAGTAGGAAAAATAATTGCCAGCAAGGTGTGATAACTGTTGCATGGTTTCACTGAAATAAATACTTGCTAAAATGCTCTCTCTTTTTTACTGGTATTCTAAATTCCTACTCTGCCATGAAAATTCGTTGGGTGATCTTGGGCTAGTCACACTCTCTCAGCCTAACCTACCTCACAGGGTTGTTGTGAAGATAAAACAGAGAAGAGAATTAGGGAAGTTGCTTTGGTTACCCATTGAGGAGAAAGGTGGGGCATTCATGAATGAATGAATATCTGATGATTGAGCTCTGACACAGAAAAACAATTGCTGGGGCTGTGCTCAGAGAAACACATGGAGGGTACTCTTTCCTTTATTGTCAATATATGTCCCAGGCGCTTAGATTTGGCAGATTGGAAAAATGAGTTATTGTGCTCAACTTCATTTGCTTGATCTAGATTTCTGCCTTTTGTGTAGCCATAGATGCAAAAGTTTGCTTCACCCATTTCCTGCCTCTTTTTTGCAGGCTACAGCTGAGTTGCGTACTAGCAATCCATGTCTGTAGCTAAACACAAGTGGAATATTTCTTTCTCTTTCTAGTTAAACAGAAATATTTAATTCTTATTCATGATTTTTTTGAGGAAAATACTATTATTGTATTGTTTTTAAATGCATTATTAATATTCATGAGACATTGATTTATTTTAAATTAAATACAATATTGGGAAAATGTGTTGCTATATTTAACAGGCATATATTAAAGAAAAAATTATACCGAGTTGGATGTGGAGAAAGGGACAGTGCATGGCTGGTTTGAATCTACAATTATTATCAAGATGTATGAAGGATTGTTCATTTGTGAAAACAATTGATAATAATTAAATAAATTATTTTATTGGCCATTTAGAACAGCAACAATAATAAGACATGAACTTCCTCAGCCTAATATCCAGATAAATTATTATTATCTGGATATATGGCTATTATTAATATACATTGCTATTGTTTATTACAAGGAATCACATAATAACAACAATAATACTCTCCTGACAGGGTTATGTGGAGGTCATTTATTCCATTGCCCACCCCCTTCTTCTATCTTTAGCCAATAATTTTTCGAATATTCGCGTCCTCGCACCAATCAAGAGTCTCTCCTTTTTTTGAGCGGGAAAAGGGACGAAATCATCCTATCCTCCTTTTACTTATTCTTGTCTCCGGGTGAACGCAACCATTTCCCGTCGTATTTCCAATTGGTTGTATCGTACCCAATCGTCGGCCCGGATCAGCTAACAAGATAGGTAGCGAGAAAACACCGAGAATAAGAATCGGTTGTGAAAGCAGCCTAAAGGAGAGCGTGAGGAATTGCTGTTAAAAGCAGACAAGAAAGGGGAGGGAGCCGAAACGTTAGGGCGTTCCTCATTGGTTACCCTGAGTGATACAGTTTCTCAGGACTCGAATAGGAGAGAGGGAGGGGAAAACCCTAGACAAGAAGGTGGGGAAGCGGTCTCTTATTGGCTGTCTCCTCATCGGCAACAACCAATCTCCTACCGGGGCAGGGAGGGAGGCGAAGTAGCGCTCTGCGAGTTCCCTCCCCCTCGATAGTCAGTCAGGAGTGGTAACGGCCGTTCTGGTTCTTCTTTTTCTTCCCGGCGCTGTCTCAGTTTAGGCCGGTTGCGCCCCCTCCTGCCCCGACTCCGGTCATGGCAGGGACTCCGCGCCGCTTTCCCGTGGTTCCTGGTCTCCCATGAGGAGAGGGAGTGAGAGGCACCGTTAAGCCTGTGTAGGGGAGGGGATGGAGGTGAGGGGGTGGGGCTGGGGAGGGGAGGGGAAGGGAGGAGGCGACAAAATGCTGGTCTGAAGTGAAAAACGTTGGGAAGGGAGAAGAGTGAGGGGGCGGGGGGAGAGAAAAGGAAGGTGAGAAGGGGTTTCCTCCCCGTTCAACTTTTGTTCTCTGTTTTATCCTCACAACTGTCCCATGAGACAGGTTGCGAAAGGATTTCTCTTTTATCCTCACACCAACCCTGTGGGATAGGTTAGACACAGCGAGAAGGACTCCTCCGTTTTAACCACTTATTTTATCCTGAGAAAGACTTCTCAGTTCTATCCTTACAACGAGGTAGGTTAGGCAGAGAGAAAATGACTGGCTCAAGATTATCCAGTATATTTCACAGCCAGTGGGATGTGTACCTCGGTCCTTATCTGGTAGATTAACTAGCTCTCCCATATGATGTAAGGCAGCTCTTAGAGTGCTTTCAAGCAATGAGAAAGAGGGGTTAAGAAAATTCGGAGAGCCAGTGTTTGTGATTAGAGCAGTAGAGCTAGGAATGGGGGAGACACAGGTTTAAAGTCTCTGCTGTGAAGCTCCTGGGGCAGTTGCACTTTCAGCCAGTGTGCTTCACAGGGTTGTTGGAGGGGAGAACTATACAAGCCACGCTGAGTTCCTTGGAAGAGGGGTGGGGGATAGAGAAGTAAAATAAATTGAGAAAGACATAGAACAGGAGGGAAGAGAAGAGGGAATGATGGGACTGAAGATTGATTACAAGGATTGAAAAGATAAAATAATATAAGACAAGGTGTGAAAATAGGACGGGGAAGGGTGATACTTATATTTGTCATGGAAAACCAATGCCTATACACACTCACCTGTTTGCTAGCTGGCTCCTCACTTTTTCTCATGTGCCTGCTGTTTCTCGGTGGACAAGCATATTCTTTCAGCAAAAGTTTGGTTGTGAGAGACCATATTTCCTGTTTTGTGTAGTACAAAAGAAGACCAGATCCTTGAAGATATAAAGACTATTTACACACTTTCCATGCTTCATGAACATGACTGTAGTTAAGCCTTTAAACGAGAATCTAAAGGCTTTTATTGGTATATCAATTCCCAGCATAGTGGGGTGTGCAAGAAATCCGAAGGGCTAAGGATTTGGTAACAGTATAAAATAATTTAGATTAAGATGTAATTCCTTATCTTTTCTACATTCCTGTTTTGTCTCAGCCTAAAATAGCTTTCAGAGGTACCAGTCGCTATTGGAATAGTGCAGAGCCCACTGGAAAACTGACAGATGTGTTCAATAACGTTATCATGACAGGTTGCAGCTCCTTCTATGATTGCTACAAATTGCAGGTTCATTCAGTTACTACATTTATTTATGTGTGCATTTTTAAGCTGAGATATTTTTCCTTTAGAAATACACCAGGAGTATAATGAAACCTTGTGCAGCGATAATATGGGTTTGTTTGTACTTGATAATAAACACTGCATTTGCAATGCATTATTTTGATGTGATTTCTGTGTTGGGGTTGATCCTGTTTCTATCTGTTTTCTGTGCTTCTCTTACAATTGCATCATATGGTGATTTCGCTGCAAACATACAGGCTCTTGTCATGCACTGAAGAGCTAGAAAAGTGCCTAAATAAAAGATCCATGTCTCTCTTCCACTGCGCTTCTACAGGCCTAATTTTATTCCCAAACTCTTATTACTCCACTTCTGAGAGAGCCATACAGAAAGTCAGTATATATGAGCTTTATCATCAGAGTGGACTCTGAGATAAGGCCTAAATGAGCCTATCCCAGTGTATGAATAAAAGGTGATTTTATTTGCTTAAGATAGTGTTTATGGACCTTGTTTATGAAGGAATCCCTAAATTAATTTTTTCAAATCCTGAGGAGCCCCTACCTATGAAAACATTTACAGGCCAGAAAAAATTTATGATTGAGAGCGCAATTAAATTACTGCTAAATTATTGTCAAGAAAATTTGTTTGTAAAGGAGCCTCCCTCTCTCTCATTTTTTCCTGTCTTTTTGTATTATCTTCCCTCCCCCCAAATATAAAAATATCAATTAAAAATAAAGTTCATATCCAAAGTCAAAATAATTTTACTTCCAGTGTGATTGGATATTTGAAATTTTTTGCTGTATTTCAAAAATTTTATTTATTTTGTAGTTTCTTGCAGAACCTCTGAAGATGTCCTGTGGAACCCCAGGGTTCCATGGAACTCTGGTTGGGAAACACTATTTTAAGGATTTCAGAATAGTATATAAGCATTTGAGGCTATTTGTGTCTCATCCAGACACTGACCATGCTCAGGCTACTTAACTTAAAAATGAAAGTACAGGTGGTTGTGTACATTCAGTGATTTAAAAAAAATCCTCTTACATTAGTGCAGTATCATGTCTTTGGATATGATGAGCTGATGCAGGATATGAAGGTGCAGCCATGTATGTTGAACTCTGCATACAATTACGTTGAAAAGTTAATATATATTTTTTAAAAATTAAACTTACGAAGTACCGAAGTACTCAATAATCCTCCACTTGCTTTTAGCTAGCCTTCATTTTTATAGATTATTTTACAGCATCCTAATTTATGAAGTGATTTAAAAGGATGCAGGTTTAGTGAGAACTAATAGGTCTCATAGCCTCTATAGTACATAAAGATGGCTATATGCTTAGATATACTACTAATCATACCTTAGATGATGTGCAGCAAGGGCCGTACACAGTGAATTCTGTCACCATAGCTGCTTAAAGCTATGGATATGAAACTATATCCTCGCTTGGCCATGAACTGTAGGTGATTTGGGGCAAGTCTCGTCTCTTCAGGTAGATTCTCGGAAGTCAGTAAAAACTTTCAGATCATTTGACTGGGTTGACATCACATTGCCTGGACAGCTGAAATCTGATGCTGGTATGCAGGCTAGGAAATAATTCAGTTGCTGTTATAAAGACAAATTGAAGATAATGGTAAAGTTATTTGCTCATTAAAGGTACCCTGTGATGAATAATAATATATTTCAGCGGAAAAACATGTAAAAAGAATAAAAACATCACGGCAGCAATTCATATTCCAAGCTTTAGACATGATCTCAGTCTTCATCTTGATTGATGTATGTGTAAGATGTTAATCTTAATATATTTCACAGTGCCCTAATGTTTAATATTTGAAAAATACACCTAAATTTTTCTAATCAGAAACAGCAGAAGGTTGTGTACAGACTGACATTTGTAGAAACAGTATGCATGGTGCACAAACCTGTATACAAAATCAAAAAGAGTCCAGTAGCACCTTTAAGACTAACCAACTTTATTGTAGCATAAGCTTTCGAGAATCACGGTTCTCTTCGTCAGATGCATGACATCAGATGCATGACGAAAGGTGCTACTGGACTCTTTTTGATTTTGCTACTACAGACTAACACGGCTAACTCCTCTGGATCTAAAACCTGTATACAGGCTTCCTCATAGAGTAAGCCAGACAGCTGTATATGATTTCCCTCTGGAAGTGGCTCTAAGCAGCAGTCTTTCATGTACTCAGTATAAAAATAATTTGCTTATGTGGACTGTGTTTGCTGGATTAGTATCATATAGTGCACATTATCACTTATTGTTGTGGAAAGGGTGAAGGAATAAAGCATAACATATTAGTTGCACACAGCACACTTAACTACCTCAGTGGTAAGTGAAGTAGAATAGACTAGTAAGAAGTGCTAATATCAATAATTTATCCAAAATGTTGGAAATACTTTCTGCTATTTCTAGGATTAATGAGAACAAATTAGATCACTTACTGTTCCCTGTGCAGACTGTGAATCAGAGACTTAATTATTGGAGGTGTGAAATAATATCACTAGAACAGTAGGAATAAAAAGTGTCAAGGGCTTTTAAGACAAGAGTGATACATTTGTGAGTGATTTTTGCTGGAGCCCATGAAGACTTCTGCAGAGATCACACTAGCTGATTAACAAAGATATAGTAGTTTGTGACAGTGGCTCATTTGTATCAGTCATATGAACCTACCTAGTAAAGTACTATCTTGTGTCAAGGTATTGAACCTAACAGCTTTTGATATTTTCCAAGCCATTGATTCTCAGTTAGCGATGACATTGTATATTAAAATAAATAACATGCTGCTTTTTATAATTAACAATCTCTTCTTGTATTTAAAATACAGAGTGAAGAGAATATAGATTTGCGTCAGACTTACAGCACTTCGCTTTCTGCAGCTTCTGAATGTTCAAACCATGCTGACTCTTCTCTTTTCTATGTCCCATGGTCTACGTATACAGATGACATTAAACAACCCCTTAGTTCTCAGATTAATGTAAAGAACAGGTATATGAATTAACTGAATAAATAGGAAGAGAAAATTACATGGTAGATTGGTTATTGGTTGGTAAATCTATAGGATTGAAGGGTTCAAATTAAGAAAAATATATAGTTACCCAAATTAATCCAGTCACTTAGTAATTTTTTTTTAACCACTGTCAGAGGCCAGCCAGTTTCCTTTTATTTGTGGCTGGAGTGGAATTCTCAGGTCAGATTGCCTAGCAGAACTGACAGAATGCAGCATTGCTCTCTTTTAGCTATCTGGATGGTTTTCCTAAACGGTCTTCCCAGCAGCAGGAGACAATGTGTTCTATTCTTACCATCTGTTGTAGCAGTCTGTGTTCTGGAAGATGTAAGTTATATCTGGAAGAAGGTTAATGTGTGGAACGTGTTTTAGACCAGGGGAATGTGATTTAGATGATTTTGAGATTCCTACCAGCCCACTGAATCCACGGCTTGGTTTTGATGTAACTGCGAAGCATGAATTGGCCCAATGTGAATGAGCATAGTTAATTTGGAGGCTTGTTTGCTCTGCCCTCCTAACATGGTTTCCAGGGGCATTTTGGGCAGCTGCAGGAGAGGGGCAGGTGAGAAAGTCATGGTGCACAATGGAAATCCTTGTATTCTAAGAAATGCTAGTCTGGATCCAAGTCAGTGGTTGCCATTATATCTGCATCAAGTCTGAGTGTTCCATCTGTCAATCAGGCACTTTCTTCTGTCTTTTTTTACTACTTGTTCAGTGTGTTCATTATTTCATACCTTGTGGGTATGCTTTATCCATTCATTTTTCCTTCCTGGTGAGGCAGAAATATTGACACAAAAATTGTTATTGATGTTTAATATAGAAGGAATCACAAGATACAGCTCAATGTCTGTGACAGAAGTCAAAGCTTCGATAGGGTATTAAATAATTAATTTTTAATGGAGTGACTTAAATGCATTTCATTTGGAATCACTTCTGAAAGATAGTACATAGCAGAGCAGACTGGCCATTAAGGCCACTGGGGAAAGTCCCAGGTGGCTGATGGCAATAGGGGGTTGCTTCCTCCTGTTTGGGCCACCCCAGACCCAAATGAGTACCATCCCTCTTGGGGTGATATTTGTAGCTGCCACTACAGCAAGCTGGCATCCTTGCAGCTGGGGCAGAGAGTGAGCTGTTTGCCCCAGTCTCGTACAGGGTGGGCGAGCAGCTGCCACCATAAGCAAACTGGCTGCCCTGACTGCGCACTTACTGTGCTGCAGCAGTAAGCAAATGGGCTTTTGCTCCTTTCCCCTCATGTGTTGGGGGGAAGAGCCCTTTACAGGGCCATTTTTGCTTCCCAGTTCACTGCAGTACACAGAAAAGCTGCTTGTACACTGAGAGTTTATTATTTTATTTATAATACAATTACATCATTTTACTTCCCTATGAGATTGTGTTTCTAATCTCTAAAAAGATTGGTGTGTTGAACTCTCTCAAGCCTTGTGAGTGTAGCTACAAAAGAGGTTAACATTCTATATGCCAAATGCACATGCAATGAAACTAAGCTGAAATGGACAAGTTAAATCATTGAACTATTCTTTGATGTTACTTTCTGGCAGCAGGTGGGACATATACTAATCTACGTGGATTCTTGACAGTACTGTCTGTTGGTATAAAATGTATTAGAACAAATCTGAGCAAAACTAGATTTATCAGGCTTCAAACTGATTATAAATTGAGACTCTGGCTGTTAGAAAGTCAGGACTGTCCAGTTGTCTAAATGATTTGGATCTCCATTTCCTTTTTCGTAGATTAGGACCTGTAGTTTTCTCACAGCTCTGTCCTAGATCTTCAAGAACATATCCATTTTTTAAATCTTTTATCTTTATCTGTACTAAAGCCCTCATACACAGTGCTGTGAACAGTGACATCTCTCTGAAACATGATTGGTGCTAAACAAATAGTATTTCAGGGTATATCTTCATATTTTGTGTGCAAGTAATACACTGGGAGAATACTTGTGGATATAATAAAATAAATTCTTAGCTGGTACTTACCACACTCTATTTGTTCTTAGAATTCAAGCAGAAAGAAATGACTATGGCAGTGAAACAGACTTGTATGGACTTGTGTCTAACATCTTGGAAGAACAAGATAAATCGCAGCCATATTTTGCAGAGGGGTTAGTATAATATTGGGCTAATAATCTCTGTTTCTCAGACACACATACACAAAGCTCTCATGCATTTGCCAGCAGTGGACGCTTGCAATATTAACTCCCAATTCCAAGACAGTTGTGTTATATGTTAACAGACATACTTGCTGTGGGCAGACCTTGGAATACATTGTTGTGCTGCCCATGTGCTAACTAAAATCTTGAGAATCCTCCTAAAGGCTGCAAACCAAATTGTTTCTTTTGAAGGTTTTAGTACTGAGGTGGCTTGATATGTGTCTGTATCTGAAATTCCAGTAGCTCTGATAGCTCATTGATTGTGGGACTTATGAAAATTAAGACATAGTATAATTTATTGGTATAAAAACCAAGAAAGGAATTGTACAAATATTTGTTTCATTTTTTTTGTAGGGCATGTGCCTCTAGTTTAAAATCGGTATGGCCTGTGAACACTACCCGATTTACAGACCACCCTGACCTGCTATCAGAAACAAAGAGGCCAGTAGATGGAGCTATCCCTCAACAGGCTTTTTATGGTGGAGAAAATTTATCAGTTTCGGACAAACAGTATCTGCATGCTGGTAACCTAACCTTGCAACAGAAAGTGGATGACCTTTACCATGGGCTCACTAACATGGACCTTGATGAACAATGGCTGTACCCTTGCCGGAGCGATAATGTCAGCAGTTATAATATTCAGACCAATGATAATGCAAAGGCACCATTGTTTCAAGATTTTTCATATGTGAAAGCATGTTTTACTCATCAAACCAGTCTTTCAGAAGCAATAAAAGAATCTGGAGCAGACACTTACACTTATGGAAGGGATAAGGTGGGCCCTAAGGGGCATGATGCACAGGTGAGCCAAAAAAGAGCTGAGATATTTCTACCACAGTTTAACAGATACAATGAAAGTGCTGATTATTGTAGATACCCGGAATATTCTCATCCAAATAAAGCAAAGAATAATAAAAATGTAAATTATGGTGTGCAAGAGAATAAAAAAGTACCAAGTGGAACACCTGAGTTACCAGCCTTAGATACGGATAATTATAGTAAATTGTTTCAGAATAAACCAGCTGTTCAGAAGAAAATGGAAGATGCCTCTATGGAACAGCAGAATTTTACATTTCAAAAAACTGCAGGACTCATGTCAGAAAAGCAATTTGTGAATGAAACTTCATTTACCACGGACCTTGGTTTAAAATCAGATTTTGCTCTAAAACCTCACACAGCTGTCCCAGGGAGTGGTGATTTTACAAATGGTGCAGAAAATTCTGAATATTTTAAATCACTGAATATTTTATCAACAAACACGGTAAATGCTTCCTCAGCCACAAATACAAGGCCAACATGGAACAGCATCCAGACAAAAGTCAACAACTCTGTCCCTATTCGAAATCAAGGCACCTTGATAAAGCTGAATAATAATTTATCTGCAGGTTCAAAAGTTTCCAGTCATTACGATTTTTCTCAGTTACCATCAACCAGTGTAAATTTAAACAATAATTTGTTGCTTCAGAAATATTGTCAAGAAACTCCCACAGTATTTTCCAGTTTTGATTTCAACGATGGCAGTGCTTCAGATCGAGTTCAACCTGCTAGTCAGACAGAAGGACTAAGTAAAGCGGGAGAAGAAAGCCTCTTTGAGTCCATTATTGAAAAAAAAATGAAGTCATCAAATGGTTTTTGTGATAACTATTCACAGCAATATGGGACCATTGAAAATGTGAACAAGCACAGTTTTCAAGCTAAGCCACAAAATGGATATTATGATGCTGAGGAAGGAGAAAAGCATTTGGATGGACTGTCACAAAATACTTACCAAGATTTAATAGAATCTCAGGGCCACTTCAGTAGCCACAGACAAGGAAGTGGTGACAGTAATACTGTCAATAATCGTGTGAATCGCACTCAGCCTTCATGCTTTTCAAACAATTTCATGATGGGAGACTTGAGGCAAAGTCCAGGTGTCTCACAGCTTGGTTCCAGCAGGTTTCCTTTGAAATCCACTCATCCATTTGGACACTCAATCATTCCCCTAATGGACTCCTATGATTTGTTCTCCTATGATGATTTAAGTCACTTGTATCCGTATTTTAATGATATGATGTATGGAGACAGTTCTTTCACAGGCTTCATGCCAACATTTGGGTTCCAAAGACCGATGAAAACTCGGAGTGGACCAGCGAGTGAACTTCATATTAGGTTGGAAGAATGTTATGAACAATGGAGAGCTTTGGAAAAAGAACGGAAAAAGGTAAGGGACATATTAGAAAGGAGTTGTTAATTGTAACTATACATGTGTGGGTAGGAATAAGGAAAGATAAATAATTGGAAATCTCCTCTCATTTATCCCAGATCTCCCCCTCCAGGATTCTCAAAGCCCACTTCCCTGATTCAGGCTTATAAAAGTCGCCTTCAGGAACAGTTCTCAGGAGACTTCTTTGTGTTTATTCTTTTTCTGTTTTAATTTTGGTTAATTTACAAAGCAGGTTTTTTTCTTGTATGCTTCAGAAGACTTCTTGAGTATTTTGAAACTTCACTCTTCTCTGTGGGTGGGTGGTTTGTTGCTTTTGTCATCAGCTTGAGCCACCCAGTTTTCTGTTATATGTAACAAGCTATATATGATAAACTGGCTGCCTATAAAATTTCTCAGGACGAGGAACAATTTGGAGACATCCCCCATCTCTCCCACTAGGAGATCCAGGTACTTGAGCAGGATAATTTCCCCCTCCCCTCACACTTTTGCCTTCAGCAGACTCTCAGCTGCTAATGATACTTTGTGTCTTCTGGAGTAGTTTCAGTCCCTGTCAATCTGTATTTGGGTTCTTTTTCTTCCTTTTGATTAATCATGTCATTTTCCCATATACCCGAGGAGTCCTTCAAGAAATGCCTCTATTTTATCTGTTGGTAGCCTGGTTACAGTGTTTTCATGATGATAATATGGGCCACTTCACTATGGGATATAGGAGTGGTGATAAAAACTGTGACAACTGCTAAAGTCTGGTCACTGTAATATAATCAATGAATCCAAAATTGAACTAGACAAGTAGAACCAGGATTAATTCTCATAGCTGAGGTGAGGAGTTACAAATTGTGACTGGGCCTAGTAGCCAATAAGCACTTTCTACTAGCAAGCTGGAAAGTCCAATCTCAACATAATACTGCAACAATATATAAATTTATCAAAAATTGCTTTTAATATGTGAGTTTTTCCATGATTTTTTATACTTTTTTACTTTTGAATTCTTATAGCTGATTGCACCCCATGTACAATTTTTATAAAAAGCTTGAATATTATACAACATACTACATTTTGGATACATAAGTCTGAATTATGAGAAAGTATGAATTGGGGCTAATAGGATGCCTAGTTTAGTTTCCTGTCCAATAAATGTAGTTTTAAAATTTATGAATTTTTCAGGAATAAGGAGTCTTGTTGCTCCTTAAAGACTTAACAATTTTTGTGATGAATTTTCATAGACTAGAATTTTCTGCTGTAATGTGATTTTTTTCAAGCTAGATCACTGAAGCTCTTCTCACATGAAAGAATGCTCTGGGATTTATTTTTAAATCAGAATTCATGATGGAAATCAGACTTCTGGCATGTAAGATCTCATGTTTAGGACCTTTAGATTGATTTATTTCTTCTTTCAACTGCTTGCATGACAACAAATATGATCCAATTTATACCAGCATAAGTAAATACCACTTTACTCATAATTATGGAGAAATCTGTAATTTGGCAGTAAGAAGCAGAACTAACCTACACAGTTTATCAATCAGTCAAGTTTAACACCTCCATTAGTGCAAAAATGTTTATTTTGTATTTCAGTTGTAGCACTTTCTTATTTTCCAGCTATTTTAATTAAAAATCTTGCCTCCAGGTAGAATTAAAAATGTGGACAGCTTTCCTAAAAGCTCTAGTAGAACATTGGTCTTCTCCACACAGGGTAATTGTGTTTGATGCTGTTGGGAGCCCTCCCCTTTTTCTTACAGCATCATGGTATATTGCTGAATTTCCCAGAGTTTCCAATCATTCCCAAACTTGCTTTGTTGCAGAGTTTTGGGGAAGTTTGCAGCATGCCATCTGCATGGGAAAGTATCGATTTTCCTAGTCCCACCCACATGGCAGCCATTTTTCTTGCAGCCTCTCCTGTCACCGTGGGTGGGGTGTTAAAAAGTGGTTATAACAATCTGTGTACTAGGTTCTTTGAATTTTCAGCTGTCATTTTAAATAAAGTAAATCTCTAGCCCTTTATGTTGCAGAGATATAAGAGGAAGGCATATCTCTCCAACAAAATGGGATAAAGACTTACTTTTTAAAATATGAACGGTGCAGATTCAGCGAATTGGTTACACAGATTGTTATATTGCTATAACAATATTCAGTGCTTTTTTCGTTAAAAAAAGATGCCAGCATTCATATATAAGCTTGTGCTGACTTCCACAAATACCTCCTCCCCTTCCCTCTGCAGATCCTCACTTGGCTGTTCCTGAGGGTTCACTGAGTAGGGCAGGTTGGTGCATGAAGATCAGGGCTTGAGAGAGCCCCTAAAAAGGTGCCAGTACTCAGTAGTGGCGAGTACCATCACAAAAAAATACTGTCAGTATTCAGTTGATGATTAAAAAAAAAACACTGGAAAAAGCCCTGGCAGCATGGGGGTAGGATGGATGGCCACTGCTGGTGGACTGGGCCTGTGAAACTGCCATGTTGAAACAACATGAGGAAAATACATAATAAACCTGTCCCAATGTAGAAAAAACTTTGTTCCGCACGCCTTCCTTATTGTGTTTTTCTAAGACTGCAGTTCTGTGCACATACCTGGAAGTAAACACCGCTAGAAACAGTTGGATTTGCTTTGGAGTAAACAGGCGTAGGATGAGCCTGTAAAACAAATTGAGTATTTGCTTAACAAAAGCTCTTCAGCCAACTGTAATGCAATATTTACATTTCTACTACGATACTAAATCTTATAAAGATGTATCACAAAATTACATTGCTTCATCTGTTCTAAAATTTTAAACTAGTGTGAGTTTTAATGAATAGTTTTAATGTATTATGTTTTTATTATGCTTTATTTTGTAAGCTGCCTCACACAGTCTCCCAAGAGAGGTAGCATAATTTTTTGAAAAATAGATTATTTTAGGCTGAGCTAGGGGCTTTTTGAAAGAAAGAGAAGTATCTGGCCAACCTTGGAACCACTCAGTTCTCTTGGTCTTTTCATATACTAATTGCATGGTGCCTTGACAGCACAAACTGTTTCAGGTTATGATGATGTGCTGGCTTTTAACTTTGCTTGCATGAAGTACAATTCTTACACATTTTGATTGATTGGATCTGTTTCCCACCATTTTGATTCAAAAGAGCCTATGGAATCTCTAATTAAAATTAACAATACACAACAATATTCCTAGCATCGCTAATTAAAATAAGTTGAAACACCATAAAACATTTAATAGATTCAGAGGAGTTAGCTGTGTTAGTCTGTAGTCGCAAAATAAAGAGTCCAGTAGCACCTTTAAGACTAACCAACTTTATTGTAGCATAAACTTTCAAGAACCACAGGTTTCTTCGTCAGATGCATGAAGGGTATGAAGAAACTGGCCAGAGATCTATAGATGGGGAGGGGAGGGGAGGGGAGGGGGGAGTAGATGCAAATCAGTTGCAAAAGTCATGAAAGAGGTGGAGTGCACAATTCAAGCTGGGTGTGACCCCTCCCCTCCATAGCTGAATCTGAATGGAATGCTTGAAAGGCAGTTACTTCTGATAATGAGATAACCATCCAGAGTTTCTAGTCAATCCAAGTCTGTACATAGGATAAACCAGCCAACCTCTGTGCAAAAGAAACAAAATGGACGCAAATCTGACATTAAAAATGGCAATATCCAGAAACCAGTAGAACACTTCAATCTACCAGGACACTATCAAGGACTTAAAGGTCACCATAGTTCAACAGAAACATTTCAAAAGCAGAATCCAATGGGAAGCTGCTGAATTGGAATTCATATATAAATTTGACTCAATCAGACTTGGATTGAATAGAGACTCTGGATGTAACTGACTTTCAGCCATTCTATTCAGATTCAGATGTAGAGGGGAGGGGTCACACCCAGCTTGAATTGTGTACTCTACCTCTTTCATGACTCTTGCAACTGGTTTGCATCTACTCCCTGCTCCCTTCGCCACCTATATATCTCTGGCCAGTTTTTCCTTACTTTACATGCATCTGACGAAAAGAACTATGGTTCTTGAAAGCTTATGCCACAATAAAGTTGGTTAGTCTTAAAGGTGCTACTGGACTCTTTGCTAATATAAAACATTTAAAAACTCCATTAAAATAGAAGAAGCAAAACATGGGTCACTTGCTAGTTGTCAAAGCCAGGTGGAATTTAAAAAGTTAGCATTTCTAAAAACTCCAATAGAACAAGCCTACATTGTTCTGGGTAAGTATTTCCTACAGGAGCCATGGTTTATTTATTTTATTTATTTATTAGATTTATATCCTGCCCTCCCTGCGAGCAGGCTCAGGGTAACTCACAACATCATAAAACCACAATTTCAAAAATATATGTACAATAAATACAATAAATTACAGTTTAAAATCATAAAACAATAAAATATCAATACATATCATTCTGGGTAGGTGCAACAGATCTCATTAGACAGTGGAGCAGAACAAAACAGGCAAGGAGCCAGAAGGATAATTCGCCAGCTTCTCAACACTCTTATAGGCCTGGTGGAACATCTCAGTTTTGGAGGCCCAGTGGAACTGTGATAAGTCCCGCAGGGCCTGGGTCTTGACTGGGAGAGTGTTCAACCAGGCCAGAGCTGAAAAGGCTCTAGCCCTGGTTGAGGCCAAGGGACTATCCTTGGGGCCATGGACCACCAGCAGATGTAGGTCTGCTGAGCGTAATGCCCTCTGGGGAACATACAGGAAGAGGCAGTCCCAAAGATTTGCAGGTCCCAGTCCATTAAGGGTCTTAAAGGTTAACACCAACACCTTGAACTTGACCTGAAATTCAACCGAGAGCCAGTGCAGCTGGCACAGTACAGGTCGAATATGTGTCTTTAATGGGGTTTCCATGAGGACATGCATCGCCACATTCTGGACCAGCAGCAATTTCTGGGTCAGTTTCAAAAGTATCCTTGCATAGAGTGAGTACCAAAGTTCAAAGAAGGCAGTAGTTTAAGAGAAAAAACAGAATTTGAATTATTAATAAGTGGTGACCTGAAGCATCTATTAGGGAAAATTTACAAAATTTTATTGCAATACCACACAGAAATGGAACAAGTTAAAATCTGTATGTTAAAATGGATGAAAAACTTTGGAGAAACTATCCCTATGAACCAATGGAAAGATATATGGGCTAAAGATATTAAATTTACAGATTGACAGTTGTTAAGAGAGAACTGGTATAAAATGTTCTCTAGATAGTATACTACCCCCAAAGACATCGTGAGAATTAGTAAGGACTATAGTGGACAATGTTGGAAATGTCAATGCACGGATGCAACATTTTATCATATGTGTGGGACATGTAAGAAAGCATGAAGATATTGGATAAAGATACATGAAGAGATGCTCAGGTTTGAGCTAATCCAAAAAATTTGCTAGTAAACATTTTACCATACGCTATTAAACATTTTACCAAATAATGTAACAAAAGAACAGGGAGACCTTTTCCGGTACATGGTGTCAGCTGCAAGAGTATTCTATGCAGTGAAATGGAAAACAAAATTATGCCCTAACATGCCAGAGTGGATAGACAAGATTTATAAATATGTATCAATGGCCAAATTAACTTCTTATGTGCACAATAGACCAGTAGCAAAATTCTGGAAAAAATGGAAATATTTCTTCGACTACTTAGGTTAAACTAAGATAAATTAAGGTAATATGATACAAAGATAAAACACAGGTGAAATGATTGATTAAATATTATTGATACTAAAGTTTGGGTATAAGCAACTAAGGAGAGGGAATGAGAGCTATTATATAATTTAGTTCTGTTGTTATTTACTCTGGATATATCTTTCTATTAGCCTAATTTAAATTCAGATGTAGTGCTTGTATAAGTTCTTACACACTTTCAATTGTTAAATCTTTTTAAATAAAACCTTAAAAAAATTTTTTTTAATGGTGGTGGGTCTGGAGACCAAGTCCTATAAGGAAAGGTTGAAGGAGCTGGGTATGTTTAACCTGATGAGACGACTGAGTGGTGATATGATAGCCATCTTCAAGTATTTGAAGAGTTGTCACTTAGAGGATGGAGCAGAATTGTTTTCTGTTGCTCCAGAGGGGCGGAACAGAACCAACTGGTTACAATTAAACCAAAAGTATGTCCCGCTAAACATTAGGAAAACCTTCCTGACGGTTATCGCAGTTCCTCAGTGGTGTGTATCCAGCCATTCATGGAGTTTGCAAAGTGTGACTTTCTCTCTTCTCCCACCCACTGCAGTCCACTGAACCCCTCCCCCCCACAAATTAGGGAATAAAGCGGTAATCTGCAGTGAGGAGGAAATCGATCAAAATTGCCACCTCCTCTCTGGAACTGCATTGTTGCATAATGCCATTGTCTGTTCTGTTTTTCTTCTCCCATGCTCATAGATGAACGCTGCATGCTTTTGATTTATGCAGTATGCTAATTACCTCTTTGTCTGCTATTTTGAACCAAGAAGTTTTGCATAACTTTCTCAGAGATTGTATCTCCCATTCGCTCTTCACTGGCATCTAGCTAAGCATCCTCTGCCAACTGGCAAAAACAGCCATAGAACCAGAAATTTGGCTTCCACCTCTGCCACCTTGAGTATTTCTGTTACTGATTTGTGTAAAGCTGCCACCTAATCCATGCAGTTGTGTTTGTGAAACATGACATGTTGGATGCGCATGCAAGAGCAGGTGTTATGTTTGGCAGCATAGTCTCGCATGCATTTTTTTGATGACTCCATCTTCCTTAAAGTGTGTCAATCACTATTGTGCAGCAGTGTGTGGAAATCATAAAGAGCAAAGACAGCTTGCTTTCCCCGCAGTTGATGTTCTTTTAATCTGTGTGCAGTCACATGACCCGTCCTCTTTTCCCACTGCATTTATTTATTCATTCATTCATTTCTTTCTTTATTGTCCATCTTTCTCACTGAGACTGAAGGTGGATTATATAGTGGAAGTCAGTGTGATCTACATCTGGGACAGTCAATAAATAATGCAATAGGGTATTAACAATATTTGAAAACAAGCAGAAAATGATACAGAGCTAAAAGAATGTTGAAACAAAGCGTAAGCAAGCAAGAAACTGATACAAAGCACAAGCTATTTAAATACATTAAACAATGCAGAAATGATCTAGCAGGCAATGGACAGTACACAGTCCCTATCCCTTTACCAAAGTATCTTTCTGAATACTTTCATTAAAGTACAGTCCTCCTACCTGTGTAAAAAATCCTCCTGAATAATTCAGCTTTGCAGTTTGCAGAAAGCCAGGCAGATGGAAGCCTTCGTAACTGAATCAGGCAAGCCAGTCCATAAAGTGGGGGCCACAGTAGAGAATTTGTTTGTACAGGCAATTCTTGATTTTGCACATTTGCAGGGTGGCACCTGCAGAAGGCTCTGTTCAGATGAGCAAAGGTGCCATAGCAGAACATAAGGAGAAAGGTGGTCCCGCAGATATGAATTCTGATAAGACAGAGGTTCTGTTGGTTAGTAGAAAGGCAGACCAGGAACTTGAGATCTCTCCTATCTTGGATGAGGTTATACTTACCTTAAAAAGCCAGGTTTGCAGCTTGGGAGTACTGCTTGACACAGCAGCCATCTTAGAAAACCGGGTAGCTCTGGTGGTTCAGAGTGCTTTTGTCCAACTTTGGTTGGTGTATCAGCTGCATCTGTTCCTAGTTCGGTCAGATCTGGCCACAGTGATCCAAGCCTTAGTTACATCTAGACCAGACTGTTGCAATGTACTCTACTTGAGGCTTCCCTTGAAGATTGTTGGGAAACCTGCAGAATGTTGCAAGCTGGTTAGGGCCAGCTTTCAGGAGCATATGACCTTGATATTACAGCAATTACACTGGTGGCTACCTATCTTCTCCTGCGCTCTAGTCAAGGTGTTAGTTCTAGTCTTTAAAGTCCTACACGGCTTGGGACTGTGGTATCTGAAGGACTGTCTTCTCTCCTATGTTCCTGCCCAGGAATTAAGATCACAGGGAGAGGCCCTTCTGACAGTCCCATCAGGTAAAGAAGCTCACTTTGTGAGTTAATGACAGAAGACCTTTTTGGTGGTAGTCCCACAATTATGGAACAGCATCCCCAGGGAGGTACACCTAGCCCCCTTATGGTCCAACTTCAGGAGGCAGCTGAAGACAATTTTTATTTAGGACTGCTTTTAATTAACTTTGTTTTTATTTTTATTGGTAGTTTTAAATGTTTGCTTTTATTCATTTTATGATTTTCTTTATATTGTAAGCTGCCCTTGATTTCCTGCAAGGAGGGAAAGTGACAGATAAATGTTGAAAATAAATAAATACCTTGAATTGAGCCTAGTAACTGATGGTGTTACCGGGAATAGGGCTCCTTGTGAGTAAGTCGGGGGAATTAGCAGCAAGGAGTAAGGATATGTGAGAGGGGTTACTGCGAGATAACTCCACCAGTACTGGGGTCCTTTCCCCATGGTAACAGATGAGAGTTGGTGCTTTTAACGCCAAAGAGTGTTTTTATTTAAAGAGGAAAAAACAACACACACAGAAGAGGCAGTTAAAAATTGTTGGCACGCACAAACACACAGAGTCCTAAGAAGCTAGTCAGAAATTGGAATAGAGTGAGAGAAGGGGGAAGTATATTTACAAATCATGGAGTAGAGTAGTCCACAGAGGAAGAGGACTTCAAATGTCCAGCGTTCTCGGCCAGAGAGAGACTTAGGGAAGTGACTCCAAGGGAGCAGCACTTGGATCCAGTAAGCATGCACAGTTTGAATGGAGCAAGAGCCCTGGTTCTTATAGGGCAAATCATGTCCTGAGACTGGGGAGCCCCCTCAGCCATTGGAACAAAGACTGACCATAAAGGTCAGTCTCTGGGAATTACAAAGGTTTGATTACCTTGATTACTTGCTGCCAGGGTGTGTGAAAGGAAATGCAATGTCTCTCCTGCTGTCTCACAAAAGGGCAGTTTCGTAATGAGTCTTCTCAGAGCTGAGTTGATGAATTTAGATATGAAAATGCCTGTTTCCAGAGACAAACTTATCAGTGCTGATTGATTGATCCTCGATCTCAGGGTGGGAATTTCATTATGGAAGGAGAGTATTGGAATGTGCTAAGCGGGGTGACACGAGACCCTTTCTTATCACAGCTCATGCCCGTCTGCAAATCACCTCAGTCCTCTGCATTAGCATGGCATTCCATTCATGCCTTAATCTCCTGGGCAGGACTCAGCAACTCTTACTAGAAGTCCTCTGCTGCAAACCAGGCTGCATTAATCCAGGGGCCTTGTGATTTTTATATCATAGGCAGCTATCATACAGCTATTAAATATGGCAGAGGCTGGGGCCGACTGCTTACAATGGGTAGCCAATCGAGTGACTGCGGAATGGGAGTAATATGCATGATCTGCCAAGCTCCTGATAATTAAGCTGTGGCATTCTGTACCAACTAGAGTATCCAAGTTGATTTCAGTGAGAGAGACCTATGTCGAGTGCATTACAGTAATCTAGTCTTGGAAGTTACCGTGGTATGGGTCAAGGTGGCCAAATTGCCAGTGTCAAAGTAGAGGGACCATCTTCTGGGCTAGACTGAATTGGAAGAAGGCATTTTTTGCAATGCATAAATTTTCTTCTCTAGGAGCTGTGCTGGATGCAGTATAACCACTAGGCTCTGTACTGTGTGAGCAAGGGTCGTTTTAACCCCATTGAAAGTGGGGCCCACAATCAAGATCTCCCTTTTCCTAACCAGCATCACTTCTGGCTTGATTGGATTCAGTTTCAGTTTGTTCACTTTCAACCATTCGACTACAGCTATCAGGCAGACCTCTACTGCATCAGCAAGGGATTTGGATAGATATAAAGCTGGGTGTCATCTACATATTGAGGACATTCAGTTCCAAAGCTGTGAATAATTTCTCCTAAATGCTTTAAATAAAGATTGAATAACATGGGGGATAAGATTTTACCTTGTGGAACCCCACAAGATAATTCTCACATTGATGATGGCTGTTCTCCACTCACAACTCTTTGTTTCCTTTCCATGAGGCACACATGTTTATTTCCTCTTTGCCTTCCCAAAGGCTCTGTCAATTTCACCTCCCCTTCTGGGAGGCTGAGAGAAAATAAACCTGAGCAGAATCTTTGCAGGCTCTGTAGAGGGGGGAAATTGACAAAGCCTTCCAGTCTGTCTTTTAAAACTCTGTTTCCCTGCTAACACTGTGTCTCCATTCACTTGAGCATCCTTGTGTAAATTAGTCTCGTGTAGAGAGACTCTTTGAAGCATGACCTTTGTCTACATTCAGATAGAAGTCATCCACTAAAGCTACTAGAGTTGTCTCTGTGCTGCTTCCCATTAGCATCCATGCTAATCTAGAACAAATCCTGAATGTAGAAGCAAGTTGGTCTTTCTGTTTTGCTGACAGAGAGAAGAACAGAGCTCACCAATTCAACTTCCACAATTGCATACACATCCTTGTAGTGTATTCAGATACTTCCCCACTCCTACTAGGCTTCAAATCACTGAAGGAGAATTTAAAAAACAGATAATGCAAATTTGAGAGATGTGTGTGCATGTTATTTGTGTGCTGTCAAGGTGCTTTTGATTTATGGCTACTCTGTGAATTAGAGTCATTAGTACTTGTGGTGGTTATTAGATCTCCACAATATCCTATAATTGAGAGATACCAAACATAAAACAGCAGTTCTCATTGAACTAGCAAAAAAAGAGGATATACATTTTCGAGCTTACATAGACAGCATTATATAGACAGCTTATTATATGTATATATTATATAGATAGCTTATTACATAAAACAGCTTATATAGACAGCATTTTCAAGATTTTGTGAATGTTGAAGTCGCTAGGGAAACCACCCATTGCCCTTAGTGGATTTGAGGTGTACCCTTTCTGTGTAATTCCAACATCTGTATTTTTCTACATCAGTGGTGGTCAAGTTGCAATATTATTTTACTCCTATAATAGATGTTCTCTTGAACAATATGGCAGTACCAGTAAATACCATACATTAGTATTATGTAGAATAAAGTAGCACATTTGACTGAAGAAGGGACGTGTATTTTATTAAACTTGGAACCATCTGAGATTTCCTTAGCTAGAAATGTAATGTAGATATGTGCTGGAGGACCCAGACTTTTTATTTTGAAATTCAAGAGCATAGGTGAATGGTTTTACTTCATGATCAGAATCTAACTAGTAACTATATTTATGGCTGATAATGCCATCTTTTGCATCCCAAAAGAAGAAAGAAAATAAACTTCCTCATCACAGAAAGATCATCTATCATTTTAATTTGACAAATTAATTATTCTAATATTTTTCAGACCGAGTCAGCTCTTGCCAAGATTTATCCAGGGAAGAAGGTGTCTAGTACTAATAATACTCCAATTCCCAGATTGACATCAAATCCATCCAGAGTTGATCGTTTAATTGTTGACCAGTTGCGAGAACAAGCCAGAGTGAGTTATTTTCAATGTCTAAATAATAATAACTGTGCTTATATACTGCTCTTCTAGACCGATTAGTGCCCCACCAGAGCAGTGAACAAGTTAGTGTTGTTATTATCCCTACAATACAGCTGGGGAGCTGGGGCTGAGAGGCATGGCTTACCCAAGGCCACCTACTGAGCTCATTACAGTAGTGGGATTCGAACCAGTAGAGTGCTGATTTGCAGCTGAAAACAACTGTGCTACAGCAGCTCTGTATTTTGACAGATGTAACAGTCCAAGTCAGGATCAACTCTGCAAGTCCCATAAATGGCACAAGCAGTCTTCCATTTCAGCTTCTCCGTGGTATTAGTATTCTGATGCAGATGCTTCAGCACACAACTAAGCTCTTCTCCAGCCTCTGCTAGTTGATCCTTTATTTCCTAGGGAACTCCAACAGAACTTCTGACTCTAGACTATTTCGTGATGAAGAAAAAGAGTTAAAATGGAATTTCTGCCTTCATAAAGATGTCATGCTCCCAAATTGGCCATGGGTAGAGATCAATCTGAAGCCCCGGATATGAATGCATTACTGGCATAGCAGCCAGTAGGCTCACTCAACAGGGAATATCAATAACATGTTTCCTTGGAGGAAGGTAGGAATAAGGCAAACCTCACTAGATAGTCAGAAACAAGCCAATCAGCAGCAGAGTAGCAAAAAAAGAGCTAGAATATAAAAAAAGCCCTGCTGGACCAGACCAGTGATCCATTTACTTGAGTATACTGTTTCACATAGCAGCTAATCAACTTACCTGGAGAGCCAACAGACAGGGCTGAGGCCTTCCCCTGATGTTGCCTTCTAGCTTTGGTATTCAGAGGTTTGTTGTTTTGTATATTTATATGTTGTACATATGTATATGCTCTGTATATCTGCAGAAAAACTATCTTGCATCTGGAGACTGCTTTATCTGCTGTGACCCCATAATTCAACATTTCACTGGTTTGCACTTTGAGCAATTTGTAAGAGTTGTGCATAGGTATAGTACAGCTTGTCAGGTTTGAATGTACTCGATCAGTTCATTAGATCCTTCTCTTGTACTGTGAATGTTTCTTGATTGGCTAATGGATTAATACTTTTAAATTGTGATTTTAAATTGAGGTCTTTTATGTATTTTATGTATGTTGTAGGCTTCCTTGTGTACTGTAAGGTAGAAAGGTGGCTAATAAATGTTTTAAATAAATAATAAATATGGAGATTCCTTTTAGTCACTATGGCTATGATGCACTTTTTCTCTGTGAATTGCCCATTACCCTGGTGTTGAAATCAGGGTAGGAGGGAAAGGAAAGGTATAGGACTGTGGAACAGCATGAAGTCTTCAAACCCTGTCTGACGCTAGCTACAAGAATGCTATGAAAAGAGGTTCTAGGCACCATTGAGCTTTTGCACCATCACAACATTATAATAATAACATTCTATTTATATACCGCCCTTCAGGACAACTTAATGCCCACTCAGAGCGGTTTAAAGTATGTCATTATTATCCCCACAACAAAACACCCTGTGAGGTGGGTGGGGCTGAGAGAGCTCCAGAGAACTGTGACTAGCCCAAGGTCACCCAGCTGGCTTCAAGTGGAGGAGTGGGGAATCAAACCCGGCTCTCCAGATTAGAGTCCCGTGCTCTTAACCACTACACAAACTGGCTCTCTTACTTAAGCCTTTGTTGGGTATCTGTGAATATGTGCAAAATTTATTGGCACTGAAGTAAATTGACAATATAATCAGCATTTTCCACAATCAATCCTCTAAGATAAGCCCTTTTAATTATAATCATATTATCTCTTTTATTTTCATATTTTGTCCAGTAGTTCAAGAAGTATACTGTATAATGTAGTCCATTGTTCTTATCCCTGCATCTTCCCCCTCAATTGTAAGTGGTTTATGATAGTCCTATCTCTGCTGTCACAGGCTTTAAAATGCATGCAGAGCTGATCACTTGAGGAAGTGAGTATATTACAATTCAAGTTACAATATGGATTTTCAAGTCAAATTATTAAACACGTAGAAAACATTGAATTTTATAAATAAAGATTAGAGATAGAATAGCTAGATGAAGGTCATTTTGCATTGCTGAAGGACTAACTGCTCCACAATCATCTGGAAGCAGTATTATAGTTGATTCCACATTGCATTTTAAATAATAATAATAATTGTGCTTATATTTTTTTAAGAATTTTTATTGGATGGGTTTACAAACATAAACATAAAAAACATTATCATTATCCACCCCATTACATTTTCCCCCATCCTTCCCCCCCTTTTTTTCTGGTGACTCCCCGCAGTTTTCCATACCCAACTTAATCTAAAAAGTATATTATATACATTCTTAAAATCTATAATATATATCTATATTATACATACTAATCAAATCTCTTTACTTATCTTAACTACCTACACTAACTATATTGCTTATCTTAATTGAAAATATAAAAATCATATAAGTACATATACTAACTAAAGCAAAACTACATATATATATATATAACCTACTATTCCTTACATACCAATTAACTATATTGTCTATATTTCACATATACTCCCTATAACCTTATTACTCATACTTATACTCCCCTATAAATATAAAAATACAGTAAAATATACCCCTTTTTAAGCTTAAGTAAGTTACTATCTCCCCTAATTCTCCAAAGACCACAATTTCCCCTTCATGTCCCACTTTTTCTCCACATATTTCTTGAATTTTTCCCAGCTTAATGTATAGTCCAATTCTTCTTGTTCTTTCAATTTCCTTGTTAGTTTGTCCATTTCTGCCATGTTCAAAACTTTCAAAATCCAATCTTCCATAGATGGTATCTCCTGAGTCTTCCACATCTGTGCATAACACTATACAACATTTTGTATACATTTTCACGCACAGTGGTACATACTGAAATCTTAACTACATTTTTCCATACCTTTTCCCAAGCTTCCATTGAAATTTCCTTATTACAATTTATTGCCCATTTGACCATCTGAACTTTAACAACTTCCTCCTCTGTAAACCATTTCAGCAATATCTTATATATTTTAGAAATTATTTTCTTCCCCCCCTGAAGCAAACAGTTCTCAAACTCAGAATTTTGTAATCTAAAACCATTTTTCCTTTTGTCCTTCTCATATAAATCTTTTATCTGCATATATTGAAACCATCCATATTGGAATGGCAATTCATCATTACCTTTAAGCAAATAATTGTTCTGCTTTATCTCAAGAATCTCTTTATATGTCAACCAGTCTTCCCCTGCATATTCTGTTCTTGGGTTTACTACTTCCGCAGGGATAATCCACATTGGTATAGACTCTTCCATGTATTTCTTGTATTTGTTCCATACAACAAACAAACTTCTTCTTACATAATGGTGTAAAAACATAGAGTCTGCTTTCACTTTGCCATACCATAGATATGCATGCCATCCAAATAATTTATTGTATCCTTCCAGTGCTAATAGCTTCAAATGCTTCAATTACAACCATTCCATTAACCAGTCCAAACATACCGCATCATGGTATAATTTAAAATTTGGTAATTGCAAACCTCCTCTTTCTTTTGCATCGTACAATATTTTCATTTTAACTCTGGGTTTCTTTCCAGCCCAAACAAAATTTAAGATCGTTCTCTGCCACTTTTCAAATTGTTAACTATCTTTAACAATAGGTATTGTCTGTAGTAGAAACATCATTCTTGGAAGAACATTCATCTTGATTACTGCAATACGACCTAACCATGACAAGTTCATTTTATTCCATCTAATCATATCTTTATCTATTTGTTGCCATAACTTGTCATAGTTATTCTTATATAAGTCAATATTTTTCAGTCACTTCCACTCCCAAGTATTTAACTTTGTTCACTACTTCACATTCCACCTTATCCATCAACTCCTTTTGTTGTTGTTTAGTCATATTTTTACACAGTATTTTGGACTTCACCTTATTTATTACAAATCCCGCTAAATCTCCAAAGTCTTTCATTTTCTTCATCAATTTAGGCATGCACTCTATTGGATCCTCCACTATCACCATTATGTCATGAGCAAAAGCTCTCACTTTATATTCAAATCCTTTTGTCCTCAGTCCTCTTATTGAATTATCTTCTCTTATTTGCCTAAGTAAAATCTCCAGTACCATTACAAACAGAAGTGGGGAAACCCTTGTCTTGTTCCTTTTCTTATTTCCAGCTTTTTTGTTACATCCGAGTTAACAATTATATTTGCAGATTGGTTTTTGTATATTGCCTTTATTGCTTGCATAAATTTCGCTCCCAACTGCATCTTCTCCATTGTTGCAAACATAAAATCCCAGTTCAAATTGTCAAACGCTTTCTCCGCATCCACAAAGAAAAAACCAACCTGCTTCCCTGGATTTTTGTCATAATACTCAATGGCATTCAGCAATACTTGTAGGTTATCTTTTATTTGCCTTTCCGGTAAAAAGCCAGCTTGGTCTTCATCTATGAATTCCACTAGCCACGCCTTGAGTCTTTCCGCTAATATCTTTGCATATATTTTATAGTCATTATTAGTTAGAGATATTGGTCTGTAGTTCTTAACATTACTTAAATCTAATGTCTCCTTCGGTATCAGTGTAATATTAGCCTCATTCCATGTATCTGGCATCTCAGCCCCTTCCAATATCTCATTCATCACTTTTTGCATCAGTTGTTTCAAATCCTCCGCCATCACTTTATAAAATTTTGCTGTAATTCCATCTGGTCCCGGAGCTTTACCAACTGTAGTAGCTTGTATTGCTTGTAAAACTTCCATTATTGTTATCTCAGCACTAAGCTTCTCTCTCAACTTCTCCGGCATTTTTGGTAAATCAATCCTGTCAAAGTAAACTCTTTATCTTTTCATAGTCCACTATTTTTTTCTGATATAGCTTGGCATAGTATTTATAGAATGCTCTCTCAGTTGATCCTTGATCATATAATCCCTTCCCCTCTTCTATAATTCTACTTATTGTTCTTTTCTCTCTTTTTCTTTAATTGCCACACCAAATATCTCCCTGGTTTATTAGCTCCTTCGAATGATTTTTGCTTCATTTTCTTCAGCTCCCACTCCACTTCTTTATTTTCCATAACCCTAATTTGTTCTTGCAATAACTTTATTTCATACAACAATTTCTTTTTACCTGGCCTCTTTTTCAGTTGTTGTTCTACTTGAATAATTTCCCCCTGAATCTCTTTTAATTTCGCTTCTTTTTTCCTCTTCTCTCTGCCATTTAAGTCCATCAACACACCTCTAATTACAGCTTTATATGTGTCCCAGACCATGTGCATTGGCACCTCTTTGCCCACATTACACTGAATAAAAAACTTCGTTTCTTTTCTCTGCACCTCAACGCATTCTGGGTCACTCAAAAGATCCTCATTAATTCTCCATCTCCGTTTCTTATGTTTCATTCCAAATCTCCCCATCACAGGATTATGATCCGAGCTAACTTTCGGTAGTATGTCAGTCTCTTTTGTAAACACTACCAGTTCTTTAGACGCCCAGATCATATCTATTCTAGAGAAAGATTGGTGACTAGTTGAAAAAAAAGTATACTGCTTCACTTTAGAATTATATTTTCTCTAAACATCTTCTAAATTTTCTTGTTCCTGAATTTCAAAAAAAGACTTTGGTAATTTCCCCGTCCTTACTTTACTTGTTGATGAACTTTTATCCAATTGCAAATCTACCACTCCGTTAAAATCTCCGGCTATAATTACCTGATCATAAGTCCATTGCGCCATTTGTTCTCGTAAATCTTTAAAAAATATATCCTTGGAACCATTTGGCACATATAGTCCGAGTACCAAAGTTTTCTTTGCATTACATAAACATTCCACAGCCAGGTATCTTCCATTTTTATCAAACACTATTAATTTAGGTTGCAATTCTTCCTTTATATATATAGCAATTCCCCTATTTTTTTGCTTTGTTGCCGAAACAAATTGTTTTCCTAACTTTTTGTTAATTAAATATTTAACATCTTGATCCCTAATGTGAGTCTCTTGTAGACAAATCAAGTTACTTCTTTGTTTAGATAACCAATGTAACACAGCTTTGCGTTTAGAGGGTGAATTAAGTCCATTAACATTCCATGAAATTAATTTGTACTCCATAATTATAATCTGGATGAGCTAGGAAAGTCTTTTCCATTCTCCATCAGAAAGACATCCATAGCATATTTCGATTTAATCACTTGTCTCCCTGATTGAAATTCAAAAGTCACTCCTTCCGGTAGCTCCCATCTATATCTAATTTCCGCTGCCCTCAGCTTTTGTGTTAAATCTCTATACTTTTTCTGATCCTGGAGTACTTTACGTGGTACTTCTTTCATGATTCGAATCTGTGTCCCGGCTATTTCCAGTGGAGTTTCAAAGTGTCTTCTAATAATTTCTTCCTTCATTCTCCTTGTGGTCAATTGGACAATAATATCTCTTGGCATGTTCTTTTGTTCTGCATATTTTGAATTGACTCTATACACGATATCCAAATGAGTCATCATTTCCTCCTCTGTTTGCCCCCAAAATTTTGCCAGTATTTCAGCTACTTGTTTAAGAGCAGATCCATCCATTTTTTCCGGAACTGCCCTCATATGAATCTGTTTGTCCATTGCTTTGCATTCCATCATCACAATTCTTTCGCCCATACTCACAGTCTCATTCTGTATAGCCTCTGCTTTTTCCCCCCATCCTGCACCATCTGTTGCATTTCTTGCACCTTTTGTTGGGTATTCTGTAAATCTGTTTTTATTGCCTCCATCTCTTTTTTAACTTCCATAATTTCCGATTTAATCGCTTCTTTCATTTCCGTCATTAAATTTTGCTGTAATTGTTGTATCATCTCCCGAATTTCTTTATTTCCCTCTGTTATTTTCTTATCCAAGTTCTCAATGGCAACCTGCCAGTCCTTTTCTTTTTTGGAGGCCATCGGACTTGCCTTGGGTCCCCACGAATCAGCTCTCTTTCTTAACTCCGTCTTCTTTTTAATGCAAGTCTCTATTTTTATATATCAAAATTTTTAAACATTTGCCCTCAATTAAAATGGCAATTGAGGCTTCCCTTACCCTTAAAATGTCGGGCGATGTTTCTCTATGATTTAAAATGTCGGGCGATCTTTCTCTATGGTAATGCTGTCACACCGATGATCTTCCCTTACTTTCAATGGTGAATCCTTTACTTCCGTTTCCTTTCCCTTACTTTCAATGGTGGGTACTTCACTTCCTCTTCCAACTTTATTTTTCTTCCGGGTCCTCCTGATCTTCCTGACCTCCCTCGCCGCTCTTTCTCTCTATCTCCTCTCCGTCTATTGTCCTCCACTTCCTGTCATGCGGCACGCCTTTCAATTCCCACGATCCGCCCACCGCGTCGCTATCTCCCCAACCGCAGGTATGCAAAACAATATTCTTCTTAGCTCTTTTTAACTTTTTCTCACTCTCCAAACTTCAATTAAATTACTCAGTCTTTTAATATACTTTTTCAGCTTGGTAACTCAGTCTTTAGTTCTTTTAAAATTACGGTCTTTATTTAGTAAAACGGTCTGTTGGGGGAGATAGTAATCTTAACTTAACACAAACGTCTTGGGATGTACTCACTGCTTCAAACGTCCAAATCTGTTCAATTCCGTTCCTGAGGCTTGGGGAACGACGAGCCTATGTCAATTTAATGACTCCCAAAGCTGCTGCAGAGATTTTGGCCGCCCTTCTCCGAGGAGGATCTCAAGGCTTGGGAGGAAAGCCCTTAATTCAGAGTCTCCCACCCGCCGAGACCCTTCACTCTCAGGGCTAAAAGCTTTCCTGCCGGATTTCTAGCTAAAATCTGGGGGCTGTGGGCGATCTGAGAGCCCCACCAGCCCAAAAAACAGCACCTCGGATGATCCAGAGCTCCGAATCACATCGGTCTCGCCATTACCCCAACCAGAAGTCCTCTTAATAATAATTGTGCTTATATACCGCTCTTTTAGACAGATTAGTGCCTTACCCAGAGCAGTGAACAAGTTAATTTTATTATGATGCCCTGACTTGCATAGCCCAGGCTAGTATAATCTCATCAGATCTTGGAAGCTAAGTAGGGATGACCCTGATTAGTACTTGAATGGGAGACCAGGATCATTATGCAGAAGCATGCAGTGGCAAACTATCTCTGAACATCTCTTGCCTTGGAAACCCTATTAGATTGCCATAAGTCACTTGTGACTTGATGGCATTTTCTACCACAATATGTTATTTATAGTCTGCTTTTCTCACTGAGAATCAAGGCAGATAAAGTCAATACCATCAACAGCTGGGGCATTCAATAAACAATACAATAGGGTAAAGATAGCAGAAATCTGAAAACGAGAAATCTGATACATAGGTGAAGTACAATGTTGAAACAAAGCATAAGCAGATTACTATGACATATTAAACATTGTGGAACTATCCAGTAGGACCATACTTACAGCAAAAGATGGTACATAGTAATATCGTCTCTGAACCATTTCTTTACAGCACAGCCCTATTACCTGTGTAAGAAAAGCCTCTTGAATAATTTGGTTTTGCACACTTTGCAGAAAGCTAGGAGAGGGGGAACTTTTCTGACCTTCCAGGCAGACCATTCTATAAGGTGGGGGCCACTGTAAAGAATGTGCATGTATGTGCAGCTGTTAATTTTGCCCATGCACAAAGTGACACCTGTAGAAGGTCCTGTTCAGATGAGTGAAGCTGCTGTGGTTAATACCGAGGCAGTCTTTTAGAAATGAGGGTCCAAGGCCATGAACTGCTTTGTATGTGATAGCCAATAACTTGAATTGGGCCCAGTAACTGATGGGTAGCCAATGGAGTGTCTGCAGGATGGGAATAATATGCATGCTCTGTCTAGCTCCTTATAATAGATCAGCTGCAGCATTCTGCACTAACTGGAATTTCCAGGTTGATTTAAAGGGGAGACATATGTAGAGTGCATTACTGTAGTCCAATCTTGAGGCTACCATGCCATGGATTCAGATAGCTGAATTGGCCATGTCAAGATAGGAGGCCATTTTCTGGGCTAGACTGAGTTGGAAGGAGGCATTTTTTGCCGCTGCATTAACTTGCTTTTCTGTCGCTAGTGTGGAATCTAGTATAACCTCTAGGCTCTTAACTGAGCCTGCAAGGGTCAGCTGAACCTCATTGAAAGTGGGGATCATGGTGTCCTTCAATATCTCCATCTTCTTAACGATTATCACTTCCATCGTGTCTGGGTTCAGTTTCAATTTGTTCGCTTTCAGCTGCTTGACCACAGTGACTTAGGACTTCTAGTGCATCAGTAGGGAATTTGTATAGGGAAATATAGAACTGGGTGTCATTCATATATTGATGACATCCAGTTCCATAGCTATGAATGATTTTTCCTGAAGGCTTTACATAGAGGTTGAATAACATGGGGTAAGATTGTACCCTGTGAGCCCCGGAAGATAATTCCCACCCTGAACATATCCGGTCTCCAACAGATAGTTTCAGGTGGATGGTCTGTAGTAGTTGAGCAAAGTTCGAGTCCAGCATAGTATTGCAGAAGGCCTGGAGTTGGGCTGCCATTGCTCTCTTGATCAGTTTGCCTAGAAAGGGTGGACTAGAGACTGGGTGATAATTGGCCACAGCTCTCAGTTCCTGGCAGGTAAATCCCTCAGCCCCTCTCCAGTGAACACGCATTGATTCCAGTAGAAAAGCTTTTATTAGGCTCTTTACAGTTCAGGTTTGAACTCCATCATGGAGCTTGGTAGGAGTGACAAGGCAAAACAAAAAGTCTATATTATACTTGAGTTTCCCACGCTCCAGCAACTGTTAAGGTTTTGGCGCACAAGGTTACATGGGTCCTGTGAGAACCCTTTATAGTTATGGCTAAACAGTGAGTACACAATAATAGGTTCCCAGCGTCTGGGCAAAGTAGCAAAAGCAGGCGTCTGGAGTCTCCAAGGTCGTCTCTAGTTGGGAGATGCATAGTTCTGTGAGATAACATGAGAGGCCCATCCTGGCTAGAGGGTCTGGAGAAATAACAGTTACAATATGGAAAGAACATGGCTAAGGAGAGAATACATCAGGTTAGCATTAAACATTCAATATACTATGGCATCAGTGACATAACCAAACAATCATGGCATGGCTGTACACAGACATAACATAATTTTTGTCTAGGGATGATTTTTTAAGTAGCAAGTGGCTGGGGAAAGGCAACTTGAATTAGACTGATTTATGGTAGCCATCAAAGGCTCATTTGTGTGGTGTTTACATAATTTCAGCAGCCAGAATGGCGAGGATGCAATCTATATCCGTGACTAACTGGGTCAAAATGGTCCATAGGTGGACCAGACAGTGTATTAAGCATTTCTCCCACCTTGGCAAAATTTAAGCCAGCATCCAGGTAAGAGCATAGTCATGCTGTTTTGTCAGCAAACAGCTTTGCAAAGGTGTCACACCTAATTGTTTGTTGTTGAGACAGTAAAGGTTCAGATTTATGAGGCAGAAGGTGTTGAGATACCTTAAATGACTGGGATGGTTGTAAGCCAGCTGATCTACCGGTTGCAGAGAAAGCACGTTTCTTTGCCACTATCACTGTCACTTCATAGGTGTTCTAGTAGGCTCTGTAGCATGTTGTATCTGATTCAGTGCAAGTTTTTCAGCAGCATCTATCTAGATGTCTTTAGGTCACCCAACTTTGTGGTAAATTGTGGGACAGACTTCTGCCCCAAGTGTGGGAGAGGCCAACAAGGAACAGTTTTGTCAGTAGCTTGGAGAAGCTTCGTATTCCAAACTCCCACTGCAGCCTCAACAGAGAATGTGTTAGGAATTCTAAAATCCTGCAGAACATTTTGGAATCCAGAAAGATCCATGAGCCTCTGTGGGCAGATCATTTTAATGGATCCTCTTATTTCAGCATGTCAGGGTCATATTCACCTTTGCCTTCAGCAGACAAGGGTCAGACCATGGTTCAGGTTGAATATCCAGTTCTGAAAGAAGACCTCTTCTTAAAGGCTCAGTGCAAAAGATTACGTCCTCTTTCATTTCTGGGGCTTGTCACTGTTTGAAAGAGGCTCAGGGCAATCAGAGAAGCTATAAAATCTTGGGCCAGCCCTGATGAGGAGTATTTGGCATGAATGTTGAAGTCACCACGTCCAAGAGCACCTCTGCCAACTCAAGAAGGGTGCCTATTAGGGAACTAGGTGGCTGATAAACCAGCAGAATACTTAATCTATTCTTAATTCCCTATATAAGGAGTGTACAATCAATGCTAGCTATAATCTGCATCAGGATTCTAGAGAAGTTAAAAGATTCACAGAAGATAATAGCAACCCCTCTTCCCCAGCCATCTGTGTGTGGGTTTGGTGGAGGATTGCATAACCAGGTGGTGTTAATTGGGATAGACACACCACATCATTTTCTTCCAATTTTCTGGCATTTCATAGTATGAAGGAGTGGAGGGAAGAGGGGGACCTGTACTGTCAACTCTAGGGATGCTGCAGAGGTTAGGTAGGCCACGAGCATCCTTGTCTGATAATGGCCGTCTTTGATAAAGCCCACTCTTGTATCTGCCAGCTTCCGTCTGCAATGAGATAGTGTCTTCGCCATATATTCTAGTTCAGATAAAGATTGCCCCTACAACCACAATAGTATGCCACAAACACCTTACATTCAGCATGCTAGAGACCATAAAACAGTACAAGACTACAGCTGTAATGTGTTGATGTTAGCACTGTCCAACAGGTAGCGTTTCTGTGCCAGTTGTTCCTGATCTCCACAGATGTAAGTGGTGAAGCTCTTTTTCTCCTGGGCCATTTCCAGACGGCTTACCTTCTGCCGCTCCATGCTGCAATGTCGCAGCTCGTGCTGGGGTGAACGCGAAATACCGCGTTTTCTCGCGCGAGTTTTGCGCAATGTTGCGCAAAACTCGCGCGAGAAAACGTGCTATTTCGCGTTTTCTCCGGCACGAGCCGCGACGTTGCGGCATGGAGCGGCAGAAGGTAAGCCGTCTGGAAATGGCCCTGTAGTGGGGGACTTTCTTCCAGTCAGTGTGTGCCGTGGTTGGGCTCTTGGCTGCTTGTCTCAGGCTGAGTCATGGGCCAAGAGCCATTGTGCTCTTGCCCTTCAGGTCACACCAACAGTCTTGAAAATGATCTTTTAATTTATTAATCATATTCTGATCTCCCCCTGCTTGGAGGCTCATATACTTCTTTCTTGCCAGCTGCTGCCTCCCTTCCTCCTGGCAGTGGAGCAAACGGATGAAATTAAGAATTTCTGATTGCTTTCTCTTCCCAAGCTGGACAAAAGCATACAAACACACATCCTTTGCTCTCTCATTTGATCTCTCATTTGCACTCATGCATTCTAATGCTTTTTACAAGACAAAAGAGCTTGTGTTCTCCACTCCTTAACTGATTATTTCCCTATCTTCTTTCCCACACCACCACACACTTTTGCTTGCTGTTGCCTCCCTACTTGCAGCAATGGAAACGCCAGGCAAGGCAACTAAGGACCAGCACATACTTCAGAGGGGTTAGTATGGGGGATTGCTGTCAGATAATGGAATCTCAGACCAGCTTAGACCTACAGAACTAATTGTGTACTACTTTTGCTTAAATTAGAACATTCTAGTTGGTGACTAGGTCATGAGTGTTAACTTTATTCTAATAGCTGCCTTTAAGAAAGAAAGATCAGCTTTTTTCTTCCTGACAGCATATCAGAATTAGAGAACTTCTGTCCTTTAATATTTGTAGGTTGTGACTTTGCTAGGAAAGATGGAACGTCTTCGAAGTTCTCCCCTTCATGCAAATATATCTACTGCTCTTGATAAACACCTGGATGCAATTCACATTGTGCAGTCCCGTAGAAAGGATGAAATTGTCAATGCTTCACATCGACAGAGGCAAGGAGCTCCACGATGTCAAGATGACAGAGGTGCAGTTTTCTTTTAGCACTTGGTTTATCTACAGCAAGACCAGATGAGACAGTGGTATCTATGTATATTTATGTAGGTGTTCACATGGTGTCTAGCAGCACCGTCCTCCTTTCCACCACCCCCACCAGTATTGCAACAACAAGCGTCTTCCCAAAGCTCTGTACTGGTCCCTTTGTTGGTCCATCAGCTGCAGGAACAACTGCAGAGGCCCAGGCCACCTTCCATGCTGGAAAAGCAGCAGCTGATGCTCATGCCCAACCCTGGGCAGCATCTCCCAACCCTGCAGCTGACTCACCTGCTTCTTGCAGCAGTACAGGCAGCCCAGTCCCTGCCAGGGCCACAGGAGTGTTTTGGCAACCAGGACAGGGCAAGTTCAGACTCCAGACCGCCAAAGGAGCCACTGAGGAAGCTTCAGCAGCAGCAGGGACAAGCAAGGCAGAGAGCTGAGCAAATGCCCCACCCTAGGCTGGGGTGGGGAAGGTGGTGCCAGGGAGCTGCAGAGGCTATCCCACTCTCCTTCTGGATAGGCTGGGAGAAGCAATAATCAGGAAGTCTGGGTGAGGACTAGGAGGAAAGCCAGGGAAGTGTGGGGAGGAATCCCTTAAAAGCTGGTTCCTGTGAGGGCCAGAGAGGAAAAAAGAACAAAGAAGAGACAGTTGGAGTGTGCTGCTGTTGCTAGGGCAGGAGAAGGAACAAGGTGGTGCAACGCCTTTCCCTTCCCATCTGAGGCCTGAGGACACCTGCCTTGGGCATCTGACTGGCCAGCTGATAGCCAGACAGGGTCATTGGTGAGGGAAGAACCTCACACATGGGAAGTGTATGTGTGCATGCATGCATGACTATTCTTTTGTACAAAATAGAGTGCATGGATGAGGTGAGATAAACTCCTTGCCTTGCCACACTTCAGTGTTTTAAACATTTTTCTTTCAGCCTTGCTCCAATACCAGAAGAGAGCTGGGCTGACAGAAAAGTTCTTCAGACCATGAAGGTCTAGTAAAGTAAGACTGGGGAGACTTCAACTCCCTAATCTGCACTCTTTGCTTTGAGCAATAAAATAAACTCTCCAGTCTTCATTTTACACGTGAACAGGCAGATGTGACTTACTGTACAGTTGTAAGCAGATTTACACCTGTCTAAGTTCATTGGACTTTGAAGGTTGTAACTCAGTTTAGGATTGCACTGTTAGTTTTTGGTTCTTTGTTTCTTAGTGATTATCGGTATAAAAGATGTTTTGTTTATTTTGAGACAGTTTGGGGATTCTGCCTAGAGGAAAGGGGAATTTTTAAATATTGGTTTGTGACTTGCAGAATAAATTATATATTGAATGGCAATTGATTTACAAAATAGTGTTGTATTCAGTAGGCTTTTTGCAAGATTACTTTATAGTACAAGATTTGAGAACTGCAGTCCAACTATAAGACTTGCTAGTGATATCTCCCATTTTGGATAGAGTTACACTCCCTTTGAAAAGTCAGGTTGACCAGATTATTGCAGTGTGCTCTATTTGGGGCTACTCTTGAAGAGAGTTCAGAAGCTGCAGCTACTGCAGCATGCTGTTGCTAGACTGCTGGTTGGGGCCAGCTACCAGGAACATGTGACCCCAGTATTACAACTATTATATTGGCTACCCATCCACTCCTGAACCGAATTCAAGGTGTTGCATTCTATCCTTTAAAGCTCTACATGGCTTGGGACTAGGGTAACTGAAGGATCATGTTCTCCCATACATTCCTGCCCAGGACTTAAGATTACAGGGTGAGGCCTTCCTGACCGTTCCATCAACCAAAGAAACTCAGTTGTTGGGTACATGAAAGAAGGGCTATTTGGTGTCAGCTTCACAATTATGGAACAATCTCCCCAGAAAAGGGCACTCTCTATCTTCAGGAGGCAGCTGAATACGGTTTAATTTAGGATGGCATTTGGTTAGCCACTTTTTAATGTATGGGTAGTGTTTAACAATGTTTTTAATGTATTTTTGTTTGTTTTTGTTTCACACTCTAAGCTGCCTTGAGCTCCTCTAAGGTGGAAAGGCAGCCAATAAATGTTTAAAATAAATAGTCTAGTACATAATTACTTTGGATAAAATGCACTAACTCCTGATTGCTGAAGATGTTTTCACAGATTTTTTACTAGCATGTCAAAAGTTTCATATCAGAGCTGAACTCCAATGTAGAGTTCAGGGTTGGGATACTAGCCATAGTGATTTCAGTGCCCTACGTCTCTTTCCCTTGTTTTCTTCTAAGCCATCATTATTTAAATGTATTGTTAGCGGTAGATTGTGATTGCGCACATTTTGCAAGGTTTTCCTGCAGTGCATTCATCATTTCTGCAAATGCTGATGCCTTTGTGTTGGCAATGGAACTCCGTCATATGGGAGGGAGTCTTCTGTGCACTTTCTTCAGTCTTTTTCTCCATTCCATGCATGCTCCCCAGTGACTCAGCTTTGGCTCCTGGCAGTGTGGTCATCACACTATGGTGACTTGCTAGACCTTTTGTAGAGTTCTTTTTTCATGCATGTGCTATAATTGTTTGGTTATAATTTTAAATAGATAATTGGCAGTAGGTAGTTATAGTGCTATATTAATATAATGCCAGTTAAACATTTTTCATTCTTTAATAGAATCTTTATAGTGTTATAGCAATAGATGCTTAAGGGTTTTATAGTGCTATAACAATTACTGATTTTTTAAAAATGTGGGGGGAAATGGCACCCATGAGGAGCTGACTGCAAAAAAGGGCACCATGTGGGTTGAACCTTTATAAGACAGCAAAACATGCACGGTTCCTTCCAGATGGTATACTTACACACTTGGACTGTGTGCTTTCCTAAAATATCTGTCTTGCAAAACAGTGTATTGAGGATGCAGAAAACCTGGAAAATGGGCTATTACAACACAGTCTGCTGTGGAAGCTCAAAAAAAACCCCAACAACCCTGCTGCAGTTTGAAATCCAAGGTGAAAAAATGACTATTCTCAGGCTATTCATGACCCCCATTCATGACTTCTTTTACAAATATCTTGACACTGAATAGAATTGCAAGATACCTCATGCAGCATTTAGTCCAGCCACATATGATATGGATTACCAGACGGTTATTTGTGGTACTGGGGGAAAAAAAAGGATTGTGGCACATTAAAGACTAACAGACTTATTATGGCATACACTTTTGCGGAAGAGAGCTCACTTCATTAAATGAGTATGCTTCAGTTGGCAGATAGAGCCATATGTGGGTATAGGAGGCCAGAACTGTCTCTAACATTTTCATGCAAAGCTGAAGAGTATGAGAACAGTAGTCATTCACAAAAGCAGTGACTTGTAATAACACAATCTTTCTAGCTATGTTAAACTAAGGAAGATTTATAGTGGGGAAGAAAATCTTCATCTGCATTCACACCTAGATGAATACAATAAAATCTCCTGATAAATACTGAACCAGCAATTTCACATTGGAGTCTGCCATGGGTTCACTGTCGCCATTTTAAAATGTATTTAAAATTCTGCGAGGGTGCAATCCTGATTGAGCTTATGGCATGGAGTCCCCCTCCCCCTTTAAGTTCCAAAACAGCTGTGAGAGGTTGCCATCACATTTAGTTTTGCTCTTAAGGAAGCTCCCAGGGGAGAGGGAGAATTGCCATACTTTTGTGAAATTCACCATATGGATTCTTGCAGATCTGCTACGTGCTCAGAATGCCAGACATTGCTTTTCCAAAATCCTAGTGAAAATAACCAGATTTGTTTCCTAAATGGTGATGCTATGAGTCAGTTTATGAGACTGTAGGAAAATAAAATACTTTTTCCCTACCCCACAGATGTTTTTGCTCTTGCACTGGCCATTAAAGAGATGTGCACAGGAACACGCAAAGCACGCACTACTCTGTGGTGTGCTCTTCAGATGACCTTGCCAAAAACAACCCCTCCAGCTGGACCAGTGGAGATGGAAAAAACTTTTCAAGAGATAATGCAGCCTGAAGATAAGACCTATGAACAGATTAATAGTGGCCATCCTGTGATCCAGAGAGGAGAAACCAAAAAACATTGAGGAAAAGTAAAGAAAGTAAACAAGGATGTACTGTCACACTGTACTAAACATTTTAAATGAACAAAGCCTTCTTCCACATTTTAAGTAGAGATAGGGGAACAGAAGCTTGCCTACCCTAATTCCAGCCACTATCTGAGTAGCTGTTACCACAAGACGATATTAACAGCTGCCAGAATCAAAATACTGATGAGGCAGAATTAATAGGTTAAATAAATCAAAATATTTTAACTGCCAAAATAGAACTTATTCTATTCTGTAATGCAGGCATGTGCCAGTGGAAATTTTGCCTGTATGAAAAAGGTTTTTTTTTAGGTTTCATTAGTAAATCTGTTTTCAAATAATGAATTTGAATTACTGTAACCTACTTCTGGCTGCAGTCTAGTACTATACTAATTTTGATTGTGATTTAAATAACCTGTTTTCTGTAGACTGTGCATATCTGGAAACAGGAAGACAGAACTAAACAAACCGAGTATGAATGTTAAAAAAATATATTTAAAGTACTTATTTATGGATTTCAAGTCTTAAGAATTTAAATGTAAGTAAAGAAATTGACCAAATTTTCTTAAATTAGTGATATTATAATAAAGCCATTATCCAACCATGCATGTTAGGGAATATTACAAAAACACCTTCTGCAATCATTTTTCTCTATTCTTTTAAATAGCATTCAGTAAAATATTGTCTGTTTAAAATATACAAATGTAATCAAAATTACATTTATATAATCTGGATCTTTGACAGTTGCACTGCAACTGAAATAATGAATATTATTTTAATACCCTTTGTTTACTATTTTTAAGGAGGGTATCAAGAAGTTATAAAGCGCACTTTCTTTAAAGTTATTCTTCAGCCAGTTTGGTTTGAGATTGTTTGGTGTATACTTTGTTATCTTGGTTTTCTTCTGCATTCTTTAGCACTGTTGAATGCTTGGGGTTTTTTTTCTGCATTTCTCTTAATATCTTTTTATTACATGTGAGTAATTTATTCAATTAATATGTTGATATTATGTGGCTCAGGAGATCTTGGGTTTTAACAATCTAGCATGAAGTTAAACTATATAATGTCTGGATAAAATTTACGGTCCTACCCTTGGCTCAGTACATTGCTCTTTTAAGTGTGTGTTCCTCCAGCTTTTAGAAATCCTGGCATGCTGAAAGATATAATCAAACCACATGAATTGTTGTAGATGATGTAAGGAACTGATTGATGTTGCAGGAGAAACCATAGGGAACCCTTTTGATCATTGATACAACTTTGCATGCTGCCAATATAAACTGTCTCTGGCAGCAGACTTTTACCACCACACCATTACAGCCACTGCACAAAGATGGGTTGAGTTTGACATTGAGATATGTTATGTGTTATGAAAATAAAATATTGTACTAATTTTAGCCTCTGTCCTAATAAACTTGCTTTTGTTGCTTAGATTGCTATGATTTTCTGTGTTTGAAGTCCAGTTTTCTTCCAGATACAATTCAAGTTTTTGACTTTGACCTCTGAAGCTTTAAATGCCTGGCATCTGGCATAGCTAATATAATCTCTCTGTAGGAGCAATGTCACAGTCTCCAAGACTGACAACCAGTCCCTTCTGTGATTGGAGTCTTACTCCCTGCTAGACACACATTGGTTCTTTTCTGTTTGCAACCACATGTAGGGAGAAGAATCTGTAGCCCCTCCCCTCCGGCTGCTGCTGTCCTCCAACAGTCCTGGAGCTGCTGTTGGCTGCACTGTAAAAATCATGTTCCTTATATGGCTACATGTAAGTTTCACAACAGAGCCCGTAGTGGCTCCAAGGGGCAATTTGTGGTTGCAGACAGAAAAAAGCCAGCACGTATCTGAGAGGCACAAAACTCCCATGACAAGTGATACCAAGTCCGTGTGTGGTTCCCCAACAAACATATGGACTTTGTGATGTGTAGATGGCCTGAGTACCTGAGCACAAGTGGTGTGAGACATTGCTGTTGCAACTTAATTTGGGAGTACAATTCAGTCTCAAGCAGTATAGCATACAATGGTGTTTAAGTGCTCTCTCTGCTGCAGTGTCTAACCCACTATTCTTTGGAAAGGTCTACTGTGCTAACATAATGTGGTCCTTCTGATGATCCTTCTGTGCTGAGCTTTCCTGTTCTTCCTTGCATGACACACTTTGCCTGAAATCAGCTTCCCTGGACAAGTACTTCCTAGAAAAGAAGTAACTACAGCCAGTGTAAGGTTCTTGGGCAGAAACTTTCCATAATGGTAATAATCTCACATACTGTTCATGAAGAGAGGTAAGGGTACATCCCATGACTCGTTCAGAAAACTTCCAGCCTTCAGATGTTCTTTAATTCCATTAAAATATTTCCTTTATATTTCTGGTCCGATGATCCTCAATTGAATTTCCTAGTCTACACCTTTGGTTTATGTAAGCTAGGCACGTATGCTATACTTCAGAAATAACAGGTTCACTTTGTATACACGGAGGTTTCTACAGAATGCTTCCACAGTGGTAACTTTGAGACACAGGGTTCTTCCATTCCTAGTTTGTTCCTTTCAGGCACTCTTACGTTCTTAGCAAGAAGCCAGCCATTAAATGGTCTTGGTTGAACCCAGATATAAGTCACATTACCTCCTATTTGTTGCAGTTCCTGTCCAATATGAAGTTCAGTTTCAGACCATGTAGGGAAATGTAAAGTCATTTATGTTCCAATATTTATTGTACATACTGATCATTGTAACTGTGAAATCACAAGGAACCAGAAAATCCGTGACTCAGATCCCTTGCTGAAATCTGCAGTTGGCTGCAACAGTAGACAGTCTGATGGAGTGTTAAGCAACTCAGTGTGTCCCAGCACCAGACCAAATGTGGTGCAACAAAATGTAGTGTGCTACAGTGGTTAAAGTCTCACACTAGGATCTGGAAGACCAAGGTTCAAATCCCCACTGTACTTTGGAAGTTTGCTGGATGATTAGACCAGTTGCACGTGCGTGCACACGCAACCTAACCTATCCCACTGGATAGTTGTGAGGAGAAAATGGGAAAGGGGAGAATGGAATATAAACAAACCCAGCCGGTCCCTGAACCTTGGCACTGTAGCACAATTGAACCGTAGAAGAAAGCTGGAGGCCTACGGGGGGGGGGGGGGAATGGCTTTGAAATAATGGAAAAGCAGTTAAAGCTATATTCAGAATTAGTCACGGGAAGTCTCCATTTGAGTGCAAATACTGATATTTTCCAAGACTACTGTAATTGGTACTGAGATAATGTGCTTGAACATCATAAAAACACTTAGTCACTTTAATACCATATTCTGGTACAATGATTTTTAACCTTGAAGAACATGAAGACCCCCCCCCCCCATTTGTATTTTAAAAAATGGTTAGTGTGCCTTCCCCCAAGCATTCCCCTCCTCCCTCACCAGTACATGCTGGCCAGCCCCTTTTCAAAGTGCAGCAAGCCTCATGTGCCCTCTGGAGGCTTACATCCTCACTGCTCAGCTACATTTTTAAAAGCACGTTTGAGAAAAATGTCTTTATTGTCGGGCCATGGTCTGTGAGGTCAGCTGTTAGAGGATTGCTGATTCCATAGGGCTACAACTCAAAAGGCCCTGACCCAAGTTCTAATTGCTACCACCCCTTGATAAGAAGGGACCTCATGTCGCAGACAGGAAACATTCTTACTGGTTAACAACTTTTACATAGAGGAAAGTGCCTGCAAAAAAAAATTTCAGACATTTTCAAAAATAGGCGGGGGGCGGGCATGGAGGATACAACCACATCTCAGAAAACTTGAGTTTGACCTTTATGTCCCCACCCCCCACCTATGGTAGCTCACTTGGTATCAGAGGCTGTGGTTTTTCCATCATAGTTTCTGTTGAATAGGTTCCCTGAGGAGGAAAAATTTTAGGAGGCTCTGCAAGGCCATTCCATTGGGCCAGGTATTTTATGTGGGCTGTGTTTTGTGTGTTTTAAACTGTAAATTGTATGCCACCCTGAGCCACAAAAAAGGCAGGATAAAAACATTTTAATAAATAGTAAAGAAAATGACCATTGGCTATTACTGTCTATAGATGCACGGAGGGTCCTCTCTCCTTGCAATTCTTTGCATTGGAAAACGGTGAAAAATGGTTCATTTATACCCGAAGAAACTATGACAGCTTTATCAGAAGTGTATTTCCTCAGGGCAATGGGACCAGCTAGTTCCTTGGGCTGAGATACTGGATCCTAGCAACCAATATGTGCATTTTCTAGCTAGTCCTCTAAGGTGACCCAGAAAGTAGGTGACTAGATGACAACAGTTCTGTGACCTCCCACCCTTTGAAAAATAGGGAAGCCAATTCCCCTGAATTCACCCCCACCTCCATTCCTAGAAAACGGTGGGGGCTTCATTTCCAAGTTAGCTGAATAGGCAAGAGAGAGGCTCACCCTTGCAAAGAACTCACAAGCCCTGAAGTACTTCCATAGACTGGAAGTACCCCAGACTCTATACTGAGGTGCCCCCATAGACTGGAAGTACCCCAGACTCCATGCTGAGAAATGCTGTTTGTATACTAGATAAGTGACTCAGCCATCTTAGTCTGAGAGATGCAGACTGTAAATAAATATTCTAGACAGACGGAAAAGCCTTCTTTAGGAAGCCAGAACAAAAGCTAACGTGAAGATGCTAAAAGTATTTACAATGGATAAGAACAATTCCTCTTGCTTATCCCTCCACCTCTCTAGGCTTCCAAATTCCCATCTCTTGTTTAGTTATCCAACAAAGCTTAAACCCTGAAAGGGCAGTCGTTTCAAAAAACAAGCGTCCATCCTAACTTATCTGCACGTCATGTTGTAAACTGCAAGTAAGCTGCTTGCAGTGTGCTGATGTCCTGAAGTTGAGGGGGGATATGGCCTTGCCAAGCCCTTTGGAGAGGATTCTTACTGCAGATTATCAGGCAAGTGGCTGTTATTTCACAGGGGTATTGTGAATATGCCATCTTGAGATACAAGCAGAAAGTTGAGAAATAAATATTAAGTTGGAGCTTTTTGCCTTGCCTGTGTGGAGATCCTAGCGACTGTGCCACATTTGCACTGCTTGAGATTCTGCGGATAAAACTGCCACAGATGCAGTTTGTCTGCAGGGCTCATTGGGAAAAAAATAGGAAAGACTTTTGGGCCAAGGACAGCGGTCATTGCTACAACCTGCAGAAATGCTGCCTTCTTCCCTTCCCTCAAGCATTCTGTTTATTTTCAGAGCTAGCCACAATAGGTAACAAGTAAGTCTCCACCCGGCCCTATATCATCCCAGTCTGGAAAGGAGGCAGAGGGTTCTAAAATGGGATGAACACCAATAACCTGATACATCAAGAACCTGGCTGATCCATTCCAATCAATATGTAAACTTCAGTAACCCCTGCCCCCCCACCAACTCCTCTATAAGCTCCTGACTACAATTTTGGGTTCTCGTACCCACAACTTTCAAGATATCCCTTATGTTCCACTCCATTTCATTGATACATCACATCACAGAACTCCTATCCAAAGGCTACAAATAACATTTTCCTTCACCCCCTTTTCCCACAGGCTTACTACCCTCAGTCCCCTGAGCTATAAACTCTGTTTGGGTTTGGATCCCCCCAGCACACAAACTCCAGCCCCACACACAGAAAAAACATGCCCTGCAAGCACAAACTTTGACCTACATTTCCAATGTGGGGACTGAGTCCTTTAATATGCATGCACAGTATGCATCTTCCTCACTACTGAACAACTTACCTATATCTACCCTATGCGCACACAACCCCCACTAAAGATGCAGTCTTATGGGGCCTACAGCATGCCTTTCACCCTGGCCTTAGCAGCTCTGTTTTACTCACCCACCTCCCATAGCGTCAAATGAGCAGAAAAGCCAGTTTTCATCTACAAAAAAATCCACTCCTGGCTATCCTGCTAGTCTCAGAAAATTTCTTCCCCAAAGAGATGTCCTGCCCCACCTACTACTGTTTTGCTCAGGGCTTAGCTTAGAAACCAGTTTTTAGTGCAAGGCATAACCGTGCATCTCCAGGTATCACCCACCGCCCTTTCATTCTATCCAGTGACAACTGTGCAATCAGTCCCAAAATATGCTTCTCCCAAGCTCGTCCCAAAATCAACTGAGGAAGGATAAAACTGGCTTGGTAGGAACTTCAGTTGCCCCAGGAAGAGAAAGCTGCAGATAAAAGATCTATAGACTGGGGAGTTAACCAGCACTACTGAGATGGGAAGATTTAAAAATGGCCCAGCCACACCATGGCTGACAACATCAGCACAAGCTCTTTGCTTGTGTGTGCATGTGCATGTTTATGTATAGTTGACACGAAAAGCATTTTGGTCAAGCACATCCTTATTCTCAACTAGTAGCCTGGATTATTTTTTTAGGGCCTAGCCTTGGTGTGGTTCAACAGCCTTTCAAACAGTGATCCATGCCTGCTCTTTGTAAGAAGGGGAAAAAAGGCTGGTCTGTTGTCCAGTCTGAGTGTGGTTTCACTCACTGACTCTCACGGCTCTGTCTTCAGAGAGGAAACAAAGCTAAGCTTTGCTTGAGCCCCAAATCCTTTCTTCAGAGCCGTATCTCCCACCGGCCCTTCCCTTGAGTTCACATGCCCCCTCCCTCTGTGTGCTGTACCCCTTTCCCTTTAGGCCTTGGCATCTCTAACCCTTAGGGATCACTAACTCCTGAAAACCTCTGCCCACTGAGGAAACCAGCCTGCCCGCCCCCAGCTCCTTCTTATGACAGCCATGCAACAGGGCAACTCTTGAAGTGGGATTGTAAGCCTTTTGCTGTGCACAGCTTTGCCTTGGATGCTCTGTGCTGTGGAGATGCCTGCAGACATGCCAGAGGCATAACCCTCCCCACTTCCCATGCCACACATGAGAAACAGCTGCATGGGTGGGAAATTCCCTAAATTCACAGAACTTTACTTAGACATCAGTATCTGAGGCTGGTGGACATCAATCGCTCAATTTACTTGCCCCATCCCCACAAGAAGAGAAGTCTGGGGTGCTTTTTTGGCTGCCGAGGAGCAAGTGGGGTGTCCCTGGCTCTGAAGTCAACTTCAAAATGTCTCCCTGGCTTTTGCACACCGAAAATGGGGTTTTCTTCAAGGCTCCAAAGCAGCTGCTGTCCAGAGGGAACACTTCAAGCTTCCCCTCACCTTTATGCTTTCCCCTGCAGCAGCTAATAAAAATAGAAAAGGAGGAGGGGAGATGTAGCCACCATATAATTCTTTGGTTACAGACGTGGCCACGACCTTGAGAGTCACCTGCTGCTTTATAATCCCACAGCCAAGTGTGAAAGTGAGTTCCTTGCGCTGGGCTGGGAAGAGGTGAGTGGAGAACGTGTGATGTGGCAGCCTCTGGCCCATGCTGCTCTGTAGACTCAATGAGAGGAGCAAGGGGAGGGGCTGTCCAGCAGGTGCAGAGAGGTCTCCGGCAGCTCTGCCCAGCTACCGCTTCCTCTCCCCTTTCTGTGTCCTCTTCTTCTCCTTCTCCTTGCGCTCCTGCTTGGCCAACTTGTCCTTCTCCCTCTGGAGCTTGTCTTGCTCCTTCTTCCGCTGTGACTCGTCCCGCAAATGGTCTCTCTCCAGCTTCCGGGCATTCACCACATCTACAAGGTTGGTGTTTCTGAACAAGGCTGATGGGAAGGAAATTGAGGAGAACAAGGAACTTGACAGCCACACTTTCAAATCAGCCTCTCCGGGGACAACAAACGGGGGGTTCTCCTGAACAACACTCTCTCTCCTCCACTATACACCTAATCAGGGCAGCAGAGGTACAAAAGTCAAGCTCATTTCTCAGTAGAGAAAAGGGATCTTGCCTCACCCTAGGTGAGGCAGCATCAACCCTGGTGTATGAGACTTTTGATATGGCTTTGTTCTAGTATTATTCCTTTTTGAGGATGGATGCTATTACTAATTTTTCTTCTATATTATTCTTAAATAAATAGACAGGAAGTACATTTTTCTATACCAGATAAACCTACATGGGGCTTATCTGAGGAGAAATACCAAAACAACAATGGAGCAGTTTACACATTACAAGGGCAGTATATGCATGATTGGTTGTCATCACATGATCTAAAGCTGCCCATCCAATATGTCTCATTTGTAAGGTGTGAAACAAGCAGTCCTTTCATGCAAAAGGGTACTCCACAGCTCAAGAGCTCCCCAACACTGCTGCATGTGAGACTAAAAAAAAACCCTGCCAGAGGTCCCACACTATGCAAAGACCCAACCCAATAGTCTTTTCTCCCACCACAGTGCTGTTTTAGCTCTCAAGCCAAATCTCCCTCCTCACATAGGAGATTCTGGAGCTATGTGCACTAACTGCACATAGCTCCAGAACATCAGCCCAGAAAGGATACATTGTTCAGAGTTGATGGTCATTACTGCTGCTGCTGCTGCTGCTGCTCCAGATCCATCTTGACCGTCAGCCTCGGTGGGATGAGTTAAGGACATCCAATAACTAATCTGTTTACAATGGATAAAGAGTGCTGTAATGGAAAGGAGGTTATGGGTGAATGGCAGCACAAATACAGCTCTTGGGGAAGGTGTAGTATCTGAGGTCCCCAGGTCTACCTAGGCTGTGCTCCAGCCATTCCTTGCATCCCTGCATCCCTCCAGGCCTCAGTCCAAGAGGGAACAGAGTTGCTGGGCACCCCGCTTCTCTTTCTCCCACCAGCTTCCATCATGCACAGTCTGGAGCAGGCTCATCTTCCTCCAGTTTTACAGAAGATGTGCCAAGCCATGCATGCTCTTCATTCACTGCTGACGTCTTGTGAGATTGCTAGCTCTCACAACAAGTTTCTGCTGACCCAATGGCAGTCACAGCCATGCACACGATGTGCCTGTTTCTTGGCTGCCACTGTCCAGCAGACATGATGACACCTCAAAGGGAACTGCTGGTGGATCAGCCACTGAAACACAATCCCCGCCTTCCCCTGCAGCAGTGTAGAGAAGCATCCCTTGCAGACATAAGGAGCATGAATATGGTGAGGCACCAAAGTTCCATCGCCCCCCCCCCCCACTCCTGGCTTCTAGAACATTCAAATTTTTCCCAATTCCATTTGCGGTTACAATCAGGACAACCTGTTTCATCTAGCACTATGAACACAGAAGACCCTTTACCAAGTTGTCCTGGATAACCCATGAATTTTTTAAAGTCATCCTTGTGAGTGGCCAGCACAACATCTTATAGTAGTTTCCTAGATCATTTATCATTTCATGACTTCATCCTACCTGATGTAACCTTGTTGACTTTCATTCAGAACTCGGCTTGCCCCTCACATTCATTATAAACATAGCCGAAGGCCAATCAGCAATGGCTGTTCTTGTATGCACTTCACTTGAGAGCCCTTGCATACAAGGACCTCATGCCATACATTCTGCATGCTCATCTGCCTCCCCCTGGCCCATGGGAGGAAGTGGGGAGGGGGGGTTCTCACAAATAGATCTCTGTATTTCAGACTGTTATTTCTTACCCATTCTGAAATACAAAAATGAGACAAGAATGACCAAAGGCCTTTGGCCCCAGGAATGATCTGACCACCACAAGAAAGACTAAGAGAATATCAGAACCCACAACACAGAAAGGATATTCTTCTTCATCAGTCACTTCAGCATACTGGGCTAGAAGGGCAGCTTTCCGGAGCGTCTCCTCCTTCGAGACCTCCTTGGGCTTCACCACAATCTGTGCTTGCTTCTCAATCATGCTAGCAATTGCTTGGATCTCATCTGCAGAGGGAAAGGGATGGACCAAAGAAGGGAGTTTTGCAAGCAAGACCTCAGGGCAGATCTTGCCTTTAGAACCAAGGTAAAAAGGTTGTGAAACAAACCTCATTCACTCCCAACTGACAATAGCTTGTCCCAAGGCTCTCCAATCATGGCCAGACCATGCTTTGATGGTGGCTTGTTCAGAAGACTTCATGGCACTTGTTACCAAGGATCCCACCCTCCCAACACTTGCTGTCTGCCTCCATCTTGGCTCAACTCCCACCTCTGCAACCGTTTTAAGAGCTAACACCACCTCACTTTGGAGAAGGTGAAGTCACAGCTCTCTTTACTCAGGCTATGTTAATGAGTGGCCAGAACCTCAGGTGGGAGATCGAGCCACTGATAAGGCAGCTACCTGTCTCTGTGAGGGCTTGCAAAACTGGGCACCCACCTCAGTCTTTCAATGTAATTTCACCAACAAATGCAAGTCCTCCTGATTTCAAAATCTAATTACTATTAAGTCACCGAACGGGCTTGATTACCTTCTACTGACCTTGCCTGATTGTCTCCTACCAGCCTGCCTCACTAAAGCCTAGGCCCTTTTCTTCACCCAGGATATTCCCCTGCCATTTGATGCCCTCCTGAGAAGACACCCTTACCCATCCAATCAGAGGCAAGAAATCCATAGATGCTCATATCCTGGACTCACCACAAATTCCTGCCATTTATGATCTTTTTTTTAAATATATTCTTTTATGCTGGCTCCTCTATTGTTGCTCCACCATCCAAAGTGTAGTCTTATCCTCTCCACTCATTCTGAGATTGCCAACTCTGCTTTTCTTTCTTTAGGACTCTGGGATGTTTCCTTGCCATACAGAAGCATCCACCCACTGCCTTATTTTTTATTATTTTCTTGGGTCATTTGGATGCTCTGACAGTTTGGTGTAGTGGTTAAGAGCGGCGGTGGCGGGACTCTAATCTGGAGAATTGGGTTTGATTCCCCACTCTTCCAGTTGTAGGCAGCTCAGTGACCTTGGGTCAGTCACAGCTCTCCGGAGCTCTCTCAGCCCCACCCACCTCACCGGGTGATTGTTGTTGTGGGGATAATGATAACATAATTTATAAACTGCTCTAAGTGAGTATTAAGTTGTCCTGAAGACAACTGTATATAAATTGAATATATTATAATACTATTATTATGCCTAAGTCCCCTATGCCTAAAATTGATGAGTGTAAATCTTCTGAGCTAGCCAGGCTGTGGAAGCAGAAAAAGTTTTCTCATGACACTGAACTTTAATTCCTCCAAACTTGCCCACAGTTTATGGGCAAGTGATCCAAACCCAAGTTACAGAGTCAACACATGTCTAGGGACACACATGAAAGGGAACACATGTGGTAACACATGTGTATCTTTGAAGGAGGACCAGCTAGGCTTCACACTGAAGAAAGCATTCTGCACTTTAAAAAAGCTCCAGTTTGACATCATTGGGAAAAAAACAGGGTGCGTGCGCAGGGAGAAAAGCTGCAGAAACGCCAAGGGAAGACTGATTCTGCTGCAGATACAGCTTTTCTCAGTGTGGAACACAAAAGTCTGGAAAGCAATTTGGACACTGAATTGGGATATTTTGACCATGCATGCAGATCCCTGGAGAGAAATTGATGCAGTATGTGGGCAGAACTGATGAAAGAGCCCCGTGCAGAAATGATCCACATCAGGAACTCAGTCATCAAATTAAATTACTCTTTTGTCATACAGACTACATGGTTCCTCTCTTTCAATCCTTTCCTATCCAATCCTGGATCTAGCATAAAAAACCTCTTCCCAAAGTACTCCTGCCTTTGCACCTGCCATTTCACCACCCTTGAATCATCCAAAGATCTGTTGCTCCTGTAAGCAACTCAATCTTCCTCACTTTTTGCACTTTATATCAGGAACAGCACTCACCCGCCCCAAAACACCAACATGACATTGCCTAAATCCATCCTCAGAATGTCTTTTCCTTGGATACAGAAACAATCTGGAGAAGGTATTTCAAAAAGGGCACAGGTGGCATGATTAATAGAGAGGTAAGCTGTCTCAGGAAAGTGTGAGAAGGGAATTAATGGAAGATGGAATAGGAAGTACAGACTTTTTTGACTAGGCACTTGAAAATAACACTGAAAGCAATTGTCAATCATGACAGCAATGTTAGAGTGGCATGAAATACCTTCTTTCTTCTCTTTGGTTCCAACATCCTGGGCCTCTGACCACCTTTGTACTATTTCCCTGCAAACTTCTTGCAGCACATCTTCATCCTGGTTAAGAGGAGAAAAATGTTTGCAGTTGAAAGAGAAAGGCTCATCCAACATGAAAATAATAAGCTCTTAAGCACCCTCATGGGGATTCTCAGAAGCCTACAGGCCAATTTCCCCAGATCCTGTGGCACTACCCAAGGTGAACTAAGAGAAAGTCAGAGGCTTGACTCCAGATTCTGCTATGAGGAAACAGAAGTTGGTCTTCAATACTTGTAAGAAATACAAGAATGCCATTCTTAAATTTTATATCACTCTTTCTGACTTGGTCTGTAACTTTTAAGTAACAGGTAAGTACTCATATTTGTGTATAAGACTATGGCTTAGCAAAGAGGTTCTCTAATCAAGTTGACACCTTGTAGCTCTTAATGTTAGAGTATGACATCTTTACTAAAGAATCAGTGAAGGGACCAGTGTGCAACAGACATACCACCCAGCCCACAGCCTGGAGAATACAAAGAAGTCTGTCCTCCAAGCTCTCTAGACTGAAGATCCAGAAGCATCTAACTCATGGACATACTTCCTAACAAAAGACAGTACTCTGTTTTTTTTTAAAAAAATACAAGAGCTGGTGTTCACAGTCTATCTGTGAAACGTATTGCAATGGAAACTGGCTTTTTTAAAGGACGGGAAAATACAGGAAGGAGGATTTTAGGCTGTAAGCCTAAACATATTTACTAGAGAGTAAATTTAATTGAACCTGGCTGAACTTTTGAGTAACCATGCTTAGGAGAGTCATGTTGTTAAAACAGTTTCATAGATAACATATCCAATACAGTACGTGCAAACCAATGAAAAGTCATACTGCAATTAACAAGCTGGCCTTTAAAATACCACAGTAACAACCTTTCTGTGTGGCATTTGTATAGAATTTTGGAGCATTTAAATAAAGCGTTTGACATACATTGCAGTAATCTTTACTGTAACCCCAGAGATGGGTCACTGTTCTGGCTGGCTGCAGCAAAAACAAACAAGAGTTGGACACCTAACACATTTATACACTAGCATAAACTTTTGTAGACTACAGCTCACTTTGTCAGATGCATATTGTGGGTCTTCTTTAAGCAGACAAATGCACATACAATAAGGAAAAATGTGAACTGCAGGGCAAAAGGCCATGTCAGACAGGTCACTGTTGCTGATGGGGTGAGAGACAGAGAGAGAAAAGATGGTCTTTGATCATGTAGTGAAGTCATGCCAGAGGCGATATTTTAACTACAGACTTTCTAACTCAACATTTAGCATCTTAGCTAAATGCAGATCCCTGGAGAGAAATTGATGCAGTATGTGGGCAGAACTGATGAAAGAGCCCCGTGCAGAAATGATCCACATCAGGAACTCAGTCATCAAATTAAATTACTCTTTTGTCATACAGACTACATGGTTCCTCTCTTTCAATCCTTTCCTATCCAATCCTGGATCTAGCATAAAAAACCTCTTCCCAAAGTACTCCTGCCTTTGCACCGTTTCAAGTAGGTAGCCATGTTGGTCCACAGTAGAACAGCATGATATGACAACAGCAGCACTTAAAAGATCAACACAATTTTCAGGGTATAACCTTTCAAGAGCCAAGAATCTCAAAAACGTATAACTTGAAAATCTTGTTGGTCTCTAAGGTACTACTGAACTCAAATCCTGACATGTTACACAAAATTCATTAGTTACTACCAAGCCGGTACAGCAGACGGACACAACTATGCATTCAAAATCTGTATAGCTTTAAATATTTCAGTTTAGAAAAAAAGCAACAAATGAGAAAACATGACAGACAAAATTATACAGTATGCTGAAAGCTGATAAAAAATTTCTCTCTCCCTGTCCCAAAACGCTAGAACTCAGGATTACTCTAAACCGATTGGCAGTAGATGGAAGACAAACTAAAAGTAGTCTTAATTCACACAACGGGCAGTTAGCTTGGGACCATGAGTTCCGCAGGAGGTAGGCACATAGCTTGGTGAACTTTAAAAGTAGAGTAGACAAATCCATGGCAAATAGATGCATCAGTGGTTTCTTGGCCCCAATGATTAAATGGAACCTCTAAAGACCTGTTACCGGGTAGCAACAACAGGGGAAAGCTTTGGTCTGTGTCTGACTAGAATCAGAATCAAAAAGAGTCCAGTAGCACCTTTAAGACTAACCAATTTTATTATAGCATAAGCTTTCGAGAATCAAGTTCTCTTCGTCAGATGCCTGAACTTGATTCTCGAAAGCTTATGCTATAATAAAATTGGTTAGTCTTAAAGGTGCTACTGGACTCTTTTTGATTTTGCTACTACAGACTAACACGGCTAACTCCTCTGGATCTATGACTAGAATCAGGATGCTGGACGGGAGTCCAGTGGCTCGACCCAGCCCTGCTGTTCCTTAATTTGGCATATGAAAATGATCCCAAAGATGGGGGCAGTTCCTCTTAGAGCCTGGGAAAGTGCTACAGGGTCCCCTCATGCAGCAAAGGAAAAGAGGGATCCGTCGCGTACGGGTGCCGGGCGGGGACAATCTCTCCCCGTTCGTTCCAGCTCTCACCAGCTCCCCCGCCGCCAACGCCGCCTCTAGCCCTTCCAGCCGCTCTGCGTCGTTCTCCGCCTCCCGCAGCAGGCCTCGCACGTATCCCCCGTACACGTCCCCGTCCAGCCCCAGCGCCTCCAGCCGCCCCTCCAGCCACGGCTCGAACCCGCAGGGCGCTGCCATCTTGGGTCGTCTCCAGCCCGAAGGCGAGGAACTGTCCCTCCGCTGCGCCTGCGCAGTCGTAGAGACGCCGGGCCGGCTGCACGCAGGCGTAGTGGGGAGGGAGACAGTGCCTCAAAGATGCGCACGCGCTCTGGAAAAATCATTGCAACTTGGGAATTTAAAATATTAAGGGTGAGGGTTGAGGGACGATAAGGAGCTCGGTCTTGACAGTAACAATTTTATATAATTATTTTATTCGGGTTTTTCCTTCAGTGTATGTTTACATTGCTTCTTTAAATTACTAACAAAAAGCAACACCTAAGAAGACGTCGTCCCATGGGTCAGTAATGAGTCGGTGCTTTACCTTAAGAAAAGAATTTCGTAAGCACATAAGAAGAGCCCTCCTGGATACTAAGGCGTGTTTGCCAACCTTCAGGTGGTGGCTGGAAATCTCCCGGAATTACAACTGATCTCCAGGCAGCAGGGATCAGTTCCCCTGGAGAAAATGGCTACACTCTGCTGAAGCCCTTCTGCTTCCCAAGCTCTGCCTTCCTTTGGCTACACCCCCAAAATCTCCAGGAATTTCCCAACCCAAACCTGGTAACCTAGAGGTCTTGATCCTGCCTCACTCAGTTAGTAGTCAACCATTTGCTATGGAGGGCCAACAATGGGGCATAGAGACTGAGGCCTTCCCCTGATGTTGCCTCCTGCCACTGGTGTTCTCTTTAGTCACCATGGCTAGTAGCCACTGATAGACATCTCTTCCATGAATCTGTCTAATCCTATGCTGCATATGCCTGTGGCAATCATGACATGCTCTGGCAACGAGTTCAACATTGTAATAACTTCTTGTGTAAAGCAGTGTTTCCCACCCTGTGGGTCGGGACCCAGAAGTAGGTCAGGAAGCCTCTGAAAGTGGGTCACAAGCCAGCCCTCTATGGTTGTCAGTTCCTAGGATGGGCGTGGTTTGGGGAAAGAGGGACCTTAGCTGTGTATAATGCCACAGAGTCCACCTTCCAAGACAGCCATTTTCTCCAACGGAATTCAGCTTTGTGACCTGGTGATCAGTTGTGATTCGGAGAGATCTCCAGCCACCACCTGCAAGCTGGCAATCTACAGCCCTCTCTAATGGCCATCCCTGCCCTTTCTCTCCCTCCTTCCAAACTGTTCACATTTTCATCCCCCTCTCCCTTTGTAACAATAAGGGGGCGGGGCATCCAGAAAATAGTAACGTTACAGGTATACACATTTCCCTTATAGAATAATATTTCTGTGGGGAAAACATCTTGTGGGGAAAACAGACACCAGAATACTAAACCAATATAGTGATAAAAGAATCTCACTCCAGTCACAAAAATGTCCTAATTTTAGGCTGTGTTACTAAAAGGTAAAATGCCAGTGACCTGGTTATGTATGGGTCCTTATCTTGTAAAAGAAAAGAAAGGCTCTGGTTAATATTTGTGTGCTCATTCTTCTCAAGTATCAAAGTAATCCATCTTTGTCTCTCCTCACTGAAAATTGGGCATTCAATTACTAGGTGAGCCAAGGTTCCTATCTTCCCTGTATTACAGAAATATTTACGTTCTGAAAAGGGAGTTTTCAAAAAGTGACCTTTCATTTCCAGAGTTAGTACAGTGTTCAATCTAGCAGCCAAGAAAATATCTTGATATCGAGGTATTGTCAGGGACTTTAAATATGCTGGTAAAGTATCTGGAAGTTCGAGTCCATTATAGGCAAGAGAACAGACCCTTCTTACTCGCTGATTTGTGCTTCTGAAATCTAGCAGCAATAACTGCTTTTTGACCCTTTGGGATACGGTTTTCTCACTTCCTTCAGAAAGTAGTAAAATTGTAATAAAGTCTAATTGTTCCAGTCTCTGGTTAACCAGCCTCTTCCATTTACTCTGGAAGGGATCTTCTCTTAATCTAAAAAGTAGTTTAGATCTGTAGTTAAAGAGGATCTTGATTTGAAGTCTAAATGCATCCAGCCAAGCTAGTGATTCTAATGAAGAGATTGCAAATTCTTGATGGATAGCTATACTGGATACCCACTTTGGTAACCCGGTTATTTTTCTCAGGAATTTTAATAAAAAGGAATCAATAGTCTCAGATAGACCTTTGACCCACACTCCAGCACCATAAAGTATTATTTGATTAATTTTACCCCAAAAGGTCTTTATAGCTGCTGGGTAATATTTCCCTCCTTCTGTGCGAAAGAAACATGTCAAGGCAATTAAATATGGTGTTATCTTGTAGGAGATGGATTGGAACTGATTTTTCCAAGATAGGTCTTGGGAGAATATAATGCCGACTCTGTGACCCATCAAAGGGTCAAATCCACATTCACCCATTACCCGCATGTTTATCGGATATCTTCCGTTTGCCTCCAATCCGTGATTTTTTCCTCTTCGTTCACATTCCTGCTTCCAATCCGTCTTTCTCACGCGTCCCTCCGGTCACACGGCCGCTCGAAAACCGCTTTTTGGGGCGGAACCTTTTTTTCCCGCCCATTTTTTTTTATTTTTTTGAGCGCACTTTTCCATTATTTCGATCTTGCCTTATGAAGAAACATCATTGAAGATAATGATTCTTTCCCCCACTGACAGCACTGATGGCTCTCTCCCGTTTCTTTTTTGGAAATTTGGAAGCATGTGGGAAGCTTTCGTGGGAATTTCCTATGCAGGACAGTTCAGTGCCTGAATTTTACTGAAGTTTCACTTCCTTGGAGTGTCATTATTTCAATATTTCGTAATTTCAATATTACAGTAATATAAAATAAAAAAATTAAAAAAGTTAAAAAGGAAGTTTCGCGAGTCCGTTCTGAGGATGGATTCACCCCAAAATGATTTTTCAAACTACCAGATTTGATTCAGAAACAGCATAATTAATAAATCCAATGCTATGAAGTCAAAAACAGTCTTTTGCAGACTACGGAGCACCTGCAAGTTGAATCAGCCAATAGGAACTCTCGGAACGGCCGGAGAGACAGGAAGGGGGGTAGTTTTTTAAAAAAACGCGTAAATTGCGCATTGGCCCGTTCATGGCCACCGTGAAACTCCTGTTGAAAACCTGTGACCACATATTCGGGAGAAATGCGAATGAAATGCGTCTGTTTAATGAGGTAATGTGACCGGCACTCGGGATTGCGTGGGGAATGCAGGGAACATGCGACTTAGAATGAGTAATGTGGATTTGACCAAGGTCAGAAGCACAATGTCCTTCAAGATCTCTGCTTTTCCAACCAGCATCACTTCCATCTTGTCTGGGTTCAATTTCAATTTGTTTGCTTTCAGCCAACTGACAACAGCTGTCTTGGGGATTTCATATCTCATAATCGCATGGATTATTTTTAATACTGGGGTCTAGAATTTCTTGGCAAATTGATCAACCCTTCATGCCCGGCACTGCCATCATGCTGGGATCTTATAGGAGCAGGAGTCTGCGTGGGGTGAAATATCATCTAAATATCATTTCAACAAAAATGTTCTTTGTTGTTCTTTGAGGTCAGTTTCCTTGGGCCTGACCCCCTCCCTTTCTTTCTCTCCCACCCCCATTTGTGTTCTTTTCCTTTGATTTTCTTCATTCAAATTTTCTCCTAGTTTTAAAAAAGGTTTTAATATTTGTATTGGGACTGAGAGTTTTAAAAATGGAGGGTGGGTGGCATTTTAGGGCACAGATGGTTGGGAACAGTGAGCACCTGCCAGCAAACTGGAACCTTTGGTGCTTGTGGTGGGGATTGTAGCTTTCAAAGAAGAATGGAGCACAATGAGGCCTGAATGTGGGGGAGGAGGGGAAGCTAAAAGAAAATTATTTTGTGTTCCTTAGGTCTTGGGGTAAATGAATGGTGCAATCATGAGCCCTGGATCATGATGCATTGCTTGGCACAGCACCAGAGTAGCTAGCGGATAACCTGTGCCTTCTCAGCAGAGACAAGAAAGACCTAACTCCATAGAGCTGAGAGCATGGCAACTGAATGGGAGACCACCACAAGACTACACAACACATGCCAATGTCAGCATGCCATGCCTCTCAGAGACTGGCAGGTGCCAGCAGAGTTGCTGTGTGCACCAGTGCTTTTGCTGTGCTCTCCATTCTTTGGAGTTACATGTTACTCTGGGGCTGGGAGGACCAGATGGGGCTTTGGTTGAAGACAAAGCCCACTCCTTCCCCAGCATGTGCCAGATGCTGCCCATCTCTTTCCTAAACTGATGCAGCTGTTCTAGAGCCAGGTTTACATCTGCATGGTGTCAGACACTCTGCCAGTGTAGCTCTTGAACTGCACCAGAGTATTGCTTATTATGTGGGTAGGGGACTTAGCTGCCATCTTACCTAGTTTATAGATTGGCATAAGGATTTCACTAATTTGGTTTTTGCTTTTGAAACTAACAACATCTCATTCAGGATTTCTACCCATTGTGTCGCTTCCCAGCATAGCTGCAATAGCAAAAGGACAAGTTTGGTTTTCTGGGAAGGATTAAAACACAGCTCCAAGCCAGGCAGGGGTTGTCAATTGCCAATGCCAGAACTGGCACTGAGTGACAAACTGGTCTAAGTGGGGCAGGGGTTGGGAGACACATTAGAAGTGTATTTTGGAATCTGGACTCTGTTTCTGGATTACTTCTGCAAGGCTTAATCTAAAAACCACCTCCATGCTTTAGATAGTTTAATGCTATAGAAACTACTATACTGTGACTGAGAGAGGAAGCAGCAAGAGGCGTTGTGAGAAACTGGGGGTGTGTTTTCCCAAAATCCCTTTAGAGTCATCCCCAAAGAGGATAAACATGCTTGAGCTTCACCACGCTCATGGGTGATGCAATTGCCTCACTTTTTCTGGTGCTAAGTCTAGTCCACACCAAAAGACATGAGCATGTTGGTGCCTGTTAGGGCAACTTAGTATGACTGCTGGGACTGTCAAAATAAGATCCTACGGAATTCACTGCCACAGGATGTATTGGTGGCCTTGGACTTAGATGGCTTTAAAAGGGACTTACACAAATTCGTGTATATTAATGATGATCACAACAAAGCTAAATGGAACCTCCATGATGAGATGTAGTATATCTCTGAATATGAGCTACTGAGCTGATGCTTAGGAAATCTAGCTTGCCATTGCTGGAGACAGGATGTTGGACTGGATAAACAACAAAATCTGCTCCAACACAGCTCTTTAAAAAAAAAGTTCTTATGATCAATAGAATGTCTTGTCTAATCAATACTGTTATTGTTTGGGCTGTTGAGCAGGGGACAGCGGATGTGAACTCAATGGGACTTGCATAGGACGGGGCTGTTAAGGTATTTGTCTTTGTAAACAGAAAGCATGAAACATCGAATCACTAAGGCAGCAGCTACTTCAGAGTTTTCAGTACTGCAATCAAAGACTGGAAGTGAAAACTTGCCTGCTGCCCAAACCTGACCTGTCATTAATGGACAAATGAGATGAATGTTTAACCCTTGTCCTGTCGACACTTCCCCCGTCCACTCTGAATAATTCACTATCAAGGAAAGGAAGAGGCCTGACCAGGGCAAGGCTAAGTCTAAAGGCACTACTCAGATTACCCATTTAGAAAACATATCCTCCAGATCATTTAGCATAGATTAGTTACCCTTTAGCACACCTTAACCTGAGCCCCTTATCCCCTTTTGGGTGACAGTCTGAAATCCCAGTCTGAAAGAGCAACACTTGTTAGATCTCTGCCTCCCATGCAACCATGAAAAGCACAGATGCCCACCCCCACTCCTCACCCCCATAGTAAACCTACTTACAAACTTCAGGGTTGCCATCTGACCAGAGAAAAACTAGCTGGCCTACTCTTGTGTCCTCAACAGCCTGATGTGCATGACCAACAAGCGAAGCTTTTCATAGAACAGAGCCAAGTGTGATGCGCAGAAAGCTGCCCCCCAATGGGGGGGTGGGGCAACATGACATGCAGGTCCCCTGGAAAGGCAGCATTAAATGCTCCAAATAAAATAAACGAATAATAAATGCACACATAGGGCTTGTTGTATATGCAAGCAAAGCAAACTTGCTAAAGCTCTTAGGCAGAGAAACAAAACAAAACCACATATGGAGCTTGTTGTATATGGAACCTCTCATCTCACAAACCGAGCAAACCAGCTAAAGCTCTTAGGCAGAGAAATAAAATAAAATAAAAGCACACATGGAGCTTGTTGTATATGGAATCTTTGATCTCACAAACCGAAGCCTGCAGGGCCCCGTGGCATCCGGGAGTCCATGCTTTCCCACCTCCACTTCTAAATCTGTCTGTCATCCTACAGATGGGGGCAGAGTTAGGGTGGTGTAGCTGCGCCACTTTGGGAGTGGGGAGGAAGGCTCTGGCAGACGCAGAGCGCGTTGCAAGCTTCCGTTTGGACCTCTCCGCCTGCCGTAGCGGATCAACTCTTACGTCGCCACCCAAGGCAGGAAATTTAAATCTGGTTCCGCGTCAGCTCGACGGAGAGTCCGGGGAGTAAAGAAGGCCGTGATGGGTGAGGCGGATTTGAGAGTGCTGCCGTGCTGGGGGGGGGGGGGGGACGACGACAGGGTCCCTTTAGGGGTGTGATTCGCGTGCAGAATCCCTGCTGTGTGAATGCAGTTGCCCGTCTTTTTGTAAGATCGTTTTGCTAAACCGCTCACGCGCTGTCCCCGTTCAGGAGCATAGAGCCCAGAAAGAACTCAATGGGATGGTATTGACCAGGCAGTGTTAACTGACTTCCATGCCACGAGAAAGTTCCAGCTGCCCATTTCCACACGAGAAACCTCTGTTAAAGGAAGAGACACTTGTCTCCAGGCCTGTTGGTGACTCTGCCCAGAAAGGTCATAAGTAGGGTTGCTAATCTCCAGGTGGGGCCTGGAGTTCTCCTAGATTTACAGCTGATCTCCAGACCCATAGAGATCAGTTTCCATGGAGAAAATGGCTGCTTTGGAAGGTGGGCTCTGTGACATTTATTTATTCTTATTTTATTTTTGTTATTTATAGTCTGCCTTTCTCACTGAGACTCTAGGCAGATTCCTCAGTGTAAGTCAATATGATCAACAGCTGGGACGTTCCATAAGCAATACAGTAGGGTATGCAAGTGCAAAATTTGCATACATTTGAAAACAAGCAGCAATCTGATACAGAGCCTAAGTAATTAAACATGACATTAAACAGTGCAAAAATTACACAGTAGGAACATACTTACAGCAACAGACAGTATACAGTAGTGTAATCTGTAGTCCCTATCCCTTTACCAAAGCATGGCTCTGAACCATTTCCATCCTGTGTAAAAAAAAAAGTTCTCCTAAATAGTTCTGTTTTGTAGTTTGCAGAAAGTCAGGAGAGTGGGAGCCCTCCTAACCTCATCAGGCAGGCTGTTCCATAAGGAGGGGGTCCACAACAGTGAATGTGGGGGGGGGGGCAGCTGCTGATTTTGCCCATTTGCAGGGTGACCCCTTCAGAAGGTCCTGTTCAGATGAGCAAAGCTGCCATGGCGGAGCACAGGGAGAAAGGCAGTCCCATAGACCAAGGTCATGAGGGGCTTTGTATGTGACAGTCAGTACTTTGAATTGAGCCCCATAACTGATGAGCAGGCAATGGACTGACTGCAGAATGGGAGTAAAATGCAGGCTTCATCTAGCTCCCGAGAATAAATGAGTTGTGCTGTTCTGCACCAGCTGGAGGCTCTGAACTGACTTCATAGGAAGTCATATGCATTACAGTAGTCTAGTCTTGATGTTACTGTGATGTGAATCCAGGTGACCAGATTGGCATTGCCATCTTCTAGGGAAAACTGAGTTGGAAGAAGGTCTTTATGGCAGCTGCATTATTAACTTGCTTCTCTTACAGCTGAGCTGGATCCAGTATAACCCTTAGGCTTTTAACCGAGTCTGCTAAGGTCAACTGAACCCCATCAAAAGTGGGATGCACAATGTCATTTAAGATCTCCACCTTCCCACCCAGCTTCATTTTCATTTTGTCTGGGTTTCGTTTCAACTTGTTCATTTTCAGCCCTTTGACCACAGCTGTTGGGCAGCAACTGAAAACCTCTACTGCATCAGCAGAGGATTTGGATAGCGAGATATAGAGCTGGGTGTCGTCACTCGTCAACATATTGATCACATCCAATTCTAATTCTAGGTAGATCTGGATTATGAAAATTCTAGTAAGATTGGGAGCAAAATGGGAAAGAACGTATCCTAAAATGTATAATCTCATAGTGAGGGGGATACTTCGCTGAGATCCCTCCCCAATCCCAACCCCCATAGTTTCCAGGAATTTCCCAAGGTAGAATTGACAACCCAAGTCTCAAGGACTGTTTCTCCAGGTGGGCAGTTTACCTCTGAATGGGGTAAGTACAACACATGGCTGCATCCATGTGTTGTTATTATTGAGCTATATTAATCATTTTCAACAGCCAAATGAATGTATCCATCTTAAAGTATCTGGCAATAGGAGGGGGGATCCATCTATAGATCTTTGGGTACTGCACTATTGTTCCTGTATAGCTGTCATTTCCAACAGGATTTTCCTGTGCAGACAAGCCAAACCAGTTGTGAGTGATTGCTTTAGCATACTAGCTAAGGACATGTGGCTGCAGCTTTTGTGTATGAGAGAAGGTAAAATGCCCCTCCCCCTTGTCAGACTGCATCACTCAGATTTGGAATTAGCTGAATGACTCCATGCTCACCTATCCACAAGGCTCCATAGCCGGCACTAGAGGGCAACTATACTGTAGAAGAAGACCAGTGGTGCTGTCCTATAGGGGCTTTCCAAATGTCTCCTTGCCTCTCTTGTGATTCCTTGTAGGCTGCCAATTTGCTGTGCCATACCTGGCTCCCAAAGCACACCCAGTGTAGCGCATGCCACTGCCCAACAGATCTGTCTGACCTGTACTAAGCTCTGCTGCTTCATGCCTCTTAGAGGCAAGGAAGCAAGTGGACCCTGTTGGTGGGTGCCTTGGAGAATTGCTGTCCTACAGAGTCCTTTTTCATATCTCTTAACTTAACAGCTCGAGTGGATGGCACAGCCCAGAAGATTCAAAGTAAACCAGCTTGGAAACAAGTTCAGATAGGGGAGTCAGTTAGGAGCCAGCCTTTGGCTGGAAAATCTTTCTACTTGGACCTTCCCAGTGGCAAGAACCTGGAGTTTCTGGTGAAGCATGTGAAACGACTTGGCGGGGTAAGTATTTCGCTGTCTGGCCTAGAGGGGAGAACCTGCAATCGAGATCCAATTAGGTATAATAGAAATGAGAATGGTACGGGCTTGACTGGGAGCAGCCTAATGGAGAGGGCTCAAATAAGCATACCCCTGACCCCAAGCAGGATTTTTCCTTCTCCAATAAATCTGAGATCAAGTGGGTGGCTGGAAGTCTGTGACAAACTCACAGGAGCACAGTTCCTCTTGCTTTGCAAAACGAGCGCTTAATACTGGGCCTTCAGCTTTTTTTCTTTAGCCTTGATCTTAAACACACCAGCTTGCTGTTGTTGATCCAGAATCTGCCTGCAATTCCAGCAGTGCTGAGCACCCTCTTGCAACTTCTGCAGAGGAGAACCTGGGACAAGAGGTCTGGGGACAGGGTCTGAACATCACATGCAGATCTTGTTGTGGCTGCCAAGCTGATCCTGGGCTATGTTATCGTGGGCCAGGCAAGAAGAGGCTTTGCCCCAAGGGCAGATCAGCGTCTGTTCTGCATCATCTTTGTAGGTGGCAGGGGCACTGTCTCTCATGGCCTGCCCCTTGCAGCAGGCAAACAGCTGTAAGCCAGAGAGCTGGCTCCTTGTGCCTTCCCCTTCCACCATACGTCAGTTCCTTTTCTGTTTTTATTGTGAACCGCTTTGGGAACCATTATGACTTCTGTAACTCTTAAGTTCTCAAATAACAGAGAAAACACCATTTGTTTATTTGAGTTCTTTGTCTTTTGCATGAAGCTAAAGTAGGTTTGAAAGAAGATGAGACAGTTCCATGCAACTGTTTCCAAAAGCATCTTATTTGGAAAATTTGACGTTCTGTAACTAAAGGTTTGCTAGATCAGTTGCAGAGATTGCTGTCTGTAGCCATACTGAGGAGCAATTCTACTTGGCCTTGTGTGAGCATGGGGCAGACTCAGATCTTTCCCCTACCCCCTCCCTGGCTTTGGGCAGCCTTGCCAGAAGAATCTGAGGGCTCCTGCCTGCTGTGTCCCCGACTCTGCCAAGTAGCTACTTAAACACTATTGTCCTCTCTCCTCTGTTTGCTTCCTTTGTTTCTGGCTGCAGGTTGTGGAGAGTTTTCTCAGTAAAGAAGTGACGTGTGTTGTCTCTAATAGTCAAGAAGCCAGAAAGGAGAGATGGGGAAAAAAGCAAACTGCTGCTGTCTTAAGGGATACCCGAGCAGGAAGACATACCACTGTGGGACTTGAAAGAAGATATAAGGATCCCTTGTGCAAGCCAGCAGATGCTATAAGAGATACTGTAAGAGGACTTGCATGGAAGGGAATGTGTTGGCAGGGCTTTGCACACCTGTGCGCTCTCTCTCTCTCTCTCTCTCTCTCTCTCTCTCTCTCTCTCTCTCTCTCTCTCTCTCTCTCTCTCTCTCTCTCTCTCTCTCTCTCTCTCTCTCTCTCTCTCTCTCTCTCTCTCTCAGTCTACATTGGAGGTGTACTGTGTGCCTTCAAAGGACTCTACACTTTTGTGTTTCTGCTTGAGTCACTGTTCTGAGCATAACAGGAAGAAGGCCAATCCAAAGCAGTGACTCTTGCTGGGACACAATGGGAAGCCGCCTTTGAGGGCAGGTAATTGTTGCATTGACAGTGTTCATATTGCATCCAGTGCCAAGATGTGGCCTAATTGTCCACTTTCTGTATTTTCTCCCCTTTTGCCTCAATTGTTCTCAAGCCTGCAAGAGGGAAATCAAAGCACCTTGTGTGCTGTGTGGAAGGGGAGGTGCATATTTTCGGTAACTGATGCCGCTATAGATTAAAACCGGTCATTGACATATCGCTATAGCTTAACATTATAACAATATGTCAATTATTCTTTAAAGCCCCCCTCCCCCAAACCCTCAGTTGGCAGTAGCAGCTGTGGGGGCAGGGGCAAGGAAAGCGGTGGGAGAGACTGTCGCAGAATTTCTGTTGCTACTGCAAATACTTCTATATTTGCAGCAGCAGCTTAAGAAACATAGAAAATCCTTGCCCTGTGGATGCAGTCTAATCACAAAACAAACCTGTGGCTCTATAGCCCTTGAGCGGCAGAATGCTTATTGAATAAAGAGGACACGTCTGCAAGCAACAGACTGCCTCACTTACGCTCGTCCCCAAGGCTCTGTTGCCTGGTGGTGCTGCATGTACTGAATAAGGAGGGCCATTGGGCTTCGAAGGCCACTTCAGCCCCTTCCACGCTTCTGTTCCCAACTCTGTCATGCCCTTGATGCACCCCCATTAGACCCTTGCTGGTGTTCTGGTCCGATGTCTAGGGTGACACAGCCTGTAGGGTGGGCTCCCAAGCCTCTCCTCTCCTTTCCCAGGAAGGCCAAGATGATGAAGGGAAGCATGGAGGAGCTGCTTTCTCTGCTTGGTCGTCTTATTCTCTCCAATGGGGAATCTTTTCCAAAGAAATCGGCAGTTCTGTACTTGAAATTGATTGGCACGGGGCATGCAGCTTGCAAGCTTTCTTTTTCTTAAGAGCTGATGTGGTGGTAGAAAATAAATGATGGGATGTCAAAATAGGAGCTGGTGCCTGAGTGCTGCCAAAAAAGCTGAGGAGGAGTATTGGGGTGGGTAGCTGCATTGCCACCCCATTGCGGAGTCTAGCAAAACGTGGTTCTCTACCTGTTCCCAGTATAGCAGAACATAGGATTGAACTCTGGTCAGTATTTGCACATTTTGTTCCAGAGAACATGCTTTTGCTCTTGAAAATAAAGGTATGAACAATGAAGTCTTAAGATTTTCCATCTCTCCTTATTTTTTTAGCTTTCGATGGTTAGTTCAGAACATTATGCAGTTTTTTTCTGTTACCTTTGCCTTATGAAATTAAGCTAATTGAGACTTTTTTTTTTTGTTCTGAACCAGTGTAATTTATATCTCTGTGATCAGAATTGCAGAAATAAGAGCAGGAATTTGTAAATCTACCAGTAGTTCTTTTGGTTAGTAAACTATTTCTGGTTTTGAGTTAATTTTTATGCAAGCAAATTATATGCGGATGGATGCATTTAAATCTTGTTTTCTGGGAATAGTGTGAACAAGTTTTTTTTTTTTTTTAAAAAAACCTGCATTGGCATAAGTAGCATGATGTGTCAACTCTTTTGGAATTTGGACGTGTTCTTGTCTTGGTCTTAATTGGCATACAATGGTATATATGCTTTAAAATATGTTTTAATTAAAATACATACGTAAATGAGGACGAAGTGGAACCTTATGGGAGACCCCAACCCTTCCTCCCCTTTTTTTACAGATCCTGGTCACCCGTGGGAGGGAGCTGTTGCAGAAGGCTATCAGGAGTCAGGTGAGCTTGGCAGAATGCCCACCCCTGTCCTTGTGATGGACCATTAGAGACGATGTAAAAGCAGAGTGGGTTTGGTACCCTATAGCTCGTTAGTCTGACCTCCCTGCTATAAGACAGATTATCTCTCTTGCTCCAGGGAGCAGACACAGTGCCCAGAAAGATTCCTACTGATAGGCTCCAAACAATGAAGCTGGAAACTGTAGGGAGAGGCAGAACATTCTAGGGGTAGTTTGCAAAAAGAACTGGGTAGGTCTGAGCAGTTGATGATCCGGGGAAAGTTGGTGAAGGGGAGACCCCTTCCTAAGACAGCAGAAGGCAGGCACCAATGTAAGCTCTCAGTTCTGTCTCCAAGCTAATGAGTTCCCCACTCTCAAAACTTTTCAAGAAAGAGCATCCTTTTTCCCTTACACAAACTGTTCCACAAACTCTACTCCATAGGTGTCCTTTATGTTATCTGGATTTCCCCCCTTTCCCTTTCTTTCAGAGTAAACCTTGTGGCAGCAACAGCATCCTTGCCAGTGCACGATCCTGGGGAGTACAGATTATGCATGCAGATGGTATCTTTTTCTAATGAGGTCTGGGGGAGTGGGTTTGAACAATGAATCCTGTGTGGAAAAAGAAGCATTCTGGCCAAACTTTGGAGGTATGTGTTCTCCCTAAGGTCTGTTCTTAAATTAAAGGATGGTTTTCTTGTCCACTACATTCAGATGACATGACAAACGGAGGTTGGTCCACAATGGGCATGAACACAGCTTATTGTTGTGCTTGCTCCTCCCTCCCCATCCTTGCACACAGTACAACTGAAGACTTTAGGTTTGGGAAGGTTTGAGTCAAGTTCAGACATCATGGTAACATGATGTCTGAATACAGCCCCCTAGATACATTAGAGCCCCCCTGCCCACAACTGCCTAGGCATTCTAAGAGAGCAAACCTAAGCAGATGTACTTGAAAATAAGTCCCATTTTATACCAGGAAAGTGTTATTAGCCTTGCATCCTAAATCACAATTTAGAATAGTGGGTTGTGGAGAAGATACAAACTCTGGTGCACTCAGACATTTGTGCTTGGACATTCTTCTGTAATGGAGACCAATTCAAAGTTTCTCATACTCAAAAGCTGTGTTTTGTGTACAAAGAGAAGATGGGGAGTGTGTGAACCCACTGTGTCTCAGAGAGTCGCCTCTTTGTCATGTAGCGGTTGTGTCAGTGGGCATTCTTGCAGAATTCTGCCTATTCCTCTTAAAACCAGTTTTCAGGATTCTTAAGCCAGTTTAATACCTATTCAGGTTCCAGCTTTGCTGCTTGCTCAAAAATAACAGAAATAATTTGTTGCAATTGTGCTATTTTTTTCCTGTGTGGTCGGAATATATAATTATGTGTTTTTCCCCAAGTGCCCTTTACTCAGGGGTAGGCTAAGATTTATCCTTTCCATGGCAACTTGGCAATAATCTGTGAGGTCAGGTGGCTCCTGCTTGGAACTACCCAGAGAGCTTTGTAACAGAGTAGAGATTTGAGCTGGGATTTCATGCATCGAGGTTACCTTGGTTCCATACCCTGATTATAACCCTGAGGTGGGCGAACAAGAGAAGACGAATCAGATTTCGGAGCTTGCAAGCTGGTAGAGAGTGAGCAACCAGAGACTCAGTCCTGCTGAAACAGAAGGCACTGGTAATCTAGATGAACAGCTCCTCTTTCTGCCAAGGGGAGTGCAGTGCTTTCATCAGACCAGAAGGTGATGTGTCTGAGCTCCCATCAATCAAGGTAGTTGCTGAGGGAGACGCAAGTTCCTCCCTCACTCCCCTCTCTGCACAGCTTCAGGAAGGTAGACAACTTCATTGTTCTTTGCTCTGATGTGATAAGCTTTGCCTACTGATTTGTGGCAAAGCAGGCAGCTATTAAAGTCATAGGAGCAGGTCAAGCTTTCTTGTCAATGGGCAACTGGAGTTTTAGGCCAAAAGACAGTGTTACAATCTTTCCCCCTTATTGTAGAAGATGCTGTCACATGGACATACTTAAAAAGGGTTCCTGTGGTGGGAATGTGGAAGGAAAGGCCTCCCTTACTCACATAAACACACAATAGTACAGGGGAGTGATGTGGCTTCACGTTTAGCTAAGCTTTTTTAGTGACAGCTCTGTGGAGGACATGTGCAGCCAAGCCAGTGGTAATGAATTAAAATTGCACATTCCACTTTAAAAGGAATCTCACATGCAGCCGCTAGGATTGCCAACTAACTTGCAGGTGGGGGGGGGGGTGCACAGCCAGGGCAGAAATGGGCAAACGAAGCTGCAACATTTCATAACGTGGAGATGTGCAGACATGAGCAGTTGACTGCTGTTAAAGGCACAGCTGCTAGGGCTGACTGAATCACTGTTAGGTCTGTGAACTTTTCAGTTTGTGAAGTGGATGCTTTCACTCTTGTGCTGCTCAGTCATTCCTTTCCCACATCTAGCTGAAGGTGAAATTGAAATTGGGGTTCCACGCAGCACAATATAGCCAATCTCCAGAGGCAATATCCTCCTCTATTTACTCAGAAGTAAGTGGCTTTCAACAAGGTTTGCATTGGGTTGCTAACAATGTTGTCTGGATTCTCTGTTAGAACTGAGTGGAGGGCAGCTGTTCAGCATAGCTCTGCCCATGGGGAGTGTCCAGCGTGAGCCTCATCTCCCCTCCCATCGCTTACACATACAGGTGTAGCTTAGGTAGGTTTGCGTTTTTTTGTCTTTCCCCCCCTGCCTTTTCCTACAGGGCTGAATTTACTGTTGGCTCCTTAATGCTGGTACTTGCTCAGAAATGTTCGCGTACATACAATGGCAGGAAGAGAGGCATCATTCCACAAGACAGGTTGGTGGAGCGGGGAGTGCCGTTTAATGGGTCCTATGCTCTCTGAATCCAGGTAGGACTCACTAAGCCAGGCTTAAGTTGGAGGTGGCCCGCTTCAGATCCTGTCACAGTGGGAAGGGGTTACATCACCTCCTGACCGACCCTCAAGCGCCATGGTCCTCCCTCCACCACTCGGGGAGAGACAAATTAGCAATTAACATCTGCAGAAAGAGCTGCATGGCTACTGTATGTCCTGTGTGCCACCCCACCAAATACACATACACTACATAGGACTATTAATATTAAGCAAGTGGGGAGAGGGAGAATCATAGCGGGGAGGAATCCCATCCTCATCCCTGGAACTTCTGCTCCCCCCTTCCCTACCCACCCGCTTGCAGTGCCTCTGCCTGCCTGATTCACATGATGGGGTCTGTGGGTCCCTCTCCTCCTCCCCTGCCCTCCTCACTCAACATGGCAACTCAGAAGATGTGATGTAGCATCGCAAGAGCTCAATCGTTTCATGATGTTTTTAAAAAATCTTTTTGCATTTTAATGCAAGTGTGTGCGTGCATGTGCGCATTCCCCTGCCTCATATTTGTAGAGAAGTACCTCCTATCTCTTTTGTCCCCCTTCTCTGGACTTTTTTGATCTGCGTAGAGGCCAGGTTCAGAACAAGATATATGGTATGTAAATGTAAACTTTTTTCTGCATATGTAGGAATGTGTCTTCCCACTCATGTTGATCCTTAGCCAGCCCTTGTGTATCTGGAGTGAGGGGAAGGGCCTCCCTCTCTCTGCCTTCCCACTCTCTCCTCCGCCTGAGGCAGTGCAGGTCAGGCAAGAGAGTGATTGCCAAGGCGCCTGGAAGAGGGCCGGCTGGCCCTGGAGAAAGGGGGACCAAACCACCAGCCCCACAGTGGCTCTCTTGCTCTTTGCTTTTCCCAGGTGTCTGCCATGGTGGTGGTGGGTTTACTTTTCCTTCTCTGTGGCCAGCTTGCTGTCTTCCCAGTAACTAGCTAGGTGCTGAGAAGAGACTGCAGAGGCTGCCAAGAAAGGTGGAGGGCTGTTTTAGAGAGTGGGCACTTACTGCTATCCCTGCCATTTGACACTCAGCTCAGAGTGGCTCTCAGCTTGCCAGTCCACCAGTCCCTCTGGTGGTGATTGTTTCAAGATGTGAACACTTGCCTGCCACAAGCTTGACCTGGCACAGGCCTTCCTCGCTATTCTGGAATATGGGGGGTATGCCACTTTGGGAAATAGCAGGTGGCTCCCAAGTCACTGAATAAATGTAGCTCAAACAAGTTGTCGTCTCTGTGGTTAGCAGACATGTTTTTTTTCCTGGAAGGGCTAATGCCTGAATGATTAGAACGATCATTTACTTATTTCTTAAACTATTTATACCCCTCCCCTTTGGAAATGCATCAGACAGCCAGGTTTTGCTCTGAAGTGGGGCAGCAAATTCAGCTTACGGCTCTCCGAGGCCCTCTTCTAGCTACTCGATGGCACAGTACTGGGTACCTGCCCAAGCAGTTGCTCTGGCATAGACCAGTGAAACTTTTCCCTCCTCTTCACGGGCTCAGGTTCTTTGTGATCTTGATAGTTTGCAGCTGGATTTTCCTTGTGTGGGTGAGACAGTCCGGTGATGAATGACTGCTGTGGAGCCATTATCCAACCATGATCAGATGCCACTTGGGTCCCCAAAGCACAAACTAGTTCCCTGTTTGGGTGCAAGTGTGAATAAAGGCTGATTCTACACACATTGGATAATGCACTTTCAAAGCACTTTATCAGTCGTTTGAGGTGGATTTTTTGTTCCGCACACAAAAAAATCCGTTCCAAATGATCTATAAAGAGGATTGGAAGTGCATTATCCAACGTGTGTGGAATCACTGAAAGTCTCCTAGCTTTCTTAGTGGTGGCAGCAAGTGTCCTGCCCGTCCTTCTCTTACTGTTTCGTTCTCCTTGGTTTAGATGGAACATTTTCCTTCCCGGTCGCAGTACGCTTTGAAAGGTGAGTGTGGTCATTCTCTTTGCCTCTCACTGTTTGAAATCCTGGGCCTGTGCTGTGACTTGCTGCCTCCCATTGTGTCATGTACACTCCAGCATTGTGGCTTGGTTATGTGCCCCAATGTGTACGCCATGTTTAAATGTATTTTTCATGGCCAGCCCAAGACATTCGCTGCTCTCTATGTGTGAGACTAAAGAAGTGGGTCTGCCAAGTGCTGGGAATGTCATAAAGGGTGCTGGGGACAGAGCTCTTGATTTGGGCATGTCTGGGTAGGCTTTGCAGTCCATAAGCAGAATTAGTGACTGCTTGGCTCATATCTGCAGCTGCAGCTCCAAAGCTAAGTAAAGATTAGAGTGGCAGGTTGGCTTTCTTCTGCATTCCTATTAAGGCAGCAGAGCCATGGTGTCGATTAGGGGAGAATCTCTACCCACATGCTTAGGGGTCGAGCCCTATTTATTGGGCGCTGGCCACCATTCAAATGCCCATGGTCACCCAGGACCAAGGGAGTGCCCATCAAACTGCCTTGGCCACCAACCCCTGGGCTGAGCCAGCCCTAGCAGTCCATTCTGTCACTGTTGGAATTTTGTACTCGTTTCCGTGCCTGAGACTCAGTGGCTGTCCTCTGCCTACTGGGCTAAACCCACCCCCGTGTCTCAGCCTCGATAATGTTTTGGGTGCACGTTTCTGTCGGTAACGTGGTGTGGTCTACTCACTGAAGCTGTTTGTATCCCACCTCATTTCACTGAACTGAAGGTGAAACGTGTCCCTCCTTCCCTTCCTCACTGGGGGTCACAAAGCAGGGCCTGCAGCTGAATGCGCCTCTTTGCACAGAGGTGTGCCTGCAGACAGTCTGCTGTATGTGGCTCTCGATCCAGCCAGAGAATTTGCCATGAGAGCTGCTGGGTCAACGGAGGGTGGTTTTTGTTGGATTCAGTTCAATCCCTTCTTAGCTATTTCCTTTGAAGACCTCCTCCATATAGGACTAGAAGAACCTTGAGTCATGGCCTTGATATGTCTAGGCCTTCCCCCCCCCACCCTTTACCTCCCCTTCCCGAAATCCTAAACATTTCTCTGACACTTGAAACTGCCGATAGACTCTCTTTGTGTAGCTAACAAGGTCTGTCTCCGGCTCCAGTTCCCCGGAGTTGCTGTTGCAGGTGCCAGCCCTGGACCGCATCCCACTTGCTAACAATGCAGCTTTGGCACCACACTGGCACTGTGCCCACTGGGTAGACAGGCTGTCATTTTAATAGAATAATCGCTTTGTTGCACATGGCTTAAACAACAATCACCGGCAACAGCTTGCGGAGCTCTTTTCTCACGCAGCTGGCTGCTTAACAGCAATACTCCTCACAGTATTCTCCACCCCTTCAAATTTTCTGTGCTGATCTTCTGAGGAAAATTGCTTGGGTCGAAAAGTGACCTGGAGTTGCCTCCTTTGACCTTCACTCTAATCCTAGAAGAGGTTATGTGGGTTTTTTTTCTTTTGTGTCTTCTTATAATGCTGATAGTTTGTTTTCCCCACCCCCTTGTTTCCTTCTTAGTTGTGAGGCTGCAGTCACCCTTTCTGAAAGTTGAAGATGAGAGCCGGTAAGGGCCCCATGGTAGTGTCTAGGGGAGGGGGCCATTGCTCAGTGGAAGAGCCTTTGCAGAAGGTCCCAAGTTCAATCCCTGGAATCTCCAGTTCAAAGGAGCAGGCAGTAGGTGATGTGAAAGACCTCCACCTAAGACCCTGGAGAGCTACAGCCCAGTCTGAGTTGACGGCACTGACCTTGATGGACCAATGGTCTGATCTGTTATAAAGCAGCTTCATATTATTTGTATATCTCCCAATGTGGAATTTCTAAAAGTTGGGCTTGCCTGAAGTCCTTGCCCCTTGGGCTAAGAGACTTCCCTTGCAGGATGAAGTTAGTTAGTGGCAAAAGCAAAGGACTCTGCACATGGTTGAGGGCCCAGCCCTCTTCTTTGGTGTTTCATTTGTTGTGCAGGATGGACCTTGGTATTGGTTCTGGGGTTCCAGCTCCAGTTAAATCCTGGCTGCCCCTCTGTGTCCCAGCTTAAAAATTCTGCAGGCAGAAATACACCCAGGCCTTCTGCCCTGTCTAGCTGCCCAAGACTGATCCAGACTTCTTGTTCCTGTAGGCAGCTCCGTCCCCTCCTTCAGCAGTTCAAGAACTTCCCTGAATTGTATTTCCTGGCACTACGAAGACACAGCCCATTTGACCCTCCACGATCCCCTGCCATCACAGAGTAAGTGCGGGAGAGGGTGGGGGAGACACACAGAGGGCAAGAGGCAGCTGTACCAGTCAGTACAAAGGAATCAAACTTTGCATGTGTGGAATGGAACCGGAGCTCCACCGTTGGCAGGGTTCCACATTGCAGTCTCTTTGTAGGACTTGCCAGACTTGGGGGAATGAAGTAGCAGGTTTGGGAGCAAGGGAATGTCCCGGATTCACGTTGCTCCTCTTTCCCTCTCTCCCACTCTCTGCAGAGCACCTGGAGGCCAGCCCGTCCACAGCGATCCGTCCTCTGATTACTGTCGAGTCCCCAAAAGGCAGAGAGGCTACTGCGAGTGTTGTGAAGAAGCCTTTGCTGAATTGCAAACAGTTACTTACCGATACGATAATAGATGTTCTCCCTGCCCTTCTAACTTTGAAATAAATTATTGGGGGAGGTTTAAAAAATAGATTTTAACATCCTCAACAACATTTTACAGAAAAATACAACATACTAAACCATAAGCTCAAAGGACAAGTGACAAAAACAGTATTTCAAAAAGAGAGAGCCTAGCTTAACTAAAAATCTTACAATGTATATCCCCTGCCCTCCACCCAGTAAAAGAGCATTCCCTACAAGAAGCAGAAAAATGAACCCTGGCACAAAGAATCAACTGGTGGGGTGGACAATTTAGTCCTTTTTAAAGCTCTTGGAAAATTATTGATTTAACTGATCTACAGAAAGCCATCCAGGTATTCTAAAGCCTTGGGCGGGGGGCACCTGCTGCAGATTTGACATACAAAGTAGACCAGCCTTAGAAGATTTTAAACTGCAGACAGGTTGGTACCGGCAAAGATAATCCCTCTGATGGTTGTTGGGGGTTTTCCGGGCTGTATTGCCGTGGTCTTGGCATTGTAGTTCCTGACGTTTCGCCAGCAGCTGTGGCTGGCATCTTCAGAGGTGTAGCACCAAAAGACAGAGATCTCTCAGGTCAGGTGAGAGATCTCTGTCTTTTGGTGCTACACCTCTGAAGATGCCAGCCACAGCTGCTGGCGAAACGTCAGGAACTACAATGCCAAGACCACGGCAATACAGCCCGGAAAACCCCCAACAACCATCGTTCTCCGGCCGTGAAAGTCTTCGACAATACATAATCCCTCTGAGCTTGAAAGGTCAACAACCAGCACTTCGAATGGGGCCCAGAAGCAAACAGGAAGCCGTGGCAATATGGTGGACCTAGAACTTGACCCCAGACCTTCCCCATCAAGGCCCAGTTCATGTACTGGTTGCTTCATTCTGCACCAGATGTGGCTTCCAAACCATTTTCAACTGCAGCCCTATGTAATGCTCACTACAGTGGTCTAACCTTGATGTTAAAAGGCATTTGTGATTGAGGTTTGTCTCCTCCGCCCTGGCTGAGTTGACTTAGAAATGCCAAGGTTCCTCTAAAGGAAGAGGCCTGCTATATGCTTCTGTTGGTTTCCTGGCCACCAACATGAATTCTTAGCTGCATATACTCAAGTGGCCTTGACAGTTTTGGTCCTGGAGGATGCAACTTTTTGATTTCTATGGTCTGGTCTGTTATTTATGGAGTGTGAAATTATGTGCAAAGAAAAGCTGACCTTGGTACATTTGCAGAACTTCCTCCTTTTGCATAATTCTGCTTTTGCTAGACAGGGGATGGGACAAGGAAAGGTGTAAAGCACCTGTCATAGTCTTGTTCAGTCACTTCTGTAACATCTGAAATAACCAATCTGCACACTTCTTGCAATCGTGAGGCAGAAACTTAAGAGTGTGTCTTTAAACAGAAACGGAACTTTGTGACTAATACTGCACTCGGTGCTCCTGCAGAATTACAGTGCATGTATAGTTCTGGGTCCTCCTGCCTGGAAGGCACTGAGGCCTTATTACACTTGTTGGTGCATAATCTGGGGGTGGGAGTAGCTACCTTTACCCTTCCACACACTGCAGAATCTCATAGCTTCCCAGTGTTCCCTTGTTTGGATCTTGTTAGCCAAGCAGAGTGAGTTGCTAGATTTCATGGTGATAGAAACCTGGGGATGTCACAGTTCCTTGGATATCCTCATATCTAGCTTTAGTAGGGCAGCTGTTTAGAGCAAATTCTCCTTGGGAAGTCCAGGAGTTTGTATGGCTGTGGCCTCTTTTTCCAACTCCCCAGAAAAGCAACTGTGCTTGGTTGTCGCAGGTGCCAAGGCCGTATCAGACTTTTTGACTCCCCAGTAGAAGAGGGTGTCGTCCCTTGCTAGTGGGAACCAGTGCTGTTTGCTGGCTCTTTGCCCATGCCTGCCTTCCCATCTCTGAGCCTTTTGTTCCACTTCATGCCTTCTTACTTATGTTTCCTTACAGCACCTTCAGAGCCCTCGGCATACAGCATTTAGTCTGGATGCCTCCCACTACGCTCTGGTGGACAACCTCATCTCCCAAATGACCAACGATTTCGCAGTGCCCTCTTGGTTGTCGCCGACACTGAGGTAAAGTTTTGGAAGTGGTGCTCAGGAGTTCGTGTCAGGTGTTCCTAGCAGTGAGCTGTTGGATCGCGGCCTACTGGCTGTTGCCCTTCTGTTAGGGAAGCTGACTTACACCAATGGACCTGCCAAGTGGGTGTTGTGAGGGTTTATCCCTCTCTCCCCCTGCAAAAAATGCCTTTTGCCTCTTCAACCTGTGAGACTTGTTCAGCTTGGGGGAGGTGTGAAGCTAGGTGGAAAGCGCTGAGTGGAAAGTTTATTCCAAAAGCTTAAAATACCCCAGAGATCCATTTGTGGATCTCCCAGTGTCTCCCCTGGCTTGGCCCTTTGAGGTGTTGGGAGTAAACAAAGGATGACTATTTCCCATCATGCTTTGAGAGTTTCCTGGAGGCAATGGGCCAGGACCAGTTCAAGTTGTTTTGGAAGTTGAGTTCAGCACCCTCTCGTTTGTGCAGCTGCTTGGATGGGCAGGGCAGAGGAAAGTCTGTGGCTGTTAGTGACCACACAGAGTGTGTCTGCCAAGCCACTAAGTGTGGTGATGCATTGTGTTCATTGGGTGGGGCCGCAGGAGTTAAGGGGGAAATTATGGTACCTGACCTAAATTGTGTGTGAACAGGTTCCTCCTTCAAAGTCTTTTCCTGGTGGACCAATTGGGGGATTGGTTCCCACCTCCTTCTGTCATGAACTTCTTCAGCAGCCTTTGGTAGTTAGCTGACTTTCTCTCTTCAGCCTCTGTCTTCAGAGGTGCTCAAAAGGGTGCAGAAGAGCAACAGGACAATGATGCGTGTGAAATGCTTTACCCGTGTGAGAAAGTATACACTTGAAGCCTTTTCCCCCCACAGGGTGCCTCCACCTGCTTATGGTGACCTTTTTGGATTTCAAGAGGACATTTTGGAGAGAGCCGATGCATCTGGCCAACCTGAGAGATACTGTGTTTCTAGTGAGGGCTCAGTGGCACAGCCTGTGAGCACAGGGAGTTCGCCCCACTTGCTTGAGGACCAAAGCTCTTTCCAGCAGATCAAACTCCCACAGGAGACACTCAGCACCGCAGCACCGCTCACCTCACAATCCTTGCAGTCTCCATCCGGCTGGGCTGGTGGCAGCAGCTGTGCCGAGCACCATGGAAGAGGAGGAGGGATTGAAGACGCTCCTCTGAAGACTGCAGCCTCCCCTGATGTTGGATATTGGCCTACCTCACAGCAAAAGCAGCTCTGGACACCCCCCACCATCCTGCCCCTACCGCCTCGTAAACGCAAGCTCTCATACAGCCCACGTGGGCAGGCCAAGAAGAGGCCTGCGGTGACCACAAAGTCACCAAGCCAGCTGCTGCCAGACACAAACACAGTCCATAGGATCCCTGTTGTTGGTGCAACAGAACTCTCCTTTTCTCATGAGTGCAGCACCCAGACAAATCCAGGACACCTCCAGCTGCCTGCAGTTCCAGTTGTCAACCCCCAACGTCTTCATGCCCCTACTCAATTCCCTCAGGAAGGGTCCTCTTGGCTCCCTCAAGAATGCTCTGTTAAGGACACCGGCTGCCTCAATGGGCCAGTGCAGCAGCTGGAACATAAGGAGGGGCCTGCTGTCTGTCCCAGCGAGGAACAGCACGCATGGACTCCTTGCAAATTCCTTAGTATGGATGCTGAAATGAGCATGTCCGGCTTCCCTGTGGGCAAGAGCATGCCCTCACAGCTGCTTGGTTCTGAGGTCCAGCCATGTTCTCGTGGCATCGCCCCCTCTGAGTTTGTTCAGGTGGTAGAGCGGTTAGGCCCAGGCCAGCCTCCCCTTTCCTGCTCTGAGGAATCCTCTTCCTCAGAGTCAGAATGGGACAGGCCACTTCTGTGTGCTCTGGAAGGTGCCTCCCGTCTCCCTTTTGAGCGCCCCATAGATTCTGCACTGCTGGGGACCTGCATCAGCATGCGGGACAGTGGCTATGAATCTCACCTTTCTTCTGTGCTCTGGCAGACCCTGGAGCAGCATGAGGCATGCAAGAGAGACTCAAATGGCAGCCACAGCCACATGGAGGTTGCACCAACTCCCTTTGGGGCCTGCCTGGACAGGCTAGGCCCTTTTTTAGAAATGAACATACCCTCTCCCCGACTCTCCTGGCTGCCTCCACCACTTAAGTAATGTACCCCTGGCACCAGGGTACTCTCTGGATCCCCTCTTTCCCTGGGGTGGGGGAGGCGGGGGAGTCCAGCCAGTGGCCAAGGACAGCATTTGCAGCACTCGGCTCTTCCTTCAGGTGAGAGAAGGTCAGCCTGGTGAGGGTGTGTGTGACCCTCTGGTCCAAAAAAAAGCCAGGGTGAGATTTGCAGTCACCCTCTGCCTCCTCACCTGCTTCCCACTGATGGGTGGGAAGGGCACAGTTGCCAGGTAGCAGCCCCGGCTGTTACTTGAATATGATTTTCCTCCCACCACCTTTTCTGTTTTCTGCCAAATGCCCCCCTCCCACACGCTCATTCATAGACAAATGAATTATTTTTAACTGCTCTTTTTAAAAATAAATTTCTAAGCTTCAAGGTACTGTGTGGCTGTCTTCTTTCAAGGAACTCAGGTTTGAGCGCACAGTCTCCCCTCGTTTTAGTCACAACAATCCTATGAGGTAGGTTAGTGTGTGTGTGTGTGTGTGTGTGACCGGCTGTAGGTCACCTACAGTGCAGTTGTAAGCAGAGTTACACCCTTCTAAGCTCATTGATTTAAATGGATCTAGAATGGCATAACTGCTAAAAAGTGCACTCCAACTACTATATTACCTATAAGCGGCAATTTGGTAATTGTGGGGGGTGTTTCCTCTTCAGAGGTGGTGCCTGCCACCTGCAATTTTCGCCAGTACTGTATTTACTCAAAAGGAAGATGAGCCTGAATGTAAGATGACCCTTTTAAAATGTTACCTTTTGAACTAGTCAGCCTCAGCATTTCTGGTCTTAAAACATTTTAAATGCTTAATACTAAATACTTAATTCCTTAACTCTCACCTGTTTGAGATGCTTTTTTAGTTCTTGCTTAGTGTTCATGGCAAAATAGGAATTTAGCTTGTGGTATGTTGACCTGTTAGCGGATATTGTTGAATTTCTTGGTGGGCATTGTAAACATGTAGGATAGCTGTGCACCGTGGCAGATTGGAGCATTTTCTGTCGGCCCTGCCCTCTTACATGTCAGCTCTGCCCCAGACTTCCAGCCCTTCATTTCCTCTGGGTGTGTGGGACCTGGATTACACGCCAAGGTGGTTGATCCACACCATGCCCCTTGCCAGCTTTGTGTCTTTTAAGGTTTAACAACCCTTTATATGCCATTTCCTGCATTAAGTAAGCTCTCCAGAATGCTTTGTGTCTTTTACTTGCCAATTTGAGTAAGCAGCAGCCTGCATATGGTTCTGAAGGATGGTGCTTTTTATGTCATTGAGCATATAAAATCCACCCCATTGCCTCGCAAATACTGACCACTAACAACTGATTGTTTCCTCCTAACACAAAAAAATACCAGCTACCCTTCACTAGTGTAAACTGATCCTTTAAGTTATATTTACAGAGGGTCTTTTATCCTTAGCCTAAAAGGGGCAAAATCCCATGTTAAAACCAGACACAATCCAGATATGATTTAACAATTTTATTTTAGCAATACCCTAATGAAGATTTTAAGGCAACAAGGTTTATTCCTTTAATTCAACTTTTTATTGATTCCTCAACCCAAGAGGAAGTTTCTTCAGAAACTTCAAAAAATTCTAATACATTTTACCTCAGTACTTTATCTTAATGCTAACTCTTTACAATACCAGATTACAATAATCTCACCAGTTCTTGAGAGCAATATAACAATAGAATGAGTTGGCCACTTCTCATTTAACTGGAAGAGTCAGATGAGAGCTTTTACGCCAGTGTTCCTTAAACTCATTTAGACGGATGTAGAGGACAACATATAAAAAAGGAGAAAGTGAGGGAGGCGCCATAGGCTTTCTCTCCTGACATTCGGGACGTTGTAGCTAAGCAATCATACCACTAATTTTGGATTGGCACTCATTTGTTGAGCATCTGCTGGTAAGGATAAATTTTTCTGAGACTTTTCACAAATCATTAACTTTCGTTCAAACAGGCAATATTATAAATGAAACAGTTTCTAGCACAAGCTATCTCCTGCTCATAGCTGATTTGTTTTTGGCAATCAGAGTGCCCAACTCCTGTTAAACTTATAACTATACAAGATTACTTTTATTTTTTTTCGTTTTAAAATGTCCAATTTAGATCTGAATTTTTCTGCCTCCTCATGGTACAAACTGGCCCTTTGCCTCAGCTGCTTTCAGTTGTACTCTTGCTTGCCGATTCTTGACCATCCCAGCACCCCGGGCTCTTTGCCCAAGTCTCTAGACAAGCCTTCATTCTGGGATCTCTGCCCAGACTAATGACGGGTCAGTGGTGGTCAGGTAAAAGACAATGTTCTCATCGAAACAGGCGTTTTCAAAAAGGCCTGAAATTCCATATATTAACGTGGTCTTGAAAGACCTGTAATTCTACATACATACATTTTCTATAGTTTAATATTAGGGGCATCCTGATCTCTGTAAATAACAACAACATTCGATACCGCCCTTCAGGACAACTTAGCACCTACTCAGAGTTGTTTACAAAGTATGTCATTATTATCCCCACAACAATCACCCTGTGAGGTGGGTGGGGCTGAGAGAGCTCTGGGAGAGCTGTGTCTGACCCAAGGTCACCCAGCTGGCTTCAAGTGGTGGAATGGGGAATCGAACCTGGTTCTCCAGATTAGAGTCCCACTGCTCTTAACTACTACACTAAACTGGCTCTGAAGGGGTGGGGAGGGGGACTGTACAAAATCCTTTAGATCCTAGAAAAAAGGAATCTTCTCCGTACATTCTACACTGACCCCCCGCCCCCTCTCCTTGGGCCGTGCACAGCTGAACTAGCAAGACTTTTGGAGATGTGAGTCTAACTTTAAGTAGGGACTGTCAGAATTGAAACTTTTTCTCTTGTTTTGCCAAGCATCCTTTTCCTCTCAGTGCCTCCCCCCACCCAATGTTTATGAACTCCAGAACGTCTCGGCCAGAGGCAAAGAGAGGGTTCAGTGAGGGTTGCCAATGCCACCTTGGGAAATTCCTGAGATTTGGGGGCAAAGCCTGGGGAGGGTGGATTTAAGAAAGGGGGGGAACCTTAACCGAATATTAATACCAAAAAGCTCACCCTCCAAAGCAGCCATTTTCCCCAGGGGAACCAACCTCTGTGATCTGGAGATCAGTTGTAATTCCAGGAGATCTCCAGTCCCCAAATGAAGTTTGCTAATCTTAGTACCTCCTGCAACACCTATAACTAGAGAATAAGATTATTTCAAAGGTGGACAGTAAGCCAGAACCCTACTTCTAAAACTTCAAGAAGCTCTGTTGCAAAACATCTCCAAACCATTCGGATGTTGTCTCAGTTTATCTATGTACCAGATTCCTAGCAGCCACAGCTGGTGGTATGAAAGAAGACTTAACTAGACAGGTGTAACTTAATAATAAGAAAAAGAAGGCCAGGTGTGGTGTACCAATGAAGGGGCCCAGCAAAGGTTTTGAGTCGTTGGAATGGAACCCTGTGAAGCTTAGGTAATTCAGTTTTTAGCCTACTGGGGGAAGGGGCCAAAGGCTAAACATACATGGACTTACCACCAAACATACATGGACTTACCACCATAATCAGGCTTGAGCTAGGGCACAGTTATTCATTTACCTCATTTATACCCTGCATTTCTCCCCAATGGGAGGCCCCAAAGAGGCTCCCATCATTCTCTTTTCCTCAACTTTATCCTCACAACAAACCTGTGTGGTAGGTTAGGATGAGAGCATGTGACTGGCCCAAGATCACTCCGTGTGCTTACACCTTGAAAATCTTCTAAGTCTCTAAGGTGCCACTGGACTCAAATCCTGCAGATCCTAGTCTGACCCTCTAACCACTACACCAAGTAAGACAAACAGCCCAAACTTTTCGAGCTACTGGGTTACATGCCAGAGGGATTGAAAAGCCACTGGCCCTGATGCAGTAGCAGCTCTGCCAGTCTCACCATACTGAGAGCAACAGCCTGCAGCAAGAGCAGGGTTTCTCAGCAGCTGCACCCAGCCAGCCTGAATTTCTTCCTGCCCTGGAGACATAGCTTCAGTGAACTGGGGCACATCAAAAAGGAACGGCCCAGGGGCAGTCCTCAGAATCAAATGATAAGGGTTGCCAACCTCCAGATGGGGACTGGACATTCCTAAAAATGCAACTCAACTCCAGACTACAGGTGTCAGTCCCCCTGGAGGAAATGGCAACTTCGGTGGGTCGACTTAATGGCATCGCATCCCCACTGAGCTCCCACCCCACCTAGAGCTGGCAACCCTATTGCTATGGGTAACTCAAGCAAGTGAGCCAAGGTGCAAGGGGGGAAACACATACCCACTCTGCCAGGCTTGCTAACTCGTTTGACTTCGCGCCAAACTGCCGGATTTGGAAGCGCCAGGTTTCCTTTCCGGAGTGTCAGTCCCACAGGTGTGCAAAGCAAAGGGCGTGGCCTTGAGGACAAGGCCCTCTGCCCACGGCGTTAAATACCAAGACTCGATCGCCTAGAGAGCAGCGCTGGCATAAATGAAGAAGAGGCTCCCGATTTCTCCCTCCGTACCGGCTGCCCTGTTTGGCCCGTGCAAAGGGGCCTCTCGCGCGCAGGGAAGGTTGTTCTACTGATGCCTTCCTGTTGCCTTCTTTGATCCCGGTCTACAGGGAAAGAGTGCGAGCGGGGGAGGGGGAGGCAGAGCCCTCCCTTGCTAAAAAGGCTGGAGGAGGGATCTTCGCCGCTCACGTGCTCTTTTGCTTCCCCCTCCCTCACATCATGTTGGGCGCTTGTATCCATCACTGCCGCGCCAGGATGAAGAGGTTGCAGGCGCCCGCCAGCCCACTCCCAACTCTGCCCTGGGCTTGATTTGGCTTGGCAAGACGCCCCCCCCTCCCCTCCGGCCGCCGCGCCGCCGCTTCTTCCTTCTCTCGCTCAGCAACAGTCCCCCCAAAGGGAAGAAGAGCGGCCGAGAGGCGACCACCCGGGGGAATCCCGCACTCTCAATGCAAAGCAAAAGAAAGCGAAGAAAGGGCACCCCCGAGATCCGTCTGCCCAGCACGCCGCGCCAACCGGTGCCAAGACGATTATGAAGGCAGTATGAGCTGCCCGTTGCAGAACTGGGTGTTGACAGCCGCCTTCTCTCTGCTGCTTTCTCATTCAGGTGAGGGGTGCCTCTCTTGGCCTCGAACCCCTAAGTTTGCTCCCCCCCCACTTTGTTTCACGCGGGGCAACATCTGGGGTGGAGAGCTGGGCACAAGCAGGAAAGAGCTGGCATGGCATAAGGAGTAGGTCTCCCCAGGGCGAGCAGGGAGCGCCCTACCCACAAGAATGCACGGTTACTCCACCTTGCCTTTCTGAATGGGGCTCTAGGGAGGAGAGCTGGGGTTTATGGATGGTAAACAGCCCTCTGCTTTGCAGACCCCCCACCCACCCTTGCCAAGCACAGGTTTCTACACCACCTCAGTGGGGACTGCAGTCTTTTCTGCTGCATCGACACATTTTTCTGCAGTTCCTCCCAGCCCCAAGGTGGAGATGGTTGAGCAACAGCTGGAGGGGGGGGGGCTGCAAGCTCTGAGCTCTGAAGGGGTGGGGGTGGGGTGCCCCTGCCGGGAGAGGACAGGACTGTCTGCCTGTGGCGCCAGAGCACCAGAGGCCAATATTTTTGGAGGGGATGTGGGTTTGAAAAGGCTATGAATGAATTTGCTATGGGCTACTGAAATGCTTGTGATTAAGCCAGGAATATTTTTGAATAGTCTCAAGAATATCTTCAGTCCAGAATGACTTATGCTAGGACTCAGCTTCTCATGACAAAAGATGAACAGGTCCTGGAGCTTGCACAGAATACGTTATCATCGCCATTGTGCAGGCCCTGCGTACCCTCTCCAGGACTGTACAAAGGGGCTTCCAGGTCAGGGGTAGTGAGCTCTAGAAAGACTTGAGCCCCGGGGCCTCTTATTTTTAGTTATTAACTAAGTCATTGATCCAGAAAAGGAAGGCACATGCCCATTGCAAAAGGATTTGTCTCTTGGAAATGGGATGGGGGAACTCTCATGAAGGTTGCTGAGGCTCTTGAGGGGTGTGTGTGTGTGTGTTTGAGTGCTCCCTGCCTAAGGGGTTGGACCCTCTCCCTTATGCCTTCTGGATGCAGGTATTCCCGTTGTGTACTAAATTCCTTTTCTGATATCCATGGCCAGGGCTTTTTTTCTGGGAAAAGAGGTGGTGGAACTCAGTGGGTTGCCCTCAGAGAAAATGGTCACATGGCTGGTGGCCCCGCCCCCTGATCTCCAGACAGAGGGGAGTTGAGATTGCCCTCCGCACCTTGTGCAGAGGGCAATCTAAATTCCCCTCTGTCTGGAGATCAGGGGGCGGGGCCACCAGCCATGTGGCCATTTTCAAGAGGTTCCGGAACTCCGTTCCCCCATGTTCCCCCTGAAAAAAAGCCCTGTCCATGGCATAATTTGACCCAGAATGAAGTTCGTTTTTTCCTTTTCCGTACTGTGCTGTGATTACTGATCTTCTTTCCTAGGAGCAGGTTTCGTTAAGGCGGATTTGGAACCTGGGGATTTGCAGAGGCGGATCTCGAACACCAGCTGGCATGAAAGATGGGGTGCTTTGGAAATCACCTACCCTGCCAGGCTAGTAGGACAAAGTTCTGGGGGAGAGATCCAGAAGCATCAGTTGGACACAAGGGTGCGAAAAGAACCTGGTGGCAAAGGAGGAGGAGGCGGAAAAGGAGAAAGTCCTGTAAGTGACCCCCGCTGGTTCTTGTTTCACTCTTTCTTTCTTTTTTCCACTCCTGGGCATTGTGCCTAAGCTCTCAGCATTCTCTCAGTGTAGGGGGGGAGGCTAGACTTCCAGCTCTTCCAGGAAGCCAGGTGGCATGCACACATGCCCATAACAGTTGTGTGGTAAGGGCTCCTTCCAACTTTTTAATAGGATGCTGTCATTCAATGACACAGCAGAGCTGGCGTGCCTGTTGGACAGCTGGGGTGTTTGCCTGGAAAATTCTCAAAGTTCTGAGTATCTCCATCTTGGCTGGCATCCCTCCTTAGTGCTCTGGGGGGGGGGGCATCAGTTTCCCCCACTAGAATGGTGAAGAGGAAAAAAGTTAGAATGTCCTGATAGCCCAGAGGACATGTGCACTCCCAGGAGATTAGGAAATGGATCCCCATCCAGCTATACTATACTTTCTGCACCCTGTACCTGCATGGCACAAGCAACATGGTCCTCCTGGACAGGTAACTGATCTACACAGGTGACCCCTTGGCTAGTAAGAGGAAATGGGAGGTTAGGGAGGGGTAAGCAGTTGTGCAGGATCCTGCCCATGAGGGTTCCAAGGAAAGGAGGGCTCAGAAGTGTGGCGACTGTGTTGGAACAATGCTGTATTTAAGGAAGCTGTTTGTATTGCAGCCCTGATGACTTCTGCGCTTTGAACAGGAGGAGACCCCCCCCCCCAATTTGAATCTTGAATGCTTCTTTCCACCTTGAAATCTGGTCTCTTGGATTTTCTTTTCTCCAAGTCTCATAAAGAATTCCTTGCAAGATTCTTCCTGTCCCCATATTAATTTTTAAGATGACCTTTACTAAACCTGACTTGCCAGAAAGCAGGATTCTAAGGTTTTGCAAGAGATCCTTACAAGACTTTAGCTCTTTTGCTGGCATAGATAAGTAGAATGAAATCTATAGCAGAATTTAAATTTGCAGCAAACTAATAAAGATTCACACCATTCTGCCATTTGTCTTTAAAACATGGTGACATGAATCACTGGCTTGCTGTGCTGGCTTGCTCTACAGCATGTTTGGAATCAATACTTAGGTCAAAACATCTGCCTTGGTTTTCCAGGGAATGGTGGGGAGTGGAACATTTTGGGGCGGGGGTTGATGTGCTTGTGAAGGTTCTTAACTGATTACTAGAGAGACGAAGGACCAGTCTGAGACTCAGGGGTGGCTCATCAAATGGGGTTCAGCAGATAGCACAGTCAAATGGAAGAAGCCACAGAAATGCAGATGAGCTTTTCACAATGTCAGGGCTGAATGGCCCTCTTCAAAGGTCCCTTTCAGTCATGCTCTTTCTGTCTTTCTGCTGCCTCTCTGCTTGCTTTCCCTGCTGCCCGTTCACTGTCTTCTTCTCTTTCCGGTCCCTCTGTAGTTCTTTATCCACACATTGTCTGCTCCTGTTCAGTGTTTGCTCAGGTTAGGGGGGTCAGCATTATATGTGGCCACTCCAAGGTCAAGACTTGCTTTTAATCCCAGCGTGCCTTCAGTCTCCTCCCCTCCGTTTTTTGTCCATCTTTTCATTTTTCTTTCTCTCTCAAGGAATCTCCTGGCTGGTGCAGTCTCCATCACCACCAGTTGTAGGCTGCAAACCATCAGTTCGATATAACTGGTGGAGTTGGGGTAGGGGGCACAAAGAAAGGCTAGAGTCGGTTTTATTTGAAGGACAATTGCTGTTCAGCTATGGGAAAGCTAGTTTAGATTGCCTCTCAGAGCTGTGCACTTTCAGTGGCAGTATTTGATCAGTTTTATGCTCATGATAGCCATTAGGCTCATACTGCAAGCTTCCCCAATGTGCCAAGCAGAGAGTTCCACTGGTTCACCATATGGACTGTCCTTGTACCATTGCATACTTTGAATACTGCTGTTTTGATAGTGGCATGTTTCATGAATGGGTTGATTTGTATAGTGCTGAAGGTGGCAGAGCGTTGATTTGATTTTTTGTTTGTTTATTTATTTATAGTCTCACCTTTCTCACTGAAATCCAAAAGGCATTACATGTTGCAATTGAATACGGCATAACCAATACCTAGGACATTCACTGAACAAAATACAATATGATCAACAGTTAGAACGTTCAATGAAAAGAGATACAATAGGGTATGGGAGTAAAAAAATTGTAACTAGCATAATGAAACTTTTCTAATGTGGTAGGAGAAAGTGCTTTAATATGCTGTGGTCTTTTCTGCATTTCAGAGCTAAGTTAAACGTTCCCTGGGCTGATAGATGTTCCCTGTAAACTTTCTTACCTGTCTCTGTTGCTCCATGTTCTTGGATTCTCTTCTAACTTGGATAATCCAGGTCTTCTTGCGATATACAACTTAACTCGCGGCAACTATATGCAGTAATGGCAACTGGCTTTAGAATAGCAGATCAGACAAAATCGTGAAGGACAAATGTATCTATCAATAGCTATTAGCCATGGTAGTTTCTCGGAGCGTCCAAATTCAGAGGCAGGTAAGATGCTATGAAAAAACATTAGGTGACAGCTGTTCTCACCATGCCCTACTGAGAGCTTCCCAAGATGGGATCGAGGTGATTCTTATCAGGGCTTTTTTTCTGGGGAAAGAGGTGGCGGAACTCAGTGGGTTGCCCTTGGAGAAAATGTTCACATAGCCAGTGGCCCTGCCCCCTGATCTCCAGACAGAGGGGAGTTTAGATTGCCCTCCGCGCCGCTCAGCAGCGCGGAGGGCAATCTAAACTCCCCTCTGTCTGGAGATCAGGGGGTGGGGCCACCAGCCATGTGACTATTTTCAAGAGGTTCTGGAACTCCGTTCCACCGCATTCCTGCTGAAAAAAAGCCCTGATTCTTATAGATCTCTTAGTGTGCGAAGCTGTGTATTTCACTGATAAATTTGGGGTTATTTTGGCGGGGGGTTGTTTTGTAAGCAGAAGATTTCATTGTACCAAATACTCCCATGAAATACACTTGAGAAATACAAGTTATTCTCATGAAGAATAAAAAGATGTTAATCAATGAAAAATCATTGGGGCCAGGAAGCAGCTTCACACAGGTTCTCACATTGCAGAGGTGCATAAGCCCACCCCGCATCACCAAAGCTGTGTCTTCATCTTGGTTGCTCTCCAGATTTCAAATGTAAGCAAAATGTTCTTTCCACTCCACCTTTGGGTCTCCTCATGTTGCACTTGTCTCTTTCAATGGAAGCTGTTCCAAAACTCTTTGTCAGGTTATTAATACCTGGGGCTGCCAAGCCTCTGGCCTTTAGAGTGAGTTCTGGAGTATATTTTTGCTTAGCCATCCTGGAGCAATAAAAAGATCTAGTGGGAGTTATTTTCTGGGAGGAAAAGGCACTAGAGATCCCTGGCCAGCAAGATTCCCTGTTTTATTTCTCCTCCCTCTGACATGGCAGCCACCCAGAAGAGCTGCCCGAAGAATCAGCCCCTTGGAAGCTGGAGGTCTGGCCAGTCCTCTGAGGAGAAAGAGGGGTACAGGCTGTGCCATACCTGACAGAAGAATGCCTGGGCCCCATTCCCCATGCAAAGAGGCACTCAAAGGAAGGCAAGGGGTTGTTGACCAGACAGAGCATCTTTGGACGGGAAGGCGATATCCTCCCTGAAGACAAGACATCCCATGGTCTCTTCTTATAGCCAAAGGCCAAATGAGATTTGAAATTCAGGAGGTCTGCAAATGGATCTCCTGGCAGACTCCCCAATTAAGACTGGGACCACAGTGCTGAGGGAGCCAGATTTGGCACCGCCCTCACAGTGCCATTTTCCCTACCTCAGTCTCCTCTCGCTGTTGATATTTTCCCAGTGGGAGAAGTCATACAGGTATACCCTCCCATGCACCTCGGCCTGAATCTGATCTGGGCCCTCTGATGGCCGTTGCAAACTTCTTAATAAAAAAAGTAGAGATCTGACAATGGATCTCATTGTGCCCTTACACTCAAAGAGAGTAAGAAATGCCCTCTATGGAGCCTTCTCTTTGCCTTTCGTTATTCCAGGCATGCCTAGCAGAAACTGGGCTGGTTCAAGGTAGACAATGTTTTATCTCTGATCAGGGCTGTAAGTTTAGCCATCTCTGCTAACTCCATCATTTTCACAATCCAGTCCTCGATTGAAGGCAATACTGTACTTTTCCATTTTTGCGTATATAAAAGCCTGGCCGCCATGGTCATATGTAGAAATAAGATACCATGTTTATTTTTCAACTGTTTATCCATTAGTCCCAGCAAAAAGGCTTCTGGTTTAAATTTTATATTAATGTTCAATACTTTTTGTATTACCATATGAATTTGTGACCAAATTTTTTTTGCTTTAGGGCACGTCCACCAAAGATGATAAAATGTTCCTTCATGTTGCTCACATTTCCAACATTTGTTTGACACACTTTTACTCATTTTTGCTCATTTATCAGGAGTGATATATCACCAATACATCATTTATAAAAATTTTCTTTAACTCAAAGTGAATTTGAGTCCCTTTACCCACGTATTTTCCCACAGGTCCATTTGTTTATTATGCCCAAATTTTTTAGCCCATTTTACCATACAGTCTTTCACCTAGTCTTCTTCCATTTCAAATTTCAACAAAAGTTTGTACATTTTGGAAAAAACATGTTCATCATTTGTACAAAGCTCTTTTTCAAACTCTGTCTTTTTGTAATCGAAGCCCCATAATGTTTTATCTGATTTATTTATTTATTTTATTCCATTTATTCAACTTATGACCCACCCTTCCCGCAAGCGGGCTCAGGGCGGCTTCCAACAAATATACTGTTAAAATACAATAAAAACCTATTCACATATTAATAAAAATCTATTAACAATTAAACCTTTCTAGAAGTTGGGCATAGAAAAACCATTAACATTTATAACCTTTAGCTATTAAATCTTCCCTTGTCTTCAATTTACAGTCTCCTTGTGAGAATTCTAGTAAGTCTCCATGTCAACCATCCCTGTTTAGTAGTCATTTCGCCTCTATAAAACGCTTCCTGTGTTGAAATCCAAAGCGGGGTCTTCTGTGATAATCTCAGTTTGTATTTATTCCAAATTCTTAAGATGGCTCTCCTAATATAATGATTTTTGAAGTCTATGTTGACCATTACTTTATCATACCACAAATAAGCCTGTCATCCAAATCTCATGTCATGATGACCTTCCAATGTCAAGAGCCTCTCATTTCTCGCATCCATTCCTTCATCTACATTAGACCTGTGGCAGCATAATTGGTGTGCTCACATTACTCCTGATGCAGAAACATGGCAGAATTGCTTACCCCAGCAGAGGCCATTTGAGAGGCAACCAGGCCAGAACACAGTGGGCATCCTATACTTGAGAAGGGTGGTATAGGCTTATGGGGCCTTATTTTTTTTCCCTTATGTTACAGTAGTACTCAACCAATACACTAGTTTTTGGGGCCTAGTCAGGGACAAACCATTACCTCATCATACCCCGCCTAATGGCAAGCTACTCAATCCTATAAGCAGAGGTGGCCAAGGCATTTTGGTTCCTGAGGCATAAAATCCAGAAGATTTGTTCCTGCTTCACTAAAAATATTAAGTAACCAAAAAAAGTGTCCCCAAACCCTACCCTTAAGGCTCCTACCTAGAGTGCCTTTGGGGGGGGCGGGTTTGACCCTGACATTGATTTTGTCATGCATGTTTCCTCCTTACTGCCTTGGTGTATTTGATGAGGAAAGTCTGAAATGGACTGTAAGGACCTAAGAGAAATACTCTCCAACCTGGATAGCCCAGGTTGGGCTGAGCTCGTCATATTTCAAAAGCTAATTAGGGGCAATGCTGGTTAATACTTAGATGGCCAGTGGGGAAGACCAGGGCTGAGTCGTGATGCAGAAGGAGGCAGTGGCAAACAACCTCTGTTAGTCTCTTGCCTTAAAAACCACTGCAGGGGTCACCATAAGTCAGCTGTGGCTTGACAGCTCTTTACAAGGGCAACCCTACTGGATCAGACCAAAGGCCCAAACCAAAACAAGTATCCAGGCCAGTATCTAAGCGATCTCTAAGTTATTTTATTTCTTCAATAATACCAGCAATGAGAATTACCTTTAATTCAAGAGAGATTCCTCTGGCTTGTAAAATATTGTCTCTGTCCTTAGTACTTGAAGAATTTTGTACCAGAAGATGGCCATCAAAAGGCATAAAAATAAATTGAAGTACTTTTTCTGTTATTTTACTTTACACACTTTGTGTGTCAAATTTAACTCTAAAGCACGTTCCAGTGCTTCTAGGGTACCTAGAAGATGCTTTGTCAGTAGACGGGCAGCAGGCACATGTGCACCCACTGGGTATCTGGCTGAGAGTGGAGTGAGCAGTGATTCCTGCCTGTTACAATCTTCCACCTCACAGAGCTAACACTGAAAAACCCATAAAGTTGCTGAACATAACGAAAAAAAGCTAATGTTTCAGTACAGGCTGCAACAGCATTAACCCCTCCAAGACTAAGTGAATGGGAACCACAAGGAGAGCTTACCGCAAGTTCATCTGGGGACGTAATGCTGACCTGAATGCCTTTTATCTTCTCTGACATGTTAGAGCCATTATCAAATCCTTGAGTTCTACAGTCATTCAGAGGAATATTATGATGCTTCAAGCTGCGCATTAGCATTTCCGCTATCTTCTCTCCTTTTTAAAGTTCAAAGTTGATAAACTCAAGAAAACTTTCTTTAATGTTGTTCCACCACCTTGTGGTAAATGACAAATCACAGTATTAACACATGTTGTTCATGTTTAGAGGCATTGGAAATGGCATCACACATGAGAGAATAATAAATGGCCTTTTGTTTTTCTGCTAGTATGGCCTTCTTCACATTCTTGCCATATAATGAGAGCCTGTGTGGTGTAGCAGCTAGAGAGACAGACTGGGATTTGGATGACCCAAGTTCAATTCCCTGCTCTGTCACGAACTCTCAGTCAAACCTTCCTCACAGAATTTGTTGTGAGGAATAAATGGAGGAGAGGAGAATGATGTAAGCCACTTTGGGTGCCCACTCGGGAGAAAGGCAAAGTATAAATTAAGTAAAAATTTTTTTAAAAAAACCAATAAACTCATTCTAACACTTCTACAACAGATAATGAGCCTGTCCTTTCAGTGTTCAGCTCTCCACTTGCTTCTGTTTGACTTTAGTCAAATGGTCACAAGGGATGTTGTCATAATAAGGTATAATCTGAGATTCCAGGAAAGTTACCATTATGTGGGTCACCTATCAGATTATTATCTCCTTGAAATGCTAAACCTCTTGAAGCAAGGAATAAGGTAACAGCCAACAATCTCCTATATTTCTTTCTATCTTGTAGCTTCTGTTATTCATTGTTGAATCTCACTGTCTGCTCCATGTCTTCATGACAGTGACTGCCCTAATTGCTTCCATTGGCAGTAACAAGATTTATGTTCTATGCTCTTTTCATGTTCAGAAAGTTTAGTGTATTGTTTATGCCACTTTTTCACAATTGGTGATACCCTTCCTTTTTTGCCGGCATACCATGTTGTTTATACCTCCCTTCAGGAAATAGCTGACATGGAAAACAATACAATACATATTTGGTAGCACTCCAAACAAGCCATTCTCTTGGTGTCTTTTGTCTCCTCTGTTGGAAGTCTTGCAGTTCTGAAGAAATTCAGGAAAATTATGCCCATCAACATCTTTTGGCATTGACCTTGCTAGTTCCGCAGTTCTTCAAAGTCAGCTAGAACAATTTTTTGACTGATGGAATCTGTAATATTTTCAGGCCAGAAGCCTGGGTCTTTGAAAATAAGAGAATCAGATAGTGCAGGACTATTCATTCTTTCCTGCTTTTTGTAAACCTTCTGAATGTGGTGGTGGTGGTGCTGACGATCTTCAGGTTTTACAACGGAGTGACATGATGCATGTCCTGACAGCTTTTCTTTGTTATCAGTTGCCAGTGCCACAGACTGAGTCTCTATATTGAGATAATTTTCATCTTGGTTTTGTACATCTGCTTCCCCCGATACCTTACTGTTGCCTGACTGCAGAAAGGCCTCATCTGATTTGGAATACTGTAGGATAGATTGGCGTCGTTTAGCTTCTTTTTGTTCCCTTTCTTTTACCTCCTTACATTTTCTGGCTGCCTGATTTGTTTTTATAGTAGAGTCACCAAGCTCCGGGTCATGGCTGGAGTTCTCCAAGAATTGAAACTGATCTCCAGACCATAGAGATCACTTCCCTTGGAGAAAATGGCTGCACTGGAGGCTGGACTCTAGAGCATTATACCCCATTGAGGTCCCTCCCCTGCCCAAACCTCTGCCTTTCCAGGAGCCACCCCTGAAATCTCCAGGAATTTCCCAATTTGGAGTTGGCAACTCTAATTAATAGCCACCATGAGACATAGAAGCCAGAAGCATGTGTGTTTGTGAGTGAATTAGATACTTGTTCATATATATTTTGGGCCTGCAGATCCTACTAGAAGCAGCAGCAATATTTCCTCCCACTTTCTTATGGTGCTTTGCTTTGCCCTTCCCACCATGTGTCATTCCCTCCTACCTACGCCAAAAGCAGAGTTGGGACTGTTAGTTCTTGATATGCCAGATCCAGGAGGCCCAGCAGTTCAGCATGTTGTTTGTGATTGCTACTCTAACACAGCATCTGATTGGCTCTAGCAAATCTCCCAAGATCTGGACAATAAATATAAGGGGAAAAAGTTTCCACGTTATCTACTTAGTAGAGGTCTTAAGCCTCTGCCTGACAGCTGCAGTCAAATGGCTGAAAGCAAACAAATTGAGACTGAACCCAGACAAGATGGAAGTGATGCTGCCTGGGAAGGCAGAGATATTAAAGGACATTGTGCTCCCCACTTTGATGTCAATCAGTTGACTCTCACAGACTCGCAGTTAAAAGCCTAGAGTTATTCTGAATCCAGCACAGTTGCTAGAGAAGTAAGTTAATGTAGCTGCAAACATGCCTTGTCTAAGTTCAGTTTAGCCTGGAAAATAGCCCCCCTACTTTGACATAGCCGACCTGGCTACCGGGATTCACACCACAGTAACATTGAGATTAGACTACTGCAATGCACTCTACATAGTTCTTGCCTCAAAGTCAACGCTCAGACTCCAGTTGGTGTAAAATGCCACAGCTCCGTTATCAGGAGCTAGATGAAGCATGCGTATTGCTCCCATTCTGCAGTCCCTCCATTGGCTTCCCAACAGTTACAGGGCTCAATTCACGGTACTGGCTTACTAAATCCTTCATGGCCCTAGTCCCTCATATCTCCAGGGCCCCCTCTCTCCCTATGTTCAACCACAGCAGCTTCACTCATCTAAGCAGGCCCTTCTGCAAGTGCCACCCTATACATAGGCAAACTCAACAGCTGCCATACACAGGTCTCCCCAGGGGTGAAAGCAGGGGATGGGGAGTTTATGGGGTAAGTATAGTGGGCTGACACTCAACTTGCATGTATCCTATGGGAATGATGTCATTCCCAGCATGATGTGGAAGTGATGGGTCACACCTGGGGTCAAATTGATCCTAAATACTAAATTGGAGGCCAATTTTTAAAAATACCCACCCCACCCCCCAATTTAGTATTTGGGATTGGTCAGATCCCCGGTGCGACCCAGTGTTTTTGCATCACTCCAGGAATGACGTCATTCCCAGCACGATGCAGGATGTTCCGGAACGCATGGGAGCACACTTCACCCCCCACTGCTGCTTTCCGGCATCTCCCCCCCCCCACCAGCCAGGAGTGCAGAGGCTGGGGGCAGGGACTGACAAACCTACATGCATTCTCTGTGGTAGCCCCTACCTTATGGAATGGCTTGCTGAAAGGGGTCAAGGAAAGCTCCCATTCTCCTGGTTTCTTGCAAACTGTGCACAACTCAGTTATTCAGTTGAGCTTTTTGCACAGGTAATAGGACTAGGCTGTAAGGAAATGGTTCAGAGAGATGCACTGGAAAGGGATAGGGACTGTATACTATACTACTCTGTATCAGATCTCTGCTTGTTTCCAACTTTCTGCAATCCTTTATTGTATTTTTTATTGACTATCCCAGCTGTTGATCATATTGACCTACTCTGTGTAATCTGCCTTGAGTTTCACCGAGAAACACAGACTATAAATAAGTAAATAAATATCTATAAGTATCCTCAGACCTGATCCGACAGTTTATCCTCAGATTTTCCCTCGTGGTAATGGGAATTGCAGCCTGTGCTTGGCCCCTCTGGACCCCATTAAATCATATCCTTTTACCCCCATGCGGGGGTCTTGCCCACCCCAGCCACTTGTGACAGAGAATCTCATAAATTAAATTATCTGTGTCAGTGGACCAATAATTTCTTTACGGACAGAGCTATTTTTCTGGCTGAACCCCTAAAGTGCAGTGCTGCAGAAGGACACCGATTCACTGAGCGAGCTCAGCTGTCTTCCAGTTGTCCATAGTACGGAAGGTGACTGGCTGGCATCTCCTCCTGGGCTGACACTGGCTTGGCTGGAGTCAGGACAAGTCCTACTGGGGGAGGAATGTACCTTTCTTTGAGGTGACAAAAGGCCTTGGATGAATTCTCCCTGTTTTTATACTGGCATATTTTTCATGGTATGCCTGAGTTTTGTGTTAAAGTATCTGTACCCAAATGCAAACAAATCTGCAACAGATCACCTTTTATAAAAACAGGTTTCTAGTCCTCATGACTTCAGAGAATAACTTAAGCAGTGCGGACAGTGCCTGCAGAAAGCCAGAGAAAGTGCTAAGGAGGCCGGTGGTCTGCAAAACATCATGTCCCTTTGAAATTAATAGCAGAAGCAAAATTATGCATCAGATATGAGAGAGGTGTTATTATTTTCTGGGGCAGAACTTGAGCAGGCAAGGATGTATTTGCATGTTACCTGGGCTTGGATTTCAGTGGCACATGCTTGTCTACAGCCTTCTCAGGGCAGTGCTGGGACTTGAACCTTGCCTTCCCAGTTCTTGCCCAACTCTCTGTCCTGCAGTCTGTATGGCTTTTCCAAAAAGGGGCTGTGCCTCTGACGAAGGCATGGCAGGAGGCTGTGCCATGCCTTATCCCTAACTGCTGAGCCACATCAGTTCCTCTATAAAGAGCTCAGCAGTCCTCCTGATAAAAGCACTTTGTTGAAAGATGTATACAATGCAGTTTGAAGCGTTTATTTGGTGCAGATATTGACTTGGACTGCTTTTGTCTCAGGACATTGAGCGCTGGAAACTCTCTGCTCACAGGAGACTATCGCCCATCCATCCCACATACAACCTGCATCCACTCCTTGTTGCATATTGTGCTATTGCAATCATTGGCCACTGGATTGCCCTGACCACACGATTGCTACAGCACAACAAGAGCTCCCTCAGTGTTTTTTCTCCCTGGTGTTCCAAGGCTTCCATCTCTATAGACGCTTCCAGCCCACACGTCCCTCCTCCCCCTCCCAAGCCCCCTTAATGGATGCCATTAAAATCTGTCCTCAGAGTTTGAGAGTGTTAAGCTAGATTAAATGGGAGGCGTGCAGAAGACCTCATCCATAATGAATAAGATAATCACTCAGCGGTGGTGGGAGCAAAGGTAGAATTGCTGTTCTGCTAGCTGGGGGGGGGGCGGGGGAAGGGAAGGATGGCAGTCCACCTGAGCCGGTGCAACACACAGCTGCCTGCATGAAGTAGGAATCCAAATCTTCAGGTTCTCTTTTGAGATTACCATTCTCTCCCTGCCTGGTAGTTGCCTATCCAAAACTAAATGCTTGCATTATATAAGAGAGGCAGGGAAAGCCACGTTCTGTTCAAATTCCCAGTTGTGCCCAGTGCCATATGGGTGTAGGAAATACTCCGTTGTCCTGATTAAGTCCTGCAGCACCTTCTAGCAGAGATGGTTGAGGAGGGACAGGGAGTTGACCTTGTGCATAGGAAACAGGGTGCCTCTGAGCACGTACCGATTAACCACAAACCAGCCTTTGTGCCTTGGGGATTGGCACACAGGGCTTTTGGAGCCAAAAGGGAGTAGCTTCTAGATAGGCTTGAATCAATCATACCTGTCTTTTAAACTCCATTAAGAAATGCATATTTGTGCAAGCAAGAGGACAGGCAGCATTGTTCTTTTTGACATGCTTTATGTTGTATTGGATGTTTGAAAGTTTTTGCTTGGTTTCGTTTTTGCATTTTGCAAAGAATCTTAAAAAATGTTTGGGGGCAGAAGTAGGTATCGGGATATGCCTTGGACTGCTTTAGATCATTCCTCATGGAACAGACTCAGAAGGTTGCTGTGGGAGACCAACTATCTTCAGTGTGGAAACTATCTTATGGGCTTCCACAGGGTGCAATTTTATCCCCCATGTTATTCAACCTATATTCAACCTTAGCCTTTAGGAAAAATCATTGTAGCTTCGGAACTGGGTGTATCAATATTCGAATGACAGCACTATATCTTGCTATCCAAATCCCCTGATGATGCAATAGAGGTCTTAAGCCGCTGCCTGACAGCAGCAATCTCGTGGCCAAAAACGTACAAACTGAAACTGAATCCAGACAGGACAGACATGATGCTGGTTGGGAAGGTGGAGATATTGAAGGACATTGTGTTCCTTGCTTTCGATGGGGCTCAGTTGACCACGATAGTTAAAAGCCTTGGGGTTATATTGGCTATAACATTGCTACTAGAGAAGCAAGTAAATGCCGCTTCAAAAAAATGCTGTCTTCAAACCCGGTGCCTTCTTCAAATTCCATCTCAAGTCTCAGTGAGAAAGGCAGACTATAAATAATGTAAATAAATAAAATAAAGGTAGGGGGCATAGGAGAAGCAGTGGAAATTTTGAGGACGGAGGCTATAGCTGGTGGCCCTGAAGTAGTGCTGCATTGCATACAGAAAATTTACCACATATCAAGAAAGACTTTGGTTGGCCATGTCTGTGTATGCCTTAATCAGGGCTATGAACTTTGTTTTTTGTTTTAACTTGAAAATTAGATACTCAAAGGATTCCCTAATTTTGCATGTACTGTATTGGCAGAAGATGAGCAGCCCTGGACACGGTTCTCATTTTAAAGAAGAACCAGGGTCTATAGACCGAAGCCCTTGCTTTCGATTTTTTTCAAATTTTGTACAGAGTACCAGGAGACAAAACGGCTTGGTTACGAGTCACATACTAGTCCTGTTTACTCACTGGGTTATCCTAAACACTATATTATGATATGCTTGTATAGGCTAAAATTAGTTGAGACTGATTTTTAAAAGCAACTAACAGAGCATAGGTTGTATGAAGGCCCTTTTCATCAAGCTGACCAGGTGCAAAGGGGTCTAGAGCTGCTGTGTTGTTTAATAAGAGAGAATTCAACAACTACAGCTTTCCTTCCCTTGCATGGCAAATTGAATTTGCTGAAATACACACAGCAACGCAAGTCACAGAAGCCTTCATCTCATTTGCATCTGGTCAGCCCAAACTTTCATCCCAGAATAAAAACAAGAGCCCTCCAAATGTAGTTTGTGTAAAGAAATCTCTCTCTGGTTGCTTCGATGTTTTGCTCTGTCAGTCAAAGAGAGGGGGGCTTTTGGGGACGGGGGAACATCTACGCTATGTCATCCTTTCATTGTCCACCACATCCCATTGTTTCCTGTTTGTTATTCCCTGACCTGGTTTGGTATGATCTTTTTGGAAACATTTCAATTAAAGCATGTTTGTGTGCCGTGGGGATGGGAAGCTGTGAGTTTTTGTAATTCCTGCCCACATCAGCACCTTTTCCCTTGTATCAGCCCTCCCGCTATGGCCACTATTGGTCTCTGCCACAGTAGGGCAATTTGGGGGCTTTTAAAAAGCAAGTGGCAATTGACATACTGCTATAGCATTATATTAAATCTTTCTGCTAGTTCCTCTGAATTTCCAGTTTTCATTTTTTTAAAAAAAAAGTATCTAGCCCTTTCTATTGATATGCCTTTCCCCTTATTTTCCTGCAATGAAAATATCATGTAAATTCTGGACATTCAGCGGACCTAGCAGATAGATAATGTTATAATGCTATAGCAATATGTTAATTGCCATTTTTAGATGCCCTCCAGTGGTGTGGGATGTGGGTGTGGCAACAGTGGGAGCTGAGGCAAGGAAAGGGTGGATGCTGTGTTGCCACTGTGAATGCCCCTATATTTGCAGTGACAATGAAAACTACATGGAGTATTGTTCCCATGTGGAAACAGCTGCAATGTCTGAGCAGATCTACACTATAGTACACTTGTAACAATTTCATACTACTGTAATGGCGCATATCACCCACTTATCCCCAAGTCCTGGCAATAGTACTTTTCATGAGTGAGCACTGAGAATTCTCTGTTAGACATCTGTAGATCTTCTCAAAGGACTGCATTTCTCAAAGTTCCCTGGGAGGAAAAAAAGAAGTGATTGAAGGATCCTACTCTTTGCAGCTTTTAAAAAATAGCTTTATTTTATGCATGTCTGGGATGAGAGGACCCATCTCATGCATATGACAGCTCATGCTAGAATAAAAGTGTGTTAATCTTTAAAGTGCGACAAGATTCCTTTTCCTGTTTCATTTCTCCTCTGCCTCATTTTAGCCCTCCTCCACCTGTAAGCAGATTGGAAATTGGAGCAATCCAGCAAACATCAGACCGTGTATGGTATAGTGGTTAGAGTGCTGGATTAGGTTCTGGGAGACCCAGGTTTGAATCCTTACTCTGCTACGGAAGCTCGCTGGGTGACTGTGGGCCAGTAACACACTCTCAGCTTAACCTACCTCAAAAGGTTATTATGAGGATAAAATGCAGGAGAGAAAAATGATGTAAGCTGCTTTGGGTCCCCAAGGAGTAGAAAGGTGTAGTATAAATGAAATAAATGAATGCAGCCACCAAAGAGAGAGTTAAAAACCAGTGCCTTGTCTTTGGAATGCATTCAGCTCCAGTTCCCAGGCAGTATCCCCTCCAGTCTTGCTTAATTTCACCTTGTGAAGCTCTTAAACAGTGAAATCATCTCATCCGTCTTTTGGATTGCAGCTAAATCTATATCGAGCTCTTGATGTCTCTCCCTGGAAATCTTGTTTTTCAGCCCTTGAAATGTTCTTGTAACTCCACTCTAAATTGTCTCTTCTTCCTCCCTACCTAAAGGAGAAAGAGAGCAGGCAGCAGAGAAACCAGAACTGGATCCAGCTTTTGAGTAACCTTCATAATTAAACCCCAGCCTCCTCCTCATTATAGTACAGCCAAGAATTGCATTAGCCCATTTTGCTGCAGTAGCATCTGCACCAGGGCCAGCACCAGGAGCTTTTAGCCTGCTGCCTACCCTTCCAGGTTTCCTCCAGGCACTCTGCTTCTGATTCCTCTTCCCGCTCAATTGTCTAGTATCCAGCCTTCCTGCCAATAGCATACAGCCTCTCCCTAGATCTTATTGATTTACTTGCAATTTGTCTGTGCCTCCCTTGCCCCAATGTGGGATTCAATGCATTAAAACCCATTTAGAATTTAAAACCACCAATCCAGAAACTGAAGAGGAGCTTACAGCGGGGTCAGGAACAGTGCAATAGCCAGCATGGCACAGGGCGGGCAAGAATAGAAAAAAGAAGAAAGTTACATTGCAGAATGTACAGCAGATAGATCAGAACTTGCACAGAAGGCACCAGGCCGATCTTCCTCAGGATGGAGTTTCATGACTGAAGTGCAACTACTGGAGAAGCCCTTTCCCTCTCAGTGGTGGTAGAAAGTGCCATCAACTCATGGCTGACTGCCTGTGCTCTCCAAACAAGAGACTCAGAGCCAAGCTACAAGTGACGCCTTACACAGGTTGGACACTTGTCAGCTTACCTCAAGTTTTGATGGGAAATGTAGGCATCCTGGTTTTACAGCTTGGCTCTCCATTACAGCTGCAAGACCAGGATGCCTACATTTCCCATCAAAACTTGAGGGAAGCTGACAAGTGTCCAACCTGTGTAAGGCGTCACGTGTAGCTTGACTCTAACAGAAGTGGTTTGCCATTGCCTGCCTCTGTAACCCTGGTCTCCTTTGGAGGTCTCAAACAAGGGGGCATTTGGAGGAGGTCCTCTGAAAATCCTCTTAGCACAATGGTACGGATGAAGCAGTCCTTCAGGCTCATACCAGTGCTATATAAGGTTATTCTCTCAGCCAAACTGCTATTACATTTTCCTGACAGAAAGTATAAATTTTAAATGATGGGACTTGGATCCTGAAAAACATATGCAATAATTGTATTGGCATTAAATTCTGGACTGACAAGAGAAAGTCCTTCACAAGGCATATCATTAACTGAAATTCATCAGCATGTGATGTTAATGTCTGCTCATTGAGAAGGCTTAAAACAAGGATTAGACAAGTTGATAGAGGACAGATTTGTCAGCCGAATTAGCCATGATAGCAAATTGGAATCTCCATGTTCAGAAGCAGTATATCTCTGAGTACCAGATGCTCGGGACAAACAGTGGGCTCCATGCGCATTCTGTGATCCTCAGAAGGCATTGGTTGGAAACGGAATGCTGGGATATGTAGACCTTTTGGTTTAATCTGGTCAGGCAACTTTAAGGACTTACGAAGTGGGATATGAATATGTATGTCTTTATCTCCTGATAGTAATTTCCCCAGACATTACAGTTTGCATTTTAGAGGGATACACATTCACACACAAACACGGAGTTAATTTTTTTTGAAGAGTATATTTAGAATCCGAAACACACAGAGGTATGTGGAGATGGTGGGTTGCATTTAGCAGGTGAGGAAAAGGCACTTTGTATATTCTCAGGAGTATTTTTTACTTCGTGCATTCTTACCCTGAGTTTTGGTTGCTGGGAACTCTGTCTTAGAAGAACTTGTGGTGGCTACCCTTCTAAGATGTCCTAAAGTTTAGGATACATCTGCATTTAGAGTAAATGAAACACATAAGTTGTGCATGTGGATGAGGGAGCGGAACTCGGCACTTCCTCCTCCCCAGTCATCTTATATCCTCTGGTTTGTTGATCGATTCCAGTGTTTTCTTGCAACCTGCTCTAATCCTAGAATTCACTCATTCAATCAGGACCTTTAATGGCATAATAATCCTGGAATTCAGGCAGGTTGAGAGAAAAATGAGGCAACCAGCTAAGCAAGGCTGGGACACAAAAGCAGGGTTTAGTTTCCATTTACTCTGGCCGTTTCCACACTGCTCACCGGCCACGGAACATTGCGCCGAGGTCCGCAATGTTCTGCAGTGCGCTGTTCCGTGGCCAGTAAGCAGTGTGGAAACGGCCTCTGTTTTGTTTAAAAATAAGCTCCCCCATCAAGGATCCTGAGAAAAGAGGGGAAATACACGCCTGTATTCTCTGTGCCCACTTTGCAAATGAGAATATGGATAGCCTATGAAACAGGGACCCTTCCCCCTACCTCCCTGAAATTTGGGAAGGAGGATCCCTTGGATGAAGCGTACAGCTCATGAAAATTGCATCCCAGTTGGGTCGGGGAAGGTTATGGGGGACTTGATTTCTCATTGAAACCAATGGACAAAGAGAAAACATTAAAAATGAATGAAACCAAAAACAAACTGCACTTTTTCCGGTGCACAGCCCTAATGTTTTCCTCAGCAGCAGCTTCATAAGAGGGTTTTTTTTTAATATTGGGAAAACAGCGCAAGGGAGAGAACAGGGCTAACTTCCCTCCCAGCAGCTTTTTAAAAATTTTTAAAACCCTCAAGTCATGGATCTCTCCCTGTCTCTTGTCTAGTTTGACTATAATTAGTCTTTTTTTTTACATGAAATAGAACAAAAATATAATCAGGTAGTGTGAAGATAACCAGGTAAGACTTAAAAAGAAATAATAACTAGCATACTGAATATACTATGAAAATGTGTTTAATTGTATGTGCTAAAGAGTACAAAAATTATAGGAAAAAGTACATATATATATACACACTAGATCATTAAAATAATATCAAACCAAACACATAAAAGATCTTTCACCCTCAAATCAGGCTTGGATTTGGATTTCAGGCTGTAATTTCCATCAATCATTCTTACCTAAGAAGTTTTACTGTGACTATGATACTGAAACCATGATGTTTAAAGACTCTATGAAGCCAAAGACAGGCCAACACTGTTGAAGGGGAAGGCATCAGCAACAGACTGCTGACAAACACCCAAAGTTCTGAGGGGAAGGTAGAAGGTTGATTTGTCCGAGACCAACCTCATACAAGGCTAAACAAAAGGAGAGCTGCATTCTCAGAAGACTACTTTTTTCTTAACAGAAAAGAGGCACTGTGAAATCCAGAAACTTGCAGCATTTTTAAATGACTTTGGACACGTTAACTGCGAACCGCAGTGTCAATTCACATGTGGCAGAAAATATTATTACACGGAAACACATATTATGAATTCTTGAACACCATGGTATAGGCCTAGATGGCTCTGCTGTCCAGTCTCTGTGAGTGCCATCTACCTCTCTTCCTTCAACCCCCATCTCAAGACCTTCCAGTCTAAAATCTTTGGGTTAACCTCCTTCCCCCCATCCTTAGTTGAAATGAAGGATAAGTACTTGTAATTGTTGGGGGGGGGCGCTAGAAAAAACAAACAGCATGCTATCAACACCTTCTCCAGGATCTGTCTTGAAAGCAGGTGGCAAAAACTCGACTGATGCAGCTACCTCTTTGCAATATACATGAAGTTGTACATAAACAGGAGTTGGTTAAATTGGATCACTCATTATTCAATTCTTAAAAACAGTAAGTCAGATGCATGCCCATGAGAAGCCACACAGTGATACAGGTAGGCCAGACATATGCAAAAAACCTAGATGCCTAAAGAGCTGGACCTGCAGCAAGAATTTGGGTTGCATTGTGGTAGAAGACAGGAAGCAGGTTTCTCCTGTTATCTGCCTTCCAGAAAATCTCTCTGGCTCCTATGTAAGATTTTGCATACATCACTGGAAATGATACCATCTCTCTAATTCTGCATTTTCATTGGTGTGTGTATGTCTGTTAACTCTTGCAGCTGGTCAATGGCAGTGCCAACTCACACACACACACACGTTGTTCTGTTTCCCAGCTGCTCCCAAGACCCAGATGCCCAACCTGTGTTCCACATCGGTGTGTTTGACAGATGGGGCATTTGTACTTACCTGCTCTTCCACTCTGTCCCCCTATATTAATCAACTCCATTGTTACACAGCTGGCCTAGAATTTCAGCTAGTAGTGCCTGTCCCCTGCCAAGGCTGCTCTGCTTAGATCATTGCCCAGACCAGCTTGGCCATGGGGCTGGCATGCTCCCAGGAAACCAGTGTTGCCAAGGGGTTCCCATTACTTCTTTTCTAAAATTAGAGGTACCAAGGCGCCACATGGCCTGGAAGTCATGCCCTCTGTTCATGGTTCACTTTTTTTTCAGCATGGCAGGAGTGGCATTGTGTGTCTCTTGGGGGTGTACAGAAGTCATGCTGCATGCATTTAAACATGCATTTTCGAGAGTAGGTGGCTAGTCTGGATTAATTAATCCAGAATATAAAGGAGGTTGTGAACAAATACTGTGTATGTTTTGTGTGTAATGTATTAGTGTTCAGCACCATCTGTGTGTAAGACACTTGAGAGCTGCTGTAGCATAGTGGTTCTGTGGTTGGGCTGTGAATCAGCACTCTGCTGGTTTGAATCTCACTACTGCCATGAGTTTAATAGGTGGCCACTCCTCTCAGCACTAGCTGAGGATAATAATAACACTGACTTTGTCCACTGCTCTGAGTGGGGCATTAATTTGTCTAGAAGAGCGGTATACAAGCACTATTGTTGTGATTGTTATTGACAGGACTGTTACAGGAAATATAGGTCTCTTTCCCAAAGAGATTACAGTGTAATTGATGGGGGAGCTGAGGGGAGGGCTGTGAGAGGCTCAGATGAGAAGGGTGAAATGTACACAAAGGCATTAGTTTGTAGAGAAAACCAATGCCAGGGATGATTTCTCCTTCACACTCAACCAAATGTCCCTGAATGGATCCCCCCTGACCCTCCTCTGTCTGTCTTTGTCCTCTGCAGGTGATGCACTTGGCCCAAGTGACTTTCCTCATCCATGCCTTTGGATCCACCTTCACCCTGGACCTTGAACTCAACCAGTAGGTATTCGGGATGTGTGTGGTCCTTTAAGCTGAGATGTGGGAGCATCACTGGGAAAGGAGGGTTCGGCATTGGCTGGGCAGAACCCCACAACTCTGTGGCATTATATATAAATGGAGGTCTGTAGATCCATCCCAGCCAGATGGAGAGAAGGCCTGGAGCTGCAGGTGTGCAGAGCTCTTGGAGGACTGTGCACCACTTCAGCATCCAGGTGGGAGGATGGCAGGACCCTCCATATTTAAAAACACATGTGGAAACGTGTGTATTGCATTACAGAGAAGATAGGGCTGGCCCAAGGGATTTGGGGTACCCTCACCAACTGGCTTTGCTGCCCCCCATCCTTGCACCATAGGGACCCCCCCCCCCAACACACCACATTCACTGGGGCCTTGGATGTGGCTTGGATGTTGGGAACAGGTTGGGAGATAAAAGTAATGGGCGAAAGAGCCCCACTTCCTGGCCCACCCATCGCCCTGCCACCCTACAGAGGGGGGAGGGAAGAAAAGGGCCCATCCCTGAAGGAGGGAGGGAGGGAGGGAAGAAGCAGGTTTGCTGCAGGAGGCAGCACCTCAAGCTGCCACTTGCTATGGCAGACCCCAAGGCTACAGGCAGGCGTGGGGGGGGGGTATAAGTCTGGTATTGGTACCCTTCCATTTCTGGCATCCGAGGGCCAAGCTAGAAGTGATGAATTGCACTTGAGTGGCAAGTGAACAGACTCACATGTATTCCTCGAGTGACCGAGTGGAGTGCAAGTAGAGTGCAAATGAACAGGGAGGAATACATGTGAGTCTGTTCACTTGCCATTCAAGTGTAATTTGTCACTTCTAGCTTGGCCCCTAGGCAATTGCCTAGGTGTGCCTAATGAATGGGCCAGCCCTGAGATAAGACTATAGACATGTTTTTCTTCGCCCACTAGTTTCCATGTGCAGGGAACGTCTTTTAGGTGGAACATTCGGAGAAAGTCCCAGGTTCAGTCTCTGGTCTCTCAGGCTGACTTGCAAGTCAATTTGGCACCAGGTCTAGGAAAGGCACGTCTGACCAAGACCTTGGAGAACAGCAGCCAATCAAAGTACATGGTGCTGGGGTGGAGGGACCAATGGTAGAAGACAGGTTTCATGCAGCATTTTCCCCTCCAGCAGTCTGACATAGGACAGTCCAGGAGGAGTTCCATGTCACCATGCTCAGCCTGTGGCTTGGCTCTTAGTCTGGAATGCCCCCCCCCCCCTTTTTAGTGCCAGAAGGACTTCGAGATCTCTTTCGTAAACTAGCTTTACTATCCAGGAAAGGGAGCTTTGATGCTCCCTGTAAACACCGAATGAGGGGCAAAACAAGGACAGCTGAATTGCAAGGAAAGGGACCACAAGTTGGTGAAGTGAATATCCTAGTTTCATTATGCAATCTTTGATGTGGCCACCATTAGACTGTTATATTTGGTTGTGGTTTTCCCATCTCAAATTGGTTATGAAACAGACAGAAAAGATGCAGAGGAGGGAAACTGAAATGATCACAGGGTAGAGAGAGTGACTAGAGACTCTCTCTCTTCTCTCTCTCTCTCTCTCTCTCTCTCTCTCTCACACACACACACACACACACACACACACACACACACACACACACACGATTCAGGACAGATGTAAGAAAGCCCTGCTTTGCACAATGAAACGTAAACTTACAGAATTTGTTGCCACAAGTTGTAGGGGTGGCTGCCAAATGAGAGGCTTTTAAAAAAGGTTTGGGGGAGTAGATAAATTCCACACAGGTAGTTTCCTGACAGGCTCCTGAACCCTTTTTCTACATTAAAAAAGCAGGCGCACAGTTTCTCTATTTGAATTGGGGCTGCTGCATGAGGTTTTCCCATTAACCTCTGTGGGGCTGTTTCAGATCAGGTCAGCGGTTCTGGGGGATGCTTACCCCACCCCCCTTCACTGTGATGCTAAGTTGAATTGGAATCCCAGGAACTGTTTTTGTTTTTATTTTTGTTTTGTAACAGAAAAGAATTGGGTACTTGTGCATAGAGCTTGTAGCTGCACCTCAAGTTTTGGCCCTGAGGAGCAAATCCTGGCATAAACTGTAGCACAGTGGTTAAGTGGTTCGGCTGCGAATCAGGGCCGTTTCCAGATGGCTTACCTTCTGCCGCTCCATGCCGCAACGTCGCGGCTTGTGCCGGGGAAAACGCGAAATATTGCGTTTTCTCGTGCGAGTTTTGCGCAATGTCGCACAAAACTCGCGCGATATTTCGCATTCGCCCCAGGATGAGCCGCGACGTTGCGGCATGGAGCGGCAGAAGGTAAGCCATCTGGAAACGGCCCAACACTCTACTGGTTCGAAGCCCACTACTGCCATGAGCTCAGTAGGTGGCCTTGGATAAGCCACTCCTCTCAACCCCAGCTCCCCAGCTGTATTGTGGGGATAATAATAACACTAACTTGTTCACCTCTCTGGGCGAGGCACTAATCTGTCTAGAAGAGCGGTGTATAAGCACAGTTATTATTATTATAAACTATGTGAGACAGTGTTGTCAGAGTCATACCTGCAAAACTCCCAGGCATTCATAAGTTTCTCACTGCCGTTCTCAGATGAGAAAAGAAAATTCAGGGGTCAGATGGATTTTGATTCGATGCTGCCGATTAATTCTGATGCTGAAGTCTGAGCTTTGAGAATGAATAATAGAAGTGAGAGTGCCTCTGAGCAAACACAGAATACTTCACTCTCCTCATTGCATAACAATAACCAACCACTGCACACTGCAACTGAGACGGTGGTGCAGGACTTTCCGGGTCAGAGGTTATGGCAAGCCTTGCTCCTTGTTCGAAAATTAACTTCCTGAAATACCCGTGCAGCTCTGTTTCTGGAAGTTACCTCTGAAGTTGTTATGGGAATGCAGGCGCTGACAGAATGCACTGACTTGTTTTCAGAAACTGAACATGGAAAAAACTGGCACTCCAATTCCACATGCACCACTTTGTCTCTGCAGCAGAAGTCCTGTGGGAGGGTTTTCACCTCCTGTCCTGTGCGGATGTGTGAGGTGGTGTGTACTGGCAGACTTCATGTGGGGGCGTGCAAGGCTGCAAGTTAGTGTGTGCTTGTGTGTACATAATGTTGGCACATAACTGCAGCTGAATGTGACAAGGAGAGGGAGCGACGGGGGGGGGGGGGTGAGTGTTTGCTGGCTGCTTTTCTGTTCCCATTGGCATGCCACAAAGGCGTGGGGGGTGTCTGTGTGATTACATGAAGGAGTTGCATACATTTGTCTGATAAAGTTTTTATTATGAGATTATGCAAGAGAGGAGCTACTGCACATGAATTCCTCTATGTTTATTGATGGGGGCTGTTTAGGAGTAAAGCGGTTGTAGATGGTAGCTTGTGCGTGTCCCAGAAGGGGACTGGGTTCCAGCATAGTTCTGTGCAACTCTTTTACTATGTTGGTGGCTCCTGATATTAGTCTGAAACAACCAGAAGATATTTAAGAGGACAATCAGTGCTTAATTCTCCAAGGACAGAAGGTGAGGCTGGCCAGAATCTGTACCTTTGGCTCCTTAATCCTGGAGACTTTCTGACAGGCTGTGGTTGCTCAGCAGTGTGGGAATATCATCCTGCCCATGTTAAGAGGCTCTCTGGTCTTGATACTTCACATATATTCTAGAGCTGAGTCCTACCAATGGAAACAGGTTCAACAGGTAGAGTCTTCACATTATACCCTCCACCTTAGACACAAACTGACTTAATGCACAAATGATTGACATACGTATGTGATCATGTGTGTAGATGTAGGCATGTAAAGCACAGTGCATAAAGTTTAGTGGCTATGATAACTTTTGTGTGGTTGTATTTTTGCCAGCGTTCATGAGGATTTATGCATGTGATTGTGCTAATTGATTTTACACGTGTGGCAGAATGTATGCCTTTGTGTGTGCCTCTGTGCGCATGCATGTGTAAGACTAAGTGAAAGAGGCTGTGATTGTGTGCATGACACCATGTTCAGATTTGTAAGATGAGCATTTTTAGGAGACGTGGTGTGATAATACACGTGCAAATATTGCATGAGTCTGTATAAGTGGCAATGTGTGCATAGATGATAGGGTGTCTTGTGAAACTGTCTGAGGTTTTGTGTGCTGATTCGATATTCCATAATCCATGTATGCCATTTTTTCATGGCAGTCAACAGTTATGTGTGAGTATGTCTGACTGTGGGAGGTGGTGGAGTCCCTCTTCCCCCTCTGAACAATGGCATTAAGTGAGTGTCCTTGAATATTTAATGGGGCCTCCAGAGCCATTTCTGTCTCCCCTCTCCCCGACAAGTAAATTAAACTCAAGGCACACGGTTACCTGTAAAACGAGGTGGCTGCTGAGTCTTGGGTCGTAACCAGAGACGGTGTGATTAACCAGAGTGTCTGGTGATTTTATTTCATGCCTTGCTGTGCCTGCTTTTGCTCTGGTGAGCAGCTGCCCTGATACCTAGGGAATGCCTGTTTTGAGTGCTGGGATTCAATCTTGGAATATATCAGATAATAACAAAAGAATGCCTGTTAGGCATGCACAGAGTACATTTCCATTTTCACCAACCAGCCTTTAGACATCTGGAAAGAGCGCATAGGACCTTGTTACCCCTAAATTAGAGTTGCCGAGGAAGTAATTTTATATCTCAAAGGCTGAGTTAAATTAACTCATCCATCCCCCAACCTGAACTTTCTATGTCTGTTCAAAGGCCACCCTGGGTGAGGCCCAGAAGTGTTACTTTGCATCTTGGGAGGTTTTTATTTATTTATATTTCAATTTATATACCGCCCATCCCAGGGGCTCCGGGCGGTGAACAGTTTAAAATCGATAAAAACAAAAAACAACAATACTAAAATCAATATACAAAACAATAATGAAATAAATTAACCAAGTGCATTGGTGGGGAGAACCCTCCCCCACCCCAAAGGTGGGAGGCCGACATGGCACCGCCCCCTTCAACCACCGAACGCCTGGCGGAACAGCTCTGTCTTACAGGCCCGGCAGAACGATAATATGTCCCGCTGGGCCCGGGTCTCCATTGACAGAGCGTTCCACCAGGCTGGGGCCAGGACTGAAAAGGACTGAAAAGGTTGGTGGCCAACTTGTGGGTGCAGCCTGGAGATCTGATCTCCCAGAATTATAACTGATTTCCAGGCTACAGAGATCAGTTCCACTAAAGAATGGCTGCTTTGGAGCATGAACTCTATGGTATTATATCCCACTGAGGTCGCTCTGCTTCCCAGACTCCACCCTCAAATCTCCAGGAATTTCCTAATGTGGAGCTGGCCACCCTGTTGGGAAAGCTGAAGTTAGAGGAGAGCTCCCTTGTGTGGATTCAGAATTGGGGATGAGATTGGGCCTTGCATTTGATGTAGACTGTACTGGAAGGCTCTACAAACATGCCAAGGAGAAACCGAATGCTAGACGTTATCCTGAGCAGTGGGGAAAGGTGAATGGGGACAGGAAGAGGCACGTGAGGAGAGTAGTAGAGAAACTTTGATTTTGTAAGAAAAGGGTGGGAGAGAGGAAGGCTGGGAATGTGGCCCCACACATCTGTGCATATGTTTGTGTTTCTTTCCTTCTACCCACCCCCTTTACCACTCCCATTCCTTCTCTCACCAGCCACCTGCTGTCCTCGCAATATGTGGAGCGTCATTTTGGACAAGACAGAAATATGAGCCATACCACGGTAAGGGGAGGAAGACTATTCTGAATAACGCTTTGGAGCTATGCTAAGTCTCCCCACCCCCATCATGCCCAGAGTGAGTAACTGAAGGCAGCTCCCAAAACGAAAGGCCAGAGGCCCTGAGCTTTTAGGCCAGAGAATTTAACTTCCAGGCAGGGGGAATGCTAGCATGTTTCTTTTCACATTACTTCTTTGTGCCCTACAATCATCATTTATTATCACGTTTTTATCTCACTCTTCCTCCAAGAAGCTCAGAGGAGCATTCTTGGTTCTCCCCTCCCCCATTTTATCCTCACAACCCTGTGAGGTAGGTTGGGTTGAAATAGAATGACTGACCCAAGTTTCATGGCAAGTATAGATTTCAGCCCAGATCTCTCTGGTCCTAGACCAACACTCTTAACTGCTATCCAACACTGGATCGCTCTTCTGATGCCCCTGTAAGTATGGAAAGGGCTGTCAGGGTAGAGAGGAAGGCCTCTGGTTATCTGCAGTTGCAAGTGGAAGAGGGGGCTTGCAGAGACTGAGTAGAAAAGAATGAATGGGCGCTCTAGAAATAGCCCGCTGGCAAGCTGGGAACTTGTGCAAAAGGCAGCTTCTCATATAGAGCATCAATAATGCTAAGTGCTTGCTAAGTGGCCAGACCTGCGCACTCTCCCAGGCCCAGCCCAAGCAGCTTCAACCAGATCCTTTGGGGCCTGTCTTGCCCCCTCCCTGCTTTGCAATGAGCCCCGGCTTCACTCTTCCCTACCTAAGCTAACCTGAACCACACAGTCTTCTATAAATAGGCAGGAGGAGGGCGGGGAGGGGAGTGTTGCTTCTTTGCTTCGCGTACTGCAGCAACCTGGAGCACCAGCCTGTACAGAGGAGGAACAGCAGGCACACCTGTGAAGTGGTGCATGAAAAAATGGTGTCAGGAGAAGAGAGGAGGAATGCCCAGCCATGGAGCAATTTTGTGTGTATCGCATGATTGGGTGCCTCCAGTGCGTACTTCCTTTGTGGGCCGACTGGCTGGATTGGATGGTGGTGGCGTCCTCCATCCATCTTCATCACTCTCTGTTGGGGCATCGTCAGCATCCAGGCGTGACTTGATCCCTTTCTCTTGCCTGCAGCAACAACTTCTTATACCACAGTAGTGCAAAATCCCACCCCCTCCACTCAAGGCTTGGTCCTTGCTCGGACTCTCTCTCACCTCAGCTGCTGCATCTTTGGGGCCCTTCTGCAGCTGCTCCTCAGGCCTCTAAGGTTGATCCAGAATTTTGTCACTAACATCCTTCACCTTGCTCATCACTGGCAATGTAGCACCTCTTCTTAACAGGGACAGTTCTCGGGCCAGGCTTTCCAAGCAGCTGACCTCCCCTTCTGGGCTTCTGCCAGCTGGGTCAGAGCCAGAAGCCAATGAGTGTAGCTTGCTTGGGTTAGCAACATACCATTAATGGGCCCTTTCCCTGTCCTCCTGTTGCTTTCCACATCCCATACAATCACCCTTCCAAGTGCTCCACAGCATGGCTTCTCCCTCTCTTGCTATCTTGTCCTACCCAGATGCCCCTGACCTCATCCTTTACTTCTCCATCTCTGCTATCCTCCGCCACCAGAAGAGCTCTTGCTCTCTTCAGCAACCCCACCCTGCCCCTATGCTTGAAACTCCCCTCTCAAAGCACTGTTGTGGCACCGTTTCTCTCCTTCTTTCCCTTCCTTCAAATCCCTCTTCAATGCCTGCAAAGACATTTGCCCCTGAAATGAACTGAGATCTAACTGAGAGTAAATTGCACATATTCCTGGAGCACTTCTAACCCTTCTCTCCCACCTTCCTCCCTTCCCTTCATTGTATCCCCTGCTGTTGAAACTGAACTTGCAAGCTCCTCGGGGCAGGATTCTGCCTTTCAGCTGGGGTTATTCTTTGAAGCATACTGATGGCACTATAGAGCTAAAGAATGGCCAGTTCTTTCTTAGCAAGCATCTCCTTCATTCGTGGAGCCAGAACAGGCATTAACAGATGGGTGTGGGGTGGGAATGAATGAACATCAAGAACAAAATCTTCCCTCCATCTAAAAACAATGGAAACTCTTGCCAGTTTTGAAGTACAAAACTTCAGCTAACTTGACTTCTGTTCCCCAAAACCATGCTCGGCAAGAAAATTTGTTTATTTGCTTATTTACTTCATTTATACTTTGACTTTATCCCCAGCGGGGACCCAAAGTGCCTTACATCATTCTCCCCTCCTCCATTTTAACCTTAGAACCACCCTGTGAGGTGGATTAAGCTGAGATCATGTGACTGACTCAAGGTCAGTCACCTTGAGCTTTGATGGCAGAGCAGGGATTCGAATCTGGGTCTCCCAGATCTAGTCCAGCACTTTAACTCCTGCACCGCACTGGCTCTCTAAGGGCTGCAGACAATATGGACGGTAACAGCCCAGCCTAAGCCCCAGTTAGAATGACGATGAAGCACCATGTTGGAGAAATGCCAAGTTACACTGGTGTATTCAGAGATACACTCGTGTATCTCACAGATTGGCCTGAATATCTGGAGATTCACCAGTGGAAAGTCATGCCACCATGGCTGCTACAGCACCACAGGCTGGGCTGGGACTGCCTGTCTTGATGAGGAGGGAGGGAGTTTTTAATGAAGAGCAGTCTCACATCAGCGACTGGTAAAAGGCTCCTCTCTCTGTTAAAGGGCCCTCTCCAATCCTTTTGAGGCTCTATAGGTTAAAGCCTGCGTTCAAACCAGAGTGCAAAACCCCAACCTTGGAGACTACAAAGGAATGATTTAGCCTTTGCACACAGGCTTAGCCCTGAATCCCATCCCGTGTTCTATAGAGAAGCCTGGCAATAATAAGCAGAAGGCTTCTGAGCATGTAGAAAGGGCATTTCACCCACTACCAGGCACACCCTTGCTTCAGGGGTCCGGCCAAGGACAATAACGCATCTTCTAGGTATGTTTGGGCTCCAGCACTTGTCTTTCAGGAAAGTAACCATTGCCAAGGATCCTCAAGCCCAACCTAGAGGGCTCCTTGCTTGTGGTACCTCTCTAGGGCAGGATTTAGCCCTGGGCCGAGGGTGCTGGTGCCTCCCCTTTAGCAGGTGCCAGGATAAGGCTTCACTGGACCTGGTTGGGCCATTCTGACTGTATGCCCTTGAGCAGCACAAGGAAAGCTCACACTCACTGTGGCCTGTCTCTGCTCTGTTTCAGGGAGCCGGTGAACACTGCTACTATCAGGGGGCTCTCCGTGGGGAGGCAAACTCTTTCGCAGCCCTGTCCAGCTGCCACGGCCTGCGGTGAGTAGCCAGTACTGCCAGTGGGAAGGGAAACATCAAAGGGGGAGCCATGTTTCCTGTGGTCCAGGATACGCAGGATGCCAAACCCGCGTTACCATTCAGGTGGCCAGTCTGGGAAGCTGGACTCAGAAGGTGCTTGTGTGTTGCCAAAGTACATGCTGCTAAGATGGATTGCAGCTTAGAACTCAGGACTTCCCAGCTCCACAGCATGAACGGTCTGCAGGCTCTGTGTCCTGACGGCATGCTGTCTGTGGTACCATAAGCCTCACCAGATCATCTGGTGGCTTTGTACACAGCAAAGTAGTGCCATCTCTCACAAGCATCTTAGCAAAGTAGTGCCATCTCTCAAGCAGTCTGTCTTGCAAAGGGTTGCAGGGGCATTTAGGCAAAATATCTCTTGCATCCCTGTTCCTGGTGAAGTTCTGCTTCAGAACAACTGGAACAAAATGATTGCATGGCATGGTACGGGTCTAAGGGGCAGGTGTTGAACCGTAGTTCATAAGCTGAGGTTTTGGCCATTGATGGTTGGCTGCTCGACCATTGACCACTGCAGGCCAACGGTGCTGCAGTCAACTTCTGTTAACAGACACCCTGCGATTTCAGCTGGAGCCCATAGAATAGCTTGACCGTTTGGTGCTTTTATAGCAAGGACTTTGTAGTTTTATTTCTATAAAATATTTGTGTTCTGCTTTTTCAAATACAGTGTTCAAAGCAGATCAAAGACCAAATGCATACAATAAAATCAACGAAATTAATTAAGCTAAACTAAAACTTAATCAGTTAAGCTGAGCTTAACATCAGAAAGTTTCCAAAATCATACAAATCCAATGGCACTTTAAAGAGTAATAAAAATTATTCTAGCATTAGATTTCATGAATCAGAACACCATCAGATGCATGAAGGCTACATTCATAATAGGAATATTTATACTTAAATTTACAGGCAACACAAAAGTTGGCGTTGGGGGATGTTAACAGAGACAGGCTGGTTTGAAGAAAAACAACCAAAAAGAAATCAATTAATTCAGAGTAGATGGGGACCATTCCTGACTGTTGAAGATGGGCAGAGTAGGAGTAACATAAAATCAGATCTTATCAAGGAAAGTACAGTGGGAGACAGGATAAGCAGAATGAATGAACATCCATACAGTGTGGGTCATGCAAAACTATTAATGAATGAGGAAACTGAACAAAGCCTGATAGGCGGATAGTGTTGAGCCCCTGGATGAGACCTAATCCAGCACTTCCACTGGGATTCTCCTTGTATTAACATCCTTCTCAGTTTAAAAGCCCACCTTTTCCCCTTTAGAACGCTACGAACAGCATGGAGAACCTGGTTTCAGTTGGAGAAACTGAGTGAGCGTGAAGGGTTAAATGCCCCCATCCCTTCCTGCGCTGCCTCAATCCAAATCCCAGCTGTGCTTCCACACAATTTACCTTTTACATATTGATGGAGGTCTGTGATCTTTGTCTTGCCTCTTTGCACCGTAAAATACATGCCCTTTTTTGGAATCCATTATGGTGCCCCGGACAAAGACGGTTACTGCTTACAGTGAGGTTTGTGGCCCTGTTCACAGTAAGAACCAATTGCTCATTTCCCTAAAATAACCCAGTAGACTACATTATATCGTGCTTACAAACAGTATTTTCTTTAGCATATGATACTTTTATATCCATATTTTCCATCCAACCTATCACTTCTACAATCTGCCTTGTTCTCATCTGCCTAAACCTTTTTGCTGCAGGAGTGACCCTCTTTCAATCTTTTGGCAAAGAGGAATTCCAAAAATGGCAACAGTAGCTGTGATATAAATCTCACATGCAGTGAAAATGAATGTAGTGCTGTTCATATCAGAAGGTGTGATTGGGCATTATGCCCGTGCCGAATAAATTGGATATTTTTGTGATAAAAGACACGGCTCCAAATTAGCTCTGGTTTCAGACATGTGGTTTCTGACTTGACTGTTGTTCTGATCATCGCCATAGGAAATGTCTGGAATCTGTTTATTGATTTATTCGATTTTTATACCGCTTCTCTTCAGTTAAGAGCTCGAAGCTGTTCACATAAATAATCAGTTAATCCCTGTTTGGTCCTGCCCAGCTTCTGGCCAGACCCAAGCCATAAGGACAGAAGATCAGACCAGGGAGGGTCCAACTAGTCCAGAATCCTGTTGAGCACAGAGGTACATCAGTTGCCCTGGAGGGCCAATACTCAGGTTGAGACCTTGTAAAATACCTTGAACTGATGCTGGTACCTTATCAGATAAATATCAAGCACAATTGCCCCATAAAACTGTCAATTCTGCGGATGCAACAGCTTTCTTTTTTTTAATAGCATTTTTCTTTATTTAGACTATAAACAATAACATAAAAATTATAAACAACAAACAGATTTTTTAAAATTCTAAAAAGAAGACACACTAACAATACATAAACAAATGAAAAAAGAAAAAGAGAAAAGGAAAAAAACCTCCTAACACTAAACTACAGATTAAGTTTTGATTTTCTCTGCCACAAATATGGATGACATTCAGAGTCTCACTTATTCCAAGTTAAACATAAGAGCCCTCTATTTTCTATTGTTCATGATTCTTAATCCATAAATCCAGATATTATCAAGTCCTTATTATCCATTTCATGTAAAAAGTCTATAAATGGTTTCCATTCATTCAAAAATGTAACTAATGTCTTTTCCCTAATCAGTGAAGTAAGTTTTGCCATTGACGCGAACTCCAAGAGATGCCACAGCTTTCATAAGACATTTAAATAGGCAATCTTTCTTCTCCTTATGAGGCAATATCTTGGCAAACCAGATGCTAAAGATGCCGTTTCATCACGGTCTGATAGCGGGTGCTGGGATGGTCTTTCCAATAGCTCTGCCCGAGTGATTAACTTGTTATTGTTTCTCTGCACCCCTCCTCAGCGGTGTTTTCTCCGATGGAAAGGCAACGTACCTTCTGGAGCCTCATGATTCTCTTGAGCAACTGGAGGTAAGGCTTGGACAGGGCTGTAATTCCATCACTGCCATGGAGACATCTAACTTGGGTTTCAGGCCCAGAGGTGAAGGGAAGGCCGCGGGAAGTGGAGCATGGATTAGCTTGCCATTTGTTTATTCCCCTCATCTCTAAAGCCCTCTTTGTTTTCCAAATTTGTTTGGCTTGCACTTAAAGTGGAGAGGTGGAGTTCAGTTCCCTACTTTTCGTGATGCTTGCGGGGTGACCACAGCCAATCATTTCTCTCTGCCTGACTTACCTGACATGGTTCTTGTGAAAACAAAATAGGACCACCTCCTTATCTTTGGTGGAATGGTGACATATATGTATAGTACATTTTTATGTTACGGGTTTTTGGTTCGGTGAACCTAAAAGAGGGATGCCAGTTTCGAAAACCACAGAAACAGAATAACCTAAAGGCCATTTCAGTTGATGCTTTTAAAATGATTTTGCTCCCTGTTTTTCATAATACACACTATAGCGTTCAGTTTAAGATTTACATAAGGGAAGTTCGTTTTTTAAATAAGCATTTTTCCTTCCTCCTGAGGGACGTGGTGATCTTATGTCTCTGCAGTGTATGGTTGCAAACCCTCTAACATTTCACAAAGGAGAACAGGTGTCTGAATAAGTCAAAACCTCCAAAGGTCCAGCATTCAGTTACAAAAGCAGTATTTCTCTGAAGCCTTTCCCCAGAGAAATCAGGTCTTTCCAGAGCCATTTAAGTGGAACATCTGCATGATGTGTGTTGGGCGTTCGGCATCTCTGAAGCGGCATTCTTTTCCCCATTCAGCCTATCACATTTCCACACATCCATTTGCACAGGCACTGTTAAGGAATTTCCCAGGATGCCTCCTCTCACTCTGGTTGCCATAGCAGCAAATGGAAGGAGATTCCAATTACATCTTTCCTTCCCTCTTTGGAGAGCCTTAAGCCTCCATGTTCCTGCCCCTATCCGCTATTATGTATGAATATTAAATGCATATGCTCTCCTCTGCTCCTGTATTCAACACTATGACATTTAGTGTGAATATGAAAAGAAGCTTGGTAGAAAATGCAGAATTAATAGCTTACCACCAACACAGGCTGGAGTTGGGGCCTGACCTCAGGGCTTAGACCTGAAACTTTGAACATTAGGGTCCTCTGCGCTGCAATGTTTGAAACAGTCATGCAGGAGGGAATTCCTCTGCACATAAGGAGGTTGTTGCGTTATTACTGAACTAAAATTCAGGGACACTCGGTGCATGAGGTGGGGCAATGGAACTGTGTTCCATTGATCTTGATCTTCTGGTGGGCCAAATTAAATGTGACAGTGACCACAAGGTGGTCATATTAAAGTGATTTAAAAATGTTTTAAGGGCCCGGTCCTGATCAGGCCTGCAGCACAGCTCTCTTGTTCACCTCAGGACTTTTTCAAGTACCAAAACTGCTTTGGGTGGTGCAGCCATTTTGGCACCATAAAGTGTGTATGTGTGTGTGGGGGACGGGGACGGGGACAAAAGCCCCTCAGAGCCAAACTACAAGTGACGTCTTACACAGGTTGGACACTAGTCGGCTTCCCTCAAGTTTTGATGGGAAATGTAGGCATCCTGGTTTTACAGCTTGGCTCTCCATTACAGCTGCAAGACCAGGATGCCTACATTTCCCATCAAAACTTGAGGGAAGCCGACTAGTGTCCAACCTGTGTAAGACGTCACTTTTAGTTTGGCTCTCTGCCCACTGTGTTGTGGGCTGAGATTGAGCATTTTAAAATCACTAAAATAGCAGTGACACCCCTGTGGTGGCCATGAATATGCTGTCATGTCTACTTGGGCCCTAGATGTCTTCTGCATACACTTGTAAGCTCTGTGCAGAGGAGCAAATGGGAGCCAAGAGAAGGAACTCTATCTCTCTGTCAGTCTGCCTGCCTCTCACTCTCTCACAGACATACTTGTAAAACACTCGTAGATTTTAATGTTTCTGTGCAGCACTACTTTCTATAGAATTCCCATTCCTTTATCTACGCCAGTGTTATTCACGGTGCGGCTCAATGATCACCTACCAAAAGAGTCACATGACTACCATACACCTTGTTAGCCACCAAACACAGACATAGAATAGATATAATAATATTAAACAAGAGGGGAACCATGAGACACATGGGGAGAGGGATCCCATTTTCTCCCCCCCCCTTCCTTGACAGTGATGGCAGCTCCTGCTCCCATACCAACTTCCTTTCCGCACCTCCAGCTGCCTGGTTCATGCAAATGGCAGCAGCATGTGTGGTGGTTGGGGGCGGGCAGTTCCCCATCCTTCTCCTGCTCACTTGTACACTGCAGCCTTTGCCTGCCTACTTCCACTGCTGCCTGCCTGGCTCATGTGGTGGCTTCCAGTCCTCCTCCCTTTCCCACCTCCCTCAAAAAGGTAGGCAAGATCTTGGCTGTTTCCACACTACTCACCTTCATCCGGAATGCTGTGCAACGTTGTGAATGTTTCATCCAGAATGCTGTGCAACATTGCGAAAAAACTGCAGAAGATAGCATCTTCTAGCACGAGTTTTGCACAACATTGTGCAAAACTCGCACGAGAAGATGCTATCTTCCACATTTTTTTCCGTGACGTTCTGCAGCGTTCCGGATGAAGGTGAGTAGTGTGGAAACGGCCCTTGTGATGTACTGTTGCAAGTTCACAGTATCTTCTGTATTTTAAACAGAAATCTTCTTTTTGTATTTTTCTGCAAGCCTTTTCTCTGCACGTGTAGGAATGTGTCTCCCAACCAGTGTTGATCCTTAGCCAGCCCTTGTGTATCGGGAGTGAAGGGAAGGGCCTCCTCCCCAACTTGCCAAGCTGCCTGGGCCGGCTGGCCATGGAGAAAAGGGGGCAAAACCACCAGCCCCACAGCAGCTCTCTTGCTCTTTACTTTTTCCCAGGTGTCTGCCATGGGGGTGGGGTTTACCTTTCCTTCTCTATGGCCAGCCTGCTCTCCTCCCAGTAGCTACCTGGGTGCTGAGAAGAGACTGCAGAGGCTGCCAAGAAAGGTGGAGGGCTGTTTTAGAGAGTGGGCACTTTACTGCCATCTCTGTCATTTGGCCCACAGCTCCAGGAGGCTCTCAGCTTGCCAGTCCACCAGTCCCTCTGGTAGTGGCCGTTTCAAGGTGTGAATGCCTGCTAGCCACAAGCTTGACTGGGCAAGCGCCTTGCTCGCTGCCCTGGAATATGGAGTGTATGCCAACCTATATATCGCCTTCACCGCCTGGTTGGCGAGTGTGTGTGCACGCATGGGAACAGGACAAGAAACCCCTGGAATATGCCCCTATGTGCTCCAGTGTCATGCTGGGAATGACATTGTTCCCAGCATGACGCAGAAGTGTGGGGTTGTGCCAGAGGCTGATTTGATAAAAATTGCCTCCAAACAGTAGATTAGTTAGCAAAATCAAGGTCAGAGTTAGATTCAGAATAAACAGTAATCATTTAGTTAATGCAGTTAGAACTGGACTCTCCCAGGCCAGAGTACCTGTAGCACTGAGCTTTTAGCCAGGTTGGGCAGCAGACGTGTCTCCATCCAGGCTGAAGTTACAGAGGGCATACTTTATTGCCAAGTTTTGTCAGAGTCAGGCAGGCCGACACAGAGGGAAGCTGTTCCCCTCACCTTTCCCTCTGCTCTTGCTCTCTATTCTCCTCCTCCTCTGTCAGCTGCCCCAATGACTGCCATACAACCACTTTTAAGGCCTACTCCAACAATCAGGCCCGCCCTACCCAGTGGTCTCTGGCCCGAGCCTGGGCACCACATCCAATTGGCTGTCCTTCAACCCAGAAGCACACTTTCTCCACCCACCACTTAGGTGGAGGCAGCCAACCAGCCATTCCCTATTGAGAGGGTATCTGTCCACACCTGTTTCGCAGGTGGTTTCCCAGCTTCACTCCATTCCTCCTGCTGAATCCTGTGGCCAGACACCACCTGGCCCTGTCACAGTTACAATAAAAGGGGAGAACCAAAACTAAACCTTTCCTAAAGGCTTCAGCAAGCACAGAGGAATCTATTGCAGCGCTGTTAGTTGCTTTTTGTCTTTGAGAGTGCTGGATTTCATATGTTCAAGGCTGTGATCTTGTACACGATTATATAGGAGTGAGCTCCATTAAATCCAGGGGGCTTACTTGTGAGTAAATATGAATATGATCAAGTTGGTCAAGCCCTCATGTTTGGTGTTGAGTCACCTTAGAGGCAAACTCCTTCTGAACAGATGAGAATATAGCAGAGGCTGTGGGGTGGGCTTTCGTCAAGCGATTAAAGCAGGGAGACTTTTGCTCTCCTGGCAATTTTTGGTGAAGTTAGTAGTATCAAACAAAAGTCCAGTAGCGCATTATTAATAATTATAACAACATTTGATTTATATACCGCCCTTCAGGACAACTTCATGCCACATTCAGATCAGTTTACAGAGTATGTTGTTATTATAATAATGACTAACAATATTTGTTTCAGTATGAGCTTTCTTGAGCCATGGTTCACTTCAGATAGGAGGAGGGAAGAGCAAACTGGAGGATATTTTTACGGGAAAGGTTATGAGAGGGTTTAAAGATTGCTGTGCCATAAAAGAAACATGATTATTTCATAGCAGGGGCATTGGTTACCCCCCTAGGAAATCAGCTTGAGCCCCGCTCCTCTCCCAAGTTTACTCCTAGGGGTTTGTTGTTTTTATCCTTGGGAACTGGGGGACTGTGAAGTGTAGGCTTGTATTATGCAGGGTTAGCTTTGCAATGAAGGGTCTTAATGAGAGCCAAGAGGAGTGTTCAAAGAGATTTATGGTGGTGCAGAAAGAGAAGAGTCGAGTGAGAGAGAGAGAGAGAGACATGCTTTCTCTCAGGTGACTTGTGTGATACACCTTTCTTAAGTTAAATTGTAGACATTGCTCTTCAAGAAATTTATATTCTGCATTCCTTCTGAGCCAAGGGATGTGTAAAGTGTGCTTCAGATTCCTAGGCAGAACGCAGGAAATTTAATTTAATGTTGACATTTGTGTGACTATTATCCAGGATGAGAATACCCCCCTTTAAAAAAGAGGCATTCCCCAGCTGAAGCAAAAATGTCATTTTCTTCTTGCCTGTTTCAGGGGCCGCTCCCTCACTGGATCCACCAGGCACCAATACCTCGCTCTGCCCAGGGCTGCACCAAACCAGGTAAATTTGTCTGCTCTAAAGCAATTGTGGGGTGCTTTGTTTGTTAGGATCTGGAGCAAATTTTAAATCTACGCATGGATAACCTTTTCCAGGCCTCTTCTTTCTAATACCTGTTATTCCCAGTAGGAAGGCAATTAGCATAATCATATGAGAAGTACTAAGGTTTTAAAATTTAGCTGTGTTTATAGTTTCTTTAATTTGGATATTGGAATGGAAATGCATGTGGGGAGGGCCAAAGCATTTCTCAGAACTAAAAATGGTTGTAGAGATTTTCATTTCCGAATCCAAGTTTTGAATTTCTTAACGCAATTCTACCTTTGTTTTTCCTAGTGCTTACTTTAAAATAGTAATCATTATTTCTTCAGATGGTTTCAGTGAACTATAATATGTGATCATAAAAGGGGTGACTGTGTTAGTCTGCCATAGCAAAAAAACCAACAAAACCCGACAAAGTCCAGTGGCACCTTAAAGACCAATATTTATTTCAATGACTCACAAAATCTCATATAAAGTTGTTAGCCTCTAACTGGCCACTGGACTTCTGTGGCCTCTGATCATATACAGAATGTCTCTTATTCACCTCTGAGCAGAGGGGCTATTTCAGGTTCTCATTGCCCAGGTGGAAGTGAGGAAGAGAGGGGACAGCTTCATGGCTGAACTTTGAAAACTAACTGCAATTTGAGGGACCTTAGAGATTATTTTTGTTTTCCATAAATAACCACTGTAATGTAACACATGTTCATTTTTACTATAATATAGCAATGCTGGAATATTAGCTTCAGTTCTTTTATATGTTTGTCTCTGGAGTTTACTCCACATTGAGTTGTCAATGTGAAGACTAGAAAAAAGAATACTTCAGTACTGAAGTTGCTGCTGAAATAAACTGTGATTTTTTTGAGAGAGTAGGGATCAACTTCTCCTCTGCACAAGTTACGTTGCTAGCCATCTTGTCTGGAATGCCCTTTTGGTTGTTCTTGAGGTAAAACTACAAATAGTCTGAAATATACCTCTCTGCTTGAGGGCACATCTACTGAAATCAGTTTTTAAACTGTAGGTGTGGGAAGGGGCAGGCTGGAGGCTGGCTTTAAATCTCTTAACAACATTCTCAGCACCTCACAAGATTCTTTGAGGGAAGCCATGACAGTTAAAGTGGGGGTATCAAACTTATGTAAGGTTGCAGCATGCCTATAAATTGCCTGTGTCCCCATACCTGTTTTTCTTCTTCAGGTTGAGGACAAGATGTGACTTCTGGGCAGGCTTGAAGCCCAGTGCCCAGTTTCCTATGAATTAAGCATCTGTTTCCCTTTTTCTCCAGTCCTGCCCTCCTCCTTCTCCTCCCCCCATATCTGATGTGTGCCCCCTTCTTGCCCCCCACCCAGGGTGTGTATTTGCTGCACTGAACTCCTACATTCCTTCCAGGCTGCCTAAACTGCGGCGTCGAAGGCAGGTAGGGTCACGCCTCAGCCAGCTGACTCCGTGGGACCCCCCTCCCCAGGTTTGCCAGGCCCTTCCTCTCCTTAGGGCAGGGCTCACAAGACACCTTGTTTATACAATCACTTGTCAGCAGACAGTCTAGTTCAAGGCACTATGTCACCCCAAACAAGGTACGCCCATCCCGAATTTGAGACCAAGGCAGAGTAGGTTTGCGCAGGGGTGCCAGTCACCTCCCCTGCCACTGATGGCAGGGGGTGAGCTGAGTACTGGTGGTGAATTGGCACCCTCCTGACTGTGCCAGCCCAAGCAGTTCTTTGGGTGGCTTGGCCAGACAACCAGCCCTGACTGTAGGATAGAGCCTGCACATTTGTCTCTCTTTCATTTTACCCAAAATTATGCCACAGATGGGTTTGTGTGTTGTAGGAGTGTCATTTTTTCCAGCCCTCAAAGCGTAATGTTTTTGTACTTGGGGAAATGCAGTTCTTTGCTCTTGGGAAGTGCGTTCATTGCTGTGGGGAATGAACTTCCTATTGGATTGTGTTGGTGACATCCCCTGCTCATAGATCTGAGCAGTGCCATGCACACCCAGAGGCCCACACGCCATTTTGTAAGCAGCAGAAACTTCGCAATCTGTGGGAGTATCATTCTCTAGCTATAATTTTAAGAGGCCAACACTGGCATTGTGATGCCTTCCACATAAACAACGACCTGCCATTTTGTAAGCCTTTCATTAGAGTACATTTAGTTTTATTTGGGAAAAAGATCTGGGGGGGGGGGTCACTCTCTCTGCTTCGACCTATCCAGAATTGTTTTTAAAAGGGAAACAGCAACTTGACATCTGTCTCTCTGGAAGCAAGGCTGCCTCCAGTGCCCACACAGGACGCAGGATTTGGGGGAGCAAATATAGTCAGGGCCTCCTTTGAGGGGTGGTTATGCAGAAAGATCTGCGGGTCCTTCCAAAAGACACTGTTTGCAGAATCTTTCATATGGGTAATCTGATTTCCTAATATGAGGCCCAGGAGGAGATCCCTGTGTGATCTTATCTGCTTCTGCTCACCCCAGGTTCATCGAGGTCACCGAACAGTTCATAGTGAGACCAAATTCATCGAACTCATAGTGGTGAACGACCACCGGCTGGTGAGTGCCTCTCATGGTGGGCTCGGCCTGTGAAGAGTGGTGGAGGTGGGCATATTTTTTTGAAACCCCTTAATATGGGCCAGCATAAGAGATGCCAAGTGGGAATTTTTAAAAAGGCAGCAAAAGTGCAGCTGCCAGCTCTGCTTCTTGGAGCAGGAAATTATTTCTGGGCTGACCTCTTTCTCCATCCCACTGAAATTTGATTTCCTAAAAAGGGGAAGGGTGCTTTTTAAAGTGCTGCTGTTGGTTAGGTCTCCTATACAGTGGTGCTGGCAGCCCAGGTATGTGCAACAGATGAGGGGTTTGCTGAATCAATTGCAGTGCTCCGGGCAGGACATCAGCTCCGTTGCTAGCTAATTAAAAAGAGCCTTGCAAGGCCCAGAGCAGAACACCAGCCAAGGCCTCGGCTCCTTTGAAAAATCTATAGGGTACGTCAAGCCAGAGATCCATGCAGAAACTTCCGAGTGAAGGCAGGGTGGTCATAGCTGGTTCTTTCCCTTCTGTGCAAGTTTGGTGTCACCACTTATATTACAAACTTACATACCAGCAAGCCAGCCTCTGAAGTAACATTATAAATCCTTTGTGTCGCCCATTGTTCTTGTTGATCAGACACGCTCCTGGAATTCTATAGTTGCAGCTTAATTCCCAGGTGTACACAGGCCCAGTTCAGATTGTTCACAGCCATGTTGGTAGAGGGAGTTTAACCTTTTCCTATCTGCCATTTTCCTAACCTGAAACAGCCGTGGGGAGCTGGTATTTGTGCTCTCAGGAAAACCATCATGCAATGAGGGCTCCATTTAAGCTTCAGGCAAATAGAGGCTCCCTGGGAGGCAATCAGTGCGGGGCAGGCTTAAGCCCCTGTCCCTGCAACTGTGGTCCTGATCCAAATCAGGCCCACGCATGCCTGGAATGTATGTTCCCAGCATCGAGTTCCTTTGGCATATCAGTCAACTGGCCACATGGACAACACACAGACTTTATAACATATAAACTGGCCAACATAAATTAGTATGGCAGACCTCTTCTGTGTTGCCTCTTATCTCCTATGATCTGCAGAAATGCTCATCTTAAAACATCTACCTTGGTTTTCACAATTTTAGTTTTGTCTGAACAAGGGCCTTCAGAGGCACCAGGTGGAACTAAAATGTCTGTCTGGGTTGGAAGACAGTGCCACAGACTCAAAGTCCGAATTTGCCTGAGCTAAGTGTGTCTGGGACTTTGATTGTGGTTCCTTTTCCACCATAGGAGAATGGCTGGTTTTTCCCTCAAGGGACAACAGGAGGGAATGCTAGAAGGGGAGTGTGTTGGATCAGGAGCCCTTTGCTTGGCTACTGTGGGCTCTTTTCTTTTAAAAGGGCTAGTGCCCATAGAACCCTGCTTTCTGTGCCTGCTCTGTTCTAGTTCGAGCAACTGCGCCGGTCAGCTGTCCTTACCAGCAACTTTGCAAAGTCTGTGGTGAACCTTGCTGATGTGGTAAGTATGGTATACTTTGCAAGCCTTCCTCCCCATGCCTCAGTGAGATGCAGTGGGACCAGTCTTTTCCACGGGTGGTTCTTCTTCAAAGTCAGTTGGGAAGGAATGCTCTGGCACCCAACTTTCTATGAGGTCTTTCCAAACACAGGCTGGTTTGAGGACAGCTTGGGACTCCCTACTTGCCCTCTGTAAATATTGCAAGGCCTCTTGCAACAATGAGTACCAAGAAGGAAATGCTCTCTGCTTCCTTTTGGATTTGGAGCTCAGTTTCTGTACTGATGGCCCATGCAAGCTGCACTGGTGGGATTGGTCCTCTAGATAAAAGTGTGGTAGTTTCTTCCTTGAAGCTGCACCCCTGATTTCCTCTTCTGGGTGCAGATTTTTAAAGAGCAGCTGAATACGCGCATCGTGTTAGTGGCCATGGAGACGTGGACATCAGGGGATAAGATCCAGGTAGATGAAGATTCCCTTGAGACACTGAATGAGTTCATGAAGTATCGCCAGGACGCCCTTCCTGAGCACAGCGATGCTGTGCATCTCTTCTCGTGAGTTCTGAATGAAAACTTGCCAACTCTACACTGCGGGGTGGGATGGGGGCAGAAAAATTGAAATGTCAACTTTTCAGCTGGCCACTGTTGCTCTCCTTTAAAAGCAGTGTAATGTGGAGAGAGAGAAATGTTAAAAAAACACACACACCAGGTTTTATTAAAAGCTTACCTGGCTGATTCCTGGATGTCAGGTTTCCCTAAAAAGTATAAGGTCAGGCAAATTGAGTTCCCCCGCCTGGCAGAGGCCCAATCCTGACTGTTTTGGCCCTGATCCTGGCCATTTGGGGCTCGATCCTGGCCATTTTGGGCCCAATCCTGGCCGTTATGGGCCCTAAATGGGCCCCAAATGGCCAAAACAGGCCTGAAATGCCCCAGATTGGGCCCAAATCGGCCTGGAATGGGCCGCTGCCGGGCAGGGGAACCCAGCAGTGGCCCAATACTGGCCATTTTGGGCCCAATCCTGGCCTTTTCGGGCCCAATCCTGGCCCTTTCGGGCCCAAAATGGCAGAAATGGGTCCGAAATGGCCCGGATCGGGCCTGAATCGACCTGGAACAGGCCACCTGAAATGGGCTTAAAATCACCAAAATGGGCCCAAAACAGCCTGGATCAGGCCCAAAATAGCTGCCAGGTTGGGGAACCCTCCTCCACCTGGCAGCGGCCAGATCTTGCCTTTTTTGGGCCTGATCTGGGCCCAAAAAGCCCAAAATAGCTGGAACGTTTTAAAAATACGAACGTGATGTGAGTATTTTTTAGAGATACTGGAACACCGTTCCAGGATGTTCCTGCTCAGAAAAAGCCCTGCTACGAATCACCTGATACTGCTTTTTCAGACAGGTGTGATATCCAAGATGGCAGCCACTAGTTATTTAAGATTGGAACCCACAGATGGACCATGCTAAAGCAAAGCAAAAGCTGCCTACAATGTGAATTTTCTGTAAGCGATCAGGAGAGTAGGCAGCAAGGGGTTAACACATGCTTCCCAGTAGAAAGCAGCGCTAGTCCCAGGAGGAGCACTCCCCTCTCTTCCTCCATCTTGGCTTTGCCTTTCATCAGAAAGCTGGGTAGAGTCAGGAGCTCCTTCTAGGGTCTTTCCCGGCCCCTAGCTGCAAGGTCAGGACAGCAGGGTAAGGCAGTCACATGGTCTCACTCTGGCCACTCTTTGCAGAGCAGCTCCAGCTACCAAAGCCTCCCTAGTTAGTAGTGGTTCTGGCTGCCCACCCCCACCCCCGGAAAAGCTCAGTGAGGGGCAAGTAGCCCACTCCTCAGTTGTCCTGGCTGTGAACTCATTCTCTTGGCATCTGTCTGATGTTTGGCCTGGTACAGCCAGAGGGGGCTCCTTGAGTGCATAGAAGATCCTGGCACCCCTCCTGGTACCAAGGCAGCCTCCATTGTCCCTGTATGGAAGCCTCCACTCCAGGGCAGACCAAGTCTACACCTGCAGACTACCCAGGTACAAGAGAGTGCTATGTGGGGCCCCCCATTTGCTTCCAGCCTTAATCTCCCAGGCCTCTCTCAGAAGGAGAGAGTGAGAAGTTCCCACCTAGAGGCCCTTGAAGCAGTTTAGTTCCAGCAGCAACTCCTCTAGTTATAGCCAAAGTCACCTGTAGTTATTAAGCTCTTTAGAGCTCTTGTTGCTGGAGATGATCAGTTGAAGTCAAGGTCTGAAATTGGGGAGATTCTTCTTGAAAGGGATCTCACGTTTGCAACCTCTGCCTTAGACCTTTTCTAGCCATACTCCTGTTGGCTGACCAAATGAGTACCTCATGAAGTCTCATTTCAGTCTAGGTAATACAAATCTCTTCCCCTCCTGGCTTTAAATCTATAACTGTGTATAATGGGTAGGTTGGGAAGCAGATGTCTGATTTCTACCTCAAGGGGAAGAGTTCTGTGATGGTGGACGTGTTCACACATGCAGCAGTGTGGAAATTGCTTGTGTCTCTTCTGTCCTGCAGAACCAGAAGTAATGAATCCCCACTGCTCTGACCCTGCCAGGGCTGTATTCATTACGGTGGCTGCAGCAATGGCACCCACCCCTCCCCATTCCAGAAACACTGGGTGCTGCCCCGCTCTTACCCCTACCCCTTTTTTCTTTGCAAGGAAAGAGGGGGACCTTTAAAGGATTGGAAGAGGTAGGGAATACAGAATTTAGCTGTGCCATTTTGAAGGCAGAGCTTAGCACCCCCTTCGTAGCTGCGGCAGAGCTGCCCTGCAGTATCCATTTTTTTCTGGGAGAAAATTACATTTATATTTTATCCAGGATAAAATGGTGGGGGATGGGAACCAGACAAGCCATGCACAGATTGGGCATGATGTCATCTGGACGCTCTGTTTGATTGTGGGGCTTTGTGCAGACCCTGCTGGGATCAATGTTTGGCTAAGCAGGCTTCCTTAATACATGCTTGCATTAAATCACTTCCTTTGTTCAAAGCAGTGTTCAAAAGGGTGCCATGAGTTCCAGCGAACAAAAGTCAGCCACAGGCAGGAAGTCAGGGCATCTTGGCATACACCTTCTCAGGCACTCTGAATTCCCCAGAAGGTCTTGAGCGCTCAGAGAGGGAGGAACCATCTCCAAACTCTGGAGAAATGATGGTTAATCTGTTCCCAAACTCCTTGGCTCTTTCCTATTAGGGGGTGAAGGGCTCTTTACCAAATAAGGGGAATCAAATTGCCAATTACAAAGGTGTGAAATCTGATAAGAAGATAAGCACAGCCCTGCTGGATCAGATCAATGGAGGGCTCATTCAGTTTATAGCCAACATAGACCTGTCCACCGTGAACGCAGTAAGCAGGGATGAATAATGTACTTGAAAAATACTAAGTTGTTCTTTTATTTGAGAAAGATAGAGGCCGATTCCGCACGGCTTACCTGAAGCCGGGACGTTGTGGAACATGGTGGAAAAAACATGGAAGATTGCATTTTCTCACATGAGTTTTGCGCGATGTCACGCAAAACTCGCGCGAGAAAACGCGATCTTCCGTGTTTTTCCCGGCATGTTCCATAATGTCCTGGCTTCAGGTAAGCCGTGCGGAATCGGCCACAGACAGCTACATCCCCACTGTGGTGTAATTTAGCAGGATAGAAAGAAGACTTCTTAAAGAATTTTATAGCAATTTTATCATGTAAACAAGGAAAGAAGTCTGGTCCCATGGAACTAGACAGACACAAATGGAATTCCACATTGACATACCAGTAAACAAACTCAGCAGTGTAGTGGAGGGAGGCTTTGGTCTATAGACAAAATGGAGCCAGCCAACTTGATCAGTTTTCCAAAGAAAATATAATCCAAGCTGGGTTTTCCAACAGCCTCGTTCCCCTTTTCATCCAAAATCAGGGTTCCTGCCCCCTCTTTCTGACCATGCAACTGTGCATTGCTCCTCTCTCTTTCTTCCCTCCAGTGGGCACACCTTCAGAAGCAGCCGAAGTGGCACTGCTTATATTGGGGGGATCTGCTCAGTCTCCCGGGGCGGAGGTGTCAATGAGGTGAGTTGGGCGTAGGATTGCCAACTCTGTGTTGGGAAACTCCTGGGGATTTGGGGATGGAGCCTGGGGAGGGCAGGGTTTGAGGAGGAGAGGGGGCTTAGCAGGGTATAATGCCTAGAGCCCACACTCCAAAGCAACCATTTTCTCCAGGGCAACTAATCTCTGTTGTTTGGAGATCAGCTGTAATTCTGAGCGATCTCCAGGTCACACTTGCAGTCTGGTCCCCCTAGCTGGGCATGATACCTAGGCCCAGAGCGGCTGGAGCTTGGAAGGCAGGGAACTGCAAACAGCCATGGCCTGTGGCTCTGAGTCTACCTCCCTCCTCATCCCTCCAAAAGTTCTCTTGGTCCCATAAACTTCTCCATCCATTTTGTCCTGCTGTCCCTTTTGGAGGCTGTCTCAACTGGTGACAATGTGGACCTGTTCAACAAGCCCCTCACGAAACAACTCCAGCCCACAAAAGCCCATTAAAATGCTAGACGCTTTTCTGCCTCCCCCCCCCCCAAGATAATTCCTTCTTTTCCTTCTCAAAGTATGGCAATGTGGGAGCAATGGCTGTAACATTAGCCCAGACTCTGGGGCAGAACATCGGGATGATGTGGAACAAGCATCGTGCATCTGCGGGTAAATCTCCAGGGGTTGGATCAAGTGCGGGGGGAGGGGGGCAACCTCTGAAGCTGGGTTCACCAGCAACTCCAAGTAAGCTGCTGAGATCGCAAAGTGTATGCATGGACTTCTGAAATGGGAAAATGTAGTTTTGGAACGGGTCTGCTTTTGTCTTTTTGCACCGAGCTGGCGTGCTGCCACAGACCTGAGTTTGCTGGTTCAAAGACAGGGGCTTTGCTAGACTGCTCTGCTGTTTTGTGATAAATCGCTCTGCCTTTATGGCTCAGCATCTACACACTTTCCCACTTATCATCTGATTTGCAAACAAACTAAAGGTTAACTTGGCTAAACCTTGGTGATTCCTACCTTGTCGTACAGACACTTTTTTAAAAAGCCAGAGTCTTTGTATAGAATAGGACACAGATTGGAATACCTGTAGATAACTTCTATGGAATACATTTACTGAATCCTGCAGCTCCAGAATGGGACAGATAACCCCCTCCCCTTGAGGTTGTCTCAACTTGGGAAAATGGTGCTGGAAGGGGAAGGCAGGAGCCCCTCCTCCCATGCTGCAGTCCTGAGCCTACTCAAGCCCCAACAGTCCTTTCGAACGCTGTTCCCTTCAGCTGCTGTGTGTAGTTTGGCTTGGAGTGGGATACAAAATACAAAGCCCATGTTCGTTCCTGAAGCATCTCCTATTCCTTCTTATCCCGTTTCTCTGCAGGGGACTGTCGCTGTCCTGACTCATGGCTGGGCTGTATTATGGAGGACACTGGGTGAGTGAGGGGAAGAAGGGAGGAACCATGCGGGGGGGGGGGGGGAGAGCATGTCACATTTTAAAGCTGAGAACAGATTCTTTACTAAAGTAGTCCTCAAATTTTTAAAGCTCAGGACTTGCCCTTGCCCCCAACTGTGACATGAATTAGGTTTTTTTCCCCCTTTTACTGTTAGATGTCTTTCTCTTTTTGTCTCTGTTATGGTAAGATGGATCCTGGACCTTTCTTAATTGCATAGGGGACGGGTTTTTGCCAAGTGCTATATGCTAGGAAAAGTTGAAGGCAGTAGGAAAAGAGGAAGACCCAAAATGAGATGGCTTGACTTGATAATGGAAGTCACATCCTCCAGTTTGCAAGATCTGAGTTAATGATACATTTTGGAGGTCTTCCGTTCATAGGATCTCCATAAGTCGGAAGTGACTTGACAGCACATAACACACACACACACACACACACACACAAAGGTGAGAAAAGTTGCATCTACAGAAATTCCCTCTTCTACACAGCTGTGAACAGATCAGGAGATGTAGGAAATAACATTAAAGACCTAATGCTCAATACTTATGCTGTATTCAGATTTCTGCAATCCGGGTCCTATCACATTGTTTATTAGACATCTCATCCTGTTGATTGCATAAACATACACTGTGTAACCCGCCTTAAGCCTCTGTGTGAAAGATGTAGTATAAATAATGAAAATAAATAAAAATAAATAAGAAATTTAGACCGTATGCTCTCCCTTTCAGTGGCTGTTTTTGCTCTTACACACCTACATAACGTCATCTGTCCATCAGGGAAGGGAAAAGGAAAAGGGAAAAGGAGTCTTTCAATACTGAGTTGAATCTGAAGATTTTTTCACAACTAGAAGTGCTCTCCTTGAAGGGATGGGGGGCGGGCAGTCGGGAAGCAGCACTAATGGAGGAAACAGCATAGCCACCACAAATCAGGAAACCACAGAGCTGCAATTAGCCGCTAAAGATTTACAACTCCTTTTTGAAAACCGCATAAGACAACAGGAAGGGCTTAGCTGCAAACAAGAGTGGGAAATTGATTGTCTTATTTTGGAAACTGGGTCAGTTCAAAGTATTTTCCCACCCCAAGCAAGGTATGCTCATCACCTCCCTGGACACATGCTGGCAGTGGCGTGGGCCCAGGTGGTCATGTCAGTGACCTTCCAGAACAGCCGCCCATCAGGAACTTTACTGGTAAGGTAAAGGTCCAATTCATCCCCACCTCAGAAGCATGGAAGTTGGAAAAGATGTAAATAAATGGAAGGAAGTAAAAGCTACAGCCAGCTGCACACATTTCAACCCCATGATTAAGCTGAGAGATTCTCCTGGTTAAAGTGAAAATTAAAAGAAAGGAGTACAGGTTCAAGCAAACTTAAGACCAGTAAAGGGATAAAACTAGGAAAATCCCCTACATACACATTTTATTTAGAAATTGGGAATCTATTGGATGGGACCTCTTTAAAGCTGTTTAATTCTTTTTATAATACTTTTAATGCCTGGTAAGTTGGGGAGCCCATAATTATGCAGGAATCATTAGGAAATTTCCCCTGACTCAAGTAAGATTGAAGAAGTCTGAACAGGCCCATTTTTGCCTCCCCCTTTCACTTTTTTTCTCCCCAAGTAACTGTTTTTCAACTGCCCTCTGAAAGTAGAGTCCTCATGTTGCTGGTTTATGTTTATTTATATACTTCATTTATAACCCACCTTTCTCCCCAATGGCTTCCCTTCTTAAATAGGGCCACAGGTTTTTTTTCCCAATGGCCCTTTAACTCTCCCCTTTGGCTTTCCCCATAGATATTACCTGCCCCGGAAGTTCTCACGCTGCAGCATTGACGAATACAATCAGTTTCTGGATGAAGGTGGAGGCAGCTGCCTCTTTAACAAGCCCTTGAAGGTAGGTCTGGCCGCCTCAAGCAACTTGCCAGAAAAACACTGCAAGTGTGTGTTCTTTCCCTCTCCTTCCCAGATGGCTGTGGAGCGTCTGTTCCCTCAGCACCTCCCATTCCTGGTCACAGACAGGATCCTCCCATCAAGCTTTCTTCTAGTAGGAAGAAGTCCAAGCCTTAGCCACAGTGATCAAGCTGCTGTCCAAGATCCCCATAGCCATCTTTTGGCCCAGGCCCAAACCCAGCTAAAAACCTCCCAGGCAGAAGAAATGGATGGCACTCCTGTCCTAGCAGCCAGCTCTTGGTCACCCCATTCCTCTCCTCAGATAAGCAATGGGCTGAATCTGGAGTTCTTCACAGTAAGAGGAAAGAGATTCCTCTGTGTGGGTACACAACCAGAGCCAACTTGATTCTTGCCACAGAATTCTATGCCAGGTTCCTAATGAAGGCTTTGAGCATTCTTTGTCACCTTAGCTGACAAAGAGATCTTTCTGGGGCCTTTGACTCAAGAGGTCAGCTTTATGTTTTCCCTCCGGGCAAGAAGTCAGTTGTAGAATTTTGGGGAAGGGTTGAGTGGGACAGCTCCCCTTGATGCATCATGGAGTTGTATTTTTGCCCCAGGAAATTCTGGAATGTTTAAAGGTTTCAGTAATTGATCCTCTGGTAGCAACTGTCATCTCTAACGTGCTTCTTCCAGCCAGGGCTTTTGATTGTTTTCAGTAGCAGAAGGATTGAGGCAGCCCTCAAATAAAGCTTTGGAGGCCTCAGGGATGGCTCTTAGAACTTCAGTTACTAACAGTTGCCCCAACGAAACGCACCCGGATTTTTCATGCATCCAATCCACTTATCCAGTTAAGGATTGCAAGGGAGATCAGCCCAAGTAAAATATTAACAAATAAAACCCACTTGTGTTCCAAAAGATTTTCTTCAAGACAACCTATTTCAACTGCCACCATTTTCATGGAAACCAAGCAGTTTAGTATTGCATGATGCCAAGCTAATTGGTTTTCCCAGAATCTACCATCAGGTGATGTCAGAACAGTTGGCTCTAGAAACTGTCCCATGATTATGTGTGGCAATGCTCCCAAGAACCAGTTTCAGGTATCCCCAACGTCCAAGTCTGTTTCTGTATGGAGGCAGGACGTCTTGGACATCCCTTTCAACTTCTTTCTGCATCCCAGAGAATTGCAGGCAGATGCATAATCTGTATGGGCCCAATGGAAAAGTTGAGGATAAGAGTGCCATTTTCAAAATAAAATAAGATATCAAAATAAAATAGTTATACTGCTGCCATTTGGAAGGGAACATAATAGCATTGATTGATTTGACAGAGACATGTTTGATTTGGCTGAGTCACTACAACTCCACAGGTTTGCTTACAACCCCACGTTCTGCTGGTTCGATGTTTTGCTGTTTTGGTTGTCTTTGTTTGTTTGTTTGTTTGTTTCATTTATATACTGCCTCTCCACCATATTTAGTGCTTGAGGCGGTTTGCAGCATAGAATTCTACAATGAAGCCAGTGAGATACAAATTGTGGGCAGAGAAGAATATGGGGTCTCTTCAGATGGAACATGTGGCAATAGGCTTAAATGAGTGGCTGAATTGTGAGACTCTGGTCAAGGAAGAGTGGACATTAAATCTCCCAGTATTCCAGAAAATAATTGGACTCATTGGGCATCCAGAAGTGGACCTTGCCCTCCAGTGGGCCCCTTGAATAGGTCTGTCCTGGATGGGACCCAGGCAGCAGTGTACAGAGTATGCCCTGTACATATACTTGGCCAGGTCAGTTTCACTCGGGCAGCCCATACTTCTTTCTGACCACCAGAGTGCTACAGAAGATCAAGGGCGGTTGAGTGGAGGTGCTGCAGCTAGTTGTTCTTCCCCAGCCTTGGAAGACGCAGTTCGTGGATCCATCATTATAACTTGCCTGGAGAGTTCTGATGTATTCAGACTCTCGGTCTCATCTGACACATTCAAAAATATTTCTCCTCCTTGAGGTTTAACCTCCTGGATGTTGAGGGACAGTAACTAGAAGGTGTTAGTCCTTACTTGCTATTCTTCAGGACTCCAGAAGAACCTAAACTTAAAGGATTTCAAAGGAGTGCCGAACCTGTCTCTGGGCTTTTCTACTTCAGGTGGAGGGTGGTGGTGATGGTTACACCCATGAATCAGGCCTAGAGTGAAATGTCCTGTTCCTTTAATTGAGGCTTAGTGTGTCTATGTAAAAGCATGCAATCATTAGCATGATGCAAAAGAGAATATGGCTTGCAAATTCCTAATGATTCTCTATCACCCCTCCCTTTCCACAGCTTCTCGACCCCCCTGAATGTGGCAATGGATTTGTGGAGGCAGGTGAAGAATGTGACTGCGGGTCTTTGGCGGTAAGCAGGGAGCAGAAGTGCCATCTAGCTTGGGATGGTGGCTCACCCAGGAGGCTTTACCTGGGGATGAGGATGGCTTTACCAGATTTTGGTCCCATGCTGGGCTTTGGTTGGGACAGTGTGGAGGGATGGCCCAGAGCCAGTGTGGTATAGTGGTTAGTGTGTCGGAGTAGGATCTGGGAGACCAAGGTTCTAATCCCCACTCTGCTGTGGAAGCTAGCTGGATAACCCTGGGCCATTCACACATGCTCAGCCTAACCTACTTTACAGGTTGTTGAGATGATAGAACGAAGGAGAGAAGAACAGTATAAACCTTTGGGTCTCCAATGGGGAGAAAGGCAAATGAACAAATGAATTGGGTTGAAAAGTCAGGGTGCTTCAGGATCCAAATCCTCCAGTTAGTGGCTGTATGACGTCAGCATTCGCTGTGGCTTGGCCCTGCTGGAGTTGGAAGCAGCAGCAGCAGCAGCAGCAGGGTGGGGTTGGGTGGAACAGGCCGTGAGCAGGAAAGTCATATTGGTAGGAGAGATTCAGTACTGGGAATAGGAGAGCAGGTGGGGGTGTTACTTGGAGGTCAGACATTGTTCATCTTCCTGGCTCAGACCCTCAAAGATCTCCTGCATCTTTAAGGGAAAATTCTCCTCGTGCAACTTTTCTCATTGGTGATGTACCATGAAGCAAAGATGCACCTGCCCAAATCCTTCCAGACCATGCTCTGTCCACCAATCTCAAACAACTTCCCATCTGCCTCTTCTCTTCTTTCTTCTTCTCTCTGCCTCCCCCCCCCCCCGCAAAGGAGTGCTCCAGGGGCGGAGGAAACTGCTGCAAGAAATGCACGCTGACACATGACGCCATGTGCAGTGACGGCTTGTGCTGCCGTGGGTGCAAGGTAAATGTATGTGTACAAACTATGGATGGGGTGGATGGGAGGGGGGTGTCCCCCATCCTGCTAAGTCCATTTGGCACCACTTTTAAACACCACACCTTTACTGGGAGGCATGTAGAAAAGGACAGTTGGCCAACAGGCTGCCAAAATCTTAGACGGGCCAAAGTTCAGAGGTGATCAGTTGATACATGAGTTTGGGGGTCAGATTCCATAAGAGTACAAAGTTTTCTGCAAAATACCTTTGGGCTGCTAAAGCATCACACCTTACACAAGTATGTGTTTAATATATAATGCGGTATTTCCAGGTCTGGTGTCAGGAGTAAGTGTCCTTGGGCAGCTGCTGAGAGCCTCCCTCTGGTCGTGAGAATTGATGCCACCTTCTAGCTTTAGGCAGCAGCAAGAATTAACCCCCCTCTAGCTTTGCCCTCTGCACCCACTCCTCTCTGACCTGCTCCTTCTCCTTCTCCCTCTAGGGCAGGTGTCAGTTTCTGCTTCTTGCTACCAGCTTTTGCCCTCTTATTCACTCCTGGGCATGCAGTTGGTAGTGGGAAACTGCTGCCCAGCCAGAGGGGGAGGGCAAAAGAAGGAGAAGAGGTGGTTGCTCCTCTTCTTGGGCATCGGTGCCCTCCTCATTATGGTGCTCCAAGCAAGTGCCTGGGAAACTGGCCCTGACACCTGGAATCGGAGCGCAAATTGCACAAAGCAAAACGGTAAAGCACCTCCCTGCCCTGAAAGCTTGTGTTCTGATCTAACTTGAAGCTCCCAGTGGTGGTTTAAAAAAACAAATAGAAAAGCCTGGCTGTCCAGTCATAGATCTGCATTGCATCTATTCTGGCTTAGAATTGGCACTGCAGGCTCATCAGGAACAAAGATGGCAGTGGGCCATTCTGCTCTTGGTATGGTGAGGAAGGAATTTGTCTCGGAGCTGGTGTGGCTAAGAGTTACTGCTTGCGAAGTTACAGCCCTGATCAAACCTTAATTCTGGTAGGACCATAGTTTGTGGCCTTTAGGAAGCCTCTAGTGAGCAATATGACTATACCAATGCTGACCTACCTTACTGGGCTGCTGTTACAATGTCATGCTTGAACACTAAAAGCACTACATAAAAGGTTACGTGTCTCCATCAATCATCTTGTTCTTGTCTGTTTCTACACGGGCGGTGGCGGAGGAGGGAGAGCTGGGCTGGGCAGTGGGCCAGTGCTGCTTTCACCCTCTAGGTCTAGCAAAAGGAGGTCAGATTGCTTCCCACCTGGCCTCTCTGTCTACCTGCCACCATTCACCTCCGCTGCTTCTCTCTCATCTCCTGTCCTGCAGTATGAGCCACGGGGCGTCATCTGCCGAGAAGCTGTGAAGGACTGTGACATTGCTGAAACCTGCACTGGGGACTCCAGCCAGGTGAGAGAGGAGGACTATTAGGGGAGGGGAACTGCTCCAAAGTCCTGTTTTGCTGGCTCTTGTTCTCCATAGCAGACGCAATGGGGCCCTCCAGAAGTGGTTCTTTAGGCTCTGGATCCCGAAAACGAGAGATGCCTGAGCCAAAATTCTCCAAGGGAGCTGGGAGGCATTTTTTATTATTTATTTTAGTTTACAAATATACATACAAAGTAAAAACTATAATCATTTATATTCAAAATTCAAAATCATACATTTATATAGAACTTACTGAAATATTACTATTAATATTTCACTTCTCTTTAAATATCTTTATTCTATCCTTTCCATCTGTCTTCATATCTAATAACATTTTTGTTATAATCATATATTATCTGACTCTTTCCATCATTCTCTGTTTTAATTCAAATTTTGTTCTTAATTTTCAGCTATATACTTAAAGAAAACTTTCAATTTATTTTGAAATTCTGAAGTCGGTCTGTTATGTATAAAAGGTTAATTGTGCCATTGTCACATATTCATTTAGTTTATTCTTCAGTTCTTTCAGGTCTGGGCATCCCTCTACCATTTTGCTGCAAATATTAGTCTTACTACTGTCACCATATACTTAAATAATTCATTGTGTATTTTTGTATATCTAGGTATAATATTTAATAGCATATTTTTTTGGATCCAGCACAAACTCAAGTTTTAATATTTTTGGCATTTCTTCATGTATCTCTGTCCAATATTTTCTTGCTTTCTTGCATGTCCACCACATATGATAAAATGTTGCATCTCTGTACTGACATTTCCAGCACTTCTCATTATAGTCTTTATTTATTTTTGCTATATCTTTAGGGGTAATATATCATCTAAAGAACATTTTATACCAATTGTCCCTTAGTATCTGACATTCAGTAAACTTAATTTCTTTAGCCCATAGATTTTCCCTCTGACTCATATGTATGTTTTCTCCAAAATTTTGCATCCATTTTATCATACAGTTTTTACTTGCTCTGTTTCCATATCATATTGCAACAACATTTTATAATTTTTTTCCTAATAGATGTCTTATATCCAGTGATTAATTGTTTAAAAGTTGTTTTCTTTCTTGGGAGCTGAGAGGCATTTTGAATTTTTCACTGTACCATATTCTCTCTCTCTCTCTCTCTCTCTCTCTCTCTCTCTCTCTCTCTCTCTCTCTCAATTTGTGTATGTGTGCCCAGTGTCCACCTAATCAGCACAAGCAAGATGGTTATTTTTGTGACAATGAGCAGGTAAGGCTTGATAGCTTAGCATCATGCTCTCTCCCTCACATAACAGGTGCTCAACATCCCTTGCTATGAGTGACAAGTTCCTGGCCCAGTGAGTAGGGAACCCAGCCAGGGTCCCTGGGCTATGCACTTGCTACTGGTGGTACAAACACTACCCTATATATTTCTCCATGCCAATCAAGGTGTTGGGGGAGTGGGAATTTGGGTAGGATCCAGTACAAGGAAAGGAATGGAGCAAAGGTGTTCCTTTCACATCCACCACATATGATAAACTGGTGCTGCTACCTGAGCAAAGGTGCACAGGACATCGAGGCACAGTTAGGGCTGACCAGTTTAGGCTCAGGTAGGATTTCTCTACTGTTTGGAGGCGCATTGCAGGTGGGCGGTTTTCCCAGCCACAGTTTCTCCCTGCACTGCAGTGTATCACAGCTCATGAACTGCTGGTTTTGGAGGGATGACCTGGGGATGCAGGTGTTACATTTTCCTTTGCTGGAGAACAGGCCTTATCCTCTCCCTGCCCTTCTTTCCTGTAATACCAAAAGAAATTTTAAAACACCTATCTTTTCCAAATATATCAAAAAGCCCCACTGGGAAACCAGAGCATGTGCTCTGATTTAGCTAGGTCTGTGATCAGGAGTAGCTATTGTAATGGTTAACACAACCTCAGTTTGCCAGAGATCATGGACACTGAACCCACACATTCAGATCCCATAAGTTAGAGTTGTCCTGATGTCCATAAGCTCATGCAATCAGCCAGGGATTTTGTGACTCTCTAGCAACTTCCACTTTCTATTCGGCAGGGACGGTGTTACGGTGGGCGTTGTAAGACCCGGGATCGTCAATGTAATGCATTGTGGGGACGTGGTAAGTAAGTGCACAAGTTGATGTAGTATGGGAAGGGGAAGAGGGGAAGGGGTTCCTGTGAGTATAAGGTGGTGATGGAGAAGGCTGGGAAAAGTTTGAATGGCCCCAGACCATCTCTAGGACTTACCCAATCCAGAACTGGCAACTATGCTCATCTGCTATGGTTCCAATTGAAAGGTCCCCACAGGCCTGGAAACTGACTTTCCATCATGGAAAATCAGGTGCCACGTGGACTTGGTAATGTGTGAATCATCTCAGAAAGACAAGAATGGAGAGAAAGAAGTACCAGGGACAGAAGCTGCAATACTGGGATAGGTAGAGCCCACCGGATGTTTGGGCAGGCTCTAAGTGTGTGGAGTCTGCCTCCTTGGGACCTTTCCTGACATCTCCTTTCTCTCCTCCTTGGGACCCAAGTGTCAGCAGAACGGTTTTGCTATGAGAAGCTGAATGTAGAAGGCACAGAGAGAGGTAACTGTGGGCGTGAGGGAAACCGCTGGGTGCCGTGCATCAAACAGTGAGTAACCTGCAATTTCTTCTTCCCCATCATGCACTGCCTTCCCTTTCTAGCATGGAAGCAAAGGGCCACAGTGCCACAAATGATGAACTAGCCTAAATTGCCACCCTCCTTTTTCTTGCATCGTTCTTGCTCTTTCCTCCTCAACTCAGGGACGTGTTGTGTGGATACCTGCTCTGTGCCAATGTGACAGGATCTCCCCGCGTTGGTGAACTTCTTGGTGAAATCACCACCATGACTTTCTACCACCAGAAACGCTACATCGACTGCAGGTGGGTGGGTCCTTTACTCCTAGACCCATCCCTTCTCTCTTGTGCCTACAGGGAGGTTTGTGAGTACTGGGGCGCATCCCCAAACAGGCCGGCAAATTCTCTTTCCCATTCCCCCCAGGTACGCACAGCCAAGTAGCATAGTACCTCCTCAGGCACGTTCCTTTCTCCGCTGAGAAAATGTATGGCAGCTGTAATGTTGCCTGCATTTTTCTAAATGTGTAATAGAGTCAGATATATATTTTTCAGAGGAAAAAACTCAAGCACGTTGAACCAAAAAATGTTGTTTTCCATTGAAAAAAAATAGAATTTCAATTTGGCATTTAAAAACCTAGAAGTGGCATCAACAGCATGCATATCTGGTGGTGGGGAAAAGTGCTGTCTAGTTGCAACCGACTCATGGCAACCTTGGAGGGTTTTCAAGACAAGAGATGAACAGCGGTGGTTTGCCATGGCCTGCCTCTGGGTAGTGACCCTAGACTTCCTTGGCTGTCTTCTATCCAAGTACTAGCTTCCAAAGACATACATCTACCCACTTAAATATTCATAGGTCAGAAATATTTTGCCCACACAGCTTGCCGCTCCCAGAGTGGCGGGGAGTTCCAAGGGTTAGCTGCGACGGGGTTGGTTTCTTTTTGAGGACAGAATACTGAGAACTGATACTGTGTCTGCAAGACCTATAAATATCCAGCTTGTTTATGAGGGAACTTCCCGTGCCTCCTCTTTGCAGCCAGCAAACCACCATCCCCTTTGGGGGCAACATCACAGCTCCCAAACATCTTCCAGACCCTCCCTCCAAGTGTGTGAGGGTGTTTGCATTCAGTCGCCAGCAGACCATTAGAGTTAACTGAAGAAGCAGTTCTTAGCCATCTAAAGCAAGCATCCGTCAGCCCCTTCCAGAAATATTTTCTGCCCATAAGCAGTGTTTGAAGCACTCAAGGCAGAGGGTAGAAGGGTGGGCAGGTGGGATACTCTTCCCCAGGGCTTTTTTTCTGGGAAAAGAGGTGGTGGAACTCAGTGGTGGAACTCAGGACCGCACAATGACGTCACTTTGGGTTAGCTGGAATAAGGGAGGAGTTTTTAAAAGTTTAAATCGCCGTCGGTGCTCGGCGCAGAGGGCAATCTAAACTCCCCTCTGTCTGGAGAGCGAGGGGCGGGGCCACTGGCCATGTGACCATTTTCAAGAGGTGCCAGAACTCCATTCCACTGCGTTCCTGCTGAAAAAAAGCCCTGCTCTTCCCTCTCCCTGCCTGCCTGCCTGCCCATCTGCTAGCCAGTTGGCCCCCTACTGTGTGTCATCTGCACAACAGCAGGAGCACCAGTGGAGTTGTGGTGGAGAGACACAGGGAGAGGTAGAGGGTTGGAGAAGGATTTGGGACAGCTGGGGAGGCTTCCCGTGATCTCATCGGGGTCCTTGGGGCATTCCAAGCATTTCTGAGACTTGGGCATCCAAGAAACCCAACTCCCTGCTAGTTGTATGCGAACCAGGTCAGTTTACTGGGCCCAGTTCTGAATGGAGATTGAAGTGCCTATCTTTAAAACCAGTTTTTCTCCAAATTCTTTCCCAGTCTTTCGACCTAAGACTTCAGCCTTGCATGCCAGGGCTTGATTTAAAGACGGTCTCAAGCCAAATCAGGCTTGATGTGGATACAGCAGATCTCCAGATCTGACTGGCTTTGCTGCTGCTCTTGAACAAGCGGCAGGAGATCCATGCCCTGCATTGTCTGTTTGTGTCCTTGAAGCCCCCTAGGGTGTGATGTGTCTAGCAGTAGGGTGGGATATGAATACACACACAGGAGCAAATGCAATGAGAGTGAATGTAGGAGAGTAGCTCTTGCAGAGGGTAACGTTTGCAGAGTCTGCTCTGTTCTGCACTGAGCGAAGAGAATGGCCCTGAAGTAGTCAGTGGAATGGGAGAACAGGAGGCTGGGACCCCAGTGACCCTTTCTGAAAAGAAAAATAAGTTGTTAGATGCTACATAGGAGAAATTGTGTCTCATCTCTTGGGGATGCCTGCTTGGCCACATCTGGCAGTCCTAGCAGCTACACTAGCCCCACACTTGTGTGTGTGTGTGTGTGTGTGTGTGAATGCCTCTGCCTAAGGAAGAGAGGCATTACCGAAGACAAGGGCAGTGCTGGTTCAAGATGTTTTGTTCCCCCAAGCAAAATAACCTTTCCCCTCCTGGTCCTGTGGCACTGCCAGCTGAGCAGTTACCTGGGAGCAAGCTGACTTCCTGTGGTGCATTGGCACCCTATTTGTTGTGGCTCCTCCCCAGCAGGCACTTGTGTGGCTTGGCTGGGGAACTTGGTAATACCTTGATGTCACTGATTTGGAGTACAAATTCCCACACTGGCTTGTTAGCCCCAGTGCTTCTGCAACAGATCTGTCTCAGCTCTTCTTTGGCATGATTAAGGAGGCACATCTCTGCCATGTGCTGGGCACTGTGGCATGCACCTGAGCTCTTTTTCTCCCTCTTCTAGAGGCGGCCACGTGCAACTTGTGGATGGCACTGACATAAGCTACGTGGAAGACGGGACGCCCTGTGGGCCCAGCATGCTGTGTCTTGATCACAAATGCCTTCACGTGTCGGCCTTTAACTTCAGCACTTGTCCAGGCAGCTGGGGTGGCCAGATCTGCTCTGACCACGGGGTAAAGCTTTCAGAGCTGGCGTCAGGCTGTGTGCTGCTGTCAAACCCTTGGCTATGTCTTGCCTTTTGTGCACACGGAGGAAGACGGGTCTGCATGAATGCAGATCTTGAACTGGTTTCCTGGATTTCTTGTTCCTTGTGGGTCAAGGCACCAGGACCAGGGCAGAAGATGTGAGACCAGGGGTGGGGAGGAGATTTCTTTTGGCATAAATCATGTTGGAAGTATGGCACATCCCAGTTCAAATATTTATATGGACATAATCTACTTATTATTTATGCCCAAATGTAAAATGGTGGATGAGCTATAGCTATTTTGCAATAGTGCCACAAGTCAGCATTAAAAAAAGTGAACCATCCCTTGAGAACTGTTGACAAATATGCTTTTAGAAAGCTAGAAAAAGCAGTTGGGAGGTCTTCTGACTATTCATTCCTTGTGCTTCTGAGGAAGGGGTTGCCATCTCAAATTTGAACTGTGTGTGTGAGACCACAGGAACTAGGAACTTACTTTTTAAAACAGCCTTTACAGAAATGTTCAGGATTTCAGCCAGGCACCAGTGGAATGCCCTCTGGGACTGCCAGATGCAGCCTCGGTGGTTGTGTCACTACCACTTCCATCTCCCTCCCTACAGGTCTGCAGTAACGAGGGCCAGTGCATCTGCCATCGGGAATGGACAGGCAAAGATTGCAGTGTCCCTGACCCCACCCCGGAGCCGAAGACTACAGGGGAGACAGAGAAGTACAAGGGTGAGTTGGCAGGATGAGGCTCTCGAAGCTGGCCAAGTGCTTTCTCACTTCACTGCTTCCTAGGTTCTGGGGCAGAAGATCTGGAATCCCAGCAGAGAGGCCTTGTTTTGTTTTCCTTTTATAAAGGGCTCCCCTCCTCTCTCCATTGGAACTCCAGCCCTTTAGGTGCTCCTCAGCGTCCTGTCACAGTTTACGACTCATGTTTGTGAAAACGCCCCCCCCCCAATTACAGACAGTGTAGGTAGCCACGTTGGTCCAAATCCAAAACCAAAATCCCCACAGTACCTTTTATTAAGGACAACAAAATACCATAAAACGATGTGTGAGCTTTTGAATTTAAAAGAACTTTTATTCAGGCTGGATGTTAAAAAAAATAGTGGGAAGAAAAGCAGGTGTTTCAGGTAGGGATGCTGGAACCCACTCACGTCCTATTTGGTCACAAACTGGGATCAGAATCTTTGAAGATTGGTTTGATAGTTCATTGATCTGTTTGTCTGTGTTCGATTAATTATTTCACTGCATTCCTTCACCATATTCCTTATTTAACCGTGCAACTGGCTTTTAGCACATGTGTGTTCTCATACAGCCTGGCTGAGTTCTGCTACCCCCATCCTTGCTGTAGCACCTTTAATACTAACCAACTTTATTGTAGCATAAGCTTTCGAGAACCACAGCTCTAATGCATCTGACGAAGAGAACTGTGGTTCTCAAAAGCTTATGCTACAATAAAGTTGGTTCGACTTAAAGGTGCTACTGGACTCTTTACTATTTTGCTACTACAGACTAACACGGACAGCTCCTCTGGATCTACATCCTTGCTGTGTGACTGTTCCACTCAGCCAGCAATGGTTTAAACAATTAGGCCACTTACACATTATATAAATCCGTCATCAATAAATGCTGTGTTCCAATAAAATCCCAACCCTTGTCATTTGTTTAAGTTTCCTTAGTGACTCAGATGGCTGCTAATCAGTTTGAATCAGCAGCGTCTTCACACATGCTCAATTTGGTGAAACCCTGATACAAACTGATTGACAAGAAGGCTTTTTGGCACCAACTGAACAGAATGTGCAATCGATTTCTGTTTGACTGATGCCTTTGAATGCAATAAGTTCAACTGTTGAATGTGTTTGTGGTGAAAGTCACAGCATCCCTAGTTTCAGGCCCTGACCTTACAGCCTCTTGTAAACATCCCAGCAGGTTTGCCTAAAGATGGTGTCAGGTTGAGTGGGTGTAAGGTTGTACCTTTGATATAGCTGGAAGAAGCAGCCAACATGGAAGCTATAAAAACCTGGAGATAATGGTCATTTCCACACGGCTTACCGCTGCTCATAACAACCTGGAAGATCGCGCAAAAAACACGGAAGATTGCATTTTCTTGCGTGAGATTTGCGCGATGTCATGTGACATCGTGCAAATCTCGTGCGAGAAAACGCAATCTTCCGGGTTGTTACGAGCAGCGGTAAGCCATGTGGAAACGGCCAATAAAATGCTCTTCTAAAATTTGGCATCTATTATATTTTAGAATTGAGGGACCCTTATATACAAGATCGATTTCATCAGCTCATCCAGCTCTGCTTTGAGCACAGTGAGGTTCCTGTTCAAGAAAATTCCAGATCCAGCTTTTTTAAAACTCAGGATGAGTTCCTCAACCCCCAGCATAGATTTAATTCAATCTCTCTCCCTCACTTAGGCTGCTCTGAGTGAAGATGCCACCCATCATATTGTCAATCAACCTCCCCCATCCATTCCCAGACCACCCTTGACATTTTCTGCACTCTTTTCCTCCACAGGTCCCAGTGGAACCAACATAATTATCGGCTCTATTGCGGGAGCCATCCTGGTTGCTGCCATTGTCCTCGGTGGCACTGGATGGGGCTTTAAGTAAGCAGCGTCGACATGCACATGATGTGCCTCCTGGACTGATGTGCCCTTGCGCTGTGTTGCCTGGGGGGGCTGTCTCTCGCATGCTCTGCTCCAGGCGCTCTTTGCAGGGGGCCCCTTCAGCTCCTCGGTTCTGGGGAGGAGTGGACCAAGCCCCGATGTGGCCCACTGACCCCAAACACCAGCTTTTGCAGTTTCTCTCAGGGTGGATTCACACAACCATGGCTTGCATGCAGCGGTTGGAGTTGTCCTGCAGGAGGACACTCACCAAGTTATGCTGCCTCTTCCCTGCGGAAGGTTTGGGAAATCCCTACTTGACATGATCGGGCCACGTGTCTGGATTGAAGGCAGGGGGATTGGTCTTGTTGGAGGCATGGGGATTGCCTCGCTTTTCCTTCTCTGCAGAAAATGGGAAGCTGGGGGTTGATTGAAAGCTTGGCTAAGATGTTTTCCACGCAAGGCCTAGTTCTTCACAGCCTGTGCAGGAAGCAGAAATCAGAGGGTGGTAGGAAAGGGAATGCTTCTCAGCAATACCTTTTATCATCAAGGAAATGGGGCACTGATTGGTTGTATGTATCCACCTGTAGGCACGTAAGGGATGGCTGCCACATAGACAGGGGACAAGCCTGGGCTGTGGGCTTGGGGAAAGTAAAAGTGACACCAAGCTTTTGGGGAGGCCAGCTTATATAGATATTTTATAACTTCACTCCCCCCTCACCTGTACCAGGTGTGGCCATCCCATTGAGGTTCCAATACAGGCCTTCTAAAAGCCAATTGTCAAGTTTATTTCAGGCATTTTGTTTGATGTGTATTTATATAGACAGAAGGCAATGCCTTCTAGCAAGAGCCAGAATTTACAGCAGCATGGCTTAGTTGTTCCTTTTCTACAATCAGCTGGAAGCAGAATGAAAACAGTGATTCCATATGACATTTAATGACACTTTCTTCCCATAAAAATCTGGCAGTGACTGTCCCCATAGGCAATATCCAACTGTATATTTACTCTGAACTAAAGCTTGTTCAGCTAAAGTTCCACTTCTCCCTGTAACTGTCCCTTTTAATTTCCTCTTTGCTTTTTCTTTTAAACAGAAACTTCTTCTGTTTCTCAGCTTCTTAAGAAGCTGTTTCCTTTTAACTTGCACATCTGTAGCATTCCTCAACTGGCATGTAATTAGTCCCTTGGAGTGGGCAGCTTTAGAGATTCTTGCCAAAGCAACTGCCTGTTAATTTTTTCCTTTTCTTTTTCGTAATTGAAATCATAATAAATAAAAAGTGGGGAAAGGAATGAGAAATTGCTTTGACTATGGACAGTAATTGAAGTCTCCCTGGGTGGAAACCGGAATGGACTAATTACAAGCCAATTCAGAAATGCCACTTGAGTTCTCAGGAAGCAATTAAGTAAGCTGAGAAGCAGAAGTCACTTATTTATTATTATTTATTTTTATTTATGTCATTTATAGTCCGCCTTTCTCACTGAAGCTCAAGGCAGATTACACAGTGTGAGATTAGTACGGTCAATATCAGGAACATTTCCATAAACAATGCTATAAGATACACGTTCACAAAGACATTGCATTAGTAGGAATCCAATACAACATAGTGATGATGTCTATGGTTCCTAACTCATTAGCAGATCATCTTAGATCCCCTCCCTACAATACAGCCCTCCCATCTTAAGTAAAAAGCCTTTTTGAATAATTCAGTTTTGCATCATTTGTGGAAAGCCAGGCAAGTGGGGGCTTTCCTGACCTCCTCAGGCAGGCCATTCCATAGAGTGGGGGCCACCGTAAAGAAAGCTCGTGTACGGGCTACTGTCGATTTCACCAATGTTCAGGGTGGCACCCGCAGGAGACCCTGTTCGGAAAAATGGAACTTTAAACGGACAGTACTGTCAGGAAGCCTTAAAGGCGATCTGGTAGTTCACACTGGACAGACAGGTGCTGCAATTACATTTTAAGTTTTTTTGAAAATGCTACAAATCAAGTGTGATGAGGGATGCCGGGGAGGGGGAACATGAAAACAATGCCCAGGGAAGTCCTTCCTCCAGCAGTCAACATGTAGCATTGAAAGGGGAAGGGGGGAGTGGTCAGGCAAGCAAGCAGGCTTCCTCGTGTTCCTAGAAGGGCCAGGAGTACAGCTTTCCCTGCCTTTCCAGTGGGGAACAGGCATTGCAGGATTCTGCTCGGAATATTTCCTGGAATTAAGTGCCCTGTGGAACCCCATTTACGATTCTGCTTCCCTCGATGCAGTAGCAGTACTGAAGGATCCTAGTGAATGATGTGTCAACATGACCAAGTGGTGACTTTGCCAGCTGTATAAACAGCACCCCATGGGGAGTGAGAGGTAGGGCAGGAAACCAGGAGCCTCACCAAGAACTGCCTGCTGGGAGACGCTTCCACTTGCAGGGCAGTTTTGGTGTATGGGTAGAGTTCTCTCCACCCACACCCCAAAAGGTGGGGTTTGTCGATGACTGACATTTAGTGATGGTGGTTTCAAAGCTCTTATCAAGCTTGTTCTAAGAAGCTCTTCTGCTGGCTGTGAGCATCCAGTTAAACTCCACGCCCTGCATGCCAGACTTCAGACTGCTCTTTGGCTTTGAACTGGAGTATCTTTCAACGTCCCTTTTCCCTTAATGAATGGGGCTGTCCTGGCTGCACTTTACAGGGAGAGGGAGACACAACGTCTTGTGGCTGTCCCTAGAGAGGTCCTTGTGGCCTCAGCTACAGGCAACGCAGTGCCTCTTGTTGAGAGAGGGCTACCTGGAGGCAGGTGGCCGTCACCCAGTCACAGGTGGCACCGGAGTTCCCTCTAACCCATGCCATACCACTTGTTTGTGATGTTCTGCATGGACTGATTCTTGCATGGATGGCAAGGGACCATGTGATATGATGACAGATGCATGAATCTTATCCTGATTGGCTCCACAGTAGGGGTGAGAGATGCTGGCATGGAAGCTAAGCGGGAAACAAGGGAAACCTGAAATCTGTAGTAGGTGGATTCTCCAAGGCACACAGCAAATACCAAAGGCAAGAACGGTAGACCCTTAGATCTGGCGCACACAGAGTACAGCCTGCCCCGCTCAGACCCTGTCCTCCAAGACACCCTCTCGTCCAGGGTTTGTGAGCAGGATTACATGCCCCTGTCTACATCCATGCACTTGAAAGCAGGGCCCTGTCACCTCCTGCTGCTGCGCTGCTGCTCTGGCCTTTTGGGGAATGGAGGTGGCTGGCGGGTGCTGTAGGCCTTGATGTTTCTAGAAGGGTTAGGGGGTGGCATTTGTGGGGGGCTGCAGCCTTCTTTGCTGGAATTATAGACATCTTCAGATCTCACTCCCACTTTTCCCCTCTTCTATTAGCCCCAGTTCAGTTGCTTGAGGGGATGATCAACAACTGCAAATTCCTTCATTTTATCAAAATGTGCATTGAGGGAAGCCATGGTTATGACATGTGGATCCCCCCCGTCCTTGGCCAATTAATTTACGTCCTCTCTTGGGGGAAGTCAGCTAGAACTGGGGTGGGGAGGTGAAGGTGGCACAGGGGAGCAAGAGGTAGAGACGTGCAGTTGGTCAGGATCCAGTCAGCCCAAACCAAACACACCCTGTTCTTTAACGTCATTATAACTTGCCCAAATTGAGAAGATAATGACAGTTGGTAATATTTGAATATAGCTGGTGCCTGGCTTAGAGATCAAGAAGGCCAGAGAAAATGGGCAAGAGTGAGGAGGGACCGGATATGGGGCAGGTAACAAAGTTAACACCCAAGTTGTGTATTCATAGAGTGGTCTTCCAAAGTGTTGCTTATTCCCATCACTATGAGATGGGGTGTGTGTGTGTGCTGGCTTTGACATAGTTGTATGCCAGCAAAGGGCCTCTTATATTGCTTGTTCTTCCTGTGTCTACTCGCCACAAGGGCAGATGTTTTGCTTGAGAATACAGGCATGCCCGCAAGTAGTGCTGCAGACAGGGTGGGTGGGTGGAGGTTGTAGTACTCTTGCTCATCACCCTATGAGAGGCAGTGCTTGCCTTGCCATCTGAATGTGCATGCATTGCAATTGGTAGCACACAGAAAGACAGAGGAACCGACCTAGGTGAGGTGCCAGGGACAAGAACCAATCTGAGAGCTCTCCATGTCTTTAAGGACCTCGAAAGCAGCCATTGGGTAGGAAGAAATGTCAAGAGATTAAATTTCTTTGAGCAAAATCGTAGGTCCTCCCATCCCTGCTGGTTTTACCGATATTAGCCTGGTAGGGAAACAAGGCAAGCAATCTCCTGTTTGCATGAAAAGAAAGGGGAATTAGTGGAGGGGGCTGTTAAAAATGGACCCCAGTTTTTTTTAATGGAGCATGTGGGTGAAGGGAGCTCAATGAAATCCCACATTGTATTTTCAGTGCACTTTTTTTTCAAATTCTTCTCCCAGCCGTGCTCAATGCTGATATTAGAACCTGGCTGGGAGAAAAATGCTATATTCCCTGGAACACACCAAAGTATGGAGTGGAAGAGGATAGAGTTTGGTTCCCCTTGCCCAGGGGCTCTGCGTCTGTTTCAGAACGCACGCGCGCACGCACACACACACTGCTTTCGATGGGAATGGATGGGCTCCAAGAACGGGACCCCTTCCTTAGGAGCCGTGGTTTGAGCCTGTCTACTTTCTTGACTTGCCAGATGCTTGCCTCTGCATGCTCTGTAGGCAAGAATTTTAATTCTCTATAAAAGGAGAAGTCTTTCTCCTGTTTGCTTGAATGAGGCACAGAAGATCTCTTAAGTGTGTGTGTGTGTGTGTGTGTAGGAGGGGGTAAAATCTCTTGGAATTGCATCCCATCTGGATGCAGGGGAAACATTACAGGCAAAAATAGGGATCTCATTGAAACAAAATAATACAATGAAGAATGCCTGTAATCATAATAATAATTCATCTTTAAAAAAAACAACTAAAATGAACTGCTATCCCCACCACCATCATTGTGTATATGTTGTCTAACGTGGCAGAGGCCCAAGAACTGTAGGTGTGGCACAAGGAAAACATGGGGCTTTTGCTGTGTGGAAAATCCTTTCTTCTGAATCTTTGGGGAATTTCTGCCGGGTGCACTTTAGCTTCTGAATGTTTAGACCTCTTGTATAATTGTTCAAAAGTCAATGAGAGCACTAGAAACTTCTTTTAAAAACTGAAAGCTCAGATTGAATGTTCCCAGTAAAACCTTAGGTCATATATAGGCTGGGCCCCTGCCTCATGGAGACTGCGCAGCGGGAGAGGCTCAAATGAAGATGTTTTGGCATTTCCAGCCCCCCCCCCCCTTTTAAGTCCTGGCAGGAACTGTGTGATCTACTGACACTGCCTGAGAACAGCAGTGCCTGGACCTCTGCACAAAAGCTGCCCTGGATGGTAAGGAGATGTTGCATGCATGGCTGCGGTTTGCATTGCCGATCACGGCATGTGGCACCAAGACTGGAGGCTGTTGACCACGATGTGCCCACCTGGAGTTACCTGCTAACATCCTCCCCCTTTCTTTCCTTCTCTCCTCGGCTTGCAAAGGAACATTCGCAGAGGAAGGTACGATCCAGCTCAGCAGGGGGTATAGCACCCCACCACCTCCATCTCATCCTCTTCATCGACTTCATCCTGTGCTCATCGCTTGCACAGATCCTTTGGGTGGCTGGGCCAGATCCTGCTCCCAAGGAGGCCCCCTCACCCAGAAGGATCTCCTTGGGCCATCGCTTGGTTCCACGCACCCATCCATGCCAGTTGCTGCTGCTGCTCCTCATTTTCCTGATTAGTATGTGTGTCTGTGTGTTTGGGGCCAGGAGCAAATGATGGGAAGGGCTTTTATCACACAGTGATTGAGCCATCTACCCGCTCAGGTTGGCTGAGTTTTCACCTATTGCTTCTTTTTGCTCTCATAAAAGCATTCCGGTCTCCTGAAATGTCATGTGAAAAGGGTGTCTGTCATTCTAACATGGCAAATGTCAGCTTTTACTACAGACTGACTGGCACATTCACATAACCCTCCTCAAAGCTGCATGTAAATCACTCATTGTGTTTCCAAGGCCAGTGAACGATACTTTACCCAACTCTATTTGAGCTTACTACCCCCATCCTCTTCCTTTCTTAATAAATATTTCCAAACCTTAGTTGTAGTCAAGTCTCTCAGCAATGCTGCAAGGCAGAGCATTTATTTCTCCTTTATTGAAATCAAGACAGTGTGACTTGTTCTAGGCAAACCCATCAGTAGCTGGGCTTTAAGCCCTCATCTCCCAGGCCCAGCCTCGCTACCACTGAATACTCACTGACAAAACAGAGACACTTTTGTGTTCACTTGCCAACCTTGTCCTCTGCCCCTGTCCTGGCATGCTTATTCTTCCTCTCTTGGCACAGTGCTGCCCAGGGGAGGGTTTGTGTGGCTTTCCTCCACAGAACTTTTTCCTTGAATTAAGGCTGAACTCATGTGATGCTCAGTCACAACCACCCACCCACCCACCCCACAATTTCAGATCCCTCTCCCATGTTTACCCAGAGCATATCCAAAGGCAACAGGACTGATTCCCCTTTTCAATCCAGGCCACTTTTCTGTTTTTCATCAACCTGTATAGCTCAGCTGCACAAAGATCTTTAAAGCAGAAACCAGTAGGAAGAACAACTTTTGAGTGAAAATTTTCAAGGGGAGGAGTCCTACTGCTATCCTACCCAGGATTTTAAAAATTCTTCCTACATTTGGAAAGATTTGGGGAGGGGGGAAAACTGTTCTGGAAGAGGAGCGCTGAATCATTAGTGCCTTCAGCTCCCCCTGGCAGTTGGCACTTTGTGAGAATGAGGCCTGGCAGGCATATTTGTGTTAAACAAGAGCTGGTGGTTGCTACCATGCACATTCCCTGCGAGGCAACTTAGAACCTTATTGATATGCCACTGAGAGAAGCAGGCAAAGGGCTGAGAGAAACCCTTTGGAGCTTCTCTAGAATTGGCATGATTTTCTCCAGTACTGTCTTAAAGGCATTATTATCAGCTTCCCCGTTTTGAACCCTAAGATCACTGGAAAATGAGACAGGCTTCTCCCTGCTGTGTGCTAGATCTCCATCCCACCCTTCCACATTGCTGCCAAGCTTACCTGCTGCTCTCTGTGCATTAAGTGTTATTTTTGCAAGCTGGCTACATACATGACACCCTTTCCATCTACATGGCTTCTCTGCTTCTTGGGAGTTTAAAAGAGCCAGGGTCTTGCGGGGAGGGGGGATTGTCTCTTCCTAGTGGAGGACCCAATGAAAGTTGTTTTTTTTAAGGTGGAAAAAAAGTATTAAGTGTACTTAAGTGCTCTTTGCCTTCAACATGGTAAAGCTGTGGTAGCATATACCAGGGAAAAGTTCCTGACAAACCATCCCCTTTTCCAGGTTATAATTGACATGTTAAACTCGGTCTTAAATATGTAAAACAGTAGGAGATGCCTTTGGGCATGTGCAGGGGGCATTTCCTCCATAACAAGCACTACTCACATATGTTGGATTAAGGGACAGGAATTCCAGTTCAAGCCCCGTTCTCATGTTACAGTAAACACATCTTGTCTATGTATGTGTACACTTGTTTGTAAGAAAGAAAGCGCTGAGTGTTTACTTTACAAATGAAACCAGGCACCTGTACTTGGATAAATGTGCCATTTCAATCACACATTCCAGGTATATGTGGGGTAGAATACAACACAAGAATCACTTGTTGCACATAAATGAAAAATCATGGATTATACTTGCATTCATTGTAACTTGTGAACAGGGCTTCAGAGGCAAAGTTTTCCAGGAATTCTTCAGCACCTGCATTTCTTTTTGGAGAGCTTCACCACAGTGAAGTGCCTGAAAAAACACTTAAAAGGGCTGTGGTGACTTGTAGGCGTATGTTCTTTGGCAAATCATTAATGTATATGAAAGAAATACGTTCCCCCTACTACCTACTCCCCTACCCATGCTTGCAAGGCTTTTGTACACCCCATTCGGTCTTTAAAAGGAATTACCTCCCCCACTTTGGGTAAATGATAAGACTGAAAATTGGACTATGACCGATCACTTTTTAAAAATAATGTTTGCAGGGATTTTGCAACACATAATTTCCCCAACGATCCCCATTTTCACACTTATGTAGCATAATTGTGCACTGCTGTCTTGCTGTACAATAAATCAGTAAAGTTTTGAAAAGTTTGAATTTCATATGCCAAGGGGTGAGGTCCAGTTCCCAAGCAGGAGAGCTTTTTTTTGCGTCAGTGAAGGATCTATAGTGAACAGGTACAAAGTGAGGGTTAAATGAAAGTAAGCTAACTTGTAAAAATTCAGGATTGGAAGGGTACTTCCAAATCTGGATCTGGTCACAGGGATAAACTTCAAGAGGAAAGCAACTAAGCCACAGAAATCTAATTTTTTCCCCTACTGAAATAGAGCTCAATGGTAAAGAAAGAATCAACTTTCAATTTGTGTGAAGGAAGACCAGCAACAAAAAGGGTAACTTGAATCTGGAATTTTGTATCTTGCTTCCCTAACCAGAAGGACATTCCTAACTGGGGACATTGCAAAAAGTAAGAAAAAATGAGAAAACGTGAATTTTTGCACACAAATTTGACCTGGTAATTTTTTTCTTCGGGAGGCTTTTAAAAAATTCTGTTTAATATGCATCAGCAGTAGCAAACCTATACAAATTGTTAGTAAATAGATATTGGCATCTATCAAATTGCAATGGTTAATTTCTAGAAGTAGGGAATTTTGGAATAGTTGCTTATCTCTGCTATTAGCAGGAACAAAGGATGAAATTAATTCAATAAACGATTAGGTATAGTATAAGGAACTATAAGGAAGATAGTTTTTCTCCCTATTTCCATACCACATGTACTGGGGAGGTCGGCTGTGTTGTTCCTTGCTGCACTTTCTAGCAGCCTGTTTTATGTGGTAACTTCACAACATTTTGGTAGCACTGTGATTCTGCAAGAGACAGGCAGTGCTACAGTCACCAGCTAGCTGCTGTTCCATCTGTAGGGGTCAGAAGTGAGCTAAGCCTACAGGCCAACTTGGAAACAGAGAAGTGCTTTGACCTGTGAAATCAAGTCCAGTTCCATGTTGCTGTTTTTGAGCATCACTCCGATGCAGTCTTCGCAGAGCCTTGGTTGCTAACAGCAATTCTTCAAACAAAATGCAATTCAGCCTCATGCTCCTGTACCTCTCTAGTGTGGGAATGAGCAACCCAGAGCTACTCGACTGGCTCTCTCTGTGTGGCCCTCCTTGCAAGCAAGAAACACAGAACATGGCATTCATTTTGTCATGTTGCCCACCACAACTTGAAGGCATAGATGGATTACGTGGCTCTGTTTAATGAAGATGCAGCATTTGATGACGATGACCTGACTTCTCAGTGTTTTGGAGCAAGTGCACGTTGATGGAATCTGGGTGATGGATTTTTCTCATATACGATGTATACTAAGACTCCAAGTTAAATTTGGCTCAGGGAAGGCAGCACTGGAGTGCTCAGTCTTGAACCCCATATAAGCAGTTCTGAGGCAGACCAGCCAATTCACAACATTATGAAAGCAGCTGGGTCTTGCACTGCCCTCACTGGCTTTTGGGGTCTCCTTTTAAAGTGGAAGTCCTGCAGGATTCTAGACAGGCTTGGGCAAAAAAAAAAGCCTTCAGCAGGTCAATTGATTCACTGTAAGGGGACAAAAAACCAGCAAAAGTCTTAAGTCCCAGAAACAGCACTCTCTGGCTTCCAAGTACAAAGAAATGAAATTAATTCAGCCCTTCAGTCCCAGCTTAAGGTGGTGTCTAAGAGCCAAGCTACAAGTGACGCCTTACACAGGTTGGACACTTGTCAGCTTCCCTCAAGTTTTGATGAGAAATGTAGGCGTCCTGGTTTTACAAATTGGCTTTCCATTACAGCTGCAAGACCAGGATGCCTACATTTCCCACCAAAACTTGAGGGAAGCTGACAAGTGTCCAACCTGTGTCAGGCATCCCCCTATCTACTCCAATGCCGGCATTTTAGCAGCAGGAGGATGAGAGGATAAGAAAACCCTTCCCTTTCCATGTGGTCTCCAAAAGTTCTCAAAATTTCAGGGTAATTGCAGCCAGGAAGATTCTGAAGGAAAGTTAGAATGAACAAAAGAACTAAGATGACACTTCTCTATTTCCATCTTTGTCTTTGGGACTAGGTCTGAATATCACCTCTCTCTACAGAGTCTGTTAGATCGCTCCTCAGAGGGTTTGTTAATTTCACTTCTCTACAGAGGTGGCAAAGATTGCTCCTCAGAGGCAGTTGGGGAGGCAGCCTTTGGGGAGGCAAAGAGGAAATTAACAAACCCTCTGAAGGGCGATCTAGCCAGCTCTGTAGAGGGAGTTGAAATTCAAACTGCGCTTCCCAGCTAACATGGCATCTCCCTTCACTTGAGCATCCTCTGTGTAATTCGTCTCGTGGTTTAGCTCTGAGAGCATTTTAAAATATGACCCTAATGCCCTTTTCATGTCTCCCACATCTGTAATATAAATGTGTCTTATATGGGCCAGACTGCACATCTGAGTTAAAAACAGTTTCCTTTAGCTCCCTGTGGCACATTAACAATGTTTCCCTTTGCGCACAATGCACCCCAAAGTGGTCCCACACTTCAGTGATCTGTGAGAGAATGACTAGAGCTCTAGGCTGTCGGGTGGAGCACTTAATAACCCCTCGCCTGCCATTGCACCATTATGCATCAAATGTCACTGCCACCACCTCATCCCGCCAAACAAATGAACCCTACAAGTCCCTGGTAGGAGCAGATGCACCACAAAACAGTAACTTTATAGAACAAATTGCTACAGATGGCTCCAGAATTGCATTGACCAATCCGGGAAGGAATACTTCTGGCTCTTTTAATCATGCTAGGGGGTCATTCCATCCATTTCCACCTTGCATTGGTTCTTCACTGTGCCCTGCCACTAAACTGCCCCCCTTGCTTCTGTGTTTCAGGTCGGGAGGGGCTTAGCCCCAAATCCTTACCCTGACCTTTGTGCTGCTGGGTCTGTATTCTCGCCGTGGGGTGGGGAGGAAGGTAAACGTGCCTCTCTTGCCTCTTCCTGGTCAGCAAATAATCAACTAGCCACCACGTCTTCCTTTGCCTCCTGGACGGACATGCACAGTAGAGACATCCTCCTTTACAGGGGCAACTGGCACTGCACTGCCTTGTGGGAACAGACCCCTCATGGAGGACCACCACAGGCTATTTGGTAGTTTCCCAACTGCACTGTGTCGTCTCCTCATAATCTTTCTTGAGAACAGAGACCAGAATAAGGATATCACAGCCACTGTCAGAGGACTACAATGGTGCCTCACTTTGCCAATGCCACCAAGGAAAGTACCACATCGGAATCATGAAAAAAGCCACATGGCACATGAGCATAGAAGGCTCGTCTCCTCAACTCCTGTGGCTAGAAGACATGTTGGCTCCTTCCCCTTGGAAGAGTGGGCATCAGGGGCCGCTCGTGCGCACGTGGACTCAGCTGGGCCAAGCTACCTTCTGGGGTTTCTCTTCCACACAGGGCCACCTTGGCTTTTGATAGCCTCTTGCTACTATTGGGAAATGATGAATTCATTCGAATTCCTAGGCAGTGCTTGCAAAGTCACGTGGATGGTGGAAATACCATGTGCCTCGGCCATCTTGTTGCCTTCCACACAACAGTTCCTAATCCTGTAGGATTATAATGTTCCCATTGTGCTGTTCACAGGCCCAGCATCCTCACCTTGACTTGGGGGTGGGGTAGCCATCTATAGGAACCACAAATGTCATAAATAGGCTCAGTTAAGAGCCACCTTAGACAAGATGCCAGAGATCCATAATTAGACCTTCCAATTTTCCCTTAAAATGATTTGTGAGTGGGGTGGGGGTAGATGGGTGAATTCTATCTGTATGTTTTTTTACCAATGGAGCAAATAAGAGCTGGGAGGCACAGATTTGGAAAAATGGCATACCGTGAGCTAATCCTCCGCATTGCCCAATCGAGTTCAGAAGCCTCTTTATAAACAGATATAGTCACTTGGGGAGATCCAGTGGCGGTTCTCCTGCATCTTGTCTAATGTGGCCCTTAAAGCTAGGTGGGTTTAAGCAGTTTAATATGACCTATTCCTATTCCTCCCTACTCCCAATCCCATCTCAAGGTTTCCCACATGTTATTTGATAGACATTGTTTCTTCTTCCATATGACAGTTATGTGTTCATCAAGACCCATATTTGCAGGCTACTGTGAGAAACACCTCAGGATATACCCCACTCACCCACTCACACTCCATTCACACATAAATGTAGCTCAGTGACGTTGGTCGGCAAAACAGCTAAATTTTAGTGACAAGAGTCACATCCTGGCTTCCCCGATGCTGTGCTTATTCCAGGCCCAAAGACTCATGAGAAATCATCTCTAGGAAGTGGCAGCAAATGCTTTTTTAAAAAAAATTAATGCTTGATTATTTCTTAATCCATAGTCTGCCATATAATCTGTGCCTTTTATTTAGCAGAGTTTCATATCAGAGGCTGAAAAAATAGTTGCACTTAATCCTAGAGAGACTAAAAGATACACTCTTGTCTACATTTTCTCATGCATGAGTGTCGATTGTCACACACACATGCATTCACACGCCGGCACACATGATTATGGGAGACTCATCCCAATCTCTCCCAGAAACAATTTTCTCTGCATGCATTAAGAGCTTGGAGCAGAGATTCTCTCTAAGCATGTGCTGAGTTCTTTTTGTTTGCCACTAAGTAATCTTGCTTTGGGGATTAGGTGATTTCTGCAAGAGAGGTTGTGGCAGACATTTCTCTCTCTTTAAATCAGACAGTATAGGAATTCGGGTGAGTATCCTTGAAGAACCGAGGAAAGTGGCTTCTTAGAGGAGAGCAGCTGTTGTTCCATGGATGGGCACATGTTTTCATTTAGAAGGTTCTGGGATTAGTTAACGGGTCTCTGAGATCAGATCTGAGAACACCCTCTGCCCAGGCAACCCCCAGCCCAGGACGTTGCCAGGTGCCTTGGTCCCCAAGATTTGCTCTAAAATGGGCTGCACCTCTCCAGGGGGAGCCTCTGAAATCTGACGGGCCCCATCCAGTGGGATTGCGTGCTCTTGTTCCTTGTGCAGTTGGGGCCAGTTCTGCCTGCTTGAGAAGATCTGCCAGTCAGCAGAATGCACAATATTGACTAGACACCCCAATGGCCAGACTCTGCAAAAAGAATCTCCCGTTTCTCTCTAAAGAAGCAATCCTTAAACCATGTGGCAGGATAGAACCAAGGAAATCTTGAAAGTATGGCCTGGCTTCCTTCCTTCCAGTTACTCCTCACTGGTGGAAGTTCACTGTGCCCCATCTCTGCATCAGACATGATGAAATAATTCAATCATTCCAGATGCAGAGATGCATCAGATGTGTATGTCCTTAGAGGAGGTGGCCTGTTGTGTCTCTAGGCATATATGCTCATATGAGTGTTTTACAAAGAAACACTTGAGAAAAGCTTCCTTGCAGGTGGAAGTTTTTTACCTTAACAGAGATTAAAAGTAAATCTTTTCTGATGTAAGTGAGAAGCAAACATTCCATTTTAATTCGGAAAAGGGCCCCAGCCTGCAGAGATTTGGGAAACCGTGGCCTAGTGTTTGCCGCTGTGCCTGTCTAGCACATTTTAAATACATCTCTGGTGGCTTCCACAAGGAGAGGTTGTCTTCCAAACTGCAGTGCCATTTGTTGGGAACATCCACATGATGTCAGGACGGTTCTGGTTATGTGCCAATCGTCCTTTCTTCATCCTCAGCACACTTTCCCCAAACCTGATCTTTTTGTAAAGAGCATAAACCAAGCCATTAGCAGGGCCGTTTCCAGACAGCTTACCTGCCCCCGGAACGTCGCGCCATGTTGCGGGGAAAACGCGAAATATTGCGTTTTCTCGCACGAGTTTTGCGTGACATCGCACAAAATTCACGTGAGAAAACGCGATATTTCGCGTTTTCCCCGCAACATGGCGCGATGTTGCGGGGGCAGGTAAGCCGTCTGGAAACGGCCCAGGTCATGGAAGGGTGAGCATCTTTTGCCTTGCAAATGCCCCGCCCATATTGGTGTCATTTTCCCTGCTGCACCACCAGAGGGCTTTAGAGGGCCTTTTCCCCCAATAAAAGGGTAATTGATTCAGTGCTATAGCACTCAAACACTTTAGTTTTTAGCATGTTTAAAGCCCTTTTAAAAGTCCTCTGGAGCTGTGGTAAGGAATTAGGGGAAACGGTGGCTGACAGAGGAAAGTGTGCAGAAAACTCCTGTGCCAGGGTGCATGTGCCTGCGCTCACGGTGGGTGACGAAACGAAAATGAAGAGTCCTCGCCGTGTGGAAGAAGCCACAGTTTATCTTAATTTTTATGGAGGTAAAATGTTCTTCTGGGTGAAAGTTACAACCTGAAGGGAAGAAAAGAGGGCCTTAAGATTCTGCAAACATTTCTTCTGGCAAGGTTGCTCAACATCTCCCATTGGGAAGAGCAGGAAATAGACTTCTAGCTTGAGAGAGGCCAGACCCTGAGACGGGAGAAAGCCCAGCCTCCTGCCTCACACCCTCACCATCCCACCTGTTCTCCCCCCAGCCCACCCCCCACCCCAGTGCACCATTTCAGATTTCAGTAGGGTGGAGGCAGTCAGAAGATCCAAATCTCGGCTCTTGAAAATATTCATGATTAAATGGCTTGAAGCTATGTACAGGGAGGACGTTTTTAAATAGTACTTCTTACAGTGTAGAATACTTAGCAGAATTTAGTTTATAGGGCAGTCTTCTAAGCAGAGCTACACCCTTCTAAGATTTAGGTGTAACTCTGTTCAGGATTGCACTCTTCACCTTACAAAGACTGTGCCTGGAAAACTGCCTGGGAGCACACCTGGGCAGCCCCAGCTGGGCCCTCTGCCAGATGCAGGAGCCACCAGTTAGCCCCTGTACTCATCTCAAGGGTGGAACCTGGACTGCCAGCAGAAGACATGCCTAAGTTTACTACATCTCTTGGCTGGGAGAGGAAGAGAGAACTGCACTTGTGGGGAGGGGACAGCTACCCTTTGCAAAACCAAAGTCCTCTGCACAGTTTGCTCAGATCCCAGAAGTTGATGACAGGTGAGGTGGGGGGGGTCTCCAAAATGTTTCCAGACAAAAGCATTTCATTCACTCTGTGTTCACCCCTCTACTGGCCTACACCTTCCTTTCTCCATCCCCTTCTACAGCTTCACTGACTAAAAAGCTCTGCAGAGTAAAAGCCAATATTAATGGACCAAATCTACCCCAGGGCCTGTCCCAACCCTTTGCTACAACTCCTGCCCTTCTCACCCGTAAGGCCATAACAGTAAACTGAGACAGAGGGTTGTAGTTTCCTTGGGACCCCACTGGCTGTAGGCAAACTGAGATACAACACAGGTAAGTTTTTTTAAAATGGGACCAAAGTCTGTTCATGTTAGGAGCAGGCAAGCTTTTGGATTACACAGAACAGTCAGGCTGGGTGATTTTTATACCTGGGCCTTGTTTGAGTGTGTTGTGAAGTTATTTGGGGCAAGGGTTTAAGGGCACTTTGCCCGCTGAAGCACTACTAATGTGCGTGTGTGTGTGTGCAAGACAGAAGGAGAGTGGATGTTGAGGTGTGTTTGTTTTGTATATGAGGGTGGTATGAGCGAATGTGCACAAGCTAATGGCAGGTCTTGGTGCGATGGGCAACTTGAACCATTTTTTAACATTCGCACAGTAGCAAAGACCAAGGCTCCTAAAAGCCCCACGGCAGAGCAGTGAGGAAGAGGAGGAGAGAAGGCTGCCCTGCCAAGAAGAGCACAATGACACAGGGAGCCCACTTTGCGCTGCGCTCACCTCGAACTGCCACCATCGCCCAGCAATCGCCAGCTTCCTGCATCTCCGACTGTGATTTCTGTTGCACATGGGTTGTTTGTACACATCAAAGGGCCTCCCTCTGGGTGAGGAGCCTCCTGTGTATATTTGTGATGTGCCCAAAAAACTCCAGTGCCATTTTGGGACATTCTTGTAGATTCACACTTTACTTCTGTTGCACACTCTGAATGTTGAGGCTGGGCCAGTCGGCTTCCAACCCACGGAAGAAAGAACTTTGGGTCTTCCGCTCAGACAAGTGCTGCCGACGGCCTTCTTGTTTTGCATTCTCTGCTACGCTGCTGCGCACATATTCACCTGCCAATGTTTGCTAAAATTCAAAGAGGGCCATTTCAGCCCATTCCATGACCTGGAAATTCAGGCCGTTGATTAAAGAAAAGACAGTTGAAGATCTGAATACATTCTATGAAATGAATACATTTTAGTTAACCTGATGTATATTGCGAGAAAAAAGCCTCTGAGTGTTCAGCTGCCATACTTTCAGACCAAAAAGTAAAATCTTTCTTTGTTCAACCCTCACAGACATGCCTTCTATTTGCTTGTCTCTATTAACTTATAGGGGAACTGAGCTCTTTCAAAGACATCTGGTTTGAGCAGGGTGTGTGTGTGTGTGTTTTGCACAGCCTAACTAGCAAGTGCTCTGTCCTGATTTAGCAGCCCAGCCCCTGCAAGCTGTATCTTGTGGGATATTAGTTCACTCACGAACTTCAAATGTAATCCCATAGCCTTTGAATTTGATCTTGCAGGTTCTTTCTGACAAAGTTTGTTTTGCTTATCTTAGGCTAAAATCGAACATACTGTAAAGTGAAAAAAGATTGAAATGCAAGTGTAAATCACTCTTCCAGCATAGTCAGCAATAGAGTTCAACACCTGGTTAGAACTGCCAGACTGGTTAGAGAGAACTCAAACTGGTTAGAGAGCCAGTTTGGTGTAGTGGTTAAGAGCGCAGGACTCCAAGTTTGATTCCCCACTCCTCCACTTGAAGCCAGCTGACCCACTGACCCACTGACACTGACCCACTGACCTTGGGTCAGTGTCACAGCTTCTAGGAGCTCTCTCAGCCCCACCCACCTCACAGGGTGATTATTGTTGTGGGAAAGGCATCAAAATAAACCTGCTAAGCCGTAGGGAAAGGGAACTACGCTCATTCCAGCAATTCCCTAGTGTAAGTTTTAGTACCCTACTTTCCCCATTTTAAAAGCAAAAGAGCCGCTGAAAATTATGCCCTTTGACTTGGAAGCTCTTTTATCTAGTTCACAGATGTGGGAGGATAAAGTTATTCAGTGGTGAAGGAAAAGCAAGTTCTTTAGCTGGCTGAGAAGAGCACTCTGCTTATGCTCAGAGGCACTTTCTTCTATATCGTTACTTCACATGATCCAGAACTGAATCCAAGAATTTATAAACAGCAAGCAAGTCAAGACAGGCTGTGCAGGCCTGCCTTCTGCATAATCACAGAGATAATTCTGTGCTTCCTTTTATAGGCTTGCCAGGTCTTTCCTGGTGGGCGTGTACAGGTGGGATGTAAGGTGTGGGGATGTGTAGGCATTTACTGATTCCCTCCTTCCATGGTGCACTCCAATGATGTCACTTCCAGTGTGACCATTTTCACTATGGGGATGATTCTGGTCCTTATGCAATGCCATTGCTTCTGGTCACACTGGAAGTGACATCATCAGCTGGCACGTTGGAACGCACGTGTGGCCACTTCCGCAGTCTGCCTGCTGATCCTAGGGAGATTGCCTGCCACTGGTGGCACCTGGGAACTCTATACTAGAGTAGAATACTGGCTTTAAAAAGAGACTCGAGGCACTCCTTTGAGTTGTTCTTCAGATTTCACTCTGGAAATGTATTTATTTGAAACATTTTTATGCTGTCTTTCCACCCAAATAGGGTCCAAGTAACAAGCGGGTTTCTACAACAGGTGCTTCAGGTGGGCAGTGGTCCTCTTCCAATGACACAGGAAATGTCTCAGGCAGCAGTCACCTTTGGGAGTTGTGTTGATTTTTATATTATTATTTATTTTCTTTAAATCCCAGATAATGTATCTGATGAAGACCAAAGGGGGAGTACGGTGTGTGTGTAGGGGGGCGGGGGGAGTATAATGTTAAAAAAATCAGTCAAGTGAAATTGGCTGTTTGCTTTTTCTGTATTTGTGCAGCAGTTCTAAAATAACTATAATCAATGACATAATACATAGGAGCAGAAATCCATGGGTGGCAATAGCTCTGATCTGAACAAGGCATGCACCAGACGGTCCAGGGTGGGATGACAATGCTATTACTCCTAAGGGGAAAGGCAGAGGCAAGTCCAAGTTGGCAGGAAGAATCTGGCACTCTTTCAACAAGTCCCCCTCTGGTGCTGGTGAGTCTTCAAGTCAAAGCATACCAAGAAGAGACCTTTCATACAATTGATTGACGTGACATCAAACCCACCCATCAGCAACCTGGTCTGTGTATGAGTCAGGCCCGATAACTTTGGACCTCACTCCTTCCAGTGCTCATTCAGATTCTAGTAAGGTACTAACTGGCTGCAATGGAAGATATTCAGATGAGACAACTATGATTTGAGCTTTGCAACCATCTAAAAAGGCAGCCAGCGGCTGCAAGCAGCATTGACTTGGGTCAAGGAGGTTGCAAAGGCTTCATACTTCTGTCTGCCCAGGGGCAAGCATCAGAACTGAGATCCGTCATGTAGAGAGATAGTAAGGAAGGAACCTGGAGGAGGTGGGAATTAGCGAAGCCATTGGCAAATCGCAGCAATGCCTGAAGATGGCACTGTGGCCCCATATCTTTCTGTGGGGCTCTGATATGGCAGCCAAGAAGGGGCAAACAGCAGCATTGCCTTTGAGGAGAGGAAACAGGCGCCTCCATCCTCTGAAGAAGCACCTGGGAGCCACCAGGAGATTCTCTCTACTTTAACTTGGGGTATCTAAAGAAAATGGATGGGAAGAGATTTGAGAGCACCTCAGAAGTCAGCCTAAGGCAGCCAGAGGTTCAAGACCAGAGATATAATCTGAGAGGGGGCCATTCAATCCCACAACATGAGAATAACAGAAAGAGTGCCTCTGAGCATGTGCCGCTGTGTTAGTTTCTTGCACACTATAAAAAAACTCCACAGTTAATAAAATTCAGATGTTCTTGGAAAAATTCAAGGGTTATTAAGGATGCCTTGGTTCTGTTGCATTGGGATGCAACAGGGACTCATTTTCACTGCTTGAAATCAAATAATTCTTTGGATCCTGAAATAATAATAACAACAATAACAGCAGCAGTAGCAACAATAATGCCTTCACTTTAGAAGAAGCTTGGCAAAGCTTGCTGACTTCTTTCCACCTACTCCCAGAGATCTTCTAGCACAGAACTAAGCTGGATCAAGGCCCTGCCCAGACAAAGCTTGCTCCTTTCTGGCTCCACCCCTCCATTTCCAAAACACCCTGGGCCCTTTTCACACTACATACCTGCTTCCAGCAGCACAAAAAACACAGAAGATGTTCATGTTCTGTTCAGTAGTCATGAACAGGGAGCCGATTTTGGACTGTCCTGTTCATTGACCCTTCATGGCTTCAACTATTCCTGCTCAACATCCAGCACAGCGAAACTGGCTTCCATGCATGTGCATTCTCACACAGTCCAAGTCAGGTCTACTCTTTACACCCTTCCACACACACACACTTCTAGGATTGACACCCCTAGTGTCAGGCCTGGCTAGGGGATTCTCTCAGACTCTCCACTTCATCAAACACCGTTGTATGAGTTAAAGGTCTTTATTAGGGATTACTCCCTAGAAGTGTACTTGTACATAGTAATTGTCTGGAATGCCAAAGTAAAGTCTTCCCAGAAAGATTATAACCCCAGTCTCCTCCCCCTCCCCCAGTTCAAATGACAGTCAGTTAAAGCTGGCCTGGAGCTCAGAAGCGCGAAAGTCCTGGAAAAGATGCAGAGCTGAGTTTCCCAAGGTCAGTTCACAAACACTCAGTACTGATAACCCAAACAAAGCATAGCAGAGGTACAGTGACGCAGGAAAGCGACTACACTTCTCTGCACTACTACCCATTCCGCCCCCCCCCCAGTAGATCTAAATTCACAGGTATGGCAGACAGGTTGGCTTGCTTGTCTGACACCTAGGTGGAGCCTGGAGATCTCTGGAGATCAGCTGTAATTCTGGGAGATTCTAGGTTCACCTAGAGGAAATGGCAGCTTTGGAGGGTGGACTCTATGACATACTCCTCTGAGGTCCCTCCTCTCCCCAAGCCCACCCTCCCAGGGTGTGCCCCAAAATGTACAGGAATTTCCTGACCCAGAGTTGGCAATCCTACACACTCCTATCCTTAATATGCCACTGCTCTGCTCAACAGGTGGTTGTTTAAGTAGACAGGGGGCAAATCCACACTCACTCATCTTCTGCTTATCTTGCAATGTCATGGCAATCGCCTTCATTCCGCTATCAGGCTGTGCATCCTCACATCCACCCTTCTGGTGCGTTTTCATGGCGCAATCAGTTCTCCGCACGCCACTGAGTAAAGCGTCACAGTGGGCGGTTCCATCCTCCGCCGTTAGAATTGACGGCGCTCGTCACTTCCCTTTTTTTTTTTAAAAAAGGGTCAATTATCCGGTATATCGATATCTTGACTCCGGTGACCGTTTCTTCCCGTGCAAACCACTGCTCACTACAGTTGGTTTACCAGTATACCGACCTTTATGCACTGTGGAAAAAAAGGGGAGAAAACGGATTTCCGTGAATATCACGTGGTTTGGAGGGAAGGCGCAATAGTGGCGCGGTGATGGCAGGGAACACGCAGAATGAGAAAGTGTGTGAGTATCTGCATGAATAGCGTGCCAATTGCGAAAAAGCCGTGGAAACAAATAGGTAGTGTGGATTCGGCCAGTTTTAATCAGTTACAAATCATATAAGCCATTCATAAATAAACAGTGTATTTTTAAAAAATCCTACTATTCTGTGTTCATTGAAGCCGTCCTTAGCAACATTAACTACTGCTAATCTGTTTGCCTTGGCATCATCTTCACACATGCACAATTTTGAAAAAAAATTGAAACTGATGCAAAACTGTTCAGCAGGCATTTAAGTTGTTTGGTGCCAAACTGAACAGACCCAGCACGTGGACTCCTGAAGACCAAATAGCCCAGTGGTGGTTTGGCCACAATGCATGCTTGGATCACATCCAGGTTGGATTACTATAATGCACCCTCCATGAGGCTGCCCTTGAAAACTGTTCAGAGCTTTCAAAATACTGCAGCCACAGAGAACAAGATTATACCAGTCCTGAAAGAACACCAGTGGCTGCCTATTTGTTTTCAGGTCCAAATCAAAGTGTTGGTTGTTACCTTGAATACCCTAAGCAGCCTGGGTGGCCTTATTCCAGATTTTCTTGTCCCAAAATCAGGGCTTTTTTTCTGGGAAAAGAGGTGGCAGAACTCAGTGGGTTGCCCTAGGAGAAAATGGTCACATGGCTGGTGGCCCCGCCCACTGATCTCCAGACAGAAGGGAGTTTAGATTGCCCTCGTGCCATGTGACCATTTTCAAGAGGTTCCGGAACTCCGTTCCCCCGCGTTCCCCGAAAAAAAGCCCTGCCCAAAACCAGTCCCCCCCCCCTCCTGTGGAAATAAGGTGGGTAACCACAAGGGGGAGGAGATGACCCCTCCCTCTTCTGATTCCCTCCCAGTGCAGGCTTGCTTGCTGCTTTGCACTGCTAGTTTACACCCTTGCTCCTTTTCACCCAGGCATTTAACTGAGGTTCTCTCTCTTGATCTTTTTATCTTGTATTAGTATGATATTTTCATGACGGCGAGTGTCTCTTGATACTATACAGGCTGAGAGTATAGGACATAATTTTTAACCAATAAATAATGCCAACAACCTTTTGTAATGTGTTGGACGAAAGGCCTGGGAGCCATTGTGACCTCTGTTTTGTCTAGTCTGAGCCTAAGTTGAGTGCCCCAAATCCACACGCCAACCGCGGGCAAAGAACTGGAGGGGGTGGTATTGAAAAGGAAGGCAGAGTGATAGGCAGTCCAGAGAACATGGACGCCACTAATACCAATTGAACTATTTGGCAGCCAGAAGGCTGCCTCTGGTCCCCAAAGCTATTTTATCTGAGCTCCCTGTGACCCTATTGTCTTTCATTCAAAGTAGGGTAAATAATTGGTAACTATATATGTATGTAATATTTCTTTGTGTGTGACTTTGTGTATATATAAAGAGGGGAGAAGGAGGTTTATAAAGATATACGAAGTCTGGCCAATATATACATTTTCACTCCTTTTAAAAAAACTAAACCTGGATCCAAAAGCGGAAAGTTTTACATTTCATTGCTCTTTGGGTTTTGTATGCAATGTCCCCCTCTGCTCCAGAACTGAAAAGCTTGTAAGCAATGCTGATAAACCAGTTTGTGGAGTGGAAAGCTGCCTCCTGTCTCTGGACCATGTTCTGGTGGATGCAGCAGACCCTTCCAGCTTCAGACCATCTTGCCCCATGGATTCTTAGATGTGGGAGAAATGGGGGTGGGCATTGCAGGATTCAGGCGAATAGAAGGCTGTTCAGGCCTAACCCCTGCCAATGCGTCCTCTTTCTGTCTTGCTTTCGAACATGCAAATGTTCCTTTTCTTGTGCATTCTTGGATGGCTGTACCATCCCCCCAACACGACAAGATGGAGCTGCAGAGTTGCAAGAACCGTCTGACACTTGACCAGCTGCCCAGAGGGGCGAGTGCCAAAGCAGAGAGAGGGCGATACTACCTGAAGAACCCTCCGGTCCTCAGGTTTCAGCACGACCATCTGACGGCAGCAGCTGTTCTGCCAACAGGCAGCAACTCGGCCTGAGGCTCCCACACTTGGAGAATCTCTGAGGGGAGTGAAAAATTGGACCCTAAAAGGGCCTTTCTTTGGGATCTTGCTCCTTCCATCAAACAGTAAGTAGGCGATGAAGCCCCCAGGCTGCTGCCTTGCTGGGTTTTTACGTTCAGAAATGTCTCTTGGTGCTTTCACCTATCGGAGGAAATTGAGTTCATTGGAAACCTCCCCCCACCCATTTGCTCATATCGCTGCTTAATTCATTCTGGTTTTGACTGACCTGTGGAGAGCTGTGTGCTGCTGGTGTGACACCTTTGGCAGGAGTTTGGTTATAGATTTGAGATCATTTTTTGCTAAAACCAGGTGACCTCAAATCCTTCAATTCCCAGCCTGTCAAGTTAGAAATGCACATAAAGGCGGAGGGGGGTGGGCTCAGAGGACAATCTTGACTGGAGTTTGTGCGCGTATATGTATGTGTGGGGTACATGGGGCCATAAACAAAGCTGACAGGCGGGACCCCGTGACTGAGCCTTGTGACAGCATTAGGATGGGAACAGCAACGAGTCTGCTGGGGCTTTCCAGCGTGGCACGGCTGTAAGGCGAGAGGAGCTAAGAGGCCATCTTCTTCATGCTCGAGAGGACGGCTAGAATCTTGGCTTTCAGACCAGAAATGCCCCCAGCTCCCTTGGTCTTCATCTAGCACTCTAAATATAAACTCAGGCCAGGCTACACGGGGGTAACATGAAAGGACTGTGAACTCTTACTCGCACGGGGAATGCCTGGGCGGTGGAAAATGTTCTTCACTCTGAAAGTCAGATTTGGCCCCATATGGAATTACACCAATACTATGAAAAGCAGAAGTGGTGGACTTCTTTGGTGCCATCCACCTGGACCTCTTCCTCCCCAATGGACCAGCAGTGGTGGCTTCAGTATTAGTGGGAGAAAGGAAATCTGTTCATGCTCAGGGATTCGGCCCTGTGTGTTGTTTACTGTTCTTGTTTCAAGACTGAGGGCTGACACTAAAAGCAGGTTCTTAAGACTGAGATCTGACTCACTTGGAAACATTCAAAAATGTGCAAATGGACTTCCCAATTTCTGGCTAGTAGGGATTTTTTCTCCATTGGTGTTTCTCAGATTTCTTGGCACTTTGATCTCCCACGCTTAAAGTAGAACTGGTGGATATAGACCTATTTTCTACCACCCAGCAGCAGAGGGAATGACACGCCTAACCCTTGCCTCTTGGCCCCATCATAGAGGAGAGATACAATTTCTGTGTGTTGCGCAAGGAGCATGATGCGCTATGCCAGGAGAAGCTGTATTTAAAGCTGAGCCACTGATGTAAGCTCCCCCTGGGTTTAACAAATGGGTTGGGAAGGGGGAAGGAAGAAAACATCTTAGAGTCCGTGCATGAAGGAGGGGAACTAGTTACCTTGCCCAGGGTCTGCAAGATGTCCCAGCAGGCATGCTGGAACCAGCAACTGGGCAGAGTGGCAGGAATAGCAATAGTCATGCTCCAAAGTCTCCCTGTTGAATTACCGCCTGCAAAGATACTAAACAGAAACATATGCAGTGATTGCAAATAGCACAGATGCTGTGCTAGCCACAGATGCCCGTGGTATCCCAGCAGGGTCCACAGTCCCACCTCCATGTAGAGGCCATTTGCCAGGAGACCTCCCCCCCCCCCGAGTCACATGCTGTTGCTATACAAATGACACCAAATCAGTGAGGAAGTGCTCTGCTACTGCAACTGATCAATCTACCACTGGTGATGCTGCCACATAGGGCCTGCAAGGCAGTGGTCCCGAGGTTGCTTGGTCAGCTGATCCACAGAGCACAATGCAGCAGCTGCCGGGCACCCCAAATCACAATTGTGCCCTGTCCCCTGCCAAAGTCTGACCCCTTTGCATGACATGGGCCATGGTGCTAGAAGGGGCTGGCTCAGGCCACCCCACATGAATACACCACTAGTCTTGGATATGGGAGCTGACATTGCTAGGAAGTGCCCAGCCTCAAGTGATGGAAATGGACAAGGCAGATGAGGACTTCTGGGCCAGGGCAGCTGGATCCCCACCCCTGCTTACCTGCCTGTGCTTGAGGCTCTGGAGGAGGGTTTCCAGGTCCCCCCTACATAAAAACAGCAGAGAGAAGTTCAGGAGTGTGCAATAGGTACTTATCTGTGCATGCACGCATCCCCTGGCGATGACATCATTTCCAGCATGGCATGGAAGTGTCTGGTTGCACCAGGGCTGATTCAGTAAAAATTGATCTAAAATATATGCATACCCACATCCCTGACCTGCCATAGTGGGGGACCTGGCAAGCCTGCTCCAGAGGGATGTGGAACCTGTTAGGGCTCTGTAAGACACGTCAGCCACACGGTGTGGACTTTGTTCTCCCCCTTGGGTGTTACTGCTCATTGCTCCCCCCATAGTGTTAAGTGTCCACTCTGTGCCTCTCCTGCCACCATAGTGCAATGCTGCACACTCTAAGTCTGCATGGCTGAGAGTTCTGAGACAGAGTCCCATGCCATACACCCCACCTCCTGACCTATGGAGTACTCTGGCTGGGATTTACGTAGTGCTGGGGAGGGGGTTTGTCTATCGATGGGCAGGAAGTTCATTGGTTGCAACTGCAGCCAGCATTTTGTGCTCTGCTGGGCCCTCTGGGTGGGGCCACGGTGCGGGGGGGAGGTGGCTTTCTCCATTGCATTGGTGCCTATGGGTTATGCCATGTTTGGGGACATTCCCAGGCAGGAGGCTGCAGCAGGGCTGTGCTGGCAGCCAGGACCAGCATGGTGGCGCCAGGATGCTGCATCGATGCAAATCCATCTTCTGCTGGCATATCCTGGAAATATGTTGGTGTATTACCTACTCAGCTCCTGAGTGTTCGCCCACCCTTGCCTGGTTTGTTCTGAAAGTGGCTTATATGTGGGGTTGCCTGGGGAGACTGCTTGGAAATTACAGCTGTGGTAGCTAGCCTGCTAAGCATGTATAGCATAGATGGGGGTTTCTCTAAGGTTGCCAACTCTGGTTTGGGATATTCCTGGTGATTTGTGGGTGGAGCATGGGAAGGCAGGGTTTAGGGAGGTAAAGGACATCAGTAGGGTATAATGCCATAGAGTCCACCCTCCGAAGCAGCCATTTCCCCCAGGGAAACTGATCTCTGTCATCTGGAGACCAGTAGCAATTACAGGAGATCTCCAGGCCCCACCTGGGCCAAATCCACACGCACTCACCATCCGCTTATCTTGCGCAGTCATGGCAGTTGGGTTCATTCCGCTACCATGCTGTGCATCATCACATTCACCCTCCCAGTGCGTCTTCGTGGTGCAATCAGTTCTCCACACTCCACTGAGTAAAGCGTTATAGTGGGCAGTTCCCTCCCCCATCGTCAACGTTGATGGCGCATGTCACTTCCCTTTAAAAAAAAAGAGTTAATTTTGCGCTATACCGATATTCCGACTTTTAAGAAATGGCAAGGCCCCCTCCCCCTCATCTTTGATTGGCCCATTTTTTGCTCGTCACAGACCACTTTCTAACAATTGGCTGGTTGTTAGGGCGGGCAAATTTGAACATTAAAACATTCTCCGGAAACCCTGTCGCTCACAGTGGTGTTCTGCTTGTAGTAGTCGCCAACATGGATGCTCAGAGCTTGATATTTCTAATGATGGCTCAGATTGTGGTTGGCATGCTTCGCAGCACAGCCAATATGTTCCTAGCCTTTCCCCATGCAAACCGCTGCTCACTAAAGTAGGTTTTGCAGTATACCGACCTCTCTTTATTGTGCAAATGCGCTATGAAAGCCCATTTTTTTTAAAAAAAGGGCCGGGCAAAAACAGATTTCCGCCATTATCACGTGGTACGGAAAGGAGGCGCAATTGTGGCGTGGTGATGGCAGGGAACACGTGGAATGGGAAAGCGTGTGAGTATCTGATTGAACAGCACCGCGGTTGTGAAAAAGGTGCAGAAAAAAAAAGGAAGTGTGGATTCAGCCCTGGATGTTGGCAGCCCTGGTTTTCTTTTGCCTTGTAAATTAGGGAAGCAAGAAGGAGTGTATTTAGGAGATGAAGCCTTACACAGTCAAAAACAATTGTAAGTTAATCCTTATCAAATTTCTGCCTGTTACGCATTTTATCCATGGGAAAATCCATGTGTAGGGAGAGGGGCAGAGCTCAGCTGTAGGCTTGCCAACCTCCAGGTGGGAAACTCATAAGGGCAGATTTACAAATTGATTTAGACACCAACAACCAGCAACCATTCCTCCTGGAGCTCATGTAAAGCTCATATAATAGCTCAATGACCCAATAAATACTATTACAATAAATTACAATAAATAGTCATACATCAATAGAAAAATAGTTTAGGGTATACAAAATTTCTTTTTTTCAATAGTGCACAGAAAAACAGACTGATAAAGTTACAGTACAATCCTATGGAGAGTTACTCCAGTCTAAGGCCATTGACTTCAATGAGCTTAGACTGGTGTAACTCTGCATAGGATTGCACTGTTAGTCTTGTAAACAGTCCCTTCAGGAAAAGTTCCTTTCAGGAAGTGTTTACAAGACTAACTTTATCGGCCTGCTTTTCTGTGCACTACTGTACTCTTCAGGAACAGTTCCTTTCAGCTATGGTAATCACAACCAGTTGGTAATGATCAATTCTAGTTTGGAAGCAAGGTGGAAATTAAGTACTACTTTTCACTCTGCTGGGCAGGCAAACCCACTAATTTTTAAAAATTCTTATTATTGTGTTATTGCTAGTACAATAATAAACAATAAAATTAAATATAATGAGCTGTGAATTTGGCTGCAAAATGAAAAGTGGCACTTAATTACCTTCTCCCCTAGCTGATAAATAACAATTAATTTATGAACGCTATGCTTAGGAAACCATGCATTAGGTCATACAGCAAAGGAGAATGGCAAGAAGTGCAGAATCTTTGTCAAACAGAACATGCGTCTGCCTCTGATTAAATGTATAGTATGCTCTTGGTAACAAGGGCCGTTCCCACACGGCTTACCTGAACCCGGAATGCTGCGCAGCATGCCAAAAAATGCGGAAGATCGCGTTTTCTCTCGCGAGTTTTGCGCGATGTTGCGCAACATCGCGCAAAACTCGCAAGAGAAAACGCGATCTTCCATGTTTTTTCCGGCATGCTGCACAGTGTTCTGGGTTCAGGTAAGCCGTGTGGGAACGGCCCTGGACAGGTTTTTATGGGGAATATAGATCTATACTGAGAGCTAAAAGCGGGTACCATCTAAATTCTGCTGGCAGGTGATTATTTAAAATTGGTAAATTTTATGCTGCTCAGTTGTTTTAATGTTAAAGCTGCTCCATTTTATAATAATAATAACATCCAGTTTATATACTGCCCTTCAGGACAACTTAACACCCACTCAGAGCTGTTTACAAAGTATGTCATTATTATCCCCACAACAATAATCACCCTGCGAGGTGGGTGGGGCTGAGAGAGTTCCGAGAAGCTGTGGCTGACCCAAGGTCACCTAGCTGACTTCAAGTGGAGGAGTGGAGAATCAAACCCGGTTCTCCCGACTAGAGTCCCGTTCTCTTAACCACTACACCAAACTGGCTCTAATTTCCTTCCGCAAAATTACAGCAAAGGGCCTTAATTTCAGGGAAGGAGAAATGGGAGAATGATCAGAGAATGGGGGGAGAGATAGGAGGAAAGTAAGAAAGAAAATGAGATCATAAAAAATGGAAGCACTTCAAAAAGAATGAGGAAATAAGGGAGCACTCCCAGGGCTTTTTTTCCATGGGAACACGGTGGAACAGAGTTCCAGCATCTCTTAAAAATGGTCACATGGCCAGTGGTCCCGCCCCCTGATCTCCAGACAGAGGGGAGTTTAGATTGCCCTCTGCACTGCTGAGTGCTGAGCCAGGCAAGTGTAATTCGTCACTTGTAGCTTGGCTCTCAGTTGCTACCAATTTCTAGCCTTCAAAGAGCATCTCTTGCTTTAGCACTCTTTAGCCAGCATTGCCATTAAAAAGGGCTCTGGTCTGTGAGTGCGTCTCCCATTTGGCTCTTTCACTCTTGCCACTGCAGGGATTAACAGACACGTACGCACTCAGGGATTGGTGGGACCTCACCTCCCTTCCCCTAGTTTCTCCTGGGTAAGGGTGTCCAACAGCATTGGGTTGCAGGAGCCATTGGGCATGGAATGATTACAGAAATCAGGCTGCCAACATCCAAATGAATAAAGAGTTGAATAAAGTCATAGAAATGCATACACGCATATTTACCCAGCAAATCTGAGCAAGATCAAATGAAGAACAATATAACTGCAATCCTCTGGTGCTGTTTTTTCACTTGTCCTTAAAATGTTAAAGTTAGGATAGTTTCCTTCTCTTGGAGTTGCAAGCATTCAGATGATGTTCATACCTCTGGTTCATGTTGGGTTTCAGTTGCATGTGGTCATCACAGCCATTGAAAAAGGTGCTTAAGTAGGTCTGTCAACTACTGGGGATCTGGGGATGGAGTCTGAGGAGGTCAAGATTTGGGAGGGGAAGAACGTCTGCCAGGGTATAACACTAGACATGGGCACAATCTGAATTACGATTTCAAAAAAACCCCGATTTTGGCGTTTGCACCATTGTGACTCAGCTAATCGGTTCCGTCCACGGCAACCAATCCAGCAGTCAGGGGTTTGCTTGTTCGGGACTTGATCGGATATATCGGTTTCTGTTCGGAATTGCAGACACTCTGGCGCCAGTAATTTATTCCTGGGGCAACGGAGCCAGGGAAATGAGCTGTGTTTGCCCTCCTTTTGTCGCCCTCGAAACACGAATGGAAGCCCAGCTTTCCTTGATTAGCAGGCTTCCTTCCAACCACGGAGCAGCAGCCCAGGGGAGGGAGGGGGAAGGGGGTGTTCTGAAGCCATGGGCACAAAGGAAAGGCAAAAGGCAGCGCGGGAGGCTGGGAGGCCGCCTGCGCTGTTCGCCTTTCCCCAGGACAAGGGGCGCATGGGCAAGCCAGCCGCCCCTTGTCTTGCAGGGCAGGTGAATGGCGTGGGCAGCCGCCGAGCCACTCGCGCTGCCGCCAGCTCCGAGCGCGCCGGGACAGCCGGCTTGCTGCATGGGCGGGGGGGGGGGGTGCGACCCAGGAGCGTGCACGTGCACGCACGCGCAAGAGCCTGACTACAGTTGCCCTGGGCGCTGGCAACCGTAGATCCAGCCCTGGGAATGTCCCCTCCCTGAAGGGAGGTGGCTCATCGCTGCCTCCCCCTGCCCGCCGGGCCTGGCGGCTGCTGCCACCAACCACCATTCCTATATCGCTGGAAACAGCGGGGCGCCCTCCCGCTTTGGCCTTCCCGATTCCGGATCGGAAATGGGACTTGATCAGTTAGAATCGGTGGCCTGGGTTCGGCAGCGGCCCGGATCCACGAACGGCTTAATCAGTATTTTTTTTTTATCGTGCCCATCTCTATATAACAATATAGCGTTTATCCTCCAAAACAGCTGTTTACTCCTGGGGAAAAGATTTTGTGTTGTCTGAAGTTCAGTTGTAATTCTGAGGGATCTCCAGGCCACACCTAGAAATCGGTAACCCTAAGAAAAGGTCTGAGATAGCTCCCTATCTGAAACAATTTGCTAAGGACAAAAAATAAAAGGCCCTTTCTTTTGTCATTCTGTTTAACATCTATATGATGTTTAAGCTAGACATGCAGGTTTTTAAAGAATTCCCTGCAGCTACACAGCAGCTTTGGGGAATAGAGGTTAAAAATAAAGGAGATCCTAAATTGCCTCAGAACGCCTCCTCCCTCCCCCTATGTCAAAACAGAGGAGAGGGAGGTTTCCCCCTGTTTTTTCTGCTCTGCATGGAGAATTCTGTGCACATGGAGAAGTAAAAACAGAGGGGAAAACCCTTCCCGTGCTATTGTTACATGGGGAAATTCAGATGCTTTGGGGGCTTTCTTTTATTTTTTAACAGCCATTTACTTTTTAACTGCTGTGTGGCCGCAGAAACCTGAGTTGGGTCTGGGGATAAATACTATCACAATTCTTCCAAAAGGAATTAGTTATCGGAATCTACATCAGTTTGGCTAATTTATGTCAAAGGGATTGTCAATGGTTACATGAGAAAGGATTGTTTGGAACAGGGTTTACCCAGAAACCCATAGTATGTATTAGTATTTAATCAGATGTCTATGATGATACATTTAAAATTGGTGACTTTTTAAGATTGTGGGCTTATATTTATTAACTGTGACTTAGCTGTGCTTCATGGGTACTTTTGCCTTGGGGCTTAGTTCCTGATCCTCTCTGTGTTGTAGGGTCACCGTCTTAGCTTTCTTCTGTCTTCTAAAATTTAGGTACAATTTGTTCTGTACCGAGAGGGCTATGCCTGGCTGGACTATACATGGCTGTCACTTTTTAAACCTGTGTTCCGGATGGGCATTTTAATACAGGCTCTTGTTTCACCTCCCAGGATAAAATTCACAACAGCTAGCAGCAAAATCAGCTTCCCTCCGGGTGTCAGATAATCCTGGAAAGTGGAAGGATGTTCTTTGTGCAAGTTTCAGGGCAGGAAGTTAGAAGGAATAATGTATCCCATTTCCCTCTGTGGTTTTGATGCACCCTGCCAAATAGCATTGGGTTGCAGGAGCCATTTTACGGGTAAAAGAAGCCAGCTTACTATCCTTAGTTTTCAGCCCGCTAGCTACAATAAGAGGTGCCCTGGGTTCAATCAAGCCTGTCTGCCCGGAAGCTCCACCTCTAGCCCTAAGCAACTCAGTATGGGGGTCTGGTAGGGCTCATACATGTAGTGGGCAGGAGGGAGGGAGATGGTTGGGTCTCTGGGAACATGCAGAGTGCTCCCTCTTTCCCACAGCCTTACCAAAGGCTTTTACCTTTAGCTGCACCAGCAAATTCCTCTTAGGTGACTGGCACAGCAGGAGCAAAAGAAAGCCTCAGTATCACCAGGGAACAAACACTGAGAGCCTGCTGAAGGCAGGAGGCTATTGCACAGAAAGGAGAATCCAGAGAGGCATTTTTCAATTCAAAACGAAAAATTGTGAGTTTGAAATCTGGTTGCTGTCAGTGGGTCAATTCTCTAGACTTGGCCTAAGGGGGCAGGAGCCCATGACAAATAGAAGGGGATTGCTTCTTAACAATGGTGGATACTACCCTCAGTGGGTCTAAATTATTAGGAAATGGCAGCTGTCAGTCCTGAAAAAACCCACACACATTTAAAACATTCTTGCGTTACCTGGTGCCAGATCAGATTATTTATTTATTATTTATTTATTATATTAGATTTTTAGTCCGCCCTCCCCGCCGAGCAGGATCAGGGCAGAGCACAACATTTTAATTTACATAAAAGCAGATAAAACATTACAATAAAATGTAAAACACTACATACAATAAAAACTTCTCAGATGGCGATGGAAGAGTTACTTCATTTCAGACGTGGCCCATATATCCATATCTATAGATATATATAGGGTGATCGACAGATCTTTTCAAGTCAAGTCAAGTATGGCCGGTGCGGGCCCAGATTAAAATCCAGACAGAGTCCTTAAGATCCTTTGTTCCCAAGTGGTCCCAGAAATGTGGCTTCTCTGTCTTGGAGGAGATTCTCACACATGCAGTCCCCATAAGGACTGCCAAACTCATCCATTGTTAGGGGCCGTTTCCAGATGGCTTACCTGAAGCCACTCCATGCCGCAATGTTGTGGATCGTGCCGGGGAAAACGCGAAAACGCAGTCTTGGCCCCAACCTGGTGGAACTCTCTGTCAGAGGACACCTGGGTCCGCCGAGACCTCACATCTTTTTGGCGGGCCTGTAAGACAGAGATGTTACACCAGGCATATGGTTGAAGCCAGTCTTTGATTGTATTAGGAGCCTCCCTACTGGTCTCCCGCCAGAAAGGCACAACAAAATCATCTGCCACCCCCCCCCTACAAGTGCAGTCATAGAAATATTAACTGTGCTCCCCTCTTTTGTTTATATTTGACTGGGGAAATTGGAGGGGACCACCATCTAAGATGTTGCTCTATATGCATTTTGGGAGTTTGGGATTTTAAATGTATTTATCTGTTTTATTGTGTACCGAGCATTTTATTGTACCCAGCCATGAGCCCATTCGTGGGGAGGGTGGGCTAAAAAACCAATAAAAATCGAATCAATCAATAATAAAGGAAATGACAGCTTTTGAGAGTGGACTTCCTAGCATTATACCCCATTGAGGTGCCTCCCCTTCACAAACCCTGTCTTCCCAGGCCCCACCCCCAAACATTCAGGAATTTCCCATCCTATCCATTGCCCTAACACCTAGCAAACTTTGCAAGTGGGTTGAATTCTCATCCTTTTAAGCAATGATAGATAGAAGCAGGACAGCTAAACCAATCTATACCAGTCACCTGTGAACAGGTGCTTTGACTGGTTGATGGGGACAAAATATTAATTGTCTAGGTCTACAAAGGAGGCAAAGATCCTTTGACAATTAAGCTAGGGAAGGAGATCTGGCCACTGAGAGCGCTAGATGCAGGGGAATGTAAACAGTTTGGCCTGTCATTAAAGAGGCCTTCTGTCAAGCAAAGACGTCTAGCTTAGTTTTAAAATAGAGTCTGAACCTCTTGAAACACTTAGAAGCATAGAACAGTGGTAGCAAGCTTCCCTTCTGCTACAGCAGAGAGACAAGGAAAAGACACACGCTGAAACTAACTGGGCAAGTTCCACAGCTGCTTGACCAGAGCAGATTGCTGTTCTCTTTCCAGTTGCTTACGGTAAATGTGCTAAAGCAGAGCTGGTCTATAGCCCAGATGGAAAGGTTTACAAGGAGGCTGCGACTCTTTTGCCAGGAAGTTAATGAGGAGACGTCTGGACTGGAATTTATGATGAGAATAGAATAATAAGAGTGTTAATCTCTTGTAATGTAGACATCAGGAAGCATTTTGTGGTTACAGTTATGCATAGTATTCCCAAGCTGATCTCTAGACCTTAAGACAGTTTTCAGGGTTGGAGTCTGGCTCCAATGTAGCCCAGATGGGAATAATCACAAAATATTTAGGTACTACACTACAGGACATTGGGGTAGGTTGCCACAAGGCTCAATGACTGGGAAATGGTGTCTCAAATTGTGGATGGTTTAGATAGGGACGTGGGTCCTCCCAGTATCAGCTGTGTGGAAGAGGGAAGCTCCTGAAACGATCTGCAAATAGCAAAAGGCAGAAGGAAAAGGTGACTGACTCCAGTCCTAAAAATGGATGGTACTGAAAAAGCCAACAGTTGTTCAGGTCTTTGGAAGAGAATATGAGAATGGGCCCAGCCTCGGAAAACAGAAGCTACAGAAGGCTTCTTTGAATATTTGGGGTGTTTTTTTGTATTTTAAAAACCACCTTAACTACAATTACTTGTCATGTGCAACAAAAACCTTTAAAAAAATAACTTTTCTCATGTAGATGTAATAAAGTAGAAGAAAGGATGGCTGCTGCTTCCTTACCCAACTGGTGGTTCTTCTCTGCTACCCATTGGCTATGCTGTCATGATGTAAAGCAGGGATCCTGAACATGGTGCCAGTGGGCACCATGGCACTTGTCAGGAGTCTCAGGACCTTTCCTGGTGTTTGCCAAGTGCTTTTAGAAAGTGGGCAGGGCCATCTGGGGCTTTTGCCCAAGAGACCTTCTGATTGGCCATTAGAAACCTGATTAGCTCAACAGATTTTTAAAAATATTGCTTTGGAAGCAGCTGCCACAACAACACAAGGATTTTCACTCAGTGACTGAAGGTAAGCTGTATATGCACAAGAAAATGCTTGTAAACAGTATGTTTATTTTAAAAGGAATTCTGTTAAATGGAGCCTCTTCCTAAAACATTGAAGTTACTAGTAGTTATGCCTAACCTCATTCCCTGACATTTTGTGGTTGGCTTTGCCTCCTGTAGTGGCCATTTTGTGGTTGTGCCCACCACTTGTGTTACAAATTCTAAAGGCATCTACAGACTCAAAAGGTGGGGGGCCCGATGCAAAGGAAAGTTTGTGAAGACGTTGAGTGCTGTGATGGCTAGTTGCAGAAAGTTGAAAGCTGTTCAATAGCATGTCCTGTTTTCAAGGCAAGGGTGGGGCTGGTGGTCCCCTCCAGGCCTATGGATGCTTTGCCAGAATTCTTAGCATCCTGAACATTACCCATATTTCCTGCACCCTTAATTCAAAAGGAAGTCAGAGAACATGTGGCCAAAAGCGCTGCCTATCTTGGACAGTTTGGCACATGTTTGGTAGCCAGTTTGGCCTGAGAATTGACCTTTTTGTGTGTGTGTGATCACTAGAAGCAATAGATGTCATCTGTACTGGTTGACAATTTCTGGGTCCAGTTTCACATGCTGGCAGGGTTGGCAGGTCCCCATACCTTCCTGGTGGGAGGAAGGATCTGGCGCTTACCTTTTTACCAATCTCAACATGCTCCTTGCATGCACACCCCTGCAATGATGTCTCTTTCAGGACGTGATGTCATTGCACAGGCACAGAGGTGCGTGTGTGCTTTGCAGTGGACCAATTTGAGCCCAAAACGGGCACAATTTGGCCCATTTGGGGGGGGGGGGTGACACAATGACATCACTACCAGGAAGTGACATTGTCACACCACCCTGGGAGCTAGTCTGTGAAGCCCATTCCTGCAACTCTTCTCCCACACTGGCGAGAGGCGGGGGGGGGGGGGCAGAGAATGAAAGCGGGGGTTCCCTTTCCCCACCAGGAGAATGGGATCCCTACATGCTGGTAATTCTCTTGAAAGTTCTAAAGTGAATCTCCCCCATATAGATATCCCTAAGTCCTAAGGTCATCCCTGGAGGTCCAGCGCTCCTCCACGGGCTGATCAACTGAACCACCAGGCAGGCAAAGAAGGCACTTCTCGAGAGAAGTACCACAACAGGGAAGTGCCCTCCTAAGGGAATTTTACCAGCTCACATCTTTCTGGGTAGTCCGCTTAGAATGCTTTTGGCTTAGAAATAGTTTTGCATTGTGGGAATTTTTTTAAGAAGCTTTATACTGATCTAGTATATGGATCATTTACTAATTTGAACTATCTATAGAACTGGATTATTTATTTATTTGACATTATTTATAATTCTCTTTTCTCATTGAGATTCAAGGCAGATTACACTGTGTGATTCAATACTGTCAACAGCAGAGAAATTCAATAAGCAGTAACATAGGGTATAGAAGGCAAACATTTAAAAAACAAGCAGAAATCTGATACCGAGCTGAAACAATATTGAAACAAACATAAGCAATTTGACATGATATAATAACTGACAGTAACAGACAGTGCGCAGTAGCATAGTTAGTCTAAAGTTGCGTGCTACCCCTTTACTGAAGCATCTCTTTGAACCGTTTCCTCACAATATAGCCCTATTGCCTGTTTTAGAACATCCTCCTGAATAATTTGGTTTTGCACAGTTTATGGAAAGCCAGGAGGCTGGGAGCTTTCTTGACTTCTTTAGGCATGCCATCCCATAAGGTGGGGGTCACTACGGTGAATGCTTGTGTATAGGCAGCTGTTGATTTTATCCATTTGCAGGGATGCACCTGCAGAACGCCCTGCTCAGATGAGTGAAGCTGCCATTACAGAGCAAAGGGAGAGAGGCTTTGTAATGATTTTAAGTAAATAGGTGCATGTGTCATTAAATGCTTGGTGTGATATAGGTGAAGAGTGAGGTTGAAAGAGAGGGATGAGTGAGTGATATGATTGGTTGATGATTGAGAGTGTGGGACGAGTGAATGCAGTTTGAGACTGAGAGTGGGGAAAGAACGTTCAGTCAGAAAAAGAAAGGCTAGCTGCGTGCTGCCTGAGCATGTATTACTGAGAGAAATATAACCTATGTGGAAACCTGATCTGAGTATGTTTGTGAAAGATCATTCAGTCAGAAGAAAGCAGGCAAGCTGTGTGCACCCTGAGTAACTTTAAACAGTTCTGTGAATAACATTCAGTCAGGGAAAGAGAGGCTAGCTGAGTGCTGCCTGAGTAACTTTAAGCACGTCTGTGAGAAATAGTGAGTTAGAGAAAGAGGCTAACTGTGTGTGAAGCCTTAGAAGAGATCTGTGTGTTTAAATGAAGTAACTTTAAGAACCAAGAACTACTTTTATGAAACCGATACACTGCTTGAAAAAACAAAAGTTTATTTTGGTTTTGTTATATCCCAGAGTAGCTATCATTGCTATATCCCATTCCTATCCTCAGGTTCACACAGAACCATGAAGGAGCCTGATGCTTAGGCACATTACTAAAGGGAAAACTTAAATAAAATATCTTGGAATATAATATTCCTGGTGGCAGCAATCTACCCAGAGGGTGTAAGGGAAAGATTAAAGGCAAAATCTACCCTAGAGAAAGTAAGGGTCATAACAGGCACCCCCCTGCCATAGATATAGGGGACCAAGGCCATAAAGGGCTTTGAATATGATAGCCAACACCTTGAATTGAGCTGGTAACTGATTGGGTAGCTAATGGCGTGGCCACAGAATGGGAGTAATGTGCATGCCCTTCCTAGCTCCTGATAATAATTGAGCTTCTGCATTCTGCACCAACTGGAGTCTCTGAGTTGACTTTAAGGGGACACCTGTTTTCCATTCCATTTCCATTTATAGCCCACTCCCCTCACAAGCAGGCTCATTATGTAGAGAGCATTACAGTAGTCTAGTCTCAATGTTACCATGCCATGGATCCAGGTGGCCAGGTCAGCTGTGTCAAGATAGGAGACCATCTTTCAGGCTAGACTGAGTTTATGGAAGGCATTTTTTGCTACTTCATTAACTTGCTTCTCTAGCAGGACTGCTGGGTCCTATATGTCCCTCAGGATCTTAACCAAGCCTGCAAGGGTAGCTGAATCCCGTTGAAAGTGGGGAGCCCAATGTCCTTCAATATCTCCGCCTTCCCAACCTGCATAACATCTGTCTCGTCTTGGTTCACTTTTAGTTTGTTTCCAGCCAACTGACCACAGCAGTCAGGCAGCAATTTAAAATTTCTTCTGGATCACCAGCAGATTTGGATAGAGATATATAAAGCTGTGTGTTATCCGTATATTGATGGCATCTGATTCCATACCTACAAATTATTTCTCCTAGAGGGTTTATATAAAAGTCGGATTACACGGGGGATACAATTGTGCCCTGTAGAACCCCAGAAGATACCTCCCCCCCTTTAAGATAGCTGGTCTCCCACAGGAATCCTTTGAGTCTGTTCCATGAGGAACAATTTAAATCCATCCAGGACACATCCCCCACAATTTCTGCCTCTAAATGCCTCAACAGGATGGCATGATCTTCTGTTTGGTGTAGTGGTTAAGGGCATGGGACTCTAATCTGGAGGGCTGGATTTTATTCCCCACTCCTCCACTTGAAGCCAGCTGGGTGACCTTGGGTCAGTCACAGCTTCTAGGAGCTCTCTCAGCCCCACCCACCTCACAGGGTGATTGTTGTAGGGATAAGCCACTCTGAGTAAGTGTTAAGTTGTCCTGAAGGGTGGTATATAATTCAATTATTATTATGTGGTTAATATATCTTTTAAATGTAGCTGATGGATATGTTATTGAATTTGGGAACTTGAGGATGTTTTATATCGGTTGCTGTTTCTTTTAAGTGATTGTTATTTTATTTTATATTGTTTTAAGTGTATTGTACCCACTTGGAGAATCAGTTCTTAGGATGGGAAGGTCGAATAGGAATGCTTCTGAACATTGTTTAAGCACTTGTTAATGATAAGTACCTGTTGAGGGGCTTGTAGCTTGAACGGGTATTCTCATGAAACGACAGAGTTTCCACAAGGAATGCCCATCCATCAGATCCTCTAATTCATATGTATGTATGCATGTTTTTTTATGCATGTACTTTTTAAATATTTGCATATGTATGTATGCATGTACTTTTTTATGCATGTATTTTCTCCTCAGTGGGAACCCACAGTGGCCTACAATGTTCCTTTCTCTTCTGCTTTATCCTCATAACAATCCTGTGAGGTAGGTTAGGCTAAGTTTGTGTGACTGGCCCAAGGTCACCCAGCCAGCTTCTATGGCAGAGTGAGGACTTGAATCTGAGTCGCCTAGATAGAGTCCAGTACTCTAACCACTACACCAGCTAGAGGCAGATGAATGTTCGTTCTATGAAGTAGATTAGTGAGTCAACCAACACTTTACATAATAGGCAAATATCCCAGGGTCTTTAGCCATGCAGGTCCTGGGAGTGGGCTGGACCTAACCAGATTTCCTGCTGGTGAAAAAGGAAATTGGGTCCCCTTTGACCACCAGAAAAAGACTATACTGGGGATCGGGGACCTGCATGCACAAAAGTGATATAATCCAGAGTGTCTCTTATTAGGAGTAGATTGAGATGTAGATCAATCCCAATGGACGATGACTATTATAGTGACTCTCTTAGCGGCAGCCAAAATTTCCATAGCCTTTTGCTGGAAAGCCTCTACTGCCCCAACCTTACAGATGTGGCATACGTGATTATGGAATCAGTATGTCTTAGCTAGACTTACTTTTAATTTGAACCAGACAACATCAGCTAAACCCTTCTAATTTAAGAAAATTTGGTCACCAATTTTAACTTATCTTTCTGAACAGAAGGAGATTCCAAAGGAATTATATCATAGTTATGTTTAGTATATTTCGTTACACACTGTATAGTTAATTGATACATTCTCAATTTATATCCATCATTCCTATGTTTCTAATTTTAATAAGATCTGTATGAATCTATTGGTGTTTTAAGAGGTATTGATATATTTTTATGTATTGTTGTTTCTTTTATGCTCTGTATTTAAATAAAACATTTTTTAAAATTTAAAAAAAGAGAGATAGGATGGAGGCTGTTGGGAGACAGAGTGAGAAATCTGGCTGGATGCAATTCCATCTTTTCAGATCTCAAATATGACACATGACCAAACCAGGGGCAAAAATGTATGTAAAAGTCTTCACTAGCCCAATCATTTACTTGTACAGATTTAGCCTGATGAGCATGTCGTTGTTGGCGATGCTTGATCCTGCTTGTTCACTGAGCCAGGCTGCGGGAAGTGTGCCAGGTGCCAATCTGTTTCTAAGTGTGGCCAAATCAGTTGAACTAACAGAAGGAGAAGAGATTAATTTTTATCTGGCCTAATGGGCTGAAGAGTAGATGCGGCTAATTATCTGTGCAGGGAAGGGCTGAGGAGTGGGGACAAGAGAGAGGCCCGTCTGTGGGGCTGGCCTCTCAGGCAGTGGGGCCAAGTCTGGCTTCTTCCCCCCTTTTCCTTGGGAGGAATGGCCTGAGTCATCTTGTTGCTGAAACCCTACCCCTCCTGTGATGGCCCAGGGCAGCTGGAGAAACAGCCAGATTCCAACTGCCACTGAAACATCTCTACCTGTATTCTCTCTCTGTGGGGTTAAGGGCGATCTGTAGTGATTGAGAGAACCGCATGGGGAGGGTTAAACACTGTTGCTGTCGTGCACACAGTTTCTCTGATCAAATCTGGAACAACCTCGTGCCTGTTTTAAGGTACAAACAAGTAAATACTGGGGCATGCGATCATGGCTCTCTCATGTCACATGTTGTAATCAACTCTATTTTGAGGCAAAAATGATAGAGAGAGAAAATGGGTCTGCCTTATAGAGTTGTAGTAAGGATTCACAAAATTAGTGGTGAGAAAAGTTTTGAACACTCAAGAACATCGTATAAAATGATTGAATAATTATTATTTATCTGTCCACAAGGCAATACACTTATGGCAGACGTATGTTGTTTTCTAGACTAGGGTTGCAAGCCTTCAGGTGGGGCCGTTTTAGATCTCCTGGAATTACAACCAATCTTCAGGCTCAAGAGATTAGTTCTTCTGGAGAAAATGCCTGCTTTGGAGGGTGGATTCTCTGGCATTATACCCAGTTAAGGCCCCTCCCCTCTCCAAGCCCCTCCAGGCTTCACCCCCCAAATATCTAGGAATTTCCTGACCCATATTTGGCAACCCTATTCTAGACACCTGTATTTTTTACCTCAGAAAATGCTACACCTCTCCTCCCTCTCCAAGCACCACACCCCCCCAGGCTGCACTACCAAAATATCCAGGAATTTTCTGACCTATATTTGGCAACTCTATTCTAGACACCTGAATTTGTTACTTCAGAAAATGCTACACACCTCCCCTCCCCCTCCAAAGACCACTATTTCAATTACTATGTGGAATGGAGAGCCCGTGTGGCCTAGTAATTGGACTAACACTGGGGAGACTTGGATTCCAAACCCTGATTGCAGGAATACTCTCTCAGCTCAACCTACCTCACAGGATTGTTGTGGAGATAAAATTCAAAAGGGAAAAAAATTGTGTCGTTTAACCTGACTACTTTGGAATAAAGATGGGATAAAAAAAAGCTAGGCCAATGAGTCAAGAATAGTATTTGAAAATTCTGAATAGCTTTAAAAAATGAGTAAAATTATTGAAGAAAAAACTGAACAAAATTGAAGGACAAAAATGGCCTGAATTAGAAATGTCTGAGCACTATTTAATGGCAAAAATGTGCATATTTCAAACTTCCTACCCGTGACCTTGCTGAGAGGCCTTGAGGCCTGTGATGGTGAATGATATGCAGGTTCATAGGGGCTTGAACCACTGCTCTGTTTAGGGTTGCCGGCTCCAAGATGGGAGATTCCTGGAGATCTAGGGGGTGAAACCTGAAGAAAGTGGGGTTTGGGGAGGGAAAGGACCTTGGCATGGCATAATTCCATAGAGTCCACTCTCCCAAAGTAGCCATTTTCTCCAGGTGAACTGATCTCTGTGACCTGGAGACCAGTTGTAATTCCGGGAGATCTCCAGGCACTACCTGGAGGCTGGCAACCCTAACTCTGTTCTAGCCTTGAATTCATGTCCACATAGTTTATGTTCATTGACTTTCAAAAGGCTGGGTTAAAATCAGAGTGGTGGGGTGTTTTGCAAATCTCTTTGCCTTCTGGGAAAAGCACCTGCCATCCCTTTGATCTAATGATCTCTTGTTCTTTCACCTGCTTTCCTGAGAAGCTGCCTTGCTCAGGGCTTGGCAACTTGATCCAGCAAACTCAGCTTGTGGGTTGTTGACGTTGCTTAGGAAAATGCAAAAGGAAATGAACTTCAGCAGGACAAAGGCCAAGCCAGGGAGCTGCTGGGTCTGTCTAGGACATGTTTATCCCACAGTTCCCCCAAGGAGCACAGGGAGACACATGTGACCCTCTCTTCCCCATTTTATCCTCATAATGCCTCCAAGAAAGTGTGACTGGCCTGAAGCAGCAACTCACAAAAGCTATTGAAATAAATGTTGTTAAGTAAGTCTCTGAGGTGCCCCATTGGACTTTGTTTTATTCCGTTTAGGTCAACCAGCAGCAACCTTCATCCCCAAGTGGAGATTTGAACCTGGGTCTACCTTAGCCTAGCCTGGTTAAGTGCCATACGCACTCCTCCGGGTCTTTAGGTTTCAAGGTTTCAGCCTCCTCTTTGAAGTATCCAGGCAAAGGAATAAAATCTAAAGTGGAGAGCCAGAACAAAAGGAAGTGAACTATTATTCTCATAAGGATTCTCCCTATTCTGAAGAACTGTATGCCAAAAGTGTTCAAGGACTGCTTTTACTCTTGGTTCTGACTCCTTTCCCATTGGGCTTTACATAGAGTTTCCAACCTCCATGTGGTGGCTGGGGGTCTCCCGGAATTACAACTGATCTCCAGACAACAGAGATCAGTTCCCCTGGAGAAAATGGCTGCTTTGGAGGGTGGACTCTATGGCTTTATACCCCACTGAGATCCCTTTCTTTCTCAAACTCTGCCTTCCTCAGGCTTCTCCCTCAAATCTCCAAGAATTTCCCAACCTGGAGCTGGCAGCTATGGTTTCACCTTTGACCAAACACTGCCAGCTTCTGCCCGATTCACAAGGCATTCGTTCATGCTGAGCACCATAAGATTTTGCCATAGGAGGCAGCCCCTTTCTCTGGCAACCCAGGGAGAACAGATTTCATAGCAACCTGCAGGGATGTTAAGAGGCCTCTGGGCATCACCAGCCACAGATCTAGGATGTGTATGTGGTAGGGTTGCTGCTAATTCCAGCTTGGGAAATTCCTAAAGATTTGAGGGAGGAGCCTGGGGAAGGCAGGGTTTGGGGAGGGACCTCAGTGGGGGAGTCTATCCTCCAAAGCAGTCATTTTTTTCCAGGGGAACTATTCCCTGTAGTCTGGAGACCAGGAAATCAAATTACAGATCTCCAGACCCCACCTGGAGATTGGCAGCCCTAGTCATGTGGGATTAGCAGACAGGATTAATTAAACAAATGCAATTTCTTGGGACATGAATCAGGAATGAAGGGCTCCATCAGGGTGCTGCAGAGCCAAGAAGAGATGGCAGTGGATGGAGAGAAGGCACTGAAAGCAATTTTGCTGGTATGCTCTTCTTATGCAGGGCAGTGCCTTTAGCTGGAAGAAGGGCAGAAGGGGACTCAGTTGGGTATAATGCCATACAGTCCATCCTTCAAAACAGCCATTTTCTCCAGGGGAACTGATCCCTGTCATCTGGAGATCAGCTTTAATTCTGGGAGAACTCCAGGCCCACTTGGAGATGGGCAACCCTAACCACATGGCTGGAAGATCTAGGTTAGATTTCCATGTGGGGCAGAAGAATAGTGGGACGGTGGTGGTGAGGAGCAAGGTGCTAAAATGAGCTGTGCCACTTCAGATTGCTAGTATAGATAGCATTTTTGCATCTTCCCAATATAAATAAACAACTCCTTGTAAGAGAAATTTAGTACAGCAAAGAGGAGGGCAGAGCTAGAAACTTTTGCCCACAGGAGCTAGTTTTGCATTTGGACTGCTGCTTGGTTTTGTTTTTCACATAAGACAGCATTCTACCACCACAGGACTAGTATCTCCTATGTGTCAGTCCATCTATAGATAACCACCACCTCGTCTGGTGATGTACACCACTTGGTGCTTCTGAAACAGCTGTTGCTTGGTTGTCGGAATCCATCTAAAGCCCATTATGAATTAGCATTGGTACAGTCAACCTCATGCTTTGTCTCCTTTATCCTTCTAGCCTTCTCACATTGTGTGAGGCCAGGCAGAGGTGGTCCAGGAGCAGAATGCCGAGATGGCAGTCGCACCCCACATCCCTGGTCCAGACTGCTTGCGCCGGTTCACCCGTGAGTCCTTGGCAGCGATAGAGAAACGTATTGCAGAGCAGGAGGCCAAGGACAAGAAGAAGCAACATGAAGAGGTTCTCGATGAAGCTCAAGAGCCCAAACCCCGCAGTGACCTGGAACAAGGGAAAAACCTCCCGATGATTTATGGGGACCCACCCCCGGAGTTAATTAGGGTGCCCCTGGAAGAGCTAGACCCCTTCTATAAGAATCAAAAGGTGAGTGGGAAGTGTTGGGTGGGAAGGAAAGAGAAGTATTGAGGCCCTGAAGGACTGGCCTTAGGATTGTCAGATATGCACATTCTAAGAGCACATTATGGCTTTCTAAAGTCCTTTTGACCTGACAGTGGCCCCATAAGCCTCTCTCGGCTCTTTCTTGCTGTTAATCACTAGTTTCTTGATGACAGCAGAGAACAAAGATGGCTTTTTGATAAATGCAATGAAAATGGCCAAAGCATTGTGTTGGCAGCATGGCTAGGAAGAATGAACCCATCAGGACAGTCAGTCTGGTGGAAGCAGATAGTTAGAGCTGAAAAGCAGGGGATGGGGGAGCAGTCTGGAAGCTGCTCATTGTTTATCCAGTTGCTCACAAGCTTGTATAGGACATGGTGGAATTATGTTGCCAACAAAATGGAGAGTGAGGGGGGGAAGGATGAGCAAAAATAGAGGGGACTGTGAAAAATAAGTACCGCATTAAATGTAATGCAAATGTGGGTGTGCTTGTACTGCATGTACAAATACATAACAGAATTATGCAGAGAGTCCAGCTTTTTAGGGCTGCAGTCAAAGGTCCAATTTTTCTAATCAGATTGCAACTAAAGGTTACCTTATCTCTGGAAATGCACAGTATTGCTACAATTTTGTCTATCCAGTTTGATCTTATTCTTTATGAGCTTTACAATTCCATGTGTATTTCTGTCTATACACATGCTTTGGTATTATATTTAGTGCGCTGGTAATTTTTCACTCCCCTCCCCTTGATGGAACTATCTTGGCCCATTGCGTCACCTGACTCCAACTGAGCTGAGAGTGGTAATACCACCATCCATCCATCCACCCACCCACGCACCTGCACTGATACAAAGCAGAAAGCACATCTGGTGCTCCTGCCTAGGGCTGCCAACCTCCAAGTGGTGCTTGGAGATCTCTTGGAATTACAACTGATCTCCAGACAACAGAAATCAGTTTCTCTGGGGAAAATGGTTGCTTTGGAGGAGGGACTGTATAGCATTATTGCTCTCCAAGGTCCCTCCCCTCCCCAAACCCCTCCCTCCCCAGGCTCTGCCCCCAAATCTCCAGGAATTCTCCAACTTGTAGTTGACAACCTTGCTCCTGCCACTGGCAAAATAGCACAGTGGTTGAGAGCACAAAGGACCCTTTTGCCCTCCCAGTGTCAGAGTCCCAAGTGCCTTCATCTTCCATCCATAAAATGCCAATTGCAAGCACGTGAAGCCTGGATTTGCCTCAGGGCACTGCAGGCAACTGGGTTTAACTCTTCATCTCCAATGTCCTGTGTTCAGATTTAACTTCTTGGTAGCCACGGAAAAATATACCCTCCTCTAATCTGCTGCCCCCTCAACTGTGTGAAGTTGGAAAAGTTTTAATTCCTTCCGCTTGGTCTTGGAACTCAAGGCAACAGGCCCTGGAAGTCGGCATCTGGGCGCTGACCACAACCTGCGTAGAATCAGCGTTTTTGCTTTCCATCCATACCCTGCGAATAGAACTCCCACTGCCCTGCAATCTACCCCCACATGTGTCTTGGCTGGCTGTTGACCACTCTTTTGAAATTTATTTTACTTATTTAAAATATTTATATGCTGCCTTTTCACCCAAATAGGGTCCCCGAGGTGGTGAATATCACACATTAAAACATTAACATTTAAAATGTCTGTGTGTCACCAGGGCACCTCCTTTCTTCTACCTGCCTCCTTGCTCCCTTCAGGGAAGCATGAAGGATCAGGGCAAGGGTAAGCTGAGGGACAGGGCCCTTTTCCAGGGCTGTTTTGCTTTCCCCATCAACCCCACAGGGGATGCCAGTCACCCTCCATGCCACTGATGGCTAGAAATAAGCCAGACTCCTGTGGGGCATTAGGACCCTCTCTCACCTTACCCCCGTGGTGTACAATAAATCTCAGTCAACACTGATAAAGCAATATATTACAAACAGTGCAAGGAAAAAGTGCAAACCTGCTAAAGTGCTACTCATACAATAAATAATCTTCCTGAACTCTACTTGAATGAATGTATTCCTTTATCAAATTGTTGACTGAGATTTATTGTACACCATGGGGGGAGATTCCCTTGCATCATAGCCAGGGATTTTTTTCTGGGAAAAGAGGTGGTGGAATTCAGTGGGTTGCCCTCAGAGAAAATGGTCACATGGCTGGTGGCCCCGCCCCCTGATCTCCAGACAGAGGGGAGTTTATATTGCCCTCCGCGCCGCTGAGTGGCGCGAAGGTCAATCTAAACTCCCCTCTGTCTGGAGATCAGGGAGTGGGGCCACCAGCCATGTGACCATTTTCAAGAGGTTCCGGAACTCTGTTCCACCACATTCCCCCTGAAAAAAAGCCCTGATCATAGCTATTTATACTCATGGCAGTTTCTCCATTGTACACCCTCCTCACCTTGCCAGCCCAAACACTCTCATAGCCTGCCTTTCTCACTCACTGAGATTCAAGGCAGATTAAAAAATATAAAATGATTCAATCTAGATATAAGAGACAGATGATTCCTTGAAGATAATTTGTAGTTGGGCTGGATGCTACTAGAACGCTTTTTCTTTCTCTCTTCACTTTCTTAGACGTACATCATTCTCAACAAAGGGAAGACCATTTTCCGTTTCAGTGCTACCCCTGCCCTCTATATGTTAGACCCTTTCAATATTGTCCGGAGAGGTGCCATCCAAGTGCTGATACATTCATATCCTTTATGCTGGTTGGGACAATGATATGGGTCCAACTGGGGAGGTCACTATGGGGATTTGTTTCTAGAGAATATAGACCTTGACAAGATGTTGGTAGGGTGGTGGGAGTGCAGATTCAGGACCTCAGCTTCACGTTTTGTGAAGGTGCCCTTTACAGCAGCAGTCTTCAACCTCTCCAGATCTGGGACTCGCTGAGCTGCAAGCACATGACAGTCGTGTGACAGGAAGAGCGGGAACCAGATTTACGATCTCACCAGTGAGAAGGCTGGGCTGTGGGCAGCCGACTGAGAGAGCCCAGAAACACAAGCTGGGCACCAGAAGGTGTACCATAGCAAGTAATGTCCAGGGCCAGATCCATGGAGGAATTGGAGGAATCTATTGCATTGCTCTGTGATCTCACCTTACTGTCCTGCTTGTTGCAGCTTGCATGCATGCCAAAACTGGCAGGTGGCATGGGCACCCTTGTTCTCCACAGAAGATGTTCTTCTGAAAAGAAGCCCCTCCCAAAAAAGCAGCTCTAGAGGACCTTGTGAACCAGCCAGAGGTCTCCACAACTAGGCTTGCCAACCTCCAGGTGAAGCCTGGAGATCTCCCAATATGATAACTGATCTCCAGATGACAGAGATCAGCTCCCCTAGAGAAAATGGCTGCTTTAGAAAGTGAACGCTCTGGCATTATACCCTGCTGAGCTCCATCCCCAAATGTCCAGACATTTCTGAGCCTGGATTTAGTAACCCAATCCACAACCCCGCTGAGAGTCTCAGTGCATGAACTGAAGACTCCTGGCTTAGAGCTGTCTTTGTCTGACCCTGAGATGTTGGCCATTAATGCTGGGAGGGAGTTTGGAGACAGCTACTTCATGCCATTTTCTTGACCAACAATTTTTGCTGCACTGTCTTTAGTAGTCTTCTTGCTAACATTTGCCCATGTTTGGCAAATGGTGATTATTTTTAGGGCCACACGTGAGAGCTTTATCGTGGATAATAATGTTATGTGGCATTTGTGCTTGCCTTGTGCCATCTTGTGCAGGTGCTTGGGGAAGCAAGGTGGGTCGGATCCAGTCGTCAGAAAGGCTGATTTGCCTAAACTATCAGTTTGTTCCCCGTAGAACTTCAGACAGCTTTCCTCTGAACAGCAAGCTAGCCTGCAGTTTTTCAAAATCCCTTCAGTTGTAAATGCTGTTTGCCTTGAGTATGCTTCTTGAGAAGTACTAGCCCAGGGGTCACCCCAGGTGGTGCCTGTTGATACTTTCTCTGGTGACCACCTGCCAAGTGTTTTTTAGAAAGTGTGTAGGGGCAGGATGGGGCTGCTGGTTTGATTGGATGTGCACATTAAAAGGCACCCTGTTAAATAAAGATTCTACCTGAAATGTTGAAGAGGTACTATTAGATTGAGGCATTGCTCCCTGATATTTTTTGATTGGCTCCATCTCCTGTGGCAGCCATTTTTTGGTTGTGCCCACCATCCTGTGTCAGAATTCTAAATGTGCCTGCAGGTTCTAAAAGGTTGACTAGCTCAAAGCCACATGGGGGGAAGAATAACAGAGTTACACTGCTTTCTTCAGCAGTGTTGCACCCTTCTATGTCTATTTTGAAGTGTATCTTTGTTTAGCATATCACTGTTGCTTGTGCTCCATCACTTGGAATCCCTGCTGGCACCAGCACTAATGTTGTCCCAAGTTTATCAAATGGGTTTGTCATAAGAATTCCAGTAAAATTCTAGTGCATTTCCTTGACTTCATTCCAAATTATTCAGCATGTTTATAATGATAACCATCTTAACCAACTGTGTCTTCATGGCCATGAGTGACCCACCATCTTGGGCCAAGAACGTGGAGTAAGTATTTTCTTTTTCTTCCCTCTCCTTCCCTTTGTCCTCTACAGATTCTTTGCCTAGTTCCTATAACTTCAGGTGGAGGAATAAAGGGAATCTGAGTGGAGCAGGAATAAGCAGACAATTCAAAAAGGGGATGATTGACCGGATGAAGAATTCTGTATGGTCTGAACGCTTTTAGAAACTATAATCACCTTGATCTCTGTCAAAATTTCAGGATAAAGATCTGGATAGGAATTCTATGTGAAACAGCTAGGGTCTAATTATGTAAGATGATCACGATGAGCTGGGTTAGGGCAAACCCCCACCCAACTTACATTTAACATGTGAACACTCACCTTCAAAATGATGCAAGGGGTGGGTGGGTTTCTGAGCATGTGGGCGCAGCGCTGCAGAAGAGCTTTCACTGGTACCTGCTTTTCATCCAGCATGCTTTTGCAGGTAAAAAAAGGAACATGGGGGCAGGCTATTTGTCTTATTTGCAGATGAATTGGCAGGCACTCTGAATTGGCAGTAAGAGGAACAGCCCCCTCCATGGACCTTTTTATATGCAAAAGCACACTGGGTGAAAAGTGGAGACCAACGAAGCCTCTTCTTCTTCCACACATGCTTTCTTGAATGCACCCCTCCCCCCAAACCATTTTGAAAGCGAGTATGGTCACATATTAAATGCAAGCTAGGTTGGGGTCTCCCCCAACCCAGCTCACGTTGACCATCGCATGTAATGAAACCCCTTGGGTAAGGAGGAGACAGGAAGATGGCTCCCCTCCCTCCAGCTGCTAGGCACATGGACTTTTGGGAATGTGTTCCTTGTAATCTCAGATGGTGTGTGGGAAAGCTGTGGTTATTCAGAGGTGAACAGAGGCCATTCTGCAGCATGAAAATATATTTTTAAAAGAACACAGCACTTCCTTCAGCCATGGGCTGAGGCTGGTTTTGCAATGGAAATGACATGTGTGCATACCAACAAATCAAATTTGGGCTCAGCTGTCTGGTTTGTCTCTTTCCCCGTTCTTTGGGTGGGCTGTTTGCCTTTGTGGGCAGAGCCCTGCAAGGCAAAGCTCATAGCACATGACCATGCCAGGATGAAACAGTATTTTCACCTGGGGTCTTTAGCAAGCAAGCAACCAAACAGGGAAAGGGAAAATGATGCAAAATGTTTACTAGCAAGCTGAAATGTAATTTTCTAAAATGAATATTTTATACATCATGTGATTATTTCTGGCTTCCCTCACTTTCTGACTCTTTCCCTACTTACAGATATACTTTTACAGGCATCTACACCTTTGAGTCCATGATCAAGATACTTGCTCGGGGATTCTGCATTGACAACTTTACATTCCTGCGAGATCCATGGAACTGGCTGGATTTCAGCGTCATTGTTATGGCGTATGTTGCATCCAGACTTGAGGGAGGAGGTGGTTGCATTTTCGCACAGCTGGGGGTCCTGGGTGGATGTGGCCTGGGTTGCAAGCCCCCTTACCATTATATGGCTTGTTCATGTAATGTCAGGAATAAAATTGAAAACATTCCTTCTTGACTCAGAATAAGGTAGGTGGGATGGGGCAGTGTGCATGGGAGGGTACATCTGCACTGAGCCCACAGACACACTGCTTTGGCCCTGCTTGAAGGATTGCCAACTTTGGGTTGGGAAATTCCTGGAGATTTGGGAGTAGAGCCCGGGGAGGGGATGGACCTCAGCAGGTTATAATTCCATAGAATCCACTCTCCAATGCAGCCATTTTCTCCCTGTAACATCCATTCAGGCCTATAGATTTAAAAAATTGGGCTATTTTTGCTTTTTCATGCATAGCCTGTGTACTGGATGCTGGGACCTCATTGGTGTAGTGGTTAAGAGCGGCAGGACTCTAATCCAGAGAACCAGGTTTGATTCCCCACTCCTCCCCTTGTAGCCAGCTGGGTGACCTTGGGTCAGTCACAGCTTCTTGGAGTTCTCTCAGCCCCACCCACCTCACAGGGTGACTGTCATGAGGATACACACTTTGTAAACTGCTCTGAGTGGATGTTAAGTTGTCCTGAAGGGCAGTATATAAATCAAATGTTGTTGTTGTTGTTATAGCATCTGTTCTCCCTGTTTGTAAATAAGAAAGTTCTCTCAGAAACCTTGCATCCCTCTGCCTGCAATGTTCCCTGTTGGCCAACAGCCAACAGGGGCAGCTGCTGTGGGGGGCCCAGACCATCCATCGCCCTGCACCCCCAAACTGAGGGAGGGAAGAAGAAACAGAGCAGTTTCCTGCTGTCACCACTCACTCCCACTGTGCCCAGGCTCCTGCTGCCACCACTCACACCTGCTCTGCTCAGAGTCACCCACTTGCAGTGATAGTCACTTGCACCCCCTCCATTCGGGGCTCTGGCAGCCAGCTCAGAAGCAGCTATTGTGCCTGTTCCACCAGAGGCTTCAGCAGCTGGCTCCTGGAAAAGGCTTCCACTAGTCAAGGCCTGCCTCTTGTTTTGCCCATGCAAGGGGCTGGGGTTGCCCAAGGGAGGGGTGTCAGTGATTCTGCAGCCCCATTCTAGATGTTTGCCTAGGGCCCCAGAATCACTAAGACCAACTCTGCTTCAAAGGAAACATACCAACAGATGTCCTACGATGGGGGAACAAAGGTGCAGGTCCGTGTCCCTAATTTCCCTGTGAATTGTGTGCAGTTCTGTGCATTTTCAGCCAACCCAAAGAGCTGATTAAAGGTGGTTCATTACCCTGACCCAGGGCCAACCCAGATGGGACAGGAGTCTCAGTCAAGTGGGGATCTGATTTCTAACTATAGAAAGGATGTGTTTGTGGAGAGTTCAGCTAACAGAAAAGCACAAGAGGAGAGGCCATGGGCAGGTAAGCAGCAGGACAGGGCAGGGTTCTGCTCTGATTTTGCTGTTAACGTTGGACATATGCCCATCTGTTCTACATGACTGGAGCAGATGCGGGTTTTAGCCTTAGACTGGTTTCACCTGTCCAGCTTCAGAGCTGTTCTTCCAGATTTGCAAAAAAACTCAGCTATCTTGACAGCTCTTATTACCCCTTCTGGATATTGCCTCTTAAGTAATGGCTATCTCACCCCTTCTTTTCTAGTTATGTCACAGAGTTTGTGGATTTGGGCAATGTCTCTGCTCTACGGACGTTCCGGGTTCTCCGAGCACTTAAAACTATCACAGTTATTCCAGGTGAGTGATCCTGGATGGGCACATGGAGACTGTGTTTCTAGGTTTAAGAATTGCTACATGACGGAAGGCAGATCTTTTTTTCTGCGAAAAGAGGTGGTGGAACTCATGATGATGTCACTTCCAGGAAGTGACATCATTGCACAGGGCGCAGCTACCCCTGGGAGTGATCCCGCAAGGGGGGGAGTTTAAATTGCCCTCCGCGCTGCTGGTGATCTAAACTCCCCCCTTGCTCCAGCTGACTGGCGCCAGTCAGCTGGAGCAAGGAGGGGATTTTAAAGTTTAATGGTCACAGGCCGTTCTACCACATTCAAGCTGAAAAAAAGCCCTGAAGGAAGGTAATGACAAACCACTTCTGCACCTCTCTTTCCTGGAATATCCCAGGACTGGAGTCCCCCTGAGTCAGTTGCGACTCAATGGTATTCTCTTCTTTTTTATTTTATTTACATTATTGATCATCTGGCATTCTCACTGAGACCCTAGGCAGATCACACAGTGGAGGTCAATACAGTCATCATCTGAAGCATTTAATACATTCTTACTCATTTGTGCAAGTCAGTTTTCTCTTTTAGGGGTGTATCTGCTGTGGTTGCCCCTCATCCAGATTCTTTCTTGCAGAGGCCTCAACTTAAGATTTGGTTTCCATTTTGTTCCAATTGCTTCTTGTTTCCTTTAAGGGTGAAAGAGAGAACATAACCTGTAGAACACGTAACCAACCAAAACACTCCTTTTGGAAGGAAAAGGGAAATACAAATAGTGAAGCAGAAGTAAAAATTCAATATTCGCACAAACTGAAAACATTTTCAAAATTGAAATCCCATATTTAAAATTTAATTTAAAAAACTTTACAATTCCATTCTGTAAGGAACTTTTTAAAAAGCCTTACTCGGCTACTATTATTATTGAGAGGGGAAAAGAAAGGACAGTTCTTTCAGAGCATCTATCAGTATTCACACCAGAGAGAAGTGAGTTTTAAAAGACTCTTTCATGAGTTTCTGATGCATGCAATGTAATTATTTTTAAATTACATTGTATGTCATTTTCAGAACAGGGGAAGGTGAGAAAGAAACCTGAAGCCCCCCTGCCTCCCTTTTTCTCCAGTGTGGGTGGTAGCAGTACTTCTTGCCACTCTCCCCAAACATCCTTGCTGTGCTGTACAAGGGATCCTGGGGGGCCAAATAGGGATGCACTCAGCTCAGGAGCCATTGTCTAGTTTCATCCCTTGTAGCAGGGGAACCACCAGAGCAGCGTCTGGAGGGGGTTACACAACCTGCCATCCTGCAGTTGGTGCCCAGCAGGTGGGCTGGGGTACATGGCACCATTGAATGTCAGTTGGGTTGTTCAATGGCTGGATCTGCACCCTATGTTGCGCCAGTGCTCCAGTGACGGCAATCAATGAAGTTGTTGCATGTTTTACCCCAGATATGTGTACTTGTCTTCTTTGCTCCAGCGCTCAATGCCTCACACCACTGATGCCACAAAAGCTGCTAATGCAACTGCAGATAGAGCCTTTCTTTTGCTCAAAATATTGTTCCCTGCTGTTTAAAAGAACAAAGAAAAACACATTCACCAAAGATTGACAGAAGACATAGCTGAACATGTAATACATTTAAACTGTCGGAAGCCTTGTCTTATTGGCTGTAACCAACACCAGTGCCTGTTTCTCTTCCCCCCTCCCCAAACTAGGGCTGAAAACAATTGTGGGTGCTTTGATCCAGTCAGTGAAGAAGCTCTCGGATGTCATGATCCTGACTGTGTTCTGTTTGGCTGTTTTTGCCCTCATCGGCCTGCAGCTCTTCATGGGGAATCTGAGGCATAAGTGCGTCCGATGGCCACCCCCCATCAATGACACTTTCCAAGAGGATGCCTTTGGATATGATAGTGACCCCTTTGGCAATGGGACCTTTGGCATGTTGGCGAATGCAACTCTGTATAGTAATGTGACGGTCAACAACACTTTTGAATGGAATGAGTACATCAATGATGAAGGTAGAGCTGGTGTTCAGATGGGGGACTTGATTTTTGTCCTGGCTTAGTACAGGTGTTGAGTGGGCATATTCAATCCTACAGCCATTTGAGCACAACTCTAGCCCAGGTATTCAGGTGTACCAGGTTATCACGTGACTGGTTACTTCAATGTATTTTGCCGCCCCAAGCATCCATTACCTCTTGGGTCTTTGTTGCTGCCAACCAGGTCCAAGCCACATCTCTGTGGCAGCAGGTGACATCAGTCACCTCTCATGCCACTGTTGGCTGAGCACGAGCAATGCCCCTGCAGAGCATCAGTCCTCTCCTCCCTATGCCACCCCAAGCAGTTGTTCAGGAGTGGCTTGACTAGAAAGCCGGTAGTTCTGTTCGCACACCCGCTTTTCCTCATCCAACAGATCCTTTGAGCTGTGCAAGCTGTTGGGCAGGCATCCTTCGCCATTTACATAGTCCTTGGGGAAAGGGGTATTTTTAATCAGAAGTTTTCCTTCCAGTCACAATTAAACTCCCTCAAAGGGCCATTTAAGCTGGTTTAGAATTGTGGGGGAGGGAAAATGAGGTGGGGATTAACTGGCACACCAGCGGAGTTTCCCAAGTATGTAGAAATCCCTGGCTTGTGCGTGGGAGAGGGGACCCAGTTGTACTGTGTTCATGTTCATAATATGGGCCAGCAACTTTACTACTGCAAAAAAAACCCCCAATCTGGAGCCCTGTGAGGTTATTTTATTTATGTATTTAATACTTGGAGTCCGCCTTTCTCACTGAAACTCAAGGTGGATTACACAGTGTGAGTCAATATGATTGACAACTGGCACATTAAATAAACAGTACAATAGGGTATGCAGAGCAGTAGCATAAATTTGAAAACAGGAATATAGAAATGAAACATTGCTGAAACAAAACATAAGTAATTTGACATGAGCTATTAAACTACATGGAAACTACCCAGTAGGAGCATATCTACATCAACAGTAGCATAGCCTCAGTACACAGTAGCATAGGATCGAACCACATGAGACAAAATACACTTGAATTACGCTCAAATACGCTCGAATTACAAAATGCACTCGAATTACCTGTGTAATTCGAGTGTATTTTGTCTTGTGTGGTTTGACCCATAGTCTCCATCCCTTTACCAAGCCATCTCACTGAATCATATCCTTCCAGCACAGCTCTTTTGCCTAAGTGAAAAAGCCCTCCTGAATAGATGCTTGTTTTTATGCCTTGATGATAAGTAACAAACAGTAATGGAGAAGAAGAATATATTCCCCAGGGTCATGGTTAGTTTATTAAAGTGACCTACTTGCTGAATGACAAATTGGACACAGTTCACTCCATCTACACATATGCATTGTCAGATGCATCCTTTAAGCAACCGATATGGGATACATTGCGTTGCCAGTCAGTAGTTTGTTTTTGTGAAGTGGCTGCAAGAACTGAGCTCTAGATTAGCTAGGTTCACATGCAGACACCAAAAGCATACAAACATATCTAAGTAGTACGTTTCAATTCAAAAATCCATAAACGGATTTGTTTTCCTTTTAACAAGTGGAGGCAATGGTGACAGGCAAGTGTGGGGTTGCAGAAGCTGCAAGAAACCAGTCTAATTATGCAAAAGAACACAACCAAATTAGTTTAAATGCATCCAAACAGCTTGGTAAATGTTTGGCTGTCTAATCACAGCCAGCAAGCATGATGTGAGCTGAAGGGGTAGATGATCAAGCAGAACTTATTTTCAGCTGCTTTCAACATTCCATGCCTGGTTTAAGTACCCTCCGTTATCATCCTGCCAGTTGCTTTTCAGAAAGATTCTTTTTCTTTCTGTTAATTTACAAATTACATCTTCCTACAAATCTGGTTCTCTTAAGTAGGCAGAGATACCTGCCTTGTTTGTGGTCTGGATAAAAATGTCCTGTCACTTTAATAGAAGCTTAAAGGGATGTTATTTTCCAGATAATATTTTTTACTCCCATGCCCTGAAAAGTTTCAGTTGTCCATCCCCAAACTTTAAAGGCTCAAACTGGAGGTGACAAATCCCAACCTGAGTCATTCCCTGCAGTCAGATGGCAGCTATGGAAAACTAATTTCCCAGTGTCACAAGGGCCTGATTTGGATTGGGACCATGGCCCAGGGAGAGAAGGGCCAGTATCCCAAATAGTGTAAATAATACCCTTGGGGCCATTTCAGATTATAAAAACAGCAGGGGGATGAAGGCTGAAGCCCCCCTCTCTGTACATACTCTCATCTCAATCCAAATCAGGTCTGTGTGCAACTTAGTAGCTCAGAACTCCCAAATGACACCTATCAGCTAGGTCTGGGGACATACACAGGGAAAGCATATCGAGTAGTTAGGCCCTGAGTAAGTGTTCAAACACAGAACTTCCCTGGTTAAGCCCAACACGCTAGCCACTGTACCACACTGCTTCTCAATACCTGCTGTCTGGAAGGTCAACTAGCCATTGCTCCGAAGTCTAAACTTGCATTTCCCCCCTCCCTCTTTTTTATTTCTTGCTTATGAAGCCAATTACTACTTTCTGGATGGCGCACTTGATGCCCTGCTCTGTGGGAACAGTTCCGACGCTGGGTGAGTGAGGTCTGTCCTGACTGTGGCCCCTCCTTTTGGGTCAGGGAGGGAGTCATAGGTGGAGAAGGAATGCTCCATGCTTGGATCTCCCGCTGTTCGTTTGGATCAGCTTGATAATGTAAGGAAGGGCAGATCTACCTAGTGGGGTGGATCCTTTCTCCAAGTCCCATTGGCCTCCAGGCTGATCAGACAGCACATTAAGGATCCATAATAAGATTTTCTGATGAATATTTCAATTGCAAAAACAGTCTGTGGTTTGGTGCCATGTGGATTGGTGGTAGAGAAGGAGGGAGTTCGTTCTTCTCCCTGTCTCCTGTATCTGAAGAAGGGAGCACTGGCTCTTGAAAGCTCATACTCTGAAAATCTTGTTGGTCTCCAAAGTGTCCCTGGACTCAGATCTTGCTGTTCTAATGCAGACCAACCCAGCTACCTACCTGAAACCCTCCTCTCATGCTGTCTTTCCCAATTGGAAATTGCCTACTTTTAGCTCTGAAAAAATGCAGTTATAGTGTCTGTCTTTTCCCCTGCCAGGGCTAGAAGCAGCTGCAGGGGACATTTTTGTTTGGGAAAATGGCATGGCGGGGGAGTTAACCCTCTCTTCCTTAACTGTACAGTCCTCCTGATCCATTTTCCCCCCACTCACAACTTCTTCTTGCAACTAAAGTTTACATGTCAGAGGATTTCAGTCCCAGATCTTTAGCATCAAGAACTTAAGTTGATCAAAGCTTAGGGTGTTTCCACATGGGCTATTTGCCCCACGTTCAGTGCTGTTGGGAAGTGCATACCCCATAGCATTGTGGTGCACTCACGTACCTCTTGGAGTTTCCCCTTTTCTCTCAACCTTCTCCAACCTGCTTTGCTGTTTTGGGGGAAGACCCAAGGCTGGCTGCCCTGTGGGTGGGAAAGTTTGGATCTTCCTGTTCCTGCCCACAGCAGCCGCCATTTATCTCCCTACTGTCGATGGTTTTTCTTTTTTATTGCCAAATAGCATTACATCAATATACCACTATGTCCAAAATATGCATCTGAATTCCCAGCTCTTGTTTTCAAAGAAGAATGTCTCTATCCCCGTCTTTGTGGAGATATGGGGGAGGGGAATATCTCCACAGTGAAACAGGCTTGAGACTTACTCTTTTTTTAATGAAAGCTGGGAACTCAGAGGGCTTGATGGATATATTAGTATAATGGTATATTGATATGCCATGACCTGGACAGCTCAGGTTAGCCCAGTCTCATCAGATCTTATAATCTACACAGGGTTGGCACTGGTTAGTACTTGGATGAGAAGCCATCAAGGAACACCGAGGTCCCTACGCAGAGGCAGGCAATGGCAAACCACCTCTGTCAGTCTCTTGCCTAGAAAACCCCGATGTGTGTGTGTGTGGCGGGGGGCGTGTTTCATTATAAGTCAACTAGGACTTGACAACACTTCACACACACATCTCAATAGAACAACCTGGATAGCTCAGGTGAGCCTGATCTCATTAGATCTCAGGAGCTAAGCAGGGTCGGTCTTGGTTAGTAATTGGATGGGAGACCTCCAATGAAGATGCAGGTTGCAGAGGCAGGCAATGGCAAACCACCTCTGTTAGTCTCTTGCCATGAGAACCCCACCAGGGGTCTCCATGAGTCAGCTATGACTTGAGGGCACTTTCTACCTATCTCCAAATCACCAATTAAAAGAAATACACCAGGGAAACCTGCTGTGTGGAAGCCCAGTCAACTCTACACAGTATTAGCAGCCATAGCTGCAACAGGGAATCTACACAAGCCTGTCCTGTACTTGAGCACCAGCTTAGCCGGGGCTAAGGAACACTGTCAGGAACAGACACTGAGATGGCTTCTGTGCCTTTAAAATTGGCACAGAAGGAAGAGTTCTGTGGGCTTGAGGGCAAGAGTTGCACTGAAAAGAATTCTCCCTTCTGTGCAGCTTTTGAAAGGCACAGGTTCCTTTCAGGGCCTGAAACAGCCTTATCAAGTCTTGAGGCTAGGGTTGCCAACTTTGAGTTGGGAAATTCCTGGAGAAATAGGGGTGGAGCCTGGGGAGTGCAGCTCTTTGGGAAGAGAGGGACCTCGGTGGAATATAACGCCTTAGAGTAACCTCTCCAAAGCGGCCATTTTCTACAGAGGAACTAATCTCTGAAGATCAGTTGTCATTCCAGGAGAACTCCAGCCCTCTCCGAGGGTTGCCTCGTCCCCTCATATAAATACGGGGCAGTGGGAGCTGCAGCTAATACAGAACATTTTTGCTGTGTTTTGAGCTGATTTTACTGTTCTGCCAAAAACAGAGTCATTGGCTGGAGATGTGGGCAGGCACAGGAGTGGAATCTGTGGGAGGAGGTGAAAAATCATAATAAAGATAAAAGCGCCCATTAGTTTGTCATTCCCTCACAACTGACAAGCCATACCCACAACCCCGGGATCCCAGTTCTGGGCATACTTCTCATGTATAAATGAAGGCCAGAGACTTTTCAGGTGATGGTGGTAGAGCATATGCTGATATTTTCTTTTTCTTCCCATGACCCCTGGCAGACAATGCCCAGAAGGCTACCTCTGCATGAAAGCTGGTCGGAACCCAAACTACGGCTACACAAGTTATGACACCTTCAGCTGGGCCTTCCTGTCACTCTTCCGCCTCATGACTCAGGACTACTGGGAGAACCTCTTCCAACTGGTAGAGCAAGTTTGCATGGTTTTTCAATAAAACAGCAGTTTCCAGCCTCCAGAGAGTGGTGAGGGTCATCAGAAGGGACTTTCCAAACAGAAAATGAATCACACTGGAGAAATTTCTCTGGCATTGCAGGCAAAAGCTGGCACAGGGTGATTATAACACTCCCCCCTCCTCTAGGCCTGATCAACACTTCAGGTGAATTAACTCTGCACCTTTGCATGTTTTTCCATTACTAGGGGCAGACAACTGGATGTTGAAAAGGTGCCTGATGGTAAAAAAAGAGTGGGAAAACACCATCCTCATTCTTGCCAGATAGTAGTCGTACAGTTTGCCTTAGAAGAAGACCCAGCAGAAATTTGGATGCACATTTAATTTTCAGTTTTCTGATCACAAAATTAGATTTTCCTTCCTGCAGAACTTCTGAGAGATTCTTTAATTCCCCACTTTTCCTCCCTTTAACAAGAAAAAAAGTACGTTTTGACAAAAAGCTTTCTGAAGACACAGCACATTCCTCAGCCACAGGCTGACACTGGCTTTGCAATGGAAATGACGTGTGTGCATACCAACAACTCAAAACTCAGGAACAGCTGTCTAGCAAATGATGCTGTTCTGCAGATCACAGTGCCAGTTGGTAGCACTTGCTCATTATAATGGCATTTTTCAAAAGGCATCAGTTTGTCAGGTGAAGAAACTCTGGCTCCCTACCCCATACCCCTGTGTGTTGCAGAGGGTTATGGAACAGGGGACTGTGCTTGAGCTCATGGTCATTTCATGCAGAATGCAGGCGAGGCATGTTGAGTTGCATCATTATCTTGTACAAAAGGCGAGTGGACCCTAAAGTTCACCATGCACACTCCTTTGCAGCTATGAATTTCAGGGGGAGATGGGGGTGATGGCAGGGTGCTTTGTTGCCCCGAACAAGGCATAGCCATCTTCTCCTGGGCCCATTTGGTGTTGATGTGGGCCAAAGAGGGGATACCAGTCGCCTTTTGCACCACTGAAGTCTGAGAGTGAGCCATGCTTTCACAGCACGTTCATGCTCTCCTTATTGAGGCCAACAAACATGTTCTGCCATTGCCTGTGTTTGCCCCTGAGCCCTGTAGGGCAGCATTTCCCAACCTGTGAGATCCAAATATGGGTTGCAAAGTGTGTGAAAGTGGATCCCAGGCTTTCGTAGTTTTATTGACTTCTGCATTTTTTTAAGCAGTTCACCATACCAAGAAAATTTGGACTGGAGGGTCACTATACCAAAAAGGTTGGGAGCTGCACATCTAGGACACACAGAGAGCTTTGGAGGGTGGGTGGCCCTTCTTTCATCTGCACCGGGGTATAGAGAAGGTATCTCTTATTGCTCTGAAGAAACTCCTTCTGTTTCTTGCCTTTTTCTAGGAGAGGATCCATTTAGTGATGAGTGTCTCACTCACCAGATGGTCATGACTTCTGATGACCTGGCATGGAATACCTGTTCAAATGTATTTTGAAGTTCTGGGGTTTCAGCCATGCTTGCAAATGCCTCTGAGTATGAGCAGGATTGCATTTACCGCACCAGAAAAATTTGACCCCAGAACCTTGTCTTTGAATGCCACAGAATATTAGTAGTAGTAGCCCTTGAGCATATGCAAAGTATTTCTGAGTAATCAAAGAAAGTCCCTTGTGATTGGGTGTCAGGGCCAGCTTCCAGGTGAGGAGGGTGACATGTGCCTTTTCTTCTTCCCCCCACAGACCTTGCGAGCCGCTGGGAAGACCTATATGCTTTTTTTCATTGTGATCATCTTCTTGGGCTCCTTCTACCTGATCAACTTGATCCTGGCCGTGGTGGCAATGGCCTATGCTGAGCAGAACGAGGCAACGCAGTTGGAGGAGCAGGAGAAGGAAGCAGAGTTCCAGCAGATGATGGAGCAGCTGAAGAAGCATCAGGAGGAACAGCAGAGGCTGGTGGGCCACTCTCTCTTTGTTCCTCCAACTTTTGAGTAGGGTCTCCAACCTCGAGTTGGGGCCTGGAGATCTCCCGGAATGACAACTGGTCTCTGGACAGCAGAGATCAGTTCCCCTGGAGAAGATGGCTGTTTGGGAGTGTGTGTGTATTTTTGCCGTGTTTACTGTTTGGGCAGATAGCAGTAGGCAAGCACACAGACCTAGTAGTACTAGTTTCAATGGGACATTCCATTGATGCCCACTGTTGCCTTGGCAGGAAGAAAGGCCTGGCGCACCAGATGTCCCTTCCAGTTTAAACTGGAAGTGACATGAGCATGCTGGCACAACACTGGCATCCCAGGTCCCTCCCAGTTGCTCCCAGGGGTTGCTAGCTGTGACCTGGCAACCTTATTTGCAACCCTACTTCCCTCAATAACACTTTTAGACACTCCACCCACCCACTCCAGAATATGCACAATTGCTTCCTTTTTCTGATCCATTGGCAGGTGTTCCTTTTTCTTCAAGCCAGGCTTTCATCCTCCAATCAGCCAGGTGGATGTGGCATTCTAACCTGCTTTTTTAGTCAAAGAAAACCTCAGTGGTCCATTGATGATCAGATCTTGCTGAAGCCAGGCAGAGCAGAGGAGCATGTCAATTAACAATACAGCTCAGACCTGTATTAGACATCAAACACAGCCCAGAAGCTTAGGCTATTGGTCTAGCTTCCACCCTCTGCCCCCCTCAGCCCCCCATATCCACATGGCAGAATGATGAATAGCTGGCATTTGTACTCAGGATGAGGAGATACTATAGACCTAAGGGGGGGGGCAGCTGACTGAGAGCTGATTCTCCCTGGAGGTAGAGTTAGTTGGAATGTTGTACTGGGGGTGGAGATAGGGGTGGTCTTGGTGATTCTGGGACCCTGTGGAAAAGCCCCAGAATGACTGCCACCCCTACAGCTGTTGCCAATAAAGGCATGGTCCTCACTTCTTGCAAGGTGGATGGGTACCACTGATGCCTCCAAAAGCCAGCATTGAGTTTGCTGTTCTTCTTGAGCCTGCTGTCCCCCCTCTGCCTTTGAGGAGGCAGCACTGTGGGTGGTTGGGCCCCCCCAAATATGGGGCTCTGGGTTGCTGTCCCTGTTGCCCATTGGCTATAATTACCCCTAGCTGGAGGACTTTAGAATGCCAGCTAAATCCCATTCCTTTTCTGATACATACACAACACTGCCCAGTGTTGAACATAGCTGAAGACATGGCACTCCCTTATATCTACTGGTATCTCAAGTTCATCAGGGTCTACTTTGATGGGTGGCGGCTCTCCAGAGTCTCAAGCACAGAAAGGTCTCTCTCAACACCTTCTGCTTATGATACTATAATTAGAGACACCAGGGACTGAACCTAGGACTTTTTCATGCAAAGCATGCCTTCTTGCACTAAGCCATGCTTCTCTCTCTGGTCCCTTGGGTGATGCAGTTGTAGCAGTATGTTGTATATAAGGGCGTGGGAGTCCCACCAACATAACATTATGCCCCTTACCCCTCTGGTGACCTCCTTTCTTAAAATTCTTTCTTCCAGCAGATTTTGAACTTATGCCAGGGCTGGAGAATCTCTGTCCTACAGAACTCCATCCAGTGTAACTAGAGTCTAGGATTGCATTGTTAAGAGTGGCAAGAGGTAGATTACCACCACACTCTTTCAGCTGGAGGTATTGCAAAGTCTGCACTTCAGTTGTGGACCAGAGTCTCATTCCCTCATTGGGCTGGCCTTTTGAGCTCCCGATTTGGGATTTCAGTCAAACTAGGCCTTCAGTTGTGAGCCTGAACATAATCTCAGAAGTGCTGGAAGACTTTCTCATTCAGGCTGGTGTTCACTTGGGCGTAAACAGTATAGGATAGTTTTTAGTGTCAACAGGGCTTTTTATATTTAAATGCATTCAGTTTATTTGGTTGGCTTCATTTCATTGCCATTTTAATGCCCCCCCCTTGTTTCAGGAGGGGTTGAAATTAAAAAAAAACTTTGAAGGGAGTAGGTTCCATGTTTAGAGTTGTGGTTGTAAGGCATTAGCATACGATGAGATTGAAAACCAGTTCTCCACCTTGGAATCTTAAGCATGAAGCTCTGAGCCAGCACTTTGCAACTTCATTCCTGAAGAGTGACGCAGTCCCTCGGCCTCCCAGCTTTGTTTACTGACAGCAGAAATACACCTCGGTGTTGGCAAGGCTTGTCTTTTGCTTCCTGAAGCCCCACTGTGGGACTGTTTAAATTGAACAGATATAGAAAGAGCCAGTTCTCCCTCCATCACTGACGTAGATGAACACACCCACACAGGCCCCTCTCTCTCAAACACAGACTGGGGCCAGGCAGTCATGTTTAAGAGAGCTGAAAGTGCTGTCATCTGTTCCCAAACAAGTTCAGTGAGATTTTGAAACAATATAGACTCCCTCAAATCCTACTTCACCAGAGGCAAGTTAATACATACCTCTTTCAAACCATCCCGTCTTTTAGAAAAATTATGGTCCCATGTCTGCCCTCGCCCCCCGCTACCGCTGTGCATGGAGACATGCTCTTGGGTTGTTTCATAGCATCCTATCAGACCCTGTCAGTTGTAATTTTCATTTGGCTGCTGAATTCCAGACACATTCACCTCTGGAAGGGGAGTTTGATGTATGCTTGCATGGACTAGCTTTTGCCATCTTACAGATATTCATAAGGCAGCACTTGCAGTGGGATACTCCAAAAACAGGATAGGACTGAATCCACTCAACTCAAAGTAGAAAAAGGCCAGCAGTACATGCAAAGAGGAACATACGCCTAACATGTTTTGAACCTGAAAGTTCTTCTTCAGAAGAAAATGTAGAGGGGGCTTTTTAAAAAATCAGTGGTTGCTATTGGGCACTTTTACACAGGAGTTACCACCAGTCACTCACCGCTGCAGTATAGCTGCAAGTCCCCATAGCATAACATGTAGGTACTTTTCTCACTTACAGTTTAAACTGCCATTTATGAGGATTTGCCCCGTGTCAGCCTTGATTTTGCATCTGAGAGCCAAGCTACAAGTGACGAATGACACTTGAACAGCAAATGAAAAGACTCACATGGATTCCTTCCTGTTCTCTTGCGCTCCACTTGCTCCATGTAGTGATCAAGTGGAGTGCAAGTGAACAGGGAAGAATACATGTGAGTCTGTTCACTTGCCGTTCAAGTGTCGTTTGTCACTTGTAGCTTGGCCCTCAGACACAATTTGAAGCCTCAGTGCAGTTTTGGGTTTTTGGGGCTTTGAGGTACACGTCAATTTTTTTAAAACTGCACATGCATTGTAATGTTGTGACGTTGCTACCTCATCTGCCCGACAGGATCCCACACACCCCATGCCAATCATTCCTACATTGGACTGAAAGAATCCCACCAAAACTGAAACAGCGAAGATTGGCTGTAAACCTTTGGCAGGAAATATGCCATATAGGTACTGCACAGCCTCCTCAAGGTGCACATCATCTTTTTTTTTTTAACTTTGCGCAGGCGTTGTAATGTTGTGATGTTGCTACCGCATCTGCCCAACAGGATCCCGCCCCTCCCATGCCAATCATTCCTTCATTGGACTGAAAGAATCTTTGATCTTTGAGCCACCGTGATCAGCAAAATGGGGCTGAGGGGTGAGAAGAACGGATTTTCCCGTCCTGCAAATAGCAACTCACCAATGGTCTCAAGCAGTCACATGAACTCTTTTGGGGTTGAGGAGGGATATTTCCTCAGCATGAATGCAGCCGGCAGATGTTCTTCAGGCTGCCATTTTATACGTCCTTAGAAAACTGATCCCCCCCCTTAGAAAAATAGGAAGCATCTAGCAGTAAGCATATGTGTAGAAAGCACTCCCCATGGGAAAGAGCAAACATCGGGGAGTCTCTGCAAAAGCTTTTCCTCCCACTACTGTAACGCTTCAGCGTTGCTTTCTCCCCACACATTTAAAAAGTAAGATTCAGTAATCACTGAGAACAAACCTGCTTGAGTCTCACCGTTTGCTTCTGTCTTCTTAGGAGACGTGATAATTTAAAATTACCTTCTGACATTGCAATGCGGCAATGCTACTGTCCTTTTGAAAACCAAAAAAAAAAAGGTGGAAAAAGCAGTCCAGGAGCTGTGGAGGGTAGATGTGGTTAGTTCCGCATGGACCAATCACCGTGAACAAACCCGCTGGACTCCAACCATTTACTACTGTTTTCTTTAGGAAACGTAATAATTTAAAATTACTTCCTAACATTGCAATGCAACGTTGCTGTCCTTTCAGAACCCGCCACCCCCAAAATGGCGGAAAAAGCAGTCGAGGAGCTGTGGAGGGTGGGTGTGGTTAGTTCCACATGGACCAATCAGCTCCCGGAGTAAGGGAGAGAGGGGAGAAGAGAAGCAGAATGGGAGTATAAGCGTTCACACTGACATTGTTCGCTTTAGCTGCGACTTGCCTGTGGTTCCAAAATAAACTCACAGTATGTGCGCAGGGGGGGGGAAATCGGGGATACCACGGACAATGTTCAGTTCTGCGTCCCAAGTCATGCAAACATGGGAAGCAGAAACGGTTCTGAAATGATTTAAAGTCCCAATGTGAAAAGTATCGTAGTTTGGTGTATGATGCAGTAGCAATTAGCAAACTCCTCCAAATGCCTTCTGGTGGCGTGGCAGGGAAAGTGCCAGCCATGAGGTGCTGATGGAAAAGGAAATAATGCTGATGTGAGAGGGATTTTAAAAAATGTCCACCATCCTGTCCAGCCAGTGTGCTAATGTGCTTGGACGGCATTCTTTCCGGAAAGATTGTACCAAACCACGTTTGAGAGGAAAAGTCCTGAGGATGGGGAAAGTCTAGCAAATGGATGATTAGAAGACAACTTTATGCAGATGCTGAATTTAAAAAAACATACTGCAGTTTAGAAGCCCAGGTGAAGGAAGTCTTCCCTGAGGACATAGTCTGTATCAAATAACGGCCGTGCAGGAATGTCAGCTTACAATCTCATCCTAGGCTTCCTGCACTTTGCAACGCATGTGTGATTTTGGCATTAAACGTTCAAAGAATGTTTCCTTTTGCCTTGCCATAATTTGACTGAAACCCTGGACAGTGCCAAAAGTGCCTTATGAAGAAGCTTTCTATCATGCATCTAAGCACCAAGGTATATTTTTCAAGGTGAATTCAAAGTGACCCCTTCCTGGCAACCTGATTTACATATCTTTCCCCTTATGGATCCCAACCTGTTATGTCAACTTCTCTTCCGGTCTTCGGTGTCCTCTTCTGTTCTTAAAAAAAAACCTACAGGGGAAGGCATCTCCAGCATGCTGGTGCTCCATGACAGCTTCTTGCCTGGCCAGCTGCTTCCGCCTTCTTGACCCTGAGCCACCCTTCCAAATCTAATTTTCAGGTTGAGCAAACAATGTCCTTATTTATAAAAGGCATGTGCAGAACTGTGCCTCTATAATCTACCACTATTTGGATGTGGATTTTCTGTTTCCTAACAGCGGATATCATCTTGGGCTGAGGGGGAAACTGGGCTTTAGGCTTGAAGCAAATTGTACAGATGATTCATATTTTACAGAACTGCAGTTGTATTAGACTACACATCACAAAGTCCTTGTGTTTGTTGTTGGACAGCACGAGAGCTTTGAATCAGACAATCAGTGGAGTTTTGTGCCTTGCAGAATCACGCAAGCCCCTTTCTCCCTGCAATTGGAGTGCACGAGGAGGGGGTGGGGCTGAACCCTTCCCCTCCTCACTGTTTTCTTCTCCTTAAACTGCTCTGTGGAGTTGCTATTGGTTTTACTCAGGGGCCCCAGTTGCGAGAAAAGAGCTCCTGTGAGCCTAGGTGGCATGAACTCCCAGTGGACATCACTCTCCGTCAGTATTCTCTTATCATCACTCAACAAATACAAGGATTTCATAACAATGCAGATTGTATGGAAAAAGACTTTGAACAGGGTTATAAAATTCCTCCTTGTTTTCAGAATTCATGAGGTTTTACTTCACTCCAATATTCAGTGGCTATGATTGGTCCTTCAGTTTGTTAAAATATCCATTGAATTGGTGTATGTTTTATTTTGATGTTCAGTAGCTGAGAAAGATTTAGGATTTGTTCAGTTGCCAAAATGCCCATACCATTTTACAGGACAAATCATATCACCTTCCCGTGGAAGAATGGTGCTGTAGGATTTAGGATATGTTGGTTTTTCTTTTAGAGACCAGATTTTTAAAAATACGGTGATTGTTTGTTTTTTTAAATTCATTAAGTCTAGTCACCTATGTTAGAAACATATAGACATATACAGTCATTCTTCTCGGCTTGGAAGAGCCAAGAAGTCAGTTGTACTCAACCCCCAGAAGGAACTGTCAAATGCGTCTTCTAACTGAATTCTGTGGTGTCTCCGCAGCTTCACGAACAAGCAGCAAACAGCAGCTCTGCAGACAGTATCATAGCAGAGAAGAAAAAGAAGGGGGAGTCAGATCAAGAGGCACCCAGTGACCAGGAGTGTAATGGTCGGGTCATCCCACGCTTGGTGCTGGAGCGATCAGCCACAGTAGACGAGGTGCGTTGTTTATGGAGGAGGAATAGAAAGGCCCTATTACAAATGTGAAAGGACTGTCTTCCCTTCCTGCTACTTGCTGGGAAATGAGAGAAGTCCTGTTTTTATGAGCAGTTCAGTAGCGGAACTATTTGTCTGAGTTGTCATCAGGGAATTTTGGGTTGCTCTGTGATTGGAGAAATATAAGAATCTCATTGAGAGAAATGGCAGAATCTGAGCTGTTGTTGGTAGAGATGCCATGAATTTCTCAGTGAACCTGTTCAGCAGGTTCAGATTGTGTCAACTTGAACAGCTGCTGGATGAGTTTGCAGCTGTTGGTCAGAAGCCAAATCACAGCTGATTGGGATGACCAACAAGCAGTCTTGTTGGTCAGAAGCCAACTCACAGCTGACTGCGGATTACCAGAAAATTAGGTTTTGATCCATGCATGTGTGCGCGCATGCACACGCACACCCTCCAGTAAAATAGGGGTGAGGTTGCAAAAGTTAAGTTGCAAAAGGGAGAAGAGAAAGAACCTATTTTTCTTCCCTCCAAGCTGGATAGGGACACAATGTCATTAATCTCTGTTGCAAAAGGCAAGAGACGAAAAAGCTCCTTTCTCCCCTCTCCCCCCCACGCTGAGCAAGAATAGATGCAATGCTTTTAATAATCTGTATTGCAACAGAAGCAATACTTCTGAGCTCCCATTGTAAGAGTGGAGAAAGAATTCCTTTCTCTCCTTTTCTTGCAGCCGAAGTGGAGAGCTTAGGGTGGGGAGAAGAGAAGGGAAATCAGCTGAGCTTCTGATCACCTCCCCTCCCAACACACACTCTCTAACAGTGAAATCCTAAGTGGAGTTACTCCAGCCTAAGCCCATTGGAATCAATGGCCTTAGACTGGAGTAACTCTGTTTAGGATAGCAATGTAAATTTGTTGTGGCAAGTATGGCAGGCAGCAAAGTATCCAAGATGGGAGATTAGAAGAATCCAATTTCCAGCTTCTGAGAGTCAGATCCTGATTCTGTCCCTGATCCATCATCAGCTGGGAGTCAGCTTCTAATGGCTGCAAGTAGCTTGTTCCTGCAAATACATACGAAGAAGTTGTAACCCGTCAAACAGCCTATTGATTAATTGGTTGCCTGATCACCACTGGAAATAGGAAGTAATCACACTGGCAGGTGTTTGAGTGACCTTAGAAGACCTGAAATTTTCTTTATGGGAGATGTGGGGTGTGTCTCCGTGATGTAATGGGAGGGGGAGATGGGTCTGGCTGGGAGAATTACTTGTCGAGCAAGTATGATCAACACCTGGCAACGGTAGGTAAAATGGGTAGAAGGGCCTGACTGTGTATTCCGTTAGGCTTCTGGAGAAGTCTACATTGGAAAGGCGATTCCTTAGTGATCTGAGAGGGTAAGCTGTTGTCCTGCAAGGCCTAGTTGTTAAGCATCATCAGAAAGCTGACGAGTTTCCGAGGAACACAGAATAGACCCTTTGGCTAGGGTTGGTCAGTGTTATCAGGCGAGTCAGGCCACTGCGCCTAATCTTAATTCCCTAGCTTTAACATCAAAGCATGATTCTTTCCTGTAGCTCAAACACCGTAAGCTCTTAGAAGTCTATTGGTACCAAAAGTAGGCTTTCTAACATGAGGTGCAGGAATGGGGGTATCAGGATGGGATAAAAATGAATGGCTAGTCTCACTGCAGTTTCTTCCTTTGGCCAGAGCAGGATGGTGCCACACAGGCCAAATCCCCTCTCATCACCTGTTAAAGACCCATATTGAGCTTTAGTCCTGACACGCACCAGAGGCAGCCCTGTTTCTTTAGTGAAGAAATTGAATGTTTAAAACTATTTGCTTTTAAATATTTCTACAATGCCTTTCCATCCAACCCTGGGTCCTTAGGCAGTCTTTTTCCTACTGAGAGCTAAACTACACAAGATGCCTGACATGTGTCAAGTTCTTGCAAGTTTACCTGGGTAGTGTAGTTGGCCGCAGGACAGGAGGGAAAAAGTCAGCAAGGGAAGCCTGAAGCTGCCAGGTGACTAGCAGCAGCTGAAAGAGCTGATTTATTTATTTTATTTTATTTTTTTAACCCGCCCTCCCCACAAGCGGGCTCAGGGCAAGGTACAGCATTGCTTAAAATACAACTTAAAATCAATTTAAAAACAGATAAAATACTGTGCCCCTTTTGGGGCAACCAGCGGGAGTGGACTCTCCATACCCCTTGTAGAGGGAATCCGGTGGAGTGCTCACTGCTGCTAGACTCTACCATCCCTTCTCACAGATGGTTGAATCTAGCAGTGGCAGTGGTAGCAGCTCCTTCTGCTGCTGCTAGCCTCCTGGCAGCTTCAGGCTCCCCTTGTTGACTCTTTCCTTCCTGGCCTGCTGCCGACTACACTACCCAGGTAAAGTTGCAAGAACTCAGCAACACGTGTCAGGCGTCTCATGTAGTTTGACCCTCAATTATCCTCTTACTCTGGATCTTGTTTATTTCTTGCAGTCAGGTTCTTTGGAGGAGCATGAGAAGTCCAACCAGAACCACCTGCAAGTAGGCAGTCAAGATGGGACAGGTTTACAGAAACGAGCAGAGAGTGCACTCAGCATTGTCTCCAACACCCTGGAAGGTAAATTCCTGCATGCGTTTGGGCACTGCTGGATTGATTTGGGTTTTTTTTAAAAAGATTGTTTTTATAACATTTATCATTTTGAATATTAGTCTGATAAAGATGAAGAAATGTCAATTAATTTAACAATAAACAGTAGAAATAGCAAAGGAGAATAGGATCTCTTTTAGATTTCTAAGGCTAGAAGCAACAAAAACTCCTAACACCAATTTGGCCACTGTGTCTGCCCCATTGCCTTTTGTTTCATGCTGTTTCAATGTCCTTCTGCACCTTTTTCATCTTTAATTCTCATGTGTGCCTCTTTCTTTCTCTTTTTTAAAAAATAGCTTTTTATTAGTTTTCTCATATAAGAATAGGGGAGGACAAGGGAAAAAGTAGGGAGGGAATATCAAATATATATATCATAGAGTCTGCTCGCGTTAGAATTCTACTTATCGATGTCCTTTCAACATAACATTTCATCAAACATTTGACTGTGATTATTGATAATACATTACAGTAGTGTCTTCATATAGTTACTACATTCAAGTCAATATACTTATTTTTTATCCATTCATAAAATGGTGTCCATGGGGCTGCAAAATCTTCTTCTATTTGTCCTTTCATTAATGAAGTTAGTCAATTTCTGCATTTTCCATTATCTTCGCTATCAATTCTTCTTCTCTGGGTATTATTGCTCTTTTCCAGAAGGATGCCAATAGAGTTCTTGCTGCTGTTATACGTCTTTCTCTTAGTGGTTTACTAGTGCCTAGTCTCACTACTGGCATGAAGTTCACCCAGGGACAATCACCATCAGTGCTTTTTATAGCTAAAAGGAAACAGTGGCTTTCCTGTAAGATGAGAAATACGTTCTAGCTTTGGATATGAACCGAAAGCAAATATAATTTGCCTTTTCATTGAATTCAGAAGGAATCCAATGCATCTGTGGCAGCCTCACAGACGATGGCCTTCTTAAGTCTTGCAATTCAATCCAATTCAAATACCTTTACTGGCATACAAAGATCTCTTAAGTCTTGCATCAGCATCCCTGTGTGAAGTCAGTTGGAGAGGGTTTTAATCTGCAGTTACAGCTTTAAATGATTGACTTCACTGACCTATTAATTGAAAGTTGCCCTTGGTAACTAGTTGTTTGCACTTAAGTCTCTTGGTTTTTGCTTTCAGAGCTGGAAGAGGCACACCAGAAGTGTCCACCCTGGTGGTACAAGTTTGCCCATGCGGTCCTTATATGGAACTGTTGCCCACCATGGGTAAAGTTTAAGCAATTTATCAGGCTCATTGTCATGGACCCCTTTGTGGATCTGGGGATCACCATCTGTATTGTCCTCAACACTGTCTTCATGGCCATGGAACACTACCCAATGACCGAGGAGTTCAACAACGTGCTGAGTGTGGGCAACCTGGTGAGAATGGCATACATTCTGTTCTTTACACTTTGGCTTGGCAGCCAGGGAGTTTGGAAAACTGGAGGAGTGGGCACTGGTACCATAAGACAGTAAGAATTGCCATGTGGTGGTAGCTCTACCCTATCATTCTGTCTCCATCAGTAATCAACTAGATGCCCTTGAGAAACTCTCAAGTGGAGCAACAAAGAGATATTTTTTTAAATGGAAAAGCCATCTGTGCTAGCTACCATTGTCCATTTTGTAAGTTAATTAGGCATTGTTTGCAGAAATCCTATCTGAGTCCGTTTCATTGAATGACCCACTGCTCTAGTGGTTTGAAATTAACAATGAGCTTTCTTTTCACACTATTTATAATTCTGCAAACTTCTATCATGCCCTTCTTCCAGTACTTTTATTGCTAGGCTCAAAACCCCCAACTTCTTACACTGTCTGCCTGAAACATGACGACGCACAAAACTCGCGCAAGGAAACGTGATATTTTGCATTTTCCCCGCAACGAGGCGCGACGTTCCGCGTGAACGTTAGCCATCTGGAATCGGCCATGCTCCGTTCTACATTAGTGGCTGCTATAGTTCTTGGACAGACTCTTCGGAATAAAGGGACAAGCAATGCTATTACAAAGCTTGAGGAGGTACAGAAAAATCCTAACTTGTGCACTTGATAAACATTAAATGATAATGAGATAAAATTCTGCACCATAGAGAAAAGATACTGGGATCTCCCCCCCCCCCCACCTTAGACAAGTAGCTGAGAACTGAGGGCAGGTAATGTACCACAATCTCTCTCCTGGATCTCCAGCTGATCACTGATGCTTAATAATGGTTATGTTTTCCTTGAAACAGTATGTAAAGTTCATAGTTTTAATGATCAGCCTCCTATAAAAGAGATGGCATTAACAAGGTAAAATAAGAAACAAACCCAGCTTTTGACTGCTTTTCACCCCTTTCCAATTGCTGGCTTGCCTACTCATATCTGACTGCAAGGGAAGTGATAGGCATCCATCCCACATGGCTCTAATGTTCAAAGAGATTCCTCACAAGGAAAGCAGTGGGAGCTGACCCAACTGATTCAATGAGGCTTCTTCCTCACAGGGATTGCACCCCATATGGATAGTAGGAAACTCATGCGTTTGTGGACTTCTTGGGGCTTCCCTTTCAAACTAGATCAGACAAAACCCTCTTTGATCCATTCAAAGGGGGGACTGCAGACAAGATGTCCATCTAGATGCTTTACCTGCAGCTGATATGCAGAGAGGAATCTCAACTCTGCTTTCAAAATAAGTATAAGGCAGCTCAGCCACATGCCAGACACACACCCATAACCCTTTGAATGAACTGGACCTTCCATTTTCATATTGTAAAACACAAAACAAAACAGTAGCATCTATTCAGGGCTCATTTCGAGGGGGAACACACAAGAATGCAGTTCCAGCAGTTCCCCAAAGAGGTCACATGTCAGGTGGCCCCGCCCTCCTGACTCTCGGCCATTTTGGGCCCATTTCAGCCTGGATTGGGGCTGCAATGGCCTGGATCGGGCCTCTGACGGGTGGTAGATCAATCTCCCGCTCATCAGCAGCCCAATCCTGACCATTTTGGGCTCCTTTTCAGCCATTTTCAGCCCTTTTTTGCCATTTTGGGTCCAATTTCGGCCCTGAAAGGCCAGGATTGGGTCCCAAACAGCCAGAATAGGTGATGTCAGGGGGTGTGGCATATGCAAATCAGTTATACTAATGACAGACTTCCGGTGATGGCAAGAGGCATGGCATATGCTAATGAGTTATGCTAATGAGTTCCTCCAGCTCTTTTTCTACAAAATGACCCCTGCATATATCCCATTACTTTGTTCAGCCAAAGTTGAAACCTTCCTCTGGCCAAGAAGCCTTCCTCCAATGGGCTTCTGCAAGTGGAGATGCAGCTGGTGGGACCTGCAGGAGACCTGCTCTTTCCCCTCTCCTGACTGTGGACCTGCTTTTCCCCTGAAGTCCTTCTGGCTGGGTCTGAACTTGACCCACCTTTCTTGGAGAGCCTTTGAGTTGCATTACTGAGTAATGGCATGGGGAGTGGCAATTGCTTTCACGACTGAATTGTGGTTTAATGTGTGATTTTTTTTTGAAGTAGTTGTATTGATTTTTGTTGATTTTGCAGAGTATGTTGTAAATTGCCTTGGGGGCTTTCAGGGTCAAAAGGCAGTTTTTAAATAATCAAAATAATAAATGCCTATTTTTAAAGATGTTATTTAAAATTTAGTTTTCTAAACCCAATGGGTTGGAGCTAACCAACCTTTTCCACTGGTGAAAAAAAGGTGGAGGGGGCCACAAAAGGGCTTTGCTGAGGATTGGGTGGCCTGAATGGACAAAGGCTATGCGGGATGGAGGCTGTAGCAAGGTGAGAAATCAACTGAGATGGAGTCAGAGGTTAGCTGGATCTAACCCACAGTTAGCACAACTAGGAATCTTCTTTACAAGGCTTTGAGTTCTGCCACAAAAGTATTTGATATCCTCTTTACTAGTGGCATAGGAGCCTCGTGGCGCAGAGTGGTAAGCTGCAGTACTGCAGCCCAAGCTCTGCTCACGACCTGAGTTTGATCCTGGCAGAAGCTGGGTTCCAGCAGCCAGCTCAAGGTTGACTCAGCCTTCCATCCTTCCGAGGTCAGTAAAATGAGTACCCAGTTTCCTGGGGGTAAAGTGTAGATGACTGGGGAAGGCAATGGCAAACCACCCCGTAACAAAAGTCTGCCAAGAAAATGTCGTGATGTGATGTCCCCCCATGGGTCAGTAATGACTCGGTGCTTGCACAGGGGACTACCTTTACCTTTTTTTTTATTTGTGGCAGTTAGACAATCTCTCGCTCCATAGTGGAAAAAGGCTGCCCTCAACAGAAAATGTAATATGGAAGATCTGGGACACATGCCTGGCAAATTAGGCTTGCGAAAGACCAATCCAAACCTGAAAACTTCATGACCACATGCTATTTTTCCCATAACTGTACAGATCAGTTTAACAGCCTGCAATCTCCACCTTAGCTATGCCAAGTGGTTCTTTCAGTGGAGATTCACTGTCATACATTTTTGCTGTCTTCTCCTCCCCCTTTCAATTTTCATTCTCTCCTGCCCATTGTACTGTCTTATATTTTCTTTGTTTATTTAGAAGTTTTCTATCCCACACTCCAGAATCTACCCTAGTCACTAGAAACTATCAGCTAGGAAAGGCAAGGGATGAGCCAAATCATGGTGGGTCGCACTCTTCTAAACAGCCTGTCCACCTTGACAAGCTTCACCAACTAAAAGTCAGCCATACAACTAGGACCACATTGTACTCAAATAGCTGCATTAACGACAGAGCCCAAGTTGTGACAGATGCAACCCATATTTATCCACAAAATGACTCACAAATGAGTCACAACCAGCTGGTATATTTTCCAGATCCATTGTCAGGGACCTGAGATACAAGTCCTCTGGCAACCCAGAAAAGTTCTATCAGATGATACAGAGGTGGCAGAGAAGTGAGCCCACTAGGGGTGTGAACCAAGAGCATTTCCATTTCAGTTTCAGGCGTTCCAGAATTACTCTGTTCCATTACTAGTTTGTCATGGTTTGGCTGTTGCCTGCTTGGAATTGATCCATTTGGTTTTTTTCACTTTGAGTTTTGGTCCATTGCGTGTGTTGGTCACACATGTGCAAATGCACTCTGTTCTTTTCAGGGAGGGTGGAGAAATGAGGCTCTGGGACAGCTTTTTTCATGCTTAACCAAAAATGACATCAACCGTTAGTCCCTGCCCTAGTTTAAAAAGTGTCACTCCAGCCAGGTCACATTAGCTCTGAGTTCTCCTCTTCTCGTGCTCTAGCCATTTGCCTAATTGATTCATCTCTCAAAGCTCCTTGGTAAACCAATGAGCATTCTACACTCTGTAAAAAGAGAGCTCAGGAGCAATCGTGTCTACTGCCTTGCTCATCTCTGCCTTCGAAAGTCAGACCTGGGGCTTTGACTAGAGCACCAGCTTTGCAAACCAGAAAATCCCCCAGAGCCATGAGGAAGCCCTCCAGATCCTCTTAGAGCAGACCATCTTAATAGGTTCCCCAGAACTGTTGAGGTAACAGATGTATGAGTCAAAGCCTCAGCAAGTAATGATTGGTTTTATATCTATCAGGTTATTAATGGTGTAGTCCTAAGCACGGTTACACTATTTTAAGCCCATTGACTTGAATGAACTTCTATGTAACTCTGATCAGGATTGCACTGTAAATGGACTTTTTTGTTTGCAGTATTGTATGCTAGTATTTATACTTCAAAATGTTTTAAAATAAAAAAAGTTTCAAAGATAAAAACAAAAACAATTAAACTAAATACCAAACAGATCAGTGTAGTTGAGTTTAGGCTTTTTCATTAACTTCTGATGGCTTTCCCAGGATACCTCCAGGGCTGCTGTCTCTGCTGAGTTGTTCAAGTTGGCTCCACAGCCAGCTTCCAGCTGCCATTAGGAAATGTAGTAGACAGACTTTGTCTGATTAATTCCCTTGTATTTCCTTAATGAAATCCGATCCAAAGCAGGATTGCCTGGTGGCATCTGCCAGGTCCCCAGTAGGATATCAAGTTATTAACACTTCACCAGCTTGGGAAGCAGATGCAAAGGTATGCCACTATTGTTATTTACAAGGCATGCCTGATGTATGTGGCACTTTGCAGGACAACGTGAAAGGGAGGTCCCTGTCCTGAAGAACTCCCAATCTAAGTTGGGTGGGGGGTGGGGGGCAACAGAAGGAGAAGAAGGAAAAATGCAGTCAAAGACCACAGAGGGAAGGATGAGCATAGATAGATTAGACTTCATTTATATAGAGGATGACCATTAAAGTCATTAAAAACACACGCATTAAAGACAAAGTAATTAAAACAGAAGTATTAACCCTCCCACACACGCCCCAAACAGGCTATTGAGGTGGATGCAACTAGGCAGTTAAGAAAGGGAGGTGCATCTTTAGCTTCTTGAACCCTCTGTATTGTTGTCATTGCTTTGGGAATGGCATGAGCTGTAGGAAAAAGTAACATGAACTTCTGCAAGTTCTGTGGCTGCATGAATAGTTGACACCTGGTTGCAAGGATGGCTTGAAAAATTTTCCTGCAGAGTTGCCCTTACCAGAACAATATATCAGTGTGTAATCATAGCCTTGGAGCCGCAGCATCCAGCCTTCAATCTGAGCCGGTGGTTGGGAGGAAACACTGGTGAACATACGCTCTGATGGCTTGTGATTAGTGATGATCATGAAGTGATGTCCATATAGGTACAAATGAAAATGTAAACAACACAACATGACTGCCAAAGCTTCTCTTTCAGTTTGCAAATAGTGACATTTTACTGCTGAGAGTTTTACTAGTGTAGCAGGACCTTTTTCTGAGAAAAGAGGTGCTGGAACTCATTGGTACCATATGTGCACACACAAAGCGTGCATGTGCTCTTGGGACCCCGGGATGATGTCACTTCCGGGAAGTGATTTCATTGCACAGGGCGGAGCCACCCCCCAGAGGATATAAAAACAAAAGATAAGGAGGCCAGTCTTAGCTCTAAAGAATTAGAAGCAAGATGGCTGGGTTTAAATGCCCCTTTCCATGCTGCTGCGCAGTGGCACGAAAAGGGGCATTTAAACTAGAGATGGGCACGAACAGGAAAAAAAATGAACATGATGTTCATTGTTCATTGCCATCCACTAACAGGGATTCATGAACATCAACAGACATGACATGTTCATGAACATGTTCGTAGTTGGAGGTTCGTGGGAGCCAGAATGGCCCCTTTGGGACTTAGCTGAACTTGAGCCGGGGAGAGTCTATGGGTCTCCCCTTTTCATGTCATTTTCTCTTCACAGTGGCAAAAACTGGACTGTCTGCTGGAAGCTAATTGAGGAGTTACAAACTGACCTTCCCAATGTCCAATACCCACCAAATTTGCAGGGGGCATAGTCCTTACTGTCCTCTGAAGACCCCCTAAGTTTCAGAGAGATTGCACCCCAGGAAAGGCATGATCCATGGGTCCCTCCCTTACCTGTCATTTTCTTTTCACAGTAGAAAAAATTGGACTGTCTGCTGGAAGCTACTTTGAGGGGTTACAAGCCAGAAGGAAAGCCAGGAGTTCAGACAGTTCATGCCTATGTTGCCAGGGGAATTGATTGAAAGGCGCCAGACTGTCTGGCTTTACGAATGGCTGACAAACGCCATGAAGAGGGCTTGGAATGAACACATGTTCACCGGGAATGGGGCCTCACGAACAGCTTGCTTGCAAACAGCAGATTGGACTGTTCATGGCTTTTTTTTGGTTCGTATTGCTGTTCGTGCCCATCTCTAATTTAAACCTCAGCTTTTCAGATGCCTGGTGGGGACTTTCCCGCCAGGCACCTGAAGCGAGCTGACTGGATTTAAATGCCCCTTTCCATGCCCCTGTGCAGCAGCATGGAAAGGGGCATTTAAACCCCCGTGTTTCAGCTACCTGGCGGGGACTCTTTGGAGAACACATGATCTCTTTGTAGAACTGCTGGAACGCCATTCCACCACGTTCTGGCTGGGAAAAAAGCCCTGAGTAATACTTGGCCATTCAAATCTGTTTTGTCAGTATAGCTCCAGGCCCCACTAGGCTGACGTCCACTATAAGATCAGTGTTTTTATGTGGAGCCAAGTATACCATTGTACTACTAGAGGGGAACAACTTAAGGCAAGATAAAGCTGCTTGATGGTTAGCCGTCCACTCCTATGCTTTATGCTTGCTTGTGAGTTCTCATAAGGGATGAGTAATGGTTGTGAGGTTGGAGATGAAACACTCACAGGATGTAGCAAGACAAAGTAAACTTCTGAGTTCAGAGGAAGTATTTGGAACTGTAGCTTCCTGTATAGCTGCCATTTTCTTTCGATTAGGAGAAACACCGTTCACAGAGAACAACGTATCCAAAAAAATCTCATTTATCCTCATTATAGTCACACTTCTCAGAATTTAAAGTGTGATTGCACTGTTGTAGCAAATCTAGAGCAGCTTCAAGTCTGCCATCATGTTCAACAGCATCCACAATTGTAAATATTAGGATATTAGGAAAAGATAAATTTGAATTTATGCAAGGCCATGTATATAGGAAGTATTTTGCTTCAGGAAATTTCATTATCCCTCTTCTCAGTGCAGTTCAGCTTAGTTTCTACTACTTCCCGATGCTTTTCTCTCCATAGGTCTTCACGGGGATATTCACAGCAGAGATGGTGCTCAAACTGATTGCTCTAGACCCCTATGAGTACTTCCAGATAGGATGGAATATTTTCGACAGCATCATTGTCACCCTGAGCTTGGTGGAGCTTGGCCTTGCCAATGTCCAGGGGCTGTCTGTGCTGCGTTCTTTTCGGCTGGTAAGTAACTTTGCTCTGTAATGTTAGTCTTTTGCAAAGAACCTGTGTTCAGCTCTTAGCATCAGGCCTAAGCCAAGATCTCACCCTCTTCCCATGCCCCAGGTACAGTGAGACAATAGTGTTCTTCTTGAACAAACTGAGAAGATAGTCCAGAACTCCCCGAACATAGCTGGGCATGTGCTCTGCAGGGAACTGGCCAAGGCCAAGGAGGGTCTGAGAACCTGGGCCAATGGTGCCCCTTAGTTTTGCGCCTACTCTGCTAGTGCCCTGAAGGTAGTAGGTAAGCAGGTGCCATACCAGTCTCATTTGTGAGCTGTGTGGCCCCTCCCTCTAGAGGAACCTCCTGGCAAAGGTGTCATGGCAGATCCGTGCTCTTTAAATTCTAAGAAAGCCTTTCTTGTTCAGAGGGCCTTCTGCGGATATATTGATTTGTGTGATTATATGCTACTGAGGTCCTAATGAGTTTTTCTCTGCAAGCAGTTTTTATTTGGGTTGGGGTTGGATTGTTTTAAATATTTATTTTTCAATATGCTTTTAATGTTTCTTTTTCAGAATGCAGGACCTATGTGTAGTAGGTCACCTTGGCCCCTTTTCAATAGGGAAGGTGTGGTGTAAAATATTTTAAATAATAAATAAGGGCTGCAGGGTCCTCGTACCTGCTAGGCGCAGTAAGGTTCACGGTCTGGGAGAGAAATCCAAGAGAGTCAGGGGAGCCTGTGGCTGAAAGTCCTGCTTCATGTACAGTGTAGACAGTCTTCTGCTTCAGGATAACTAGGCGCAGGTGATAATTTTTGGATATTGATCAGCTAAATATTTATTTATTTACAACATTTGTAGGCTGCCTTTCTTCTCAGTCATGGCCACCAAGCCAGCTAACAACTAAAAATATGTATAAGACTTAGATCCTCTAGGGCAGGGAGTTCTGTAGGCTAACGGGGCTTCCTCTTCCTCTCCCAGATGAGAGTTTTCAAGCTTGCAAAATCCTGGCCGACCCTCAACATGCTGATCAAAATCATTGGCAACTCAGTGGGTGCCCTGGGCAATCTGACCTTAGTGCTGGCGATCATTGTGTTCATCTTCGCTGTGGTGGGCATGCAGCTGTTTGGGAAGAGCTACAAGGAGTGTGTCTGCAAGATTTCCTTGGACTGTGAGCTGCCACGCTGGCACATGCATGACTTCTTCCATTCCTTCCTTATCGTCTTCCGCATCCTTTGTGGGGAGTGGATCGAGACCATGTGGGACTGCATGGAGGTGGCCGGGCAGACCTTGTGCCTCATCGTCTTCATGATGGTCATGGTGATCGGGAACCTGGTGGTGAGCTGCTTTTCCCAGCAAGGGAATACTATCGTGGTAACAGCACAAAGCCCCTTCCGGGTCTCATTCTAGAAAGCACTTCTGGTTTCCAGCTGAAGGTACACAGTGCCAAGCAAATGGAGACGTGATCACAGAGATCCAGCAGTGAAGAGCAGACCTGCCTGTCTGGTTCATGGTTTGTGCCTCAGGTTCAGGGCTGGGTGGTCTTCATGGGGAACACACTGCTGGCACATTTTCTCCTGCTGGCCCTGCTGTTAGCTCTCTTCCCGTGAGTTCCACCCAGGCTTGACTATCTCCAAGTTCCTCTCTCTTTGCCTTCCTACTCTGCCTGCAGTGTTTGCCATGGCAACAAAAAATACTGCTTGAAACTTGGTGAATTTTTTTCTGCAGCATGTGCCCTTGTGCAGATGTTATATGTTAACTATATGAGAGGGTGAGTCCCAATTAAGGATCTTTTATTAGGTCAGGTGTTTCTGCTGACCAGGGCTGTTTCCACACTACTCACCTTTATCCGGAACGGGGCACAACATCGCGAAAAAACCACGGAAGATAGCATCTTCTCGCACGAATTTTGTTCGATCCTGGTGGAAGCCGCGTTTTTTTCGCGACGTTGGGCCCTGTTCCAGATAAAGGTGAGTAGTGTGGAAACGGCCCTGAGTGTTTCCCCAGGTTTACAGAACCCTAAATCATAGTTCTGACTGCCCCTATTGTGCCAATCGGCCTGTTCTCAGAGGGGCCAGCCTTTGCTATTTGAAACAGGGACAGTTAGAATTAAGTCCCACACAACTTTTAAGTGCACCCCTAAAAATGTAAGGTTGCGAAGATGAGAGACATTGGACTGGAAATGCATAATACATATATGCTTGTGAGAGAACCAGTCAGTACCGGTGACTGTAGCTCTCTGACAAGTGTATACTTGTATTGCTTCCACACAACAGTTTTAATCTGGTTTGGAATCCCAACTGGAGGGTTTTTTTCCTTTTTAAATATCCACATAATATTGTTCCCTAACTGTCCAATCCCTGGCCTGGATAGCCCAGGTGAGCCTGATCTGGGCTGTTTCCACACTACTTACCTTCATCCAGAACGCTGCGGAACATTGTGAAAAAACACGGAAGATAGTGTCTTCTCGCACGAGTTTTGCACGATGTCACGCAAAAGTCGCACGAAAAGATGCTATCTTCTGCGGGTTTTTTGCGACGTTCCGCAGCGTTCCGGATGAAGGTAAGTAGTGTGGAAACAGCTCTTGTTAAGTCTCAGAGGCTAAGCAGGGTTAGTAATTGGATGGGAGACCTCCAATGAAGACCAAGGCTGCAGAGACAGGCAATGGCAAACCACCTCTGTTAGTCTCTTGCCATGAAAACACCACCGGGGGTTGCCATAAGTCAGCTATGACTTGAAGGCACTTTCTACTCCATTATCTTTTTTGAAGAGTCCCGTGACGCAGAGTAGTAAGCTGCCATCCTGCAGCCCAAGGTCTGCTCACGACTTGAGTTCGATCCTGGTAGAAGCCGGGTTCAGGTAACCGGCTGAAGGTTGACTCAGCCTTCCATCCTTCTGAGGTCAGTAAAATGAGTACCCAGTTTCCTGAGGGTAAAGTGTAGATGACTGGGGAAGGCAATGGCAAGCCACCCCGTAACAAAAAGTCTGCCAAGAAAACGTCGTGATGCGACATCCCTCCATAGGTCAGTAACGACTCAGTGCTTGCACCTGTACCTTTTTTAAACTGTCCGATATCTAGATTTTCCTCCATTCTGCATCAGTCTTTCCCAGACTAGGTTTGATATGGTCTTTTATAAAAAAGGGTAGTCAAACCATGTCTGCACATCATGTGAGTGGGAGTCAGTGTATTTTTGCAGTTTCTGCTTACATCATGTTATTTTTTTTTAACTCGTTCTCCCACAGCTGCCATTCCCCCTCCCATGCACCACTGGATGGCCTCTTGGGGATTTTTAAAAAAAATTGGTAATTCTTAGAGTGATACAGCAATTGCCAATTAAAAAAACAATCTGTAAGAAGTTGTACTATGTGGGGTAGGCTTAGGATGCTATCTGCTGCCATGTCCTTTAGGGGGTACATGTATATTAAAAGGGCCATTACAGCCAAGAGACAGGGAGATAACCACACGCCAGTGTACGAAATGCTTATATGTATGTGTACTAGAAAACTGAATAGTGCTTCCAGTGACATTTTAATGGGCAGGTCAAGCTGTGTAGGAGAAAGGAGGGTACCTCCCTCCCCACTGTAGCCAAGCATCAAAGTCCATCCAATTCCCTTGTGTTACACCAAGAGCCTCTGAGAATGTACAGAATGCATCTCCATCACCACAAAATAAGTGCATATGCACTCATCTGGGATTGGGGGAAATAATTCCACATCAGAATTTGTTGCTTTCAGCCTGGCTTCAGCCCCTCCCAACTCATTTTTGGAATTTTGTGTTCTCTGGCCTCAACACTTGACATATTTTTGGCGTCACTGATCCAGTCGTCATTTTTCTTTTGGCATTTCCGTTGCAGGCTATTAAGAGGAAAGATGCGGAAGTCACTTGGTAGAGGAAGGAACCAACTTGAACAGCCTTTAGGGTTACAGACAGCAGCAATTTCTTGTAGCTGATGCTTAAGAGAAGCATCCAAGAACTGCGATGAAAGCAAAGGGGGTTATATAAAGGTCCGAGTTAAGTCATGAGGCATGAGCCATGTGCAAACAGCCATGACCTTGAATATCAGCAAAGCCCCGTCTCAAATGTGCTCCTGGCAGGGGAGAGGCACAAATACTGACAGCTGTGGGAGGGCAGGACTCTGGCTTCTCACAGCAAACACATTCCACTTTCTTGCTGATGTTACTGTACATGGTAGACCCAATGGTGCCTGTTGTGACAGTGATGGGGGCAAGCAGGGGGAGGGATCTTTGATGGGGTGGAGAGGGAGCCTGCAGTTGACCTCCAGCACCTCTGAAGAACTAGCCTTGCTGGTCAGACCATGGTGCCTCCAGGAAGTGTCCTATTGGCAACAGGAGGGCATAGTACTCTCCTATAGCTTGCCCCACCAGGAGTGTAGAGGCTCCATTTAGCGGTCATGGCCAATAGTAATTGCCAGATGTCTTGTCTGCCATGAATTTGTGCCAGCATGATAGCCCATATAGGCCAGTGGCTATTGCCCCTCCAGTATGCATTGTGTGAAGGACTGCATATGTCTGCGCAGAATCTACTACCCAATGATTTTCACTGGATGGCCCTGAGACCTGGTGAGAGAGAGAGAGAGAGAGAGAGATATGCTATGTTATCCACTCTCCTTCTATATCAGCCGCACTGCCATTCTTACTTCCATGCCCAGTTCTCTGGCATAACCTTTCCTGCATTGGCTTGTATCCTACCACTCTGCTCAGCCAAGCTGGGACACTTCCTCCAATGAAAGCAGTTCTTCCACAAATGGAACAACTACTTCTGTTGGAGGGATGCTACTTAGGCCAGAGGAGAGTTCCAGACTTGGCTGAAGGTCACTGTACACATTACGTCTTTTATGAGTTCTCCATAGAGCCACCCATGCTTTGCACAGGCACACATCAGCTCAAGGGGAAAACTACCCGCCCTGTGCTGTTTTTGCATAGGAGGGGGGACTTGGGAAAAAGGCAGGAGCTCTCCCTTCCCCATAGGCAGCTTTCTGAGCCCATTTGTATGTTCGTTTTTTTCTAGAAGCCAGTCTCCTGAGGTGACATGTTTGTGTGGGGCATGGGTTGGCTCTGTGGAGAACTTGTAAAAGAAGTAATGTGTGGAGTGACCCTGAGTGAAGTGGCTGGATACTGGCCGCTGTATCCCTAGCCTCTCCTTTCCTGCTCTTCCATTGCCTCCTGTCCCAGTTTATTCCTCATTGTCACTTGCTTGCTCTTTGTCTAACGTTGTATAGTCTAAGTTCTCTGGACACGGACTGTGGACCTTTTATATTGTACAAACAGAGAATTTTGCTTAATACTAAATGAGCTGGGGTGAACTTAAGCAGCAATTTCTGTTCCTGCCATCTCAATGTACACAGCATAAGTTAATGCGACATCTAATAAACAATGCAATAGGCTTTGGATAGCATAAAATTCAAAAACAAGCAGAAATCTGATACAGAACTAAACAATGCTGAAACAAAGCATGGACAATTTAAACATGGCATGTTGAATGATGCAGAAGTTACCTAGTTGAAGCATATTAACAGCGACAGAGGGTACGCAGTAGTATAACCTACAGTCCCTAATCTTTTACGAAAAATCTTTCTGATCCATTTCCTGCCAATACAGCTTTTCCTAGGTAAGAGAAAGCTAGTCCCCTGTGCAAGCACCGAGTCATTACCGACCCACGGGGGGATGTCGCATCATGACGTTTTCTTGGCAGACTTTTTCTTACGGGGTGGTTTGCCATTGCCTTCCCCAGCCATCTACATTTTACCCCCAGGAAACTGGGTACTCATTTTACTGACCTCGATAGGATGGAAGGCTGAGTCAACCTTGAGCTGGCTACCTGAACCTGACTTCTGCCAGGATCGAACTCAGGTCATGAGCAGAGCTTGGGCTGCAGTACTGCAGCTTGCACCACGGGGCTCAGATGACTGGGGAAGGCAATGGCAAATCACCCCATAAATAGTCTGCCAAGAAAACACAATGATGTGACATCCCCCCATGGGTCAGTAATGACTCGGTGCTTGCACAGGGGACTACCTTTACCTTTACAGCTTTTCCTACCTGTGTAAAAAAGCCCTCCTGAATTACTCAATTTTGCATAGTTTGTGGAAAGCCAGGAGAGTGTAAGCCTTCCTAACCTCCTCAGGCATGCCATTCCACAAGGTGGGGGCTGCTACAGAGAAAGCGTGTGCATGACCAGTTGTTGATTTTACCTATTTGCAGAATGGTACCTAGAGAAGGCCCTGTTCAGATGAGCAAAGCTGCTGTGCTGAAGCATAGGGAGAGGGGCAGTCCCATAGATATGGGGACCAAGGCCATGAAGGGCTCTATAAGTGATAGCCAGTACTTTGAACTGAGCTCAGTAACTGATGAGTAGCCAATGGAGTGACTGCAAAATGCGAGTAATATGCATGCTCTGCCTAACTTCTAACAATAATTGAGCGGAGGCATTCTGCACCAGCTGGAGTCTCCAAGTTGACTTTGTAAAGCGCATTACAGCAGTCTAGTCTTAATGTTACCATGGTGTGGATCCAGGTGGTCAGACTAGCCATGTCAAGGTAGGGGGCTGGGGGCCATCTTCTGAGCTAGACTGAGTTGGAAGAAGGCCTTTTTTGCTGCTTCGTTAACTTGCTTTTTTAGCAGCAGTGCTAGATCCAGTATTACCGAGTCAGCAAGGGTCAATTGAACCCCATCACAAGTCGGGAGCACAATGTCCTTCAAGAGTTCAGTTTTCCTAACCAGCATCATTTCCATTTTGTCTGGGTTCAGGTTCAGTTTGTTTGCTTTCAGCCATTTGACTACAGCAATTAGGCAGTGTCTTAAAACCTCTACTGCATCACCAGGGGATTTGGCTAGAGATACAGACAGAAATACAGCTGGGTGTCATTCACGTATTGATGACATCCAGTTCTATAGCTACAGATTATTTCTCCTGAAGGCTTTTCATACAAGTTGAATAACACAGGGGATACGATTTTGCCCTGTGGAGTCCCTTCAGGTCCATCTTCCTTCTGCGTGCCCTCTGCTATGTGCAGGTTCATCTACTGTCAAGCCCCTTTGGGTCCTTTCTCCTACTCTAATTTTGTATGCTGCAGGTCGGACATAGTGCACACACTCTCTGAAGTTACAGAGCTCCAAATCCAAGTCCATATTCACACAGTGAAGAAAAAGCCAGTAGTCCATCAGTTGTACATAACCCCATACTTTTTTCTCAAAGGAAGTGCTTTATATTGCAACAACTAGGCTTGCTGCAAGCCCTTGCCTCCTGCCACCATTCAGAAGTCCAGCAGAAAAAGATTATAGGAAAAACACCTGGACTGGACCTTCACATTCAATATTCCTAAACCTGGAGAACTGTCTGAAAGCATTCTGAATCTGGAGCTTAGAACCCAAGGGGCTGCTCTGGATGGAAATCTGCTAGGAACTAGAGGGTGCTGAAAATGGGGCTTGGCGCTCTTTCTTTTAAAAAAAAAAATCTTGTGAATGAATCTGGCTTTCCTGTAGAGTTGCCAACCTGCAGGTGGGGTCTGGAGTTCTTCTGGAATTACAACCAATCCCCAGACTATAGAGATCAATTCTCCTGGAGAAAATGGCAGATTTGTGATAGTTTTGGGGAGGAACACAAATTTGATTCAACAGACGCTCAAGTACAAGCATCTATGTATTCCACGCAACTACTCCAGTCCTGCAGAGGAAGCAAGCTTCTAGTCAGGAACGAATTTGGTTGCCTGATAAAACTTCAACTGTAATTGTTTGTTTTAAATGTGTGTCTGGAGTATTTTATCCTTTTGACAGTTTTTATACGTGCTTTAGTGATGGATGGATGGCTGCCTGAGAGCCTCTGGCTGACAAATGAGAACTAAATTAATGCACAGAATACATAATATAAGACTCATGTTTATTAACAAAGTGCAGTGTCTGGGGACGCCCCCAGCCCATGCCTCAGCCTCCCAGGACCCTCAGCCCACCCAAAGATGCCCATGGAGGTTCTGACTCATCTGTCAGTCCCACAGAAGAGCTCTGACAAAGGCCTGGGCAGCAAGCAGCAGCAAATGCTCACTGCCCACACAGAGTCAGTAGAGTTGCCAGCTCCAAGCTGGGAAATTCCTGGAGATTTTCAGGGTTCGGAGCAGGGAGGGACCTCAGCAGGTTATAATGTCATAGAGTCCACCCTCCAAAATGGCCCTTTTCTTCAGGAGAACTGATCTCTATCACCTGGAGATCAGTTATAATTCTGGGAGATCTCCAGGTCCCACATGGAGGTTGGAAACCCTACAAAATCAAGCAAGCAGCCCCCTCATCAGGCCTCTACATGGCAGTAGAAAAGCCTCCAACTTCTGCCTAGGTTTGCCAGGCCCCCTGACTCATCTGGCGGAGATCCGGAGCCTGGCCTTGCAGCATCCCCGGTTTTCTTTTCCTGGAAGTGACATCATCGTGCGGGTCAAAGGGTGGCCTGGAAGCACAGCTGTGCTAACCAGGGGGCTGAATTGGTCCGCTGCGAGGTGCGATTCGACCTGAATTGGGCGCAATTTGGCCTGAATTAGGCCACTGTGGGCACAGGAGCATGCCACCCAGGGGCGCACTGCGCCACCTGAAGGGGCGCCCCGTGCCACCTGAAGGGGCGCCCAGAGAAGTGTGCCTGCCCACCAGCCAAGTAAGTGGGGGCGGGAGTGTGGGCGGGAGCAGGGGATCCCCACTCAAAGTCCTGGTCTGTCAGGAAACATGGGGTGGGGAATCCCCCTGAAGTTACACCCGTCCTTGACCATTCAGCTGACCCAGACCTGAGAGGGGGTAGGTGGATGGGGTTGAGGAACGAGGGGAGGATAAAAAGAGGGCTCTGGGGAGGAGTGACAAAAGAGCAGCCACAGAATAGAGAGAGAGAAGGTTACTGAGACTGATCTCAGGCAGAAGCAGTGTAGGCTCAGGGTGACGCAACCCACCCCTTCTCTCCCATTTCTGAGGCCTGTGGTGAGCCCTCAGGAGAGGGTAGACAGGACAGCAGGTAGTCAGGCGGAAGACTCCCCACTGCTCCAGAGGGCCTACATGCAGGATTCATCCTGAGAATATCTTTTTCCTTTTTTAAAAAAAAATAACACTTCTAGTCCTTATGGCTTCAATAACGAATTTGAACAAAACTGATATGAGATGTCTGAGATGAGGACACAACTTCTAGAAACATAACTTTTGCAAAATAAGCAGATGCATTCTGTTTTGCATGATGCTTACAGATTTTACTAATGAAAGAACAAAACTTTCAGTATAAAATGTGTAGCACTTGTTACCTACAGCCTTGCTTGTTCACAGTCGTATGAGGCTATGAGGACTACTGATTCAGTGGTGCTTCCCTGCATGTTTTTCACATGAGCTTTGACTCACAAAAGCTTATACCCCGTGAAATTTTGAACTTCTTTAAGGTGCTACTGGTCTTAAACGTTTGTTCTGTGTTTTCTATTACTCTGGCCTTGGTGGTTTCTCTCTGTGTGTCTCTCTGAGCTGTTGACCACAGGATCTGATTTTTGACATGGTCCTGATTTCTAAGAAAGCTTCTTTCCCGTTTTTAAAACAGCGTCTCTTGTGTGTGCCCCCCACAGGTCCTCAACCTGTTTTTGGCTTTGCTGCTCAGTTCCTTCAGTGCTGATAGCCTGGCAGCCTCTGATGATGATGGTGAGATGAATAATTTGCAGATTGCAATTGGCAGGATCACACGGGGGATTGATTTCGTAAAGCAGCAAGTCTTCCGGCTACTTCACCGGGAGTGGAAGGGGAAGAAGGAACCAGCCAAGGAGCAGGATGACAGCAAGAAGGAGAACTTTGTCCTCAACAACATAGAGATGGGCCAGGACTCCAAATCGGACTACAAGGATGGCATAGCCAAAAAAGAGTCAGTCATTGATGATCTGAACCATGTGGACATGAGCCAGGACTCCAAATCGGATTATATTGATGGCATAGCCAAAAAAGAGCCGGTCATTAATCGGTTTCAGCAGGACTCCAAATCAAATTACTTGGATGGCATAGCCAAAAGAGCACCATTCATCGATGAGTTGGATCACATGAACTTCATTAACAATCCCAACCTGACAATTCATGTCCCAATAGCCTCTGAGGAGTCTGACCTTTATGATGAAACAGACACCGGGGAAGAGACTGCCGATGACACCAAGGTGAGTCTTGGATCCCAATGGGGAGAGGGGAAGAACAGGATGAGGAGGTAGGATGTTCTGGTGGTTCTTCAATTGTGCTCCTTGGAACTGGGTTCCTTGGGTGCTTATTGGGGGTTCCTTGAGATTCCTAGTGAACAAAGATGCCTTGCCTATCCTTACCAAGCCTCCCATGTGATCAGGGATTGGCATATTCAACCCACTGCCAAGGGCCCAGTGCCAAAGCTAAGCCCACTGCTGACTCCTAGCAAGCTTCATTTACTACCACCCAGTTCTAGAAATGGCCACTTCTCAGCCCTTCCTCCTCTGAGTAGTAGCAAGGATTGGGTCCTCTCTGAAGACTGCCCCAGAAGCCATTCCCCCTCCTTGATGTCATGCAAGGGGGAGAGAACAGATGATGCCAGTAACAGGCAGCCTCCCGAATTGTGTGGCACTTCCAGGGTAGGTATCAGCATTTGCTGCCAGCAGCAGCCATTCACTCTTCAGGAGTGCCAACTCTTCCTTCTCCACTACTTAGGTGGGCATCAGCTCCAGTCCTTGCCATCTCCCCTCATGGATGGACAACCACTGGATCTATGTTCACCCTTTAGGGCAGAGAGAGTTGCAGTGGGTTTTCTTCTGATTCCCTTGAGGAGCACACTTGAGAGGGGGCATTCTTAGTCTTATCTAGGGTCCAACTATTTAAGACTTTGACCTTTGAATTGAACCTAGAAAATAACTGGTAACTAATTCAGCCAGGAACTGGGAAGTGAAAGTGGCTTTGGAGCAAGGCAGGCTGACTGGCCCCTGGGGTTCCTACAGGCCAGTGCTGCAGGAGTTACAGCAGTGCAAACAATGGGGATTAGCAGACCTGTTGCTCGCCTGGAAACTGGCAGCAGAGCAGGAAAAGACAACTGGTGAACTGACACCAATTTCCATTGCCGTTTCTTGGTCTGAGTTGAGGCTCTGGAAGACTCACTAGAACTTGGGTGTGCTTGCTCGTGGCCCTCCACGGCAGTGGTCCAGTGGGAGCATTCCCTGTAAGTTAAATGGCCAGCCCGCCACCTCTTGGGGACCCAGCATGTTATGAGCAACTTTGCTGCTGCTTTCTGGACCAGCAGAGGTTTCCAAACCCTTGTTAACATTATGCTCTCGTGGACCTTTTGCTGAGGCCTTCAAGGTCGGGGGGAAGAGCCTAGATTTCTCAATTCGAAAGCTGGCAAATCCACTGCTGGAAATCTTGCAGTGCCTCCTGGTCCTTACATTACAGCCCGCTCCCCTATACAGTTCCCGAGACCCGTTCCTAGCACTCTGCCTCCTGCCCCAGCAGGTTCAGTCAATGCCTTTGAGATTCAAGGGCTGCGTGTTCAGGCCTCACTGCCCAGACACCTCCCAGGACCCATCACATGCCCAGAGATGATCCCCACCGAGGTATTAACACTAGATCTAATTGTAGGGCCCTCAGCAAGTTTCCTCATCCCACTGGCCTCCCTCTGCTCCTCCCTCCAGTCAGTTTTAAACAAGCCTGAAAAGCTAAAACACTCACACGGGTTACACCCAGTTGCCTCTCGGCCAAGTCCTCCTTTCTTTGTGGCCGTGTCATGTTCCCTGTTACTGCCTTTGGACTATGGAAGTGTACATTATCAACTTCTCACATGCAACCCCTCCTGTGTCTCACCCAATAGCAGATTAGGGTTAAAATGAAGACCTCCAGCAACAGCCAGTTTTATGGAGAGAATGGCTTTGAGTCAGGGACAATCCTCTCATCTGACCTTGGTACTCTGTACCTGACACAGCCCTGAGAGCCCTGCATTGTGTTAGATCTTCTGTGTGGTACATACCCGCAAAGAGCAGCTGTTCATTAGGAAAATGCAGAGGAACCCATGGCCTTTTCACCTCCCAACATGACGTGATAAATTCCTCTGCTAACCACGCCAACAGGGCATGAAGACAGTAGCCCTTTCCCATTGTTAGTCCCCAAGCAATTGTTGTTTACAAGCAGGAACCTGCAATGACTTGTAGGGAACATCTCATTTTCCCCTCCTCCACTGTTTTCACTTTCATTTCCCTGAAGGCCCTCATAGACTCTTCCCGTTTCCTGCTTTCTCCTTTTCTTCCCACTCACCAGCCAACTTACCTTTATCTGCCCCCTGCCTTCAGCTTTCCCTCCTTGCCCTCCCCCTCTACCTGGGAAAACTGTGGCCTCATTGTGTGGTGCCAGCTGTGAGGCCAGCCCACTCACTCAGCACTGACCACCAGACTGGGCCCAGTTTCTTGGTAGGGAACCCCCAAGGACTTGTGGGAGCACCTCAGTTGCCCCTGTATCCCCTTCTCCACATTGAATTTGAGTCAAGTGGCACATAAGAGACCAAGATGTACGCTTTCAAGAGTCAGAACTCCTTTCTTCAGACACCCAGAAAATCTTGGGGGTCTCCTCCCTGGAACCCCCCCCCCATATGCTCACCTTTCCCTGCTTACTTCTCTTCTTCTCACCCACCCACCAACATACCTTTTATTTGTCCTTCATCTTCCACTAGATATATTATTTATTCACTTTATTTATATCCACCGTTCCCATAATGGCATCAAAAGCAGCTTACATCATCCCTCTTGCTTCCTTTTTATCCTCACAACAACTGCGTGAGGAAAGTTAGGCTGAGAATACGTAACTGGTCCAAGGCCACCAGCAAGCTTGCACTACAGAGTGGTGATTCAAACTTGAGTCTCTCAGATAGGGCAGCACAGGATCCCCTGCTCCCAGCCTCTAATTGCCCCCCACCATCACCCACTTGGCCAGCAGGGGGGAAAGGCCTGGGGAATGTGTGGAGTGCCTGCATAAGATGCCTTTGAGCATATGCAGAGTGTCTTTCCCTTTCTGCAGTTTTTATGATTGACTCCGTGAACACCCAACCCATCTGTCATTTAGAGTAGGACTGCCATATTGGAGGGCCTGTCGTCGCTTGGTGCTCCAACGCCTCTCTTTTCACAGCACCAGAACCTGCTTCTAGTGCTGATCATAGGAGGAGGATAGACTGTGTAGGATAGGGCTTCCAGGAAGACACAAGCCCTAGCATCACTCATGTTAGAAATTCCTCTCCCCTGCTGTTGACAGCTGAAGGTTCCCTGCCAGATTCCATCATGATGGGACTGTGTTAAAGCGGCCTCTAGTGGCAGGTTCCTATCACTCCAGGCAAAATTTTCCTACAAAGGTAGCTCAAATTTTTTACATTTGAGATTCCCCCGATGCTTGAAAAACAGTGGCAGTCTTTGAATTTGTAAACTGAGCTTTGGGTATGCTCTAGGAGTCTTGGTCTCCTACCTTAGTTTCTGTTTGCAGCAATGAGTGCTTTTTAATACACTCTTTGTTCTGGAGAAAGGATTTTAAAAGTTACCCAAATATTCTGATGATCTATTAGCATGGACTGCTACTCAAGGAAACTTTTGGACTTGTGACTCTCAAGCAGCCACCCCTCTCCATGCCACATTGTGAGTTCCTTTGGAATGGTGAGGAATTTTTGAAGCTGTTTGTGATAAAGGAAGAGGGAATCAGTTGCTCAATAGGTAAAAAGAAGTCAAAAGCCAACTGGGCATATACAGGCTAGGACAGTTAAATGGCACCTCAGCTGCAGAGCATCTTTGGCACGTCCCTTCAGTGTCTGAATATCTTATTTTTTAAAATTCCATCTGTAACCCATTTCATGACCCTTATACACTATTTCACACAAGCTTTGGCCCTGTAAATGTAAAATGACGAATATTTTGTTGCTGTGGGTTATTTATTTATTTAGAATATTTTTATCCCACTTTCTCCCGTATTGGGACTCCCACGTGGCTTACTAAAGGAAATAAACATAACAATACAAGTTATCAAAACATATATACCCCCAACTGCCCCCTCCCCAGTACATACTTCAAGTAGATTATAAGCCTCTGCCAAGATGATGCTAGTTCTGCCAGAACAACACACATGGGCCACAGACAAAGAACCAAAGGCTTGCACCTCTGGCCACACCTCGGCTTTGCAGAATGGGAGGGACAAATGCTCAGCCCAGGAGGTCTTATTCAGCTGCCTTTGGTAATCCTGCAGCCACTCACATCCAAATCGCTTGTTGAGATGGCACAGAATTTGCAACATGCCTGGTGAATCAATGAATGGCCATACAATGCTGGATGTGCAGGTCAGGGATGCCCCACTCTGCAACTGAAGAGGAACTCTTCTGATGTTTGTTTCAGCTTGAGTGGATGGTTGAGTGGATGTCACTCTGAGAAGTAACCCTCCCTGCACCAAACCCAGCACTAAGCATGCGCCAAGCCTTTGGGCACGGCTAACGTAGTCCTCTGAAATCTGGCCATGACCCGTAGAACCTGAGGGGACATCCACATAGCTTAGATTTTCAGAGTCAGGCACCTCCAGCCCCTGCAGTCTATGCACCTGGGACACTTCAACCTGTCTGTCCCTATGGCTGTTGGAGATCAACAGGGTTCCAGTGCCAATTCCAGCTGGCTTCCAGCTGGTTTCCTTCCTGCAGGGACTATGATTGTGTCTCTGGGGAAATAAGACCTAAGGGGGATAAAGAGTAAGATGCATGGTCCAAGCTCTGCACTCCTAAGAGCCTTCCATACAATGGGAAAGAGCTCAGCTCAGCTCTCCCACTCCCCCAGCAAATAGGGAGGCACTACTTCCAAAGCTCAGCATACTGATGCAAATTACAGAACATGGGCTTAGATTTAGCATGGATCTTCATGCGCACATCCCCTACGGAGACTCAGACGTTGGAAACCAGTTGCAGAATGGAGTTCTAGTAAGCACTGTTAAGGGACATTTAGACTTACCTTGGATTCTTTCATTATTATCGAAGCGGGTTTTATAAAAAAACCTTACCACCCCACCAAAGGCTCAAGACAGAAAGCAAAATTTATTTTAAAAAAAACAAATTGAAAAAAGGCCTTGTTTACATTCCTAGTCATTAAATGTTTGTCCAAATTTTAAAAGGATTTATGTTTTTTGGTTAGATGACCCCACTAAATCATCCCTTCCAAGACTCTCTTGCTGGTCCCCTGGCTTTAGCTTGATTCTGAGTTTGCAGCAGTTTAAAGTTTCTGAAAACACAACTCCTTGGCATTCTTCTAGGACTTTCTTAGGGGCTGTTGGGGGAAGGAATGGCAGATACGGGTGATAGAAGTTTATGGGCTCTGAAGTGGGGCCAATGGTATCTGCACCCCAGTTTCTGAACTGGGATAAACTTTGACCTAAAAGCTCTTCAGCGTAAGATGAGCTGTAAATGTTTGAGCTAACCGAGCTCCTTGGAGCATGGATCTTGGCTCTATTAATTATAACTTGGGTCATTTGGCATGGATCATGCTGCAGTTTGTGGCTAACAACAGGCCAACATAAAAGGAGCAATGAAGGCTGGTGGGAAAAATGGATTTAGGAAAAAGAACCTGGCCGCAGAATTGGTACAGACACAGGTGGAAATAAACCATATAAGTGCATAAGCTGAAGGGTCACCTGTGGGCTATCCAGACTGATGCAATTCACAGTTGTTTCGACTACCTTGGATTACTGCTCTGCCAAGTTCCAAAGGACTTGCACAAGACTCTGCACCCCAGTATGCTGCCTACATATTTGCCAGCAGGTGGTGGTATTTCCCAGGAGTATAGCCTGTGGAATCCAAATGGGGGAAATGTAGGCCACACCCAAACCTTTTATTTATTTATTTTACAAAATTAATGTCCTGCCTTTCTGCCCTCATAAGGGCCAACAAGGCAGCTAACCAATCAAAATATACATACTAAAATCCTATCCTAAAACCATTAAAATCAACGGAAAGTTATTAAAACAGTTAAAAACAGAGCTTAAAAACCTACAAAGACATAAAAACAATTAAAACATTCAAAACAATTAAAACACTGAGCACAAAAGAGTGATCACTGAATGTACACCAAATGAAAGAAAATACTTCACTCACTGGCAAAAGATGACAACAGAGGGGGACAGACGAATCTGCTTGGTGAGAGAGCTCCAGAGTTTTGGTGCCACAACCAACAAGGCCCCCTCCGGGGTTGCTACTCATCTCAGAAGGCAGGGGCAGTCAAAGTAGGGCCTCTGAAGATGACCACAGTGGTAGGGTAGGTTTATAAGGGAGTAGGTGGTATGCTGGTCTCCAACCATATCGGGCTTTAAATGTTAGCACCAGTACCTAGAATTGTGCTGGTAAAAAATTGGGAGCTGGTATAGATGAACCAAGACCGGAGTGATTTGTTCTCTGCGGCCCACTCCAGTGAACACCGTGGCTGCAACATTCTGCACCAACTGAAGTTTCTGAACATTGTTTAAGGGCAGCCCCACGTAGAGTACATTGCAGTGATTAATCTAGATGTAACCAGGGCATGCACCAGTGGCCGGATCTTTTCTGCACAGGAAAGGTCACAGCTGGCTAACAAGTTGAAGCTGGTAAAAGGCATTCCTGGCCACAGCTGCCACTTGCATATCCAGCAGTAGGCCTGGATCCAAGAGCCACCCTCAAACTATGAACCTATTCCTTCAAGGGCAGTGCAATTCCATCCAGAATGGGTGACACTTTAAATCTCAGGTCAGACCTTCGGCTCATCAGTAGCACTTCTGTCTTGTCCTTGACATATACACAGACACAGCTATTTAATCTCAGCTATTTTGATGAGAGGCAGAATACAAATATGTCAAATAAATATGTAAGATGAGGAAAGCAAGACTAAGATCATAATTGTTGGACAGTTAGGCTTGCCAGTCCCCTGCCCCCCCCCTTCTGCTGGCCGCCAGCCTCGTTCACCTAGGTGGTGGTGGGAGAAAAGCACCAGGGGGGAGTGCACATGCGCACACTCTCACACATCATGCTGGGAAAGTGACATCAAAAGTGATTGATGGGGCCAAATAAGTGGCTCTTGCAGGCCTATTAGTGGTGAAGTAGTGAAAGGGGGGGGGTATAAGGGTGTCCAAGAGGCTGTAACTGTGATGGGACATAGTCACTGAAGGACTGACAATACTGGCAAGTACAGGATTTGTGTGCCATGTTAGCAAATGATAACTTAAGGAGAACACATTGACATCTACCCCTGAAAGACCAGCTCTGCAACCCAACCAGACAGGCAAAGAAGAGGACAGAAAGCCCACATAAGAGTGATGAAGTCTTTCAGCCCTTTGTTTGAACATGTTCACAAATGAGAGATAGATCCAGAGGAGTTAGCCATGCACCATTTGTGTACCGTGTACCGTGTCTGTAGTAGCAAAATCAGAAAGAGTCCAGTAGCACCTAAAAGACTAACCAACTTTATTGTAGCATAAGCTTTCGAGAATCACAGAGAATCACATCTGACAAAGAGAACTGTGATTCTCAAAAGCTTATGCTACAATAAAGTTGGTTGGTCTTAAAGGCGCTACTGGACTCTTTTTGACAAATGGGAGAAGCATAGAAAAATGATTTGCCATCAGTTTCCATTTAACATATTTCATATGCACTAAAGGGGCATTCTGGTGGAGTTTATCTTAATGCCCATTAAAACTGAGTACACCTGTGTTTCCAATGACTTCCCCATCCTCCAAATATCTAATGTACACTCCAAGGATATGCATCATGCACTTGCCATTCATCTACTTTGCCAGATATGTACTTCATGTCATCAGTTCCTACAGAGGAAATAGTTGGTTATGTAGATCAAGCAATGCTCTTTGCAGCTGTGCACAACTGCTGATGTCAGCACCGGCAAGCCTTACCCTGGGCTAGGATGGAAGATGGTTTCTGTGGCAAATGTGACTTCCAGCCAGCATAGCAAAGGATGGTCATGCCAGAAGCTGAGAGTGTTTTTGCCACAGGGCACATACTTTATCGGGTTTTGGAGGAAGCCATGAAACTATATCAAAACTTTCCTGAACATCATACTGTGAAGTCCTCTTTATGTAGAATGATAGTTTATTGTGGTTCCAGAATATTTGAATACCAACTCCTTGTCAGAACTAACTACATTCTATAACTCATCTCTAATAGATCCAGAGGAGCTAGCCATGTTAGTCTGTAGTTGCAAAATAGTAAAAAGTCCAGTAGCACCTTTAAGACTAACCAAATTTATTGAGGCATAAGCTTTCAAGAATCACCGCTCTCTTCGTCAGATGCATCTGACAAAGAGAGCTGTGATTCTCGAAAGCTTGTGCCTCATCTGTAATGGAAACTGCACCATTTGTGTACCTTCTGGATTGAGATCTATATCTCATAAATGAATATGATGACAGGAAGGTTGAGATGAATTACATCGTGTGGACCCTATCCAAGCTCAAGCTGTCAACTGAACACGATGGTGTAGTTCCTGAGGGAAGCCTGAAGCAAGACATTCTGTCATGGTCTGCTATCAGTTCCTTGATTTCAGAAGCCAGTGTTCTTCAGAGAGCAACATGCCTCCTTCCAGTCCTCCCACACCCTTTCACGGAATATACAACAGTACACTTAAGCGCTTTCAAAATGTACTGGGCAATTGAAGCACACTTACTAACAAGAGGCAGGTGATGGTGGCATTTATGATGTTATGAAACAAATCCAGTTATGAAAAGTACATTCAAAAAATGTACTGCTTCTCATGGGAACAATCAATGTGAGCTGAAGTGTGTAGGGCAATACAGGAGAGGGACTGGTGGTGAAAATATGACACTTGTTAAGTTGCAAACTGATTTCACGCCACTGTTTGAAGTCTGTTTATACTGACACTGATAAATATGTTCAAACCAGAGGCCAAGAGCCTTCATCACTAGAGAGTGGACTGTCTGTCCTTTTCTTTGCCTGTCTGGTTGGGCTATAGAGGTCTGCTTTTTCAGGGGTAGACGTCAAGGTCCTTACAGTCATCATTCGTACTGTGGTACATGAATCCCGTGCTTATCAGCAGTGTTAGTCCTTCAGTGTTTATGTCCTGTCACAGTGAACAGTGGCAGCCTCTCTGACACCAGTGTGACCCCCTGCCCTTTACCACTCATGGGCCTGCAAGAGCAACTTTTTTGGCCTCATCAATCATGTTTGGGGATCTGCCTCATCCCCTCCATTGCTGTGTCTCTGATTTTGTGCTGCTCCACTTGCCTTAGCCATCTCCTGCACCTAAAACCAAAGAAACACATCAGAATTTGAGGAGATACATTCCTCGTTCTGCAGTCAATACCCACAGTCAATATCCATTATGTCTTGGTCAGTAGCTGTGATTTGGCACTAAAACTACACATAATCATTTGAAAATCTGGGCCGTTTTTAAAAATGTAGTATACCAGGAAATATGTACAATACGAGTGACAGCCTTATAAGCTACCCACTTTTACAAGCCTGTCCCCTTCAGCTTTCGGTAATGTGATACATTATGGAAAGTAATGGAGATGCTCTACTTTGTGGCTGCCACCAACCCACGTCTCCCCAGGACGTATGATGAAAGAAACATGTGACATGACATCATTGCCTCCCTTGCAATGCCTCCAGCTCTGTTCCAGTGCGTTGGCTGTAGCTTTCAGTGCAGGTCATGGTGATTACACATTGCATGTTGCTAGACATTGCAAGGGAGGTGCCTGTGAAGGAAATGGGTTGGTGGCAGCCACCCATCCTCTGTAATATCCAGTTGGTACCGTCCTAAATAGTGTACAAGTTTGAAGACAAACTTGCAGGTGGTAGGTGTATGACATTTTTAAGAGGTTTTGTGCACTTTGTCATGAGGCTAGTTGGTTTCAGTTCCTTTGCCAGCCCTCACCGTTGCTCTATTCCCAAGATATGCACGATGAGAGTATCACTGTTTACTACCTAATAGGTACCAGTTTTCTCATGCTCCCCTATTCCAGGCAGCTCTCCATAATAACTCAGGAAAGAGTTGCTTTTTCCCAGCAACAGCTGATTGTGATTCAAATGCTGGACAAGTGTGATAACCTTGAAACATGGGCTCTTTTCCCCTGAGGGAAGAGATCTAGAACCCATGCAACAAATTAGCAGCCACTGCACACTTCTTATGCTATGAGCTGATTATCTCACAAGACATTCCATATTTACTAACAGAAAAAAACCCTCCGGTTTCATTATTCCCATGCTTTAGGATCCAAAAGGAGTTGAAAGAAGACCTGTAGCTAAGTAAGGGAACACCTGCTGGGCATGCTGAAGGTCATGTACCCTCTCCAGTTAAAAGAATCTTGGTAGCAGGAGTAGGGAAGAGGTACTTTCAGTTCAAGTAGACAATGTTATTGACGGTACCAAAGTTCAGAAATAATGGGCGGGAGCGACTAATGCTGAATTTATGAGTTTGCTCTCCCTTGCCCCACTGAATATGACCTAATTCGGGCCAGCCTCATAATCAGCTTGCCAGTCTCACCAGAGCGCGCGCACACTCTGCAGTGGCAACATGGATGGCTCACTGGAGGCCTGAGCCTGCCCTGAGAAATATACTAATAGAATCAGTAAAGACTCTTTAAAGATTTCTGAAAAACTTACTGTTCTCTAAGGTGCCACTGGACTCAAATCCTGCTGTTCTACTGTTGACCAGCCCTCTAAAATTAAAGATTCTTGTGGGCCTAAAGTATCAATTCACAAAAGAAGCTGTTTGCTGTGTCTTGGTATGGTTTTTTCCGCTTTCCTTATTCCCTTACCTTCTTCCAATCAGACTCCACCTAATCAGACTCTACCTCTAAGTAGTTAATTCTGTTGCATCCCAGCTTTGGGATCATTTAAACACTCTCAAGTGTAAAATTACTTTCTCCCTGAAGCGGCTGCTTGTTGAATGTCTACATGAGCCTCCATATGCTGCAGTGGTTCCTGTTTATTAAGGACAGGCCCTCATTTGCTTAATTTTCATCTCATGGCACACAGCTGTGCTCAGGCATACAGCATGGGAGTTACTCATATAGGGGTTTTCCGCCCAGAGTTCTAAAAGCAGTTCTGGCCCCATACGGCTTCGATTTATTCCCTGTTTTCTACACACATTTGTTTTGCCTTTTGTTTTTGTTTCTTTTGTTGATGTCGTTTTCCTGATTTTTTTCTCAGTTCTTTTGACACTACTTTTACCCCAATCTTTTTTTGAAGCTGATTGAGTCACCTTTGTTCCTCCGCATTTTGTTTGTCCCACCCACTCCCACCTACCTCCAACCCACTTTTTGATGGTTTGACATTCATCATCATCATGGAACTACTCTTCCCCCCTTCGGGCCTCCTTTACCCCTCCCCTCCCTTGGTTTCATTTTTGATCTTTTTTTTAAAAAGATCATCACTTCCATATCACTGTATCAATATACTGTTGTAATAATAGATGCAGCAGGTTCTCTGAGTTGCCATCATTCATTTTTAAAAAGTGTCTAGACCCTTTCCTTGCAGAGATACAAGGGAAAAGGCATATCTCTGCAATGGAAGGGGATCGAGACTTACTTTTTATATTGAAAAAAAATATGAAAGCTGGAAATTCAGAGAACCTGCTGCATCTGTTACTACAATGGTATATTGATATAGTGATATAGAAGTGATGATATTTCTTTTAAAAATTATTAAAGCCCTGATGGCCCAGAGGAGGGGGATGTGGCCACTTCCAGTGCCAGAAAAAGTGGCATGTGGTTTGAAAGGAACATAGTTGCTGCTGCTTCAGGCTCCATCCCCACAGAGTTGAGTTTGCCCCTCTGGTATTGGCCTCCACTTCCTTGCTCAGGGTTGGCCCAGGCAGGGTGCTCTGGTTTGGACTGTGGGGGCATTTAGGGATGAGTGGAGAAGCTGCTCCCCTTTTAAGTTTCCCCATGCAAAGATAGGCAGTGTTCATTTTCAAACTTTCTTTTTTAAACCCACTCATATACTGATATATCAATATGCACGTGCAAAAAATAGGGAGGGGTGCTGTGATGCCACCAATGCTGAAAGCACCCTTGCCTGAAAATCCTGACTATTTAAGGCATGTGAGGAAGAAAATAAACCAACTCTGCAACTGTAAAAATGCAGAGAGATGGCCGCTATGCAGCAAAACTGTGCCCACACTGATTCCCATTCTTGCAGAATGACTGCCAAGAAAATAATGGAATAAGTCAAGTGTGAGGAAAAGCCCGTAATGAGGTCCTGAAACATTTAGCTTTTGATGGACACATCGATCAAGCAACAGCTTGACACATTTTGACAAATTCAGTGTCCTTATTCCAGCTTTCCAACTCTAACTTTTCGCTAGCCAGGCTTAATGTTTACAATGGATGGGTTTTTTTGCTGTCTAGCTGCCCCTTTCTGAGATGGTCCCATTTGTCTCTTCCTTTGTTACATTTAGAAGCCACTGTCAGATGGGACAGAGTCGTCTATCTGCAGCACGGTTGATTACAAGCCTCCAGATCCCTTGGAGGAGGAAGCCGTGGCTGAGGAGGCCGTGGAGAACGATGAGCCAGAGGAATGCTTTACTGAAGGTAGGTTAACTGGTTAGCAAAGTCCGGCAACTTACAGGGAGGTCCACTCTTGAGGAGACCAGAGCTTTACAGGACAGTCCTAGAAGCTGTTTTTGGTGTCCAGACTCAGCCCCAGAGCACATGTGCCAGGGCCATCTGTGCCCCCATCTGGGTCTAGGGGGATGGGGCTCCCAGGCCAAGGTAGCAGAAATGCCAGGCTGGGGCCTGGGCAGCTGTGTGCCTACTCTTGGCCTGTCTATTTCCCCACTGCAGCTTGTGTTCGGAGGTGCCCTTGCCTCTACGTTGATACCAAAACGGAAAAGGGGAAGAGATGGTGGAATCTTCGGAAGACATGTTTCAAGATAGTGGAGCACAATTGGTTTGAGACCTTCATCATCTTCATGATCCTCCTGAGCAGCGGGGCCCTAGTAGGTGCTACTAGTAGGGGAACTTGCTACAAGTAGGGGAACTTGTTTTCTCATTGCTGATGTGCCCCAGAAGCAGAGCTAAGTGTTAACATTATTTATTACAGTTCCATCTACTTGGCAGGTTTCATAAGCAATAAATATGTTCCTGACCTCAAGGAGTTTCAAATTTAAATGTTGTCTTTGGGAATCTGACAAGAGGGTTGGGAAGGAGAAGGAAGCAAGATGTGAAAGAGAGCAGAGGCCCCAGATGTATGGATAGCAGGCCCCTGCTTCTAAATAGCGGCCTCCTCCAGGAGTAGGCTGGCCTGTAGCCACTCTGGGTAAGCATTTTTCTCTCTAAGGCAAGCATCTCCTGGGACTGAAGCTCAACAGGGAAGAGAAGCTCCAACAAAAGCAGAGCCCAGGGCTGTCGGCTGTGAGCTCTGCAGCCCTTACCTGCAAGCCACTACTACCCTCCCTTTCTGTTTGTGTTTATACACATGGATCTGCCTCTGTTGTGCCTACTTTTATCCTCTGCTTTTCTTCTTAGTGGGACTTAAAGTCACTTACAATACATATAAATAAACCAGCAGACAAGCAAATAAACAGGACCTTCTCAAAATGTAGTTGATGGACTCATTGATTGGTTTGTCTGATGACAGGCAACAGGCCATGGGCTAAGAGCCAAAGGGCCACGTGCCCTTTGGGTTTTGTTGCTTGGCATGTGCCCAAGGGCTGAGGTCTCTGGCAACACCCAAGCTGTAGAGCTGGGATTCCCAACCTGGGGCTTGCGGGTGCCATAGCACCCACTGACACCACTTCTGGCACCTACCAAATGTTTTTAGCAAGTGGGCTGGGCCAGATGGGTCTTTTGCCCAACAAGGCTTCTAATTGGTCAATGGAGATTTGACTGGCTGTGCAGATTTTAAAAAAACATTGATTTGGTAACAGCTGCCATCACAGCATAAGGGTCTTCACTGTATGATTGAAAGTAAGATGTGGCAGCCATTTTGTGGCTGGCTTCACCTCTTGTAGCCATTTTGTGGCTGGCTCTGCACTTGCAGCAACCATTTTATGGCTGTGCCCACAACCCTATTTTGGAACTCCATAGGTGCTCCTGGGCTCAGAAAGGTTAGGAACTTTTGCTGTAGAGGGTAGTTCAAACAAGTAGGGAAAGACCAGTCCTCAGCAAGGATGATAAATAGCTGATGAGATGTTTCACCTCCTCCCACCCACCCCCCTTCTGCTTTCAGGCTTTTGAAGACATCTATATTGAGCGGCGGCAGACAATCCGCACCATCTTGGAGTATGCTGACAAGGTCTTCTCCTATGTCTTTGTGATTGAGATGCTGCTGAAATGGGTGGCCTATGGGTTCAAGGTCTACTTCACCAATGCCTGGTGCTGGTTGGACTTCCTCATTGTTGATGTAAGTTGCAGTTTGCAGGATTTTTTTTTTTTGCGAGGGAGCACATTACGGCATTGTGCTAAAAGCTAGTCACTAATTTCATTTAGTCAAGGGATATTTTATGTCTTCATATCAAACGCTGATCCCAAAATATGGGTTGGTTGAATGAGAAACATGTTCTGTCAAGGGCATGGTTAATGACTGGAATCTGGGAAGCAAGGAGGTGGGTCGGGATGAGCTAACCATCTCCTAGGGAGATTGTGAGGAATACCAGCCCTACTCCTGGCATCTTGGTTAGATTTACCACTAAGTTCTTTGATTCTTTACCAGGTATCTCTCATCAGCTTGACTGCAAATTGGTTGGGCTATTCAGAACTAGGAGCCATCAAATCTCTTAGGACGCTCCGTGCACTGAGACCTCTTCGGGCCTTATCCAGATTTGAAGGCATGAGGGTAGGTTTGTTGAGAGACCTTTGGGGTTTTCCCCTCGGCATTTTAAGAAGCCAGGACCATTCCTTGTGCAGTTCTGGAAAACATGTCATTGTGACTGTCCATTTGTCTCAATTGTATCCCCCCTCCATGGGCTCTCTAATTTTATCCTCACAACTGTCCATGGAAGATAGATTAGGCTGAGAAAGTGGGATTGGCTTATGGTCATCCAGTGCACTTGGCAAATGGGGCATATGAAGCTTAATGTCACTGATCCAAGCCTAGAGCAATAATCTGGGTCCCATAATCCCAGTTTTGTGAGATTTAGATGCAATTCATCAGCAGACGGAATGCCATTGTACACATGTGCACATCTCCATCTCTTCCTCTCCCTCTTCCTCTCCCTCTTCCTCTCCCTCTTGCATTGGTACTGAAAATAGTTTCTCAAAACCCTGTAGAATTTGGGGGCCCTGGATGCTTTCCATATTATGGCTACTGCAGCATTTAGTTTTTTGAATTTGGCAAGCCATTGCCCAACCTTGCTACCATTTGTAGACTAAAAGAAACCTAACCTGAAAATGTCCACATCTGGCCTCAGTTCTGTTAAAGCCTGAATCCTCTCTTTTCTGGGCACCAGGTGGTCGTGAATGCCCTTCTGGGGGCCATCCCATCTATCATGAATGTCCTCTTGGTCTGCTTGATCTTCTGGCTCATCTTTAGCATTATGGGGGTCAACCTCTTTGCAGGGAAGTATTACCGGTGCATCAACACCACCACCGATGAGCTCTTTGACATCAGTGTAGTGAATAACAAGAGCGAGTGCATGGCCCTCAACTACACCAATCAGATCCGCTGGGTCAACGTGAAAGTCAATTTTGACAACGTGGGCCTTGGCTATCTCTCTCTTCTTCAGGTGGTAAGTTTGCTTGCTTCCCTCCCCTCCCACAGACCTCTTTTCTCCATAGGAACACCTTCCCCCTATATGCTTAAAAACTTTTGAGAATATTCCTTCTAGAAAGCCTGGCATGGAGTAATCCTTCTTTCTTCTGTTTCCATGTCATGAACTTTCCTTCAGAATATGTGCACGCACACACCATCACGCACAGTGATGAGGCATGCTATTGACCACATCTAATAAAAAAATTCAGACACTCTGGGACATGGTAAGTAAGTACCACATGTTGATACCATGGCCGTTTCCACACGGCTTACCTTTCCTCAGAACAACCCAGAACATCACACAAAAAACACAGAAGATCGCGTTTTCTCGCGAGAGATTTACGCGCCGTCATGTGCTGTCGCACAAATCTCACGCGAGAAAACGCAATCTTCCGCGTTTTTTGTGCAGTGTTCCAGGTCGTTCCGAGGGAAGGTAAGCTGTGTGGAAACAGCCCAAGAGAACCATTCAAAAGATGCATTTATCCTTTGACAATGACGGGGAAAGCCAGGTTGACATGGGATTTTGGAATCCCCAGGGTGTCTTCCACACTTAATATGAACTCCTGGAATGCTTCTGTTGTGTCCTGTTTGCTTGCACACTCTCTCTCAAGTCATGACCAAAATAGACACGGCATGTCATTTGCATGACTGCCTCCTTAATATCTAAAGCACAGCGCGGGAATATAACTTTAAAATAATGAGCTCCCCCCCACACACACATTTTATCTCCACAGAGGTGTCCTATTGTTACAGGTACTATTCGCTTGCCCTAGCTGCAGAAGGAGTGGGGCTGGGAGAAGTGTCTAGATAATAGAACATGGGGGAGTTAAGGAAGGGGTTCAGTTCCTCTCACTCATGAGCCCCTTTTGATATAAAAATCATACCCCATGCAATCCATTTTATAGATGATTAAGCTGGACACTAACCAAAATACAGCTGCCCTGATCACATCTAGTTTGAGTAAGAATGACATATGCCCGTTTCTAATAGACGTTCTCTTGCTGAAAGGCTCCTCTACTCACCCTCACCTCAGGTGCCAACAGGAGAACAGTGGAGGGTGTGTGGAAATTATATCCCATTACATGCTGATCTCTTGTCTGAGAGCGGGACCACAAGTGACGCCTGACACAGGTTGGACACTAGTCAGCTTCCCTCAAGTTTTGATGGGAAATGTAGGCATCCTGGTCTTGCAGCTTGACTCTCTGACTGCTGTCCAATGGACTTTTCAACTGTCACTTGTCCAACATTCCACCAAGCTGCCTACATTTCCCATCAAAACTTTAGGGAAGCTGGCAAGTGTCCAACCTGTGTCAGGCGTCACTTGTGGTCCTGCTCTGAGAGAAAATCCGAATATCAGCTGATGCACTAGAACCTCTAATTGCCATACTATGAAGTTTCTAGAGATTAGCTAGTGTGCTGATGTCATGTCTGGATTTTTACTCAGACATGTCATCAACATGTAGTAGAATGTCACATCTGCCTCTTACTCTGCCCCCAAAGCTCCCAGGGATGCTAGGCCACAGCTGGCACCCCTAAGTTTGATCATAAGCCAGTGCCCATGGTTGGCTCTTTCCCTTTCCATTTTATTTTTTCAAAATATTTCACCTGGCTGGTCTAAAGGGAAATTTCCAATATTTCTCCGTATTTTCTGTGTGTGTTCATGGACTCAGTGACCCCTTCTAAGAGTTCAGTCTACCTATGAATGAATCTGTTCTTCTGTGTTCCCTTCACAGGCCACTTTCAAAGGCTGGATGGACATCATGTATGCTGCTGTGGACTCCCGTGAGGTAATTGGGATATGCCAAACCCCTTGCTCTTCCTTACAAACATCTTACCGAAGTGACCAGATCTGGCCTACTTGGTGAGGGTAATGAGGGGCCCCATCCCTTCGTGGGTTCACATTACTGTTACCTTGGCTTGGGCTCAGGGAGGAGCAGTGCAGGCCCAAGAAGGGATGCCTCTGATGGCTGGGAGTGAAGTGTTCCCCCTAGGTGAACTGGCACCTTCCTCCTTGCACTGCCCCAAGCAGCTGCTCGTGTGGCTTGACCAAAGAACCAGCCCTAACTGCAAGAGAGGGTCTCTTTTCAACCTCTTCTCTGCCTTCCCAGCTGGAGGAACAGCCCCAATATGAAGTGAACATCTACATGTATCTCTATTTTGTCATCTTCATCATCTTTGGTGCCTTCTTCACCCTCAATCTGTTTATCGGTGTCATTATTGACAATTTCAACCAACAGAAGAAAAAGATAAGTGTCCCTTGGCTTCTGCTACCTGCTGAGAACAGAGGGGTGGGCGTCTTCCCGTGGCATGAATTGCCTTTGAAGCATAAAGGGTGAATAGGTCTGGTCTCTGTGCTGGGGCATGTGACGTAATAATGAAGAGAGACCTGTTGCGTATGTGCACAGTAGAGGGCTTGAGCGCCAAGGCTCTGGATGACCTAGGGAACAACACTTGCTGCATGGAGCAGCGCAAAGGCCACTAGCGCCTGCTCAGTGGTGAGGAAACTGCACTCAGCACATGCTCAAAAGCATTTTTCTTTATCATCACTGGACGTATTCCAGGACATGAGACATAACCATTAAAAGGCAGTTTCTGTGGCTCAAATTAAGCCCTGGAGGATATGAGGGCCAGTCAAAAAGGAGTAGATTCTGGAATCCTTGTACAAGTCTTGGGTGTTGCTACTTGAGGAGTTCCTCCCAAGTCTAATAATAGCCATTCCCTTTTTACTTTGGAGGAAAGGACATCTTCATGACAGAGGAACAAAAGAAGTACTACAATGCCATGAAGAAGCTAGGCTCGAAGAAGCCAGTGAAGCCCATCCCCAGGCCCCAGGTATGCCGTTCTGAGGTGACAAAGTGGTGCATGAATGCACCATGATGCTGGGGGGGCGGGGGCAGGGCAGAGGGACCTGCTTCCCAACATGACCGAACCTGGGGTTGATAACCTGTGTTGAAATGGCCAGAGTGTGGCATTATTTTTTGGGGCTCCATTTGAAACCCCTTGTCTCTGTTTTCAAAGTATTCTCATAGCATCTCTTTTCCCTAACTCTGTCCCTGCAGTGGTCATTTCCTCCCTCTGCCTGAAAGAGGGAGGCTTTTTATTTTTTTTAAATTGGCACTATAATATCGTTATATCACAGCTGGGTGAACTGAGAAAGACAGAGGCTGAAATTCTGTTTCAGGTGTAATTCCAGAAGAGCTCCTGGCCTGAACCCCACTTCAACGGGTGGTCTGGCATTTCCATGCAGAGGTCTCCACATGTAGACCCAAACCCACGCAGCTAGCCTGTGGACACATTATCAAAGTTTCCACACATTGGGGCAGATGGGCACAGAAATCCCAACCAAAGGGGGCGGGTGGGCAGGAGGCTGTGCCCATGGACTTTGATTTCTTTTCCGAAGTACTTCTTCTGCTTGGTCATAAGATTATCCAGGCTGCACAAAAATGACACATTTATCCAAGGGCTACCCAGTATGTTTCGAGGCCAATCAGAAGATTTATTTCCAGCCATAAAATGCAGCATCCTTCTAGCCTCTGTGGCTACAGGCAAATACGTTGAAAATGGGTTTGGCCCAGGCTGGCTGAGATCTCAGAAGCCAAAGCAAGCAGATATCTAGACATGACCACCAGATATCTGTTTATTTCTGTGTTTATTTCTTCACTTATACATAGATCAACCTCCTCCCCTCCATTTTATCATCAACCCTGTAAGGTACATCTAGTTGAGAATGTGTGACTGACCCAAGCCCAGCCAGCAACCTTCAGTAGGAGAATGGTGATTCGAACCTGGGTGTCCTAGATCCTAGTGTGCTACAGCATGCTGGCTTTGTATAGAGACCTTTGCTCTTCCCCAGAAGTAGAATAAGGCTCCTTCTACATAGGGATATTTCCCCAAGTGGAACACAGCATGCCACTTATGACATGATATTCTTCTAAGCACAATGTGTCGAGGTCCCCAGGTTTTTCCCTTGAGCCTGGAGCAAAGGAAAAACCTCCTGTCTCCAACCTGAAGGGGAAATGGCAGGATAGCTGTAGATAGAACCTCTGTTTAGACATTTGGTCTACAGCCAATAAGGGGTAGATCTCAGCTCCCCCTCAAAATAGTGAAGCTGGGCTCTGCTTTTCTCCCCATTTCTTCAGCTTCCTTTTTAAAATTCACAGCTGAACTACAGCTCACCTGGAACAGAAGGAGAGTGGCAATTGGGCTGCAGGGGAGCCTGCCAGGATTCTTGGCATCAGTGTTTGTACCCCAACAAGATGGAGGGCCGGAGCCAGAATGGATGTGTGTGCGCGCGCCATCCCTGCTCCCCTCCACCTCATTTGCTGCAACTTCCACAGCAAGGGCAGCTATTTCCACCTGCATATGGAAATAACCTAAATTATGCAAGAAACATAATAATATGTAGATTTGCTTCACACACACAAGGCCCAGAATTTTGACTTTTTAAAGAAAAAATATATTTGTATCCCTTTTCTTCTTCAAAGGCGTTCAACGTGCCGTATGTAGGGTGTTCTCCATTTTATCCTTACAATAACTCAGGGCCAAGCTACAAGTGACGAATGACACTTGAACAGCAAATGTATTTCTCCCTGTTCACTTGCCCTCCACTCAATCCACTTGCCATTCAAGTGTCATTCGTCACTTGTAGCTTGGCCCTCAGGCTGAAAGACAGCTAGTTTCCCAGAGTTGCTCAGGGAGTTTTACAGCTGGGGCAGGATTTGAATCTATGTCTCTCCACGGAACGGCCAAAGTAAGGAGATGCTAAAAGATTTTAGCATCTAGCACATTTTGATGCTAGATAGCAGCCACAATGAGCTGCAAGTAGAGTTGCCAATGCCAACTACCAGATGGGGCCTGGAGAGCTCCCAGAATTACAACTGATCTCTATATGACAGAGATCAGTTTCCCTGGAGAAAATGGCTGCTTTGGAGGGTGGGCTTTATGAATTTATACCTCACTGAGGTCCCTCCACAAACTCCATCCACTCCAGGCTCAGCCACTAAATCTCCAGGAATTTCCTAACCCAGAGCCGAGGTCCCTCGCACTACTTTTGCAACCCCAGATGCTCTCTGCAATCGATCTTTGTTCCATTGGTGAAATATGCAGGTCACCTTACGTTGCCTGCACGTTTTCTCTCAGTGAATCAAGTGGAAGCTCTGGGGGATCCAGAAAATCAGGAAAATGACAGAGAGAGTTTTTGAACATCTTTCCTCTTCTTTGCTCTCACTCAGAAGTGAATTATCCTGCTGCTGTTATTTAGCAAAAAAAGGCTGCTTGGAAATCTGATAATAGATTTGTCTCATCTAGTTTTAGGGGTGCCAAGCAGCAGGTGGCTGGAGATCTCCCGGAATTGCAACTGATCTCTAGGCCACAGAGATCAGTTTCCTGGAGAAAATGGCTGCTTTAAAAGGTGGAGTCTCTGGTGTTATACTCTGCTGAGGACCCTCTCCTTTCCAAACCCTGCCATCCCCAAACTCCACCCTGAAAATCTCCAGGAATTTCCCAACCTGGTAATCCTAGTTTAGCCAAATTACAGCACAGTTTGTCCATATTACAACACAGCGACTGCATGGCTGTTGATGGTTATACTCCATGTGTTTCAGTTCTGGGAGGCTCTCTGCAGTGTGACTTCCTTTCTCAGCCTTTTATCTCTTTTTTTCTTCTTCTCTGTTCTCCCCTTGTTTGTCTTTATCTCTGTCACTCGCCCCCTTGTTATGTTTCTCTTATACACCTTCCATATTATTAAAGAACAAATTTCAAGGGATCATCTTTGACTTTGTGACCCAGCAAGCCTTTGATATAGTTATCATGGTCCTCATTTGTCTTAACATGATGACGATGATGGTGGAAACAGACGACCAGAGCAAAGCCAAGGAAGACATCCTGTTCCAAGTCAACCTGGTCTTCATTGTGATCTTCACAGCTGAGTGCTTCCTCAAGATGGTTGCTCTGCGGTACTACTTCTTCACTATCGGCTGGAACATCTTTGATTTTGTTGTGGTCGTTCTCTCCATCATAGGTGAGAAGAATGAGGATATGTTTATAAAATCCAATGGTATACACCCTCGCAGAAGGGATGGGAACATGGGCATGCTGGTCCTTCCCCACTCATGACAAGCACATGGGACCTCACTCTCTCCTACGCATGCTTACCTGAATGTGGGCACAGCACAAAAACTGTTGACCCACAACCTCCATCCATCCCTGTAATCAGGATGGAGAGCTATGATGGAAGAGAGTGGAGTGTTTGGTGTAAAATGAGGCCATAGTTTAGTGGACATTTCAAAAACCTTGTTAGATGAGGAAAATCATTGGGCTACAGCCAGGGCTTTTTTTCTGGGAAAAGAGGTGGTGGAACTCAGTGGGTTGCCCTCGGAGAAAATGGTCACATGGCTGGTGGCCCCGCCCCCTGATCTCCAGACAGAGAGGAGTTTAGATTGCCCTCTGCACCGCCGAGCGGCGTGGAGGGCAATCTAAACTCCCCTCTGTCTGGAGATCAGGGGGCGGGGCCACCAGCCATGTGACCATTTTCAAGAGGTTCCAGAACTCCGTTCCACCGCGTACCCGCTGAAAAAAAGCCCTGGCTACAGCTTACCCTGGATATAAACTATATAGGAAGGACAGGGAACAATGTATTTGAAATGGTGTTGATTTGTATATCAAAGAGGGCATAGAGTCCAATAAACTAAGAGGAATAAACTCCCTACAAAGTCACCACGGGTAGAGATACCAAGCCTGAATGATAACTATATGCTGAGGACATACAAGCCCTCATCCAATCAGAATTCTATGGGTGAAACGGAAAAAGAGATAAGGGAGGCAGCCAAACCAAGTAATGTAATAATAAGTGGTTGGATAAATTGAATATCTGGGTCATGACAATGAGATAAAATTTCTAGATGCAGTAAAGGGCTTTGCCTTAGAACAGTTAGTCATGGAACCAAGAAGAGGGAGGCAGCTCTGGACTTGGTCTTAAGTGCTGCCGCACCATTTGGGAACAATGACCACAGTGCTGCTAAGTCTGGTATTGATGCTAATAGAAAATTATCTCAAAGCCCAGCATGGCCAAGTTTCAGAAGAGGAAACTTCACAAAAATGAGGGGTTTAGTCAAAAAGAAGTTGAAAGGAAGAGTTAAGCAGGTAAAATATGCAATATGTGAAGATTAGATATATCTGAGCCACAAACTAGACAATACCATGTCCCTGAATCTACCGTGGGGATGTTGCACCATTTTAGAGTTCGTTTTTTAATGGCAGCCTTTTTAATGGCTGAGGTGGTGGCAGATGAGCTCCTCATCCCCATCATGCTGTGTCCCTGGGGCAGATTTGGGGACATGGTATCGTCTAGTTAGGCCCTGTGATTAGAAGACGGCATGAAAACTAAGAGCTAAAAGAGATGAAACAGAAATCACAGTTCTCCACCAATCTGTAAAAGGTAAATAGCAGGAAAAGAGGATGTAACTTTTCAAGCCTAGCTCAGTTTTATAATTAATACTGAGCTCCTCATATTGTTGTCAGCAGTTTTAAAGTGAAGCAGGGCAGGGCGGGAGATGGGTCATATTAAAACCTGATCTCCTTCATGGCTGTTTAATGAGTATGGTTAATATAAAAGCCCTAAATAGCAAGAACCTTCGTTTAGAAAGTGGAAGCCTTCCTCAAAGGAGGAGAACAAGGAGCACAACTTTGGCAAAACTTAAACCTGTAAATGTGGAATTGTTGATCTTCTAACAACAGCCCACAGCTTGTCACTAAAATCAGTCTTCCCAATAGGAATCAGAAGGTAGCAAGTATACTGCTGTTTTTTAAAAAGGGATATAAGGTGAAGGTTATATTGTCAGAGAATCAGCATAGGTGATGCAAAGGAAAATCTTTCCTCACCAACCTTTTGGAACCCTTAGAGAATGTAAATAAGCATGTGAATAAGGAGAAACCAGTAAAAATTGTATACTAGACTCAGGTTAGGAGCTTCCAGTCTTGCTACATAAATGCCTGTTCCTTGAGTTCCTTTCCAAGGATGGCTGGTATTCCGATTTCCTCCTATGAATCTTTGGTTGTCATTTTCTTCTGTGTGTTCCACATGACCCTGGAAGTGCCAAGCCATCTAACATTACAGTTCTCTCCTCTTGCCCCCATCTGCTCCATGCTTTTTAGCCAGGCAGAGTCTTGTATTATACCCTGTGTCCCATTTTTCTCCCCTCAAAAGGCAGATCCATTGTGTAACTTCTATATCCCAGCAATTTTGCAAACATTTCAATTATGAAATGTAAAATGATTTTTGCAAACCATTAACGAGGACGCACCGTACATATTTTCTTCCATCAGACTGTAATGAATTTGTGTACTTTTTTTGTCCTCATGGAACTACAAACATTTTAAATTCAGATGGTTTTAATTCTACCTGTACTGTATGAGATGGTATTTTTATCTTTCTGTATTTATTGAATGGCTCTAATTTATATGAGATTTGATGTTGTGACCTGGCCTGAATCCGCTTGTGGGGATGGCACGCTAGAAATATAATAAATCAATACACTAGGAAGAATTAATTTTTGAAAAGAATTAACTCCTTTTTCCTTGCCTTTCAGGAAGTGTGCTCTCAGACATCATTGAGAAATATTTTGTGTCCCCCACACTCTTCAGGGTCATTCGCTTGGCCAGAATAGGGCGTGTTCTCCGGCTGATCCGGGGAGCCAAGGGCATCCGGACACTCCTCTTCGCCTTGATGATGTCCCTGCCAGCCCTCTTTAATATTGGCCTGCTTCTTTTCCTGGTCATGTTTATCTATTCCATTTTTGGGATGTCCAATTTTGCCTATGTGAAGAAGGAATCTGGCGTTGATGACATCTTCAATTTTGAGACTTTTGGCAACAGTATCATCTGCCTTTTCCAGATCACCACCTCAGCTGGCTGGGATGGCTTATTGAACCCTATCCTGAACAGCGGGCCCCCAGATTGTGACCCTACTCTGGAAAACCCTGGCTCTTCCGTCAAGGGTGACTGTGGCAACCCCTCCATTGGCATCATCTTTTTCTGCAGCTACATCATTATCTCTTTCTTGATTGTGGTCAATATGTACATTGCCATCATCCTCGAGAACTTCAATGTAGCCACAGAAGAGAGCAGTGAGCCACTGTGCGAAGATGACTTTGAAATGTTCTATGAGACATGGGAGAAGTTTGACCCAGATGCCACACAGTTCATTGAGTACAGTATACTCTCTGAATTTGTAGACACCTTGCAAGAGCCACTGCGAATCGCTAAACCCAACAAGATCAAGTTGGTCACTTTGGATTTGCCCATGGTTCCTGGGGATAAGATCCATTGTTTAGACATCCTTTTTGCCCTTACTAAAGAAGTATTGGGAGACTCTGGGGAAATGGATGCCCTGAAGGCATCCATGGAGGAGAAATTTATGGCAGCTAATCCTTCCAAAGTGTCTTATGAACCCATTACTACAACACTGAAAAGGAAGCACGAGGAAGTATGTGCCATCAAAATCCAACGGGCTTTCCGACGATATCTGTTAAGGCGATCAGTGAAGCAGGCCTCTTATATGTATCGGCACAGCAAAGACGAGGACACACTGGCAGAAGGTGCCCCAGAGAAAGAAGGGTTGATTGCAGATAAAATGAATTCAATGTACGGGCTTTTGGCAACTCAGGCAGAAACTGAAGTGTCATCCGCAACAGCCCCACCTCTCAGCCTTGAGGCAGTCACTGATCCAAACACTGATCCCAGAGAGAGGGAGGGTGATGATCCTGGGAGAGGGAAAGAGGATGATCACAGACAAACTAAAGCGAGGGAGGATGATCCTGGAGAAACAAAGGAGAGGAAGGCCACCAAACGAGGCGTGATAGAGTCATTTGTATAATGCAGAGCATTCTTGACTGATGATCGCTTGCCATGTGGCCCTGAAAGACTTCTCTTGCTTCTTCCTCTCGTACACAAGGACCCTTCCGTAACTTGTGCTGGCGTGGGCTAACCACCTGCTATTGCCAGATGTCAGGTACTCCGCTCAACGTCTTAACTTTAGAAGGAGAGCCACTTGTGGATTCTGACTTTTCAAAGACATCATGATGTGCCAAAATATTTTTTTTCCTTAGGAGGTAAATGTGAATGATCTCTATTGCTGTGACATCTAATGTAGAATGTTCCAAGGCTGGTTCCAATGCTCATTTTCCCTTCTTGAGTTTTCAAGAAGCAGAATGGTGGGGAGCAGAATGGTGGGGAGAGAGGGGCAGAGATGCAAGCCTTCCTCACTTCAGCTCAGCCAGAATCAAGCTTGCGTTGCATATGCAGGACTGGCAGGCCACCTTAGAGGAGCTGAACTAGAGCGGTGTGTATATTCACAAGTAAGAATATTGATTCTGCCTTAAGAAGAGTTTGGTTCTATGGCCTGTGCATGTGTATTCTACATAAGGCATTCTGCTTGTCGTAAGAGGAGAAAAGAGCTTCTCAGCCCACTGAACCCTCACTTCTGTACCAGTGGAGATCCTTCTCAGCACACACGAAGAGACACAAGGCTTCTGAGATCTGAGCAGACATTAACCTCACACTTTCAAGCACCTTTAAGAGCTAGAAATTTGCTGCATTTTAAATGAAAGCTAAGGTCAGAAGGAGGCTGAATTCTGTGTCCGATCCAATTTCTTGAGCTCTGTGGTAGCATTGTGAAAATGCAGTTTATACGCAGCCCTGCACTTAACTAGTGGTGTGTATCAGGCACCATGAGATGTTTAGGCTGGGTGGAAGTTTGAGCTGTTGTTCTCCTTCGCTATGCATGTCTTGCAGACATTAGCAATGAACATTGCTGTCTGTACTGGTTCTTGGGCATTAACAGCTGCCTAGTCATCTCTAGCTTTAAAATTATTTCTTGATGTTATTTCCTAATAATAAACTGATCCACTTTGGGCTTAAGATTGTTTTCAGTGTGTGAAGGCAAGGGGGGTGTTGAAATAATGATTCAGTTTTGTGAACAAAAATATGCAATGTCTTATGAACTTCTGCCTTTTCCCTTTGAGCATTAGAAAGGATTTCAAAAAGTTTTGTTACAAGGAATTTAAAGTTCAATTAAGTCTTAACTATTTGTATGCTTAGTTTCTTTACAAAGAAAAAAGTGCAAGATCTGTTCTCAGGGTTTTAGTGTCAGCTTTTGGAACTTTTCTGACTTAATTCTCAACTCCATGGAACATTGTCAGATTCTGGGTTGTGCTTTTTCCATGCTTGCCATGTTGCTGTTTTCCTCTTTAGGGCACATCTAGACAGCTTCAGGCTACTAGACATGCTGCATTCTCTGACCCCCGCTCACAGTCCAGAAAAGTGTAGTGTTTTGCCTTTCCATCTGCTGATCTCTCTGCCAGTCTATACAGGGAAATAAAATCTGGAGTGAATGGAGTGTTCTGGAACCCTGAGAGTCACTCTGTCCTGGGACACTCTCCACTGTGGCATACTACATTGCAGAGTTAAAGCGGGGGAAACCGGGGTCTGGATTGTCCAGTAGGGCAGGCCCTGAACATATCACTCTGAAATAAATGGGGCATCTTTAAATGCAAAGGATTCTTGCACCTCTGTCCCCTACATTTGTGCAGAAGACAATTGTGTAGAAAGATGGTTTGCATGTCTGCTGTCTTGGAATCAGATTTTTAAAATCAGTACAAGCACAGGGGTATTAACAGAAGGCAGACAGGCATTCCCTCTTCTCTTGCCCAGCCTCTCCCTCACAATGTTAACAAGACACCTTGGATTTCCTTTTCCTGTGTCTCAATCTACCTCTGAGGCTGCCATTACTGTCCATTGTTGGAGACTGGATAACGGGCAAACAGGGTCATTGTCTCAATGTGGCTGTTTGAAGATGCAATCTCCCTAAAGCAAGGAATCTGCACGTTTTTGTGCGCTAAAAGTTTTATTTTCCTTTACTCACATATTTTATGTACTCTTTGGACAGGAATGGTTCCATTCCCATACCTAGAGAAAGGCTAATTTTTACTCTAGAGGGAATTAATGACTTCTTGAACAATTTCACAAGAACCAGCAAATATCTGATGGTGCCCAAATTTTGATGAATCATAATAACTGCCTGAAAGGGCTGAAGACTTTGAGCCCGTTCCCAAAATAAGGAGTGGGCAGCTACAGACATGCCTCCTTGGAGATGGAAATATCCTTGCCCTGACTGGGTCCAATGAACAGACCCTTGAACTCAGGAAGAACCAGTTGTGAGTTTCCAGTAGAACCCTAACCCCATGGTTCTTGGAACATCACAAAGCCACCTCTGCTCTTCTCCAGAGCAGGTTTTCCAGTTTTTTTAAACCTGATTTTATTAATAGCAATAAGGCATCAAGCAGTTACTAAAATAAACTTGCAAGTTTTTTGAAAAGTGTTTTTTTAAGCAGCCCATTGAAGCATAGATGGATGAGCATAAAGGAAGAGGAAACCAAGTGTTCAGCTTGGAGTCAGATGCTTGTGATGTGTTCGTGGCGCATATACGGGAGGTGGCTGCGTTCACTCTGCAGGAGAGAAAAATGCACCAGCTCCATAGGTACACCAAGCTTCATGCATAAGTTTGGAACTCACAGGGAACTCTTACAGACTTCCCCTACAAAACAGTGCCTTTATTACTCCATTGAAGGCTGTGCCCTCCCTCAACACACGCACACAGCTGGTTTGTTTGCACCCAGCATAGCAAATCTGCCGCATTGACGGCATTGACTAGGTCAGGATGCCTGTTCATGTGGTTGGGCCAGCCCCAGGTTCTGAATCCAAAAACAGGTTCTTGATGAGCAGCGCCTCAAGTTAATCCAAAACACATCCAACTTTATAATAATCTGGGGTTTTTTTTAATACAGATTTTTTTTAAAAAATGCTTTAAATTTTTGCAAGTGAATTCCAAATAAAAAAATATCCTGGAGAACTCTTTGTGTCGTAAATTCCCTTTACTAATAATAACAACTGCGCTTAGATACCGCTCTTCTAGACAGATTAGTGCCCCACTCAGAGCGGTGAACAAAGTCAGTGTTATTATTTCCTCAACCACTTAACCACTATGCTATAGCAGCTCACCACCACCACCGCCACCATCATCATCATCAGAAAAAAGCTACATGTCCCTGTCAGAACTGGTTCCATTGTGCACGTGCCTTTTGGGGAAAGAGAAAAAATGCTGCTAATAATATTTTGTTCATTGTTCCTGTCAAGTTCATCTTTCTCTCTGCTAAAGGTGATTTTTGACAACTCCCCCAAGCAGAGAGCTTTTAATTCTTCAGCAGCTCCTTTCAAGAAATGTTTTTGGGGTTAGCAAGTTGTTGGGGGTGCTTTTCCTTGCAAATGGCAGGACTGGGGCTTTCCTGCTGTCACTTGGCACACCTCAGTTTCATCTGCCAGGCAAGGGTCCCTCCACAAGATGTGTTGAGACATGGTTTCCAGCTGCGTTTACATGTGAACAACTGTGGAACGAGGACTCTGCTTTGTTTCAAATCGCCTCCGTTGTTTGTGCATATGTAACATTCTGTGATGAGAGAAGGCTTCACTCTGTAAGCTCATGTGATGTTTCCTTTGTACATTTCTTAAAATAAACTCTGTAAACGAGCAATTGTTACATTCAGAACTATTTGCCTCTTTTTTCACTAATTCACTTTTCCTCCCCTCCCTTTCCCTCCTCCTGCTTCATTTTTAAGAAGAGAAGTTCTGGGACTTAAACCTACCAGGGAGACACATCTTCTGGAATGGACGTTCTTTTCCCTTCCTTGGGACAAGAGCCAGTATGGTATAGTGGCTGGAGGATAGCCGGAGCCTTGGGTTCAAGTCCCCACTGTACTATGAAGCATGCTGGGTGTCCATAGGCCAGTTACTCTCAGCCTAATCTACCTTACAGGGTTATGGTGGCATAATTTGAAGCTAGAGTGAACCACAAGTAATATCCTCGGCTCTGTGGAGGAAGGACAGGGTAAAATTGTGATAGAGATTGTTGTAGTTTTTGGAGATGAAGCAGAGGAAAGGAAATTCACTTTTCTTTGTTATTTGGTTATGTCTTGGGTTGAATCCAGAAAAGTAGTTCGTGGCCTCAGTGCCAACTCAGTTTAAATCCAGCACTCTCCACATGCTCAGAGACCTTGTGTCCCTGATGCAAATGAAGCCCTGCTAGGTAGCATCTATCTGTTCAGCTCTTGAGTGCTGAGAAGGAAGGGCGTGGCACTAAGAGTGGGCTTTGGCTTCATTTCTGCACAATTCTGTTGCACCCACCTTCCAGACTACAATCCCCTGCCCTTAAGGCCAACTTGCCATTCATTTCCCTATTTTCCTTCCTCCAATATTCCAATACTGGCCATTTAATATATTTAACAAAAACTAACAACTTGGTCATCTTGCAGAAGACCTTAACAACAAACTAGAGAGCCAAGGTTGTATTGAGTGGATTTCTCATCAAATGATGAATGAAAGAGAAAAGATTGGGCTTCTCATAGAGGTTTGGCAAGGAACAAAACAGCATGCCCAAAACAGCACACCCTCTTTCAAAGCCCAACCTCAACAGCTTTGGGCACTGGCTTTTTGTGGTACCACTGGGAATTTTTTCAAGTTATTTGAGAGCTCTTTAAATGTAAATCAGGTTTGTTTTTAGAACCCCTCACACCCATGCCAGATCAGTAAATACATCCATGAGGTTCTGTTATTCCACTTGTGAGAACGGTTTGTTCCTGTAGCACATTTATATGTATGGGTTTCTCCTAGTGGAACATCATTTCCAGGCACTGGCACAAGAGGAAGAGCTCTGTATTTGGTCAGATGCCATGTTTGTTTGTTGGCCCAAAGATGATGGTGTGAAACCTGATTCTCTGATGAATAGTAATGGGTGATGAAAGGACTCACCTGAGAGCATGTCAAACTGACCCAATGGCAGGTTGCTTTGCTTAGTGAGTGTGAGCGGGGTCTGCCTTGCCATGGGCAAAATTCCTTTGGCATAATTCTGCATGCGGCGTGGTCTGCCTCGCCAAAGAACCACAGACATGGACCACCCAGAAAGCACACCCTTTGCTTAGCCCTAAAATGGGCCCATAGGGGGTTGTTCCTTTCATCAGAATATTCTGCATGGTAGGTCTGCTGCGGAAAGACCAAAGGTGGCTAAAACGATGTGCAGAGAGTGAAAAGGGGGGCATTTTAAAGCTGGGGAATTCACTATTACAGGAAGTGGTGACAGCCACAAACTTCAATGGGGCTAACAAAAGATCAGATAGAGTTATGGAGGACAGGTCTGTAAATGGTTAGGGGCCACGATAGCTAAACATAACCTCCATATTTAGAGGCAGATGAAAGGCTGCTCTGGGTGCAAACAACAGGGACAGGCTTACTGCCTTGCTTGACAGCTTCCTGGGGATCTGGCTGGCTACCGGTGAGAACAGACAAGATGCTTCCTTGATCTGATCCAGTCGTTTATTTTCTTGTTCACACGGCCACTCTGAGCTTTGCTTCTTGGGTGTGGCTAGCTGGTCGTGTGCTGTCACGGCCAAATACAGATTTCAGCAGGAGCAGGCCAGAAAAAGGAAATCTGTGACATTCTTGTTCGCTGACTCTTTACAGGCTCTCCAGCTAGTCAGGTGCTGGATTTCAAAGCACTTTCCCTAGAAGGGCCACCGTGCTTGTGCAGGTTGATTTTATTCCCCATCTCAAAGCCCCAGAAATTGGGGTAGAGGAGAGGCAGCCATTCTGATTGTCACCTTGTTCCTTGACAAAACTCTTCTGCCTTTAACAAACAGCCTGCCGATGAAGCAGCAGTCTGACAGAGGCCGTTTCCCCTGCACTGCTGAGAAAAACTCTGGAATCTGAGCTTCTACTACAGCTATTGAGGGCATAGGAGACCAGCCAGGAGAAAAGGGGGCAAACTGTCTCCCAACATTATTTATTAATTAATTTATTTATTTATTATATTAGATTTTCAGTCTACCCTCCCCACCAAGCAGGCTCAGGGCAAAGCACAACATTTTAATTTACATAAAAATACATAAAAGCAGATAAAAACATTACAATAAAATTTAAATCACTACATACAATAAAAACTTCTCCTCAAATGACAATGGAAGAGTTACTTCATTTCAGACATGGCCCATATATCCATATCTATAGATATATATAGGGTGGTGGACAGATCTTTTCAAGTCAAGTCAAGTATGGCCGGTGGGAGCCCAGCCTAGCCTCCGCCATATGCCTGGCGGAACATCTCTGTCTTACAGGCCCTACAAATTGCCATGTCCCCAGCATGCATTGGTCCTGCCTGACAAGCCACTCAACCGTAGCTCCCCAGCCACATGACACATTGCACCCGGTCCAAGGCCAAGCCCCCAAGGGGCTGCCCCCACACCGCTGTATTTACATAAGCAGGAAAAGGAGCCTCAGCTGAGGACGGGGCGGGGGGGGGGCCTCAACACTTTCTGTTTTTCAGGCTGAGGGAAGGCTGGTGGTGTTTTTGTCACGGCTGCAGGCAGGCGGACCTCAGTTGCTATACGTGCAGCCGGGTGTTTTTGTCAACCAGCAATGGCAACGACTTCTTTCCAGGTGTTGTGGGCCACGCTTTGGATCTGTTTGGTCACCTCAGGTAGGGGTTTGTCTGTTTCTTCATCCAAATAGGCTCATCTGCTGTTCTACAGGGTAGGGTGGTTTCGGCAAAAGAGTTTGTTTGCCTGTCTCAGGCCAAAGGCTGATTTCTACAAAAGGGAGATAGATGCTCAAGCCAAGTCCTGCCTGGATTCTCATGCTCACTGCGGTAGAAGGCCAGTTCTCCAACCCTGGACAGAAACTAGTGCTGGGTCCTGAAGGAGGTGAGGCAGATATTCTGCACGGGTTCAAAAGGGAAGCCGTCCAGGTAAGAGAGTTGGACCCCAGGTATGCTAAGCCCCAACATCTTCATTTTAACCAAAAATTGGACTCTGGTCCTCCTTTTGTGTTGCTCAGGAAGGGCTCCTCAGGCTCCACCCTGAGCCAAGGAGCTTTGTCCCTCTTGCTGACATTCATAGAAACAGGAAAGTGGAGGGAGGTGGGGTGTGCAGTGAGGTGGATCAGCACAGAACACAGTGTTTCCTGCTGCTCACTTCCTCTGCTCTGTGCGCAGAAGGTGGGCAGGGACACCTGTGCAGCAGGGCTGAGGGAGAGCATCAAGGCTCTGGCGTCCTCAGGGGCAGCTTTTAGAGTAAACAAGATAGTGCCCTGGGACTTTGGGCTTTGTGACCCAACAGCTATTTCAAGTCTGAATCTGACAATGCTTTGTTTCTAAAAATAATGAGCCCTGGGTAGAGGCTGCTTGGAGAGGGGAAAACATTCTGCACACGCCTCCAAGCACACTCAGTTTTGACATTATGTCCTTTAAAGCTAGAGCTGGGCAAATGAAGCAGGTTCTATGGCTGAGTGCTGTTCAATCTGGCAACCTGCTGAAGACCAGAGAACTGTTCAAGTGTAAAAATAATGATCTGTTTCTGCTCACCTGTTGCTTCTGCCTGCCCTCCAGGAAACAGAGGGCAGCCTACAAGCCCCACCTTTACTTATGAAAGGATCACCCATAGTCATTCAGTAAGCTTTGCAGCTGAAAAGCAATTCAAACTTGGATCTTAAGAGCCAAATTACGCATTACGTAGGTGATGCATGACTGGCTCTCAGGGCATTTTAAATTATTTATTTATTTATTCCTTGCCTTTCCCACAATAGGGGCCCAAAATGGCTTAAGTCCTTCTCCTCTCCTGCATTTTATCCTCACAATAACCCTGTGAGGTAGATTAGACTAAGTGTGTTACTGGCCCAAGGTCACCCAGTGAGCTTTCATGGCAGAGTGAGGATTCAAACCCAGGCCTCCTAGAATCTGATGCTACATTTTTACTGTAATTTAATTGTGGGGTGTGTTCAAATCTGGGATAATCAAGGAGGCTGGAACAACAACAGAAATAAATATATATCAAATTGTTGACGATAACTAAAAATATAAACTAAAAACACCAGTATGATGTTTAATAGGGACATATAGTTCAGATTAAAAGCTTCTTATAGTTGTACATATATGTACTAAAACCTTGTATAAACTTAAAATAAAATCATTAATATAATATATAAAGTTCAAGATGGAGTGCTGGATAGCTTAGATGTGTAGGCAAGTTTTTGTTTCATTTGTGTGTTTCATTTTGACCTGGCTATAAGGTAAATTTCCTGTCTTTCATTTTGTGATTTGATCCATTTCTTTTTTTAAAAAAAAATTAATTGGGATCCAGTTGACTGTATCTCTTTTTTGTAGATATATGGGCAAAATAAGGACACTTCCTATTATTATCAGTGCCTTGACTTCTTTTCATGATGCTCCGGGGTAGAATTCTAAGGAATCCACTCCATGTTATTTAATTTCATCTCAGCATTTATTAAAATGCACGTTTGATATTGGTTTTACACTCACTATTATGATATTAACCATCATACATCTTGTTTCCCGCCCATCTTTTTTTCCACTCCATTTCAGGTTCAGTATGTGCTAGGCGATGTATGTTTTATTTATGATGGGGTGCTGTCTTTAATATTTACGTACTATTGAGGAAGGCCTTTGGGCCAAAATTCATCTGGTTTTATTGGTTTTGTACATATGGCTATTAGTTATATTTTATGTATATAGAAGGCTTTAGTACGTTTATGTACAACCATATGATGCTTTTAATATAATCTATGTATTCCTCTTAAATTTCATACCGGTGTTTTTAGTTTATATTTTTAGTTATTTTTGACAGTCTTACATATATTTATTTCCATTGTTCCAACTTCCTTGGGTACCCTTAGTTTGCGAGGCTGTTGTTTTTCACTCCCCGTTTTTGTTATCTTTACCAGTGTGTTCAAATCTGATCAAAGCAGGTACAGCACAAAAAGTGTAGTTCAACTCCCCACCCCACCCCAAAAAATCCTGCGTGTAAAGAAAACGGCAGAAAAGTTTTATTTTTTTCATTCCAGCATTGAATAAATAAGCTCCTGTTCTCTACAAACATTTGATGTAAATTGCATTCTCTCTCTCACTTTGTCTACTAATGTTGCGAAAACTGAAGATAATTATCCCCTTCAGAGGAAAAAAAAAACAGCTTGTTTTGTTTTGATGCCAGAATTTTTTTAAAACATCAGAGAAGCAGAGGCATTATTTACAGTCTTGGAAGCACACCAGTTTTACACCGTGTGAATTAAGATTTTAGACAGACAGACTTTATTTAATTTATTTATTTATATCATGTATAGTCCACCTTTCTCCCTGAGACTCAAGGCGGATTACACAGTGTGAGATTAGTACAGTCAATTTCAAGGTCAAGGTCAATTTCTATAAGCAATGTAACCAGCACAAGCTAGACATTAAAACAGTTTAAAAGTTCATAAATAGATATACAAATATAAAAGTAGAAGTAAAACATACCATAGGTTAATTATTTACAGAGCCAGAGCACTTCCAGACTGCCATAAGCAATTTACGGTACTTATAGACCTGGACACAAAATCTCACTACCTGGCGTGTTGTCTGATGATTCCTATCAGACAAGAGGTAGTCAAGTTTAAGTTTGTTCGATCTGCCAGGGAACCTATTTGTGGACTAATAGTTTCTAATTGAATTTTCCTATGGTGTGGACAATTGAAAAAAATGCTCCATTGAATCAATTTCTCTTAAGTGTCAGGAGCAAAGCCTGAAAAAGTAAGGAGTTGCTTTGAACTTTCCTTCCAAAACAGCAGATGGCAAAATGCCATAGGGTAAAAAAACCCACAATTTTACAAAGGCACAGCATTAGTAAGACTCCAATACAGAGTTGAAGAAACGCTGAAACAGAAAATAAGCAATTCTAGGGCTGACATTAGACCACATGAAGCATAAGTAGCTCATAGGAGCAAATATTTAAGACAACAAGTAGTACGTAAGGCAACATGCTGGTGAAGTCTATGGTCCTTAATCATTAGCGAAGCATCTGAGACCTTCTCCCTACAATACAAAAGCCTTTTTAAATAAGTCGGTTTTGCATCATTTGCGGAAAGCTAGGAGAGTGGGGGGTCTCCTGACCACCTCAGGCAGGCCGTTCCACAGGGTAGGGGCTACCACAGAGAAAACCCGTGTACGGGCTGCTGTTGATTTCACCATGTGCAGGGTGGCACCTGCAGGAGACCCTGTTCAGATGAGCGAAGCTGTGGTGGAGGGACATAGGGAGGGAGGTGGTCCTGTAGGAATGCTGGGCCAAGGCTATGAAGAGTATGTGATAACCAATATCTTGAACTGAGCACAGTAGCTGATAGGTAGCCAATGGAGTGCCTGCAGAATGTGGGTGATGTTCATGCTCCTGCTCGTTCTTGATAGCAGCCGCACTACAGTGTTTTTGCACCAATTGGAATCTCCTAGTTAATTTGGATAGGAGACTTATTTATTTATTTATTTATTCTATTTCTAGCCCGCCCGCCCCACAGATAGGCTCAGGGCGGGTTACAGTAAAATGCTCAATGAGCATTAAAACATATAAAATACATTTAAAACCAGTGTCTGCACGGGTCAAACAAATTCCATCAAAAGTGGGGAGTACCATGTCCTTCAAGATCTCTGCCTTCTCAACAAGCATCAATTCCATCTTGTCTGGGTTCAATTTCAATTTGTTCATTTTTAGCCATTTCACTACAGCTGTCAGGCAGCAATCCAAGATTTCTACTGCATCCTGAAGGGACCTGGATAGCGTGATATAGAGTTGGGTGTCATCTGCATATTGGTGACATCCAACTCCATAGCTGCGAATGAGTTCTCCTAAAGGCTTTACCTAGAGGTTGAATAACATGGGAGATAAGACTGCACCCTACAGAACCCCACAAGAGATAGCTGAACTCTGACAGAAACCCTTTGAGTCCGTCCCATGAGAAACAATTTAAACCAGTCCAAAACACATCCTTTGATGCCCACTTCTGTCTGTAGATGCCTCAACAGGATGGCATGGCCTACAGTGTCAAAAGCTGCAGACAGATCCAGGAATAAAGAGGCAGGGCCTTTGTCTATATTTAGCCGGAGATCATCCTCTAATGCTACTAAAAGCTGTCTCTGTCCCATGCCCTGGTTGCTTTTACTTGTCCAACATTTTAATCATTTGCGTGCAAACCTGTAGAACACACTGGATTCTTCATCAGACAAAGGTGTTTGGAACAAAGCAAAAAAAAAGTCATGCAAATTTAGCAACTAATTCCTGTCACCTTCCAAGACTTACTGGATTCACATGGCCTCTCCCCCACAAAGCAGGATTATATTTGCAGTCATCTTGAAGAAGAGACCATAAGAATTTTGGTCTTCTAAATAGGATCCAGGAGGAGTTTGGTGACACATGGTTGCAAAATCTTGCTCCTTGTTCTTTTTCTGCTCTGTATAGGACTTCCTCCTGGCAGAGGTCCTATGCCTTTAACTGCTGTATGGTAGGAAGAAATTAAAGATGATTCCACTATGCAGAGCACAGTCTGAAAGCTAATGAGATCCATCTTTTTGCAGAAATAAGAGAGCATAATAAGAAATAGAAGTGACATTTCTGTTACAGCAACTGCGAACAGGGAAAACTTTGCCTGTTGGCTTTATGCTTGTGGAGTCGCAGTTGAAGGCACAGGAGCCCTGCCAAGCAAAAAGGTAGCAGCTCTGAAAGCAGTATTCATGGATTCAAACTGCACAAGCTTCCTCCTTATCCCCACAAGAGCAAACCAGTCACATTGGATTACAAAAGAGGGAACCGACAAAAATGAGGGTACTAGTCTGAAGGAAATTGAAAAAGATAATCAAGAGGGTCAAATCCCTCTAGGATGCTTGGAAGGTATTTAAAACCTCCCTAATCCAGGCCTAGAGAGAATGTACCCCTGAAGTTGGGGAAAGTACCACCAAGTGTACAAGGGCTGCCTCTGTGGTTAAAGGCCCAAGTCAAGGAAGCCATAAAAGGCAAAAAGGTTTCCTTTAAAAATAGATTTCCCCAAATAAGATGAACAGAATAGAGCACAGGATGACAAAGGAGTGAAAGGATTACTTTAAAATGCCAGAACCACTGCTTTTGGGAAAGGTGTCTGAAGAAGTGAATCAAAATAAGGCGGCAAGAGATTAAGTTCTAAGATAACACGGCTATCGGAAAGGCCGCCTCCCTTCCTCCTAATTCTGAGCACTGATCACAGCCACTTCAGCAATCAGGCAGGTGGGACACGTTTCCTTTTGTTTCGTGAGACTGAAAGCACTCCCTTTCCTAATGGCCTTAGCTTTCCAATCTCAGGTTCGCTCCAGGATGTACCCACACCCAAGTCATGAATTCCAGACTCAGCTTAAATAAAAATTAAGTTTAAAAATTTTTAAATAAAAATAAAAATAAAATTTTTAAATAAAAATAAAAATTTTTAAATAAAAATTAAGCTTAAAAAGTGTTTGCAAAAAGCATAAAGCACTCTTACACAGGCAACAGACATTGCTACATGATAAATTCTGCCTATTTAAAAACATGAGAGCTAGCAACCTAAGCATCTCTGTTTGGCATCCATTTGTTGTTTCTCTCACCTGTCCATTAGAATGGAGGCCCTCTCCCATGCCTCGCTGGTTCAGCATAGGGACATGCTGACATGATGAATGGCATGTAGCTTTCAGCTTCTCTCTGGCATACTTGCATCATGGTCAAGTGGAGCGCAAGTGAATGGCAAGTGAACAGGAAGGAATACACGTGAGACTGTTTCACTTGCCATTCAAGTGTAATTCATCACTTGTAGCTTGGCTCTCAGAGAGGACAAGAATGGGAATGGGGTGAGCTGAGAAGCCATCTTTTTCAGGACTCAGGGCATCACCCGACAACTCAAGAGCCAATCAGGGCTGAGCTGTTATTTAGCATTTCAGTTGTGTAAACACTAGGGAGTGAACATGGAGCCTCTCTGAGAATAGCCTCCCAAGGTCAAATCACTGGGGAACTCAGACTGCTCCACAGGTGTTACTAATCAGCCCAGCCACCACATATCTGAACTAGGCCAGAGGCTGACAACACTTACAATTCTGAACTTAAGTTCAGCCATTTTTACCAAAAAAACTGGCTTTGGGCTGTCAGTTTCTTTACAAGGGCAAATTAAAGACTGTTAAGTCTCTGGGTCCAGCAGGTGTATACACCTGAGGGTGAAAGAATTCAATTGTTGTTTTGCTAACCAGTGGGCCATTTCCACACGGCTTACCTTATTCTGCAAAATAGCGAAATCTCGTGAGAAGACGCTGTTATCGCGCGAGAAGACGCGATAACAGCGTCTTCTCACGAAGTTTCACGTGAGATTTCGCTATTTTGCAGAATAAGGTAAGCTGTGTGGAAACGGCCCATCATATGTACCTTGTTGCTAAGATCAGCCACTGTGCCAGACTATGGAGAATATCAAATGGTACACTGATTTTTAAAAAGGGATTCATAGGGGAAGCAGGAAAATTCCGACCAGTTACACTCACATCTGTTCCAGGTAAATCAGTAGAAACTGTTGTTTAAGGTAGGGTTACTAAACAAAAAGAGGAACAAAGCCTGCTGAGGGAAAATCAGCTTGGCCTGTGTAATAATAATAACAACATTCGATTTATATACCGCCCTTCAGGACAACTTAATGCCCACTCAGAGCGGTTTACAAAGTGTTATTATTACCCCACAACAATCACCCTGTGAGGTGGGTGGGGCTAAGAGAGCTCAAGAGAACTGTGACTCGCCCAAGGTCACCCAGCTGGCTTTGTGGAGGAGTGGGGAATCAAACCCCGCTCTCCAGATTAGAGTCCCGTGCTCTTAACCACTACACCAAACTGGCTGGAAGTCCTACCTCACCAGCCTTTTGGAGTTCTTGATCTGGTCAACAAGCACATGGATACATATATACCTGGACTTCCAAAAGCCTTTTAACAAAGTCCTTCATGAAATACTTGTGAATAAGCTTAGTAGTCATGGGATAAGAGGATGGGCCTTCTTATTGATTAAAAACTAGTTAACTGACAGGGAAAAAGAAAGTTGGAATAAATGGGCAGTTCTCACAATTGAGAGAAAAGAGCCACAGACTCTCACAAGGACTGGTATTGAGAGCAGTGCTATATAATTGGTTCATAAAGTGTTTGGAATCTGGGGGGGTTGGGTGACCGCTCTAGTGGTCAAGTTTGCAAATGATACCAAATTGTTCAGGATGTTGAAAACTAAAGTGGATTGTAAAAAGCTCCAGGAGGATCTAAATTGGGTGAGTGGGCAACAGCATGGCAAATGAAGTTCAGTGCTGGCAAATGTAAAATGATGTACATTGGAACAAAAAATCCTGACTTTAAATATACGTTGATGGAGTCAGAGCTGGCCAGGATAGGGGGAAAGAGATCTTGGAGTGGTGTGGAAAGCTCAATGAAAATGTTGACTTGGCGTGTGGCAGGAGTGAAAAAGGCAAACTCTGTGCTGGAGTACTGAAAATAGGATAGCTAATATTGTAATGCCCTTATATAGTTTGATGGTGCAGCCTCATTTGGAATACTGTGTGGAGTTCTGGTCACTATATCTCAAAGAGAATATTGCAGAGCTGGACAAAGTGCGAAAGAGGGCAACCAGAGTGATTAAGGGGCTGGAGCTCCTTAGCTCCAAATATTAGCGATTCTGGGATTTTCAGTTTAGGGGGGAAAAGACTACTAAGGGGGGTACATGATAGACACATTAAATTACATGTGCAGTAGATGAGTCGGAGAGATTCAGAAGGGCTTTTCTTATTATCTCCTTGTTGGCTTTCCTTCTCGCTCCCTTTCGAATGAGGGATGCCTCTGTTTAAAAATAATAATAAACCTTTTCTTTCTTTGCTATCACTTCTCCACCAATCCTAGTCAAACTTTGTATCTATATTTTCAGGGAAACCCTTCTTGTGAATGCTTCCCCAGACCAGTGCATATGGGAGGGGGCAGTAATAGGCATTCCTGGGCACTGGTTCTGTACTATCCAGCCCCTTTCTGCTCCTCTCCTGCTGGCTTCCTTTCTCATCCATGCCTGTCCCCCCCCTTTGCCATCTAGCCTAGTGTCCCTGGGCAGTTTCTCCAAAAGCCCAGCGGCTACTTCCCATTCCCGTGACTTCTATAAAGTCTCTCTATATGAGACCTCTTACACGAGGACACTCAAGTGAAGGGAGATGCAATGTTACCCAGGAAGCATAGTTTTAAAAGACAGAGGCTCTGTCAATTTCCCCTCTCTACAGAGAGGCAAAGATCTCTGTTCAGAGAGGGTTTGTTAATTTCCTCTTGGCCTCCCCAAAGGCTCTGTCAATTTCACCTCCCCATGTTTCTTCCTAACTTCTTCAAATATTACTTCAAATTCCTTCACATGTGTTTATTTTTATTTATGTATTTAAAACATGTTTATGCTGCCTTTTGAACCAAATTTCAGTTCTATGAGCTTATAGAGTGTCTGTTGCAGGTGTGAATGCTGAAGTAAGCAAAGGAGCCCCCCCCCCCCGCCCATGTGGCACAACAACTTCCTTTATGGATGAAAAAATATTCACTTGACACCTTCTATTCTGATCAACAAATGACACAAAAACATTGCAAGCTTTGAAGCTGTCCAGAAGTTTTCATCAGGCTGAATACTTAATAAACAAAAAGGGGAGCGAAAAAACAAGGTGTTTCTTGCCTCCTTTCTTAAATATTCAGCCTGCTGAAGAGTTTTGGAGAACTCAAAGCCTTGCGTCTTATTTGGTGCTATCTTCATTGGTCTTACTATTACAGAGCTTTTATTTTTGGGTCTTTCTTTGGACCAACACAGCTACCTGGAACTTCTAACTTATTTACGGCTGGTTTTGCAAATTATTTCTTTCTATTTTCTGCCCTGGAAATTTCTATGTCAAATGTTGAGTAAGTGAATTGTCTCTTTTCTGCTTCCTCTTCTCTGCTGTTAGAAAAGGGACTGTGAATAAAATAGGGTGGGAGGCTAAGGGGGGGGAGCATAATAGAGATTTATGAAATTGTGCATGGGATGGAGACAGTGGATAGATCATTCTTTCTTTTCTATAATGCCAGAACTCAGGGGCACCAAAAAAAAGGTGATGGGCAATAAATTCAGGAGGGAGAAGAGGAAATACTTCTTTACGCAACAAGTAAATTGTGGGGTCTGTTGCCAGTGGCGGTAGTGGTGGCTGCTAGCATAGATGGCTCGGAAAGGGGGTTAGACAGATTCATAGAGGAGGAGTCCATCAATGGCTATGAGCCAGGCTGAGCAAAGCGAACCTGCACAAGCAGAGTCAATACACCTCTGAATCCCAGTGCCAGGAGGCAGCCTCAGGGCAAGCTTTGGCCTCTGTGCATCGTTTGTTGGCCCTCTGGGGCAACTGATTGGCCCCTCTATGAAACAGGATGTGGGACTAGATGGGCCACTGGTCTGGTCCAGCAGAGCTCTTCTTATGTTCTTAACAACCTCCACAGGGTGTTCCAGTCCCAAAGGCTTTCTTTGGCATTGTTTTTAGTTACTTTACTGTCCTGTCAAAGTTGCAGCTCTGGAGCTCTATAAGATTTTTCCATTCCTACAGAGACTTGGGAGACTTTTTTTTTTAAAGGTACTCTAGAAAACACATTTTAAAATGGAACTGGGAGCATTTTAAAAATCTGGAATTAAATTTCAAAAATGTGTGAAAATTTTTTTTCCTGTTAGAAACTAAAGCCACTAGAAAGCCAGAGACATTCTCCCTCCTCATCTCCACTTGGTGGTGTGCATCTTTTCTTCGGCAGAATCACGTGTTGACCGTCTGAAGAACCCACGCTTCATTGCTGTCAGGTGGGGCTCCAGGGTCTCCTTCAGTTGTGGTTCCTCTTCTGTGGTAAACTGGTACAAAAAGATTGGTCAGGATCCGCGGCAATTGCTGGAGAACAGTTCCAGAGTCCTTGTGATCAATAACTCATCAGTGTCAACAATCAACATTGCTAAGCTCCAGCATACAGACAGTGGCATCTACTACTGTGAGAGCAGTGGATCAAATAAGAGTATGAGCATGCAGCAACACTGTGGCACCGAACTCAAGATCATGGGTAAATCTTAATCTTCTCCTAAAATCCCTCTCTTCCAAGGCCATGTGTATGCAGAATTCTGCCTTCTTTGGTAGGTCTGCAACCATACATTCCCAGGGAAAATATGACGTGCCTCTTGGATTTCATCAAATGGTGTTTAAAGGGTTATATAGAAGCCCAGGGTGATTAGGTACATTCCTGGATCACGTGCAGTTGTGCTGCATCATCAGTTTTGTAGTCCAGTGTAAATCATACCTAGAGAACTGTGCGGTTTCAGTGATGGAAATGAAAATTATAACCACATCTGGATGCATCTGAAAGTTCAGTTGCCCCAGTAAAACAGCCCAATGTGATAGGGTGTTAGAACAAAGAACTGAGATGAATCTGGATTTTCTTTTTTAAGGCATTAGCACCTATCAACAAGTGCAAGATCGGAACACCATGAAAGACACCATCATTTTGATCCAGTCCATTCTTCTTTTCATGTTTGTCAGCTTCCCTGTGTTCATGATCCTGGGGAAGGTGAGTATGTTGAGAGTTTCCACTGAAGTGCCACTTTTAATGCTGCTAGCGCTTGGAATGGAACATACAAACTGCTGCTGTGTTACAGTTATGTTCATTGGTCTGAAGTATTCAATAATATTTAATGCCCCAAATATAAAAATGGGGATATATAATAAAGCACAACCACTACCAATAATGTGACAAATACATCTGCCCAGACTCAGCCCGTCATCACTGCAGCCTGACCTAGCATCCCTTCTCCAGTGACTGCAAAGCTGGGCTTAAGCTATTCACAGTGGAGAGCTGAGTCCACAAAGGTAGGGGAACAAGCAAGCTTTCCTCTCCACTTTCCCTGGAACCTCCATGATCAGTCCTCCAGGGCAGCACTTTGCTCTGTGACAAGCAGGGCATTGCAACCGTACTTGAGAAAAAAGATCAGACACTATGACTGAGCTGGGAGGTGGCATGCAAGGGCTTTAGTGAAGCTACAGTTTCCGCCCCAGGAAAATATAGAATTTTATTCACACACACACACACACCATGGTCCCAGATTGTTGCATAATGAAAACTGGTATTCTCTGTTAGGAAGAAAAAGATCCCTTGCCAGGTGCAGCGTGTGTGAAAGGGAAAATTGACTGTGTCCACATAGAGCAGGAAAGGCACCCTCTTGGGCAGGTAGCAGTGGACCTAGTGGGAGAGGGCATGGATAGCATCCACACACTCCATCCCTGTGTCACTCACTCCTCCTATCCAGCTTGCCCCCTCCCTTCACTTCGTCCTGTTGGCACAGAAGCACTACCAAGACAACTGCATACCTCGACATGCTCAGCAACTCCCCCTTTTCCACCTGATCCACTGCGGTTTTATTTTGCTCTGGCTCAAAGGAGAATGTCCTGTGAGCCCCATGGGTTGCGCACAGAGTATGATGTCATATGGGGGGCTCCTGCTGTCCACTTGGTGTGTGTGTGAGAGTAACCCTGTGAGGAAGCAGCCGCTGTTCAACAACCAGTCTGATTTCTGAGGCTGAAGACAGATAATAGTTTTTAAAAGACTTGGAATTGGTTTGAAAGAAGCTCCTCTTCTTTTGGCATGTGCATATATTCCTTTCATCTCAGGATCACCTTTGGTCAAACAGGTTTTCAGGACTGATTCTAAACTATATTTGGGGCTGCCCATGAGAAATTTTTAGGAAACTTCAACTGGTGCAGCATGCTGCAGCCAGCATACTAACTGGAGTGGGTTGCAGGGACCATATCACTCCAGTCTTGGCCCATCTACACTGGCTCCCAATTGGTTTCCAGGCACGTTTTAAGGTATTGGTGTAGACACTTTACAACTTTATATGGTTTGGGACCAACACATCACATTATGAACCTACCCAACCACTACAGTCGCCTTTGGAGGCTCTTCTTTGAGTACCCCCACCTTTATAGGGCCAAGCGACAAGTGACGAATTACACTTGAATGGCAAGTGAACAGACTCGTGTATTCCTCCCTATTCACTTGTGCTCCACTTGCACTCCTCTCAATCACAATTGAGTGGAGTGAAAGTGGAGCGCAAGTGAACAGGGAGGAATACATATGAGTCTGTTCACTTGCCATTCAGGTGTAATTTGTCACTTGTCGCTTGGCCCTGAGATTTGGTGGTTGGTGACCTGGAAAAAGGCTTCTCAATAGTAGCACCAACATTCTGGAACTCTCCCCCAGGGAGACTCTTCTGTCCCCTTCCACCAGTGAGTGAAGATTTGCTTTGTTTTATTCAGGGCTTTTTTTCTGGGAAAAGAGGTGGTGGAACTCAGTGGGTTGCCCTCGGAGAAAATCATCACATGGCTGGTGGCCCCACCCCGATCTCCAGACAGAGGGGAGCTTAGATGGCCCTCCGCACTGGTGGGCCCCTCTGAGCTCCCCTCTGTCTGGAGATCAGGGGGCGGGGCCACCAGCCATGCGACCATTTTCAAGAGGTTCCGGAACTCCGTTCCACCGCGTTTCTGCTGAAAAAAAGCCCTGGTTTTATTTCATGTTCCTCAGTGAGTCCTCCTTCGTACCCAATTTTTTAATTGTTTTAAAAGTTTTAATTGTTGTTTTTAAGTCTTTGTATGTTTATTAGCTGTAGTTTAAAACTGTTTTAAAGAAATGATGTTGTTTTGGTTTAGTTTCAATTGTTTTAAAATGTAACATTAGCCACCTTGGTGGACCTTATGAGGGCAGAAAACGGGATATAAATTTTGTTAACTAAATAAATAAACACAAGTTTTCAAAAATCTCCTATTAGAGCAGGAGTGTGGGATGAGGGCACACACTGTGAGTAGCAGTCACTTGTTCAAATCACCTTCTGAGCTCTCTGAGGAAATAAAAAATGATAGACCTTCTACCTTTAGCCCACCAGTTGTTTACATTTCTTTTGTCCATCTGTGGAGAATTTCAAGACTTTCCTAAAGTGTCAGTGGGACTCTAAAACGGAACCAGCAGGTACTGAAAGGAAGAGGAATGCTTGGCTAAGAAATCTCAGGCAGGCAATAAGCAACTTGGGATGTGGTTCTAATCCCCTTTCTCTTTTTAGGGTGATGGTAAGGAAGCCCCCGGTGAGGACCACACTTATGAGGTGAGCAACAATAAAATGGTTAGACTGCCAAACTAGAATCTGGGAGATCTGGGTTCAAATCCCCACTCTGCTATGAAGCTTGCTGGGTGACCACATGGGCCTGTCACATACTCTGACCACTTCACATGTTACAGAGTCCATGTGGCCAGGCACAAAGACTTTTGATCAGATGTGCTCTGGGAGTTTTGTGCTTCCCCGGTGCTCATGGGCCTGATTCAGATTGGGACTGTGTGGAGAAAGGGGGCTTAAGCTTGCCCCACATCATTTTCCTGACCTGAAATGACCCCAGGCAGCCACTGTATGCTCAAGAGAAAGTGACATATACCGGTGGCTGCTCATAAGTTTTCCCAAGAGGGCAAACAGCTGGCTCTCCAGGGCAATTTCAAATTAGAGGGATGGCATGGTGGGGGTTAAGCCCCCTCTCCACAACTGCTAAGTCTCCATACAAGTCAGCTTCCTCTCCATAGTCTTCAATTTCATTTCAGAATGTGTTTGGTCAAGGAATCCTCCAGGAGACTTTACAGGGGCTATGATGGCTTTGTAAAGTGTGGCTTAAGCCTCAGCTGAGGGTTCTTGGGAGGATAAATGTGGAGAGAGGAGAGTTAGGCTGCCCTGAGTTTTTTTGAGAGAAGTAGAGGGTTAAATGGGCTTGTCAGATAGACTGATTTTCAGAACCGCCAAGCAATTTTTTGTTGGCAGAGAAGCAGGGCTTTTTTTCTGGGAAAAGAGGTGGTAGAACTCAGTGGGTTGCCCTCGGAGAAAATGGTCACATGGCTGGTGGCCCTGCCCCCTGCTCTCCTGACAGAGGGGAGTTTAGATTGCCCCCTACGCTGTGGCGCAGGGGGCAATCTAAACTTCCCTCTGTCTGGAGATCAGGGGGTGGGGCCACCAGCCATGTGACCATTTCCAAGAGGTTCCGGAACTCCGTTCCACCGCGTTCCAGCTGAAAAAAAGCCCTGCAGAGAAGGAAGTTGCAAAAAGGTAAGCGAGGTAGAGACATAGGAGGCCTGGCTCCAAGCTGTTGGTGAGAGTGGCTATAGGGAAAGGCTTGTCTCAGCAATGCAAGGGACTAGAGACTCACTTTGTTTTAAAAATGAAAGCTGGAATGTACAGAACTTGGTACACAGATTGTTATAGTGTTACGACGATTCCATTGCCAATTTTCAAAACAAATCCCCCCAAAAGTGGTGTGTTGAGGGGAGGGGGTGGCTGGGGACTGGAGCAGGGAAACTATGGAAAAACCTGCCATATGGAAACCCCATTGCCACTGCACTTTATCAGCAGACAGAGCAGCATCTGAACAGCATCTAAACGGGGCCTTCTGTAGGTGCCACATTGCTTGGATCCAGCAGCTTAGGTTTTGGAAGGCTGGTTTTGTGTAATTCACAGAGTAGTTCAGGATTGCAAAGGGCTTTGTTTGTTTGTTTATGTTTTCTGTAATGTTTCTCACCAAGAGCTGTAAGTCAATATGACTAGTAATTTGGACAAAGCATTTTGCTTTGGTCTCTCCACCTGAACCCTTAAAAAGCTTTCCTTAATAGCAAGCAACTACTAACACCATCCGTGAAATCATTTGGGAGGTGGGATTTCACTGCAGGAAGTCTTCAGTCCCGCTGTGTTCTTCCTCAGGGCCTGGCTGTGGAACTGGCCGATACCTATGAAGACATTGGTACCTACCAGGACAGAGCAGAAAAGTGGGACCTTGGAGAGCACCCAAGTGAAGAGTGATGCCTTCTGCAGATTCCTGCTCTGGGCATGACCCAGTGTGAGTTTGCCCTTGGATGTTAGAAACTGCCTCCTGGTTCCTGGAGACACTCTGGGGAGACCACTTGGTGCTGGCGCTCTCTCTCTCTCTCTCTCTGTGCCTTGCTCGCTTGCCTATCTATCTTCAGCTCAACTGGACAGCTTCAGCACCTGCGATGCTCTGGATTGGGGGTTAATGTTCACAATGGGGGGCGGGATGGACTCAATTCAAGATGAAGAAAGAGAAATGGGGGGTGCAGATTTCAGACTGCAGAGGGATTTGAAGGCAGGAAGGAATTTCTGGCAAATTCATCTAGCTTGGCTTTTCTTGCAAACAAAAAGGGCATTCTTTTAATTTAGTTTTACCTTCTCCATTTCCAAGTATGGAAGGACACAAACAGGCCCTGTATCTTCTTGGTGATTTTTAAAGAGGCTAAATTTATATGTTAATTTGTAAAATCCAATATTTCTAAACTTAATTCTTCTAAAATCTTCTAAGTCCAGACATGACAAAGAAGATCAGGACTCCCTGTCCTCCAAAAACAGCAAATGGTTTGCACAGGGAGCCCCAAATCACAGAGAGGGGAGATATTTAACCCTTCATTCCTTGGCTCCCTATGCTGGTATTAGTATTTCAATGTAAAAAGGAGCAGCCTTTTTTAAAAACCCTCTTTTTCCCCTTTAAAACACTACTAGCAGTGCAAGGAACCTACTTTTGGTTAGTAGGTTGAATCCCCTTACAGTTTGGTTACCTTTCACAGACTGATAAAGATACGTGATCTCCATCTTGTTTGGTTGTGGATGAAACTGTAAGATTTATATTGCCCTCCGAGGAAGAGTTGCATCCTTCTAAATTCATTGACTTCAAAGGTCTTATGCAGGTTTAAATTCTGCTTTGGATGGCACTGTTCAAACAGTTTAAAGAAAACTGAGCTTAAGAGTTTCAGGTGGATAGCCATGTTAGTCTATAGTAGCAGAATAAAATTAATGTCCATTAGCAACTTAGGGTGGAAAAGTACTTAGGGACACTCATGCAGGATTGTATGTGTAGTTCTCAGTTCATGTGCAGGCTGTTCTTGCTCTGTGCACATGAATGCTGCTTTCATGGAGCTCCCCAAGTATTGTAGGCTTTTTTGACTGGCCAATTTGCATTTCTTTAAGGTGTGAGAAAGTGTTGAGATCTGCATTTCAATGAATGGATGTGGCGGAAAGTGGGATACTTTTAGCAGTTGAGAAGGAACTGATATAGAATGTGTGAATGTATTCACACAGAGCAAATTGAAGTGTGACTGTGCACAGAGTGCATGGGAAGTTTAGGGGCAGGGGGGGTATGTGAAATGGGATTCACTTGAGCATCCCTAGGTACTTAGTAACATGTATTTCCACCCTTAGAGACCCACAAAATTTTCCTGGGTATAAGTTTTTGCATGTCAAAGCTTACATCATCAGATACAAATTAGAATGAAAATCCATCTTTAAGAATATAAGAATGTGGAATTTGCCAACCTGCTTCCTAATATTTGTGCCCTTAAATTTCACCAGCAATACCTGAAGTACGAGGCCCAGTCTAACAAGAAGTACAAAGCCACAGTTCCAATGAGGCTCATGCAGGAGAACTTCCCGGTCGATTTCATCCTTAACATTATTTTACAAGCAATCTTTGAAATCTTTCAAACTTGAAAAAAAAATGTATTGTCGAAGGCTTTCATGGCCAGAGAACGATGGTTGTTGTGGGTTTTCCGGGCTGTATTGCCGTGGTCTTGGCATTGTAGTTCCTGACGTTTTGCCAGCAGCTGTAGCTGGCTTCTTCAGAGGTGTAGCACCAAAAGACAGAGATCTCTCAGTGTCACACAGAGATCTCACAGTGTCTCTGCCTGTGACACTGAGAGATCTCTGTCTTTTGGTGCTACACCTCTGAAGATGCCAGCCACAGCTGCTGGCGAAACGTCAGGAACTACAATGCCAAGACCACGGCAATACAGCCCGGAAAACCCACAACAACCATTGAAAAAAAAAAGATTTCTAGTACTGAAATTTTTGTGGAATTTTTGTTAATGTGAATCTTCATTTCAGCTCACAGCTGGTAAGCATTATGTTCCATAGATCAAAGTCTCATCAAAATTTCAAGCAGCTGTTTATCAGAACAGCTTTATATATATTAAGGCCTCACTACATGGGAAGAGCAGAAAGCTGCTGATTCCGGGCAAAGTGTGTTTAGAACCTTCATCGTGGAGGAAATGGAGGTTGGCATATACTACTGACAGCTTGTTAAATGCAATCCTCTTTTCCTTCTTCCCTTTGCAATATTCGGTGGCTGTTTTGCGAGCGATCTTTGTGCACCCCTCCACTAAAGTAGTAGAAGAATTACTCGTAAATCCTTTGTGAAGCAGGCAACTTGGTGCTTATTTTGAGCAGAGCCCCCACCTGCCCTTTGCAACGGAATCCTTCCCAACCTTCAGATCATCTCCCACTGGACTGGAGCAGGGGCTTCACTGGCTGGGAAGCCTCCATTTCTAGCAGCACTCCTCCTTTGGCAAAAGATCGGCTCCTATGATTCCAGAATTTCTCTCCCTGGAGATTTACTATTCAAAGGCTACACAAGCACCTGCATGACCTGCTCAGCCTCAGCTCACATAGGACAAAGACCATGTAGCAGACATCTGGACTGTCAACTAGACATGTGCTGGTAGTGCAAAGGCAGGCTACCCTTGGAAGGCAGGGGGACTGGCAAACCTCCCCTTTTGCAAACCAAGGCTGGAAGCTTCAAAACAGGAAGAAATGCAACAGGTGCTATTTTCTTCAAAACAGGAAGAAATGCAACAGGTGCTATTTTCCTCAGCACGAGCTTAATTTGCTGCCATTTCTTTCTATCACACAGTTTATTCAAAGGATTGGAGCCCAGAAAAAGGTGGCTCTTTGCTTTCCAAAATCACACCCTACCCTCCAGAAACCACAGAAGATAGTGGTATAACATACTATGCTGCAGAAACACACACACACACACACAGAGCTTTGGATCCCTCTCTGGAAATGAAATTACATCCATTCCAAGAATCCTGTTGTACAGTTTTTCAGTGGTGAAATGGAAACTGACCCAAATTCATCATGAAAAGAATTTTCCATCTCTGGGTCCAATCAGAAGCTCAGATGGGTTAACCAGGGCTAGGCCTATTTGGCCCCATACTTGTTTTTGCTGTTTGCAACCTTCAAACAGGCAATGAAGCTGCCCCAGGAAACCCCAAAGCTCAGTGAGGGAGGAAAAACCAGGAAAGTAAATGTGTTTATTTGTTTGATCGAACATTTCTAGACTGCCTTTCCCCAGTAACATAAAGCCCAAAGCAGCTTATACAAACATGACTAATACAAGTATTTCCTGCAATAAATATCTGAACCAAACAATATCACAACTTTAATTGCACAAGAATCTACTGCAGATGCAGCACCAGCTTCAGGAGTGAAAGTTATAGAAAACATATATACATATTGTCTCTCAGAGAAGAAGGCTGCCCCAGAAGATAGGAGGGACTGCTTCTGCCCCTTTTTTGCCTGTACATGCTTATGTTTACCCATGATCATCATAAAATGTTATGCCTAAACCACATTAAGAAACTAAGGACATAAAAATAGCAGTCCAGTTGAGGTTACTTTTTATCTAGGTACATTTGTGACATATGCATATAACAACAACATGGACTTCAGCCTCATAACAAAGAGAAGAGTGCAAAACATCTGGTGGCTGTCTAAAGCCATTGCGTCTGGGGAGAAGGGGCTGCCTCTGATCCCTAATCCCCCCCTTTGCCCTCATGTTCTGAATGCCCACCCCCAGATTTACAGATTTCCCCCCAGGGGAATGTATGATCCTTATTATCACAGCTGTTTTAAAACAATACACTCTAATATGATGTAACTAAAGGCCTTTACAGACAGAGCTCTCCCTTGCAGGCTCTGTGAAACAGAAGGCAACTACAGAGTACTGGAGTCACCACCAAAAAAGCTCTGCCCTCTAACCTCCCTATAGGAGGGCATAGTAGGAAGCCACTGAGAGGCCAGAGAGAGCTCACATGACATGAGGCCAGAGCAAAAGACCAACTGAAAACAGCATCCGTAGAATTCACAACAGTATCTAGAAATGTGATTATCCCAATGTAGCTTTGAGATCTTAAATGTTTTCATGGGGCCATTGATACTTTCCCAAAGAGGCACTAAGGGTATAACCATAACTCCAAGCATTAGCCAAAGCCAGGGTGGGCTAGTAGTTGGATAGCAGCAATAATGTGTGTAGGATGTATAATGTTGGACTGTGGATTTCCACCCTTTTTCCCTGGCAGGGCTCTGAGCTTTGTATGTCTGCAAAGCAGAAAGGAATTCATCAAGTGAAGCTTTTCATACTGAGGAAAGTGACACCTGTTGAATGCATCTGGCCAGAAAGCTGGTCAAGAGGTCTGCTGCAACAGAATTCAGAACTTCCCCTGCCACACACCACCACAGCTTCCGCCCTACAGTTCCCGTTCATCCTATAGAGTTTGGTTTCCTTTTCTCCAGTTGTCACTTACCCTTTCATATAATTCAGCAATTTTTCAAAGGAAGCACATACCGGCAGGTGGGGGTTGAACACTTGGGAAGATAGGAAATGGACTCTGTATGCACTCAGAGGAACTCTGCTGAGGCTTAACACGACCTAGTGCTGAGCTCTGGTGCTGAAAGGCGATTCTGGGGCTAGCCGAAGATCAGCTGTGGTTCAAACAAAATTGTTGGTTCCCAGCATACCTCCCCCAATCCTGTTTTGCTGGCTGTGGGATCTCTCAGGTGGTTGCAGGGGAAGAGTCTCTGCTGGGGTTCACTTCCCATAGCTGTGGCTGGTTTGAGGCTTCTGTTCCCTCTCCCCTTCCTCCAGCCGGCCTTTCCTGGCACATATGAAAATAAAATGGTCATGCATTGCACATGGGAGAAATGGCTGGCTGTTTGCTTAAGCTTCACTCACCTGATAATGATCCGCTCCATGGAAATTACATGCCACCCACACTGTCCTCCCCCTCTTGCCTGAAATAAGATACCATGTGAGTGCATGATGAGATTCAATCAGAAGTCATAGATGCAAGGAAGCAGATGGACAGGGTCTCCAAGCAGATGGGAGGGCAGCAACGGAGCACCCCCAGCACACAGAGGACTTTGAGTCGGAGGTGGTATGGGGTCGTGGGCACTTTTAGGAAAGGAGCTGGACGGTCTGGCAGATTTAAAATGTTGCTTTTCATTGTGCCTTGGAAAGCGGGGAAGGGCAGCTGACAGCCCGTGGGCATGATGAATTCTCAGAAGAAATTACTTAGGACACCCAGTAGCCCAAACAAATTTGAGTCAAGAGGCAGTGAGAATTTTGCCTACCTCTTTTCGTTTGTCAAATGCCCAGCAAGCACTTCACACGCATTGTGTTCTAGTGTTCTTTCCTGGCCATTCTGAAAAGGGAAAGTGTCACTGCTAACGTGACTCTTCACTTCCCTTGTGCCCCCCACCCCACCCCAGGATGGGGTTGCCCACCCCATGGGAGTCCATTTGCTAGGAAGACAATTATATTAGGGATTCAGTTTCTACCATTTATGAGCAGGCTGAGATCTTCTGGCTGGCTTCTACAGTGGCCCCTCAGAAGATAGAGGAAAAGACGTACACAGGAGAAAACAGACAGGGGTCTGAAATCCATGCTGGTGGCAATTAGACTGGCATTTCTGTGCTTTCAACTTTTCTGGGTTTTCACTTTGTTTCTTTCAATAGATTGTGTTATTCCTTTTAAGGCTCTTTAGTTTGCCATCTTGCACACCATTTTCCCTAAGCAGAACCTTGTGTGGAAAGTTGGACAAGAGCGTCAATAAAGAAACCTGGACAACATACAAGTTTCTTCCCTTTTCTTTCTGCCCCGCTGCTGGAGAAGGGAGCTCTGCCTCCCAAGTGGGCAACTCAGCTGCTTCTGCTTTCCCCCAACTTATATCTCACCTGTTGGATTCCTGCTGGATACCTGGCACAAGGACTAGGGGATCACAATTGTAAGTGTTGGCTTGTCATAAGAAGCTTCATGACTGGCTTGAGTGCATCTGCATAGCAAATTGCCCAGGCTGTTTGGCGCTTCAAATGCATGTGGGAACAATGGCCCTTTTCTCCAGGTCTAATAGGAAACATGCTGGTGATATGTCCACAGCACCATTCTCCTTCTTCTTCCTTGCTCTCTGCACAGCTCCACCTGCTTTGAGAACAGGCAGGAGATCAACACAGGGTGACATCTTCAAGAGGAAAGAGGAGCTCTAGGCATGCTCAGTGGTACCCTAGTCTTTTTTTTGTCACATGAGTCGGAATGGAATTCAGATCCCGAGCTGAGCCCAGGTTAAAATTTAGTCCTGACTACATTTTACAAAGTTCAGCTATCAAGTGAGCATGCTCCACTATGTCAGCTAGCACCTATTTGCACAGTTAAAGGGTGTCATGTTATTAAGCTGCCTGATCCCAGGCAAGACAAAAGTAATGCTGGTTGGGAAGCCAGAGATCTTGAAGGACCTTGTCGTGCAAAACTCGCACGAGAAAACGCAATATTTCGCATTTTCCCTGCAACATGGCGCGACGTTCTGGAGGCAGGTAAGCCGTCTGGAAATGGCCATGGCCCCCTACCTTGACATGGCTGATCTGGCCACCTGGATCCATGCCATGGTAATATTGAGACTAGAGTACTGTAATATATGCTACGTAGTTCTCCCCTCAAAGTCAATTGGGACACTTCAGTTGTCAGCCCAGTAAGGACCTTCATATGTACAAGCCAAAGGGGCCAAATCTGAAAGGAAAAGCAAAGCTTTTAATGCATTAAGAATGGGGAGAAACATTCCAAGTTTTTCCTGAAATGACTAAGTTGCTCACAAAGATTATATACAGTTTAAGTCTACATTGGAAGGTTACAAAAAAAAGTAATGATTACTCAGTAATGATTACACACTCCTACACATTCCGTATAAATATAGTAGTTATACACAAACTACAACATCTTACTTCATCTGGTTAATACATCAACTACAAACTCCTACTTCATTACTTGAAGGAAGAACAAGTTTCCCTTCATCTAATATTCTGTACCAAATAGCTATGTTTTAAAGTACAAAGACTTATTTGATCTTTATTTAGAGTCTCACTTGACCTTTATTATATTTGATCTTATTTGTCAGTTCTTGAGGAAAAACGACCTGGACCAGTTTTTCGGCTGGTCAGCATCTTCCTTCTACCCAGAAGCCTTTATGGCCTCTACTGAAAAAGTGAATTATTCAGAAGGGGTTTTTTTTCATTCAGGTAGTAGGGCTGTATTGTAAGATAATGGTGCAGAAAGAAGTTTGGTAAAAGGACAGGGCCTATAAACTATACTACTACGTATTGTCTGTTGATGTAAGTTTGTTTGTACTGTTTGTACTGTTTAATTGCCTGTGCTTTGTTTCAGCAATACTTTAGCTCTGTGTCAGATTTCTGCTTGTTTTCAAAGGTTATGCTATCCGAATCCTATTGCATTGTTTATTAGATGTCCCATTGACTTACATTATGTAATCCACCGTGTCAGTGAAAAAGATGGTCTATAAATAAAGTAAATAAATACAAGCCTCAGCTTCGGTTTTTCTGCTTCTCCAGGATGTAAAAAGTGGATCAGGCAGAGGTACATCTAGTCCAGCCCCCTCTCTCCATCAATAGACACCCAGGGGCACCCAGGAACAAAGAAGTGAGGCACGGTGTTAACAGCTGTCCCTTCCTGTAGGCCTCCAGTTCTCCAGCCAAGTCATGCAAGCAACTGCTTGTGTCAGCGCAGTGAGGAGGACACCAATTCACCACAGAGGCTCGGCTGGCTTCAGCCTGCAGTGCTACAGCAAGTGACCAGCAAGCATCCCCTCCTGGGCCTGCGCCAGGTCCAAGCCCAGGCCCTGTGATAATGGGGCCCCAAAGAGGATGGATCTACCTTAGTTGGGGCAACAAAATAGCTCTGGTCCCCAGTATCTGTCATTGAGGTGTACTGCTTCTGAACAAGGAGGTTCCACTTAACCATTGATGGGCCCATCCCCCATATATTTGTCTTTTTTAAAGCTAGTGGCCACACCATCCCTAGCTTTAAAATCCATCATTTTAAATTTGTATTATGTGAAGAAAAAAAGCTTCCTTTTGCTCATCCTGAACCTTCTACCATTTTGAGATAACACTTTTCCTCCATCTATTCTTTTCACATCATGAACAACCTTCTAAGCCTCTAAGGGGTACCCCAAACTTCACTGTAGGAAAGATAGTCCAACCCCATGTAATTTGAATGGTCTTTTATAGTACTATCTCCAGCACTGAGCGTGACCGGGTGTCCTGCAAGATTTTGTAAGGAAATGGAGGCAGGCGTTCTGGTTTGGGAAATGTCACCAATGGAGAGATTTTTAACTCCTTCCCCCATGTAGTCTTTTCTCAATCCAGACCGTTCCCCCTCCCAACTGCCATTTGCCATTGCAGAGGAAAACATTCAAGGATATATATCCATTTTCCTCTGTGGGACCAACAGCAACCTCAGGGGAGGTTTAGATCAGGGAAATGGCATGGGAGGACAACACCCCTAATTCCTTGACCCAAGGTCAGATTTAAGGATAAATCAGATCAGGGATTTTTTCTGGGAAAAGAGGTGGTGGAACTCAGTGGGTGGCCAGCACAAGGGGCAACTCTTGGCAGAAGGTAGTGCCCCTGGTACCACATGCGCATGCGCAAAGTGCGTGCATGCTCCCAGGACTGCACAATGATGTCACTTTGGCTCAGCTGGAACAAAGGGGAGTTTTTAAAAGTTTAAATCACCCTTGGCAAAAATGTTCACATGGCTGGTGACTCCGCTCCCTGGTCTACAGACAGAGGGGAGTTTAGTGTTGCCAGCGGCGCAGAGGGCAATCTAAATTCCCCTCTGTCTGTAGCTCAGGGGGCGGGGCCACCAGCCATGTGACCATTTTCAAGAGGTGCCGGAACTCTGTTCCACTGCGTTTCAGCTGAAAAAAAGCCCTGAATCAGCTTCAGTGTAGGCATTCTCTTACTGAGGGGACGATACCTCTAAATAAAATTAAAATGGTTCAAATTGCTGGGGCAGCCAAGCAAAGGAGGTAAACCAGTTACAGGATCCCTTCTGCATGCTTCCTGGTTTTGCAATCGTGAACATATTTTAATTGAAATTATTGTACAGTGATTTTAGTCAGATGATATTTTTCTTTGTGCCTTCCCATTGTACATATGTAAAAACAAATCTTTCCTGTTTACACCTTCTACAAACGTAGTAGAATATTCTTTCCATTGTATGGAGCTTCAACATGTCATCATCTAGCCCAATATGCCCCCTGCCATGGAGCCAGTTTTCACTTTTTATGAAAACGTTGACTCAGATCTGCCCTCTCGTTTCATTTGCTGTTCTTGAGATGTGAGTAATTGGAATGTAAAAACAGTTTGGGTGTTACCTGGAAAATGTTAATGCCCTAGAAACAACTCAGAGTTAAAGGGGAGAAAACACACCCAGATGTTGGTGCCTCTTTGGTTACTGGATACCCAATCCGGGCAGAAGGAGAATGCATCCCCCCCCCCACAACACACACACACAACATGTCTTTCCTAGGAGTTGACCTTTAAATGATGGTACCTCTCTGTCCATCTGAGGCAAAGCCCAGAGGGGCTTCTGAGAAGAGGCACACAGTTCACCTTCCCCAAACCATGTTTATTAATAGGGTGACATCAAACCTTTTCCCGAAATGTCACCTACCTTTAGGCTCTCCGAGTGGGTTTCATAAGCCCCTGCTGGTGTTTCCAGGATGTCTAGAATGGATGAGCTGTGGGCCATACTTAAGGTTGCCAGCCTCCAGGTGGACCCTGGAGTTCTCCCGGAATTACAGTTGCTCTCCAGACTGCTGAGAAAGTGACAGGTTTGGAAGGCAGTCTTTATGGTATATCATAGATTCTAGGTGAAATTCCTCCCCAAACTCCCTCCTTCACAGGCACCACCTCAAATCTCTAAGAATTTCCCAGGTCAGAGTTGGCAACCCTAGTCCTACCCCTCCCTTGATGGGTCAGCAAGGCTACAGTCCTGACACAAAGAACTTCTGCCTCTTCTTGTTTTGCCAGCACAAGGATCCCCCCCACACACACACCAGAAGGAAGCTGGCAGCCTTGCCCCTCAGCACATTTCTCCCAAATACGAGCTATCAGCTGCTGCCTTTACTGGCTGTCTAGAGTTTGGCCAACCATCCTTAATCATGCCACATTTCTAGAGCCCAAATCCTTATTCTCAGCCTCAAGCAGCTCATGTGCTTGTCTGTGAATGGCCCAAGTGTTGTTTGTATACCAGAATCTGTCACTAGACAGCCAAAGCCCCATGAGTCCACCTTCCATCTAGTAAAAATGTCTAGTAAAACAAAAAAAAAAACCCACTTCAGAGGTGTGAAACAACTCTGTAGGTAGGGTTGCCAGCTCCAGGTTTGGAAATTCATGAAGATTTGGGTGGGGTAGAGTCTGGAAAGGACAGAGTTTGGGAAAGGGATTATCAATAGGGATAAGGTCATAGAGTCCACCCTCCAGAGCAGCCATTTTCTCCAGGGAAATCAGTCTCTGAGGCCCAGAGAGCAGTTGTCATTCTGGGAGATTTCTACTACTCAGAGGCTGGCAAGCTGAGTAAACTGTCCCTATGAATTTGCTTCCACACAGCATTCCAATGTTGAGGGTGGGTGTCTCCATCTTTTTTTGGACCTGATTTGGGGCAATCCCAACCCCCCAGTGGTGTGTACTGCCTCTTTTTTCCCTAAAAACTTCCAGTTCACTTCCTCACTCAAGGCACTGGAACCTCACACCGCTCCTGAATAGGAATTTGCAAGAGGCTGTTCTCTGTGGTGCTTAAGGTATTATTTCCTGTCCACTCATGGCGCCCTGGAATAACTAAATGTATTTTGAATTACTTCCTTTTTCCAGGGGCAAGGAGAGAAAAAAGCATTAATAATTGCATTTATTTTTGGCTACAGTGTGCTCATCAATTTAAAAAAATCATCAGAATTTTATAATTATATGATTATGATAACATCATTTTAAAAACAAATGAATAGTCACTGTTGTGCCAACCACTATCCTGCTAGGAAAAGGAAGGGATTAAGAATCTGTGCAAAACACTGGACCATGAGCAAACCAGAAGTAGCAAATTAAGCACAGAACAGACGAGGCTTATAGGGTCAGTTGAGGGCAGAGCAGGACTGTTGCTGAATAGGGCTTACTCCCAGGTAAAGATAATAGTAGAGATTTCCCCTTGAATGTTGCCAGTTCTTGATGGTGAATGCAGCACTGTGGACAGCAGCCAAGTCTCCAAAGACTGCATTTTAAAATTCTATTTGCAGGTGACTGGAAAAGGTGTGGAACTGCTCAAGGGTGCCTAATACAAGATTGCCTTCATCTAGAGTTTTGAAACCCTTATTCTCCTACCATAATGGGCAAGGTTTCAGTCTTTGATCCCGTTCCTCATTGGAAAAAATCTCAGTCTCAGGAAAAGAGACTATGGGACTTCAACTGGGGCTTTTAAAGAGCCCGTTGTTGGCTTGGGGAGGTCCTCTTTGGGAAAGAATCAGTACTTTTCCCACTGCCTATCTAGATTTTGCTGAAAGCCAGAGATGACACGAGACATATATTGACACTTCATTCTGTAATAACTGGAGAACATTCTGGCAATCATATACATTTCGGTGCTACCAAGAAACACCAGAAGTCCCAGACAAAGAGTCCCTCCAGAGTTCCCTCCAGAGCCTACAAAATATTTCTGTGGTAAATCTAACGAAACATATTTTTTCTGCTTTTAATGTCCCCCTAGTTTCCTATTTTTTTCATCTTTTTGTTTGAACGAATAAATTTATAATATATTCAATTTTATAATAAATTCAATTTCCAACTTTGTTGCAGTCCTACACTCTGATTTTTCAAGCAATGCCCTACTCTTGCCTGTTCTGTCCCACCCCCTGGTTTCATTTCCTAGATAATATTTGGGTAGGTTCATAAGGGAAATGCTAAGCAGTTTTTCACAACTTTCCATATGTTTTTGACCCCTTCAGCTCAGAGGCACGGATGGAGGTGCGCAGAAGGAAAGAACAGGTGCTACAATCACCATGTGGAGCAATCAACACACGTGACCTATACATATATTTATCAATATGATGCTGACCAGCTAAACCCTCCCCCATGCACATGGATGCATTAATGCATTGGGATGCAGACACCCCCTTGATGTATAAGAGCAGCGTACGGGGGGCAGGAGAAAGTAGACAAGAGGAAGAATACTTTGCTTTCAAATATCCTCGTGATTTGGCAACAGAATATGGCTGCAGGTATGCTTTTCTGTGTTGAGAAGGGTAGCGTAACCCCTTTTTGATGGACAATCTTTTAATGGCCATCTGGCAGGCAGAAATTCAGTGATATAGTTTTACCTGTCACTCTGTTTTCATCCTGGGAAAATGCTTACCTGTTAAATTTCTAGCTGCTATGCAGCCATCCAAGGTGTGGAACTTCTGTGCTTAATACAAGTGGCAGCCCTGGTGAAGACCGGATCTGCAGACAGGGTGTAGGATTGGTTCTCATTTTTATTCTTGTGTACTGGTGTTCAGCTATGTCTAGCAGGAATAGGGTCCCTTGAAAATGAGTGAGATCCAGGCCCACCAGAAAAAAGGTTAGGGTGCAAAGAAGTTTGAGTATATGAGGTAGGAAATCAGTCCAGCCCCCTGACTTGGACAGTCTAAGCCTCCTGAAATATTTCATGTCCCCCTTACAGTTCCTTCCTCTGAGCATTCAGCTTTTATTAATAAGCAGCTCCATAAGGACCATATTGTTATTTTATCTCCCAGCTCAGCAAACTTCTGTGGTTGGAGAAGCCACTCAGCCTTACACAGCCACACTAATGGGTTAGGACATCTCCGCAGAGCAGTTTTGATGGACCAGTGTTTGTGCATGTGGAAACAGGGCCAGCCTCAGGGATTGGCATCATTGGGCAGCTGCTAAGGCCCAAGAGTTTCAAGGGGCTCTCTGCCAACTGCAACAGTGCCACCACCACTGTGCAGTGATGGCAACAGGATCAGGTCCCATGGGGCAACTGGGCCCCCTCTGAGTTTTCTTGGGTGGATCAGCAGTGATGACAGCTAGGAGAAGGAGCACCATTGCTGCCTCCCGTCAGTTCCTCTACTTCTAGCAGTTATCCTGCTTCCTTGCCATGCAGCAACAGCCAGCCGGAAGCAGGGAGGGTGGAAGAAGTGCCAGTGATGATTGATAGCTGCAGTGTACTTAGTGGCGGGGGGGGGGGCGGCATCACTTCAGGGCTCCAGATCCCTGATGATTGCCTCTGACACCTACCCATCCTGGATCTGTTTACACAGCATATGGAATCTGGATGAGCGGTCCAGTGCACATTCTGGGAGGGGCCCCGTCTCAACTGCCGGTTTGCAGGAAGTGCTTTGTTCAATCCCAGCACCTGAGGTTTAAGAATCTCAAGCCTTGAGTTTAAAATGGCTAAAAGTCCTAGAACAATTCATCCGGGAAGGGACACTCTCCAAACCTACCAGCAAGAACCGTCATTTGTATCATAGATGGGGTTGTAACTTTAAGAAGCCGTCTAATTCCTCCAGCTCCTCTCCTGAATGAATGAATCTAGGGGTCAGTGTTGAGCCCCAGGCTAGGCTGGTTTCCTCCCATGATTAGAACACAGAAGGTGAGAGGAGTCAGTATAAGTAGAGTGATCATATGGATCACTCTAGAGGCAACTTGCTCTGCCATCCTAAACAGAGTTATACCCTTCTAGATCCATTGAAATCAATAGACTTAGAAAACTGTAAGTCTTGGGGCTGTTCCTAATTCTCAGGACTGTACCATAATTCCCTACTGCCCCAGAAAGCAAAAATCTACAAGACTGAGCAGCTCAAGTCTAGCAAAGTTTGGGATTTAATTAATCTGCAAAGAGGCAAATTCTTGTAGAGTACTTGGGAAACACTGCTAGATAATACAACAGTTCAGATTTAATGTCAGTGAATAATTAGCAAAGGAACCTTCTAAGTACTGGGCCGTCGTCACACGGGCATCTCTTCCGTTAAATTTACAGCATATAGCATCTTATCCGTTATCGGCACAGTAACGTTTCTTTGGGTCACCTAACGGCTCTTTGCACCACCAGCTGTCCACACCAAAGCACTCTGTTCTGTTCTCTCTAACCGTGCAGAAGCAGCTCCCCCCCTTTTTTTTTAATTATTCTGGCGTTTAATTCCGCTATAACGGAATAACAGCATATAAACATTCCGTTAGAGCAAAACATTACATTGTTTTTCCAACTTTGAAATTATATAAATAGCCCTTTGCCCGCAGAAAACTCCCTGTCTGGCGTGATCCCCATCGCTGAAGACTCTGCCATGGCGATTGAGTCATTTTTACTTCAGCAGAAAGTTTGCATTGTGTTATGTCGTTATGGTGTTATAAGGACATAATAAAATTAAAAAAAGGGGAGCCGCAGGAAGAAATGGATTCTGGGATTGAAGGGAGGGCATAGGACGTTGCGAGGCGAAATACATCGATGTGAGGCATTCACACTGAGGCACAAAATAGCGCGACTATCAAGCACAAAGCAGAAGAGAGAAAATCGCTACAGTGTTGGAATAAGGTGGGTGTTTGCCAGGAAATAGCGCCATTTTAGCGCTCAATAAAAGCCCGTGTGACGACGGCCCTGGTTGCAAGATTTAAAATCTGAACTATGGAGCACTTCAGGCTGAGTGAAATTCAGCTTCATTTCTTGAATGACTGTTGCAACGTTTCATGACCGACTTACCTAGCAGTTTGGCTTTAGCAAAACATACCCACTTGCAAAGGATCCTCAGTCTTGCAAGGACCTTTAATTTAGCTGCTGCAGTCTTGCCATGCATAATCTCAGGAGCTTTCAGAGGAGCTGAGGTTGTGCAGAGGACTCTACTTGATCTGATCAGCTCAGCCCCCTTCCTTGTCTTTTGCAGGATCGAGCCCTTCTCCTCAGTTTGCCCTCGCTCTGATTATCCTGGTCCTGCAATGGCCGGAGGGAGCCGTCTCCTTCCACTCAATGCCCCTCTCCAGCCTCTTTGCCAACGCAGTCCTGCGAGCTCAGCATCTGCACTTGCTCGCCGCTGACACTTTCAAGGAGTTTGTAAGTACTTGGGTTTGCTCCTTGGGAACTTCAGCCAGGAGCGTTAGCCTTTGAAAACCAAATGAAGGCAGACAATGGCCCTTTCCCCCATCCCATGCTAGTTGCTCAAGTTGGACTTGGCACCCATTGGGCAGATAGATATTTCAAATGCGAGCTGGTAGGTGGGAAGTAAATCAACAGCATGTGCAGAGCGCAGCTTTCATAGCACAGAACGTGCCTCTGAAGCAGAGGTGACCCTCCTTATTTATTTACAGCATTGATACCCCACCCTTCTGCCCAGCCAGAGCCACCAAGGAGCCAGATCAGGTGACAGATACTAGATACCCAGAGGGATGGGGCCAGTGGGGCAGGAAAACAAATCTGACCGACAGGATGCAACCCAAAGGGAAGCTCTCCTCTATAAACCTTGCGCAACCTGTGTGGCTCCTTTACCAGCCTCATGCACAACTGCTGTTCATTTCAATAGAGTTTGTGCAAGAGAATTTCCTGGTGGACTGTGCCCTGTAAGTGCTGCAACTTTAGCATGGCCTGCTTTTAGCTCCCAAACACCTTTGGCTGGCTCTGTGACCAGCTGACTTGAGCCCTGTCTCCTTTTTCCTCCTCAATCCCAGGTGTTCTGAGAAGGGAGAGTAATTTCTTCTCACAGCATTTGTGGAATTTTTACAGGAACGCTCCTACATCCCAGAAGACCAGCGGAACTCCAACAAGAACTCCCAGTCAGCAGTCTGCTACTCTGAAACCATCCCAGCACCCACAGGGAAGGATGATGCTCAGCAAAAATCAGTAAGTTGCCGCACAGAAGACTGGACCGGTTCTCCAGATTAGAGTCTAATGCTCTTAACCACTACACCATACTGGATAACCTGCTCTATCATGCCCTGTATTAAGACTATCAGAAAACCTGATTCTGAAGAATCACCCAAATTTCAAGTGGGAGGGAGGCTGATATGAAAGCCTCTAGGTAGGCTGCTTCCCACCATTGTCTGCTTGGAAGTGCCTGGGGGCTGTTGAAAGAGTTACTGGAACCCTGCCCCTTTACTCTTACTGCAGTGGCTGCTGGTTTCAGGGGATTCATAAAGTCTGGTTTGTGCATGTACCTGGAGCATTGTGGGATTCTCTGGCTGGGTCCCCTTGGCTAGGCATCAGTGCCCTCTGCCCTCAATGCCAAAAGCACAACCAGCTGCAAAAACTACCTTTTCAGCCTCCTGACATGTTTCGGCTTCCCCGTTTTGTCACAACTACCAGCTACCTATCAGCCAAGCTACCTTTTGGAGTTCATTGTCAGTTAGAAAAGTCTTGGACAAATAGTGTTTCTGCTGTACCCACAGGGGGCTGATTTATGAAGTTTTCTGCTAAAAATGAAAGGGCTACTAAATACGTGGCTTGTCTTGCTGGCAATTTCATCATCCAGGAAGTGGAGGAGGAAACAAGGGGGTCTGCTATCTTGGATCTGATTCTCACCAACAAGGGAAAACTGGTTGATGTGAAAGTTGTGGGAACCCAACTAGTGGCCACGTCATTTTGGAATTAAGATCTTGGGGAAAGAGAAAGCTGAACACAGATATATTAATTGGACTTTCAGAAAGCTAATTTCTTTTTTTAAAATTAAATGTATTTAAGCAATAAACAGTAAACATAAAAGATAAGGAAAAAACACACAATAATCTAAAACCCACACCATACTAACTATGCATTGTTAGTTTGGTGAGGGTTTTTTTAAAAAAAGAAAGCAAATTTCAACAAGCTTAAATAAACGCTGGGTAGAATCCCATCGTTAGAAATATTCAAGGAGAAGGGAGTTCAAGATGGGTAGTTTTATCTTGATTTCAGTAAGGCTTTTGATAAGGTTCTGGCTGAAATTCTTGTTGACAAGTTGCTAAAATGGGGTTTGGATACTGCTGTTGTTAGGTGGATTTGTAATTGGCTGACAGATTGTACCCAAAGAGTGCTTGTAAATGACCTTCTTGGAGACAAATGACAAGTGGAGTGCCTCAGGGAGCTGTCCTGGGCCCTGTGTTGTTCAATATCTTTATAAATGACTTGGCTGAAGGAATATAGGGGATGCTTATTGAATCTGCAGATGATATTAAACTGGGAGGGGCAGCTAATACAGTAGAAGATAGAATCAAGATTCAGGATGATCTTGACAGGCTGGAAAACTGGGCTAACAAAATAAATTTAAACAAAGACAAATGTAAGGTTCTGTATTTAGGTAGAAAAAAATCAAATTCATACTTGTAGGATTGGTGAGTCTTGTCTTGGCAGTAGTACATGTGAAAAGGACCTAGTTAGTAGACCGGACACTGACCATGAGTCAGCAGTGTGATGTGGTAGCTAAAATAGCAAATGCAATTTTGGGCTGCATCAACAGAATTATAGTGTCCAGATCATGTGAAGTGATGGTATCACTTTGCTTTGGATAGACTTCATTTGGAGTATTGTGTTCAGTTTTGGGCGCTACAGTTGAAGAAAAATATTGAGAAACTGGTACATGTCCAAAGGAGGGCTACACCACTCCAGCACTCTAACAGGTTCACCATGCTAGCACTTTGCCATCTGGTTCAGCACATAAGTATATTTTAAAAAAATCTTTTGACAGTGAATGCAATTACAGTTCTTTTTAACTTCTATCTCTCTCTTCATTCATCATTGCAGGACATGGAATTGCTCAGGTTTTCACTCACCCTCATTCAATCATGGCTCAGTCCAGTGCAATTCATAAGCAGGGTATTCACTAACAATCTAGTCTTTGGGACTTCTGATAGAGTCTATGAAAAGCTCCGAGACTTGGAAGAAGGTATCCGGGTTCTCATTCGGGTAAGCAAGGTGGCCATCTCACCTCCGAAGTATCAAATCAAAAGGAACGAAAACAAACAAAAAAAGCAACTGAAATGAGGCCATCTTTGTAATGAAAGAAAGCATAAGAGGCAGGCGCTCTTATTCTTTGGAAAAATAAGATACAAGTAGGGGACCTGGAAGTATCTCATTTCTCCTCCCCTTCTATCTCTATTCCCCTCCCCCCTTTTCCTTTCCACCCACCAACCAAGCTGTATTTATCTACCACTCTATGTTCAATTTTCCTTCTCCCCGACACCTCCTGGCAGCTTCAACTTGGGAAAACTGCAGCCCAGTTGCATGGTGTCAGCTACCAGGACTAGCTCAGTTGTGTAGCGGAAAACCAACAAGGACTTACGGAGGACACCTCACTGTCCCCTGTATCCCCTTCTCCACACTATTTTCTCCTTCCTCCTGGGAGCCCCCATATTCTAAGCCTTCCTGCTTCCTTCTCTCTTCCCCACTCACCCACCATTTACCTTTTCTCTGCCTCTCCATCTTCAGCTGGAATGATTAGTTTACTTTATATAACTACCTTTCTCTGCAATGGGCCTCAAAAACAGCACCCATCATTTCCCTCTCTTCCATTTTATAATCTCAACAATCCTGTGGCTTAGTTTAGCTGAGGGTGTGTGACTGGCTCAAGGTCACCCAGTGAGCTTCAGAGAATAATAAGGAATCAACCTTGGATATCCCAGAGTCTAGTCTAGCCTAGTCTAAAATTATAATCATTACACTATACTGGTTTTTGCAGGGTGGCTGGTGTAGAACAATAGAAAGCAGCCAGTCGGGTTCACACAAGTTGTGTGATAGCAAGTCACCCAAGTGGTAACTCCTGATAGCTTTTCCTTCAAAGGCCAAAATAGCCCTGGAAATGGCCCTGCTCCCTCCCACCTGCTTTTAATGACAGAAGCAAAGGCTTGAAGGCTGGAAATATTGTTGCAGTTACCAAGCAACCCCACAGTGGCTACTGCAGAGGCCATACATTTGTTAAAGCTATAGGTGCTGCTGCTATTATTTTGTTTTTTCTTAAATCTCCCAATTTTTTTTTTTAGATTTCAGATTTTTTTGGAAACCATAGGCTTGTCTGTTCATGGTGCCAATCTCCAGATTTAAGTATCCACAGATTTGACCATGCTGAGATTAGATGTATTCATGACAAGCAAGGGACCCACAAGGACTGGATTTGGCTGGATTTGACTGGTCTGGATTGGGCTGGCAAGTTTGGCATGGAGGAGAGGGGCTTCAGCCATGCCATTTCCAGAGCCAAAACAGCCACAAGAGGGTCCTGTTTGCCTTGCTGTGGGGCTCCATGTGCAAAGCAGAGGTATCCCTCCCAACTGGAGTAACTTTAGCCGCAAAACCTCAGCAAACAAGTCACAGCAAGCCATTGAATGTTCTGAGTGACTGGGGGTGCCACTCTGGATAGCCCTAACTAGTTCTCTGTCATCCCCCACCACCAGCCACACACAAATGTGCTCTCTTGAAATGAACCTTTCCACTCGTCACCTAGCAGCACTTATTATGGAACCAGATGCATTTAAGGGCAGCCCTAACTAGCAGCAGTTACGCTTGCTGTGGCAAAAGCAAGTTCTGGGAGCACAACTCCCTGCATCCAAATTATGGGGGGAGCCTTTTGCAACAGCCCGTACAGCAACTGTGGCTAGGGGCAGAGGCTATATGTTGCCTCCTTGATTTTATTCAAAGGTGGGCATCAGATAGCTGAGCATGTGGACTTCTTGCAGGACTTCTTCCTCCCCCACCCAAAAAGCTGATTTTCTACCCTGCCCTCATGTACATATAATAGCAGAACCTATACCAGGGGAAAGGAGAGGTGCTTCCTTCCCAACTTGTTCCAGTGGAGTGGAGACTGCTTCGGTGCAGACTGGGAAATGGAGTGCCCCTGCCCTGAAGGAGATTTCTGAACAAAACAGGAGAGGTGCTGGGAGGAGCATTTAAATGGCTTGACTGGCATTGTTGATCTGTCTCCTCCTGGAAGAGGGAATGGATTCAATGAGAACTTTTTCTACATGGAGAGACAAAAACCCCTACACAGGCAAAATGAAACAGCACATGCTGCCCTCCTGCAAGGAAACAGCTCAAGGGACTGCTGTGACTCCACACACAGAGAAGTCCCTGCATGCAGGGAGGGGGAGAAATGTCGAGTGTGAAGTGGCTGTAAAACAGGGCCGAAGGACATCCTCTTGCTGGCAAAATCGGCTACATTTTGGATGCTTTGCAAAATTTGATATATATGTCTTCCCAACTCACAATATTATTTCCCCACAGGAGTTGGGAGATGGGAGCTCACGGGGCCATCTCCTCATGCTCAGCTATGACAAGTTTGATGCCAGCCCCCAGAATGAAGCCTCGTTGATGAAAAACTATGGCCTTCTGTCCTGCTTCAAGAAGGACCTGCACAAAGTGGAGACCTACCTAAAAGTAATGAAATGCCGGCGTTTTGGGGAAATTAACTGCACCTTCTAAGGGCAAACAAAAGACCACTCCCTGCCCATGGTCTAAATTTCACGCCATTCTCCAAGGTCTGGTGAAGTTGGCGTGCTGCTGAGACCACCTCTGCTGCCATCTCCTGCAAGTAAGGAAATACCGAGCCAAACGGAGAGCAAAGCCTTCTGCCTTTTGTAGTTCTGCTGCTTGTGAGAACCCTCAAAATGCCCCTTTGTGCTTGGAAAGATAAAACCAGTTTTGTCTAGGAAAAATAAACCTGCTATCAGCCTAATCCTGTGTGGTGATGACTACTGCAATTTAGAACTTGACACCCCTATCAGGGAATGAAGAGCATCCTCTGGGGCAAAAACGAGCTCCCCAATTTTCATAACATTGTCTAAGGCCTGGTGATGATGACCACTAGCTTGGTTTTTTAAAAAGATTGCCCAAGAATGGACTCTAGTGGAGCCTCTAGTTCTAGAGGCAATGCCTCAAAGGTTGATGTGCTATGGACAAACAAGGGGGGGTTCTGATTGTGGGTATCCCAAAGGCAACTTGCAGGACATTCTTGGAAATATATGAACTAAATGGACTTTTGGTCTCTTCCAATAGGGTTGTCTCATACAAACCAGTACATGTATCCCCTGCCCCATATGCAGTTTCCAGGGCCAGTTTGGAGCAGCACAGAGGGAAGGGCATCGGTGCCCCACAGGAGCTCGGCTCGCTTCAGCCATCAGTGGCAGGCAGGGGGAACTGCCTCCTCCTCTGGGGCCTGCACTGCCCCCAGGCAGGACCAAGTCAGTCCTCTGAGGCATTGTTTGGGGCCACAAAGCACCATGAACATCCCCTGTCCATTCCTGTGTGCAGAGAAAATGGAGGGGGGGGCGGTCATCTGCTGTTAGCAGCATAGGAGAAGATGAGGGTTGTTCCTTTCTAACCTGTAAGAGTCTGGAGTTCAACTATCTTGGAAATTAGGTCAGGGAAACACTTACTCCAGAGGTGTATACATAGGGGCACCTGCTGTTATTCATCTCTGAAGCACTCTGCTTATGCTCAGAGGCTCAATCTTATTTATAATTTATTTACTTCATTTATAGTCTGCTTTTCTTGCTGAAACTCAAGGCAGATTACACAGTTCACAGATTACACAACTCAAACCACGCAATAAGTACATTATAAAATAACCAACAATAAATAAAACAGGATCACAAAATCAAAAAAACAATGCAAAAAGGAAAATATGCAAAAGACAATGAAAACCACATGAAAAATTCACAGACGTTTACTAAAATGTTAACTAAGAGGGAAACTTTAAAATATCACATAGTTCAGGGATCTCTGAAGTTTTTGTGTTAGCCATATTGCAGCCTTTTTCCCTTTCAGCTGCAAGATTTTTTTTTAAAGTCATAAATGTTGAACAGTTGCTGTTTAAAAAAAATAAGGAAAAGAAACTGGATTGTTTGCTGCTCAACCAATCAGGGCACAGGGGGATAAAGGGGAGCACGAAAGGTAGGGCTAGGGCCAGGCCTCACACCAAAGAAAGCATTCCGCACTCCAACAAAGCCACAGTTTAAATACACTGGAGTATGTGTGCGCAGGGTGGGGGTGGGGAGCTGCAGAAAAGCCAGGGAAAGATCAGTTCTGCGGCAGATGTAGCCTTTTCCCATGCAGAATGCAAAAAAGTTTGGGAAGCAGTTTGGAGACTGAATTGGGGTATTTTGACTGTGCGTACAAAACTCAAGAATAAACTCGATGCAATATGAGGCCAGAACTGATGAAAAAGCCCTGTGCAGAAAAGAGCAAAGAATGCAAAAAGCCCACAGACAGACCAATTCTTGCTTACATTTTCCCAGGAAAACTGGACAATCAGAATTGGCTGGAAGCTTGATAACAGCCAAGGGGACAAAGTGTTAAAGACAGTCATAAGCGTCGTTTAAGTCAGGATTCAGAACACGGGCTGTATCCATATGTAGTTGACTTTTGTGCTGTAGCAATCAAAAACCTCCTGGATTGTCTGGCTCACATAGCAAAATCCTTTTGTTATTGACTACTGTACAGCAAAGAGACCACAATGTCCAAGGATAAACTAGCCATTTAGTTTAATGTGAGGCCAGAATTGGCTCACATGTGAGCCAGAACTAGACTGCACACATACACAGACAAGTTGCAGTTTTGTCCTCTAGGTAAAATGGAGCTGTTTGAAGTGGCTAACCAATTTTTTTAAAAAGTTATTAACACCGGTAGGGTGTGTGTGTGAGAGAGGGAGAGAGAGAGGGAGAGAGAGATCCTTGCATCTCATCTCATCTCAAGCTGAGATGCAAGCAATGAGCTCCTTAGTTCACCAACAGCAAGAGAGGCTTTTCCCCAAGCCCTTCCCTTGTCACGGACCTCTGCTGCTCACTCTTATTCACAAACTGGACCAGAAATGGTACTGAGCAAAGGAGGTACCCAAAGGAAGCTTCCCTGCTGGGGAAGAAGAGGAGGGCACAGGAGCTCTGTGCCCATCTCTCTTCTCAATTGCAGAAGCTGACTGACTTGACTTCGTGCAATTCTAGCCTCTCTAGTAAAGGGGGTCATCTCAGACAGCAAGCCTGGTCCATAGGAACATGTAGACTGCCTGGTCCCTCTGCATGTTGGCTAGCTGTTGAATATGTGGCCTTGTGCCATGGGGAAGTTGAGCAGTTAAGAAGTTGAGTCCATGCAGTTAAGCTAGGAATGTGCGTATGAACCAAGCCCTACCTCAAGATATAAAGGCTGTTTCCGACCAGTCTTTCTCCATGGAATGCTGTCAGGCTCTAGGCTGAGAAGGAACTCTGCAGTGACAATAAAGCCACTTTTCGGGTCTCTTCTCTTCCTTGCACTTGCTTTTTCTCCTCCTTTCTGCCCAAGAGCTCCTGCTGCCTTCCTTGCTCTCCTTTGGGAAACACCTCATTATCTTCAAATTATTTCCCTTGGCCTTAACTCTAGTCTGGCCTCTCTAATTTTTTTTATGGGACACCTTTTAAATTCTATTTATTTCCATTTTTATGGTCCAAGTCAGTATAGCCAATTTCAAAGATACATTTCAATAAACAACTTCAAGGCCTGGTCCAGCCTTTGTGCTGCTCCCGGAGCATTTTGGCAGGGAAAGGGTTAATAAAAGCATGCCAGTTCAGTGTTTTCACCTCTAAAATCCTGTTCTGCAGTGTCTTTAACGTTTACCAAATTTTTGTGAGCCTATCATTTCTTTAGTGTCCATTCAGGCCTGTTCCCTGGTGTTCCGGGAGCATTTTGGCAGGGAAAAGCATGCTATTTCCACGTTTTCATTTCTAAAATATTGTTCTCCAGTGTCTTTAACACATCCCACTTTCCGGTACCACTATTTTTTTTTTTTAGTAAAGAGTCCAGTAGCAACTTTAAGACTAACCAACTTTATTCTAGCATAAGCTTTTGAAAACCACAGTTCTCATCTGACGAAGAGAGCTGTGGTTCTCGAAAGCTTATGCTCCAATAAAGTTGGTTAGTCTTAAAGGTGCTACTGGACTCTTTACTGTTTTGCGACTACAGACTAACAGGGCCAACTCCTTTGGAACTATTTTTTTTAAAATGCCCGTTCCGGGCTGTTCCAGCTTTTACCCCGTCCCATAAACAACTTAATGGGGTAGGCAAATACAAATTTGAAAAGATTTAAAAACAGCAGAAATCCAATCCAGAGTTGAAGAAATGCCACATTCTTAATCAGAGGCATTACAAGTTTTGCAGTTTTGGGTTTGCCGGATCAAGCCCTTCCCTTCGCGCCGCCCTGATGACTTAAATCCTGCCCGGAGAGGGCTTCTAGTTGCCTCGCGGGAAGGGGGGGGGAGCTCCATCTGAGAGCTGTCACAACGGCCCAATCAGAGGCAGGAAAGAAGAGGCCTTTCGTCCAACCAGCATCTGCTTCCTAGTAACGCAGGCCAGCCTTTTCCTAGCCCAGACCGGCAACTTGCTCTTCCGGTCCGATGGGGGACTGGCCGGAAGTGGCGTCACCACCACCACCCCGCCTTTCGCGGTGTCCTGGGAGGAGGTGACGGTTGCGGTGGCGATGGAGCTGGAGCTGGAGCCGGCGGCCGCGGGCGGGCCTGGCGAGCGCTGGGCGCCAGTGGGGGCGGTGGCCGAGCCGGGCGGCGAGGAGGAGGAGGAGGAGGCCGAGCCGGGCTCCCCGCGGTCGCTGAGGGCCGAGCGGCGCCGCCTCCACTCGGCGCTCCTGGCCTTGGCCTCGCACTTCGCACAGGTCCAGTTTCGTCTCCGGCAAGTGGCGCGGGCCGGCCCGGCCCAGCAGCAGCTCCTCCTCCGGGAGCTCGAAGAGTTCGCCTTCCGCGGCTGCCCCGGATCCGGCCTGGGCTTCGGCCTCACGGTGGCGGACAAAGTCAATGGCGACCCCGAGGTGAGAAGCCACCGGCGGCTCGTTCCTTTAGCGTCCGGCCGAAGCTCCAGAGTCGGCGGAGGCTTCGCGCAGTGAAGTTGAACTTCGCCTCTGCCCCGGACTTCTGCGATGGCCTTAGGCGAGGCTTCTTTGTAACAGGCGGGCGGTACTCTCCTACCTTACCGGGCTGTTGTACCGGCTGTAGTCGTTGAAGGGCGCTGGTGAAGCGCTTTGAACGCTTGAAAGCGCCTTACAAATACCAGGCGGTGTTCTTTTCGCGTAGAAGTGAAAGGGGGCAGCAAAACCTTTGTCGGTGGAGGTGGGAAGAGACAAGACTCGCCAGTTGCGCTTGGTGGGTGGCCTTGCCGTGGCAGAAGACCGCGGGGCGACGTTCGGGGGTTTCCTGTCTCAGGGGTTCAAGGTGGCCTTGCCGACGGCGCGCGGAATTCTTTTGTATTAGCCTTATGTTCATAACAATGTGAGATATCAGAGCGGTGCTGCTGTCAGACCAGCATCTTTCACCTTCTTGAGTTTCATCCAGCGGCTAGCCAAATGCCCTGTGGGGCCAAGGAATGAGGCTGAGGCTTTCCCCTAATGCTTTCTTCCAGCACTGGCATTCAGAGGTTTGCCACCTCTTGCTTTCAGTGGGCATTGATGGATCCCTTCTCCATGAATCTGCGTAACTAATCATAGAAGGAGAGCTATCAGTCAAAGGGGGTGCTAGTATTGTTTATTCTCATGCTGTGGGTGTTTGCGGAAAGAGGAGTGGGAGAAGGTCATCTCAAGAGCGGAGGTGTAGATGAATGCATCAGTACTTACTACACGCCTCTAATAAGGATGATGTTTGTCAGGCACTGTTTCTGTGAGTCGCCTGGAGCTAGGTGTAATTTATTTATTATGCTTTTTTATTATTTTTCCAAGCAGCTCAGGGTTGTGTACATTTATCTTACTTGTTTTAGAGTATTCGTATTCTGTGTCTCCAGAAAGCCTGCTTGAGGTGCCTTACAGAGTAAAGCATGAGAACATAAGCACCATGAAAGTTGCAGCAGTTAATTAGCTCTTAAATGGCCATCTTGAGCTCAAAACATGAAACAATATCTTAACCGTCAGTCTCTGAAAACAGTTCTCAGACTAGAAGCAGGCTGGAAAAATGAGTTAGATCAGCTCCTTAGTAAAGCCTGATTGAAAAGAAAATTTTTAGCCTGCCACTTATAAGATAGTGGGGTAAGCTTCAGGTCTCAAGAGGAAGGCATTCTGGAGACGAGGTGCCACCACTGATGTCTTCTCTCTTATGGCAACCCAGCTCACCTCACTTCTGCAGTGGCACAGAGAGAAGGGTTTTGAGGAAGATTCTTCTTTCCCTCTCCTCCATTTTATTTTCACAAGAACCCTGTTAAATAGTTTGTTAGAGGAGACAGTTGGTATAGTTAGTAGACTGCTGGTCTTTAGCAGCAGTCTACTACTTTACCACCTTTTTGGTAAAGTTCAGGTTCCCTAAGTAAAGACTTTTATCATCTAATGTGAAGTCTTTATGGAAAGGCTTTGTTGACTTTTCTACCCAATTAACTGCTTGTTCCATGAGCACAGGGAACAGTGTGTTGCAGTCATTTAAACCTTAAGCTGCCTTGACCAGGGATTCCTTGATAGGAACTGATATTACATGCATTTATCATGGGAATGGGATGGGGGGAGGATTGGAGGAAGCAGTGGCAGGGCAGATGTCACGCTCAAGACACTTCTGTCAGGTTTGGACATGTCTAAAAATTGTTTTCTATGCACTGCATAAATCCTGGCCTAGAAAATGTTCCAGCCACATAATAAATGATACTTTATGCTTAGAAATATTTTTCAGCCCTCGATTAACGTGAAAAATAACTGGAGGGAGAGAGAAATTGTCAATTGGCCATGAAATCTAGAAATGTGCCTTCCACAATCAGGAACAATATATATTCTGACACAGTTGCTAGGGAATATGACTAGGAAGTAGACATTGCTATTATGTGTTGCTTGTGAACTTCCCTGAAGCACCTGATTGGCTGCTGTCAGAAAATTGGGTGGTACTTTATAAGCAAAATGGACTTGATTCACCCTCTGCTCTGTGTGGAGCTGCCCCTTAAGACAACATGGAAACTACAATTGGTCCAGAATGCAGCAGTCCAAGTACTGTTGGAGGCTAGCTGCTAGGAACATCCACTGCCCATGTTGAAACAGCTACCTTGGCTGCCATTCCTTGGCTGTTTCTGAGCTCAGTTCAAGGTGCTGCTCATGAGTTTCAAAGCCTGTCATAACCTGGGGCCCACATATTTGAAGGGATATTTGAGTTCAGTAGCACCTGTGCTCTCCCAACACCATTAAAACAATTTATTTACTTTTAACTCAGACTAACTGGGCATCCTCTTTTTATTATCTGTGCTTTACATTTGGAGGGGTTGGTAAGTGCTCTAAACTCTCTTGAGAAATAACCACAAGAATACATTTAATTGGCTTTTGCAGTCATTTAGAACATTAACTGGAACATGTGTCGCTGAAAAGCTCCAGTTGACTAAGGAGTCATTGAAGTATGCAGGCTACACTAGTGTATTTGCATTTTGACTTCATAGTGTTAGCAAAGTGTACATATGTTGAGTGGATTTGCACACCTGAGCAAAAACACATTTTATTTTCTTCATTTATACCCCACTTTTATTCCTGATGTGGACCTCCATGGTAGCTTGCAACAATCTCCCCATCTCCATTTTATCCTGAGAACAACCCTGTGAGGTAGTTTAGGGTGATATTGTGTGACTGGCCCAAGGTGGTTAAAACAGTCAACTGAAGCTGAACTCTGTGAAGACAGAGGTCCTATATCTGGACTGCGGGTTATCAGGTTTGGGGATCCAGTTCCCAGCCCTTGGTGCAGTGTCTCTTGAGCTGGTGCCAACAGTAAGGAGTCTGGGCATAATTCTGGATGCCTCCTTGTCAGTGGAGGCCCAGGTTACCAGGACTGTGTTATTTTATCTTCATCAGCCCAGGCAACTTGCCCCCTTCCTGTCAACCTGTGATCTAGCGACAGTGTTCCATGCAACAGTCACCTCCAGGCTGGATTACTGTAACTTGCTCTACACTGGGCTGCCCTTGTGTTTGCTCCAGAAGTTACAACTGGTCTAGAATGCAGCGGTGCATGTATTACATCTGTACTGCGCCAGCTGCTCTGGCTCCCAGTGCAGTTCCAGGTCAGGTTCAAAGTTCTAGTCTTGACTTTAAGGCCCTTAGCAGACAGGGACCAATATACCTATGGGACCGCCTCTCGTACTATATTCGCCAGAGGCTGCTCCAATCAGCAGACAAACAACTACTGGTGATCCCTGGCCCCAAGGAGGTTTGCCTTGCCTGAACCAGGCCCAGGGCTTTTTCGGTCCTGGCACCTACCTGGTGGAACTCTGTCTGTGGAGGCCCAGTCTCAGCAAGATCTGTTATCATTTCACTGGGCCTGCAAGACGGAGATGTTTCACCAGGCTTATGGGGGTTGAGGCAGATGAACCATCCAAAAGGCCCCTCCCAGAGAGGAGGGGGATATGTACCCAACCCTACACTGATTGCATTTCCAAAATGTTTATTGCGGTACATAACCAGCGCAAAACCAACCTTATTGTATTTTAACCACCCTGCCCTGTGGGCTCGAGGTGCTGAGATGTATGGTGCAAAATGAGCTGCCTTTTATGTTTAATGCTGTACCTGCATGATTGCTACCAATGTTTTTAAAAAAAATTTGTGCATTTTTGTTGTAAATCTGCTCTGAGCCTACTTGCGGGGAAAGCGGACTATAAATTGAATAAATAAATAAATAAAAGAAGGTCACCCAGCAAGCATCTGTAGTAGAGTGGGGATTCGAATCTGGACCTCCCAGATGGCTTTCTGAACTGATGGACAAAGCATGATGTGGCAGGGGTAGTAACTCATGTGTCAGTGCTCAACAGAAATGTTGCCATTTTGATGCACAGTTGAGTGCAGGTATGCAGGTTGCTCATGGCACCATTCTTTCTTCAGCTCTTGGGTATTTGCTGGATATGGAGTTAATTAAAAATGTCTCATTGGATCCTTGCTCTCAGTTCAGAGAAGGAACTGATATGAGGTGTTTTCTCCTTTTTTCAGAGTGAGCATGAGAAGCAGGAACAACTAGAAGCTCGGAAGGAGAAGCAGCGCGAGCTCATCTTGCAGCTGAAGGCCCAGCTGGATGACCTGGAAACATTTGCCTACCAAGAGGGCAGCTATGATGCATTGCCCCAGTCCATGGTCATGGAGAGACAGCAGGTGGGACTTGAAGCGCACAGCCAGACCAAATCCTGCCTTGCCCCTAAGTTGCCTTCCTAGCTGAGGGCTAGTGTTTAATTAGGGCAGGAATAGCACTATCAACCTATTTCCTTTGTGGCTTTACAGGTAATCATAGAAGAGCTGATCAAGAAGCTGGACATGAACTTGAGTGAGGACATTGCCTCACTATCCCCAGAAGAACTGCGCCAGCAGGTGGATGTTGCTGTGGCACAGATTGTCAACCCAGCACGTGTGAAAGAGCAGCTTGTAGAGCAGCTGAAAACCCAAATCCGGGACCTTGAAATGTTTATCAATTTCATCCAAGGTCAGTAGAGGCATGTCTTCTGCATGTTGTGGGCTGTGCCTTGAGGGGTAGGAGAAGGCCTGGACTGTGGATGTTTGGGGGGATGCAGGACAGCCTGATCTCTCTAGAGGGCTGATGATGGGGCAGTGAGATCCAATTCACAGGCATTATTTCATTAACATATTGTTATGACTTTCTGAGAGAGGAGTTTTCTCTTTAACAGGGACACTGCCCCCAGTCTTCACAAATTCTGTCACCATTGCAAGGGTGCCTTCTCCTTCTGAAATCTGACTCACCTGCATAGTTCCTGCTTCTTTTTCCGCCTCCCCCTAGCACAAATTGACCCTGAGCACGTGAGCTGCTGTCTCGTCTGCTTTCCAGCACCAGCCAATGCAGCAACATACAAGGCACCTCTGCCAGTGCATCTCAGCCTGTTCTAGCCAAGCAGATCAGAGCGGGGTACTATGCCTGACCGCCAGGAAGTGCAGGGAAAGGAAGTGGAGGTGGTAGATCACCTCTTCAGAACTGTTGGCGCTAGCAGGTTAAGGGGCGGGGAGGTGGCTCTGGCCGAAGAAAGAGGCAGGGGAGAGCAGAAGGAGTAGTTACGAAATGATAGGGAGCATTTCTTTTAAAATAAACGAATGGAAACTAAGAGCCCTTTTGTCTGTTTTAAAGCAATGGTCTAACAGTTAAACTGCAGAGCTGTATTTAAGACAAGCTGTTGTCTTCCACAGCTGTCAAGGACCTGCACAGGCTAACCCATGAGCTCCCCCAGGGTACGAGCACATGAGTAACCAGACCAATGGTTTTTAAAAAAATTATATAATTTATTGAATAGATAAACAAATTAATAAGACTATAGCCAGCAGATATCAAATGTCACACAGAAAAAGACAATAAAGCTAACTTTTTACTACCTAAGACTTTCCAAAAACCATCAAGTGGTGCCAACTTACATATAAGAGCGTGGTCTATAGCAGCAGATCTATCTGGCATGGATTCGGGCCTACCCATAAAATCTCAGGAACCTCTTGCCTCTGGGGCAATTCTACTGTTATAGTTCTTCACTCCCAGATCTAATCAGTGTCAGTCTAATCAGTCTTGAAATAGTCAAATATACATAGATCACAAATATACAAATTTCTCTTTGTATATAAAAGAGATAAAATAAGCATACATGTTATAATCCTTTATCCTAAATATCTTTGATCTAAAAGCCTTTTTAAGAATCTCCCCAAAGAACTTTTTGGAAGATTAGATAGTTTCACACAACCCACATCTGAGAGATTGAGAAGTCTTTGGGTGTGGCTATCTAATATACATTCAGTGATGTACAACCCACGTGATCATACCAAATTCACTATTTTGTCACTTCTGATGGCATGTTATGAGTTCCTCTTTGAGCTATAATAGACCTTTGTCGTGGAATGTGTGTTAACAAACTAAGTAATTATGAAGAACAAGCTGATGAGATTATTCTGGGCATAGATCTGAGTATTGTTACTTATCTCCAAAGATGAAGCAATGAGACCTTAATTGGAGGAGGGGGGACACGTATAAATAAAATAAAGCAACTGTCAAGCCTGCTTCTTTTATTCAACCATTTCAGACCAGGATCTGCGGCAGAATTCTGTCAGTTATACTTAGGAGAGCATTTCCTGAGCACAGCATGACACGGATGATCTATCACTCTTCCTCTAAGCTTGGAGATGGAGGAGGCGGTGGCAGTGGATTGTCCCTAAGTTTGTACTGCACTTTAAAGGCCCATCTCCGCATCAGGTGCTAGGTCCTGCCCTACTGGAGGAAGGTCATCATGGCCCAGTCAAATCTTGGGCCAACGGTTAAGACTAAACCCTGATGCTTCTGGACTTCTTTCATACATCTCCTACCATTATCTACAGCCTGCTGGACCCCCTTTCAGCATATAAAGAGTTTCCAAGTACAGCTTAACCGGGAGTGTCGCTGCCAAAATGGGTATGCAAGTCTTGACTTCCCTTTGTTTTGTGACTCTTGGTCTCTTTCTTGTTCTGGCTTTGCAGAAGAAGGTAGCAGCCCAGGCAAACCAGAGGATGGACATTGTAAGTGTTCCTGTGGAAAGGCTGGAAGACACACCTGTAAGCCAAACACTCGGCAGCCTCACAGTTACAACAAAGGTGAATAGCTGGGCAGGGCACTCATTCTTTCCTTACAGCAATTGCATTATTGTGAGCTTGTTTAAGTTCAGTGGTGCTTGAAGATCATCAGTACTTCTAATCACTAGCATCAGATTTGCAGGTGACATGAAGTTCTTTAGCATCAGGGCAACAAACCATTTTGTGTCTTTCCCATCTTGATCTGGGCTGCAAATACTGCTGGTATCAGATGTTGCTGCTTGATATTAAACCCCAACTTTGTAATCTGTGGGGTGTGAGTCTGTGGTTATTTAGGGTTTTTTGTTTATTTAACCTGTATGCTGCCTTTACTGCCAGCCATGGGAAAGGGGATGAAGGAGTTTACTGGATTTAGCCGTCAGTTCAGTGCTGAGGCTTCATTCTCTCCTTTTTGTATTCCCATGCCTGCTTGGCTGGATGACATGGGTCCTTCAAATTCCCATCAACCCAGTCCTTTTTCTAGAATCTGTTCCAGTACCAGAAAACAATATTCATCTCTCTATTTCCTCTCCACCAGCTAGCTGCCCATACAGGGTGGAAAAGTGGGTTCCTCTTGCCTACTCCATTATTGCAGCCAGGGAAACATTTCTTGCCACAGACTGCATGATTGACATTGTGTTTCCTCCTGCCCCCCAGTGGGGATGCTCCCACCAACTGTCCTCTTTCAAGGGAGAAAAAAGGCGACTTCTGAAACTTCCCTTTCCTAGACATGGTATTCAAAGGCACTCACTCTGTTGAGCAGAATGCTAGGGTCTTGGAGTTTTCGTTGCAGATCCAGTGGCTGACTGAATGTTATTTGGGATCCATATTCCAGCAAAAACCTTACAATATCCCTTTTGTATGGATCTGCAGCTTTCCATGTGCAGCTGCACATAGGGACCTCCACTGTACATATGGTTGGCATTGATTGGAGTGGGCTGAAATTGAACATATATGGAAGGGAGGTCCCAAGTTCAAAAAGTAGGAACAGTGTAGTATTGGTGCCCTGTAGGTGCCAGTGGTGCAGCGTTCTACTTTCCAGCAGGAGTGAATATTGCATGACTGCCAAATCAGCCCATACCACAGCATGTTTCTCATTATAGAGTGGATGTAGATGCCCTTGTTCTAGTGAATCTGCTCTTCTGAGGAATGTTCCTTTTTTCCCTCATTTTGCAGTGAACCCTGAAGATGCCCGGAGGATGCGAGACGCAGGACTGCATCTAATGCGGCGCATGCTTGCTGTGTTGCAGATCTTTGCTGTGAGCCAGTTCGGCTGCGCAGCTGGGCAGATTCCTCACCATCTGTGGCAGAAGCACCAAACAGACAGGGAATATTCACCCTTGGTGAAGAAGCTGGAAATGGCTGTGACACACGTGAGGCAGCTGGCCCAGAAGTTCCAGCTAGGAGAGCCAGAACATGTCATCAACTTCTCGGGGTTGCAGAACTTGGGCAAGTGGGATGAGCTGACACTTGCTGTGCGGAAGGAGCTGACGATTGCTGTGCGGGACCTGCTGGCCCATGGCCTCTATGCCCCATCTCCTGGCATGAGCCTGGTCCTGGCTCCGATTGCCTGCCTCCTGCCAGTGTTGAACTCCTCCCCTCAGGCCCTGCATCCCTGGGAGCTCTTTGTGAAGTATTACCAATCCAAGAATGGCCGTGCCTTTGTGGAGTCCCCAGCTCGTAAACTCTCTCAATCCTTTGATCTCCCAGTGATGGGTGGGGTCCCTGTCACACCCAAGCAGAGCCTGCTGTCAGCCATCCACACAGTCCTGTCAGAGCATGACCCGTTCAAGCGTAGCGCAGACTCAGAACTGAAGGCGCTCGTGTGCCTGGCGCTTAATGAGCAGCGCCTCGTTTCCTGGCTCAATCTCATCTGCAAGTCTGGGGCTCTGATCCAAGCCCACTACCAACCCTGGAGCTACATGGCCCAGACAGGCTTCGAGGGAGCCCTCAACCTCCTCAGCCGCCTCAGCAACCTGCACTTCAGTCTGCCTGTGGACCTGGCCGTACGGCAGCTGAAGAACATCAAGGATGCCTTTTGAGCAGCCGAATCCCCACCTCAGCCCTTGTGAGGGCAGCACTTTTAGCTCCAGCCCTGGAGGCCACCTCTGTTCTGTGCGCTCACAGGCACCAGTAGTGATTTCCTCTTTGCACAGCTGCTGCTGGCAGCCTCCATTACATGCCCTAAGCCACATGGCATCCCTGCTCATAATCTAGTAACTGTCGAGAGAACTACCCTAGTGCTGTGTGGAAGAGGCCTGTGGGCAGAATTCTCATGGGCCAGTCATTGACCTTCATAGTGGCACCAGTAAGGCTTAGCAGCAGCAGAACATTAAGAGTATGTCATCTGCAGATGGGTGTTGTATGACCAGCCATTAAGAACCTGTTTCTGCCCTGAATCCCATGGAGCTTGGGCAATACGGCTTCCTGAGGCATTGGTAGCATCTTCCTTCCGAGGCGTTGGTAGCAGAGATGTCACCCCTGGCCTGTATTAAAACTTCCCAAGTCTGAGCAGGGGGCTTCCTGTGCAAATGGCTTTGAACTATTGGACTCTCATGGTGCAGAAGCAGTCAGTGGAATGGGGCTTTGCCAGAAAACCACTGAGCAGTATGATGTGGGTTTTACTGGGTCTGCCTGAGCCTCGTGCTCACAGCTGGCAAAGAATTAGATGGCAGGATGCCACAAGTGGACGGTTGAATCAGAACCAGCATCACAGTGTGGTAGAGAGAGAGTGTCAGGTGATGTGAGAGAAAAGGGGATGACCTTTACTGCAGCCAGAGGGTGAGCCCTGGGATCTAAGGAGTCACAAAAAGCATGCTGGTCTGTGGGGGGGAGATGGGTGGAAGTGTCCAGCTTTATTCCCATTACAGAAAAGAAGCCATTTGAACAATCTCATAAGAAGTCCCTTGCCTGGTTGCTGGGTGCCTTCAGTATTGGTACGTCTGACGTGCTGTTGGGGATATTGTTTGTGTTCATCCTGATATCATCTATTGTGAAAGTAGTTAAGCTGGGTGGGACTACCCTCTCTCTTCTAATTTTCTTCTGTGGATCAGGCAGTGGGTTGTTACTAAAAACCTCAAACTTCCAGACACTGCTTGTTCCTTTTAAGGATGTAGTAGACTGAAGAATACATCAAAAGGTAATTGACACCAAAAGTTTTTCACCCCTTTGAACATAGGACTGCCAGTGCCATACAAAGAATCACAGCAAGCCTGTTACCAATTTCTAGATCCAGATACACTCCTCCTAGAACTCTACACTGTTTCATGTTTCTCAGAGGCCAGAGAAAAAGGTGAGATAAAACTATCATCTTCAGATCTTGATCTGACAGCCCAGCATAGAGGAGCTCCAGTGCTCAGCCATGCCCTTGTCTGTTGCGTGATGTCTGTATCTCTGCAAATAACTTGCCCTGTAAGATGTCTATGACTTGTTCTGCTCAAACCCCTCCGTTTAATGTAGGAGCCCTCCTGGGGTTGCTCCGTTTTGGTTTACATGCTGATGCGTTTAGGAAACTGTGCCCTAGTCCCTGAGGGATCTTCAATTTTAATAGTGTTTCATTTGTTCTAATGCCAGTTCAGTGTAAAGGAGAGTATGTCCATTGACAGTTTGTGTGTCTTGCTGGTAATAAATTATTTCTGGCACTTGTTCTTTTTTGTTTGAGAAATGAGCTTTTTTTCCTACAGTCTTTTTCACAACTGCTGAGCTTGCCTTCTGTACACTGTCAACACCGTACAGGTTGTCTTGGGGGTGAAACTTCTTGCAGGATTCAGAGGAGTCTGACGAAGAGAACTTGATTCTCGAAAGCTTATGCTACAATAAAATTGGTTAGTCTTAAAGGTGCTACTGGACTCTTCGATTTTGCAGGATTCAGTTAACTTTTGTTTTCCCTATGGAGTTTTGAAAAGCTACATATAACTAGGAAATTTTTTCTTAGCTAAGGTCCTTAAAAACACACTGCTTCTGGAGGGAACTCCAGTTGCCTACAAGCCCATATCCCAGAGAACTGAGCTCTGGGAACTGAGCCAAGTTTGCCTGCCTTGTTGTCACATGGGGAATGCCTCTCTTTTTCTCAGCAAGGAAGGAGGTGCTAGGCCTTCCTGCAGACCAGGGCCTGTGTCATGCCTAGGCTACTCTTTCCTTTGGAATAGTAGAAGAACCAGTGGATCTATCTTGAAGGTTTGGAAAGGGGGCCTTTGGTTTTTTGCAGGCCATGTGCAGGAACACTTCCAAGTGTGATGTGAACAGGCCAGAGTATTGGCATGCTTCATTGGATTCTTCATAGATTCCTATCTTGTTTTCGGAGTCTCTCCAATTGCATGGTATGAATTTCATGGCTGAGGTGGGATGAGAAGCTTTCCAGAGTTCAGTACAGGTAGAGTCACCTGCTGTACTATTCTGAGCATCCAACTTTCATAAAAATTTTGTGCAAGTGAAAAGCTGACATACTGCTATGTGAACTCTTGTGTGTTTAGTATTTACTAAAAGACTGCACGCACTGCAATATTGGCTGATAGGTCTGCAGCATCCCCCCGCACACACACATCCTGTCTCAGCTGTCATCCAGTGGAAAAGATCATAACTTGGATCTTTCAGAACTCCTGCCCGACTAGTAGAAACGACTAGGGAACAGCAGTTGTCTTTCACACCCTCCTTTGCTACTTTTGGGTGGACAAACTGAAATAACTGCTATATTGGGGGTACCATATGTCAGAACTGTGGCTAGATAAAATCCTTACTCCAGTCTGCCTTCTGCAATTAGACAAAAGTCCATTGTTTCCAAAAAGCATTTAATGAAGAAAAAGATTATTATAGTCCACTGGCCTGAATGCAATATCCAGGTTGGTACATATGCATTGTTACCAATGCCAGGCAAAGCAAGAGATACATATTAAATATCATAGCTGACCCATCCTCCCCCCACAGTTCTCATAATATTCCCTTTGAAGCTGCAAAAGCGAAAGCTTCCCCAAGGCCGGTTCTTGGTGGAACGTCGGTAGCCAAAACAATGCGGGTCTGTGAGATAGCTGCCTGGGAACCTCTGCACCTGGGGAAGAAAGCACTGAACACTGAAAGGATTAAATATGGAGTCGGTTAAGCATAGGTATACAAAAGAGCGTTCTGATCCTGACATTCTGCCCCCCCTAAGAAGCCCCCCCCTGGTTTATGTGGATAGCGAGAGTGGAACGCTTTCACTAGTCTAGGGGCATGAACATGTACAGCACTGACCCACTCATCAAACCCAGAATCAAAGTCCTTCCACCTAATTAGGTAAAACAGCTGGTTTCGTTTAATTTTTGAGTCCAGTATTTGTTGTACTTCGTAGTGGGTCTGGTCATCGATTAACGTTGGAATAGGGGGGCCTTTGATGTGCCACTGGTTATCTGTTGGAGCCCTTTTTAGGAGGCTGACATGGAAAGTATCATGCACGTAGCGTAGGTTCTTTGGCAAATCTAGAGCAACAGTCACTTTGTTGATTACTTTACGCACTGGGAAAGGTCCTAAGAACTTCAGAGCTAGTTTTCTGCTGGTTTGGGATAATTTTAGGTTTTTTGTGGACAGATAGACAAGATCGCCAGGTTGTAAATCCCATTCCGCCGCACGGTGGCGGTCTGCATATTTCTTGTAGTCCTGTTTGGCTTTGTCGAGGTGTTTTTTGATTTGAGCCCATTGCTGAGCTGCTTCCCCCCACCACTCGGTAACGTCTTGAGAAGCTGTAATAGGAGGGGGGAGTGCTTCGAACGGGAACGGCTTGAAGTGGAAGCCATAAATTACTTTGAAAGGAGTTTCTCCGGTAGACGCGTGTACACTGTTATTATAGGAGAACTCTGCTAACGGGAGTAAATCAATCCAATTGTCTTGTTGGAAGTTGATGTAGCATCTTAGAAATTGTTCTAATATCTGGTTAGTTTTTTCGGATTGTCCGTCTGTTTCTGGGTGGTGGCTTGAGCTGAGCCCTTGTTCAATTCCCAGTAGTTGCAAAAGCTCCCGCCAGAAGTTGGCAACGAATTGCCCGCCGCGATCCGAAATCACCTTGGATGGAAAAGAATGTATTTTCACAATGTTTTTTATAAAAATATCAGCTAGTTTTCTAGCGGAGGGAATGGTGGTACACGGTATAAAGTGTGCTTGCTTGGAAAACAAATCGACCACGACCAAAATACAATTATGTCCTTTAGAGGGAGGTAGGTCAGTAATAAAGTCCATAGAAATAATCTCCCACGGTCGACTTGGCGTTTCTAAGGGTTGCAAAAGCCCCGGCGGTTTGCCTTTTCGGGATTTGGCGCTGAGACAGATGGGGCAAGAGGCTACGTATTGGGAAATGTCTTTGCGCATGCCTGGCCACCAGAATTGGCGTTGCACCAAGTGCAGCGTTTTTAGGTAACCGTAGTGTTCCGCTGTGGGGGCATCGTGACATCGTTGTAAAACATCCTTTCTCAGACATTTAGGCACATAAAAACGGTTTCCCCAAAGCCATTCCCCCGTGGCGGATTGTTGTAGTTTGTCTTTGGGCGCCTCCCCCCCCTCCTTCTCCACTTCGGCTTTCAGCTTTTCTCTCCACCCCTGATCGGGTGAAGGGGAGGGCTTAGCGCGGCTGCGCGTAGTCATCACACCCCCTAATTGCGTAGGCGAAAACACCGTGTCGACTGTCTCCTCCCTTTTGCTTTTATGTTGGGGCATGCGTGATAGAGCGTCAGCGAGGAAGTTAGTTTTGCCTGGTAGGAAGTTTAATGTAAAATTGAACTTCGAGAAGAATTCCGCCCATCGCAATTGCTTGGCGTTTAGTCTGCGAGGGCTGTGCAGGGCCTCTAAATTTTTGTGATCCGTCCAGACTTCGAACGGATGTCGGGCTCCTTCTAGCCAATGTCTCCAATTTGTGAGCGCCGCTTTAACAGCGAAGGCTTCCTTCTCCCACACATTCCAATTTCTCTCTGCTTCAGAAAACTTTCTAGAAAGGAAGGCGCAAGGTTTGAGATTCCCGTCCTCTCCTCGTTGCAATAACACACCCCCAATTGCCATATCGCTGGCATCGACCTGTACTATGAAGGGGCGGTTTTCATCGGGGTGTTGTAGGACGGGTTCTGAGACAAATTGCTCTTTTAACTGATTGAATGCTGCCTCGCATTCGGGTGTCCATGAAAGCTTTGCACCAGGTTTCTTTGCTTGCTCCCCCTTGTCTTTCGTTTTTAACAGTTCAGTTAAGGGGAGCGTGGTCTGGGCGAAATTAGCAATGAATTCTCTATAGAAATTGGCAAACCCTAGAAACGACTGCAATTCTTTTCTGGTGGAGGGGACTTGCCAATTTAATACCGCTTGTATTTTTTCTGGGTCCATTTTCAAGCCCTCTGACGATATACAATAGCCCAGATAATTGAGTTTTGTTTTGTGGAACTCACATTTGGAAAGTTTAATAGGCAGTTTGTTATTCATGAGTGTAGTTAGGACCTTTTGTACAAGTTCCACATGTTCCTCCTCCGTTTGCGAGTAAATCAACACATCATCAAGATACACCACTACACCCTGGTACAGAAATTCATGTAGGACTTCATTGATCATGGACATGAAAACTGACGGGGCGCCAGTCAAGCCGAAAGGCATTACTAAATATTCATATTGTCCGAGTGGGGTATTAAACGCGGTTTTCCATTCATCCCCTTCTCGGATACGGACATGGAAGTAAGCATCTTTTAAGTCCAATTTAGTAAAGATCTTACCTTGGGCCACGACGTTGAGTAGATCTTTGATGAGTGGAATGGGGTAGGCGTTGCTAGCGGACACAGCGTTCAGTCCCCGAAAATCAGTACACAGTCTCAAGCCCCCATCCTTCTTTTTCACGAACAAAACTGGGGCTGCATGGGGACTATTAGCTGGGCGGATGAACCCCCTTTGCAAATTGAGATCAATGAACTTCCGAAGTTCGTCTCTTTCATTGGGGCTCATAGGGTATAACCGACCCTTTGGTAGTGAAGCCCCTGGTAAAATTTCCACAGCACAGTCTGTCCTCCTATGCGGAGGGAGAGTATTGGCCTCTTCTTCTGTGAAGGCTTGAGTGAATGCCCTATATTGTTTAGGTATTTGGTTAATTTCTTCTTGGGTGAGTAGAGCTGAATCAGATATAGTGGGATTCCTTCCCCAGTTTTGATCCCAACGATGATTTTTGCAAGACTCATGGGTGAAAGTAATACTCCCTTCTGCCCAATCGATGTGGGGGTTGTGATCACACAACCATCGGCTTCCCAGTATCAGGGGATATTTAGCTGTGGCACTAATGACAAAGGATCTGATTTCCCAATGTGATCCCATGCCGGTTATGATCGGAGCAGTCTCTGTGGTAACCGGATTCATGTTAGTGCCATCCATTTGTTCAAAAATGACAGGTATATCCAAATCTTTCACTGGAAGTACTAGTCCATTAACTAAGGCAGGTGCAATAATATCTCTAGAACAGCCCGAATCAATAAGGGCTTGCACATGGATGTGCATCTTCTTGTCCGCATTTACTAACGTTACAGGAATGAACAGTATGGACCCCGGGGGTCGGTTTAACACCGGACCAGACTTACGTGTGATCTGCCGTTTGGGTCCTTTTACGACAGATCCATTTCATTTCCCGACTCCTGGCTCTCGGGATTTCCTTCCCCGATCAGGGCTGTTTGATCGTCTTCGGTGATCTCCTCCAACTCCAGTCCTCTATCTGGGAAACTTTTTCTGGGCGCTCCCCTACTCCTCGGGGCAGCTCTGGGTACCGGAGAAGGACGCGGCAGCGCCGGGCTGGTTAGGGTAGCTGGGCGTCGTAATTGGAGCGGAGGTCTTTGGACAGGCCGATATGGGCATTGTGCTGCGAAATGGCCACCCTGGCCGCACTGTAAGCACAATCCCTGTTGCCATCTAGTATCTCGCGCTCCCCGGGTGGCATACCCAGTTCCCCGGCTCCCTCTCAGAGACAAAGGTGTGGAGGAGCGTCTTTGACTCGGGGGTTGCTGATGTTGTTCCGCTAGGCGAACTTCCAGGAGTCTATTTTCCACTTCACAAGTCAACTGTATCCATCCTAAGAGTGTGGGCGGATTGTCTTGCATGAGCGCTCGGTCTAGTAATTTTGGATTCAATCCTTGTTTATACAAGATGATCTTGGTGGACTCCTCGCACCTCGGGCATTTGGCAGCGAGCTGTCGGAATTGTGTGGCATAGTCTCTAGCCGACATGCTGCCTTGCCTAATTGCTTGCAACTCCGTTCTAGCCCGAGTTTCCTCCAAGGGATCTTCATATTGCGCCCGAATAGCATCCACTAGCCCTTGGAGAGTTTCTAACTCGGGGGCCCCCACATTATATAGTCCCATGTACCAGTCAGCCGCTTTACCTTGGAGACGCGATCCCAGATGCTCTATCTGGCTGGCTTTGCTTCCAAACAGGTGTCCCCAACGATTAAAAAATTGCACCACTTGTACCAGGAAAAATCCCAATTTGGAAGGGTCTCCATCAAAAGTAGCGTCCAGTTTGACCCATCCCATGGGTAAATCTTGTCTGGGGGTTTGGTCTGGCATGGGATAAACGTCCATTGGCCCCAGTTGCAGCAGAGGCTGGCGCGGGTGGGAATGCGGTTGAGGTTGGGGGACCGGTTGCCTTGGCGTTGGCTGTGGGTGCAGAGGTTGTAGAGGCGGAGGGGCCACCGGCCCCGTTAGCGGTATCGACCCCGGAGATGGCAGGGGTCCCCTCGGTGTCGGCTGGCGCGGCGTCGGTCGGGTTGGCGCTGGTCGGGTGGGGCGAGGTCCCCTCGGTGAGGTCTGCGTTCCTTGAACCACCCGCGGCGTAATTGGTTGACTTGCTTGAGTTGTCGGTGGGTAAACTATAGGGGAGGTCGGCCCGCGTGGTTGTGCCGGCAAAGTTCCTGGAACCACCGTCGGTGTGGTGGGCTGACTCGCTTGGGTGGTTGGTGGAGGAATTATAGGGGAAGCCGGTCTGCGTGGCGGTTCTTCCTCCTCCTCCTCCGTCTCCTCGCTGCTGCTGGTATCAGTGGTTGCGGGCTGGTCTGGGTACCGGTCATCCGGACACGGTTCACCACCTTCTCCCGTCAAGAGGGATCCCCCTCCAGTGGCCCCAATCTCCTCACCCGTTTCCGACGGTTGCTG